>NC_141693.1:263790212-265246878 GCF_964263255.1 Lissotriton vulgaris | reverse complement strand
CCACCCACTGGCAATGGTGAAAATGTTCTCTAATTCGCCCAAGGAGCTCAACCCTGGTAACAAGGGCAAAAACAGTCTTATCCAGGCAATACAAGTAAACAACATGACATAACAACAAACTGTGTTTCAGATGTTATTAATAAAATCAGTGTTAAGGAATTGAGAACATACCATCAAATCTTGCTATGGAGCTTAGGCCCTAATAGTGAAAGCAAGAAGCTCAAACGCTCAGGAGCAAGTAATTTTAACAACTTGTGTATTGGAATAGTTTAATTTACTATTCCAACTCCAGTCTGCGCAACAGTAGGGAAGGTGTTGGACTTTAATTCCAACACCACTCCACCATTGCATCCCTCTAAAGCAAGTCATTCTAATGACTTGTGTGCAGATCGATGGCGTGATAAAGACGCATTTGTTCTGCTGCCGGCGCTGGGAAGGCACAGCGTGATTCCAGCTTTGTCCTAAAGGACATTTCCCTTTAAGAAAGGGGTATGGGCGAACAGCTTTACTACTGGAGGGTTGTAGGACTGCAGTATCAGCTACTCACTAGAGGGCCAGCTCTGTGCACCTGAGCCTTCCCTATGCAGCCACTGCCACCATCCTTCACAGCCTTGTAAAGAATTGTTGTTTGGATGCCTGGCTTGGAACACACTCCCTATGAACCTAAGTCAGTTAACTCATGAAGGAATCCCACGAAAGTAGTCCATGCTCTCAACGGCTGGGTGTATGTACCTTTCAAGGATGCTCCTATCCAAGTGCAAGCTGGACCCCTGCCCTGATCCCATGGTACCTCCACAGCGAGCCAGTGCATTGCCTTGTTGGAGCACATGTCTGGAGACACAAAGCAGTCCCCAGCTAGAGGAGCACACCCTTGCCAACCAGGATCCAACCAGGGCTATAACACAGAACAGGTAGTTTCACTTCCAACACCGCCTGGGGATACTTACACACCATAGACGTGGGGGAAAAGGCCTGACAGGTGAATGATTATTGTTAGTTTTTTAAGGGGGGTGTAATAAGGTGATTGTTTCAGTTTTGGCGTCATTTGCTGCTCTTTGTTGGGCACCAGCACTCATCACCACTTTTCCGAATTTTACACGTAGCATCCAAGGCCTTTTCAATTCTAATCTGCTATTTGTTTATTATTAACATTTCTGTCTGGTTTAGTACATATACTTTTCATGCATAAAAAAGTATTTGATAACAAAAAGGATTACGACCGGAGGTTGTCTAACTAATTATTAATCTGCAATGATTATTGCTGGCCCAAACATTTGCAGTCTCTGTGGAAAAACACGGATGTTGAAAGGGTGACATTTAATGCTGATCTAGTCGTGTTCATGGAGTCATTGGCCCTATGTAGGGAAATTCTTCCAGCCTATCGTGTTTCTTGTGCGCAGTCCTTTCGGAGGAGGAGGTAAGCTTGCTCTATTCGCTCAGATAGGCTTCCTTCCATTCCCACTGGATGACAGAGTTTGCGTTTTCTGCGCACTCCATATTTATTCGTGAGGCAGTCAGTACCGTTTCACACTAAAATATGAAATACCATCTCGAGGGCTAAATCATGCACGTTTTTTTGTTATACAAGTTTTTTTGTGTTGTAGAAGTTTTAAGCGACTGAAACATTTGCTACATTCATTATCGTATGTATCATTTCAAACATTCTCACACATTCCAGTCTTAATTCGCAAAAAAGCTTACAGTTATGAGGCAAAGACACAGATACTGGGTTTGCTTGGGGCGAAGGGTAAATGAAAAAAAGAAGGCTCAGTTTAATCCAACATTGAGCAGGTCAAAGCACATTTAACCCAGGAAGCGAATTCAGTTACGACTATATTAACACAAGCGCACAACTGGTGCCATAGGGAATGCATGTTGCAAGCTGAGTCGCAATTGAAAAAAACTTTTGATCCGAATTGACCACTTGTTGAACACACTCAGGCAGGCCTAAAGCTAAACGAATTGGAAAAGAAACCAGCTTCAAGCAGTTGCTGCTGGAAGACGCATATGAAAACACGAGGCCAGTGTGAAAGCATCACTTGACAGAATCCTGCAAATAGTGTGATGAAGCAATAAAAAAAGGGAAAGAATCAGAAAGAATTGATTCGAGCATAATGGTTGTTCAGAGTGGGGCTGAAATATAATAAAGGGGCATTGAAGAATGTGAAATAAGAGCGGCATTAAATGCCACTGCTACAGCACTGGCTTAGACAGACCAGATAAAGGGATTAAGTCCCAGAAGAACCTCCCGTAAGCTCTGCCACAGCAGGGGCTCGACATGTCAGACCTCTCAATAGAGAAAAAGAAAGAAAAAAGATTGAGCAAACAGCAAAAGGAGGATGTGCGAAACATGTTTAAAAGACACCTCCCGAAGCGAACCGGACGGAGGAAAAGTGTTCAAAGCGGGCACCAGGGGAACGACATATTCTGGCGCTGAGGCAAGGAGATCGGAGACTCGAACTGGGATTCTTGGCACGGGAGATATGGGGCCAACTGGGGAACAGAACATTTTTTTGACTGGAATGGGAGTTTATAGCGGGACAGGCTCCGACAGGTGCTCGTGAGAGCCCCCGCGGGGGAGGCGCGCACCAGCTCGTGGCGGCCATATCTACTCGTATGGAAGGAGAACAGTAAGCACATAGGCAGAGTTGCTGCATCACAAAAGGCAATGATCTGATTGGATAGTTCGTAGTTCCTATAGGAACAGGTTGTTGATTGCATGTTTTGTGGTGCTGGTGAAGCATTATGGTCTAATTCCAGAAATAATCAAAAGGGTATTCGTGAAAATGAGATGGTTCGGCCACACGAAATGCATCTAAACGTATATACTTCATGTCATGTAAACATAGCCTCTGCTGTGGATCTGTGTGACCCACACAAAAGTTTCAACACCTCTGAGCACAAGATAATCTCTTGGTCAAAGGAAGACCTTGTTATGATGCACCCCATGTGTACAGACTCTGAATATGGCCAAAACCGGTTATTTTACACGAGGAAGGGAGATTTGTAAAGTCTGGTTTACACATTCTTACTGCAGCCATCTCACTGGCTCGTGGGCAATGATGGGTTTTATTTTATGGCTACTAGAGACCTGGAGTAAATGTACCGAACTCTGGATCTTCGGGTGAGAGTATCTCGAGAATACAAGGGGTAAGTGAGCGTAGAGGAAAAGAGAGATGCGTTTCTGTGTTTTAAAAAAAATATATATAAACCTAATTTTTCTGATTTTTGAAGCAAACAACAACCAGCAACCTCACCACAGGTCCAACATATAGTAAAATGAGGGATTGAGGTGAACACCATCGCATCCCACCTGAACATACATCTCAAAGCAATCCATAGTACTTCTCGTGTAGTTTTTAACAGCCCAACCTTCCAACTTCACCTTGGGCTATCCCATGCTTTTGCATGTTAATTCAAGGACAAAAAGACACAATGTGATCAAGGATTCAGGCAAAATATCTAGGAGCCTGGATGGTTCCCTGATGATTTTCTTTCATGCTAGAGAAAATGTATCTTTCCTCTCCATTTTAGCCCTTCTTCTTGTCTCCCACTTCCCAGCCCTCTCTATTCCTCAACCCTTCTCTCCATCATGACCCCTTCTCTGTACCATTCTCTTGTTCCCTTGATCTTGCTCGGTCTTTTACTTTGTCTTTCTGACACTTAAGACAGTTCTAGGGCAATGACAGTTTGCAATTAAAAAAAGTCAACAGCCAATGGTACAGCCACCGCCTCTTTGCAAAGTAGTAAACTTCCCTCCTGCAGGCATCACATATAGAAGAACCCAATTACATTTATTCTAAGTACCAAAGAGCCCAGCACACTTAAAACGTTACCAAGCCGCCATAGAAATTACACAAATCAGAGATGAAAACATATCTGGTGTCTTTTATTACAACCATCCGCTGCAGATTTTGGGTGGGGAAAATTAAATCCAACCAGGTCAGTGGTCTTCCTCAAATCAACAAAGAGCCGTACGCAGTTTGGCAGCCTTTCCTTGCTTTGAGATTGATTCATGAACTACCATCAATTGTAGTGCCTGAACACAATGTGTTGTGTGACACCACATTGATTTCACATTTTCTCCTCTCTTGATAATCAGCCACTGCTGAGACCTTTGATCAGTTTGAACAGTGAAGGGGGCACATACATTTCAGGACCACATTTAGTTAATGCACAGATTATGGTCAAACCACTACTCTAAATGTTTTCCAACATTGATGAGAAGAAATGCATTGCAGATTATATAAACGCGCTGATGTCCATTTTCTCAATCTGCTAAAAAGTGAATTAACCAAAAGTACACCACAGATATCTGAGCCATCAGAATAAAAAATGAATACTGTAGTCGAGAATTACAAGTACATGATTTGCACCAAGGGCAACTCGCAGGTTACGGAGAGCACCTTGGGTAAGGTAAGCCCAGATAATTTTCTAGGCTTGTCTTGGAGGCCAGCTGCGACAATAGCTTTCCAGCAGTGACACATCAATGCATAGTCCTTCCACGGTAGGCAGTTGTGACCAGAAATACATTGTACATGATTTGCACCAGTGGTTAGAGGCGGCAGACCCGGGAGCAGAGGACGGCCCGGGACCAGGGTTCAATTCCCGACGCGGCAGGGTCGTGGACCAGGGTCAGCGGACTCGATAATTCTCACCTCCGGTGCCTACTCTAACCAGGGATCACACTCGGCAACTCTGGGCATTAGCTTGCCTCATCTCCACAACGGCCCCCCACATACGCGGGGGATGCCTGGTTTCACCTTGGAGATACCCAGTATGGACCATCTCACAAGGAAAGCCAGGACGGGTTCCCCAGCGGTCTATTGCGCAGAGATACTCCTTCGGGAGTCGATTCTAGCGCATTAGAAACCCGCAATTAATTAATTGACATGGCCTTAGGTGTTCGGCTTCATACTGCTGATTGGACTAAATGTTGGCCACGAGGGGCAAGATGTTAGCCCGATCTATCTGGTGGCCAGTAAGTCATGGATCTCCTATGTGCATGCTTTTACTGGCCTAGATGGAAAGGGTTTCTTCTGTAAGAGCTTGCAGCACACCTACATCAAGCATTCTTCCACGATTAACTTATACCAGAGAAGATGAGTGCGCAGAGGGAAACATTTGACAAAGTGGCATTTAAAACCGCACACCAGAAGACAATCATTGGCTTTATTTCTCTTGTTTACCAATCCAAGGGAGAAGACACTTCAGATTTGACAAAAAAGTCACAACTAAAGTAACTTCACGCACAGGAATGAAAGAGAACCCTTGAAACATGATGTAAGAATACATTGCAATGTAAAGGCAATTAAGAACTGGGCTTCCTATAAGGGGAAAAGAAGAGACTGTAATGAAGCGGCGCCAGAGTAAGGATGAAGGTAGGCCAGGGTAAAGATAAAGGGTTAATGGGTAGAGAAGAAATCCAAGCCTCTGTATGTAGACAGATCATGTTCACCCATGTCTAGCGTTGTTGGAGGATCTGGCCGTTTGTAAGTTATGTTATTAGATGAATTACTATATGCCAGATAGGAAAATGTGTGTTTTCAGAGAACGAGAAGAAACGAGACTCAGCCTAGGTAGCCACCCCTGTGGATTCAGAATGTGTGCAGACCTGCTCCATGGCTGTATTCTTCTGTGCAAGGATTAGAGGATAGGGGCCCAACGATGGTAACCAAGGCGGCATCCATGATAATTTCACACAGACCATGTAAATGTAGGTATACTGAAAACTTGTCATGCACCCAGCGGCTCTCCGGGACCAACGTCGGATTTTAGGCATGCGCTCATTGACATCTGTTGAATTTGCAGTGAGGATGTTTACAAACAGGAACTCAGCCCAAGCTCAGTGACGGAGGATGTGTATGTGTTTTTGCGATTAATGAGTGAGGAACATCTGCACTCTAGTTTCACAACTCAGAGACGTGGGCACCCTCTAGCCACCCGGCCAGGTGACCTGCTGTTAACTTAGAGTGGCACTGATCTCTTCGGCTCCCGCCTGCCCGCCATGAGAGGGTTTTCTGCTGTGTATCCACACCTTGAATGGTTGCGGTCTTGCTGGCGGCAGGCAACCTTTGATCACAGCCGTTCTATTTACTCTGGCTGTGTCTGAACCAGAGTATCTAATTTGCCTACATCAACAAG
The DNA here is from genome assembly GCF_964263255.1 of Lissotriton vulgaris. Lineage (NCBI taxonomy): Eukaryota > Metazoa > Chordata > Amphibia > Caudata > Salamandridae > Lissotriton > Lissotriton vulgaris. The sequence continues at coordinate 265,240,734 of NC_141693.1, read as the reverse complement.
GTATGAGAGACTATGGTCTTCAGTGCTCACACCTAAGAGAATGAGTGTACCTTTCTAACTGTGTGCATTAATGCCTTTGGGGCTGTTGTCCTATTATCAGCCTACCACACCGGAGCAGCATGAGCACTTCCATTGTTTGCCCACAAAGGCCTTCTCCAGGAGGCTCTGGGCCTTTCACACGAGCACCAGTTTCGATACATGAGGACACATTCATTTTTTTGTTCGGCACGAGGAGATTAAGTGATTTGTCCAGAATCACAGGATGTTGCGCGTACTTGCCAAGACTCGAACCCGAGTCCTCAGATTTAACTCCTTGCGTGGTCATGACGAGCTCAGCTCGTCATGAGGCATGGTGGCCGTGTGCTGACGACGAGCTGAGCTCGTCATGACACGCGCGGCGCTCACACGTGGGGCTAATTCCTCCGCAGTGCTGAGCATTCTAAAAAACGGGCGTGGTCTCGTCATCAGCACAGCGCCACCGTGCAGCATGACGAGCTGAGTTCGTCACGCGCCCCCCTCCCCCCAGCACCGTGGGGGAATTAGCCCTGTGGCGAAGGGGTTATGGTCGACCGCCCTAGCCCTTAGGCCAACTCCACTCCCCAAGGGTTGCCTGCATTGGGCAGTTCTGTGCAGCTACTGCCTCATTTGCTGACCCATCCATATCGGAGTGACCTTGGCCTGGCTTGCTTGCACTGCCTGGTTCTGAACCACCCTGTCCCTCTAAACTCTGGCTGTGTGTGGCCCACGTCTTGTTTGCCTACACACCAACGTGCTCCCTCTCTAGGTATGCCCCCAACGGCCCCGCAGAGCGGCCTTGGACGAGCGGAGCGCCTCCATGCCCCCTCTGCCTGGTCTGTCCAGAGGGTGCAGCTCCGAACGACCCTCGTCCGGTTTGCCACCATGGGCCGGGCTATGCACCTCGACCCCGGAGCCCCCTTAAAGTGGCCCTTGTCCCCTCCGCAAACACCAGCGGCCCTGCGCGGCTCCGCTTCGCTTCCTGCGCGCGCTCTCTGGGCCTAAAAAGGCCTTAATTTTTTTATTACCTGTTTGACTCTGCTGCCTTATTGCTCTCTACCACTTAATGGTTCCTGTAACCGTGGAAACGAAACGAATAAATGTCCACATGAGAATGAAATGATTAAACAGGTCGCCCTTGCAAAACAAATGTGCGCCCCGTGTAGTCATTTGTGTATACAGCAACTGTTAGAAGTGCAGACTTGCCTGGCATGGAGGCTGGCCGTGCACAGCCCCGGGGAGGGGCACGGGAGTGTTTGTGCCACCTGTCGGACCGTGGGCAAAGTCTGGGGCAGAGCAGACTCCGATCTCAAGGAACGTTTGTGACTTTATCTGCGCACACGCACAAAGCTTCGGTGTGCACTCTGTGCCAGGCACCACGCCCTGCGCCCTGACGGGAAAGAGGCGCCCTGCCAGGCTCATGACGGCTCGCGGGGTGGCACCAAAGAGCCAGTCCCCACGAAGTGGCAGCGACAACAAGCACTGGCAAAGCCAACAGGCCTCACATTTTAGACCTATTGACTTTAACAATGGGGCCCGACATCAGCAAAAAAAGTTTTTTGATGATACGGTGCAGCATCGGACACAAAGAAAAAAAAGGAAAAAAAGCATGTTGCTGGTGACAGTGTCATTTTGTTGGAGTGCACATATATAATGACGCATGCTCCTTTTTTACACTTACCCATCAAACATCTATCTTTAAAAAAAATACATTTAACTAGCGCAAAGGTGCTTTTTTAAGCTAACAATTTGCTGCCTGCCCCTGCAAAAAAAAAAGATATATATATACACACACACATATAAAAAAAATACGGCAGTAGAAGAGGCGCGACAAAGAGGAGTGGGTGTGGTTGGAAGATGGGGCAAAGCAGCTGGGAGTGGGAATGAGAGATAAAATAAAAATAAAGCTGTATTGCTTCCCCTTAAGTCATTGTGCCGGGACCCTCATGAGTAGCTGTGCACGTTACAAGTACAAGTAACATAACATAACATAACATATTGATGGAGGAGGGGAAAGCAGTACACGAGAGAGAGCACCACAGAAGTGAGAGGAGGATCACATGCGGGAGAGAGTAACAAAGAGCATGCAGCCCGGAGAGATTGGCAGGGAAGAAACACAGGAGACAGAGAGCAAGCAGCACGCGAGGGAAAGAGCACACCAGGGAGAGAGCTGTAAAACACATGCACTCTAATGGAGAGCTTAACCAACAAAAACAAGATGTCCCTGAAATTGAGTAGTGGAAGGAAACAAGTCAGCCTACCCAAAGAGGCTATGCCGAAGGCGGAGAGGGGCAACACAAGTAAAGGAAGGCTAGTCATGGAATAAGAAGTAGGCAAACAAGAGTGACAATAAAGTAAACCAACTGCAAGCAATGGGAAGGCTATAACCCCACTGTGAATTCTTGGTAAGCCCTCAATATGTCTTGGCCAACCAGACAACTTGCATAATCTGGCAGGTCAGACCTAAAATTCATATATGGACAGAAGACTCCTCATCTAACCACAAAATACCTATCAAAGACTTAATTAGACACTCACATTTATAAGAGGCCCTGCACAGAGAGGAGAAGCCTCGTAGAGACGGAATAGGTTCCACACAGACAGAAAACCTATAAAGACAAAGGGTACCCTAAACAGACGGAAGACACTGCACAGACCAAAGACAAAACAGAAGAAGAACCAGACACAGAAGAAGACCTACACAGACAGAAGACACCTCACACAAACATATGCAGCACCTTCTGTCTGTATGAGATGTATTCTAAGTAAAGGAAGCCACACACCCAAACAGGCAATAGAAGTCCGGTAGAAACAGAATGTACTATGAACATAACAGAAGAAGCTCTACACAGGCAGAACACACCATGAACAGAGATAAGATGCCCCACTCAGACAGAAGACGTACATAGACAAAAGGCTCCCTTAACAGACCGAAACCTCACACAGACAGAAGACAGCTCAGACCTTACTGCATATAGGCTGAAGAGGCCCTACACTGACAAAAGAAGTCCTAAAAAGATAGACTGCACCTTGAACAGACAGAGGAAGCCCCACACAGACAAAAGGCACCTCACACAGAGATGCTGTGTATACACAGACTAAAACCCACACAAAGATGAAGTCCCAAAAGACACAAGAAGATGCCTGCTCAGCCATACACCTTGCATGCACACAACACGGCACACACAAAAAAGTCCTGCACAATGCACCCATGTACACAAGATGCGTTACACAGATGTCATGCCCCTCACACAGACAGACAAAGCCCTACATCGAAAGATGCTCTAGTAGGACTGGCATTTGTGCTTTAATGTCTTTAGATTTGTTTGCTGGAAAGTTTGATAGTAGACAAGAACCTTTAGCAATTTCTTGAAGTACCAAAACATGATCTTGTCACTGTGCGGTTTATTAAACGGGTGGGGGTGTTACATGCTGTCAGGCTTATCCCATATGTGGGCCCAGACAAACTACTTTACTAAATTAGCAGCAAATCAAATTTGTATACTCTGTGCATTGACCAAGGAATTACTTAAGATACAATGTGCAATAATGTATTTCACAACTCAAGTCCTCTCTCTATCCAACAAACCCCACATCTCCAAACACAACTTCCAAGAAGGTATGGAAGACGTCGCAAAGTGGATGAAGATCAGCTGCCTACAACTCAATACAGACAATACTAAAGTACTCATCATGGGCCCACACCAAGACACCTGGAATGACACCTGGTGCCCCCCCGCCCTCAGGAACCCTCCCTCCCCCACTGAGCACCCATGCAACCTCGGAATCATCCTGAACTCCGAACTCAAAATGAACTGCCAAATCAACGCATTCACTTCCGCCTGTTTCCACACCCTCGGTCTTCTAAAAAAGACCTTCAACTGAATTCCTCTCGAGCACAGGAAATCCGTCACCCATGCCCTCATCAGCAGCAGACTGGACTATGGCAATGCACTCTATGCCGGGATCAACAAGAACCTCACCTGCAAACTCCAGAACACCTCCGCCAGACTAGCCCTCAACCTACCTCGCCACTGCCACATCACCAAAAACTTGCGGACACTACATTGGCTCCCCATCAAGAAGAGAATCACCTTCAAGCTTCTCACCCACGCAGCCCTCCACAACACCGGACCGCCTACCTGAACCACCGCCTCTCGTTCCACACACCCCAGAGATCCCTCCGCTCAGCCCAGCTCTCCCGGGCTACTGTGCCACGCATCAAGAAAACCAGAACAGGAGGGTCCTTCTCCTTCCTCGTGGCCAAGCCATGGCACATCCTCCCTCTCCACCTCAGGTAGACACCAACACTCTCCAAGTTCATGAAGACCTCAAGACCTGGCTCTTTGATGAACCCAAGTGAAATTCATAAAGCTGCTCCCCCGCCAGCGCCTTGGGACACTACGGGTGAGTAGTTGCACTTCACCAACCCCTTGATTGATTGATTGAATTTTCTTTAATTAGACCACCCTTTCCTATCGATGATTTTTCCACACAAGCTCACTGGCTGCCCCTGTACTCTTTAAATAAATAAATAGGTGTCAAAGAACAACATCTTAGGCATTATTAATCTGACCCACATATCAACAGCTTAGGTCAATGACAAATGAGCAAGCACAGATCAACACCCAACACCAAAAGAGACGAACAGACTCCGAGAGGTACAGATCCACATACAAACATGTTTAGCCTTCGGAGATGAAAGGGTGTGCCTGGATAGAAGGGTGCACACAGAGATCCACACTCAGGGTGGTGGAGATGCAGGGACACACAGACTAGCATTGCGTGGTCACAAAGACTCCATCTCAGGCTTGTGGAGATGCAAGGAAAATCGCCTACATCTCAGGCCTGCAGTGAGGGACAAAAATTCTCACCAACTCCCTGTGCCAGCCTGCAGATAAGACCTTAGCAGATGTATCTGTCCGACATTGTCCTGCTGTGACTTGGAATTTAGGATGCACCTTTGCACCCCTTGCTAGGACCACCGGGGTGCGATGTGTGAGGATTTGTGACCCCCATAAGTCCGAGGGCGAGGAGATGGCGTTTTCCCTATGAGGCAGGTCCTGCTCCCAACACCTCACAGCAAGCGAGCGACCATGGCACACTATCTGGGAGTTTCCAGATGCAATTATCGAAAAGCACAAAGGGTTCATCTTTTAGTACAAAATGTTCTGAAATAAAACAAGAAAAAAAAAAACAAACAAAAAAGCCGCAAGAAATAATCGTCTCGAGATGCATGGAGCTTGCCAAAACAAGTGCACCCCGCCTTGCCTGGCCTACCATAGGAGAGGACCGGTGCCAGCTCTGTGCTGAGGTGACACAAACTTTCCAGATAAACCAGATTTACAACAACTTCCACAGCACTCTTAACGAAAAAAAAGGTTTACAGGTATTTTTGTTGAATATTTGAGCTGTGAATGCATTTCTGGTAAAAATGCCCTATTGATAGGTTACGAAACGGAGAGCTCTTCTATCCACAAAGCACGTACTGTGCAGAAACCGCAATAAGGCTCGTTTACCCCACCCACAGAACAGGTGCAACAGCAAGAGTGCACGACCCCCCCTCAAGACAGAGAACAGTTACATCTTTGGCATGGGCAAAGTATGGGATTTACACAGACACTCACTCGTAGGGCTTGTTCAGCCTGGCTTTGCCATCAAAATAAGGACCTGCCCAGTCCTTATGCTATAAACACACAGCTAATCTCTCACACACACACACACACACACATATAAATGCACAAACACGGCACAGGAGCTACACAACAAGATTCTGTGACACTAAAAAGCTACAGCTCAGCAGCAGGAGTGAACACTTCCCTCACTTATATAAGATTTACAACATGGAGCTGAAGGGGCAGCCTGCCTTGTAGGGAACTAATTAAGTGCAGGGCAGCACCACAAACAATCCTTAACAGGTACAGCACAGCCAATAACAAAAAGAATGCACACAGCACCAGCATACAAGGTGTGCAGTACATCCCTAGGGTAGTGAGATCTTTCATCTACGGGCTCTGAGCGCCGCTGTACTAGACGTCCGAGACCTTCTAGAGCATTTTTGTATTGGGGTAGGGTTTAAGGGTAACGTTGTGAGGGCTGAATTGCTACTGTAACCAATATTATGGGGGATTATGGTCTTCTGGGGTGAAACGTAGGTAGCGAGAAAAAAACCAAGCAGTTCGCCATGTAATTTCCACAGCAGGACAGGTAATTAATCACTAAAGATGCAGCACAAGAAAAAAAAAAGCACACAATGAAAATAAAATAGACCTATTTAGACATGCCAACAAATGAACGTTCAGTTGAGACATTAGACCACTGCTGAATTCAGAAATGTGTACATGAAAAGTGTAGAAATCACTCACTGGGGAGAAGCAAATGAAATCACAACCCAAAGATGGGCAAAACAGAGAGAGTAACTTTCTGTAATGATAAAGGTGGGGATGTCTGACTAAAGTAACTATTCAGTGGCCTCCGTTAACAATGGTGCTAGCAAGCGCTTCTGACCTCGATAAAAGAACACTAGCCTTAACCTCAAATTGTATAACCATTTTCGGGGCCCGCATTTTTAGTTAAGGCTAAGCCTAGAGTGCTTTTCTTTGACAATGTCAGATGTAAATTCCTAGGAGGATCCGCTGACACTGTGGTGATGAACCAATCAAGCAGCCCATGGTGACCTTCACAAAGTGCAGGTGAGAAACCTGGAGTAATGGCTGCTTAGTGAGCGTACTCCACTTCACCAACAAGAGGCATTTTTGTTAACACACCTACTATGCCTCGCTGGTATTGACTCTGTTTTGGGAGTGCAGACACTAGGAGCTGTTGTTGATCAATCAATCAATCAATCAGGACATTTGTAAAGCGCGCTACTCACCCGCTAGGGTCTCAAGGCGCTGTAGTGTCAAGGTCTCCCAAGCGTATTCGGCAGGCAGGGCACATACGTAATGGCAGAGGAGAATTGCCCCTCAGCCCGCAACAACAGAGTTATTGTCATTTCATTTACGTTGTCTGTTCTAGCCCCGCAATGACTATAGAGTGGGGCTTTGCCGGGCATGTCAGGGAGGAGAAAACTGCACTCATAAGTGTGCATGTGTGCTTGGCCGGCCAGCCAAGCTCACACGCTCACTTATGTTTCTCCAACCCGGCTGTGTTCCACAGCCCGGTTGGAGAAAAGGCACAGGCTCCAATGCACTGTCTGAGCGGTAAATGAGGCCGCTCAGACCAATCCTGGTGCTAGTCTCGTGAGAGAACAGCGTTTGGATTAGGTGTGAAGCCTGTACCCTGTATGCTTATCTCCTTCTGGCCCAACGGTGACGAGAAGAGCAGCGAGGTGGCCTTCAGCAGAGCGGGAGGTAAGTCTTTTATTTTTTATTATTTTAACCCTCCCCCAAAACCCTGCTCTCCTCCCACTGCCGCCCTACCACTGAAGATAGGTGGCCTCCGCCACTGATATTTGGCCCTTTTAGAAGACCTCAAGAACACCTTTCGCACTTGGAGCCTCCAAAATATGTACCACACATTTAGGGACCAAACAATGAAATACTGTCCCAACTGTGACTTGTAGATCTCTAGATATAGCCCTTTGAGTTCTTCAGAAGCTCTAACCTTAAAAGTGAGTCCTTTGGGACTTCAGGACCACAATGCACAGGAAGGTTTTGACAGCAAGTGACCTGATCTGAGACACATGACTAATAAACCTGCCGGTTTGCTCCAGTGCTTACCGTGAGTTCCCAGTACCTAATAGAGATTAGAAAAAAATTCCTCTCCGTGAGCCTGATGCACAATATTGGTCAATTTTTCCAATTAGGAGTAAAGAGAGGTTCTGTTGCACCTTTTTACACAGAAAATTGTTCAGAAATAAATAAATAAACCATAGATCTTATAAGTCTTTGGTATCAAGAAACTTTGACTGCATTTTATTTAAACTTTAAGTCTTGGCCCGAGACACTACAACAGCAGTGAAACTACCCAGTTATCTTAAAATGTCAAGAAACTCCTGTGAAACACCTGTCTGACACTCTTAAGATGCACTGTGCGCTAACACTGCAGCAATTTGCGAACTTTAGAGTGCTTCTAAGTAATTGTGGAGGCTGCCTTAGAGAGACACACAGTCTCAAAGTAAAGAACGTACCTCCATATTGTTTGCTACTAACACCTGTTACTGTACTACGTAAAACCTGCTTGGGGTCAATTTGGAACCGTATATACCAGACAATCCAAACCAGCATATAACCTCTAATTTCTGTATCATTCCATGTACTTACCTTGGTAATACTTGATTGACTGCTGGCACCAATAACGTATTGTGTGTGCCCCTACTTCGAGTGCTATTATAATGAGCTCTGGGGGAGTTATCATTCTGCTTTCAAGGGCATGGGGCAGATCGAGCACTACTTTAACAGGCATCATGGTGCAAGTGTGCTGTTTTAGCAGAGTATAGAGCTGATGGGCTCAACCCTGGTCAGCAAGGGGTGTTCCATGTCAGATGTTCAGGGTAGCCACCGACTACGAAACTGATTGGCATTTAGGCGTATGTGTGTAACTAATCCCATATAGATTTCCTGCTAATATGGTGTATCTATGTAAGGATGTTACCATAACACTTTGAAATAACTAAAATGCCGCTCTGCAAGTCCTTAATGTGCTCCTCTGGGGTTTAAAAAACAAATAAAAGAATTTTTAAAAAATAAACACTTTTTCATTTTTCTGCCCTTAACAACCAAGAGTCCCCTCTAAGTGTATGCCAGGCAAACTCAATGCTCCGAATAGCTTGGGGTGGGGTGGGGGGTGAATCCCAAGTGTCCCCACTCTAATCTCATGGAGAGATCTTGCCCTTGCCTTGCCAGCACGTGGGGAGACTGCCTGGTTAGGAGCAGCCTATTCTGCTTTGAGGTACATCCATTTTGCTGTATCCCTGAAGATGGGTATTTGGCACACTTTGCTGTCACACCAGGTAAAATCCATGCAGCCCCCCCCCCCCCCCCCCATAATTAGATATTCCTCCCTACCATCAGAGTGCAGTAAGATTACACTAATGTATGAAAGACTCAAGAAATGTATGCCTACCATATCCTGAACCTACATTAACCCTGACACGTAGCAGTTGTTCCCTCTGGGGAGAATGCCAGCATCCTGTTTGATCAGGTAAAGAATTGTTTTTTCTGGTGTCTGGTTTTGGGCTTGAATATACAACCTGTCTGCCAATACAGTTGTACCAGCGAGAGAGTCGTACAAATAACCCTTTATCAATGGCTCAAATTCCAAACAAAGCTCCTTGACTTGAATAAAAAGCTTGAAGTACCCGCTATGATGTTGGGGTTACAGGAAGGCTGCTCTGCACGGGCCTTTGGCGACTTTGGTGTAACAGAAGCTGGCTATATCAAAATAGGTTATCTGAAGGGAGAGGACCTGCATCTGGTCTCCTTGAGAGTAGGGTGGTTCCAAATGATGTGCAGTGCACACATCTATCTAGGATGGTCTTGAAGCTGTGGCTACGACAGGAGCACACAGCCCTGGTTTCTCAGAGGTCACCCCGCTCTCATGAATTCACCTGCCCCAGGAAATGAAATGATTAAGCAAAACCCATAATATGTCCATAATTATGGATCCGATATCTTACGCATCACCCACATCTACATAAACAGGGCTACACTTACAGGAGTCAAGTATACCATGGTGATATTTTATTTATTGTTTTTGGGTGTTGTAAAGTGCGTACACCACATCTCAGCCACATCTGAGAACTTCTAAGTATTGAGGGATGGATTAAGAGGAAACTGAGCTGGTCAGGAGGAGAATACTGCCAGATGATGACCTAATTGGCAAGGACTGCAGAATGATATAGTCTGGGAGTCACCATCCTGCCTGCACAAACTCCGAATGTAGTCCCCTCTTTACAGGTACACTTGAGTCACGATAGGCCTGAACAGGAGTGACATTAAATATGCTCCAGGATGAAAAGGAGGCTACAAGGAATAGTCAATCCATACACATAGGTGTCAAAAGGAGGACTGTCGAAAGAAATATCACCATGACCAGGCTCCCTCGTTATTCTGTCTAGTGTGCAGTCAAACCCAGAAGCAGGACCCCAACACGCCTGCATCTGGTCTCTCTGAGACCAGATGGAGCTGTCTGACGGGAAGTGACTGTGGTTCACCCAATCGCCTTCAGCCACCTTCAGTGAGGGTGCCCCTCTCCCAAAATTCGTCAATAGCCATAAGAAACATAAGCCCTCCTGATCCTTTAAGGGCTAAGCCGGTAAACAGGAATAACAAAAGCATACATTATGACCAGGGCGACTTGAATTATGCGATTCTGTGGCCACTGCTTTGTTTTTGCATAATTATGGTTTTTATGCTTTTGCCACATAAGCCATCATCTAATGCATACCGTGCAGACTTTAACAAAAAGAATGAATCCAGCTCAAAAGGATCAAAGGTTACTAAAAACGCGGCAAGCAGTGGAAGGCGCTAGCAAAGGTGAACTGTCATCATTCGGTTGCTAATTTCGGGCTTTGGTTGTTAAACTGATGCCAATAAGATGTATCTGCCTGGACACTTCTAGCATGTGTAAAAACTACAAAATAGTGAAGTGATACGATCAAAAAATGTGCAGTATTTTGCAGCATTATCTGGTGCTCCCCGCCGCATAATTCGAGTGGCCATGGTTATGACTGGCCGCAATCTGTCCAGTCTGCCTATGGCAGCTCCTACTGGTCTGAACCCGCACCACAGCTTGCCCTAAACTCTCGTTTTGAGACCGTGTCTCACGCAGACCCCCGGGGAGGGCCGGATAAAGCACCCCTTGGGTTTGGCGAGGGGCACGGGAGCTGAAGGCAGTCGTGGCCGAGGCCCTGAGGGTTACAGGCAGCTGTTGACGCAGAGTGACCGAATAAGGGTGGGGGAGGCTCGGAACAAGCAAATGTACCTCACAGCCCTCCTGGTTTCCTGGCGGTCTTCAGTCGGAGGGCGCGTTGAGATCCCGGCCTCGTGGAAGGTGTCTGCTCTTGAACCCCGGTCCTTAGCCGGCCACCTGTCGGGGCTCCCGGGGTTCGTGGGCCAGGACGCCTGCTAGCCGGGCGCGCCGTCCCACGGCGAGGCCTTGGGAGAGCTGCTTCGAGCCGGAGCCGCACATCCCGCAAAGCGTCACAGGCCGAGTTCAAACCCAAAATTAGAACATTTTCAGGACACGCGCTCTGCGTCCACACCATCGCCTGTCCCTGTCCATCAGCGCGCCCTCGGCTTCCAAAGTAGAGACTTTACGACATTTGTTCAAAGAACTAAAGGCAGCGAGAGAAGGGCATGCCTGCTCCGGCTGCCCAACACAAGGGCCCCCCTTCGAACGCTGCGCATCAGCCCTCCTTTCTCTTCTACACAGCAGACCCCCGCCTCCTACTCTCAAAGTTCACCAGGACTCTCACTACAGCACAAGACAGCACACAAACCCCCTCCACTTCATTTTATCCTATTGCATTGAAACATTTATATAGCGCTCACTACTCCTATCCGTAGCCATGAAGCGCTTACCTACATGGCTGGCACACAGCACCCCATCGCTCCTCCTCTAAAACAGCCCTGCAGGCAGATCACATCAGGACTCCTCTTCCGGCACCAGAGACCAGACCCCCCCCCCCCCCTTCAGTCTACACAGGCCAGCAGATCCCTTCTCCTAGACTCTTCTACACCATGCTCTAGGCCTCTCCTGCCTACACAACACATAAGGCCTCCTCATCCTGCATTGCACACTTGACCCCCCATTCCTACCAAGTACAACACACTTTGGTCACTGGGTTACCTGGGACTGTGGCTCCTGCATTGTAAAGACCACTAATGTAATTTTGTTTTGTTTGTGGTTTTCGAATTGTTTTCCCCATAGATGTTTTCATGCAATTCCATCACTTTAGCTAGGGAGCTCCTGATAGACCAAAAATACTTAAAACCCGATTGCCCCATTTCGAAGTGCTGGCCGTGAAAGTTCCAGCAATTTGCGCCACTCAGAAAAAAATAGTGTGATCAGCCAGTTTTAAGCTGGAGATGAAAACATGGCAACAGGGCTACTACATGTATGCCCCCAAAATCAGGAGCAACATTCCTTTACACACCAGGACCCCCCAACTCTGCTCCAATTTAGGAAAGCATGAAAACACCCCTCTTTAAAGAACACTATATCAAGAAGAAGCTGCTCTTCACTACAGCGCTCAGAAGCCAGCTACCCCTTAAATCAGCTCTCGACTGGTCTTTGGGCTTGTACAGAGCTCAGCTTTCTTTTGCCTAGTTTTTGTGCTACACGATACCACATCGCACATGAATGCATATACTTAAAGATCAGGACGAGAGACAACTTCAGCTGTCTCACCGACTCCCTGTGACCCAAAGCTGATATGAAAATACATACATTGAACCACACATAGGGGGAGGGGGGGGTTTAGTCAGTCACCTACATCCCTTGGTCAGTTAAACTATTACTCACATACATATTGCTACAGCATTGGGCAATAGGTCTTTTACACTGTTAGTTATGGCATTTTCATGATCACAGGTGCACATCACTTAAATACTAATGGACTTTAGTGCCAGAGCTAGTGAGGCAATACTTTTCTTTGCCAATACATTTTTCTTTCCAGTATTCTTTTTTTATTTTTACATTTTTAAGGTATTTTTGTATGCTTATATTAGAACTTCGTGTTACAATAATTCACATCCAACAATACAGTTTGTTTAAGCTAATAAGAGCCATGTTTTTTGTGATGTATGTACTCCTGCCTCCTAGGACCTACCCATTCTGTCATATATGCAATAGTTAGTTATTTTAATTTAAAAATTTAGTTTTGCAAACATAGAGCTCCCGTGTTTAGGTGACTTAAGTGTTTGCTTTTTTCTTCTTCTTATGTTTGTGGTATACACTTTCAATAAAAAATAAAAATAAACATAGCCATTGCACCAGTTTGCCAAGGCCAGACCGATTGGATTTATCAATATTTGTTTCTATCAGGTAGCCCTACTTGATCATTCGGCTCTAAGGGAGACATCAAGGCACTGGCTGACATCATAACTGGTTAGCTGCATCCTGTCGCAAAAGCACAGTCCCTAGTAAAAATCTGTTCCCTCCCAGAATGCGGCACTCCTACTGAACTTTTGGCCTCAAACTGCTCAGCAGTAGCCAGACCTTTTAAACTACCCACACTCCAACACCAGGCCTAGTTGAGACCTATAGGTATAACTCATCCACTGACTGCTATAATGGAACAAAAACTAACAGGAACACCAAAGACCCAAGCACTTCCAGGTGCTCACAAAGGTGTGTACCTTATGCATGCATTGGGCTGTGTTTGGTCACTTAAATTTACACTGGGTTGTGATTTTTGTTTTCAGTCGTATCTGAGTGAATCTAAATGTTATGCACGTATTTTAGTCTTGTGTTTTAGCTTAAACGTTCTGTTACTAAATTGGTGTCTTGAAGCTGGATTCAATGTAATTAAAATAAAATTAAACATAGATCACTTATCAAAGGAATGTATCTGGCTGGCCATTGGGTCTTCGCTGACTGTGACAACCTGCGCTAAACTGTATCAGAGACCAACCTTAAACCACCTCCTCCTCTGAAGCATTGACTGCTAGGGAACAGTCAGTTAAACTAAGTAAGTTCTGCCTAATCTTTGCACGGAACAAATCCAGAGCTTGGGAGAGTGAGGTGAAATGACAACAATAATGCCCATATTTCCCTTCTGCCCAACATCAAAAGAACCGACCAACCCTTTCTAATGTCAAATTCTCGAATGTTCAACACAGATCAGTGCCCATCATGTAGAGAAGTCACTCATCATGCGCAGACCCCGAAAGGCACAAGTTCCGGCCAGCATGACTTCGTACTGGAGGTCAGTCAATGATCGCTCTCCTGGAGCCAAAACCTTTTTCTCAATTTTGGTGAAAACTGCCACCGTTTCTGAGAAATCAGCTGAGGCAGGGTAGCTTGTCGTGATCTTCATCGCCCTCTGTTACCCATGGTGAGAAGTGTTTCTAAAGTCTCCTCTCCAGTACACAAACACCTCCCTCACATGACCCTGCCCCATAAAAAAGCTGCTCATTTAATTAAAAAATGTAAATTCGCTGTCATCTCGGGGCCTGGTGAGTTAGGACAACATCAGCAGCTTTTATTTCTGAAGACAGACAATTGATTCAGCTGTAAAGAACTGGCGGAAAGGGAGCAGAAGGTCTCCCGAATCCCCCGAGGTCGGGGGTCTTCTCCCTTTACTCCTAACAAATGACCCACAAAATGCTGGAATGGCTTCCCTTGCCGGTCACCATTGCTGTTTTGTCACGGTTCCCCATCTTGCTGGGGCAGTGAGAGTGAAGGACATAGCATGAGAGAGAGCACTCCACGTGCTTATCACTAGCTTCTGGGCACTGCCTAATCATTCAGTCCCCTGCATGCTTTACTGATGCGGACTTTAAAATGGGTAGACAGGAGCTGGGCGCATCTTCTATCTGCACTCTAGCCAAGTGCTTGATTCCGCCTCTGCAGCCTCATGGCTAGGTGTCATCCAGGTTTTAATAGGACTTGTGGTCTGATTTCCTATTGGAGAGATATGGCATCATTCGCCTAGGGGCTGTATACTATCAAATGTTCCGTTTTCATGGGTGTCCAAGGTCACTCCTAAGCACCTAGCGCAATCTTGAATTTAGGGTGTTGTAAAATGTCCCTTCTTACTTGGTTCTTAAATATATTCTTATGGGAATGTCTATATACTGGAATTACGTAATTGTGAATATGCTTCGGACACCTGCAGTCAGATCAGTATTAGATTGTGCGATCCTGCCTGCCATCTAATGCTACTGTGCCCATCCCCATAGTAACATTGGCCCATTGACTATCTTCAATAAAAAAAATCCCATCCATTTTATGGCAGCCATCTTGGTTACGTTATGCCACTGGGACACTATCTGGAGTTATTACTGGGATACCTTAAGGACAAGACACTTCTAGTTTTCACCACCGATCACCAAGTTAACTGCTCTATTAACATTGGTGTGCATTTAAAAAGTTAGCACATGATAAAAGGTATTGTACATGTGGTACTGTTCTAGAATTGTACACAATATAAGTAAGCTTCCTTAAAAAAAAAAAAACTTCTTGAACATTGACATATACTGACCTAGTAACCTGTGATAACCTGTATTAGAAGCCAACATATACCCCACCTCCTATGAATAAACCTTGCCTGCAAAACCACATGCACCACTGGAAAAGTGTATGAAATAAATGGAGTCGGAGCTAACCACTGCACTCCCCCGGGAGCAGACGTATCAAAATGTTTCCGCATTTTAGTTCTCTGGAGAATAATTTGAAACATAAATTCCCTAGAGTTTATTATTTCTGCTCAACAGGAAGAACATATCATTTTAAAACCTACACGGGTAGTGGTTCCGTACAAAGCACAGGGTCTGGAGAAAAACACTAATAGTACACAAGTGCTGTGCTGCAGGTGCATCCATGTTTGCCCTACACGTATTGAAGTCAATGTTGATGCTTCATTCTGAATGGATACAAGACTAATCAATGTCCAAAGTGACAGTAACGACCAACTTTAATCATTGCCCCATCCTTCCAAGCAAGGGACGACTTCCAAAACCACCCTCAGCGCAAGGACTTCTGCAGACAACTAGTACTCTTACAGAAAGTGCATACATGACATCCTCGACGTTCTCACGCCCATTAACAAACTTCTCTAAATCCAGGTCATCCAGGGCCTAGTATCTCCTGTCAACCTGCATCCAATAAGTGTTTAACTTGTCAGACACTCCCAGGCAGGTATGTGAGTAATCAGTGAGTCCAAATATTTGACTATTCCTTCCTTCCCTTAAAGAAAGTAGTGCCTTAATAACCCTGTGGACAGGCAGTCCTGGGGCAAAGGAAAGCAGTGCTTTCCAACCTTCAATAAAATACTTACATCATTGCAAGTTTTAAGTGTGCAAAAGTGACTCTGTCCGGTGGCGCTAAGCTCCCCACTCTAATCACCTCTAGAACTCTTTAGAGGGAGTTGGTCTAATTTGAAGCATTTGAGAGGGAGCTCGGTCTCTGATCAAGTTGTTTGGAAGGATTTTGGTTCCCTCGGGAGCTCATTCACAGTTCTGGCATGAATCCCGAATCGGCGTCAAAAACAATTTGCACCAAATCTCAGAGCCATTAGCCAATTGCACACAGATCCATGATATTCCTGAGCACAAGTCCCTCCTGGAGTTACCTGGATGAATTTGCACCAGATAAACTGGTTGAAATGGGGATCTGTCAGCAATTTTACCATTCAGCAAAATTGAAGCTGCTCATTGTTCTCCATTCTGACCGGTGAAAATAAAAATCGTGCAGCAGACCCACCCAGGGTAATACTATGATCATGCTATGGCCATCCCTGGACAATGTTATGATACGACAATTCCAGTTCAGTCAGCACGAGGCCGTTAGGAATCATATGCTTCAGTGCCCACTGAAGTTAATAAGGAACACAGAAGTAAGCACTAAAGAAATATGTCTCTCATCTGTGTGCTTAATACCATGTGCTGGTGACTAGCTGAGTGACATGTTTCTTCTGGTGCTATCAAACCGTTGAGTAACACTTCCTACCATTTACTCGACCTAAAACAAACAATTGCTTCTCTGTCTTATTAGTCTGGGTAAGTTCCAAAGCGAGATGGACTCCGGGTCTCAGAGGTTATCACTTCACTTGGATTACAGTAACTGTCTGTGCCCATGTTGGTCTCAAGACCCCCAGAAGCTGGTGTGTTCTTTGGATCTTCAAGAAGAAACATGGTCTCATAAGCACCAGAGATGGCTTTGGCTACCATCTTCATCTATCGCTCTACATTATCATCCAACACAACTCCGTTCTCAGAGACGAGATTCAGGCAGTAGACCAAAAGCAGAGGTACAGCAATATGCAAGAATCCTATTAAAGAAACAAGCCTGCAGTGGCGGGGCCCTCAAATGACTTGCCCCAGTTCAGAAATTTCGTTCTTACCAGCCTTTGGTAATCTGTCGCCCTTTGATCGCCACACCCATGCTCAGACAATCTTGCTTTGTTTGTCATATTACTCACAATTTTAATCAATGCATAGTCTGTTGAGGTGTTGTAACACCCACAAAGGGCGCACAGCTTCAGCTTGTATACATTTCAGGTTACTGCTCTTCACTTTGACGAGTGTTGGAAGAGTTACCGCTGAGTACTTATGTTCATCCAAACTATTCTTTTATCTGCTAACTGTGCAAGGACTTTCCTTTGCCTGGACCATGCTATAGTTTGTGGGTATACCGTTGCAAACAAAAAGCAAGCGTTAACAGTGTGTGCAGATAAGTCATACTTGAGTTCAACCTCACTCAAAACAACTGCATCTCCTTGATACTTCAGTGTTATGCCATACACCGGACTCACACTACTCCACCTCATGTATCCTAGATTACTAGTGTTACTCCACGATGTGTCTTTTCACTTCTTGATACAATTATGTTGTAATCCCATGATGTTCTCGATTACTCTTGAGCAACCCTGGATCTTATCCTCACACCCATGGCTCTCACATATTTGATTAATATGTAGTGCATGTGGCTAACCCAATCCCTAGTGTCCATGGACTTCACAGTACATGGATTACTCTGTAGAGTCAGTGGATCTCAGAATGTCAGTGGATCGTGCAATATCTTCGGTCAACCTATAGCCTTGTGGATCTCAAGATACCTCAGATTAATTTGTAGAGCCCGTGGATCTTCCTATAACATGATTACTCATAGTATGTGTGGATCTGACACTACCTTAATTACTCTGTGGTGTCATGGATCTAATGATGCATCTAATTACACTTTAGGGTCCATGAATCTCACAAGCCCTCCATTTACTCTGTAGTGTCTGTGAACCTCACACAGCTTCGATTACTCTGTCGTGTACATTAGTCTCGCAAGATCTCCAATGACTCTGCAAAGTCCGTGGATCACACACCATCCTTATTACTCTGCAGAGTCTGTGAATCTCAGCATACCTCCGGTTATCCTATAATGTCTCTGAATTTCACAACACCCTGGTTAATCTAGAGTGTCTAAGGATCTCTCCATACCTCTAACTACTCCGTAGGGTCCGTGAATATAACAAGACCTTTGATTTCTTGTGATTAATATTAGCATTCGACCATGGTTTGACATTTGCATACAAATACACAGCTGGGGTAATAAAAACAAACAGGCAGGGGTAATCCCAATAGATCTGAGTTTAATACTGTAATACATGCGCTATTAGCACATTAGCATGAGTCGTACAGTTAGGAGTAAAAGTGGGTGGATAGATGGGTATGTTTTTGTAAAGTAGTCCCTCATGCAGCTCAATGCAAATGCGGCACAGAATTTTCTGAAAAGTCTTCTTTCTTAAGGTGTGGCCATTTAATGGACTTGGAGGATCAGCGCATGGGCGTACTATAGTCTAAGTTGATGGGGGAGCAGATCTCCATGTATTTCTGTGTAGCCCATGGACATGGACTCCCTCCTCGGAAGACAGATCATCATCAGGAACACCCTGGGTGCTCTTGGGCCCACTAGAGTCTATATCTAGTTCTAGTTCTTGTTCCTTAAGAAGCTTCTTTCTCCTTCACGAGTTCTTGTCTAGGATCACTTGAATGGAGCTTGGATACATTTTTGAAAAGGTTCTCCAAAATACCCTGATAACTCTATATAGCCTATAGATCTCCCCATACTTCTGATGACGAGGTAGTGCCTGCTCTTAAGTTGGAGGATTGGGTGGGGTGGTGTAATGGAGGAGAGGAGAGGAAGTATGTGCAGGAAGAGTGAAAAGGCAGCACTGAAGAGGAAGGACGACGATTGAGAAGCAGATGGAGGATTTCAGAATGATGTGGGGTGAAAAAGAGTGCGTCGAACAAATTTAGAGACTGGAGGAAAGTGGGATAAAGAGCGAGTGGGACTGTTTAGGACACTCCCAAGACCACTACCCCTCCAACAAACCCTACTAATCTTTGATTAAATCCCATAGTTTCAGAATTGTAACATTTTCAATCTAATTATTCACACAAAAAAATAATTGCTGTTACTAATGCTTTTGATACTGCTACTAGGCATCGGCAAAGCCAATCAGTCTGGCTTAGTTTAGTCCAATCGTTTAGATGCAATAACAACAAAAGTAACAGAAGCACTCAAACAGGTTATGGGGCACACTTTCTGAGCTCAGAATTTCAGTACAGATGTCTTAACCTACGCTCTTAATTACAAATCCCACGCCTCTTGCAAAGGGTGCGTATTTATGCTTACTTGGCCAGTGGTGTTTGAGAAACCCCCTACCTATGTCATCCCACTTACGCACTGCTCCATTGTGTCAGTGCCCAAATAAATCCGATTGTTCTGTACCCATAAATAATCCAATGACGCTTTCGAATATTCCGTATTATGTGGGTACTATGCCACAATGCCCATGACTGGTGCCCGATACTCCTGCATGGCCGAGTGCCATGTGCAGCCAAGGACATCTCTAAGGCTGGACGAGAGTAGATGTGTGCGGATACTAAAGTACTAGGATGTTTAGCAGAGCGAGAGCCGCACTCTGCAGCCTGCACTGCACGGCCTACCGTCCGCAGGAAATGTACGCTCTACTTATTCCACGATTGACCAGCAGAGGGCGCATGCTGCAGAAACCCGGAGGCCTACCATTAAAAAAACACACACATCTTGGCTCGAAGTGCGGCTCACACGCGTGTGTAAGTTGTGATCTGATCCTCTGTGGGGAGGCTCCCGTCCTGGCACTGCGAACCTGTTAACTCTTCGTTCGCCGCGCAGGGAGGAACCCTTTAAAAGCGTCATACAGGGCCTCTCCCTGGCAAAACCCAAAGACACCTGACGGGTAAAGCTGGGTGAGGCGCGCTGCGGCTGGCACTCATGTAGCGCGGGCGGCACAAGCATTGGCCTGGCCAGATCTGCCGCTCTCAGGCTGACACAGAGTGTCAGTTGTCCCCTGGGTGTCAACAGAGATCACCAGGGAAACGGAGGTGCATGTGCTCGAAAGAGACAGCCCAGAGGAGAGACAAACCGATTGAGATCCCCAGGAAGAGCCCCAGGGCAGACCGTCCCTCGCGCTTCCTTCTGCCCTGGACAGACAGCCATGCACAGGCCCCTCCACCATGACAGACAAGAGGGTCTGCAGCCCCCTGCCCTCCTGGCAGGCACAACCACACCATGCTGTGGACAGACAGACACCTCCTGCTGACTTCCAGGATAGACAGGCGAGGGTCTTGACCACAGCCCCTGCCCTCCTGGTAGCTGTAACCTCAGCAGCAACATGCTGGCCCTCGGGACACTCACATGCTCCCTCCTGCCTCCCTGATTAAAGAGTGAGGGTGGGCCTCTGTCGCCATGGGAGATAGAGCTCACTCACAACATGCAGCCGGGCACTCAATCGGAGCCTCGTCTCCAAAAAATGACATACGAGGCCGTCACTGAAAATGCATGCTCACCCACAGTAGGCTGTCCCTCAGATCAGGCTGGCACTCACCCACAGTATGCTGCCCCTCAGATCAGGCTGGCACTCACCTACAGAATGATGCCAATCAGATCAGGCTGGCACTCACCCACAGTAGGCTGCCCCTAAGAACAGGCTGGCGCTCACCCACAGTATGCTGCCCTTCAGATCAGGCTGGCACTCACCCACAGTAGGCTGCCCCTCAGATCAGGCTGGCACTCACCCACAGTAGGCTGCCCTTCAGATCAGGCTGGCACTCACCCACAGTAGGCTGCCCCTAAGAACAGGCTGGCACCCACCCACAGTATGCTGCCCCTGAGATCAGGCTGGCACTCACCCACAGTAGGCTGCCCCTCAGATCAGGCTGGCACTCACCTACAGAATGATGCCCCTCAGATCAGGCTGGCGCTCACCCACAGTAGGCTGCCCCTCAGATCAGGCTGGCACTCACCTACAGAATGATGCCCCTCAGATCAGGCTGGCGCTCACCCACAGTAGGCTGCCCCTAAGAACAGGCTGGCACTCACCCGCAGTAGGCTGCCCCTCAGATCAGGCTGGCACCCACCCACAGTATGCTGCCCCTGAGATCAGGCTGGCACTCACCCACAGTAGGCTGCCCCTCAGATCAGTCTGGCGCTCACCCGCAGTAGGCTGCCCATCAGATCAGGCTGGCACTCACCCACAGTCGCCTGACTTTGAGAACAGACTAGGGAGGGCCTCACACACAGTCCCTGGCGCCACATAAAGTGCAGGCCCTTCCCGCGCCTGTCCCCATAAAGAGTGCTTGGAATGGAAAAACAGAAGTGCAGGTACCCTGTAACCAGAGTACCCGCTCGCTCGTTCCTGAGAAGTGTCTGTCCTCTCAAATTAAAAGTATTACGTCACTCTTGAGAAGTGCAGGTACTCTCCCTCTCAAAATAAAAAAGTGCCGGTACTCAGTACTGGACAGTACCTGCCCATTTAAAGCACTGCCCATAAACATAGGCCCTCTCCCGCCTGTCTCCGGCACATGCTGTCCCTCACCCCCAGCTCCCGAGGCAGGCGCTCATCAAAGCCCCGTGTGGCAGGGCTAGGCAGCCACCGACCCACAGCACGCTGCCACAGGCCAGAAAGACTCTCAAACGCAAAACCTGTCCCGACTACCCCAGTACCTATTCATTCTCACTGATGCCACCTGTCGCCAGGACAGACACTCACCAAAGACTTCCGTCCCCAGGACAGACGGGTCCCCTTCCACAGCCCGCTAAACTCTACAGCAACCGGGGGTTCATCCCGCCCCGACCCCTGTAAAGGTATGCCCTCTGCCACACAACCTGCCCCCAGGACAAGCAGGCCAGGCCCTGTCACCCTCAGCCGGAAATTCTGCCCTCTGTCCAACAAAAGCTGGGACATCATCCGCACCCCCAGATCAAATCGCCTCCCTCATCCCTGCGTGTAATGAGCAGAACTATGCGTGTCCCAAATACAGGACATTCCTTAATGTTTATTACAGAAACCAGGCGAGCCGGACGAGGAAACCGATGAACTGGCACCGCAAGCCACCCAACAGGATGGAAGAGCCGCTCGCCACCGAAACTACTCAGCAGGAATCTGGGAGCACCCACCCGAGGTGCCCGCCCACACCATAACCACCCAAAAGAATCGGAGCCGCCCGAGCGCATGTACGCATCAAAACACCCCAAAGCAGCCCGCGCGTCCCCGCAATGCCCAAGACATCGAAAACTACCTACAAGCATCAAATGAACCCTACCAGGGCCCCGTGGGAAATCACCCCACAGGAAAAAAAGTGCCCACCGTGGAAAGCCATCAGAGCCCCTTTCAGTTCTCGCCACCAAATGCCAACAGACGACATAAAGTGCGCCCTTCAGTGCCCGGCACGGAAAGTCAACAGACGCCTAAAATGCCCCGATAATTAGTCCCATCATCGAATGCCACCTGAGGGACTCTGGCGCCCCCTGAGTGACCGCTGCACATCCTTTACCCACCCCCTCCCCTCCCTGATTCCCTCTTATCCCCGTTCCGACTTGCCTGCTGTCTTCTGACAAGTCACCCCTGCCCCACCTCAAGGCCCGTGTCCTGCCCTCGGCCACTTTTCGGGTCGCCCCGACTCAATTATTCCCTCTCTTAATCTCAATCAATGTGCGGGTCTCCTGTCCACAGTCCCTCGCCGGGTGTCACAACGTACTCACTTCGGTGCCCATCTCCTGCCACTCACTGACTCGCCCCCCCCCCCCCCCCCCCCGCACCCCTGTGCTCCAGGAATGCCTCCTACCTGCTGACGTTAATGAGGTCTCTTCCTTCCTTATTGACCTGTCTCCTGTCCTCCGTTACCCTCTCTGTCTCTCACCATCTGGTTCCCAGCCTCTGCGTCGCTCTAATTCCCACGAGACATGTAACTAGCCGCTTGAACTTTTTCGTTGCGTGTCTCTTCAAAGTCTGAGCGTCTGTATTAAAAAACAACCCTGTCTCGAGGCCGGGCATCCTGTCAATGTGACGGGATGTCTCGCTCCTGCTTTTAGCTCTCACTTGACTCTCGCAGGCTGTCTCTCGCCCTGACCCCTCAATGCCCCCTCGGCCGCAGCTTGGCTCGCAGTCTCTGCGCCGTCACCTTCGCCGCTCGGCCATAAACACAGTCATTACCACAGTAACCTGCCGGCTGGGTGCGCAAGTGCACCGGGCCTGCCCGCCGGGAGGAAGCCGCGGGTGGAGACGGGGTCTCGGAGCGCCACAACTTCCCCCCGGGCACTAAAGGAAAAGTGAGAGGGATCCCCCAGCACTTGGGTCGCCACTCGGTGCCGCTTCTGAAGGGCACCTTCGCACCGGCCCGAGGTGCGCAGTCTGCCCTCCACCTCTCCGGGCCCTCTCTCTCGGCCCTGTGCGCAGTCGGCCTTCCACCTCTCCGGGCACTCTCTCTCGGTCCTGTGCGCGTCTGCCCTTCTGCCTGGACCGGGCAAACTCAGCTTCAACTCTGCACCCCTCGGCTCCTGAGACGTGCCCCCGTCGCACGCATGGCGTGCCCAGCAGTTCCCCTACCCGCCAGGTGCTGGGTGACCCAGGACCTGCCCCTTACGCCACCACTCTCCCTGTACCCCGCACTCACTTTCCCCGCAGACTCCCATATGAAAGTTTGAAGTTTTATTATTAGCCCCTCTGGAGACAGGAGGCATCGCCGTCCTGTCGCTCTACAGGGGACCTTTAACTCACGCAAACACCGGATCTTCTTGGAATAAATGTGTTTCTGGGGTCCCTTAGCCAGCGCTCCCACCCATCCGATTATAAGATATCAAACGGGGTTGCCACCTTCCTGTATTTTACATGAAACTATGGGGTGTCGCAGAATTCATGGATTACAGCAGAGTATGAGGCCCCGGGGACACAGGAGGTACGACGGGGCCCCGTAAACAACCGCCCTTCCCCTGCCCCAGAGGCAGCGCTCGCAGCCGTACAATATTCAGAAGAAATTAACTACTTTAGGACAAAACCCCCAATGAGGCCAGGCGCCTCGTCCGCTCTTTGGGGGTGGGAGATGGATGTGGGTGCTGGACAGAGCAGGGGCCCCTGGGGCCACAGGCCAGGCACTCTAACTTCAGACAGGGTCTCGAGACTCCCGGTGCGGGAGGGGGCTGCGGCGGCACACTCACAAATAACCCATCATACAGTAGAGCGCAGGGCAGGAAGGGTGCCCGGCCCCAGCGCCGAGGATGGTGCGGTACTCACCATAGTCAGAGAGTCCGAAGCCCAGCTCGCTGAGGTAATCAACTTTCATAGTACTCGGTCCTCCGATCGCAGCCGATTTGTCCCCAAAAAGAAGTTTCTGCGGAGCCCGAGGTCATCCCGGGGGGTGAGGGAGGGGGCAGCGGGACAGGCAGGGGGCAGGGAGCAGCAGAAACCCCCCTCTCCGGCCGCAGCAGGTGAAGGATCAGCCGGTGCACTCAGAGCCTCTCCCAGCCCGGGGAGGGGAGGGGAGAGGAGGAAGGGGCGGGGTTAGGGGGCGGGGCCCAGAGGGGGCGGGGACCAGAGGGGCCCGACAAAAGGAGGGGCCGAGGAGTGTCCGGGGAGGAGGCTGAGCACAGCGCCCCGGAGAGCGGCCGCGCTGAGCGGGGACCGGGCGAGGGAGGAAGCGGGGAGCGGAGGCAGGGACACCGGGCGGGGAGAGAGCGGAGGCTGGGAGCGGAGACAGGGACACCGGGCGGGGAGAGAACCGAGCCAGGGGCACCGGGGGAGGAGAGCGCCGAGGCAGTGCAAGGAGTTTGGGGAAGCTAGGAGATTCGGGAAGACCGTCCCGAGACCCGAGGAGTGACAGTGCAGAGAAGAACAGATTAGATAGAACAAAGCAGAGACAGTACAGAGAGCACAGGCGCAGGACAGCACGAGACCGAGTGCAGCAAGTCCACCACGGAGCAAACACCCAGCACAAGAGGGGGCACCGCGGCGAGAGATGACAGAGAGCAGCACGTAGATCAGACCCGGAGCGCAGGGACCCTGGGACCACAGGCAGGGCAGGGGGCATCTACGAGAGAAGAAACCAGGTCAGACCGTCCTTAAACACAGAACCACAGTAGCGAGGAGCGCCCAGGACGCAAAGGCAGAGCAGAGAAGGCCCCCCTAGGCCAGGGCAGATACAGCACAGAGACCGCACCCTGACCCCAGAGCAGAGACGGTACAGACAACATAGAGAGAGGTGAGCTCAGAGACAGCGCACAGACCATGGGAGAGGAGAGCCCGCAGACCACAGCAGAGAGGGCAAAACAAGCATAAGCAGAGCCCTGACACCAGAGCAGAGACAGTTCAAACAGCATAGAAAGAGGTGAGCTCTGAGGGAAGAGAGAGCACAGAGAGAAGGGAGGGCAGCTCTGACACCAGAGGAGGTACAGAGAGCATCGAGAATAGAGGGAGCTCTGAAAGCTGTGAGAGTACAGAAAGCATAGAGAGCTCTGAAACCAGAGCGAAGAGAGCACAGAAAGCATAGAGAAGAG
Source organism: Lissotriton vulgaris (assembly GCF_964263255.1). NCBI lineage: Eukaryota > Metazoa > Chordata > Amphibia > Caudata > Salamandridae > Lissotriton > Lissotriton vulgaris. The sequence goes on along the minus strand of NC_141693.1, from coordinate 265,215,246 downwards.
ACGAGAGCTCTCAGATGAGAGAGCGTGTATAAAAAGGAGAGCTCGGGGAGTATCGAGGGGAGTTCTGAGAGCAGAAAGAGAGCATAGGGAGGAGAGCTCTGAGAGCCGAGAGTGTAGAGAAGAGGAGAGAACTGACAGCACAGAGAGGAGAGTTCTGAGAGCAGAGAGCCAGCATAGAGAGGAGACCTCTGAGAGCAGAGACAGTGTACAGAGAGGAGACCTTTGAGAGCATAGAGAGTGCAGAGAGCATAGAGAGGAGAGTGCAGAGAGCATGGAGAGGAGAGTGCACAGAGAAGAGAGGAGAGCTCTGAGGCCATAGCAGAGAGCATAGAGAGGAGAGCTCTGAGACCAGTGAAGACAGAGAAGCGAGGAGCGCTCTGAGAGCAGAGTGTAGTGATTATAGAGAAGAGAGCTCTGAGAGCAGATAGAGTACTCTTAGCTCTCCTTCTCTATTTTGTAGAGAGTGCAGAGGGCATAGAGAAGAGCTCTGAGAGCATCGAAAGTGCACATAGAGAGGAGAGCTCTGAGGCCAGAGCAGAGATAGTGCAGAGAGCATAGAGAGGAGAGCTCTGAGAGCAGAGTACAGAGAGCATAGAAAAGAGAGGAGAGCTCTGAGCGCAGAGAAGCGAGGAGAGCTCTGAGAGCAGAGTACAGAGAGCATAGAAAAGAGAGGAGAGCTCTGAGCGCAGAGAAGACAGAAGCGAGGAGAGCTCTGAGAGCAGAGTACAGAGAGCATAGAAAAGAGAGGAGAGCTCTGAGCGCAGAGAAGACAGAGAAGCGAGGAGAGCTCTGAGAGCAGAGAAGACAGAAGCGAGGAGAGCTCTAAGAGCAGAGTACAGAGATCATAGAAAAGAGAGGAGGGCTCTAAGCGCAGAGAAGACAGAGAAGCGAGGAGAGCTCTGAGAGCAGAGTACAGAGAGCATAGAAAAGAGAGGAGAGCTCTGAGCGCAGAGAAGCGAGGAGAGCTCTGAGAGCAGAGTACAGAGAGCATAGAAAAGAGAGGAGAGCTCTGAGCGCAGAGAAGACAGAGAAGCGAGGAGAGCTCTGAGAGCAGAGTACAGAGAGCATAGAAAAGAGAGGAGAGCTCTGAGCGCAGAGAAGACAGAAGCGAGGAGAGCTCTGAGAGCAGAGTACAGAGAGCATAGAAAAGAGAGGAGAGCTCTGAGCGCAGAGAAGACAGAGAAGCGAGGAGAGCTCTGAGAGCAGAGTACAGAGAGCATAGAAAAGAGAGGAGAGCTCTGAGCGCAGAGAAGACAGAAGCGAGGAGAGCTTTGAGAGCAGAGTACAGAGAGCATAGTAAAGAGAGGAGAGCTCTGAGCGCAGAGAAGCGAGGAGAGCTCTGAGAGCAGAGTACAGAGAGCATAGAAAAGAGAGGAGAGCTCTGAGCGCAGAGAAGACAGAAGCGAGGAGAGCTCTGAGAGCAGAGTACAGAGAGCATAGAAAAGAGGAGAGCTCTGAGCGCAGAGAAGACAGAAGCGAGGAGAGCTCTGAGAGCAGAGTACAGAGAGCATAGAAAAGAGAGGAGAGCTCTGAGCGCAGAGAAGACAGAGAAGCGAGGAGAGCTCTGAGAGCAGAGAAGACAGAAGCGAGGAGAGCTCTAAGAGCAGAGTACAGAGAGCATAGAAAAGAGAGGAGAGCTCTAAGCGCAGAGAAGACAGAGAAGCGAGGAGAGCTCTGAGAGCAGAGTACAGAGAGCATAGAAAAGAGAGGAGAGCTCTGAGCGCAGAGAAGACAGAAGCGAGGAGAGCTCTGAGAGCAGAGTACAGAGAGCATAGAAAAGAGAGGAGAGCTCTGAGCGCAGAGAAGACAGAGAAGCGAGGAGAGCTCTGAGAGCAGAGTACAGAGAGCATAGAAAAGAGAGGAGAGCTCTGAGCGCAGAGAAGACAGAAGCGAGGAGAGCTCTGAGAGCAGAGTACAGAGAGCATAGAAAAGAGAGGAGAGCTCTGAGCGCAGAGAAGCGAGGAGAGCTCTGAGAGCAGAGTACAGAGAGCATAGAAAAGAGAGGAGAGCTCTGAGCGCAGAGAAGACAGAGAAGCGAGGAGAGCTCTGAGAGCAGAGTACAGAGAGCATAGAAAAGAGAGGAGAGCTCTGAGCGCAGAGAAGACAGAAGCGAGGAGAGCTCTGAGAGCAGAGTACAGAGAGCATAGAAAAGAGAGGAGAGCTCTGAGCGCAGAGAAGACAGAGAAGCGAGGAGAGCTCTGAGAGCAGAGTACAGAGAGCATAGAAAAGAGAGGAGAGCTCTGAGCGCAGAGAAGACAGAGAAGCGAGGAGAGCTCTGAGCGCAGAGTACAGAGAGCATAGAAAAGAGAGGAGAGCTCTGAGCGCAGAGAAGCGAGGAGAGCTCTGAGAGCAGAGTACAGAGAGCATAGAAAAGAGAGGAGAGCTCTGAGCGCAGAGAAGACAATCAATCAATCAATCAATCAAAGACATTTATAGAGCGCACTACCTACCCGTAGGGTCTCAAGGCGCTGGGGGGAGGGGGGTGCCGTTACTGCTCGAACAGCCAGGTCTTCAGCTTCTTCCTGAAGGAGAGGTGGTCTTGGGTCAGGCGCAGGTCGGTCGGGAGGGAGTTCCAGGTCTTGGCGGCCAGGTAGGAGAAGGACCTTCCTCCTGTTGTCGCTCTTCGGATGCGGGGGACGGCGGCGAGGGCGTGGTTGGCTGAGCGGAGGTGGCGTTTGGGAGCGTAGAAGTTGATTCGGTTGTTGAGGTAGCTCGGGCCTTGGTCGTGTAGGGCTTTGTGTGCGTGGGTGACAGACAGACAGAGAAGCGAGGAGAGCTTTGAGAGCAGAGTACAGAGAGCATAGTAAAGAGAGGAGAGCTCTGAGCGCAGAGAAGCGAGGAGAGCTCTGAGAGCAGAGTACAGAGAGCATAGAAAAGAGAGGAGAGCTCTGAGCGCAGAGAAGACAGAAGCGAGGAGAGCTCTGAGAGCAGAGTACAGAGAGCATAGAAAAGAGAGGAGAGCTCTGAGCGCAGAGAAGACAGAAGCGAGGAGAGCTCTGAGAGCAGAGTACAGAGAGCATAGAAAAGAGAGGAGAGCTCTGAGCGCAGAGAAGACAGAAGCGAGGAGAGCTCTGAGAGCAGAGAGTGTAGTGAGCACAGAGAAGAGAGTTCTGAGAGCAGATAAGAGTACAGCATGGAGAAGGAGAGCTAAGAGCAGAGAGTGCAGAGTGCATAGAGAAGATCTTTAGAGAGCACAGACAGTGCACAGAGGAGAGAGGAGACCTCTGAGGCCAGAACAGAGAGAGTGCAGAGAGCATAGAGAGGAGAGCTCTGAGAGCAGATAGAGTACGGAATAGAGAAGGAGAGCTAAGAGCAGAGAGTGCAGAGGGCAGAGAGAAGATCTCTGAGAGCACAGAAAGTGGAGAGAGAAGAGCTCTGAGGCCAGAGCAGAGAGAGTGCAGAGAGCATTGAAAGGAGAGGAGAGCTCTGAAAGCAGAGAGAGTACAGAGATCATAGAGAAGAGAGTTCTGAAGTCAGAGTAGAGACAGCAAAGAAAGCGTAAGGAGACGAGAGACCAGAGCAGAGAGTGCAGAGAGCATAGAGAAGAGGAGAGCTCTGAGAGCACAGAGAGAACAGAGGAGAGCCCTGAGAGCAGAGAGTGTAGTGAGCATAGAGAAGAGAGCTCTGAGAGCAGAGAGAGTACAGAGAGCATAGATAGGAGAGACCTGAGAGCAGAGAGTGCATAGAGAGGAGAGCTCTGAGAGAAAAAAGTGCAAATAGCATAGAGGAGAGCTCTTAGAGCAGAGAGAGGAGAGACCTGACTGCAGAGAGTGCATAGAGAGTAGAGCTCTGAGAGAAAAGAGTTCATAGAGAAGAGAGGGGAGCTCTTAGAGCAGAGACAGCGCAGAGATCATAGAGAGGAGAGCTCTGAGAGCAAAGAGAGAGGAGAGTTGTGAGAGAAAAGAGTGCAAAGAGTATAGAGAACATAGAGAAGAGAGACGATCTCTGAGGTCAGAGCAGGTATAGTACAGAGAGCATACAGAAGAGAGGAGCGCTCTGGGACTAGAGCAAAGAGAGTACAGAGAGGAGAGCATAGGGAAGAGAGAAGATCTCTGAGGCCAGAGAGAGTACAGAGAGCATAAAGAGGGCAGCGCACTGGGAACATCGCAGAGACTGTACAGAGAGGACAGCTCTGAAACTAGACCAGAGACTGCATAGAAAGCATAAAGCGAGGAGGGCGTTGAGACCGGTGCAGAGACGGTAAAGAAGGGAGCACTCCGACACCGCAGCAGAGACAGCACAGAGATCATGTAAAGAGAGGATCCTTGAGACCTGAGGGAGTACAGAGAGAAGAGACAGGACAGAAGGGAGACCAGAGCAGGTAGAGTACAGAGAGCATAGAGAAGAGAGTAGAGCTCTCAGACCACAGCATAGAGAAGTGGGGTAAGCTCTGAGAGCAGAGAGAGAGTGCAGAGAGCATAGCGGAAGAGAGGAGAACTCTGAGACCAGAGCAAAGAGAGTACAGAGAGGAGAGCTCAGAGACCAGAACACAGGGAGCATAGAGTAGAGGGGATAGGTCTCAGGCCAGAGAAGAGAGAGTACAGAGAACATAGAGAAGAGAGTAGAGCTCTGAGACCAGAACACAGAGAGCATAGAGAAGAGAGGCTAGATCTGAGACCAGAGCTAAGAGAGCACAGAGAGGAGAGCTCAGAGACCAGAACACAGAGAGCATAGAGAAGAGAGGATAGGTCTCAGGCCAGAGAAGAGAGAGTACAGAGAACATAGAGAAGAGAGTAGAGCTCTGAGACCAGAACACAGAGAGCATAGAGAAGAGAGGCTAGATCTGAGACCAGAGCTAAGAGAGTACAGAGAGCATATAGAGGATAGGTCTGGGAGCAGAGAGAGTGCAGAGTGCATAGAGAAGAGATGCAAGCTCTGAAAGCAGAGATAGTGCAGAGAGCATTGAGACGAGAGGATAGCTCTGAGAGAAAAGAGATCACATAGAGAAGCGAGGAGAGCTGAAGCCAGATCAGAAAGAGAGTACAGAGAGCCTTGAGAGCAGAGAGAGTGCAGAGAGCATAGCGAAGAGAAGCAATCTCTTGGGCCAGAACTGAGAGAGTAGTGAGAGCAGAGCGAGTGCAGCACACTGTGAAAATAGCTGAGACTGTACATAGAGGAGAGCTCTGAGACTAGAGCAGAGATTGCATAGAAAGCATAAAGCGAGGAGAGCGTTGAGACCGGTGCGGAGAGAGTGCAGAGACTATAAAGAAGGGAGCACTCTGACACCACAGCAGAGACATTACAGCGATCATGAAGAGAGGATACTTGAGACTTGAGCCAGTACAGCGAGAACAGACAGATTTGACTGGTGCCATGAGACCAGAGCAGAGACAGTACAGAGAGAACAGTCACTGTGAAAGACTGGAGACCAGAGCGAAGAGAGCACATGGAGCAGAGACAGAGCCGAGAGAACAGTCACAGTGAAAGACTGAAGACCAGAGCGAAGAGAGTACATGGAGCAGAAACAGAGCAGAGAGAGGACCACTGAGACCAGAGCACACAATATACAAGGCGGGCAGAGATGGTAGTCTTGAGGCGAGACCTGAAGAGATGGCACATAGGGGAGACAGAGCAGTTATAAGGGAACCCTGAGATGAGATGGTCTGCAGAGAAGTGAACGGTTAGGTCAATCCAGAAGGAGACCAGAGACGACAGGCCAGCATCCAATACAGAATCAGAACAGGTCCCTGGCTAGAGTAGGGCCAGTCCAGAGAGCACAGAGCAGAGACATTAAAGAGAGTAGATTGATCACAGACTGAAGCCCTAAAACCAGAGTCAGTACAGAGAGCACAGACAGTAAAAAGAGCATACACAGAGCACAGACTGGAGACCAAAGCCGGTACAGAAAGCAGCGTACACTAAAGCCCTACTAAAGCCAGTACAGATACAGCAGCACAGAGAATACGAGGGAAGCACTGAGATCACCAAATACGCCGTTCATAAAGAGGATTCTGTGGGGAAGGGCATGGAACTACAGGGGTTATTACCTAGGCTCCGAAGACACAGGCCAGCATGCTCTCCAGACTGTGCCCTGGCCTGGGTTGGCTTTGCCTATCATCTTTACAAGAATAATCTGCCTACCTGAAACCTAACTGAATAAATGACATATTGCTTGATAAGATAAATCATCTTCCAGATGATCCAGATAGAATAAACTGCTTTACAAGATGAACAACTTAGCAGGACCGCCATATCAAACTGAATGACACACATTCGATCAAGACAGATCACCTGCGAACACAAAACAACATCACATGGTTCACCATGCAATGCGACAGAAGACCTGGCAAGAACCTCACATTGAATGCATGATTTATCAAACAATATGATTAATCGCGTTACAAGGAAATCTCTTTGTAAAGAGGACACAACGGCCAACAATGGGGAAGATCACCTTACCACAGCATGACTCTTAATACATACCAAATCACCCGATTGGATCAAGCAACTTTCAAGATGATCACCTTAAATACACTCTGTTGTGCCTAACTATATTCATTACTTCACATGGAAATTTTAGCAACACTTACAAAGACATAACATTGAATATGTGCCATATTTCCCCAAGGATAAGTCATCTTTCAAAGACCTCACATTGCCTGCATTGATAAACCGCCTATTGCCTGCATTGATAAATCGCCTTTGAAGGGGATCACATTAAATATATGCTTTTATATTTACAGGATTTAAATACAAGGACATCAAATTACAAAGATATTATATTCACTCTTAAAATGGCCTAATGCACAATGATTTTCCATATTACTTCTAGGATAATGCCCCCTCTGAAGGTTAATGCCACAAATGAAATCGTTTTTTCCAATTATAAAATACAAAAAACAAAGTAATCATTGGTCGTGACTGATAAACAACCAGCGGCTACACCCTTTAGTAAAAAGAAATTGTCTAAGTCATTTGGTTGAACTTTTTTACCTAAATCCAGGAGATGTGGACTTCATCCTATCACTTTCCTTTAACCTCAAACCTACGACTCCTTAGGGCAACAGGCTCCAGCATGGATTCTTAAGCAATATTCAAACGTATGTGCTACAATGATCCATAATTTGATCAATCAATCTATTAGAGAGGGCCGGTGACTATGTACCTCAAACAAGGTTTTGTGACTGCCCTCATCATATAGCTCAATCTTTCCACAGGTGAGTCATCTAACTCAAAGTTCCTAGCCAAAATCTCAGAGAAGACCATTGCTTTCCAACTAAAATCTTTCTTAGATATCAGTAGAATCTTGACCCTGTTGAGTCCAGTTTCAGACCACCACAAGAACCTGAATCAGCCTTACTAGATTTTTTTGAGATGGCTGTTTATGGTTCATTGATGAAGTGCATCTTCCTTGCTTATTATGCTGGATTTGTTTGCGCTCTTATATGGTGGATTATGATCTGCTTTTGGAGAGCCTGATTACTGTTCTGGGAGCTGTTATAGATACCACCAAATGGTTCCACTCCTTTTTACTGGGCGATCTTAACAGGTGGAACTGGGACATTTTCTCTCACAGACAATTACCAGGCGGTATGGTGTTCCTAAGCAATAGTTAAAATTCATCAAACATCGTACCTGTTATGAGCTCACAATGTAAAGGGCATTACTATTCTATGCTGATGACAACCAGATCTATACAGGGGTTCTCATAAGATCCATAACCCAGCTTAGATCAGAATCTTATACTCCGAATTGACGAACTGCACATTTCTGTAAATTAAACCAATCAAAAACGAAGCTGATTTTTGGTTCCTAGGATGAATCTTCAGTGCCCCTCAAGAACCTTATCATCTTCAGGCAAATATTTAGTCCGTCTGACAAAGTAAACCAGCATTTACAATGCAATAGGTCTCGCAACAGCGAGATTTTTAGCTATTGGCATTGTAAATGGCAATGCCTTTCATAATATTAAAAGACATTATCATTTACAATACCAATAGGTCAAAGTTTGGCAAAAGCGAGACCTATTGTATTGCAAAGTGCGGTGTCCGTGCAGCGGGTGCCGCGCCCACCATTAAAGTAAAAAAAAAAGTTATTAAAAAGAAGAGCGGTGTCCCTGAAGCGGGTGCTACACTCAGCATTCAGGTTAATTAAAAAAAAATGCTGAAAGAAAGCGCACTGTTTCAGACGCTGCTGCGTTCATCTTAAAAGTTATAAAATGTTTTTTTTTAAATGCCGCCATTGTACCGTGTGTGCTGTGGGGTTAGGGAACAGTCACTTTTAAAGTCGGAGCGGCATAGCGCTCCATACAAAAAGCGGCCGCCATTGTCTTGTGTGGGCACGCTGCAAATACAAGAAGCAGCCGCCATTGTCCCCATTAGTCCATAAACAAAATCGTGCTCACCAACTTATAATGGAGACCGTGTAACAAGCCAAGTAAATGGTCCAGTTGTTATGGGAGGTAACAAATGCAGACAAGGCGGTACCAAGGAGGGACTAACAAGCCTATTTATAAATCAGAAGCCAGCATTTATGAAGGACAATGACACAAGCCAATGACAAATATGGGCGGAGAGCAGGCGGGGCTACAAGTGCATACTCTAATACAGCATGCCTTGCAGAGCAGGGCATGCGTGCTGCCTCTAGGCTCAACCTAAAAAGCTAGGCTTTTTATGCGCTGAAGAAGTCGCTTTAAAATTTTAGGTAAACTCAGTTGTGAGCACCTGCAGCTAAAACATCATTAGACTGAAGGCAATATTACCCCTCTTAGCCTTGAAGAACAACGCAGAGCCACTGCTTGGATTTTTGTATACACTCTCCGTGAGTCTCCCTAAGAACCTGTTTGGCAGAATGTAAAGGGCGCAGATTGTGGCACTTTGTTAGAATATGTGGATTGAAGAGAAGACGGTCACATTTGAGATACCAGTCATTCCCTACATTGGCCCCTTATCCGAGACTGTATTGTATTTAAAATGTGCATAAGTTTGCAAGTGTTTACAGTCACAGGTTCCTCTTTACTTGATGGCTAAAATTATCCAGCAGGTTATACTACATGAGATTCCAAGCAAATTCCAGGGCAGGTTATTAGTTCCCAATTAGAACATTAGGTCACAGGGTGGTCCTTCATTTTCAGTCCTGGTGCCCATCATCTGTAAACGACTGCCGTCAAACACAACAAAGCTCTCAACAAGACTCCTAGACTTCAGGAAGGAACTGAAGTGTGGTCTTTTGGGTTGGTATTTTTTAGACCAGCACCAGGAGACCATTACAGAGCGATATTTGCTACATAAAAGATGTTGCTCACTGACTGACTCATTCACCATAGGACTTATCACTAACAAGGATCATTTACCTTACAAAGAGATCATGTTGAACTTGTTCCAGATTGCTTACCAGAATTCTTCACCTTACAATGACATCACATTTAATACGTGCACCATCACCAACACGGATAAATTAACGTTCAAGGATATCACATTGAATTTGCGAGCTGTCCGGAAGGACGAATAGCCTTACAAGAAAATTACAGAGACTTTGTGCAATATTTATTTCAGCCTGGATTCATTTATTGTGAGAATTTCAGCAGGACACATTTTATAGAAAGAAAAAATAACATTTAAGAAAAAACATTAACAGAAAGTGGTTTCGATAATCTATTCTGTTGGGGTATCTGATAGTGGGTTGGACAGCACTTACAACTATAGAGTAGGTGGTGGAGAGATTCTGAGGCTGTTTAATGTATGTGGATGAGATGGGACATGGCCCCTCAAATTGCAGGGTGGGATTTTTTTTAATTGAGATGCAAAATGCTAAGATTCTTTATTAAAAGTTGTTGGGGAAAACCCAAGGCCTCTTTTTCATTATTCATCTACTCAACCATCTCCACTCTTCTTTTAGCTACCTGCCCCTTTCATCCTTCCTACCTCCAATGTACTTGTTGAACAAATTACTTACCTTCGGTAACAATATATCTATAAGAGACATATATTAGTTATAAATTCCTTACCTTAGAATTATCCCCAGGTGTCAGACTGAAACCGGAGAATGTTTTCTTCAGCAGTACCCCTGCGCATCGGTAGGTGGCGTACGTTGACTCCACGTTCGTCGTTGGCATCGTGGTTGACGGAATGACGTCGCAGTATCTACTTGGACGCCTCCCCTGCGTGCTGACATCAGTTCTTTACACAACATTCCACACCCGAAGCGCAGAGCCATGCAAGACACTGACCACTGGCGCACAAAACTAGGGCCCTGAAGGGGAATCCCTTACTCTAGAAGTCAGTTCGCAGAACGGGGAGGATGAGTGGGGCGGTAAGGAATCTATAACTAATATGTCTCTTATAGATATATTGTTACTGAAGGTAACTCGTTTGTTCATCTGAAAGAGACTATTAGTTATAGATTCCTTACAATAGAATAGATACCCCAGCAATACCAACCCCAGAGGTGGGTCTGGAAACCAAGTTCACACCAGAGAGTCGTGTAGAACTGAATGGCCAAAGATGCCGACTCCCTGGACTTGGTTATCCAAGCAGTAATATTTAGTGAACGTGTGCAATGATGCCCACGTGGCTGCCTGGCAGATGTCATTGAGGGGGACTCCACATCCCAAAGCAGTAGTGTGTGCCGTCGCCCTGGCTGAATGGGCGCGCAACCCCACTGGAGGTTCCTTTTTCGCCAAGGAATAACAGATTTTAATGCAAAGAACGACCCATCGAGAGAGGTTTGTTTTTGCACGGCCTTTCTTGGCACCCACATAGCCAACAAAGAGCTGATCATCCACCTGAAATTGTTTTGTGCGATCCAGATAAAATGAGAGCCCACGTTTTGGATCCAGATGGTGGAGCCTCTTCTCCTCATTAGAAGGATGCAGGGGCGGGAAGAATGTGGGCTAAGTGATGGTCTGTCCAATGTGGAAAGAGGTAACCACTTTGGGAAGAAAAAAGGTCTAGTTCGAAGGACAACCATGTCCAAATAAACAGCAAGGAAAGGAGGTTTAGAAGACAGAGCCTGAAGCTCACTCACCCTGCGAGCTGAGGTGATGGCAAACAGAAAAGCAATCATCAATGTCAAGAGTCTGAGTAGACAATTATGTAGTGGCTTGAAAGGAGCGCACATAAGGTAAGTCAAAACAAGGTTCAAGTCCCACTGGAGCAGTACGAAAGGGATAGGAAGAAACAGGTGAGTAATGCCCTTAAGGAAACGATTTACAATAGGGGACTTGAAAAGAGAAGGCTGATCAGGAAAGCCAAGAAAGGTCAAAATGGCCGAAAGATAGCCCTTAAGGGTGCCCAGAGCAGAACCGTGCTGGGCCAAAGAAAGCAGGAAGAGGAGAACCACAGTAAAGGGTTCCACAGCCTTTGCTGTGCACCATGCCACAAATTTGTTCCATCTACGGGCGTATACTGTTTTAGTAGAGGGGCGCCTGGCTGCCAAGACAACATTACAGACTCTAGGAGGAAGGTCGAAGGCTGTCAACTGTCGCTGCTCAATCTCCATGCAAGGAGGTGAAGGCTAGACAGGTTCAGGTGGAGGACCGTTCCCTACTGCTGCAACAGAAGATCCTCCCGAAGAGCCATGTTCAAGAGCTCAGGATACCTCAGGAGTCCTTTAAATACCTGGGGGTGTGGGTAACACCTAATTTGAATGCCTTCCTCCTTCAAAAGTTGGAGCCCCCTCTTGAACGATTCCGGAACGATGTTAAACATTGGCATACTCTGCGTCTGACACTTTTGGGCAAAGCGGCCCTCTATAAAATGATGACGCTTCCTCGACTGTTGTACATATTGGAGAATACCCCATTCCCTGTCCCTATTAAGTATTTCAAAATAATAGATGCGTTGGTCTCAGGTCTGCTCTGGAGTATCAAGCAGGCACGTATATCACGTTGCAAGTTGACTAGAGGCTGGTATGACGGAGGTGTTGCCCTTCTGGATATTCCATTGTACTACTGGGCCGCCCATCTAAAAATTATAAACCAATGGTTACACACGCCCCAAACAGAACCAGCATTTCAAGCAGACAGATACGAATTGGGAGAGGCAGGAGTTCTTTCTGCGCTGTACGATACAAGGGGCGCGTCATCCCTCCTGGGCCCTACGGCACACACTGTAGGCCTTTGGTATGCTGCACAGACCCGTCTTAGATGCAAGGACACCATTACCAGAATGACTCCGCTTTGGGCGGAACATAGGTTAGGCAAACTTTGTAACAGCAAGGGTTTCAGAGAGTGGGATCTGATAGGTATTTCCACGGTAGGGGGCCTATGGAAGGGAGGTGCGGTAATGCCTTTCGACCAACTTCAAACCCAGTATGACTTAGTGCCCACCGAAAAATTCAGGTATTTGCAGATTTGGCATGCTCTGGGGTCGGTTATCCCAGCAGATACTGATATACCGGAATCCACTCCGCTGGAAGACAGACTACTTACCGAATACATGCCCAAACAAGCATTGGAAATGCAATAGGTCTCGCATTAGAAAAGTTGGAGTTATTGGTATTGTAAATGACATATGTTATTTATTTGTTGGTTTTTAAAATTGCTAAATTGATGGCTTTGTCATTTACAATGCCAATAGTTATAACTTTTGCGAATGTGACACCTATAGCATTTGGAATGCAACATATTTTGTATTTACGTGACTTAGATGGCAGCTCTTGTCGTTAGGCCACATCTCTAGAGAGCAGGAGAGTGCAGCAGGGGAGAGAAGCACAGCAATGCAATAGGTCTTGCATTAGGAAAGTTTGAGCTATTGGTATTGTAAAGGACACATTTTTTATTTATGTGCTTGTTTTGAAAATAGCGAATTAATAGCTTTGTTATTTACAATGCCAATAGTTTTATCTTTTGCAAATGTGACACCTATTGTAACACAATATGTGTTGTGAGGGTGAGTGAGGGTGAGGGTGAGGGGTTGAGGGTGAGGTGTTGAGGGTGAGTGAGGGTGAGGTGTTGAGGGTGAGTGAGGGTGAGGTGTTGAGGGTGAGTGAGGCTGAGTGAGGGTGAGGGGTTAAGGGGGAGGGGTCGAGGGTGAGGGGTTGAGGGTGAGGGAGGGTGAGGGGTTGAGGGTGAGGGAGGGTGAGGGGTTGAGGGTGAGTGAGGGTGAGGTGTTGAGGGTGAGTGAGGGTGAGGGTGGGTGAGGGGTTGAGAGTGAGTGAGGGTGAGTGAGGGTGAGGTGAGGTGTTGAGGGTGGGTTAGGGTGAGGGTGAGGCTGAGGGGTTGAGGTTGAGTGAGGGTGAGTGAGAGTGAGGGTGAGTGAGTGGTTGAGGGTGAGGGGTTGAGGGTGAGTGAGGGTGAGGGGTTGAGGGTGAGTGAGGGTGAGGTGTTGAGGGTGAGAGAGGGTGAGGGTGAGTGAGGGTGAGGGGTTGAGAGTGAGTGAGGGTGAGGGGTTGAGAGTGAGGGTGAGTGAGGGTGAGGTGTTGAGGGTGAGTGAGGGTGAGGGTGAGGCTGAGGGGTTGAGGGTGAGTGAGGGTGAGGGGTTGAGGGTGAGTGAGGGTGAGGTGTTGAGGGTGAGAGGGTGAGGGTGAGTGAGGGTGAGTGAGGGTGAGTGAGTGAGGGTGAGTGAGTGAGGGTGAGTGAGGGTGAGGTGTTGAGGGTGAGAGGGTGAGTGAGGGTGAGTGAGGGTGAGTGAGGGTGAGTGAGTGAGGGTGAGTGAGTGAGGGTGAGTGAGTGAGGGTGAGTGAGGGTGAGTGATGGTGAGGGTGAGGGGTTGAGGGTGAGTGAGGGTGAGGGGTTGAGGGTGAGTGAGGGTGAGGGATTGAGGGTGAGGGGTTGAGGGTGAGTGAGGGTGAGGGATTGAGGGTGAGGGGTTGAGGGTGAGTGAGGGTGAGGGTGAGTGAGGGTGAGGGTGAGTGAGGGTGAGGATGAGGGGTTGAGGGTGAGTGAGGGTGAGGGGTTGAGGGTGAGTGAGGGTGAGGGGTTGAGGGTGAGTGAGGGTGAGTGAGGGTGAGGGTGAGTGAGGATGAGGGGTTGAGGGTGGGTGAGGGTGAGTGAGGTTGAGGGTGAGTGAGGTTGAGGGTGAGTGAGGTTGAGGGTGAGTGAGGTTGAGGGTGAGTGAGGGTGAATGTGAGTGAGGGTGAGGATGAGGGGTTGAGGGTGAGTGAGGGGTTGAGGGTGAGTGAGGGTGAGGGGTTGAGGGTGAGTGAGGGTGAGTGAGGGTGAGGGTGAGTGAGGGTGAGGGGTTGAGGGTGAGTGAGGGTGAGTGAGGGTGAGGGTGAGTGAGGATGAGGGGTTGAGGGTGGGTGAGGGTGAGTGAGGTTGAGGGTGAGTGAGGTTGAGGGTGAGTGAGGTTGAGGGTGAGTGAGGTTGAGGGTGAGTGAGGGTGAGGGGTTGAGGGTGGGTGAGGGTGAGTGAGGTTGAGGGTGAGTGAGGTTGAGGGTGAGTGAGGGTGAGGGTGAGTGAGGGTGAGTGAGGGTGAGGGTGAGTGAGGGTGAGGATGAGGGTGAGTGAGGGTGAGGGGTTGAGGGTGAGTGAGGGTGAGGGGTTGAGGGTGAGTGAGGGTGAGGGTGAGTTAGGGTGAGGGGTTGAGGGTGGGTGAGGGTGAGTGAGGGTGAGGTGTTGAGGGTGAGTGAGGGTGAGTTAGAGTGAGGGTGAGTGAGGGGTTGAGGGTGAGGTGTTGAGGGTGAGTGAGGGTGAGGCATTGAGGGTGAGTGAGGGTGAGGTGTTGAGGGTGGGTGAGGGTGAGTGAGGGTGAGTGAGGGTGAGTGAGGGTGAGTGAGGGTGAGTGAGGGTGAGTGAGTGATGGTGTGGGTGAGGGGTTGAGGGTGAGTGAGGGTGAGTGAGTGATGGTGTGGGTGAGGGGTTGAGGGTGAGTGAGGGTGAGGGGGTTGAGGGTGAGTGAGGTTGAGGGTGAGTGAGGGTGAGGGTGACTGAGGGTGAGGGATTGAGGGTGAGAGATTGAGGGTGAGGGGTTGAGGGTGAGTGAGGGTGAGGGTGAGTGAGGGTGAGGGGTTGAGGGTGAGTGAGGGTGAGGGGTTGAGGGTGAGTGAGGGTGAGGGTGAGTGAGGATGAGGGGTTGAGGGTGGGTGAGGTTGAGGGTGAGTGAGGGTGAGGGTGAGTGAGGGTGAGTGAGGGTGAGTGATGGTGTGGGTGAGGGGTTGAGGGTGAGTGAGGGTGAGGGGTTGAGGGTGAGTGAGGGTGAGGGTGAGTGAGGGTGAGGTATTGAGGGTGAGGGGTTGAGGTTGGGTGAGGGTGAGGGTGAGTGAGGGTGAGGTATTGAGGGTGAGGGGTTGAGGTTGAGTGAGGGTGAGGGTGAGGGTGAGGGGTTGAGGGTGAGTGAGGGTGAGGGGTTGAGGGTGAGTGAGGGTGAGGGTGAGTGAGGATGAGGGGTTGAGGGTGGGTGAGGGTGAGTGAGGTTGAGGGTGAGTGAGGGTGAGTGAGGGTGAGGGTGAGTGTGAGTGAGGGTGAGTGAGGGTGAGGGGTTGAGGGTGAGTGAGGGTGAGGGGTTGAGGGTGAGTGAGGGTGAGTGAGGGTGAGGGAGTGAGGGTGAGTTAGGGTGAGGGGTTGAGGGTGGGTGAGGGTGAGTGAGGGTGAGGGGTTGAGGGTGAGTGAGGATGAGTGAGAGTGAGTGAGGGGTTGAGGGTGAGTGAGGGTGAGGGTGAGGGGTTGAGGGTGAGTGAGGGTGAGGGGTTGAGGGTGAGTGAGGGTGAGGGTGAGTGAGGGTGAGTGGTTGAGGGTGAGTGAGGGTGAGGGTGAGTGAGGGTGAGGGTGAGTGAGGGTGAGTGCGGGTGAGTGAGGGTGAGTGAGGGTGAGGGTGAGGTGTTGAGGGTGAGTGAGGGTGAGTGAGGGTGAGGGGTTGAGGGTGAGTGAGGGTGAGTGGTTGAGGGTGAGTGAGGGTATGTATGTATGTATGTTGAGTTTGAGGGTGAGTGAGGGTGAGGTGTTGAGGGTGAGTGAGGGTGAGTGAGGGTGAGGGTGAGGTGTTGAGGGTGAGTGAGGGTGGGTGAGTGAGGGTGAGTGAGGGTGAGGGGTTGAGGGTGAGTGAGGGTGAGTGAGGGTGAGGGTGAGTGAGGGTGAGGGGGTGAGGGGTTGAGGGTGAGTGAGAGTGAGGGTGGGTGAGGGTGAGGGGTTGAGGGTGAGTGAGGGTGAGGTGTTGAGGGTGAGTGAGGGTGAGTGAGGGTGAGTGAGGGTGAGGGTGAGGTGTTGAGGGTGAGTGAGGGTGGGTGAGGGTGAGTGAGGGTGAGTGAGGGTGAGGGGTTGAGGGTGAGTGAGGGTGAGGGTGAGGGGTTGAGGGTGAGGGGCTGAGGGTGAGTGAGGGTGAGGGGTTGAGGGTGAGTGAGGGTGAGTGAGGGTGAGGGGTTGAGGGTGAGTGAGGGTGAGAGGTTGAGGGTGAGTGAGGGTGAGGGGTTGAGGGTGATAGAGGATGAGTGAGAGTGAGGGTGAGTGAGGGGTTGAGGGTGAGGGGTTGAGGGTGAGTGAGGGTGAGGGGTTGAGGGTGAGTGAGGGTGAGGTGTTGAGGGTGAGGGTGGGTGAGCGTGAGGGTGAGCGTGAGGGTGAGTGAGGTGAGTGAGGGTGAGGGGTTGAGGGTGAGTGAGGGTGAGGGGTTGAGGGTGAGTGAGGGTGAGGGTGAGGGGTTGAGGGTGAGTGAGGGTGAGGGGTTGAGGGTGAGTGAGGGTGAGGTGTTGAGGGTGAGTGAGGGTGAGGGTGGGTGAGCGTGAGGGAGGGGTTGAGGGTGAGTGAGGGTGTGGGTGAGGGGTTGAGGGTGAGGGGTTGAGGGTGAGTGAGGGTGAGTGAGGGTGGGTGAGGGTGAGGGGTTGAGGGTGAGTGAGGGTGAGGTGTTGAGGGTGAGTGAGGGTGAGTGAGGGTGAGTGAGGGTGAGGGTGAGGTGTTGAGGGTGAGTGAGGGTGGGTGAGTGAGGGTGAGTGAGGGTGAGGGGTTGAGGGTGAGTGAGGGTGAGGGGTTGAGGGTGAGGGGCTGAGGGTGAGTGAGGGTGAGGGGTTGAGGGTGAGTGAGGGTGAGGGGTTGAAGGTGAGTGAGGGTGAGAGGTTGAGGGTGAGGGGTTGAGGGTGATAGAGGATGAGTGAGAGTGAGGGAGAGTGAGGGGTTGAGGGTGAGGGGTTGAGGGTGAGTGAGGGTGAGGGGTTGAGGGTGAGTGAGGGTGAGGTGTTGAGGGTGAGGGTGGGTGAGCGTGAGGGTGAGCGTGGGGGTGAGTGAGGTGTTGAGGGTGAGGAGTTGAGGGTGAGTGAGGGTGAGGGGTTGAGGGTGAGTGAGGGTGAGGTGTTGAGGGTGAGTGAGGGTGAGGGGTTGAGGGTGAGTGAGGGTGAGGGTGAGGGTGAGTGAGGGTGAGGGGTTGAGGGTGAGGGGCTGAGGGTGAGTGAGGGTGAGGGGTTGAGGGTGAGTGAGGGTGAGGGGTTGAGGGTGAGTGAGGGTGAGAGGTTGAGGGTGAGTGAGGGTGAGGGGTTGAGGGTGATAGAGGATGAGTGAGAGTGAGGGTGAGTGAGGGGTTGAGGGTGAGTGAGGGTGAGGGGTTGAGGGTGAGTGAGGGTGAGGTGTTGAGGGTGAGGGTGGGTGAGCGTGAGGGTGAGCGTGAGGGTGAGTGAGGTGTTGAGGGTGAGGAGTTGAGGGTGAGTGAGGGTGAGGGGTTGAGGGTGAGTGAGGGTGAGGGTGAGGGGTTGAGGGTGAGTGAGGGTGAGGGGTTGAGGGTGAGTGAGGGTGAGGTGTTGAGGGTGAGTGAGGGTGAGGGTGGGTGAGCGTGAGGGAGGGGTTGAGGGTGAGGTGTTGAGGGTAAGTGAGGGTGTGGGTGAGGGGTTGAGGGTGAGGGGTTGAGGGTGAGTGAGGGTGAGTGAGGGTGGGTGAGGGTGAGGGGTTGAGGGTGAGTGAGGGTGAGTGAGGGTGGGTGAGGGTGAGGGGTTGAGGGTGAGTGAGGGTGAGGTGTTGAGGGTGAGTGAGGGTGAGTGAGGGTGAGGGTGAGGTGTTGAGGGTGAGTGAGGGTGGGTGAGTGAGGGTGAGTGAGTGAGGGTGAGGGGGTGAGGGTGAGGGTGAGTGAGGGTGAGGGGTTGAGGGTGAGGGGCTGAGGGTGAGTGAGGGTGAGGGGTTGAGGGTGAGTGAGGGTGAGGGGTTGAGGGTGAGTGAGGGTGAGAGGTTGAGGGTGAGGGGTTGAGGGTGATAGAGGATGAGTGAGAGTAAGGGTGAGTGAGGGGTTGAGGGTGAGGGGTTGAGGGTGAGTGAGGGTGAGGGGTTGAGGGTGAGTGAGGGTGAGGTGTTGAGGGTGAGGGTGGGTGAGCGTGAGTGAGGGTGAGTGAGGGGTTGAGGGTGAGGGGTTGAGGGTGAGTGAGGGTGAGGGGTTGAGGGTGAGTGAGGGTGAGGTGTTGAGGGTGAGGGTGGGTGAGCGTGAGGGTGAGCGTGGGGGTGAGTGAGGTGTTGAGGGTGAGGAGTTGAGGGTGAGTGAGGGTGAGGGGTTGAGGGTGAGGGGTTGAGGGTGGGTGAGGGTGAGGGGTTGAGGGTGAGTGAGGGTGAGGGGTTGAGGGTGAGTGAGGGTGAGGTGTTGAGGGTGAGTGAGGGTGAGGGTGGGTGAGCGTGAGGGAGGGGTTGAGGGTGAGGTGTTGAGGGTGAGTGAGGGTGTGGGTGAGGGGTTGAGGGTGAGTGAGGGTGAGGGGTTGAGGGTGAGTGAGGGTGTGACCATATCCATTCCAGACACTGATAATTAATTGGCGACAAAAGTTATTATTTGACGTGGCATATCTTAATTGCTAGGTTTTTTAATTACTAGTTGATGTTTAATTTTGGTAATCATTTTTTTAAGTATGCACCTCTTAAAAAATAAATAAAAATATTGCTTGTTATGTATTTCCATTTGTAGACCTAGAATAGTTATGGTGCATTGTATGTAGCTTTAAAAAATAAAAATGTAGACTGCTCAATGTATTTCCGTGAATAGATGCAGGTTGCCTCTTTCTGTCAAATAATATCCCTTGTTCAACTTACTATAGTGGCGCGGCATACTATGAAGCAGAGGAGGACTGACTGTCAGAGCCTTGCTCTTTCCTCTCTTGCCAACAGGGCTACTCCAGAATAAGACCACGAAAACCATAATTTGTGAAACATGGCCATTTGACTCGCAGCCCGGTCAGTGGAGGGGCTCCGCTTTCTGATCCGTAGAGGCTGATGCGCAGTCACTTTCTTGAAGAGGAAATGGGGAATAAAAACTTTACTTTTGCAGTGATGTCGATGAACCTGGCTTGATGTCACACTGCTGCATTGTGCTGATTTTCTAAGTAAAAACATGCATAGTGAGGAGCACTAATACGGGTTTGAGATGGTGGAAGAGCTGCTTATCTCTTATGGAGATAGATTATCTGGGGGGAGGAAGGGCTCCTAATGGGAAGTGTAGACGGGGAGAAATTGAGAAAAAAAAGCTGAGCAGGGAGGGTTTTATTGCGGCTATCTGTTTGCCAGAGGGGAGGAGAAATGCAGGCCTGAGGCAGAGCACACGCTGAGAAGCTTGTGGGAGGGGGGCTGGGCTGCCTTTGATCTGGTAATGGCAGGCAGGCAGGGGGCTGGTGGCATTGTGCACGCGCTTTTTAGGGCTTGCGCTTGCGCAATGACCTAAAAAGCACATGCACTTGAAGAAATCGCCAGTGGAATCGCCAGTGGTGGATCAACACTGGATAAGCCGTAATAGAGCTTCGCCAGCGATGCGCAGAAGCGCATCAGCAGGCGAGCCCTAAAAACCGACCTCCTTTACATATCGGAAACTAGTTAACAACTTACCAGACCCAACATTAAAACTAAAGAACAGATGGTCTAAGGATTTGGGGGACTTGGAAGAGGCGGAATGGCAAACAGCTCTGTCTTCCCCATGGGAAGTAGCTGTACCCTCTAGACTACGCCTGGTACAACTGAAGATACTTCATCAAGTATACTACACTAGGGTCACTTTACACACTATAGGAAGGGCCACACACCGCCTTTGTCTGAGGGGCTGCGGGGAGGAAGGAACGTTCTTCCATACCATATGGCGATGCCCTCAGGTTGCGTCCTACTGGGCCAAGGTCATGAGAACAATATCAGGGGGGGCGTGGCTTGGATGCCGAGCGGACTGGCGGCGTGAGCCCGGAGCTCCACTCCTGATCCCCGCTTTTATCCTGAAAAACTGCACGAAATCCACCCTAAAGTGCACCATTCGACCACTTAAGGGCACCTGAACAGCAAGGGACCCTCAGGCGATGGAATCGGAGTGCCCAAGGCGCCCATCGGCTCGTGAGAAAAGCGAAGAAGCGCTGAAGGGACGATGGAACAAGATGGCGTCCGGAGCTGGCTCTCGAGCCCCTGATGGCGAAGTCCCCTTAGCGACTCTTTGGAGGACGGCCTGAGACGAAGGAGCTGCCACCTGAGCCCGCTTGATTATTCCACCGTGCTGTGAGCAGGGGAGATTGCCGAACCTACAGCCTGGGTAGGTTGCGTCTCCTACGAATAAAGGCTGAGGAGCGTAAAACGGCGGCCGCCCTGGCACCGAGGGGCCGCGGAGAGCCCAGCGCCTAACAGTGGTGCGGGAGACGGGAACACCCTGGCTCAGAGGCGCACTGGACACGCATCCGGACGCATCCTGTGAAAGGCCCTGGACTCCACGACGACGAGGCGAGCAGCTGCCGCGCTTGGAACCAGAACAGGCGGAGGCTCTGGGCAGGGGTATAGAACTGGGCGAGATAAGGAGTGCGGTGAAGAAAATGGCAAGAAACAAAACCCCGGGCCTGGATGGGCTTCCGGTCGAATTTTATAGCAAGTATATTGATCTACTTGTCCCGAGGCTTCAGGCGGTGTATAACGAGGCTAAGGCTTGGGGGGGGGGGCTGCCTGCTTCCATGTGCGAGGCGATCATGATTCCACTCCTGAAGCCGGGTAGGGAGAGCAAACATCCAGCCTCCTACAGACCACTGTCCATGTTGGCGGTGGACTACAAAATCCTGAGTACCATCTTGGCGACCAGGTTGCTGCAGCACATGACGGTGTTGATCCACAATGACAAGTCTGGCTTCATTCCAGTGCGCAATACGACTGCTAATATACGTCGATTGATTCGCTTGCTGGGAGAACAGTGGCCTGCCACGCACACGCCGGTGGTCTTGTCGATCGACATAGAAAAAGCATTTGACAGCCTGGAGTGGGAGTACCTATACAAGGTTATGCAACACTTCGGGCTTGGGGACGGGTACATAGGTTGGACGAAAGTCCTATACGCCTCGGCGGTTGCACGGGTGCGGGTGGGTCCCCTTGTGTCGGACCCGTATCCAGTTAGCCGAGGCACCCGGCAGGGATGCTCCTTATCTCCCCTGCTGTTCGCTTTAGCAATCGAGCCCTTCGCAGCGGAAGTCAGGAAGGGGATCTCCTTCGCGGGCTTGACTTATCGAGGACAACCACACCTGGTCTCGCTGTATGCAGATGATCTCCTGCTATATCTAGAAAACCCAAGGGAGGCACTGGAGGGGGCGGAAAGACTACTGGTGGCCTTTGGCAGATTGTCTGGGCTGCGGGTAAACTGGCCCAAGTTGTGCCTAGTCCCGTTACGTCACGGTGAAGAAGAACCTACCATCCGCACACAGTTGGCCTGGGCGCCGGATTGCCTGAAATACCTGGGGGTGTATATATACCACAAGGCCGCAGACCTGCTAGAGGGCAACGTAGGTCGCTGTATACGGGCGCTACATGGTAATATGTCCTTCTGGTCTACTCTCCCGCTATCGGTCACGGGACGTATATCCCTGGTAAAAAAATGATAGCCCTGCCGCGCCTTCTCTATTACTTCCGCGTGTGGCCTGTATGGATACCTAGGTCGATCATCCGACAGCTGAGATCTTTATTTATTTATTTATTTATTTATTTTGGTGAACCTTTATTAATAATACAGGCATTTACAAGTATGGGCCTACAACCATCCCGTCCGGCCGCTAAGCAGAGCAAGAGTACAGCAAGCAATATCAAAAAGTTATAGCAGTTCGAAATCCGGGGTCATAAAAATACTAAGACAGATCTTGTAATCAGATGCACAAACTTGAAATCAGGATTTGAGAGGTTCATTTTCAAATAAGGAATTGAAAAAGGTGTCGCACAGTCGCACACAGTCCTACAATACTGCGCGCGAATCAGGATATCTACAAACAGTACAGATACAAAGGAAATATCAGGGGTAAGATACACAAAGCAGGAGAAATGCAGGCACAACCCCGGCGCGTAGCGAATCTAAACCCCACCCCTCAAAACTAAACATATTGCAGAGACCATGAACGACAACGACACTAAAAAGAGAAGAAAGACTAAAGGGCCATAGAAACAAATACTGAACGAACACCCACCCCCTAACCCCCCACCTTGCACACCCGCAGAAGGCCATGGCCTACCCCCCCCCAGCATCGTGCCTGTCGCCCTAATAGAGACCCGAAATATAGAAAAGAGAGAAAAGAGAGAAAAAGGATAAGCGGAGGAGGGCCCTCAGTCCTGCCGCTCGACCCCGCCCTTCACCCCTACTCCCAGGAAAATCCCAGAAACGAAGTAGTACAGTAATGAAGAACATCAAGTCCCGGCCACAACAGCGATGAAATCTCGGTCAAACATACCCACTGCACCGTCTGTCAACAATGAAGCCAATAGACTGTGAACCACATCACCCCTAACCCCGTCTGGCAATGTTACCGCCAGAAGTCCACTCGTCAATCGGTTTACAGAACAGCCCGGAAGGTCCCAACGATCTGGGCGGGTCAGGTCGGAGCGTAGCCATAGGAAAGTACAACAATCCAAACCCATCCAAGTATCGACAGCGGAGATCCGGTAATATCGACGTTGACCCCAGGTACTTCCCAGAGTTCACACACAGTAGTACCATCCAGGAAAGGAGAGTCACATTCCGGCAAGCGCCACGACATAGCTGGGACAGTACAATAAGGAAAATAGAGTTTCATCCCCAGCCGCCAGTTGAACATGTGTCCCAAAGAGACACCCACATGTAGAGCCATGTCGGCCCGATCGGTCACGGGAACCGGGCCTTTCAGCGGCTCTCGGCACCTAGGCGGAGCTGGGACTCCCTCCGTGGACATAGCTGCGGGTTCGTCGGCAGTCCCTTGGGATCGGACCGTGGCCGCTAGAGACGGCGAGACAGCAATGGCGGCCATTCTTCCACCCAGGTCCCGAGCATGACAAATCAGGGTCTCGTGCAAAATCGTTAGGGCAGCCAACACGTCCTTGGGTGTGGGCTCCTGCGTACGTTGCAAGCATCCCGGTCCCATCCGTGTGACAGCCGTCCGACATGGACATGGACCGTAGAGGAGGGCACCAGCCGCCATCTTAGTCAATTTGGCCCTGTCCCTCTTCACCTCACTCAGGGACCAGGCCCCAATGCGGGGCACCACCGGATGCACCACCGGGGCGCAAAACTGTGAGGCGGGCTCCCCGGGGGAGAGTCACCAAAAGGCTAAAATCCCTGCCGCACCCCGGGAGTCGCCCCCCTATATCGGGGGCAATCCTTGGTTATGCCCGGGCAAAGAGTTTGGGGAGGGGGCAGGAGTCATGCGCCCCCTCCGATCCTGTTTCACCACATTGCCCCTCAAGGGTCACCGCCAAGTGGACCGGGCCTTCACCGCTATCAGCGGCCCTTCAAGTCAACGGCACCCTCCGGCTGGCTCCTCACCGCCACCAATGGCCGTTGTTGTTGCAGTCGCGGCTGGATGCACGTCCAGGTCAACTCCCCGGTCTCATCACCACGTGGGCCGCAGAGCAGTCGGGGACAGTTCTCAGGGCCTGCCGCACGCAGGAGCCTCAGGAGCAGACGGTAAGTGCTCGTTCTCCTTCTCCTATTAAAGCACGCCTTCTAGGCTCAGGATAAACGCCAGGATATACGTGTGGGGCGAAAGGGCTCACGGAGCCGAGTGACTATGTGGCCATTTCGAATGGCTGCTTGGCTCCTCCCCCGCTGAGATCTTTATTGATCTCCTTCCTTTGGGGTACGGCAGGCGAAGAGTTGCTCTGGCAACGCTGCTCCGGCCGAAGGATGAGGGAGGCATGGCAGTCCCCGACTTTGAGTTATACTACCTGGCTGCGCAGCTGCAGACCTTCACGCAGGAGGTGGCGAGAGCATACCATGGACCGGAGGAGGGCAGAGAGGCGGGCACCCCCGCCATGTTATAGCCTTCATTACCTTACGATTCAGAAAAGGGGTGGTGATGAACAGAGTGTCTGAATTAAGCAGACCACTCTTACCCAGTCCAAAGATCAGGGCTTGATCCATCACCGTTATTTATCTCACTGCACCATCCCAGCTCAGAACCTGGCTATATGCAAATCAGTCTGTCCCTGGCCCAGTGCATCATGGGAACAGGGCAGACTAAACTACCAAGCCAATTCTTCACCAGAAAGGAGACAAGCTACCGGGGACCGGTTTCTGGCATTTCAGCCGTCTTCGGCCCGGCTTGCTTGAATCCTGATGGTGCAGTGAGAAAGGGACTCATGTCTGAGTATACCCTGCCACACCTATAGTGACCAAAAACGATTCAGAAAAGGGGTGGTGATGAACAGAGTGTCTGAATTAAGCAGACCACTCTTACCCAGTCCAAAGATCAGGGCTTGATCCATCACCGTTATTTATCTCACTGCACCATCCCAGCTCAGAACCTGGCTATATGCAAATCAGTCTGTCCCTGGCCCAGTGCATCATGGGAACAGGGCAGACTAAACTACCAAGCCAATTCTTCACCAGAAAGGAGACAAGCTACCGGGGACCGGTTTCTGGCATTTCAGCCGTCTTCAGCCCGGCTTGCTTGAATCCTGATGGTGCAGTGAGAAAGGGACTCATGTCTGAGTATACCCTGCCACACCTATAGTGGCCAAAAACGATTCAGAAAAGGGGTGGTGATGAACAGAGTGTCTGAATTAAGGAGACCACTCTTACCCAGTCCAAAGATCAGGGCTTGATCCATCACCGTTATTTATCTCACTGCACCATCCCAGCTCAGAACCTGGCTATATGCAAATCAGTCTGTCCCTGGCCCAGTGCATCATGGGAACAGGGCAGACTAAACTACCAAGCCAATTCTTCACCAGAAAGGAGACAAGCTACCGGGGACCGGTTTCTGGCATTTCAGCCGTCTTCGGCCCGGCTTGCTTGAATCCTGATGGTGCAGTGAGAAAGGGACTCATGTCTGAGTATACCCTGCCACACCTATAGTGGCCAAAAACGTTTCAGAAAAGGGGTGGTGATGAACAGAGTGTCTGAATTAAGCAGACCACTCTTACCCAGTCCAAAGATCAGGGCTTGATCCATCACCGTTATTTATCTCACTGCATCATCCCAGCTCAGAACCTGGCTATATGCAAATCAGTCTGCCCCTGGCCCAGTGCATCATGGGAACAGGGCAGACTAAACTACCAAGCCAATTCTTCACCAGAAAGGAGACAAGCTACCGGGGACCGGTTTCTGGCATTTCAGCCGTCTTCGGCCCGGCTTGCTTGAATCCTGATGGTGCAGTGAGAAAGGGACTCATGTCTGAGTATACCCTGCCACACCTATAGTGGCCAAAAACGATTCAGAAAAGGGGTGGTGATGAACAGAGTGTCTGAATTAAGCAGACCACTCTTACCCAGTCCAAAGATCAGGGCTTGATCCATCACCGTTATTTATCTCACTGCACCATCCCAGCTCAGAACCTGGCTATATGCAAATCAGTCTGTCCCTGGCCCAGTGCATCATGGGAACAGGGCAGACTAAACTACCAAGCCAATTCTTCACCAGAAAGGAGACAAGCTACCGGGGACCGGTTTCTGGCATTTCAGCCGTCTTCGGCCCGGCTTGCTTGAATCCTGATGGTGCAGTGAGAAAGGGACTCATGTCTGAGTATACCCTGCCACACCTATAGTGACCAAAAACGATTCAGAAAAGGGGTGGTGATGAACCTTACCTTACAGCAAAAACTGTTTCTTAGGGATCTGTCGCTGGAAGAGCAGGTGTACAGACTATGCTGGAACCGAACGCAGAAACGGGCCGGGGTGCGACGCATGTATGCGCCTGAGATACCCCTCGGTATGGTAACGGCACTCCCGCATGGGGGCGATTGGTCGAGGCTACAGAGATGGGAGGAGGCTGGACTGCAGATACTGGGAGACCTATATGAGGACGCGGAACTGATCCCCTATCAGACGCTGCAAGACCGCTTCGACCTTCCGAAGGGGGATTTTTTAATGCACGCAGCTATAACACGCGCGATGCAGGCACACTGGGAGGAGGGAACTCAAGAGCCCCCGACGTCCATCGCTTGTCAATACACCATGATGGTGGCCGGTACGTACAAGGCAGTAACGTGCCTCTATTCGCGAATGTCATGTGAAACGCTGCAACCCCTAACCACGCGGAAAGAGGCTTGGGAGCTGGAACTGGGGACTGAGATCCCTGATACCACATGGGCGCAGATAGTGCGGCGGGCGAGAAAGAGCACAAGGAATGCCCGTTTTCAGCTGATCCACTTCTATGTACTGCATAGAGCCTATCTCACACCTAGGAGGATTGAAAAGTACTTCAGAGTGGCGGATGCGGCGTGCCCCAGGTGCAATACAGTGGGGGCGGACCTGGGCCATATGCTCTGGGACTTCGCACACTTGCGGGATTACTGGAGGGAGGTTATTGAGACCTTGAATACTGTTACTGACCGGGAACTACAAATCTCAAAGGCTGTGGGCTTATTACACTGGTTCCCGCATACGCCCAAGAACAGAATTTCTACTAAACCTGACTGCTCCTTTTACTGTTTTGTGCACACCTCTACGTTGCTTTTATAATGCTGCCTAGCCTCCGGGATGTACGGCTGAATAGCGGTGTACTTTGAACTACCAATAAAGGGACAGCGCGTTAGAGGATTAGGACAGCCTTTCTGAGTCGAGTGTAGTAGAGCCCAATCGCTAACCAGTGGCACATTCCCAACATGACACTATCACTCCTGATTGCACACACACAGGAACTTTGAGGCAGAGCTTAGGCGCAGGGTCGAGCACTCGGGGGAGGAGGGTTACGTTTCAGTTGGGGTTGGTGGGTAGTTGGGCAGAAGGGGAGGGATTGGAGGGGGGAAGGATGATTAGAGGGGCGTGGGGAGAAAATGTTAAAAGCAGGTTCGATTACTCCGAATGAAACAACAATCATATGCGTACGATGTCAAGCAGGTTGACCCGTTGACTAACGCCGCCCGACCAGCGGGTTGTGGGCTGAATGGCTGTGTATATCTTTTCATTGAAGGAAGTCCGCGGGATTGTAATATTGTACATATGCGAATTGCATCTTTTCCTGCAATAAAAACGTTTTAAAAAAAAAATAAAAATGAGAACAATATCACAGGTGGTGAAGGAATTTGTAGTACCGGAGCCACGGCTCTGTCTTCTGAACATCTGGGAGCCAAGCGATCTTACTCACTCTGTCCAGGACTGGGTGACGCTGAGTGTTATGTTCGCCAAGCAGAATATTGCCAAATACTGGGGTTCCGGGGAAGTGCCCACACTTGGAGACTGGTGTAGATATCTAGATGCAGCAATGCTTGTGAAGAAAGTGGTGTATGTGCACCTTGGGTGCCATCGGAAATGGGGGAAAATTTGGGGTTCCTGGAATGAGTACAGAGGGTATTTTTGTGATCCACCTTCGCCTGATGGGGAGAGTGAGTCAGATTCTTAGCTGGGAGGGAGTGGGGAACTACTGGAATGTACCAATATATATCGAATTATGTCTATTCGATATTTCGCATTATGTAATGATACTGTCTACTGCAACGAACTGTCATGTCCAATGCTTGTGTCATTTGCCCAACAGATGCCCTGTTATCGTTATCAATAAAAACAATTTAAAAAAGTGACTTGGGCCTGGTCGCGCTTGATTTTCTTCAGCACTCTGGGCAGAAGTGGTGTAGGCGGAAAGGCGTATAGAAGACTGCAATTCCACTTGCAACGAAAAGCGTCACTGAGCAAGTGCCGCCTTTGAAATTCCAACACGCAGAACTTCTGACATTGCTCGTTCTCTTCGGTAGCGAACAAATCTAACCACAGTTCTCCCCACTGTTGAAAGAGACCTTGCATCTCCTCCGAGTGAAGATGTCATTCGTGATCCATCGTGCACCAGTGGCTGAGTTTGTCCGTCCTGGCGTTCAGGGAACCTTCCAGGTGTTGAACCACCAGGGACATGCCCCGATGTTCCTGCCACGTCCAGAGGCGGAGAGCCTCTTGACATATGGTCCACGACCCCACCCAGCCAGGTTTGTTGCAGTACTACATGGCGGTGGTGTTGTTCATGAACTCCTGCACTACCCTCCCTTTGACAGAAGGAAGGAATGCTTTCAGTGCAAGACGGATTGCCCAGACCTCCATCAGCTTGATGTGGAGCCCGGACTCCGCCGGAGACCTCTGACCTCCGCCTCTCCCATGTGGCCGCAACATCCCAGAAGGGACGCATCTGTCACCACTGTGAAGTCTGGTTGGGGAAGAGAAAGGGATCTGCCATCGACCCAATCCTGGTTCGTTAGCCACCACTGCAATTGGTGTGCAGTGCCCTCCGAGATCTGGACGACGACATCACTGATGCTGCGAACTTCAGGTCCCACGGCAGAGCCCACATATGCCACCTGGCATAGTCCATCAACCGGATGCAGGAGGCCATGAGGCCCAGCAGCCTCAGGGACATCCTCACCGAAACCCGGTTTAGAGGCTGAAAAATCTATCTGTATCATAGCCCGAATATCCCGGACTCGCTGCTCAGGAGGATAGGCCCGAACCTGTGCTGTATCCAGAACTGCTCCGGTGAAAAGGAGCTTCTGAGAGGGAATCAGGTGTGACTTTGGCACATTGATAGGGAACTCCAGCGAGTGCAGGAGGTCCGCCGATGTCTGGAAGTGGGAAACGACAGCCTGGGGCGAACACGCCTTCAACAGTCAGTCATCGAGATAGGGGAAGATTGGAAACCCTGATCTGCACAGATGAGCTGTGACCTCCGCCATTACTTTCGTGAACACCCGAGGGGCGCTGGTAAGGCCAAAGGGGAGCACGGTAAGTTAAAAATGCTCATGGCCTACCGTGAACCACAGGTAACGCCTGTGGGTCGGCAGAACGGGGATGTGAAAATAAGCGTCATGCAAGTACAACACTAACATCAGTCTCCAGGGTCGAGGGCAGACAATATCTGAGCCAATGTCAACATTTTGAACTTCTCCTTCTGGAGGAAGTGGTTGACATTCCTGAGGTCGAAGATAGGCCTTTGTCCTTCTTGGGCACCAGAAAGTAGTGGGAGTAGCAACCAAAACCTACTTCTGGGACAGGGACGTGCTCGATAGCTCCCTTGGCAAGAGAGCCGCAACTGCCTAACGGAGAAGCGCCAAGTGATCCTCCGACATGCGATGGAGTGTTGGTGGCATGGAGAGAGGCATGGAGGGAGAAGCCCCTTTAGACTGTCTACAAAACCCACCTGTCCGATGTGATGTGCCAGTGGGGGAGGTGATGGCAGAACCTGCCTCCCACTGGCAACTGGTGGCCTCGAAAGGTCGGACTAGGAAGGTTTGGAGGCTGCTGTAGAGGGCGCACTAGTGGACTGGCCCGCCTGCTGGCCCCCAGACCCACGACACTGGGTTAAATGTCTCCGGCCACGCAGAGGCTGAATAGCTTGCGCCGGTGAACCTCAGAAATGTCTGATGCCTGTGTAGAGATATGGAAGTATGAACCTAGAAGATTCAGAGATGTCATGTAATCCGCTGTATTCACAAGTTGTAGGATCTCTTGTAAGGATAGCATTCTGAAGGGTTGTTTCTTAATGTATTTCTTTAAGAGCCTTAAATCCACTACTTATCTCCATTTTCACCGACTTCTTTATGAGGAAGAAGTTAGAATAGAAACCTTTATTGCAGTGAGGTAACAGAACCTTCTCTAGCGCATCTTTGGAGAGAAGCAAATTAATCTCCTGCTTCAGCAGAGACAGATAACGAAGGGATGCTCTGCGAGGCGGAAGATTGGGAGGTTTTTGAACAAATTCCAGGGTGTTACCATCTTGTATTACGCCCAACACCTATCTGCCGAAAGAGATGCTCTTCCATTGATTGTAAGATATGGAAATGGGATTTCCAAATGGCATTTATGAGGAACTGAAGTGACTAGTGCCTGCAAAGTTTCACTGGTGTCTAGAGGAATCCTGGTTTTTTTCTCCAACTAGAGGGCATCTACGTGCGGGCTGCCATGCATACGAAGAGTCTGAAGTAGCCCTATATTGCTGCTGGGATCAATATTGCGAACAATACTTTTGTTGAGAATATGGCTGGTATGTGTTTTGTTGGTAAGGTATTCGGAACACAAACTGCCCTCTTCCCTGCCTCCGCAAAAGGTCTGGAAGCGCTGTTGTTGCAATGTGCCCATAAAGCATGCAGTATCTGTGTCTGTTTTGATGGATTATGGGGTATCATACACATGTTTGCCAAAGAGATTTTTTCACCATCAAATGGCATGTCTAGTATCTTTGCTTGAACCTATGGGCTAAATAATGTTTCCTTCAGCCAACCTTGGTGACATAGGACTGGTGCTCCAGGTACCTGACGAAAAGCTATTGAGGAAAGATCCATTGCAGCATCTATAATTTCGGAGGCAGCTTGCTCACCCTCCTGAAGAATCTCCTTTGCCTCTTACTTTTTATCCTCCAGTAAATATTCCAGGAGTGCAGAAATGTTGGACCAGATTTGACGGTCATATCTCCCTAATATGGCCAGTGCACTGGAAGCCCTGATAGGATTTGCCACCATAGCAGGGAAGCGTTTGCCAATATTGTCCAACCCCATACCTTCCTTATCTGGGGAGGCAGTGCAAGGAGCAGGAGGGTGCTTGGACCGCCTTTGGGCTGCCTGCATGATGACAGAGTCAGGGTTTAGATGACCAATTAAACATGTAGGTTAGTTGTCTGGCACTTTATACTTCTTGTCCAGCTGGGTGACAAAAGCTGCCACTGAAGCCGGGGTCTTCTTGATCTTCAAACCTCCCTCCCTTATGAAATTGACTATGTGGATTGAATGGATAGAGTTCTGAGCTGAATCCTCGAAATCATAGAAGAAAAACTCAGTCTGTTTGACAGTAAGAAGCAAGTCAAAATGTTTAGTGGCCTGTTCCAAGAGCTCATGAAAATCTCCAATGTCTCCTGGAGGTGAGTTAGCAGCTGACGGTGGGGCCGAAGAAGAAAAAGGAACAACATTATCATCCCATTCCTGATAGTCATCTGATCGGTCTTGAGGAATATCATCTTCCACTAGCTGATCCTCCCCATCACTGTCAATAAAGACATACCTCAGAGTAATGGGAGGCCGGACTGGTTTCTCTTTTTGATGGTGTGTGCCCAAAGGAGTTTTAGGAAGGGACACTATTCCTGGTGTATGTGAATGAACCGGAGGATTTTGGAGCATTCGCCTCAGGAAATCTTTTGTAGTAGTTTTTCAGCATGTTGTACTAGTCCGTCACGACAGACTAAGGTATGGAAATGGTGTCTTCATGCGAACCCTAATGCTCTTCATAGGGTTCATCATAAGGATAGTGCTCCTCAAACAAATCATAGCAGTGAACCGGCAGGTGTTGCTTGTCCTGAAAAGAAAACTCACCTTCCAGATAAGCAGAAGTGCCCTGACCAGCATCATCGTCATCAGTGTCTTGACATTTCACATTTAATTGCATGGGACTGTAGGCTGGTCCAAAATTTTTCCTCATCACCAGATTCCTGCATCTCAAGAAGACACACCGGGGCAGACGGGGCACCTTGGTTGGATCCTGATGTATGGACATTGGAATTCCCTCATCAGAAATGTAAATCATCTCTTTATTGGCCATCAACGACTGCGACGATGATGGCGGCTTAGATGGTCCCTTAGCCGACGGAAGAGTGGAGGGTCTTGTCGATTTCGAGATCGTTGATGTCATCAATATCTTTGGGGAAAAGGAAGATGTTGCCAGTGTTCTGATTATTAGAGTCATCAACGCTGTTGTCATTACCGGCGAGGAAAAAGACACTTATGTCGACACTTTTGTCATCGCTGAGTCAGCCGATGGAATGATTATCTGGACGACAGATTCGTCAATGGATGGATTTTCTTCACTGAAGGCTCCTTAAAAGGGGTTGCAGGTACAGACGAGGAAGAAGAATGTTTTGTGAGAGGATCAATGTTCAGCAGGGTGTCTAACTCACAGAGCTATCAGACCCAGAATCCTTGGTGTGAGATCTCACTCTCTTGGAGTCCTTTTCATATGAGGTTGAGCTCTCACTTTTACGCTTCTTTCCAGAAGAGCAATGGCTCCTTACCTCCTAATCAGGATAAGAGAAAGAATGGTCTTTTTTCTTCTGAAGCCAATTTAGAGTTTGGACTCTGGATCTTTCAAGGTCTTGCAATGCTTACACACCTTAGGCTTATGACGAGGGTGTAAGTGATAAAGGCATTGCTTCTGGCAATCTTCAGAAAACAATCTTGGTTTCTTTCCCACAAGATTTGCAAGGCCTGAACAGCCTTGCAGATCAGCAACTCAAGGCTGTACCCTGGAGGTGCCTGAAGGCCAAATAATCACTTTTGAGAGTATAGGTAGGTCAAAAGATTGATAAAAAACTGAAACTGAGCAGAGCTCATGGAGACACCCTCACACATGCAGCGTGGTAAGAAATCTGAGGTGTGGCGACTCTGCAGGGGATGAGTGCTTCAGGGTCTCTACTCTGATTGGTTGAAGTTTGGTTGCATTAAAACAGTGTGAATTGGCTACCAATGTCTATTGTTTTCAATGTGATTCCTACTTTCTTAAGTCTGAGCACTGCTTTTATCACTGTTACCGCGGGACTCCCACCATGACTACAGGGAAAATTCAAGCATGTAAATCTATGAAAGATACAATACTGGAAAAATAACTTGATATGAGTTTTAACCTTTTTTCAATTTTTGATTGGCTTCTTTTGCGTTTTTTAAATTCACTTTCCTTTGACCTGCCATTGTGCATCTGTGACTCTGCCTGCTGCAAGCATGAAGTTGGATCTCACAAACCTGAAGAGCTAAACTGTGGCTGAGCCCAAAGGATTTTGCAGGGAGTGGGGGCTTCCAGCAACCAAGAACTCCCAGAAGCTGGAGCTCCGGTGGACTTTGAGAAGGAGCAGAAGAAATACATTAATGGGGAGGGGGAGTGATAACACATGATTGTGACCCCAGAGGAGAAAAAGTGGGCCCACAGGAGTGAGGTCCCCTGCCAGATCCAGAGCAGGCAGCAGTATCTCAACATTCAACATGTCCGCCGAGGAGTTGAAGGACAGGAAGTTAGAATGGGAGTTCAGGCTACAGATAGCCAAAGTGAAACTGGAGGAAGCAGCTGCCCAAAGGGCTGCAGAGAGAGAGCCTTGGCAAGGGGGGAGGCTGAGGTAGAGGTGACCTTCACAAAGGAGAAGGCTACAAGGGCCTTGACATAGGAAAAGGCCGAGGCAAAGAGGGCCTGTGCAACGGAGAAGGCTGAGGCTGACAGGGCCCTGGAGGAAAATAAGCTGATCCTCAAGAAGGAGAAAGCAGAGGCTAAAGAGCCTTAGATGAAAGGAAACTGGTTTTGGCTCATGAAGAGATTCTGAAGGAGATGGACCTTAAAGTAAAACTAGCAACATAGTCCATCAGCAATGTTTCCACAATCCAGTGTCCCATGGAGAGGTGAAGTTCCGCATCCCCCTTTATCTGGCGCCCCGCTATGTGGTGGACGAGGACATACATAAATGGGTTTCGGAAAATGAGATAGCTCGGAGGATGCACAGGGTACCAGAGGAGGACTGGGGAGCCAGCCCATGCAAACATATGCCCCCAGGAGGGAGGGATACCATTCTTACATTAGTGCTGGGGGGCCATATGAGGTGCATTCCCATGAAAGCCATTTTCACTCAGAAAATTTGAGCTGCCCCCTAAGAAGTATCACATCAGGTTCAGGGACAGTTAGAAACTATCAAACCAGACTTAGGTGGATTTCTTGGGTTAAGTGGTTGGATGAGGGGCAAACGGGCTGTATAATCTAATTTTGGAAGAGGAAATGCTTAGCACTTGCTTTACAGAGTTGCACTGATACCCTATTAACAGTAAGCTCATGGACCACAGGCAGTTTGCAAAGGAGGCGGCCTTTTGAGTCAGTTACAGAGTGTCCAAAAAGGCAGCTGCCGTGGGGTCCTAAAGGAGTGTTCAGGATCCCCAATGGAAGAAAATTGTGGGGTCTACATGCCCCCAAAATAGTTAACACGGGTGGAGATCCAGTCCCAGACTGACCAAAAGAAAAATGGGTCAGTGGACAAGAAAAATTGAAACTTGTTACTGATATGGGCATGTGAAGGGGTATGCCAGTTGTCCCAAGAGGCACAGCCCCCCTATGTGGGCAGATCCATGGGTTGGCCAGTGTAGCCCCCGGGGAGGAGATGGCCCTAGTTGGTATGGGGCAGAGCAGAGGTAACCCTAGTGTCCTTGGGTGACAAGAAGATGGTGCCCAAAGCCCACCAATTCTTCTTAGTACAAGCAATAGGTCACCATCACTGGGCGGAGGGTGGAAGCTCTGAGGGACACAGGAATCAGCATGACTCCTGTAAGGCGGCATCGGGTATCCTCAGAGCAGATTATCCCCAATACATTCCACCAGGTTGCAATAACAGACAACTGTGACAGTCACTAATCTGTCTCTTCGGTTCCCTTTGAGTGGGGGTGGATCTCAGGTTCTCTAAACGTAGCTGGGAGCCCCACCATGCCTGTGAATTGTCTGTTAGGCAATGATCTGGAGCACACTATCTCAAAGGAAGTGGAGCTACACTCACAACTGGAGATGTTGGGCTGCCTGTGTGGGTGTGTCCGACCGCAAGGTCCATGGCAGCCCGAGAGGGTAGTCAAGGAGGCCTGAAAACTAGAAAAAAACAGGCATCTGCCAAAAATATAAAGGCCAATGGGCAATGAAAAACAGCCTATGAAACTCCAAAGGTCTAGGAGAATGGCCTCCTATATAGTGAGCCTAAGATTCCTGAACCTGAGTCAATTCGTGTTTTGTGGTCCCCCAGTGTTACCGAGCCTTTTTACTGGGTCTGGATAATAATATAACCATGCAGGGCATCTCGGGCACAACAAAACCTTTGCTTGGCTTGCCCCCCTCTTCTATTGGCCCCGGATGCAGGCAGGCTTAGATGCATTCTATAGGTCCAGTCTCACTGCCAGGACTGTGGGACGCCAGGGAAAAAGCTAAAAGCTCCCTTGGTTCCCTTACCCGTTGTTGGCACGGTCTTTGAAATGGTGGGCATCGACATCATTTGGCCCATTGCACAGAAAAACTGCGGGGTTCCACAAAAAGGTGGGGTCTGATAGGGCACCAAGGGCCCGATGTAGGTAAATCTACATTTACCACTTCATAAATACCGAATCATACCGAATCGGTATTTATGAAGTGGTAAATTAGAGGGGGGGAGATGTAGGTATTTCAGATTCGGTAAATACCGAATCTGTAAGATTCGGTATTTACCGATTCTGTAAATACCGATTCGGTATCCCCCATTGCTTCCTATGGGCCTTGAAGCCCATAGGAATCAATGGGCATTACCGAATCGGTAATTACCGATTCGGTAATTACCGATTTGTGCAAGGGTGCAGGGGGTGTCACTTTGACACCCTCCGTTTTTGGACACAAGGGAACCCAGTAGGGGACCTTCGGACCGTGGGTTACTTAACTTGTTTTAAAGAACAGTGGTCCTAAGGATTCACAATATAAAAAGATAACAATATAGACTACAATCAGTACTATATTTTTGAAAAAACGCCCAGCAGGACGTAAATTTATTCATAAGATAACATAGAGTCGTGTTGGCCCAAGGAGAGGCCAAAGATAGTGGCAAGATAGGGTACAGTCCTGTACCTATCCCGAAAGGTTTAGAAGAGATAAACCAGGAAGAGGGAGATAGAGCAAAGAAGAAGCTTTTCAGGCAAGCAAGAAGTTTTTGAGCCAGAAGGTGACTTGTAGTTACAGTAAATGCAGTTACAACAAATTCACCCTGCAGTATCAACAATTTCAAATAAACATATTAAGTAATATGCTACACTGCATATTGTGTCGACGTTTCGATCCCTAAGGGCTCATAATACAATGG
Source organism: Lissotriton vulgaris (assembly GCF_964263255.1). Lineage (NCBI taxonomy): Eukaryota > Metazoa > Chordata > Amphibia > Caudata > Salamandridae > Lissotriton > Lissotriton vulgaris. The sequence continues at coordinate 265,179,223 of NC_141693.1, read as the reverse complement.
GATCATCATCAGGACAATTTTTATAGTTAGTGCCTGCAGTAAATGTAGCCTGTAAAGAAAAGGGGGGAAAATAATAACAATTTTAAGGCCTAGGCCTACAGAAAAGCCTTTTAAAACTTATAATTGTGCCTTGTCGAGTATTAAGTTTTCTTGAAATTTTTCTTTTCTGTAGGCCTAGGCCTTAAAATTGTTATTATTTTCCCCCCTTTTCTTTACAGGCTACATTTACTGCAGGCACTAACTATAAAAATTGTCCTGATGATGATCCCATTGTATTATGAGCCCTTAGGGATCGAAACGTCGACGCAATATGCAGTGTAGCATATTACTTAATATGTTTATTTGAAATTGTTGACACTGCAGGGTGAATTTGTTGTAACTGCATTTACTGTAACTACAAGTCACCTTCTGGCTCAAAAACTTCTTGCTTGCCTGAAAAGCTTCTTCTTTGCTCTATCTCCCTCTTCCTGGTTTATCTCTTCTAAACCTTTCGGGATAGGTACAGGACTGTACCCTATCTTGCCACTATCTTTGGCCTCTCCTTGGGCCAACACGACTCTATGTTATCTTATGAATAAATTTACGTCCGGCTGGGCGTTTTTTCAAAAATATAGTACTGATTGTAGTCTATATTGTTATCTTTTTATATTGTGAATCCTTAGGACCACTGTTCTTTAAAACACTTTGACACCCTCCAGCACCCCAAAAAAAGGCATGTGAGCCGTGTGGCACACAGACATGCCCTAAGGGCATGTCTGTCTGTCACATGGCATAGGTGTGCATGCACACATGTGCATGCACACCTGGATTCGGTATTTTAACACCCAATTGGATTGGGTGTTAAAATACCGAATCTGAAGGGCCTGTGGGACTGAAAGTAGTCCCACCTACATCCCAAATTTAAAAAATCGGTAAAATTACCGATTCGGTATTTTTGCGATTCGGTAATTTTACCGAATCGGTAAAATACCGAATCGGACAAAAAAAGGTCCCCTACATCTCAGTAGGCCAAATACCGGTCGGAAACGGCCGAAATCGGCCGTTTCCGACCGGTATTTGGTACCTACATCGGGCCCATAGTTCCTATCTGCATACATGCAATCCATATGGGATGAGTGTGAGGTAACATAAGCTCTCCACATCCTATCAGCCTCAGATCAATGGGCTTGTCGAAAGATACACTAAGACCCTGAAAGGCATGATTATGGACCTCCCTCAGCCCATGAGGCGGAAGTGGGACATCCTCTTACCATGCCTGTTTCTTGCCTACAGGAAAGTGCCACAAAACTGAGTTGGGTTTAGGCCATTTGAGCTCCTCTATGGCCAACCTGTTAGGGGATCTCTCATTTTGATGAAGAAGGGGTGGAAGCAAGCTCACAAGAAGCCCCCACAGGATATAATCAGCTACATGCTTGCTATGAGAAACCAGATGCAGTGCTTCTGGAAGAAGGTCGCCGTACATATGGACGCCAGCCAGGAGGTGATGGAGCTCTAATATGACCAGAAGGCCACTTTGGTCAAGTTTCAGCCTGGCCAAAAAGAATGGGTAATGGAGCCAGTGGAACCCAGGGACCTCCAAGACTCGATGGGGCCTTGTGAGTTAAAGGAGATGAAGGGGTAGGTCATCTACTTGTTGGACCTAAAGACCCCCAGGAACCCCTTAATGGAACTTCCATATAATCGCCTCAAACCACATTATGAGAGGTCTGAAGTCACCATGCTCCTGGTGACACATAATGGGGTGGAAGCGGAAAGTAAACCTCCTTCAACCTACAATCTTCCAAGAAGCAGAATGTGTCAGTAGAGGGTGTCAACATCCCCTCTACCCTGACCCCAGAGCAGCAGAGAGACTATTGCCAGTTGTTGGGGCATGCTGCTTCTCTGTTCTCCCTCAACACTGGGCTTACACATTTGTATACCCACAATACAGATACAGGGACAGTACGCCTGTAAAAAGAACATGTACATGCTATCTTACAAGGTGAGAGCTAGCATTAGGAAGGAAGTCTCCAAGATGCTTGAATTGGGAGGCGATTAAGCACTCCAATAGTCCCTGGTCCAGCCCAGCAATGCTGGTACCAAAACTCACCCCACTTGGTGCTGCACCAGAACTCAGGCTCTGTGTTGATTATAGGGGCCTAAACTCAGCCAGCAAGCCTGATTCTCATCCTATCTCCTGAGCTGATGAGCTCATTGAAAGCTGTGGGCTGCCCACTTCCTGAGTACATTTGATCTGACATCAGGATACTAGTAGATTGCACTGACTGAGGGGCTATAAAGAGGTCAGCATGCTCTATCCCGGAGGGCCTCTCCAATTTATGGTGATGCCCTTTGGATTGTGACCTACCTGGATGACATAGCTGTCTTCATGCTGGGAAGATCACTGATTTCACCTACAGTAGGTGCTTCATGCTCTGCAACGGGCAGACCTATCAAGGCTAGCAAGTGCCAGATAGGTGCTGTGGTGTATCTGGGACACCTAGTGAGCTTGGGTAAGGTGCAGCCCCTCCGAGCCAAGATAGAGACTATCCTGGCATGGGAGTGCCCGAAAACACAGACAGAAGTTAGGGCCTTACCAGGTCTCACTAGATAGTATAGGTGGTTTGTCAAGGGGTATGGCATCATTGTTGTCCCCTTGACTGAGCTAATTTCAAAGAAGTAGTTCAACAATATGATTTGGACAGAGGCCTGCTAGAAAGCCTTTGAAAGCCTCAAGGCAACAATGTGCCCAGCATCTGTACTCAAAGCCCCTGACTTCTCCAGAGTCCATAGTCCAGGCTGCCTCAGACTATGTCATAGGAGCTGTCCTCTCACAGCAGAATGAAGAGAGCCTAGACCAACCTACAGCCTTCACCAGTAGGAGGTTACTCCCCAGGGAACAGGTTTGGAGTGCTATTGAAAGAGAAGCCTTTGCTCTGGTCTGGCATGGAAGAAGTTGGGACCATACCTGTTAGGGGCTCACTTTCAAGTTCAGACAGACTATACATCCTCATGTGTAACATGCAAATGAGGAGTGAGAATCCCAAACTGCTGAGATGGTCCATCTCCCAACAGGGAATGGACTTTATAGTGGAACACCACCCTAGATCAGGCCACTCCAATGCTGATGTTTTATCCAGGTTCTTCTTCCTTAGTGATGAGAACTCCCATGAGGGTGTTTAGTTCTACACTGTGGGGGGGATGCACACCTCATATTCCTAACTTCTCAAACTTGTCTTCTTATGTCTGAAGGGTGCGTGCTGATTGAGTCAAGTGCCATGCCCTATTGGCACTGAAGTTATAAACATCACTGTAGTGGGGCTTCATCTCGCCCCAAACAATCGCACAGCTAAATGTGCCAATTGCGCAATTGTTTATTTATTTATTTATTTTATTCCGATTTTTTACTGTTCAAACCATGTCTACCCGGACCTTTTGAATGAACAGGACTGAAGCATTAATTCATGTCAGGCAGCGTTTATTCGATAAAAATACCCAATGCATTTCGGGCTCAACGCCCTTCTTCGGGGGTCCCTGTGAATGAATGATAAATAACCACAATCACAAATTGTGTTCATCACTTCGGTATAACATTTCTCAATGCTAACCCAATTATAAATATATTGCGCGATACCAAAAACATTTTTTGTCACTTTAAAAAACTTTGTACAATAAATGAATGCGTTACGAAAATACCTAGATGCCAGACAGCCTAACTAATAAATTCCTCCCTAATTTTATATTTTCATCCTTGTCACATTCCAAATTTTTTAGAAAATTAGAACCAACCCCTCGCCCTGTACCATACATGTGAATTTCTCACGCAACCTTCCTACGCCCCTGCAACCTGTTAGTATATCACTTGTGTTTCCCTTCAAACCTTTCCATATGCCCATCAATCTACAATCACCCTTTCCCGAATAGTAATCAGTGTGAATACTGCCGTGACTTGTCTCTCTTGTTTACTTCCCCACCTTCGTTCTCAAAACCGTCATTGTTTGACAATATCACCTCTCTCTGTTCCCACCCCTCCGCCTTTGGTAAATTGTACACTGAACCATGCCCTTTCAATACATTCTACTTAACACGTACCTGCCATGTGTTGTTAAAAACCGTCCATCCTTACTCCGTCTTACATCCCATCAATCTCCCTTCCATAATTCCTCTCTTATTTAACCCCTGGTTCTAACTTCCCAATTAGGCTCTTTGATTCAAATTTCCAACCCTCCCGGCGTTGCACGTTAGGTATTTCTTCGTAAATCACTGCATCTCCCATAATCCAGTTCGACTCAACTAAACCAACCGATGCATTCCACAGTAATGCAAACAAGTGTAAAACAATGGTGAATCACACAGTGCAAACACATAATGAATGTGAGTATATTCAATGTCATTTTTGTCTGGACTCGAATTAAAGTTGGAGAATAAGCATGATAAGTTTGGAATACTATGGAGTACATGGATGAACGTTGAATAAATAAATAAACAATTGCGCAATTGGCACATTTAGCTGTGCGATTGTTTGGGGCGAGATGAAGCCCCACTACAGTGGTGTTTAGTTCTACCCACTTTCAGATGGGGGGGAACACATGTTAGACCTGTTAGCCTTAGGGTAATCTTCCCGCAAACCTTTTGCTTTGCTCATCTCCTGTTATTGAAGTTCGTCTTTGTTGGCTGTAGGACTCTGTGCTACCACTGCTAACCAGTTATACAGTGCTTGTACTTACTCCTTAAAACATTGTAAAATTGGCCTATACCTGATTGGTACAGTTACTTTACTTAGAGGTTTCTACTACAATGGTAAAACAAATAACCAAGGCTGGTTAATTAAATGCTTCTAGTGGGCCTGGAGCAGTATTGTGCCACCCACTTAAGTAGTCTTGTATAAAAGATCTCCAGCCTGCCAATGCAGCCTGTGTGCAGTTGTAAACTGCCGATTTGACCTGGCAAAATAAACCTTTTGCCACTCCTAAAACACCCTTTCTAATACATATAAGCCACCCTAAAGTAGGCTCTAAACAACCCATAGGACAGAGTGCAATTTATTTAAAAAGTTGGACATGCATTGGTAGTGAAAAATTCCCAGATCAGTTTTTCACTACTGTGAGAGCTACCTCTCCCATAGGATAGCATTTGGGTTACCATATTACTTTTGCTAAGCAACAGCCTTTGTTTGGAAACAGGTAGGCATTTCATATTTGGTCTCTAAAAGATTTGTAATTTAAAACCCTCTTCAATTGCCAAGGTGGGGTTTAAGGCACAATTCTGAAAATGCCGCTTTTAGAAAGTTTCGTTTGTAGGGATGCAATGATTACAGAAATAGACGCCTGCCTCTGAGCAAACTGGGAACGTTTGAAAGGTACTTTTTGACCTAGTGCGGTTGAGTTGCCCAATGTCCATGTGTTTAAAAACACAAATAAAATAGACACAGTCATTTTAATGTTTTGTAGAAATGTCCCCCCGGCATAAACTACGAAGCGCACTGCAATAATTTCTGTTAAGCGATTCTGGTTACCATGCAAATATGAGTCAGAGTAGCAGCTATGTTCTTTAATCAGGTACAGAAAATTTAATTAAGCATTTTTAAGGAGAGTAGTGTTTAGTCTTCATTGTCACTGGTGCAGAGTTTACATCATTCATTTATGTTTTTTAGAAATCGCTGACGATTAATATGAAGCCCTAATGAGAATCCAGGTACCAGAGGACTGGGTCTTGAAACGTGTCAGCACTTTTTTCAACACTGAGGAATTTGTGTAAACTTGTTGTGACGGGAGGGATTTGCATTGAATCGTATGCCCCACGCACACACTCTAAACATTTTCCTGTGTTTGGCACATGTTTGGCCCCAAAAACCAGATAGCGATAAGAGTATTCTAGTTTCTGATGTTATGATGCAAAAGTCCAATGTTGTTGTATATAAATGTGTTTGTATATAAGTATTTCATGCACTGTCTATTGTGAATTGTCATAAGAATTTTTCATGTTTTGTATGTTGATTTGAAAAATGTGTGTCTCTTTACTTCTCATGCAACTAAAATCTTTTTGGTAAAATACAAACAATTGCAAAGGAAGGAATGGTGTAATAAAAATTGCATTCAAACAGAAAAGATAGTGGTCTCTTTGTTGCTAAAAAATAATAAAAGCATAGCGTCAAACGGAGCCAGGTTCCTCTTTTTGTATTCAATTTAGTACAGCCCTACCTGGTTCTGGTCCTCTGGGCCTACCCCCCCCTCAGTTTTTGACTTTTAGAAAGTTAGCATTTTCTTGTCCTAACCGTTTGGAGTACCCATTCCTCTGGCAATAGCCTCCTCAATGTCATCCTCATTTTCCCCCTCCTTCTCTTCCTCACCCTCTTCTCCTTGCTCCTGTGGGGTGGATTGGAGCAAGCTTAGCTCTTCCCATGCTCTGGATGCAAACTGGTTATCTCCATCTTGGACTCTCTTGCCAGCCTAGGCCTCCTTTCCCTGTACGTCTTCCTCAGCATTGCCATGCTGCAACTCTCCATGTTGCTCAGGTCTACTCACATGCTTGCAAAATTCACAGATGATAAAATTTAGTACGGGAATACATTTAGGAAAAGTAAATAAAATGACAAATTAAAAAGCAAAAGCCAATTAAAATCCAAAACATTTTTCATTTCTATTTAAATAACTACAAGGTACTTACTGCAAAACACAAGACCTGGGTCTCACCACTGAACACCAATGAAAGTAATCAAGGTATTAGTTGACGTTGGTAACCATCCACCTCAAATAATAATCACAATCCTTGTCAGGGTGAATCACTTAAGTCACTAAATAAACCTGAGCTCAAACCACTGGTAGATATGACACAGAGCAGACAGGCTTAACTCAGACGAATGTGTAAAATATTTATGTACTACCAAAACAGTAATAGTCATAACACAATAAAAATCCTGAACCAATTTAGAAAAATTGAATACATTTTAATAAATAGACACCAAAAAAGCAAAAATCCAATTTGGGTAATCGGAGATATTAATTGTAGAGTTTTAAATAAAAAAATAGTGCCAAAAAGTGTTAAGCGCCAATCGCTGTAAACTAGTCATGGTAGATCAGGACCTAGGCACGATTTGAGGCTGACAGCGATGGAGTTTGGGTTGGCTAAAGAAATCAAATTTGAACCAGTCTGAAGTTTTAACTTCGGACTCAGTCTCTGAAATGGAATTGCAAAATCTTCAGTAGGGCAAGGCAGCAGACTATATCCAAAGATGACTCCACGAGGTCGGATAGCCATTGTATGAGGCCTCAGTGAATCATTGGAATAAGGGGTCCTGACAAACAGCAGCACCAGCCAAGGGCTTCTGAACAGAACTTTGAGCCCCAGCATTTATTCTTTTACAAATTAAGCACTGGTGGGCGGCAGAAGTATCTGGTTGGCAAAGGATCTTCCTTTGGCGTGAAATATAAATTACTCCTGCTCTGAACTTTCCAGCTAAAAGTCAACAACCTCATCCCTCTTTTATTCATAACCATAAACTCTTGGCCCATTTCATCACCCTTTTAATACCAGTTTCATCTGTGTTCTCCCTTTGATACTGTTGTTCCATTTTTATTCGCCTCTTTCATTCCCTATTTTCTGCCTTTCTCTTTATGGTTCTGGGTCAAAGTCTGATAATGAAAAGTAAGTGCTGGTCTCTAAAATGCGGTGCTGGTGGGCAGCACCTGCAAACAACAGCTCAAATTAAGCACTCTCGCCTTTGTGCAGTGAAGATTTTAGTGCACGCTTACTTTTTTGGAGCTCTGATTTCTCCAGAGGGGCAAGGCTAAAGGCTGTAGCCAAAGAGTGCACCATGAGGCCAGGATCTTTAGGGCCCAAAAAGTTTTTAGGTGCCAGGTTTTTCTGGAGTGTGTGATTTCAGCAACTGGTTGTCATCCGCTTGCAAGAAGCAGGAATCACACACATGGAAGGTACTGCCCAGAAGTCTTCTCATCTTGAACAACAAAAACTGCAGTCTCACCCCTACCATCTACCAAATAACAGTGTTCAGAAAGAACTAATAAGAAGCCCTTTGCTAACAAGGCCCTTAGTGAATTTCCAAAGGAAACCCTGTCTCCTTCATCCGCATTGCAGTGTCTGGATTGCATCAATCTAGCTTCTGGAATGCCTGTAGCACACCGTCACTGTCTGGGGAAGCTATGTCCATCCTCAATCTTGTGACGTGCTAAGCCAGGGTATCCCAGTACTCTGACGCTCACAACACCATGTCTAACTACCACACATGGACTGCTTCACACTCACTGCACACATTTGACATTCACATGGAATGTCAACACAAGGTTTCACATAATAGGGGAACTTTAGACAAGAAGTACAAGTAAGCTCTCTTCCCTGTAACAAAAAGAAAAGGGACTGGTCATATTATTGATCAACAAAACACAAAACGCTACCACCAATTTGTCACACACTCATTGTATGGACAGTAGTCAAATCCCCACTATGAAAGCTTGCTTGGGGAACCCCTCCAGGTCAAAGAACAGGTTTTGGACCTCACAAAAGGGAGGGGTGTGTTGCAGCGGCCAGGGTGGCTAACTCTGGAGCGCAGGCCTCACGGTTCGATTCCCGGTGCCGAAGGCAGCTCAGCACCATGTGACTCTGGTCAATAGCTCACTTAATGTTCCCAATGGTCCCCAGCGCCTTGAGACCCTTAGGGGTGAGTAGTTTGCGCTTTACAAATACCGGATTTAGATTTGGATTTACTTTTACAAGTGACAGCCCTAAACATCTGTGCACGTTACATTAAAATGTCGTCAGGGCGAAACAAACTCAGGATGCAAGATTTAAATGCATTTGGGCACTGACGCAAAGGTACACACATGCACGTTTACCATGCAGGGGACATTCCAGTCCCAACACATGTCCTATTTATGATGAACCCTCTTGTTCTGGAGAGGCTTCATTGCCTGGCCTCATCATACATTCCACGATTAAGAAGTAATATGGTGATAAGAAGTCTTTGTACTTTGACTCCATCAGCCATCCTATTGGTGACTAGCCTCTGGACATGTACAGGTTTTAATATCCAACCAGGTCTGAGACCTTTTCTTCAAGTCCTGAGGAAGTTCATAATATCTGCAATCGGTCTCACTGTGGCACTCCAATTGGATAGCCACGTTAATCCTTTTGAATGTCTGACTCTCCAGTGGTACTGACGTGGAGCAAGTCAAAGCTTTCTAGAATGTCATAGCAGGTATAACATGCAATAAACTGAGAGTTCAGTTATAAGCGTTACTCAGAGAAAGGAGTGGTTCTCTACTTACAGATACGTAAAAATGAACAGTCTGAATAAAGAAAGCAAAACACAGATGGTCATTCCCCCTTCTGGGCCTACGTAATGAGGATATACACTGCGAAAGCACTTACGTGGAAAGGCACCATCATAGAAATAACATCGAGCCTTGTGGCCAATATTATCCTGGGACCTGGTAATGGAAGTCTTTTCAAATCTTTGGTAAATGTGCCAGGCAGAAAGATACAAAAATGCTGAACCTGTGCTCCAAATAAGACACCGGAAGGGCAATTTTTCTGGCACTGAAAAGGGACACAAAGTCACAGCTTCATTAAGCGTGAACTTAATCGGTCCACAGATCCTGTTAGTCAGTTACGGGGGAAACTGCACATAGTACTCCGTGACCAGTTAAGTTTCTAACTGGTATCAATTTCATTGTTCTTTCGAAGGGGTTACTAATGCTAGAGATGGGCTTTAACTGGGGCTACAGTGGGGGTACCTCACTTATAGACCCTGCATCTTGTTTACAGCTGATAGCTGTCAAAATATTTCACAGACAGGACCAGGTCATCCACTGGATCCACTAATTCACCCGTTGGCACTAGGGAACCCAAATTAAGGGTTAGGCTTAGATCAGACCTTTCGGTGCATTATGTCTGGAACCCTGTAACTATACCTTTTGACATTCATTAGAACATGTATCCTCCTCATCTTTAGATAACAATATTCTCCCACCACCATTAGGGCCTCAAGCTTACTGGCCTCGCATCTTTACATTACATCCTCAGCAATTTCCTACCAGAGACAAGTTATCTAAAGTTGAACTTGGCCGACACAGAGATTGATTTCAGAAACTGAGACTTATTTCAACCACAGCATGCAGACAGGCTCAATTTTATGAATTTTAAAGCCTGATGTACAGAGCCCCAGGTCACAAAGCTGTCACTGTTTGCACAGCAACTGGTTTGGCGGTGGCACCTGTGGCTTAGTTTGTGCGGTGATGGCTATAGTGATCCATAGTGATGAAATGGACTTTTGGTAGGATTCACAGAATCTTGATCTTTTGATTTTAATGAGGATTTGTTTCCAAAGCCTGCATAAAGGTCAGGGAAAACAGGTATTGGGGCCCATGAGAGACAGCAAATCTCCACCCCTCTATTCCAAATAGCGACCTGCCTTTTTTATTATAGCCCTTGTCTCTTAAAGGGTCAGGAGCTGCAATTAAAAAGCTGGCATGATGTGAGGGAAACTGAAGAGAGCACTCTGCAGTCCCAAGGACAGCTCAGTACTCCTCCTAATGTCTACAGTAGACATTCATAGTGCGGGAATTGTCCCCCGTGGAGAGCTTCCACTTTGCCAACTGATATCACCCACTTCCGGGAGCCATATATCAATACGTTACAAGGGTTGTTGGGGATCAAAGCATAGATAGCCGCACAAGTCCTAACATCCCTGGTTGTCAGATACAAAAGGTGCAAAAGGGCTTGAGGCACAATCCCCTATACCTCCAATAATTGGGGAGCCAGTCGTCACCCAACCGGCTTTCCCAAAACAACAACAAACAAAGTTAGCCCAGCACACTTTAAAGGTCAAGTAATAAGCAATAAACAGTTTTCAAAATGCAAATGTTTTCCAAAGAAGAGTCGATGTTATGTGGTCGTATTAAATTTCATCCTTTATTTTTATTTTTTTGAAAGTTTTGCAAACGCCAACGCATTTCGTCCACAAACGGACTTCTTCAGGGCTCGCCGTATGTATTTGTTGCACTGTCATATGATTATTGCCAACGTATTTTGACCAATTAGTTTTGAGAACAGTTAGCACCTTGAGAATATTGTATATTTCACTCCAGGTAATATTCCATGTTGAATTTGTATCAAGGTAAAGTGTAGTTTGGGCAGCACGATATTAACGAGATCAGGAAAAGGCAGCGCTGCCTTTTCCTGTTGCTGACTCCATCATCGATCATCATCAGGTGTCCTAACGATCCAAGCATGAGAAAGACAGTGTTACGCTTCTTTCCACAATTGAATTCCCATTGGTGGCGAGGACTCTGGTTATAAGAGCCTGCTCGCCCTGCTCACCCAGATAGATGGTTCATTAGTGATCCGCCTTCTAGCACTAGTAAATGCAACATTAGGCATGAGCCCTTGTTTTAAGATGTGTGCCTCTATTTCTGTTAGATATCTTTCTTGATGAACCCCCTGTTCCTATGTAGTCCTAAACCTTCTGATGCAATCAGAAGTCCTGTTGGAGATTGCACCGTGGACTGGGAGACACTGGCCTCCGGTTTATTCAGGCTTTGCTGGTCGTATGTAGACCCATACCTCTGACTCCGTCTGATATAATATTGATCATGAACCACCATTATGAAAGATTTGATCTCGTCACCCATACCATTGGTGACAGCCGACCTGTGACCCCTAACCTTCCCCGACAGCACATTAGCACTGCCCACCAGGTCCAAAATAGATCTAGCCCCCGATTGCATCAAATATTCCATTGGAAATGTTAGCCATGGTCTGACACCCAAAATCCCTCTGACCTAATAAGGACTCAAATTTGTGATGAGACCCCTGCTCTTGAAGAGCCTCCATCCTCAGACTTTGTCAGGTGTCCCATTGTTACAGAGCCACAAGTGTAATCAAGGCCCTTAGCTACCACCAGACAGCCCTAAAGTCCTACAGACCCTACACGCAGTCAGACATTCCAATGGATAGAGTAATCTGGTCAAATTCAATGCTGTCTCATTTGACCCTAACAAATATGCGCTTGAGGACATTTTCTGGATCAAAAAGACACTACCATCTGACCTAGTCAGACGTCTACGTAGGGCAGAGCATCCTGGTCCTTTGTAGGACTCACCACCTCACTCTATACATCAGTATGATAACAAGCCGTTGTCTTAGCCAGGCTCCGTACGGTATGCCATTAGAGGCTTTCGGCTCCGTACTGGTGCCATTAGAGGCTTTCGGGTGATAAGAATCATGCAGTACAGGGACGCCACCCGATGATCTACTCAGGCACTTTGACAGTGAAAAGCCCATGGCCCAGCTGAAATCGCACCCAGTTATCTCATCAGATATACCATATATGCTAAGCCCCTTGGTAGAATCTGAGACATGCACTTTGGCCCACAGATGGTTCCAATCTAAAGGCATTTTGACTTTGAGAAATATGCGTAAACCGTACGCTGGATCTAAGCAGGAGTTTTTACTTTTAGAGAATATGTGAAAACCAGAATCTAAATGAAACTTATAGGTAAATGACAGTGAAATCCATGTCGAGAAATGTGATTAGCTGTTATTACATTATAGCTGCCCAGTCCACACAGCCCGACTCCATCTCCCCTCTGAGCGTCCATGCCAGGGGTCCTGGTAATCGAATCTCTCCCACAATCATCTTCCTATTAAATTTCATTATGTGCAATTTCTAGAGCCTATCAGGCATTTTAATTACTAAATTGCAACATTGTCCAAAGCTGAAGTGAAACCAAAAAACTGCACATCTTCTATTTCAGGAAAAGACAAGCTGAAAGCCCAACCTCTCCTCATTATTGTTGTTTCTCCTCTCCTGTGCCCTGCCCTAATCATCCCCTCCATCCATCCATCCACAGCCCCACTCTCTCATAGAAGAAATTAGGAGATACAGATGATGCAGGTATTAAGGAAGCAGCATAATACACATAGGAAGGGTAGAGTGTCAGAATATATCGTGGTACCAGAATATTGTAACACAAACATCGACCACCAAAATATTTACAAGGCAATTGTAAGTTTAGGTTTACTATAATTAAATCCACCTATATTTTATCTGACAAAATATGTATCTTCAAGATACGTAGATGTAGAGTTAAGAATCCATTTAGGTACTTAATGTGTAGCTATTTTGGTCATTTTTTATGGTACAATATTTGGCATCACAATATTTAAAACTCAATATTCGGATATATAACTAATAGGAAGTACAGAGAAGTGAGAGGAATTGAAGCACTGTATACACGTAAGAGGCATAGAGGCATTGGTGGAGATACAAAGATGGTATAGTACACACAGGACAGGAAGCAATGGTAAATTACTAGTAGGAGGTACACAGAGGCATCGTATGCGTGGGATGTACAGAGACTGTGGTGCACTTTTAGGAAACAGCAAGGAGGTACAGAGAAAGTAGGAAATTATGTACGGAGAAGGTAAGAAGGACAACAACATTAGTATTTATGGGACGGATACAGGTCATGGTACATGAGGGAGGTATTGAGGTGATAATGTGCATGTCGGATGAACATGAAGGTACAGATATGGCCAAATACAAGTAGAAAGGGCAGCAATGTTATAGTGAATGTAACAGATACAAAATACAAAAAATGGAAAAGTACATGCAGGATATACAGAAAATGGAGTATGAATGACAGCAATAGTATAATAAATGGGAGAAATGCAATGATATATTGCTTGTGGGAGGTACACAAATGGGGTAGAAAAATCACCCTCATGCTGTATATGCTACCCTTCTTCTCTCTCCCTCTCGAATAAATGGTAATTGTCTGTGGCACGGGCAGGACCAAAAAGGTCTTAACATCGATCTTTGCAGGCGGACTCCCCTACTTAACCCGTGCACTACCAACCCAGTCCCTTTTTTTTTCTCAAATCTTTTTATTTGGTTTTTGTGTGTCAATACATTGAGTATACCAACAATACCAATTAGTTCATCATACAATTACATTGATCTTTGTCTATTAGTCGTCGAGAGATCACATCAGAAAATCATTTTTATGTGTTTCAACATTGCAGACATGGCACAATGGTCATCTTCAGGGTTATCTCATGCCCGACCTCTGATGTGGTGAAAGGATATGCATAAGCTCTTGGTTGTGTATGTCAGTGTTAATAAGAGATCTTCGTGTGTCACATCCGTGTTCCCTTGTGGCGCATTCTCGTTGGGTGTTGGATTTGCATGTTTCCATAGAGGTTTCATCGGAGTCTGGACCTCCGGTGTGGGGGGAAAAAAACATTAACCATTTGAGTGAACTGGGGGTATCTAGTGCGGAGTTACTGGTGGAAGGTGATTGATTGTGGTTACTGTCCATGGTACTATATCAGCTAACTGGGGGGGGGGGGGGGGGGGGCGTGTGGAGTTGGTTGTATGTGCTCTATGGAGGTCTGTGACCGTCTCACTGTAGTGTCCATCCTATGTGTCGGTGTCTGGTCATATATTATCGTCTGCCAGCCTCTGGGGGATACATGTAGAGACTGTGATGGGGAGGTTGTCAAAGAGGATGGTTGTGTTGTTTTGCGAGTAAATCAGTGCATCAGTTTTGCCCATTCTAGGGAAATTGGGTGTTTCCGCATTCCCCTCACCTCCTTCTCCCGCAGCACCTCCTCCTCTCCGGCGCACCACTTCTTCATGGCCCCTATCCAGGCAGTCTTGGGGGGCCCTTCCGGGGCACGCCAGTGCATGGCTAGCCCTCTTTTTGCTAAGAGAATGGCTAAGGAAGCGAAGCGGTATTGTACCTTCTCGCTTTCTGCCTGCGAAACATGCCGAGGGCACTGGCTTCCCATGAGGACAGGGTCAGATTGTTGGTCGTCTCCCGGAGTGTGTGGTCTACTCGGTCCAAGTATTGATAAATAATTGGACAATCCCAGGACATATGTTTAAAGTCTGCTTCTGGGAACTGTCATCGGGGACAGGCAAAGTGTGTGTCAGGGTACAAACACTGAAGACGTTGTGGGGTGAGGTATGCCCTATGGAATATATTGAATTGGATGTTCCTGAAGCATGCGTTTCTGGAAATTCTCTTGGGGTACTCTAGGGCTTTTTCCCACTCTTAATCGTTGAATACTCGACCTACTTCATCTTCCCATGTATGTCGTAATGTGTCCAATGGGAGGATTAGTTCTCGAACAGCTTTATATAGCCAGGTCACTAAGTGTCCGCCCACCCCCATATGAAGTATGGCATGTATTACCGGGTGCGCCGGAGGTTCTCCCACGTTTGGATCCCAGAATGGACGTCTACTGTCTATTAGCTGCCGATGCAGAAGGAAATGCCCTGGGGGAAGGTCATATAACTCTAACAGGTGGGCGCATGTCATTAGCTGTCCGTCTTCAAACAGGGATTCCATTTCTGTGATTGAGTAATCGGTCCATACTTGTAGGGCGCGGGTTGTATAATATTTGTTGTTACGGGGGAATCCTACCAGCAGAAGTAAAAGTGAGGACAGGGCTTTCCCTTTGGACATGCAATGTATTTTCAGCGTACATGTGCGTGCTATTGTCACCTGTAAGGGGTAAGTGCGGAGGGGTTTGGTGCCTGGGAGAAGCAGTCTCCGTATGGCTGGGAGGGGCATCCGTCCCTGCTCTGTGATTGTCTCTCCAATGTATCGTTCTGCGGTCCAGTACGACACCACTGAAGCTGCGCCGCCAGAAAGTATGCTTCGAATGATGGGGCGCATAGCCGTCCTTGGGTTGTGGGTAGGTAAAGTGTGGTTAAGGCCACCCTATGTCTTCCCCCTCCACAAATCAAAGTGGTCAGGATCATGTCTAGTTCTCTAAAGAAGGAGCGTGGTGTTATCACTGGAAGGTTGTTGAAGTGATAAAGGAGCCTCAGGACAAATATCATCTTTGCAAGAGCCACTCGGCCGATGGGGGCGAGAGGTAGTGTCTTCCAGAAGTTTACTGATGTACGAGTCCAGCTAATACCTTACGGTGATTCCCGTCATACAGATCTGTGGGAGAGTGAAACAGTTGTACTCTTAAGTATCTAGGCGCGGCAGTGCTACAGGTGAGTGTGTGGGCTTCTATCGATATGTCACGAGGGGCCAAATGCGGGCTCAATGGGAATATCGTGGATTTGGCCCAATTGACCTTGAGGCCAGAGGCTATCGCAAAGTCACTCAGTGCCGACCAGATGGAGGTGAGGTCACTATTGATATCTCTGACATAGATCAAGAGATCATCAGCATACAGTGACACACAATGCATTGTGTCCGCTATCGGTATATCCCATACCTCGCCCCCCTGTCGAAGCCTTATTGCTAGGGGTTCTACTGCTAGGGCAAAAAGGAGGGGGGATAGGGGGCATCCTTGCCCTGTCCCTCTTTCTACTGGGAAGGGAGCGGAGATATATTTACCTATCCTCCCTCAAGATGTTAGGTCCTCGTAGAGAAGTTTTGTGTATTCTATCAGAATGGGGCTTACCTTAATTCTACGAAGAACGGCAAATAAATAAGGCCATAGAAGAGTATTGAAGGCTTTTTCGAGGTCTAAAATTAGGCAGGTCGCATTCAGGAAATGTACTTTTGCCCTGTCTTGGATGTGGAATAGTCTACTTATGTTCTGCAAGGTGTTACACCTTGGTATGAATCCATTTTGGTCAGGGTGAACCAATGGCGCTAGAATTTGGGTTTATCGGTCTGCCAGAATATTTCCCTGCGTTCAGCAGCATTATTGGTCTGTATGAGGCTGTGAGGGTGGCTTCGCTATGGGGTTTGGGGAATGTCACTAGGATGAATTCTCGGAGTGAACCTGAGAGCTCCTTTCTACTTAGTGCATCTTCATACATGGTGACCGCCCTGGGGATAAAGTGAGCGGAGAATGTGCTGTAATATTCGAGCGGGAAGCCATCCATTCCTGGGTTTTGTTTTGCGCTAGCTCTCTGATGGCGTGAGTGATCCCTGGGGCTTTAATCTTGTTCCCCAGCCCTTTTCTGTTGGCTCGTGATATGTGAGGATTTTGCAGCAGCCTAAGAAATTGAGTGATTACCCAGTGATTTGTTTGTGTTGGGGTCCGATAAATATCAGAGTAGTTATCATAGAAAATGTGCAGGATCTCTATTTGCGAATGTCTGGGGGTACCTGTATTGTCTAGAAGTTCCGTGATCGGTTTAGTAGATATATCCTGTTTGGCCAGCCACGCTAACAGTGTGCCCGCTCTGTTACCCTCTTTGTGAACTCTGGCGGCGTAGGCTTGGAAATTGTATTTGCGAAGGTCTTTCAGTGCTTCCGCATAGGAGGTTATTGCTGCTGCTATTTGGTCAGGGGGGCTCCGGTAGCGTTGCTTTGTTTTGTTATTGTTGCTAGAGTCTCCTCCAAATTTCTTAGTGTTCTTTCGAGTGTTTTTTACGCACTCTCACTATGTGTTGTATGCAGTGTCCCCTAGCCACGACTGTAAATGCATCCCATTCATTTAGCCTAGATTCTGCTGTGCCTGAGTTGAGGGTGAAATGGTCCTGGATATAATCCCCATGCTCCTGACGGAACACCTGATCTGTGAGAAAGTCATGTGGAAGTTTCCAGGTGGGTATGGGGAGGTGTGGGGTCCTCCACCTGAGGGTTAGCATGTGGGCGTCATGGTCTGAGATTACTCTACCCAGATAATCGGACTGTTGTACTCCCGGAAGTATGGTTGCGGAGCAGAGGAATCTCTCCAGGCATACACGTAAGTTGTGTGGGACGGAATGGAAGGAGTACAGTCTAATGCCTGGATTTCGTTCTCGCCACGGGTCCGCTAGTTGCCAGTGTTTCACCCAGGTTTGATATTGGACTGTCTGTTTATTTGCCGGGGAGTGTGGTGGTGGGGGATGGGACCGATCGAGGTGGATGTCCAGAACACAATTATAGTCACCCCCTAGGAGCCAAGGGACTGAGGTGTGTTGAGTGAGCACTCCCGTAAGGCGCTTCCAATATTGATCTTGGTCTACATTGGGAGCGTATATACTACCCAATAGAATGGACTGGCCCTCCAATATTCCCTCTATTAGGGTATATCAACCGTCTTTATTTACGACTCGTGTATGTTCCTTAAATGGGATCCCGGGCCTAATCCATGTTAGAGTACCCCTGGCGAATGATGAGTATGTTGTGGCACAAACAATGCAAGCCATTTGTTGTGTAAACGGCCTACTTCGATTGCTGATAAATGTGTCTCCTGTAGGAGCGCTATCTGCGCGTGTGGCCTTTTTATATAGGCATAAACGGCATAGCACTTGTTAGCAGTGTGCATGCCTCAGACGTTTAATGTGATAATTTTTATATCTGTGTTGGGGACTTAATTGGCCATCACATTCAATGAATACGGACAATCTGTATTTGTGTGTTATCCCGCCATCTCCATCCGACGCCCTCCCCCACCAGTTGACAATTGTCCATTTGCGACGTGTAATCTCACAAGTTTGCTCCGCTGAGGGTATTGGGGGAACCTGAAACAAAGGATAGGGAAACTTGGATATCAGGGAAAATTCCCAAATGAGGGGACATATCGCCGGGACGGTATGTCCAAACTGTATTTCATGTACTGTCTTTAAATCGTTCTTTGCGGGGGTGGTTACTTGGTTGCACCTGTCTCTGGCGTCCTGGCTGCCTGCTGAGTCTGTGTTGCCGATAGTGCCTCCTGTATCATTGATTGCGCGTCGTGATCTAGTCCAGCGTGTCCTGTTGGATCACTTCTGGGATACAGACTTATCATCCCAAACTCCCATGATATCGTTTTTGGGTGCAGGGGCTAATGTCGACTTGTGTAACACGCTGTTGTGGTGGCTCCTCTGCCAACTTGGGGCTTACATCAGCGTATCTGCCATTTGTGGAGTGACAAGGGGGGGTTTGACAGAGCCGTCCCGGGAAGAGTGTGCGTCACTTATTTCTTCTTCGGCGGTGAACAGGTGGGGGGCTTATTCAGCGTCAGAGTTGTCTTTCTTCGATCTCCCCACTGCCGCCGCTCACAGTGCTCTCCTGCGTTCCGGAATAATTTGTTCTAGGTCAGGGGAGTGCTGGGTGAAGGAATCCGAGTGTGAACTCAGCTGTGTGAGGGTCATTTTCTTGTGTTGACGTTTGTGGCGGCCCGATGACTCATTGTGTTACTGTGAGTGTCGGGTCCTGATAGTCGTCGTTCCACCCAGTCGCCTGCTTCCGCTGGGCCAGTGAAAAAATGAGCAGCTCCATCATGCAGGATTTTCAAGCGGGCCGGGAAGAGGAGAGCATATTGTACATTTCTTCGCCGCAGAATACGCTTGACTGCCATAAAGGTGGCTCTTTGCTGCTGGACGGCACGAGAGTAGTCTGGGAATAGCATTACGTGTTTATCTTCCACTTGAAGTCGCCCCTTCTGTCTGGCCGCTCTGAGAATAATGTCTCTGTCTTCATAGTAGTGCAATTTCAGTAGGAATGGTCGGGGGGGGGAGTCTGGTGGTGGTTTACTGGCCGGTACTCGATGTGCCCTTTCTATGGAAAAATATGAGGTCAAATCCGCCGTCTGGGTGAATGTCTTTATCCACGTTTCCATGTCTCTGACAGGGTTGGATCCTTCTGCTCCCTCTGGCAAGTTTAAAATGTGGATATTGCTCCTTTGAGAGCGGCCTTCCAAATCATCTGTTTTGCTTTCTAGGGACTGTACTTTTAGTTGCAGTTCTTTTATGGCGGCTTGATGGGTCTGTATTTTCGGCTCTATCGCTTGGATCGTCTTCTTGCCCTGTTTGACTTTGTCCGCTAGTTTCCAGTTGTCATCCCAAAGGATATTGAGATTAGTGGCCAATTCACTGAATTTGTTTTCCATGGTCACCCTTGAATGTTCAATTGCTGCGAGGACTTTGTCCAGTTTATTGGACGTGGACTCTGCTTGGTAGGGTTCCCCTTCGGAGTGGGTGTTCATGGGCTCTGGGGAGTTCTGCCTTCAATTCGGTGCTTGCGATGTTCCAGTAACGCGTTGATGTCTCATTACTGCCTTGAGTTGTGTTAGATTGCCGCCTGGGCCCTTTGGCTCGTGCCTCGAGTCCCAGCGCCGTCAGCGAGGGGGGGGTCAGGGACAATTCTCCTCCCTCCGATGTTCCCGTAACGCGTTGATGTCCCATTACTGCCTTAAGTTGTGTTAGATTGGGCCCTTTGGCTCGTGCCTCAAGTCCCAGCGCCGTGAGCGAGGGAGGGGTCAGGGACAATTCTCTGCCCTCCGGGTGTTCTGGACATGCTGAGTTGTGGATTGTGGCTGGGCCGTGACTGACGTGTGTCGGGCCCCACGTCAGCTCCTTCCACCTCGGCTGAAGTAGTTGGGCACCAGTGGGTGCGAAGCAGCGGTGCAGGCCGTTGTTCTCCAGATGCTGGATGATGTAATCAGTGATGACATTTGAGATGTCATCATTGATGTCACTGACCATGTCATGAATGATGTAATATGTGACATCATCAGTAGTGGATTGCGGGCGCGCGAGTTATAGTTAGTACAACTAGCTATAACGGAGGAATTTTATTGGTTTTGTACAAGTGAAATGTCCAGCTAACTATAACACTCCTGAAACCTGTGTTTTTTTCAGTGAATTTCTAAGGTTTTTAAATGCTAATTCCTAACTATAACAGGTCTGAAATCTATGCTTTTTTCAGTGAATTTCAAAGGTTTTTTAAATGCTAATTCCTAACTATAACAGGTCTGAAGCCAATGGTTTTTCTCAGTGAATTTCAAAGGTTTTTTAAATGCTAATTTCTAACTATAACACGTCTGAAATCTATGTTTTGTTCAGTGAATTTCAAACGTTTTTTCAATGACAATTTTTAAATGTATTAATTGTTATATTTATTTTTTTTATACTGATTTACTACATTTTTTAAAACTATTTCTTTTTAGATATTTTTTGAATTACATTACATATTTTTTACATAAATTGAAAATTCTTTTTTATAATATTTTCTTAATTGTTTTTTTCCCCAAAATTTTTTGGGGAGTCTCACACCTAAAGCGCACCTTCCTCGATTACTGCGGCAAACATAGCCGCCATTTTAGGATTGTTGTGTAGGATCCGCGTAGGGTGTGCGATGTGTGCGTATTTCCCTGCACGATCGCTATGCGACATGTACGTATTATGTTACGCGACGCTCGCGCGTTTCCGCGTGACGTCATATACCTGTTCGATGCGGTGGGTGCGCGACTCCAGCAAAAATTTTTATGTCTAAAAAGATACATATATATGTATTTAATATAAATATTAAGGCAAGACATTATCTGAGCTAATCATAAAAATAATAATATTTTAGTTTTAATAAACTTATATTACTTTTAAATGCAATTTTACAAAGTCGCGCTGGTTGCGTGCTGCATGTGCGCACCCTACGCAGACCCCGTGCGACCAAAAAAAAATAGAGATTTGGTTGGTTGATAACACTTCTTATTCTAACTATTGAAGGACCCCACCCATTTCAATCATTCTTCTTAGACCTTCTTTGGAGCAACACCTCTACTAGGAAGAACCTGATTTTTTGATGATTGGAGACCTGATTTTGATTTTGATTAAAGAACAATGGCTTCTGGACAGCAAAAATTATCCGATTCTGAAGATTCCAACAATGAAGGATTTGTACCGGAGCCTGCACGTCCTCAGAGGCACTCTTTCATCGTGTGAATTTTTTTTCCATTTCCTGCAGGCCAGAAAAAAGTGAACGCCACCAAGGTCACTTGTAAAATCTGTAGATCAGTACTCTCACGTGGATATCCGAATAAAAAGTATTCTTACTGGACCGCAAGCATGCTAAAACATTTAAAATGTTTACATCCTATGAATCTAGCACACGAGGAGTGCCGAAGACTCCGGGAAAACCCACCACCTCCACCTGCAGTAGCAAGCACTTCGGGGACGTCTCCGTCAAGCCAACATCTGGATATACATCCCCAATTCACTAAAGCAAAAATACACTTCATTAAGTGTAATCGTTTGCTGTGCTTGGTTTGCCGGGCTTTAGACAATCATCAGTGCTAGATTCTTCCCCCCCCCCCCCCCCAAGTTAACTGTTTTGTTGCTCCAGTTATGCTTAAAAAAAAGAAAATAATTGTTCAGAAAACACAAAAAATATTTTTTTTAAACAAAAAAAATGTTATTTTCAGAACTAACTTCTCTGGTTAAACAAAGAGCTATATTTGTATGATAGTGTGTGAAAGTTTGGTTAAATGTTTGCGTAGTGGATAATTGACTGAAAGAATGCATTAGTAGTGTATGGCGAATGTATAAGTGCAGAATTATCAGGAAGTGCTGCAGTATGACACTGTAAGCTCTTTAGCTGCAGCATGCTGTTGTACTTCCGAAGCACAAGGATGCAACATATGTACATAAATATGTTGCAAGTCTATGCTTCCCTCTGCACTGCTGCTTAAACTGCAGCAATGTGGTGACCAAGGCACCCTTCCACCATGGTCCAAGGATATCTGTGTCTTGTGGAGCTTGTTTTTGTGCTGGAAGACACAACTTCCTGCACAAAAACAATCAGTGAAGGCATTTTTCTCCTTAAATGTATGCTGTGCATTGTAGCATATATTGAAAGAGAAAAAATGAGGAGGAATGAATACAATTCTCCTTGTTGTGCTTTGCTACACCAATTGGAAGATGGTGCAGCATTCACACACATGTCCAGATTTATGATTTATGATAAATCTGGAGATGTGTCTTGTTCTATGAGTGTTCTGTGCAAACACGCACAGCAACACTTATAGAACGCCCTTTCAACGCAAAGTGGTGTGTATGACAAGGTCGTATTTACATGGAGAAGAAAAGGTACACAGAGTACCTTTTCCTCTCTTTGTAAATATGAAAGAGTGTCTTGCGCTATAACTATGTTACAAAAAATGACATAATGTTAGCACACAATGCTTCTAAATTTGCCCCATAAGTGCTTAGGTATTGGCAGACTGTTACAATAAGAACATGTTGATAGTTGATTTATTGAAAAATTGCATGAGAGTGACATGAGGTAAGCACAGAGTTATGTCTCCAAAGATGCTCAAAGAAGAATGATTGAAATTATTGTGGTCCTTCAATAGGTACAATGGAAAATATTATGAACCAATCAAACCTTTTTTTTTCAGGTCACACAATATCCTATGACAGTGAGATTCCAAAACTACATAGGTATAAACTGGGTGTTTTCAAGACTGTATTAATACTTTGTAGCTTCTTGCAGATCTGCTTTCATAGTATATAAATAAATTAATTTGTACTAGGGTTAATGACTAGTCCAATCCTTAACTATATGAGTAATAAGTAGAGTCATTTTAGTACTGCAAACCGAGATCAAGATAAACGTATAAGTACTTACGTTTTGGCAAACTGATAGGACACGTTTATAGATTAGTGAAGGGAAGAGATGGGGCCTGATCTGGCATGTGCAAACACACTCTATCACGTGTTTTAAGCAAAGGAATTTTGTCTCTGGGCCCTACTAGCCCACCATGTCTCTCTATTGAACACCATACAGGTGCGTTGCAGAGAGGTGCTGTGAAGCCATGTCCTATTTTATACCTCTCTGCAATGCAACTCTCTGGCACTTTCTGCACATACCTGGTGGGTTAGTTGGCCCCCAGTGACACTCAGTATTCATGTTAACTTTATCCTGTAAGTTAAAACGCCTACAGTGCATCTTTCCACACATATCTACTCCGTTCATGTCCCCTTTCTTCACCCGTGTGCAAACACAGGCCATTGTGCATTTTAATACTTAATTAATCTTACCTTCACAGTAATAGGTATAATAAAATGCTACACATTTACTAGTCTGCAAGAGGTAAGGTGACTGCACATATTCCACATATTTTAAAAACTGCAGTTTAGTGTGGAAGCCTGACTCATTTTGCAAATACATAAGCAATGACTGGTTTCTAATTCTACCAAAACTTGAGAACAGCATAGGTTTTTAAGCAGTTATGTAGCTGCAAGCACATGAAGTATCCAAATGCTTCTGTCACAATAGTTCCCGAATGCACACAGAGTCACAGTGTGATTCTAGACAAGCAAGAGTACTCCTTGGACTTTACGAGGAAAAACACATTAATCTTATAAAAAACAAAGACTCCACATACAACCCCTCACAAATTAATAACTCGCCTTTCAAATTGATTTGTAGATTAAGAAGTATGTCAGTCACACACCATATTTTCTTATTCAGAAGCTCTGGGCTGCACGGCTCTTATCAAAACCAAAAAATGGCAAAGTTTCCCTCTCGTTCTGCACACATATACATGTAAATATTAAATCACATTGCTTCCCACATTAATTCAAAAGCTAACACACATTTCTATTTGTTACACATTTCAACCCTTTCCAATTGACATAAATGTGAACCCTACTCCCAATCTGCTTACTGCTTGTTACCATAGTAACAGTTCATGGAACAATCAACTGAGCACACAGGTCACAAGTTCAGCACACAATGTTGCTAATCCAAACAGCAAGTGTGATTGACTTTTCAAAATATCAGCTTATCCTATGCAATGTTCCTTTCAAACAGTTTTTGTTTACCAATAGGAACCATGCTTTTGAAAAATAGAAACATACACTCTACTTTTCAGTCTAGAATGTTCTTAAACAGCCAATCATTTCTTTTCTTTTGTCAAAAATGCATCTTATCCACCATTTTAGAAAAATCTTAGTTTTCAAACTGCCATTTCATTTACAGAGACCATCTGAGTTCATCCAGACCTCCTTTCAAGATGCTTACAGTGTGGATTGTGGGTCACAGCTATATTTTCTGGAGCCAAAGGTATGGCGAAAATAGAGGCATTGACAAAGACCTAGCTTTGCCAAATGTAGACATTAAATGGATTGGACAGAGAGAGTTAAAGTGGCACCAATTGATGCCATTGGTTAAATCCTTTTTGCATCTCCAACACCCTGACCTCATAATTCTGCACTGTGTTGGCAATGACCTAGGCACTTTGACTGGGGTAGGTGTGGAAATGCTTATGAAGGACACCTTTACAGAATTGCTGTCACTTTTCCCCCAAACTGTCTTTGTCTATTCTAACATATGCCAAAGGCAGAAATGGAACTGGTCCAATAAATTGTGTCCACAGATTGAGAAAGCTAGGAAACATGTCAATAAATCTGTTTCTGCTTTTCTCCAAGATGGGGTCCATTCACCCCAGCAATCTGTGTTTTAATATGGATGGCATCTGTAGGAGAGATGGTGTACATTTTACAGATGAGGGTAACAGAGTTTTCCTCATCAACTTTAGACTCTGCATAGGTATTTACTTGTAGGTACGAAAATTTCGCAATAAACATAAGGGCTCTTTTTAGAGCCACCCAAGATCTAGACACATAAGCTTGATGTATATCTCAAAAATATTCTTTTTTTTTGCGCGACTTCTCATTTTACTGTAAAAAAAATGGCCCCTAGCTCTAATTTCTATTATCCCTGGGGACCCCATCCCCCGGGCTTATATAAAATGCTGGGGACCGTGGGGGAGCCCCAATGCTCCCACGGTCCCAGCCCGCTCCCCGCATCCTTCGGGAGCCGGCATTCCTTTTCCACATGGGTAGCTGCTAACATACAGCTCCCCGTGTGGAAAAGCAATCTGGTTTGCATTTTGAAAGAGAGAGCAGGTTTCCCTGCTCTCTCTTTCAAAATCCAAACTAAGTTTGCTATGGGAGGCGGGAGCCGCGAGACTCCCGCCCTACCATAGCAAATAGTAGTGTCCCGGGGGTGGGCACCCCGGGACACTGCAGGAGCCGGCCATGGGGGTGATTGTCCCCAGGGCCCTCATCGGTTCCAGGAGGGGAGCCACTAGCCCCCCTCCCACAATACACAAAGCCCCGGAGGGTGGTGGTCCCTGGGGCTTGATGGGGCTGTTGAGCCCCCAAACATGTATTTTGCTGGGGGGGGGGGGCCTTGGAGCCGCCCCAACCATTTATTTTGTAGCCCCGGCTGGGTGGCGGTCCCCGGGGCCGCCAAAATTTTTTATAATTTTTCCCCTGGGGCTAATTATTAAAGAAACTCCTTTTTTATTTTATTTTTTACGCAGAATCTGTGCACCCTGCGTTCACTTTGCCGTTTTTTAGAGAATACATTTTTTGGGGGGGCCTTGGGAGTCCTTGGCGTATGTCTCCTGGTATACGGTCATTGTCCTCAGTACATCAGGACCCGTAGCTAAAACCATCTATCCGGATGAACATCCTGATTTGACCACCTATGTGCTATATTCGCAAGGAATAGTAGAATGAATGATAGAGTGAATGGTTTATGAAATTAGGAGAGAAAGTGTGAGTAGGGATTGAAGTGAATGATAATGTGTGTGTAAATATAGGCTGTTACTGGGTAGGACGAATTGTTGTGATATTGTTGTTCCCATATCTGTCTGTCTTATTTATGACTTATATGTACCCACAATATACAAAAAAAATATATTTTTCCCAAAAAATCTTTTTTAACATCCCTGTTATCAGAAAATAAAAATAAAAATAAAAAATATATTTTCTAAACTTGAACTGTATAGTCCTTTTGATTTGACCATGTGATTGTTTTATGTAGTGTCAACCCCTAGGTTAATCACCCCTCCAAATACATCAGTTAGGACCCCCTAGCTAGGGCCTATATATCTTGAGGCAGGGTACTCTCCTTTTCTATTTTGGCTTCTTCCCCCCTACTACCTGCCCATATCCTAAAGATACCCACGGGGAACCCCCTTCTTTGTTCACTTGGACCCCCTAAGCAGGTCTAGAGGGTCAGAGTATTTCTACCCTGCCCCTTTTATACGTTTTGCTCACTTGTTCCACTGACGTCTTCAGCCTCGCTTCTACTGAGGCAAAAAATGGCTGCTGACACTTCCTGGTTTCGAATGTTGACAACCACTTGACATCCAATTAGCATTCAGCGCGCGATCGGGACGGTGCGCTTAGGGTGCGCTCCGGATGCGCGGATCCACCGCGGCCATAGATATATTTGTACTTTTAATTGTGATTTTCTCAGGAACTACTAAACGGATTTACACCATTAAGCAAAAGGCAGTAGTCTGAACCAAGGACTACCTCTTTGCCAAATTCGGTGTAATTCCGTTAAGCAGTTTGGCCTGTAGCCGCGATGAACGGTTCCTATGGAAAATTGCATGGGGAAAACACATTGTGGGACCCCCCTTTTTTCTGGGCCCCACTTCACGAATCACCCCAAGACTTTCAGGATAGGAGTGGACCTGAGCGCCCCACTACTTTTGAAAATTTCGCGAAGATTCGTCAACCGGCGCCAAAGTAATTCCAAATGAAATGTTGCGGATTTCCTATGTAAAATAGGTCCTAACAATAACTACCTACTGGCGACAGCCAGTAGGTAATATATATATATACTAGCTTACCCATCACGCGTTGCTGCGATCTCAGAAGAAAGGAAATTTAAGGAAACTTGTATTGATAACATTCAATTTATGTTGTGTCATTTTTATTGAAACTTATTCATTTTAATATGGAAAACATTTTAAGTGTTGTTTTAATTGTTTATTTATTTCGAGTGCTTGTGAATACACAGTATTTTTTGTTTTTCCGTGTGGTGCGTACACGAATAAATCAGAAGGTTTTCCGACGCATAAGCTGGCCACATACAGTTGTCCATGTGAGAAGCACGGTTTCTCCAAATCTAGTCCACACACTTGCAGCAATTGTCCTTGTGCTTTGTTGATGGTCATTGCAAAAGCGGGTCGCGCCGGAAACTGTAAACGTTCAGTATTGGACAAAGTCATCGAGAAGATCATCAACAGACAGCTCGCCGCCTTCTTCGAGACAAACGGATCCCTCGACCCTTCGCAGTCCGGCTTCCGAACCAACCACAGCACCGAGACCGCCCTCATCGCAGCCACCGACGACATCAGATCCCTGCTCGACAACGGGGAAACTGCGGCCCTCATCCTCCTGGACCTATCTGCGGCGTTCGACACTGACTGCCACCGCACCCTAGTACAGCGCCTCAGCAACATCGGGATCCAAGGGAAGGCTCTGGAGTGGATCATCTTGTTCCTCGCCGGATGAACCCAGACAGGTGGCCTCCCCCCTTACAGGTCCGAGGCCACCGAGGTCATCTGCGGCGTACCACAAGGATCCTCACTCAGCCCCACCCTCTTCAACGTCTACATGAGCCCCCTCAAAGCTGTCGCACGCCAACGCAACCTCAACATCATCTCCTATGCCGACGACACCCAGCTGATCCTCTCCCTCACCGGCGACCCCGCCAGAGCCAGCCTTCACGAAGGGATGAAAGACGTCACCGAATGGATGAAGAACAGCCGCCTGAAACTGAACTCAGACAAGACGGAAGTCCTCATCCTGGGATCATCGCCCTCCGCCTGGGATGACTTCTGGTGGCCCCCTGCACTGGGCACCACCCCCAAGCCAACGGACCACGCACGAAACCTGGGCTTCATCTTGGACTCCTCCATCTCGATGACCAGACAAGTCAACGCCGTATCATCATCGTGCTTCAACACCCTGCGCATGCTCCGTAAGATCTTCCGCTGGATCCCCACCGAAACCAGGAAGACAGTCACCCAGTCACTCGTCACCAGCCGACTATACTACGGCAACACCCTCTACGCAGGAACCACGGCCAAACTACTGAAAAGACTCTAGCGCATACAGAACGCCTCTGCACGACTCATCCTGGATATCCCTCGCCACAGCCACATCTTGACCCACCTGAGAGACCTGCACTGGCTCCCCGTCAACAAGAGGATCACGTTCAGACTCCTCACCCTCGCACACAAGGCTCTCCACGACATGGACCTGAAGTACCTCAACAGCCGCCTCACCTTCTACACCCCCACCCGCCAGCTACGATCAGCCAGCCTCGCCCTCGCCGCCGTACCACGCATTCGCAGAGCCACCGCTGGAGGAAGATCCTTCTCCTACCCGGCGGCCAAGACATGGAACTCCCTCCCCACCCACCTACTGCTGACCCAGGACCACTTCTCCTTCAGTAAGCAACTCAAGACCTGGCTTTTCGAGCAATAACGGACCCCCCCAGCGCCTTGAGACCCTACTGGGTGAGTAGCGCGCTTTACAAATTGTCTGATTGATTGATTGATTGATTGGAAAGATTATGAGGGCCCTGGGAGACTGGGGGGGCCGATATTTAAAAAAAAAAATCTTTTTTTCTTGCCACAACCTTTGCGGGGGAGTGCTCAACAACTTCCCAAAGTTTCATGCCGATCGGATGAATGGTGTAGTAATGCATAAAGGACAAACAGACAGACATACATTTGTTTTTATATATATAGATATATGTGTGTATATATATATATATACACACACACACACATATATATATATATATATATATATATATATATATATATATATATATATATATATATTCAAACACACGAGTTGCCCCTTAGAAGATTTCACTCAAGCAGAGGTTTACCGCACACGTATTCACAGGCAGCAGGTATCACAGCGTGAGGCAGAGTCTTCCAAGGCCATACGCGTTTCGAGCACCTTGCATGCTCTTGATCACTGGCACTGACGATGAGGCAGGCTGTGTGGGAAACATCATTTATTCAAATAAGTAGTCCCGCCCTGCAAGGGCGTAAAGCATTCTGGATAAGGTAGTCCGTGTATAATGCCTTCAAGACTTAATTTTCTTCTTACCCCAGTGGATGCCAAATCCTGCAGTCAGTTAAAATGTTTTTTCCTGTTAGGACGCTCGTTGGGAAGCAAGGTGCCTGAATCACAGGAAGATTTGACCAGGTGACAGCTTGTTGTGCAGCGCCCTTCACCTAACAGGAAAAAACATTTTAACTGACTGCAGGATTTGGCATCCACTGGGGTAAGAAGAAAATTAAGTCTTGAAGGCATTATACACGGACTACCTTATCCAGAATGCTTTACGCCCTTGCAGGGCGGGACTACTTATTTGAATAAATGATGTTTCCCACACAGCCTGCCTCATCGTCAGTGCCAGTGATCAAGAGCATGCAAGGTGCTCGAAACGCGTATGGCCTTGGAAGACTCTGCCTCACGCTGTGATACCTGCTGCCTGTGAATACGTGTGCGGTAAACCTCTGCTTGAGTGAAATCTTCTGAGGGGCAACTCGTGTGTTTGAATCTATTAGCGGCCGGCCCGGTCGCGAAGATTTCCCGCCGCTGGTCTAGCGGATCCCGAGTGGCTGTAAACATGGACGCTCGTTGGGAAGCAAGGTGCCTGAATCACAGGAAGATTTGACCAGGTGACAGCTTGTTGTGCAGCGCCCTTCACCTAACAGGAAAAAACATTTTAACTGACTGCAGGATTTGGCATCCACTGGGGTAAGAAGAAAATTAAGTCTTGAATGCATTATACACGGACTACCTTATCCAGAATGCTTTACGCCCTTGCAGGGCGGGACTACTTATTTGAATAAATGATGTTTCCCACACAGCCTGCCTCATCGTCAGTGCCAGTGATCAAGAGCATGCAAGGTGCTCGAAACGCGTATGGCCTTGGAAGACTCTGCCTCACGCTGTGATACCTGCTGCCTGTGAATACGTGTGCGGTAAACCTCTGCTTGAGTGAAATCTTCTAAGGGGCAACTCGTGTGTTTGAATCTATTAGCGGCCGGCCCGGTCGCGAAGATTTCCCGCCGCTGGTCTAGCGGATCCCGAGTGGCTGTAAACATGGACGCTCGTTGGGAAGCAAGGTGCCTGAATCACAGGAAGATTTGACCAGGTGACAGCTTGTTGTGCAGCGCCCTTCACCTAACAGGAAAAAACATTTTAACTGACTGCAGGATTTGGCATCCACTGGGGTAAGAAGAAAATTAAGTCTTGAAGGCATTATACACGGACTACCTTATCCAGAATGCTTTACGCCCTTGCAGGGCGGGACTACTTATTTGAATAAATGATGTTTCCCACACAGCCTGCCTCATCGTCGGTGCCAGTGATCAAGAGCATGCAAGGTGCTCGAAACGCGTATGGCCTTGGAAGACTCTGCCTCACGCTGTGATACCTGCTGCCTGTGAATACGTGTGCGGTAAACCTCTGCTTGAGTGAAATCTTCTAAGGGGCAACTCGTGTGTTTGAATATATATATATATATATATGTATATGTGGGAGGGATGGGCGGAAATAGAAATTAGGAGGCTTTAGTAGGTTATCAATTGTGGTGTTTATTTCAAAAGAACACTATCCAGGGAATGTTGCGGGTGGTATGCAAAATCCTCGTCGTCTTCTTTGGAGCTGTTGGTATTCTGGTGTGTCCTTCAACCCCCAGGATGCTCGGAAAAAAGAGAACAAAGAGGACAGTAAGTGATTTGGTCTCTAGGATAGGTTCTGGTCGTTAGAAGGGAAAAAACCCATCAACACAGCCGGTGTAGGAGAGCATTGTAGACCATTAAGGTGGCTAAGAGAAATAGTGGATAAACCAACCTAGTGCTCGGGCTTCTAAGTTGGGTCGTGCTCAAAGACAGGTTGTGCTCACAACGTATAGTACTTGCTCTGGTTACTACTTGATAAGTGCACACACGTTTAGTGGATATGCGGGGAAAACATGTGACCAATAGATAGAAAAGCAAGAGGGGGTCGTGCTTCAGAGGTGGCGTTTACGGCAGTGCTTTTACCCCTCTCCGGACCTCCCCGCTCCCTAGTCAGTCCTCCCGCTTCCCTCCCAACTACTCAGGTCTGCCCCGTGTACAAAGCCACTCACCGTCCGATCCGTAACCCTCCTGAGTCACGGCGGTAGTTGCGCCCTACTGGGTGGTGGATGGTATCCACCACTCCTCGGACCACGCGTCGGCTTCTCCGCTTTCGTCCGTGAAGACCTCCGGCTCCGCGTCTTGCTCTGGTCCTTCTTCGGTTCCCGTTTCGCTGCGTCCTCGCGCTGCTCCTCCTTCCTCTTCTCTTCCGGGTTCCTCGACGACGTCGTTGGCGTCCTGTCCTGCCTTTTCTTCTTCCGGGCTGTCTCCGGATTGGTCGTGTCTCTTGGTTCCGCCTCCCACGTCCTGTAACAGAGATCCGGACCATGAATTATCCGGGTGTTTGAATGGTGCCTCTCTCTTCCAGGTAATTCCCTCGTTGTAAGGCGGTAGGTGTGTTGCTTTCGCCTCATGCTCGCTGGTTTCCTTCCGACATCCCCTTTCCCTTAGTTTCTTGTTTACAAGAAGGGGTTCTATCGGATATCTAGACAAGAAGTCAGCATTGGTTTGAGCTTGGCCCTTCCGATGAAAAGTGTTGAATCTGTAAGGTTGTAAGACAAGGAACCACCTGAGAATTCGGTCATTATGTCCTTTATTGCGGGCAAGCCATTCCAGGGGTGCATGATCCGTAACAAGGGAGAATTCTCGGCCCTCTAGATAAAATTTTAGGGATTCGATAGCCCACTTGATTGCTAAGGCTTCTTTCTCAATTACAGCATAGTTCCGTTCTCGGGGATATAGCTTCCTACGTATGTACATGACTGGTCTTTCCTGACCTAATGGGTCTTGTTGGGACAACACTACTCCTAGACCGTATTCAGACGCATCCGTCTGTAACACAAAGGACTTCGTATAGTCAGGACTGAGTAGTACCGGCTTCGTTGTCAATGCCTGTTTCAACGTCTGAAATGCTTGTTGCATTTCTCATGAAGGGTTCTGTAGCTCTCTTTCAGTTCTCCTGTCCTTTCTAAGGAGATCTGTGAGGGGTGTTGCTGTCTAGGAAAAAGAAGGAATGAACCTCAGATAATATCCTAGAATACAGAGAAAGGCTCTTAGGTCTTTCTTTGTGCGTGGAAAAGGTAACTGGGCTATGGCAGCTACCTTTTCTTCCTGTGGTCTGATGTACCCCTCTCCTAGTAGGTATCCTAGATATTTAACTGACCTTCCAGCCAGATGACTTTTCGCTGGATTGATAGTCAATCCCCCCTCTCTGAGAGCCTGTATCACTTTCTGAAGATGATCCATATGTTCTTCCCAAGAATTACTGTATATGATGATATCATCCAGATAGGCAGCTGCAAAACTGCTACAGGGTCTGAGAACTTGATTCATTAATCTCTGAAAGGTGGCCGGGCCCCATGTAAGCCGAAAGGCAAAACCAAGAAGTGATACAAACCACCAGGAGTGGAGAAGGCCGTCTTCTCCCTATCTGCTCTCTAAGAGGGACCTGCCAGTAACCCTTACACAGATCTAACGTGCTGATATATTGTGCTCTACCCAATTTTTCCACCATCTCATCAACTCTGGGGAGAGGGTATGCATCAAATCTGGATATCTTATTAACCTTGCGGAAGTCAATGCAAAAACGGATTGAGCCGTCAGGTTTTGGTACTATCACTATGGGGGAGTTCCAATCACTATGAGATGGTTCAATGATCCCCATTTTGAGCATTTGTTGGACTTCTTGTTCTATGGCTTCTCGTCTTGCTTCCGGTAACCGATAAGGACGTAACCGGACTCTTTTCCCAGGTATTGTGTGGATTTCATGCTGTACCAAAGAGGTCTTCCCGGAAGTTAGGGAAAACACCTCCTGTAGGGAAGAGAGTTTGTCACAAAGGTCCTGTTGTAGTCCTGGGAATAGGTCACTATCTATGCTCTGATGGAACAATGGAAGGGTGTTCTCTGCTTTAGCTATTAAAGTAGGAACAGGACCTAACCATTTTTTAGTAGATTTACATGGTAAATCTGGGTGTTCCTTTTGTTTTTGGGATCTAATTCTAAGCGATATGTGACCGGTGTTACCCTCTCTATGACTTTGAAAGGTCCTTGCCATTGTCCTATTAACTTATGTTCGGAACTAGGCATCATGAGTAGGACCATATTACCTATTTTCAAGGTTCTCTCTGAGGCCTTTTTGTCGTACTGTCTTTTCTGACTGTCCTGTGCCTTTTCCATGTGATTTCTGACTATGTTTCTGACTTGTGCTAAATGAGTCTTTAGAGTCCAAACGAACTCTGTTAAATCTTTAGCTCCATTCTCCTCTTCTTCCCAATCTTCTCGGACCATATCCAATAAAGTACAAGGTTGTCTGCCATACAGGAGCTCAAAGGGGAAATACCCTGTGCTTTTCTGGGGTTGACAGCGTATTGCGAAAA
Source organism: Lissotriton vulgaris (assembly GCF_964263255.1). Classification (NCBI taxonomy): domain Eukaryota; kingdom Metazoa; phylum Chordata; class Amphibia; order Caudata; family Salamandridae; genus Lissotriton; species Lissotriton vulgaris. Next base: position 265,145,225 of record NC_141693.1, on the reverse strand, counting down.
GTGCCAAAGGTAACATGTCCTCCCATTTCCGATATTCTAGATCTAACAGCTTTTTTTAGGTCATTTTGAGTGTGGCATTATATCTTTCGACCAGTCCATCCGTTTGCGGGTGATAGGCCGCAGTGCGGATTTAATTGATCTGGAGCTGTTGACATAACTGTCTCATAATTTTGGATACAAAGGGCGTCCCTTGGTCTGTGATAACCTCCTTGGGAAATCCAACCGTTGAGAATAAGGAAATCATTGCTTTGGCAATTTGGGTGGTATTAGGGTGAGGTAACGGAAAGGCTTCTGGGAATCTGGTTGCATAGTCAACAATGACCAACACGTACCTGTAACCACTGCGAGAGGGTAGTAAAGGACCGATGAGGTCCATCCGAAACTCGGGAAAAAGGCTCATCGATTATTGGGAGAGGTTGAAGAGGGGCTGGAGGGGGTTTATATCTACTGTTTTTCTGGCAAATGGGGCATTCCTGACAATATTTCCTAACTTGATGGTATATTCCTGGCCAGTAGAACTGGGCTAGGATAGTGCTTTCAGTTTTCTCCCCGCCGAAGTGTCCCCCTAAAAGATGGCCGTGGGCTAAAAAGAGTATTTTCTCCCTAAAGGGTTGGGGTACCAATAACTGGGGTTTCTGGTCTCTCCCTCCTTTCCTGTATAATAAACCTTTTATTTTCAAAAATAGTGGACCTACGTTTTGGGGGTCCTCAACTTCCACTGCTTTGTTCCATGCTTCTCGTAATGTGGGGTCTTCTCTCTGGGCTACATGGAATTGCGGGTCACGTTCCCAGAGACAGTCATCGCCTTTTTTTGTCAATGCTACATGTGTCCATTCACGTTTTTCCTTCTTTTTTTGATTTTTGCTTTTCTTCTGTTTCGTAGCTGGCCATTCCTGATCTGTCTGGAAGGAAAAAGGTGCTGTTTCTCTCCACTCATCTTCGCTGATTTTCCTCTCTTTCAAGATATCGTCTAGATATATGGGTAATCCCTTCCTAATATAAAGGGTTCCGGTAACTTAGGTATGATTCCAACATCCATCTGCACAGGGTCTATTTGGGGATTGTGTTGTACCGTAACCTTGGTGGTGGGGTATAGTTTTTGATCGCTGTGTACACAAATAATGTTCACAGTGCCCTGTGGTTCTGTAACACCTCCAGGAAGAGTTTGAGGTTGTATCACCATTTGGAGACATCCTGTATCTATTAGGGCATCTCGGGGTTCTCCATTGACAGACATTTGTCGGTGATAGGGTAGTGGGTCGTCTTCCTCAGGGAAGAGATATGATCGAGTTAGCCCTATCTCCATGGGTTCTTCTTTTTGGGGACAATGTCGTGCAATTTGACCATACGCCCCACAGTGGTAGCACTGAGGTCCTTGGGGAATATGCGGTCTCGGTACAACAGGTAAAGGTCCGGGTGCAAGGGTCACGGTTTCAGGTTTCTTGGGAGGCAAAGGTCTAACCGCTCGAGTAGAAGTGCCCCGGTCTGGGTGGTGTTTCCATGAAACATCTTCTCTACCTTTTTGACTTTCTTGTGCCCGGTTAAACGCGTTAGCTATTTCGACTGCATTTTCCAGGGTTAGTTGTGTGTGTTGCCTGACTCATTTCTGGATAGGTGGATGTAAGGAGGTTAGGAATTGTTCAAGATACACCTTCTCCATAATCTCCTCCTTTGTTGCACTTGCTGGTTTGAGCCATCTATCTGCTAGATCTTTTACTCTATAATACAAGGCCCTTGGGGTTTCCTGGGGCCCTTCCTTGATCTGTCTGAATCGAATCCTATAAGTTTCAGTGTCTATTCCCATACGTTCGAGAATACTTTTTATGTCATCATAAGGAGTAAGTCCCAGTAGATTCGCTGCCTGAGAAGCATTCGGAGATACGGCATGTAGGACTTGGTAAGTACTGTGTGTGGAGGTTTTTTAAGACCGGGCTGAGCCGATGTAATGGAGTCAGCGTTAATGTTTCGCTTACCGATTAATGAGAGCGTTTGAAGCACTTGGCAAAATAGTTTGGGCTAAGTGTAGGACTACGGGACTAGGGGAAAGCGCATTATAGTTGGAGTCCGACATATGTGGGTTTACCTAAAACAAGAAGTGGCAGTGTAGGATTATGCGACCAGGGTAATGCGCTCGTGAGTTGAGGTTTGAGCAATATTGTCTTAATGAGATAACGGATATATGTTGTCACAAGGATATTTTCTTAGATTAGGTTATGATGATGAAATAAAATGATGCATGGATAGACGTTGTTGATCGTCAATCTAGCACCGCTATTACTCAGGCTGTATGAAGTACATGGAATTATTAGCGCGCAGGGCGTAGCAATAACACTTGAATGCAGGCCCATATAAAACGAAGGTATCAGCATGTGTATTAGAGCCAGGAAATATCCTCCGGGTCCTAGAGGGCTGAGCTTTTAGAACTAAAAGGAAAATGAAATAAATACTGGGTGATGGTTGGCCTATAAAATAAGGTGTCTCGAATATATGAATTTGCAGATAAGGAGTAGACTATCAGTTACCTTATACTTAACAAGAATGAAATATCTCTTGTTTCAGGCCTAATGAAAATCATTCTCAAATCGGACTAAAGAAAAAAAGAAAACAAAGTGCTGGATTACAAAGTACCTGAGTATAAAATCGGGCCTCTTGATGGAAGCAAGGTCAGTTTGGTTATGATCCAGTGTCGGTATTTATCTATGACAAAAACATAAGGTCACTAGTGAAGCTCACTCATATGCCCTTATTTATCTTTGTAAGTAACTGTGCCTGGAACTTTGTGAAACAAGAAAATAGGAATCACATAAAAATATAAGCCTTAAAAAATCCAAGGCTTTTAACAGGTAAGGAAACCTTGGTACACATGTAGCCCTTAATAGCAACAATAACATACATATTGGAGGATTAATACGTGTTTGATATTGCCTTAGGACTGACCACCAAATCAAGCGATCTTTCAGCCCTCACTAAAACATCTCCTTGCAGTTCCCAAAGGGTAAGAGTACGTTTAATAAATAGTTGTAGTATCAAGGGATGAGATACGGCAAAGTATTCCCTTTTCTTCTTCCTTTTTTTCCTCTTCTCTTTCTCTCCCCCCTTTTCTTTCTTCTCCTTTTTCCTTCTCCTTTCTTCTTCTCCTTTTTCCTACCCAAATCTTTCCACTTTAGCCTTCTCTCTTCCTTTCCGACTCCCTTCCATTTTCGCTCCCTAAACTGAGACTTGTTTTTACTGATTGTAAATAGAATCTGGTTGTATTTTTATCAATACCCACTTAGGGGCATTGGGGATTCGCACGGGGGTAGGGTTTTGTAGAAAGTTGAATTTTCTTTATATGAATTGATATGCCAGTGCACGGTTACTCCAACGCAACTAGAAAGAGCATGTATATTTAAATGCTATAAAATGAAAATCGACTGTCCTTCTAATATTAACAATAAATGACATAGATATATTATGTTATATTTGTAATTTCAGATACCCTGTGTCCACACAATAAGGAAGCAAGCTTTTTTCTGTCAAGGTCCTGAGGAAGGTGGTACAAACCCACCGAAACGCGCATCGACCTGGCGTGATAGTTCACATAACAATCTGTGATACCTTAGCCACAGAATAAAGAGAGTGTATTGGATGAGAAGTGATGCATGTGTTAGTGTATGTATGAATAATGTGTGAGTATGTTTAGGTGTGTGCTCTGTAGGGTGTCCTTTGTTCTTGAATTTGTACGTGTAATTTGAAAAGTTTATATATGATGATCACATTTTTACTATTTATTAAAAAGATTTAAAAGGAATGCAATAAACTCAAAAAAAGTATAAAATAAATTTGGATATAAATGAAAAAAACAAATAAATCAGTATAAATACAATTAAAAGTGTTATTGCCATGTTTTGAAGGACTTTTTGAAAAGTATGTAAACTATGTGACAAGATGCAAAGTATTTAGGCCATGAGGGAATTTTCTTTTGTTGTATTGTTGTTTTCCTCTCTTTTCCCTGGCCGAAAGTATTTAAGAGGGGGTCCCCTGTATATGTTGGCACACAGGGATGTTGCAATCCAATTTCATTTGTTTCTGTGTACAGCAACTGGTGAACAACAAACAACGCATTTCGACTGTAGTCTTGAGCACTTTACACACACCGTGGAAATTATGGGTGGGTGTTGTGAAGGGAGCCAGATGAAGGACTAGGAGTACCATAATTTCCATTAAGGTATGAATGTTATTTTTTCTCACTTTTTTTGTTCTGTTGTCTCATTTTACTAACTGGTTGGGAACCTGATTTCATAGTAAAAAAATGCGTTATGGATATAAAACATGACTGACAGCGCATGCTGCAAAATTGTTGTTCAGAACAACAATTCTTAAGATTAATCTTTCTGAGTAAATGCCCAAGATGCTGCTCTGTTAATGTTTGCAATATGAATGTGTCTGCCTCTGAAAAGCCACAGCTGCTGCATTTGGACCAGAGGAAAGAGGAAAAAGCATCAAGTCAGCAAAGTGTCTGAACGAGCCGAGTTTAAGACTAGACACTATGGGCCAGATGTAGGTAATTCCCATTTACCGATTCTAAAATACCGAGTTTTACCGATTCGGTATTTCAGAATCGGTAAATGGGATGTAGATAAAGATTCGGTACATTTTACCGAATCGGTAATATTCGGTATTACCGATTCGGTAAACACCTAATCGGTGTTTACAGGCCCATAGGAATTAATGAAAGTTACAGATTCGGTAAATACCGATTCGGTATTTACCGAATCTTACCGAATCAGTAATAGGGGGACCATTTACAAGGGTGGCAGGGTGTCATATTGACACCCTGTTGCACCCCTGAATAGTGCATGGGTGCACATGTGGCACACATACATGCCCTAAGGGCATGTATGTCTGCCACATGGCACTTTAAAAAAAGCAAATAAATGTTTTTTTAAAGGTATTCGGTATTTACCACCAACTTGTAGTTGGTGGTAAATAACGAATCCTTAAATGACAAATGCACTCACTTGAGTGCTCCCTACATTAAGGATTTGGTAATTTACAGAATCTGTATTTTAAGAATTCGGTAACTTACCGATTCCTTAAATTACTGATTCTGTAAATTACTGAGTCCTTAAATATGGCCCCTACATCTCAGATGCTTAATACTGGTCGGTAACGGCCGAAATTCAGTAATTTCGGCCGTTACCGACCGGTATTGGGCTACCTACATCTGGCCCTATCTACCTGGGTATAGCAGTATATACTGCCTCGTTGTTGGGGCAAAGTCGATTAATCAAAAAGCCTGACATTGTTTCAATCCAAGCAGAACTTCATGGCACCTGTTATAAGGTTTCTGCTAAGCCAAGGAAGCCCGATGGAGCATGAGGTCTTGTTTGAAAGGAAGAGGGAATCATTTTCTCATTTAAGTGGAAAGCCAATCATACATCTAGAATAAAGGAACGGACTGTCTGAAGCATCAACATGCCTTTATGAAACATAATTTAAGGTTCTTTAGAAGAAAGAACGTGAAGCCTGGTTGCATCATCTTCTGAGAAAGGTGATGAACGAGAAAGGCTGACTTCAAAGTGAGTATGGCACTTTGGTAAGAAGGCACAGTGTCAGAGAGGCCAGTACATCACCAAGCTAGGGCAAGTCTTTGCTCACTAACTGAAGCTGAATTTATAATGGAAGGGTGCAAATTAAGCACACTTTCTAAATGTCTCTTCACTGCCCTATTTTAAGAGAAACCTGTCACCAAGTCTGTTAAGGTAATCTCCTGTAGCTAAAAGGCAATGTTCACAGAATCTTTTAAGAACCCCTTATAAGCCGGATGATTCATTAAAGGTAGGGCAGTACTTAAGGATGCATACAATAGATTCTATTGTTTGTTGATTCCCTAGTAAATGAGTCTAACTCACCAGGGGGCATATTATCAAGGAGGGCGTTAAAATTATTGCTGGTTTAGCGGCAGAAAACTGCCGCTAAAGCGGCGATAATGGGCTTGATAATATGCCCTGGATAATTCCAATAGAAGCCCATGTTGACACCAGAACATGGACTTTTATTGGAATTCTCAAGGGCATATTATCAAGCCCATTATCTCCGCTTTAGCTGCAGTTTTCTGCCGCTAAAATTTTTAACGCCGTCCCTGATAATATGCCCCCTGATTTGATACTGTTTTCTAACAAGGTCCTTTCTTAGAGCACACACATTTGATATGTTTTCATCCGTGATTGCTTATAAAGAGATGTTTTTCAGTAATCATCAAAGTAGCATTTGTAGAGGATCTGGGACCAGAGGAAGAACTTGTTGAGAGAAGCAAATAAGTCTGTAAATTAAATCATGTGATGCCTGAAAGGGGTTACCAAGATCCTATCAAAATAGCAGAATTTCATGAATGTCAAAATAGTCTAATTCTGAGGTTGAAAGTCTAGAGGTTCCTGTCACAGTCATAGGTTATCTTCTAATCAAATAGGGGAGAGAGAAGCTAGGATCCATTCAGCTTCCATGTAGTTATCAGGTAATCAGGGGAGAATTGATCACTTGTCCTGTTTTTAACAGGGTCTAGGGTTCTTGTTGTCCTAAAAACCCTCATTCAGGTATTACTCGTAGTAGCGGTATATCTTGGTTGTCAGCTTTTATTTCTTACGTGAAAAGCATAATTATTGGGTCTTATCCATGCTTTCCTCCACCAGGATGGAGACCAACTGGTTATAGCAGTAGTGATCAGAGATGGTGATCAGGAATAATGAGGGTGAGAGTGGAGTGAACTTAAAATTGCCTCCTTGTCACTGGTTCTCATTTATTTAGTCTGGGGTGGGGAAAGAGTAAAAAGAAATGTGATGCGTGAATAAAATGGCTACCGATCTTTAGCATCTGTGTCAAAAAGTGGGTGGTCGAGAGGTCGACATGGTTCAGCCCTATGGATGCACAGTTGAGTCGGAGGGCTTTCTTCAGGACTGAATTGGCAAGTCACTATTGTAAGTAATTGCTCTTACCCTTTCTTCTTAGGGCGTCAGGTAGTGAGGTGTATTGTTATGGGTCAGTTGTACCTCGAACTCTTAATTTAGGACTCGGTGGCTACCTCCGAGTACGTACGGGGCAAGCGCACTTCGACAGTGAGAAGTCTTGCTTGCTGCTCGTATGATCTCCATCTGACGTGCTTCGCACAGTGCGATGTGAGGTCACAGTGAATCTGCGTAGTAATTAATTTATAAACGAACATAGGACGGACGCGGAATTCCAGGTGACAGACCCAATTTTTGTCCTACAGTACCCAAGCATGAAACTTTTTAAGTGTTTCCCTATTCAAAAGGCAAACTTTTAAATTGTTGTTGTCTCATTTTGGACACCTCTAAGATCTATTGTAAGCAAGAACCCCCGTAGGATTCACTGTGACCTCACATTACATATATCTAAGAGGTGCATCCTAGCGGACTAATCCAGTATTACCGTTTTCTATAAAATTAAAGATCTTCATTGATAGGATCTGTCCCTGAGCGGTGAACGGAATTACGAGTGAGGTAGTCCTTTAGAAACATCTATGTACTCCATTAAGTATCTATACAAAATATCTTAAGATTTTCTTCATGTATTTCTTCTGAGAGTACAATTCACAGTCTTGATAAAGATTGTCTAATAAGGATAATACCATCGAAACGCGTCGACGCACTAACAACATAATTCTTGTAGTGGGCTGGTATACTAGATATTTGATCTTTCCCAGTATATTGGATCCCAGTCTCAAAGCAAATTCAACATGGATATGGTTTTACAATGACAGTGTATTGTCTTTTGATACTCTCCTTTTTCCTCTTTCATTTTTTCTACACTTCATTTTTTTACCATTGTGCTGCTTATGATTAGTATTTTTGTATAGGGATATGAAATATTTGAGTTTAAATGTATGCTGATTGTAACTTGTCATCATTTTTTGAATGATTTTAATCAATTGATACACAATATTTTCATTACCATACTTGTGTGTTGGCACACAGCTTTTGTAACAGTGGTTGTATCCCCCCTGTTGAGTGTGTCTGAGTATTGTAGGGCATATTGGTTGAATGAGTATGAGCTATATTATTGGTTTACCAAAGGACACACTGCTATGTTTGACTCAGGGTTATCAGGATCCACCAGGAAGATTTAGACTCATTGTCTCACTTAAAATTTGATGGGGCAAGGGCTCTACATTAAATTGGCATAGCTACAATCACACTAACCTCGTGGTTTCCTCAACTCATTTAGAGGTGGAGTAACTGCTTGGCTTCACCGTCAGAAACCCTTACGGCACATCAGTCACAAGGCTGCTAGATCACAGAGGTTAAAGACCTGCACTTTTTAGGGTGGAAGTACCACCACTGATTGTTCTTGCCCAGGTCTGCCACCATTGCTGTATGATATGCTAGACACTGTCTTAGTGAAGAGCAGTGGCTAGAGTAAGTAGAGAGTAGACTGGAAGAAATGGGGATTCGTTTTCACGATCCTATAAAGAGGTGTATGGAGGTATGTAGAATAGAAGGGACTGGGTCAAATACGAGCACGAGCAGTAGTTCTGCTATATAGTTCACCTGCTAAGAGAGATAGAATGGAAACTAATTCTGTGCTAAAATAAGAATATTCTGAAGATGTGAGAACGAGAGTCAAATCTAGAAGAATTACAAAGTGAGAAACAGGCAAGATCTCCAGCTGAAAGACAATGCCTGAGGTACTGAGTGAAAAAAGAATATATCACAATTAACATATTACTATTCACCCACCACTTCCATGGTCCCTCCGACATTTATTATTGAGTAGTAAACGTACATCTGTGTAGAGCTCTCCATAGAAAAGATCGGAGAGGTGGAGATATCCACCTGTTGATTTGTGAATTGTGTTTTATAGGACAGGGGTCTCCAAACCGGTCCTGGAGGGCCGGATCCATGCCAGATTTTTTGGATATCCCCATTGAGATACATGTAGTTATTTTAAAAATCTGGCATGGATCCAGCCCTCCAGGACCGGTTTGGAGACCCCTGTTGTAGGAAGTAGTATTACCTTGTGTACTAAAAAATGCAGTTCGTGAATTTGTCCCTATGGGTGTAAAGTTGCTGCTAGTACTTTTCAAAAGAAGGCAGACATCTCACCATTTAAAGTGTAGGAAAATGTGATGCAGTTTACAAATTGTGAACCAAAGGACCTTAGGAGACAATGTTCAGGAAGGAAAATTAACAGGTTTGGTGCATTGGGAAAATATAGAACTATTTATCTGAGACCAGTCTGGTTATCTCTGCTTCTTGGCTACAAGCTCGGGGATATTCCACTGGATGTCACATACGAAAGGACTAGCCTTAGATAAATCTGGTTTAAAAGCACCTTTTAGGGAACAGAATTGCAGAGTGTACAGTCCATCCTATGATGATCAGACTAAAGGCACTGCAAGTACAAAAGGTTTTTCTTTACAACACACCAAAGCAAGGGTCAGAGCTATCCAAGACCAGCACTCCTAATCACTACTTTATTCAGCCTTTATATTTGTTGCTTTTATCTGTGCATGGCATTTGGGATTTGACCTTTAAAAATCTCCAATTTAGCGATCAAAAGATCACTTATCACTGTAACACACAAAATGATCCAGCACCAGATTCCTTATATCCAAAGTCAAATAAAAAGTGTTATGATATCTTATATTCAAAAATATAACACAATGATAACAAGATAGCTTTTTAACGATAAGCAATTTCAACAACTGGATTGTCGATCAATTCATTCTTTATTTTTCAAAAGGTTTGTTAAAACATGACAGGATTGCTTGTTGCCAACGCGTTTCATCCCACCAGGGACTTCTTCAGGGCTTTTTTGTGATGTTGTAACAGAAAGATGCGCGTCAATCTTCCAATATTCTCAAAGGTGGTCACATACATATATTCAGTTGCATGACCGGATGACAGCCGCACACTTGGAGGGCCGTACACGTTGGGAATTTCACCAATGGACCACACTATGGTTGTCAAGATACTGCAACACTGAGATATCAGAAGTACAATTTAGTGATTGACCAGAAAGGAATCTGTTTCTGTTCTATCAACACTCTCTCTATATGTTCATATTCACAAAATATATGTATGTGACCATCTTTGAGAATATTGGAAGATTGACGCACATCTTTCTGTAGAAGTCCCTGGTGGGATGAAACGCGTTGGCAACAAGCAATCCTGTCATGTTTTAACGAACCTTTTAAAAAATAAAGAATGAATTGATTGACAATCAAGTTGTTGAAATTGCTTATCCTTAAAAAGCTATCTTGTTATTATGGTGTTATATTTTTGAATATAAGATATCATAAAACTTTTTATTTGACTTTGGATATAAGGAATCTGGTGCTGGATCATTTTGTGTGTTGCAAGTACAAAAGGTATGGGTCAGCTTGAGAAGGGACTTAACACCAAAACATTGTTTGAATATAGTAGCCAATGGCGCAGATGGAGGCAAAAGAAAGAGGAAGCTGGTGGGACTACCACAAAACGGACCGATAAATAAAAAAAACTGAAAATCGTCACAGCCATGAAGCCACATCCATAGTCATAAATTTGAAGAAAAGCTATGAGCTGTGGGACCAGACGGGTGCAAAAGGGAAAGTCTGTAGTGCACATTTGCGCTCTGCTTCCAGCTGGGTATACTACATGTAGGCGGTAGATAGAGGTATAGAACATGCAGGAGATACTGAGAGGTATAGCCCATATCGGAGATACAGAGAGGTAGAGGGCACGTAAGATGTGGAAATGTAGAATATTAGCTCCAGGTGCGCTCCAGGAGGATCATGTGCCTTGAAATCTCCTCCATGTGACCATCATTGAACTTACCCGTTTGTGTAGAGGAAACTACTGCAGCATCCAACATTTAGTGTACCTCCTTCTCTCATCTTTTTCCGATCCTTGTCTCTGTATGTACTTTCAGCCCCACCACCCTCGTTTCTTGATTGTCACTTCCATTCTTTAATTTCCTTTCCATTATCTCTTTTACAATTCCCCCAACACGTGGTGTCCTTCAAGAATCTGTCCATCACCTACTGATTAAAGTGTAGGTCTCACTGCTGGAAGACTTGATACGTTCTTTCAATCTTTAGGTCACCCATGTGCATGAAATGCAGCTCTAGCTCAGAAATTATTTGGATTCTGATTATTTGCCTCTGGAAACTCAAAAGAGGATGCCTGATTATACCCAAACACGACAAAAATATTTTTGCTTCTGCACAAAGATTGCAAACAAGTCTAACTTAAATCTCTCTTTAAAGTTTCTGACTGGTTTTGACTAGTTCGCTTTAAGTGGTCTGACTTGTTTTTTCCTCACGTCACTTTTCAAGCAGACTCGTCGGAAGGTATATTTTATTGTTCCTTGAATACAATCAGGCACGTGGTGCGGACCTGTAATGGCATGGATTTCCTTCTGCAGAAGATGAATTCTTGTTGAAGCCTTCCTATCATGATCATGGTTCCTTAAGTGTTGATACTATCTAAGTCAGGTCACTGCAATTCCCTCTACAATGGCGTGCGTGTGTCTGAGCTACAGCATTCTTTGTACAGGCTTTCACAACGGCTTAGTACACAAGATCCTCTACTCAGGCTATTGTCAGGGTATTTTATACAAGTTCATCCAAACTGGCTACCCTGAGGATTCAGTACACAAGTGTCTAAGTAGTGGCTAAGCTGATCACTTTGTAGCCAAGCTCCTCTATGCGGGCCCACCTGAGGGCTTAAGTCCTCCTATAAAGGCTCACATCAGGGCTTAGTACAAAAGTAGTTGTGTAGTGGCGATATGCAGTATACTGAGGCACTAAAAAGAAAAGTGGTCAACATTCACAACTGTAGACCTTTTGTGACGCACTGCTTTAGCAGTATGTGGGCACCACACTACTGTGACATTTACTTCATATCGTAACAGTTTGCAAAACAGCATATCATTTTAAGGTATCTTTACAGAGGTTTTTAAGACTTTCCACTAAAGGGTAAATAAGTTGCAAACGGTGTATTGTCATTGCACAAAATTGAGCTTGCTTGCCTACATGCAGAATTCTCTAACACACACAGCCGTAGCGCTAGCAACTGCTCTGCTCATATGCTTCAAGTCTTGCAGCCATAATCCACTCATATTTAACATATCATCCGAGCGTGGCCAGAAAAAAAGATAATATCAAAAATTCAGCCCATCATAGTCCTTTGTGGGAGCCCTTCTAGTATTTTGTCCTACTGCTTCACAGGCTTTACAAACCTGTACATAGCCATCTGAACTACCCATCCTGAGAATGTATTATGCAAGGACTACTTTTTAATTATTCTAGGCCCTCCAAACTGGTAATGCTGAAGATTTAATACACAAGGCCCTGTATACTAGTCAAACTTAGATTAGGTATACAAGGCTGTCTATACTGGATATCCTGTGGCTTTTTATGCAAGGACTTCTATATTTAGGCTTTTTCTGAGAACTCAATGCACAAGACCCACTATATCTGCAGTCCATAGTCATAAATACTATACTTCTAGGTTCCTCCTGCCTCATCTTAGATTACAAACATAGGCATTTTGCCCATTTAATGTTTCTTTTTATCCAATGGGGCCTTTAGCACATTGACCCATGCCCCAGGAATACCCATCACTTTGAGATACTTGTCTTGGAAAGTTTCGCTTTTCAGTTAGATTTCAAGATGCTGATCATATTTTTCTTTTTAATGCCGACTTCTCCTAATTGCATCCTGTTATAGTTCTCGCCATCTCTCCTGTTTTATGGCCTTAACCGTATTTTTTTTCTTGTATGCTGTGTCTTTATATCGCCCCTCCTATGCTACTCTCTTTCTGGGTTCTTACTAGTATCGGCCGGGACAATTGTAACCTGTACAGGAACCCCTCTGGCTGCACATATCACAATTAGGCGACTGGTCATTTTTCAATACATAGATTTCGGCAGGTCACACCTCAGGGGGAATACTCGATAATTACTGGGTTATGCAGATGTGGGTGTGTTAAGCCCCAAAATCATGTCTTCATAAATCATTACCAGGGACAAACGTGTAATTCAGAGTTATTTCTCGGTCCGATACATTCAGAGCCAGCGTGGCCTATATTCCTTCAGCCGCCTCGTGCCTTTTCCCGCGCTCTCTGGCTGCCTCGCACAGCGCCCCGTCCAGCCCCGTGCCCTGCACGATGTCTCCTCCTGAAGTGTTGATGTTTCGGGTGCCCGCTGGTTTCAAGGTTTGATAAAGTAGCGCTGCCCGCAGGCTCGGTGATGTTGAACAGCTCCCGCGCGAGGGGCTGCTCTTCCATCATTCCAAACACGTCCGGGGAGGAGGAGAGGATACCCAGGCTGCCTCAGAGTTTGAACCGCGCAGCACGGATGCCCAGGCTGCCTCAGAGTTTGAACCAGGCAGCACGGATGCCCAGGCTGCCTCAGAGTTTGAACCAGGCAGCACGGATGCCCAGGCTGCCTCAGAGTTTGAACCAGGCAGCACGGATGCCCAGGCTGCCTCAGAGTTTGAACCGCACAGCACGGATGCCCAGGCTGCCCCAGAGTTTGAACCGCGCAGCACGGATACCCAGGCTGCCTCAGAATTTGAACCAGGCAGCACGGATGCCCAGGCTGCCTCAGAGTTTGAACCGCGCAGCACGGATGCCCAGGCTGCCTCAGAGTTTGAACCAGGCAGCACGGATGCCCAGGCTGCCTCAGAGTTTGAACCCCGCAGCACGGATAACCAGGCTTCCTCAGAGTTTGAACCGTGCAGCACGGATACCCAGGCTGCCTCAGAGTTTGAACCGCGCAGCACGGATGCCCAGGCTGCCTCAGAGTTTGAACCGCGCATCACGGATACCCAGGCTGCCTCAGAGTTTGAACCGCACAGCACGGATGCCCAGGCTGCCTCAGAGTTTGAACCAGGCAGCACGGATGCCCAGGCTGCCTCAGAGTTTGAACCCCGCAGCACGGATAACCAGGCTTCCTCAGAGTTTGAACCGTGCAGCACGGATACCCAGGCTGCCTCAGAGTTTGAACCAGGCAGCACGGATGCCCAGGCTGCCTCAGAGTTTGAACCGTGCAGCACGGATACCCAGGCTGCTTCAGAGTTTGAACCGTGCAGCACGGATACCCAGGCTGCCTCAGAGTTTGAACCGCGCAGCACAGATGCCCAGGCTGCCTCAGAGTTTGAACCAGGCAGCACGGATGCCCAGGCTGCCTCAGAGTTTGAACCCCGCAGCACGGATAACCAGGCTTCCTCAGAGTTTGAACCGTGCAGCACGGATACCCAGGCTGCCTCAGAGTTTGAACCAGGCAGCACGGATGCCCAGGCTGCCTCAGAGTTTGAACCAGGCAGCACGGATGCCCAGGCTGCCTCAGAGTTTGAACCACGCAGCATGGATACTCAGGCATAGGGCCATGTCTGAACTGGGGTGGTGTGGAGTGCAAAAAAAGGGATGGATTTAGGCCCAGATCTCTGTACTGGGGTGAATGTATGACATTGTTCTGCATTTTGTCCATCAATTGTTGTTTTTGCATCAGAGTTTGAACCAGGCAGCACCCTGGATACCAAGGCTGCCTCAAAGTTTGAACCACGCAGCACGGATACCCAGGTTCCCTCAGAGTTTGAACCACGCTGCACGGATACTCAGGCTGCCTCAGAGTTTGAACCACGCAGCACGGATACCCAGGCTGCCTCAGAGTTTGAACCACGCAGCACGGATACCCAGGCTGCCTCAGAGTTTGAACCACGCAGCACGGCTACCCAGATTCCCTCAGAGTTTGAACCAGGCAGCATGGATACCCAGGTTCCCTCAGAGTTTGAACCACGCTGCATGAATACCCAGGTTCCCTCAGAGTTTGAACCACGCAGCACGGATACCCAGATTCCCTCAGAGTTTGAACCAGGCAGCATGGATACCCAGGTTCCCTCAGAGTTTGAACCAGGCAGCACGGATACCCAGATTCCCTCAGAGTTTGAACCAGGCAGCACGGATACCCAGGTTCCCTCAGAGTTTGAACCACGCAGCACGGATACCCAGATTCTCTCAGAGTTTGAACCAGGCAGCATCGATACCCAGGTTCCCTCAGAGTTTGAACCACGCTGCAAGGATACCCAGGCTGCCTCAGAGTTTGAACCAGGCAGCACCATGGATACCCAGGCTGCCTCAGAGTTTGAACCAGGCAGCACGGATGCCCAGGCTGCCTCAGAGTTTGAACCACGCAGCACGGATACCCAGGCTGCCTCAGAATTTGAACCATGCAGCACAAATACCCAGTGTGCCTCAGAGTTTGAACCTCGCAGCACCATTTAACAAGCTGCAGGATGTGCACCGAGGGAGCAGGGGGTTATAAAGAAATGTAACACACTCTTCGGCCTCCAGAACATCTAGGCTCCCCAACAACCACTACACTTCCTTCATTTCTTCTGCAGAGGGAAGAGGCTGAATCATGCACTCTTACTGAAAAGTGCCTTCAGCCTAGCTTAGCTGACGACTTCAAAGGTGGCATGGGGCCAGATTTACAAGGGTTTGTGCTGGAACTCATGTGATGCTAAGCAACCCAAAACACAGCAAACCCCTGCAAACAGGAGCAACGGATCAATTTTCACATGCAGAAGCTATTTTATGGACTGTCACAGACAGGGGTCTCCAAACCGGTCCTGGAGGGCCGAATCCATGCCAGATTTTTGGGATATCCCTATTGAGATACATGTAGTAATTTAAAAAATCTGGTATGGATCCGGCCCTCCAGGACCGGTTTGGAGACCCCTGGTCACAGAGGATCAAGCCGTTTCGCACCACCCACCAGCTAATTTATGCAAGCAGGAAGTGTCTCGGCCAGGCCAGATGATAAAACCTTAGATTTTGATGCAAAGCCGCTCCCTCATACTGAAAAGGTTTTATGATGATGCAAAGCCAGATTTACTAAAGTACTATGATTAGACTTTGCCCCAAATCCTAACGCTAAAGGAAAGCAGGCACAAGCAAAAGATCACTCAGTATATTAGCTACATGTAATGTGTACTTTATCCTAAAGCACAAATACTAAGTCAGCATGAGATCAACAAAGTGTTTGTGACCCATCTGTGCAAAATATATTCTGAGCCCCAGCCCTCCGTCGCCCTATCGGTTATATCGTCTTTCTGGCGGGAGTGGAACTGCCCTGCATAGACCATGGGAGGCAGGAGTCCTTGGGAGCCCCGCTGAGGGGGAGGAAGTACGGGCAGCGATCGCCCATCTGCGGACTGCTAAATCCCGGGGGATGGATGGCCTAGCGGCCAAACTTTATAAAGAGTATGGGAGGGGTCCTTGTCTCCAAATTGTTGGAAATCTTGGTGAGAGCGGTATCCTCCCGGACTCAATGCGCGAGGCACTGATAGTGATGATTTCAAAGCCAGGGAAAGACCCTTTGATTCCCGGCTCTTATAGGCCAATTTCAATGCTAAATGTGGATCTTAAAATCATTAGCCAGGTGTTGGTGAGCAGGCTCCTCCCATATCTCCATCGACTGGTGCATGATGATCAGTCAGGTTTTATACCGGGCTGTAACGCACTACGGAATATCCGCCACCTCGCGCATGTTATGCAGTCCTTGGAGGGTAGTGATATGATATGATATGAATAGGCTTTTATAAAGCGCGACTTACACTCCATGGAGCATCTTGGCGCTAGTCATATCGTGTCCAGAGGGGAAGATAGGGAGAAAAACATAAAGCCAGGAGAGGAGGAAAAATAATGGATCTGGAAAGGGTTTGAGAGGAGTAGGGGTTAGATAAGCGCTAGACAGAAGGTGCCCGAGGCATTAAAGATCCAGGTTTTAAGGGCCTTTCGAAACAGGTTCTCTGAGGGGATCAGACGCATGTGGGCTGGGAGCTTGTTCCAGGCTCTGGCTCCCAACACTCCTAGGGATTTTCCTCCTTTAGTGGTGAGTCTGAACCTGGGGACCACTAACAGGTTTAGGTTGGAAGTTCTGAGCGAGCGGGAGGGAGTATATCTTCCAAACCTTTGGGACAGGTATGTGGGGCCCGACTGGTGGTAGGCCCTGAAAGTGATTAGTAGGACTTTAAATAATACTCTCTTGTGGATAGGTAGCCAGTGCAGGGCTCTAAGTGCTGCCGAGGCAGATGACTTCCTAGGCAGTCTCAGCACTAGGCGGGCAGCGGCGTTCTGAACCATCTGCAGTTTGTGCAGAACAGCCTTGTTGGAGCCAGCATAGATGCTGTTGCAATAATCCAGGTGGGATGTGATGAGGGCAACTGCTACCGTCTTTCTAGCTGTCAGGGGAAGGAGGTCAAAGAACCTTCTGAGGCCCTTGATGATGTTGAAGCAGGACCCTGCCACAGTACCTGCTTGTTGTTTAAAAGAAAGTGCTTCATCAAACCTTATCCCGAGGTTGCGGGCCGACTTGATGGTGTTCGGCGGGACTTCGGCGTCTTGGGGCCACCAGTTTTTGGGGGAGAAAAGATTGTCTCGGCCAAAAGGAAGGATTTCAGTTTTGCCTGAGTTGCATTTGAGGTGGTGGGTTCTCATCCATTCAAAGGTTGCGGTAAGGCAGTCCCTCAGATTTTCTTCTGCTTTGGTCGTGTTGTTGTCCAGAACAAGGATGAGCTGAGTATCGTCAGCGTAGGATATCGTGCTGATGTTGAAGGATGTAATGAGCTCAATCAGGGGAAAAGAATTGGGCTCAGGCTGGAGCCCTGTGGCACCCCTGTGTTTAGTGCTTTTTCGTCTGAACAGTGGCTTCCTAGTATGGTAACTTGTTTCCTATGGCTGAGGAAGTTTTTCAGCCATTTGAAGGCAGTTCCTGTTAGTCCCGATTCTGCCAGGCGGCCAATTAATACGGGGTGTGAGACCGTATCAAAGGCCGCCGAAAGATCGAGCAGGATCAGGACGGCTTTTTTTCCTTGATCCATTGCCATTTTGAGGGTCTCTACTGTATGTAGAAGGGCTGACTCCGTGGAATGTTTAGCTCTGAAACCTGCCTGGCTGGGGTGGAGGAGGTGGTTATCCTCCAGATATTTGGTCAGCTGTTTGTTTACCGCCGCTTCAGTAAGTTTAAACAGCAGTGGAAGCAGCGATATTGGGCGGAGGTTGGATAGTGTGGTGGGGTCAGCTAGGGGCTTTTTCTGCAAAGGTTTTACGGCAGCAAGTTTCCATTCAGATGGAATGGCGGCAGTGGCTAGAGAGGAGTTGATGATAGCATTTATAACTGGATTGACCGTGTCAACTAAAGTGCGAAGCAGCAGAGGGGGGCATGGGTCAAAAGGGGAGCCTGACTTGATGGAGAGGATAGCTTGACGAGTTTTGTCGAGGTTGACAGGGGCAAAATTATTTAACTGAGCTTTCCAGTTGGTTGGTGGTGGGATTTCATGAGAAAGGGATTCTGGGGGATCTGGGAAGTCTTTGATAAGATTTAAAACATTTTGTTCAAAGTAGTTTGCTATGGAGTTGCATAGAGGAAGTGAGGGCGGAATCTCTTGTCTAAGGATTCTGGGGTTCATGAAGTCATCAACTATTTTGAAGATTTCTTTCTGTTTGTTGTTGGACAGATTGATGACTTCTAGAAAGTGATCTTTCTTAGCGCTTTTTATCATTGCGTGATATTGTTTTCTGGCAGTTTTATAGGCGAGAAGTTCAGTTGTGTCATAAGTAAGGCGCCATTTCTTTTCAAGGTTTCTGACCTCTGAGCGTTTGTCTTTTAGAGGGAGGGAGAAACATGGGGCGGACTTTTTGTTCTGTTTTTTTCTCACTTTTTCTGAAATTGCAGGACCACAGAAATCTGTGATCCATTTACAGAAGTTGTTGTAGTCTGTTTCGGTACTTCCAGTTAGGGGCGGTTTAGAGTCCTCAGCAATGAGATGCAGATTGGGGAGTTTGCAAGTTTTTTCCAGTCTCTCTGTGTTTGGACGTCGATTTTTTGTTTGGTTGTATTGACTCTTTTCTTGTTAGTGGCCAGTTTGAAGGGGATCAGCCAATGATCGGTCCATGTTTGAACCAGGGGGGTTTCCACGGCTAGGGTTTTAATAGTGGTGCAGATGCAGTCTAAAATATGACCTGCTTTGTGTGTAGGCATTTTAGTCAATATTTCCATCCCCAGGACATCAGTTAGGTCACTGAGCCATATTGCATTTGGGTCATTGGGTTTATCGAGATGGAAATTTAGGTCGCCTAATACTGTGAAGTTGGCGTATTTCAGAGTTAAAGTGCTGAGTGCCTCTTCAAAGCTTTCGAAAAAACCGTTCTGAGGTCCTGGAGGGCGGTAGATAAGGGCACCAGCAAAGGTGTTCTCCTCATTTATCTGGATACAGAAACCCATACTTTCTGCCCCCTTTACATCCGAGAGTTCGAACGTGGAGCATTTCATAAAGTCCCGGTGAATAATGGCTAAGCCACCCCCTCTCTGTTCTTGTCTGTCGGTCCTCTGGATGAGGTAGCCTTGGGGGACTGTTTGGGCTATAATTGGGTTGCACCATGATTTGATTGGGGTGCCCAGCAATGCACCCTAGCTTTTCTCAATATCGAACAAGCATTCGACTCGATCCGGTGGGACTATTTGTGGCAGGTGCTCCTCAAATTGGGTCTGGGGGAAGGATTTGTTAACTGGGTTAAACTACTGTATGCGCGGCCGGTGGCCAGAGTTCGCATGGGCGGTATGTATCGGATCCACTGCCTATCGAGAGAGGGACCAGACAGGGATGTCCGCTTTCCCCCCTGCTCTTCGCCCTAGCGATGGAGCCACTGGCGTGTTACCTCGGACGCTCCAGGGTCAGGAAATCCAGATGGGTGGTATAGAACACATTGGTCTCTGTATGCTGATGATGCCCTGATATACCTGCGGCGGCCGGCTCGGTCGATACCATCGCTAATGGAGGCGCTGACTCAATTTGCTGCAGCGTCTGGGCTATATATTAATAGAGCAAAGTCACAATTGTACGCGATTGGGTCTGTGAAGGATTGGGACGGCACCCATCTCCTGGACTTGGGACTTCCGTGGGTTATGAATACGCTCCGTTACCTGGGGATATGGATAGGCAGAGATGAGCCCACCTTTTACCACCACAATATGGGGCGAATCCTGCGGGGTCTCTGGGGCAGTGTTGCCTTCTGGAACAAACTCAAACTTTCTTTGATGAGGAAGATCGCCCTAATAAAGATGGTGGTCCTGCCACGATGTCTATTCATGATGCAGGGTTCCCCCTTTGAGCAGCCACGTCGGGTGTTCAGGGAGTTGGATGCACTAATGACTCTATTTCTGTGGAACGGCAAGCGAAGTTTGGTTAGCCTGGAGGTGATGAAACGTAGAGGGGGTAGGGGAGGCTTGGGAATTCCGGATATGGAGCTCTACAACTTTGCCTCACAACTACAACACGCCATCGCCTGGCTAGATATGGACCCCTCCAGGGAGAGGTCCTTGATAGCGGACTCCTGTGGGATCCGCAGCTGGGAACTCTTCTTTGGCGGGCGGCGGGAGACGGGAGCGCAGTCCCCCATTGGTGCAGCTATTGGCCGGGATAATGAATAGAGTAGTTCACAGACTTATCCGGTCCAGGCCGTTTGCCCCAGAGGTTGATTTTTGGCTTCTGCCGGCCTTCGCTCAAATCGAGAGGGTTATGTCCATCGATAAATGGAAGGAGGGGGGTTGCCCTATGTTATTGGACCTCTATCCGGATAACAAATTCATCACCTATCAGGAGGCGGTGGCCACCTTTGAGTTGGGATCCGGGCAATTCCTGCAGTATGCGAAAATAGTGGCACCAGCGCGGCAGTTGTGGCCTTCATTCCCAGAAGCACCGGAGCACACGAATACACTGGTCACCATGATCACCAAGGCCGGAGGGGGGAAGTTTGTCACCCACCTCTATAGGGCGTTGAGGGAGGATAAAAGGAATGGGCCCCTAAAGGTAGAAGGGAAATAGCAGACATGTCCGCAGGAGATCACGGCGCGGGACTGGGAAAAGATACATGTTGTGCGGAAGGTGTCGGTATGTAACCGATTCAAACAAATCCAGTATAAGATGGTACACATGACCTATCTCTCACCTAGGCGGCTCCACGTCATTGACAGCTCTAGAGATCCACGATGCCCTAGATGTCGCCACGCCCCGGCGGACTTCCCTCATACGGTGTGGACCTGTTCAATAATTCAGACGTACTGGGGGGGAGATCCTAGAACACCTGATTAGGATTACAGGGTTGTGGATTGACATGAACCCTCGCCCCTGTCTTTTGGGCTTGATCCCCCGAGATCCTAAACGTAAGACTAGTAGGCTGTTTTTGGTTCTAGGGCTGGTTTTCGCTAGACGGCGCATCGCGATCCACTGGTTAACACAACAGGGGCCCTCACTGGCGAAATGGAAAACTGATTTGAGGGAGTGGGCTATGGCCGAAGAGGGACATATGCGGGCCACTAGAAGGGATGATAAATTACCGGAGGTATTTCTGGCGTGGGGGTGATGATTCAAGAACTAGCAGGTCAGGCCTCGCAATCCACACAGGAATCACAAGAGGGGGCGATTGCCAGTGAGGGACTAGCCCCCAGCACAGAGAGGAAAGGACTGTGGAAACCCCGACCGAACATTGAGCTACATGGACCTCAATTTAGCCAGACCCGGAGGGGGGGGGAGGTAGGGGAGGGGGGTTGTTTTGGAGGGGAAGGTTGGGGAGAGTTGGGGAGAGTTGGGGGGGTGAGTGTTAGGTTGGTTTGAGCTATGAAAAGGTGACACAATGCCAAGCAATAAAGCTGTCGGTGAAGGTTTGAACAACGCCCATAGGACTGCATATTGGACTGAATTTCTGATTTTAATGCTGGGCTGGTTCACTACCTGGAAGTGTCTAGTAATTGTTTCTGCATATGAACGTGTTATTCGGATTGAAAGAACAAATTAATAAAGAAAGTAAAAAAAAAAACACACATACTACATGTCGCACCCAGGTGCTGGTGTCCTTGAGGGTGTGTCTTCAGTTCATAACCTACACTAGACAGCGCAGCCTCGCCTTTGCTCTACAGCACAATGCTTTGAGTGATGCAAAACATTGAAATTTTCATGCGCTCTCCAATATTTGTAAAATATTATACAGAAAGGTCTATTGATCCTCTTTCTGCTTCCTTCTCTCAAATCCTTCTCTTCATTTTGACTCTCACCTAGCAAGGCTCTGCTCTGGGCACTCTTAAAGGGTACCTTTCAGTTGTGTCTGCCTTCTGGAGGCTGCCAGACCAACCCTCTTTATATAAACCCCCTACTGCAAACCGGTAATGTCATCAGCAGTCGACTCTTTCTAAATCTTGTGATCACCATTTTCTTCCCGTTGCGCAATGCAGTGCTGCATTGAAGGGCAGTGTATCTGTCACTTTATTTCTCAGTTCCCTTACAAAAGCACCCTGTAAGTAGGACAGCCACTGGTCTTTGTGGGGCCTGAATAAAAAATGTGGTGGGGTTTCCTCTTTCCGATTACTCTTATCCCACTTTCACCCCTCTGGCCCTAAACTTTCTTTTCCCTTTGGGACACTGCCACCTCTAAACTCCACCCTCCTTAAAACATAGTGAGAAATAAGTGCTAGAGAAAATTAGATTGAACCCACCATCCTTAAAACTGATGCAGCCAACATTGGAAGTGTCCCAGAATCAAACTTTCAGTAATTGAGACAAAACACCACTGAGAAAGTGAAGGGATGGACACTTGCAACAGCACAAACTGAAGGTCCCAAACACTAGTTGCAAGATAAATTCCCACTGTCATTAGGATTGAGTATTTACACCCCCATGGGCGATTTGCTGCGCTTTACAAATCCTGATTGATTGAATGATGTTGGTGGATGTTCAATGCTTACAATGGATCAATGGCAGGGCACTCAGCACTTTTGTGTTATAAACTGTTAGTGAGAGGCAGGAGCGAATAAAGTGAAATCAAGTATTTGTATAGCTTCCAAGGAATGCTCCCTTGAGCCTAGTTTAGTGCATATCATTCTTTTCATATGGGTTCAGATCAGGGGAGTCTATAGATTCAAATTTGCCCTGATGGGGTGTGTCTGGACACAATATGGAGGTTAGACTCCACACAACGTTTAGAAGTGGTTGGTACATGATATTGTTTCGTTTTTTTGTCATCCATCTGGCAATAGTGGTCT
Organism: Lissotriton vulgaris; assembly: GCF_964263255.1. NCBI lineage: Eukaryota > Metazoa > Chordata > Amphibia > Caudata > Salamandridae > Lissotriton > Lissotriton vulgaris. Next base: position 265,122,143 of record NC_141693.1, on the reverse strand, counting down.
CAGCAGCTACTTGGGCAATACCATTGCCTTCAAAAGGTCATGAAAAGTAGCTCCAAATAACACAGGTTGCTGGTTTGGTCTAAAGAGCAGTTCAAGTCACATCATGATCTCACATCCACACTGTGCAATTTCTCTTCTGTGGAGGGAGCAAGGGTTTAATGAAAAAATGTTTGGAGAACTATCTCTTTATTCAGTTGGAACGCTCGCAGTACTTGGAATCAGTGAGAAATTGGTACAGGGAAGCTCAATCCAGTGACTCGTCATTCCAGCACCAGAATCCTGATTCTCCACCTGCATCGGCCTTCTGGGCCGCCAGTGGGTTCTTGATGCACAGCATTGAGCACGGTGTAGAGAAATTACATCAAAAGGACATAGGTGACACTGCAGGGACTTCCTCTTTTCAGCCTTGATCAAACAAGCGGCACCAAGGCTGCCATAAAAACCCTGTGTGCAGAGATTTGCCCATGCGTGGGTTTCTCCGATCCATGGTGGTACATTTTAGAGAATGTCAGTATACCTACACAGGGTGGTGGAATTGTAGTTCACTGCTGTCCATTACATTGCTTCTCAGCTACTGAACATAAGCAAATAAAATATGATTCTTTTTACTAAACAATTTGAACTGACTAGATGATTTCATTTATTAGGTACTATGTACAGGTTTATTCTATGTGTGTTTGCTCCTCACTACCATCTTCAACAGTAAGCTTTGATTCTTCGATTTCACCACCCCTGAAACACAAAATATAAAGAGCAGGCACTTGAGATTTCACTGAACCCACAGTAGTATCTGCTTCCTGCGGCTTCATGGCTGTAAGAAACAGGATTATTAATTTGAGGTGAGTGACTGCCCACCTCAAGGAATAATTGAAACTCCTGTCAGGATATACCCTTAAAGTCTTACTAGCTATATGTATTTTTGAGGTTTTAAGTAGAAAAAGCTCTGGGAAAAAGTAAAGCGGAAATAGTTGTAGATGATCGTGGTAGGCCGAGACCAAGGTGCAATTTCAAACCAACTGCCATGGAGCCTGGTTTCTTTACACCAAGTAAAGATGGTGAAAATCTGAAAGTCAGGAAGTCAAAAAAAGTTTCTAAGTCCCACTGGTCAGGAGGAAACTTTTTCAAAAGCTTTCCAAACTTTGTTCTGGTGCCCGCACAGCCACAGGAGTACAAATCTGCAGCCTCCAGGACATCAGGGGAAGCACTTAGAGACTTGCTGGGTGTCAGGCAGAGGCCAACTGCAGGGTCCAGTCCAGGTGTCAGTGGTCAGCTGGGTTGTTCCAGGTAAAGTCCTTTTGCCGCTTTTAGTCTCCCTGTAGTCTTTGTCTTAGGTACTAGAGGGAACAGGTTCAGTCCTTCAGGGTTCTTTTGCAGGTCCAGAAAGTGTTCAAAGGAAGGCTGTGTGAGGGTTTAGCTTAGTAGGGTTCACCAGCCTGTCGGTAGGGGAAAACCTAAGGCACTCCTAGTTCCTTTCTGACAAATGGTGTAAAGATTCCCATGCCCAACCTGCCTACTTTTGCAGTAGTCCCTGTTTGCTTTAATGCAAATAGGCCCAAAATGCAACGTGCTAGGACAAATCCAAGATGGTGAATTTCTTTGGCCACACAAAACGTGGATTTTGAGAGTTAGGGGTGTGTGGGGAGAGTAATGTGGTAATCTTAGTCAATGTTTTCACAATATTAGGAGGGCAACCTATTTTCTTTGTTCACATTGAACTTCCCAATTAGAATTGCATGTGTCTGTAATCACTCTTGTTTTCAATTACTTTCCATATTTCGTTTTTCAATGAATTTCCAGACGTTGGTGTCTTTTTCCATAAAGTTCTTTTCATTAAGTATCCAATTCCATCACACCTAAAACAGACTCAGTCAACGAGTTTCATCCTTTATAGGGACTCAATCAAGGCCTTTCGGAGTGTGTCCTAGTCCTGTCGGATCGATCAGGTTCAGTTTCCGGTCACGAACGAGCCGGATCCCTTTATTTATACCCTTCTGACAGAGCCTGGTCACGAGGGTGAAGTGGATGCATTGGGGAGGGAGGGGCTGGATGGCTCTCTACACATTCAAAAAGGCAATAGTAACAGTATTTACACCACTTAGAAGAGGCAGAACTGTGCGCTAGGGGCATGTGAGAGAACTGTTCCACGGGGCAGTGTGTAACTCAGTGAGTAAAGCGGCTAAAGGTATCAATGTATAAAGGTGGCTGTGGGTGGCGGTCTCTGTGAAAGAACATGTGTGGAGATCTATGCTGCAGTCTGGAAAACAAACTGTGTGCAGTGTCGTAAGAATGCCGAGGGGCATACCATAAGGGGGACCGCATTCAGCCCAAGGCCAATGAATCTACGGGAGATTCGGGCCCCGTCATGGCACTCTGCAGGGGCCCCATACACTGTATGGGACCCCGAGGCAGCCTGCGGAAGAGCACGGTTCCAATCTATGATGTGTGTGCAGTAGGTTCTGGGCAGCTCAGGGTGTGATTGGCTGTAAGCTGCCATCTTTGGGTGTTTCTGAGTGTGCATCAGAGGCTCAAGGCGGGACGACTGAATGTGCGAGTGTCAACGTTGAAGTTTGTGGAGTGAGGGTGAGCGATGCTCTGTGGTGCGTGAATGAGCGTGTCAGTGTTTTGAGCGTGTCAGTGTTTTGGAGCGTGAGACTGCACTTTTCTGGGTACGCGCAGCCGGACCTTGTTTTACAACATCATTGGAACATATGTGATGAGGTACTGGAACTGGTTGGGGAAGAGATTGGGGAAGTGATGCAGGGAGAAATAAAGGCAGGTAGAAAGCAAAGAGGGAGATAGAGAAAAGGTAGATAGGAAGATGGAAAAGTGCAGGAAAGATGGGAGGGGTGAAGGAAGGTAGAGAGGGAGGTAAAAGGATGGTGGAAGGGAGAGAGTGAGGAAGGAAGGAAAGGGCTAAGGAAGAGGAAGGATATAGGGTGAAAGAGAGAGGGGCAGGCAAGTTACAGAACAAGATAACATTTAGTGGAAAAGCCAACATGGCTGACATGCATATTGAGTTCTGACTAAAACATTAAAAGAATTGCTTTCTGTATACATTGCATCTTTGAGATAAAGAACGTAATGTGTGATGACTCGGAGTACTAGAGTGATGTTAAACAATCCCTTACACAAAGCAATGTAAGCACTACAGCAGCAACAGCAGAATGATACACCAAACAGCCAATAGTATGAGGTGAGGGGTGTTCACTAACCTGGTAGATCCAAAGTACCTACATATATGTGAAAGAAAAAGTAATAATAAGTTATGAGACATCTGCACTGTGAAGCTAGACCTAAAAGGCTGCATGAAGCAAAAGAAGTAGAAAGAGGAATTGCGAGGATAATAATATGGGAGAAAAGGTAGAAGGATGGGAGAAATTAAAGGACAAGGAGAGGGAAGGAGATGAGGAGCGGGTGTCAAGGGAGATGAAAGGAGGATGAACTTTAAAAAAAACTGCAACTCTATCAGTAGCAAAAAGGAAAAGGAGGTGGTGAGTTAAAAAAACATTAAGCCTTAATTGTGACATCTGCATCCATCCAGACCTAAGTGCGACTCTATTGCACAATGCTGAGCACACTCTGCTTGTACTGAATCCCACAGTTAACTCTTTCCGAAAGCAGAGAGGGAGAAGAGGTCTCCTGCCGCAGAGGATGGACAGGCCCAGAGCGAGGATCTCTCAGTATACTCTACCCAGCAGCAAACACCAGGAAGGCCCAGCAGCGTCCTCGGAGTCCTTGTACTGCTGCTGAAGGACAGTCACAAAAGTAGTGCATCAAGTACACTCTGGGCACAGCACTCAAGAGGTTGTATCCGCTTTGGATGACAAACCAGCATAAAGTGGTTCTGACAACATATTTTAGCTGAACCAGTATTGATTTTTTTTTTTTTTAATGAAGAATGTGTTTCACCAGGTTGGCTGATTAACCAGGTAAACACCTAAGAAGCACCCCAACCCACTTTTTAACCTCCAATCCTTTTTTTCTCTCCCCTTTTTTCAAAGACTCACTTCCTGGCCGTGTGATTCCCCTGTGATTCCTCCCCTTGTTATTATTTAGCTTACTCCCATTTTTTTAATAAACCTTTTATCCTGCTCTACATTATTCATTTTGTTTTTTACCAAGCCCTTACACCCATTCCTGCCTTACTCCTCTTTTTTTTTAACAAAACCCTTCCACATCCATGCCCCACCAACTCCTGAATACAAGAAGCTTATCAAGGATACCATAGGGACTAGTGCAAGCAAGGAATATTGTCCCATTCACTGCTGGTAGGGTAGTAAACTGCAGCAATTAGCAGGGGTCAATGGGCCCTTCAGGGCTCTTAAGGCCAGTACCACTGCACCTGCTGCATCAACGGTAGCCATGTCTCCTGCAGTATACTTAACTCATTTTCTCTTCTTACCCCTTTGTCATGCTGTCATAAACATTCACCTTTTCCACAAAAATAATTGTGGGGAAGAAATGTAACTTTTTTATAAAATGAAGTTATATTTTCCTAAGGTTCATTTTATTGATTTTAGAAATGTGTCAACATGTCCGCTTACCCTCACCAATAGAGGCTCTAATGAGGAGGCTACGAGCTCACTCTATATCACAGGAGTTGTTCAGCTCCAGGGGAGCAGCATGTGAATCCACTCTATTTCTTTCTGCTGTACAAGAGGAGGGCAGCCCCAGAGTAGAAGCCTGTGTGTGTACTCTATCTAATGCACCGGAGGAGGAACAGAGGTGTAGCTTCAGAGTGTGGGGTGTTACACCCCCCTATGAAATATATTTTCTGGTAAATAGTTGGGTACAGGTGCTTCAGTCAGTTATGGTCAGGTATCCGTTGGATTTCACCAGGAATTTTTACATACACACAGGCAACAAGGCACATACACTCTCTCACTGTTTTGAAAGTTTTAAAAAAAGTTGGTTATTTTACAAAATATTGTGTTTATTCTCACTAAGAAGCAATTTGCATTTGTCTCCCTTTCGACTGCCCCTTAAGCCATTCTCGTACACCCTGCTTGTCGTATAATGCATATCTGAAAGAGACACGTTAGTGATAGATTCCTTACCCTAGAATATCCCCAGGCGTCAGACTCGATCTGGAAAGTTTTTTGTCAGCAGTACCCCTGCGCGTCGCTGACGTCGTAATCGCCGAGATGACGTCACGGAGACTACTTAGGCGCCACCCATGCGCGCTGACATCAGTTCTTTCTTTTTCCGCACCAGCAAGTGCAGATCCGGTTAGAGCACGTACCCTAGTCACTTTTTGACTAACTTTTTTGAGACTTTTGTCTCTACTTCTTTTGAGTCTTTGACTCCTGGTGCCACGTAGGGATGCCTGGGTTTAAATCCTGTGGGGCCTGTTGCCGTACGATGTCGGTGGCCGACCCCCACGGCATCTGTCTTTACTGTCTGGAGCGCAACCATGACTCCCAGTCATATTCCGACTGTCTGACCAAGGCCGAAGGCTTTTTGGGAGCGGTCCCGAAAGCTGCTGGAGGCCAGGCTGTCGTCTCCACGCCGTTCGAGGTCAAGGGGTCGCTAGAGGGACTGACCGTGGAGCCATCATCATCGCTCCTCTGGGTCAAAGACGTCACTCTCGGAATCAGGTAAGAGACGCCACAAGAAAAAGTCAAAGAAGCGCGTTCACTCTCTGACGTCCTCCCGTCGGTCTCCGGACGTGGACGAGGGGGCCAGGGGTCCTTCCCCTGCGGCTCCGTTGGAGCCTGGGAGTCCCACGGCCTACCCACCCTACCCGGGTTCGTCGCCGACTCCGGCCCAGGTGCAAGAGTTTCTTGCCACCATGGACTGCCTTTTCAGGCTTAGAGCTACCGCTGGCAAGCCTTCGGGCCTGTGGTCCCTATTGAGGGCCCTTGCTTGCCACCGGCACTGCCATCGGCGCCGCCAGCCCAGCAAGGTCCTCCATCAGTGGCTCCGGCGCCACAGGGTCCTCCGGCGGCAGCTCCGGCGCCACAGGGTCCTCCACTGGCAGCTCAGGCACCCCCTGCGGTTCTGTTACCAGTGGCGCAATTGGTTTCGTTCGTCCCACCTCCACCCTTGTCCGAGTTTCCGGGCAATTTTGCTCCGGCTTGGGACCCTAATTGGGACATGGAGCCGGATCGGCGCCAACCGGCGCCGTTCCCGACTCCATTCCTGACGCCGTTGGAGCATTTGTTTTTCCTGGTGCCTCGCCGCCTGTGCCTCAGGCTGTGGAGGAGGGGGATGACTGGGAGGGATCGGAGGTCCCTCTTGCACTGCAGTGCAAGTCCGAACTTGAGTGGGCGGAGGACTCGGAGGAAGCAGGTGGCCTTGACCTCTCCTCTGTGCCTGGATTTGTGTCTCCTCCCGCTGTCATGGAGGAAGTCGCCACGTATACTGTGGTGCTCCATAGGCTCTTGACCTTGATCTGCATACTGTTACCCTCAAAACTAACCTCCTTACAGAAGTGCTTCAGCCGGCGGCAAGTTCCATGCAACCTTTGCTTCCGTTCAATGTGGCCTTGACTGATGTTTTAATGGGCACCTGGTCTAGACCAGCCACGAGGGTTCCAGTGGATAAAAACATGGCCAGGCATCAACGCCCGGCACCGGGTGACCCTGCCTTTTTACCAACTCATCCGACCCGGAGAGCCTGGTCATTCAGGCCTCCACTTCCCAAAGCACATTCCCTACCGTTCCGCCAGATAAGGAATCGAAGAAACTGGAGCAGTTTGGCAAGAAGTTGTTTTCCTCTGCCAGCCTGGGGCTGTGGTCAGTCAACACTGCATGCCTCTTGGGCCACTACTCTCATGCTGTGTGGTACACGGTGGTGCAAGCTCTGCCCCAGTGCCCGGAGGAGATTCGGGCTGTACTTTTCCAAGCTGTTGCGGAGGGAAAGGATGCTGCGTAGTGAGCCATTCGGTGTGGGCTGGACACCGCAGGCTCTTTGGGGAGAGCCATCTCCAAGACAGTGGCCTCACGATGCCATGCCTGGCTGCGTTCCACTGGGTTTTCAGGGGATGGCCAGAGTTCTCAAATGGACATGCTTTTTGATGGTACTCGTCTGTTTGGCGATAAGGCAGACAGTGCGCTGGAGCGTTTCAAGGATTACCAGGCTACGGCAAAGTCCTTGGGTCTCTCCACCACACGCCTGGCCATGTCTACCTTTCGTGGCCATGGAAGGGGTGCCCCTACACGTTCGTTCAGCCAGAAGCCTGCGCAGAACCAACCTTAGCGCTGCCGGGGGCTTGGTGGCCGCCATGGCGGCACAGGGGGCCAGCATGGGGGGTCTGTCCACCTCCGCTCCCGCAGCATCCGCCTCAAAGCCTTCCTAGTCCAAGCTTTGGGGTGCACCCCACACCGGTGGGCGGCAGGATTCAACATTACCTCCACCACTGGCGCTCGTCACTTCAGACAGGTGGGTGCTGCAAATCCTCCGAAGGGGCTACTCCCTCCCATTCGAGTCTACCCCACTAGACATGCCACCTCATTTCCACCGCATGTCGGGGGGTCACTTTTACGCTTCTCCAACAGGAAGTCACTGCCCTGATGGCCAAGGGGACCATTGAGCGCGTTCCTGGGCCGGAAGTAGGACATGGTTGTTATTCCCACTACTTTCTGGTCCCCAAATAGGAGAAAGACGGCCTGCGCCCCAGCTTGGACCTCAGGAACATCAATCGCTTCCTCCGGAAGGAGAAGTTCAAGATGTTGACTCTGGCTCAGGTCTTGGCTGCCCTAGACCCTGGAGACTGGATGGTAGCGTTGGACTTGCAGGACGCATATTTTCACATCCCAGTCCTGCCGGCCCACCGGCGTTACCTGCGGTTCACGGTAGGCCAGGAGCATTTTCAGTTTGCCGTGCTCCCCTTCGGCCTTATCAGCACCCCTCGGGTGTTCACAAAAGTGATGGCGATGGTCGCAGTTCATCTGCGCAGGTCAGGGGTGTCAGTCTTCCCCTACCTTGACGACTGGTTGTTGAAGGCGGGCTGCCCCAGGCAGTCATCTCCCACCCTAAGACTACGGCAGACCTCCTGCATTTGCTGGGCTTCTCCATCAATGTGCCGAAGTCGCACCTCAGTCCTTCTCAGAAGCTCCCCTTCATCTGAGCGGTTCTGTATTCAACGCAGTTTCGGGTTTATCCTCCAGAGCAGCGAGTCCGGGATATTCAGGTTATGATTCCGATCTTTCAGCCTCTATCCCGCGTTTCAGTCAGGATGACCCTCCAGCTTCTGGGCTTGATGGCCTCCTGCATCCTGCTAGTGCAACATGCCAGATGGCATATGCGGGCTCTGGAGTGGGACCTGAAGTTCCAGTGGGCACAGCATCAGGGCAACCTGTCTGATCATGTCCAGATCTCGGGGGCACTTCACGACAATTGCAGTGGTGCCTCACAAACCGCAAATGGGTCAATGGCAGATCCCCCTCCCTTCCCGAACCGGAGCAAACAGTGGTGACAGATGCGTCCCACCTGAACTTGGAAGAGGCGGAGATCAGAGGCCTCTGGTCTCTGGCGGCGTACCGGCTCCATATGAACCTTTTGGAGCTTCGGGCGATATGTTTGGCACTGAAGGCATTCCGTCGCTCTATCCGGGGAAGTGTAGTGCAGGTGTTCACGGACAACAACACCGCCATATGGTACGGCAACAAACAGGGCGGGGTGGGGTGGGGTCGTGGACTCTATGTCAGGAGGCTCTGCGCCTCTGGAAATGACTGGAACATCATTACCTTGGTGGTTAAACACCTGGCAGGTTCTCTGACCGCCAGGGCGGACAAACTCAGCCGCCAGTGCTTGATGGATCACAAATGGCGTCTGCACTCGGACGTGGCGCAAGGTTCCTTTCTTCAGTGGGGAGAGCCTTGGTTAGATCTATTCGCCACCGAAGAGAACGCGCGATGTCATCAGTTCTGCGCGTTGGAATTTCCAAACCGGCACTCGCTCGGGGACACTTTTCGTTGCGAGAGGAGTTGCAGTCTGTTGTACGCCTTTCCGCCTATACCACTTCTGCCCAGAGTGCTGAAGAAGTTTCAGCGCGACCGGGCCCAAGTCATCCTTGTGGCTCCGGATTGGGCACGAAGATACTGGTATCCAGAGCTACTCAGCATTGCGATCTATCCCCCGATCCAACTGCCTCTTCGGGAGGACCTTCTGTTGCAGCAGCAGGGGACGGTCCTCCACCCGAACCTGTCCAGCCTACACCTCCATGCGTGGAGATTGAGCGGCAACAGGTGACAGCCTTCGATCATCCTCCCGAAGTCTGTAATGTCATTCTGGCAGCCAGGCGTTCCTCCACTAAAACAATATACGCCTGCAGGAGGAACAAATTTGCGGCATGGTGCACAGCAAAGGCTGTGGATCCCCTTTCTGCCCCACTTTCTGAGGTCCTTCTGTTCCTACTATCCTTGGCCCAGCAGGGCTTTGCTCTGGGCACTATAACGGTTATCTTTTGGCCATCTCCGCCTTTCTAAGGCTTCCAGATCAGCCTTCTCTCTTTAAGTCCCCAGTTGTTAACCGTTTCCTGAAAGGCATTACACACACGTTTCCTCCCGTGCCTTTCATAATGCCTCATTGGGATTTAAATCTTGTCTTAACCTATCTGATGTGCGCTCCCTTTGAGCCCCTTCATAACTGTCCTTTACGTCTTCTCGCTCTAAAGACGGCTTTCCTGGTAGCTATCACCTCTGCCAGAAGAATAAGTGAGCTCCAGGCTCTTTCTTCTAAACTTCCTTTCCTTTCTGTTCATCCGGACGAGGTAGTTTTAAGGACCCGTCCTTCTTTCTTGCCAAAGGTTGTCATGCCCTTCCACATCGGGCAGATCATCCATTGCCCACCTTCTTTCCACCTCCTCATCCTTCAAAAGAGGAGGAGACGCTCCACCGTCTGGACCCAAAACGTGCGCTTTCGTTTTATCTGAAGCGCACATAACAGTTCTGGGTGGATGACAAGCTCTTTGTTGGCTACTTGGGTGCCAAAAAAGGTCGGGCTGTGCATAAATGAACCATCTCTCAGTGAGTCATTCTGTGCATCAAAGCATGTTACTCGTTGGCTAAGAAGGAGCCTCCTGTGGGGCTGCGTGCCCATTCTACCAGGGCAACGGCAGCCGCTACTGCCTTGGGACGTGGCGTTTCCTTGCAGGACATTTGTCAGGCAGCTACGTGGGCCTAGCTGCACAAGTTTGCCAAACATTACTGCCTTGACAGTCACGTCCGGAGAGACGGCTTCTTTGGCCGATCTGTTTGCAGTGACTTTCTGGTCTAATCTTATTCGCAGCCCCCACCACCGGGATTGGTATTGCTGGGGTATCTATTCTAAGGTAAGGAATCTATCACTAATGTGTCTCTTTCAGATGCACAAGTTACTACTTGTGTAACAATATATCTGTAAGAGACATTAGTTAGTGATCGATTCCTTACCGCCCCACCAATCCTCCTCATTCTGCGAACTGATTTCTAGGGTTAAGGTCACCCCTTTCGGGCCCTAGTTTCATGGCACCAGTGGTCAGTTTCTTGCATGGCTCTGGGTTCCTGGCGCGGAAAGTCGTGTACAGAACTGACGTCAGCGCACATGGGTGGCACCTAAGTAGTCTCTGTGATGTCATCTTGGCACTTACGACGCCAGCGACAGACACGGAGCTGCACAACGCCACCTAGTGACGCGCAGGGGTACTGCTGACGAAAAACTTTCCGGATCCAGTCTGGGGATATTGTAAGGTAAGGAATCTATCCCTAACTAATGTCTCTTACAGATATATTGTTACAGAAGTAGTAACTTGTGCTTTAACAATAAATGACAAAACCAAAGGGGATGGTGGACGGAGTGTTGAACATTGCAAGCACTCACCCCCAGTCAACTGATCTGGGTTTAATCCATCATCATTCTTTAGCTCACTCCGCCACCCCAGTTCAGACATGGTCATATGCAAATCAGTCTGACCCTGTGCCCCATGGGAACAGTCCAGCCAGAACTGCCAAGCCATGTCTTCCCTGGACCGAAAGCAAGCATCCTGGGACCGGTTTCTGGTTAATCAGCCGTCATCAGCCAGGCTAGCTTGAATCCAGTGGCAAAGTGAGCAAGGGACCCACTTCTGGGCATACCCTGCCAACTTAGGGCGAACAAAGCAAAACCAAAGGGCGCCGGGTCAAGACTGATTTGCATATGGCTGGCTGGGTCCAAACTAGAATGGCATGGTGAGCAAAAAAAACAATGGATTTAGGCCCAGATCTCTGTACTGGGGTGAATGTATGACATTGTTCTGCATTCTGTCCATCAACAGTTCTTTTTGCATTTATCACCCCGAGTGGGACGGGTATGCTCAGACGTGAGTCCCGTGCTCTCCAAGCCACTGGAATCAAGCTATCCTGGCTGAAGAGGGGTGAAACCATGAAACTGGTCCTAGGATGCTTGTTTCCAGTCCAGGGAGCACCTGGCTTGGCAGTTCGGGCTGGACTGTTCCCATTGGGCGCAAGATCAAGACTGATTTGCATATGGCTGGGTCTAAACTGGAATGGCATGATGAGCAAAAAAAAACAATGGATTTAGGCCCAGATCTCTGTACTGGGTGAATCTATTAAATTGTTCTGTATTCTGTCCATCAATAGTTCTTGCAATTGTCACCCCGAGTGGGAAGGATATGCTCAGACGTGAGTCCCGTGCTCTCCATGCCACCGGAATCAAGCTATCCTGGCTGAAGAGGGGTGAAACCCTGAAATAGGTCCTAGGATGCTTGTTTCCAGTCCAGGGAGGACCTGGGCTGGCAGTTCGGGCTGGACTGTTCCCATGAGGCACAGGGTCCGACTTATTTGCATATGGCCATGTCTGAACTGGGGTGGCGGAGTGAGCTAAAGAATGACGATGGATTAAACCCAAATCAATTGACTGGGGGTGAGTGCTTGCAATGTTCAACTCTCCGTCCATCATCCCCTTTGGTATTGCTTTATTCGAACAGGAGGAAGGCGGCTTGGCTGGCAAAGGAGCAAGAAGAGTGGCCTACAGCCAGGTCTAGCAGTAGCCTGCATGTGTACTCTATGCGATGCACAGGAGGAAGGCAGCTTGGGTTGCAAAAGAGCCGGAGAGAGGCCTACAGGCAGGTTTAGCAGCAGCCTGCCTGTGTACTCTATGCGCTGCATAAGTGCGCTGGGGATGCTCAGACGTGGGTCCCAGGCACTCCACACCACTGGAGTCAAGCTAGCCGGGCTGATGGGAGGTGTTACCTCGAAACCGGTCCGGTCCTCGGATGCTTGATTCCGTTCTGGGAAGGACATGGCTTTTGTAGTTCAGACTGGACTGTTCCCATGGGGCACAGGGTCAGAGCTGATTTGCATATTGCCATTGTCTAACCCAGGGTGGTGTGGAGTGCAAAAAAACGATGGATTTGGGCCCAGATCTTTTGACTGGGGTGAATGTGTGACATTGATCCACATTCCGTCCATCACCTGTTTTGTTTGCAAATTCCGCCATAAGTGCGCTGGGGATGCTCAGACGTGGGTCCCAGGCACTCCACACCACTGGAGTCAAGCTAGCCGGGCTGATGAGAGGTGTTACCTCGAAACCGGTCCGGTCCTCGGATGCTTGATTCCGTTCTGGGAAGGACATGGCTTTTGTAGTTCAGACTGGACTGTTCCCATGGGGCACAGGGTCAGAGCTGATTTGCATATCGCCATTGTCTAACCCAGGGTGGTGTGGAGTGCAAAAAAACGATGGATTTGGGCCCAGATCTTTTGACTGGGGTGAATGTGTGACATTGATCCACATTCCGTCCATCACCTGTTTTGTTTGCAAATTCCGCCATAAGTGCGCTGGGGATGCTCAGACGTGGGTCCCAGGCACTCCACACCACTGGAGTCAACCTAGCCGGGCTGATGAGAGGTATTACCTCGAAACCGGTCCGGTCCTCGGATGTTTGATTCCGTTCTGGGAAGGACATGGCTTTTGTAGTTCAGACTGGACTGTTCCCATGGGGAACAGGGTCAGAGCTGATTTGCATATCGCCATTGTCTAACCCAGGGTGGTGTGGAGTGCAAAAAAACGATGGATTTGGGCCCAGATCTTTTGACTGGGGTGAATGTGTGACATTGATCCACATTCCGTCCATCACCTGTTTTGTTTGCAAATTCCGCCATAAGTGCGCTGGGGATGCTCAGACGTGGGTCCCAGGCACTCCACACCACTGGAGTCAAGCTAGCCGGGCTGATGAGAGGTGTTACCTCGAAACCGGTCCGGTCCTCGGATGCTTGATTCCGTTCTGGGAAGGACATGGCTTTTGTAGTTCAGACTGGACTGTTCCCATGGGGCACAGGGTCAGAGCTGATTTGCATATCGCCATTGTCTAACCCAGGGTGGTGTGGAGTGCAAAAAAACGATGGATATGGGCCCAGATCCTTTGACTGGGGTGAATGTGTGACATTGATCCACATTCCGTCCATCACCTGTTTTGTTTGCAAATTCCGCCATAAGTGCGCTGGGGATGCTCAGACGTGGGTCCCAGGCACTCCACACCACTGGAGTCAAGCTAGTCGGGCTGATGAGAGGTGTTACCTCGAAACCGGTCCGGTCCTCGGATGCTTGATTCCGTTCTGGGAAGGACATGGCTTTTGTAGTTCAGACTGGACTGTTCCCATGGGGCACAGGGTCAGAGCTGATTTGCATATCGCCATTGTCTAACTCAGGGTGGTGTGGAGTGCAAAAAAACGATGGATTTGGGCCGAGATATTTTGACTGGGGTGAATGTGTGACATTGATCCACATTCCGTCCATCACCTGTTTTGTTTGCAAATTCCGCCATAAGTGCGCTGGGGATGCTCAGACGTGGGTCCCAGGCACTCCACACCACTGGAGTCAAGCTAGCCGGGCTGATGAGAGGTGTTACCTCGAAACCGGTCCGGTCCTCGGATGCTTGATTCCGTTCTGGGAAGGACATGGCTTTTGTAGTTCAGACTGGACTGTTCCCATGGGGCACAGGGTCAGAGCTGATTTGCATATCGCCATTGTCTAACCCAGGGTGGTGTGGAGTGCAAAAAAACGATGGATTTGGGCCCAGATCTTTTGACTGGGGTGAATGTGTGACATTGATCCACATTCCGTCCATCACCTGTTTTGTTTGCAAATTCCGCCATAAGTGCGCTGGGGATGCTCAGACGTGGGTCCCAGGCACTCCACAACACTGGAGTCAAGCTAGCCGGGCTGATGAGAGGTGTTACCTCAAAACCGGTCCGGTCCTCGGATGCTTGATTCCGTTCTGGGAAGGACATGGCTTTTGTAGTTCAGACTGGACTGTTCCCATGGGGCACAGGGTCAGAGCTGATTTGCATATCGCCATTGTCTAACCCAGGGTGGTGTGGAGTGCAAAAAAACGATGGATTTGGGCCCAGATCTTTTGACTGGGGTGAATGTGTGACATTGATCCACATTCCGTCCATCACCTGTTTTGTTTGCAAATTCCGCCATAAGTGCGCTGGGGATGCTCAGACGTGGGTCCCAGGCACTCCACACCACTGGAGTCAAGCTAGCCGGGCTGATGAGAGGTGTTACCTCGAAACCGGTCCGGTCCTCGGATGCTTGATTCCGTTCTGGGAAGGACATGGCTTTTGTAGTTCAGACTGGACTGTTCCCATGGGGCACAGGGTCAGAGCTGATTTTCATATCGCCATTGTCTAACCCAGGGTGGTGTGGAGTGCAAAAAAACGATGGATTTGGGCCCAGATCTTTTGACTGGGGTGAATGTGTGACATTGATCCACATTCCGTCCATCACCTGTTTTGTTTGCAAATTCCGCCATAAGTGCGCTGGGGATGCTCAGACGTGGGTCCCAGGCACTCCACACCACTGGAGTCAAGCTAGCCGGGCTGATGAGAGGTGTTACCTCGAAACCGGTCCGGTCCTCGGATGCTTGATTCCGTTCTGGGAAGGACATGGCTTTTGTAGTTCAGACTGGACTGTTCCCATGGGGCACAGGGTCAGAGGTGATTTGCATATCGCCATTGTCTAACCCAGGGTGGTGTGGAGTGCAAAAAAACGATGGATTTGGGCCCAGATCTTTTGACTGGGGTGAATGTGTGACATTGATCCACATTCCGTCCATCACCTGTTTTGTTTGCAAATTCCGCCATAAGTGCGCTGGGGATGCTCAGACGTGGGTCCCAGGCACTCCACACCACTGGAGTCAAGCTAGCCGGGCTGATGAGAGGTGTTACCTTGAAACCGGTCCGATCCTCGGATGCTTGATTCCGTTCTGGGAAGGACATGGCTTTTGTAGTTCAGACTGGACTGTTCCCATGGGGCACAGGGTCAGAGCTGATTTGCATATCACCATTGTCTAACCCAGGGTGGTGTGGAGTGCAAAAAAACGATGGATTTGGGCCCAGATCTTTTGACTGGGGTGAATGTGTGACATTGATCCACATTCCGTCCATCACCTGTTTTGTTTGCAAATTCCGCCATAAGTGCGCTGGGGATGCTCAGACGTGGGTCCCAGGCACTCCACACCACTGGAGTCAAGCTAGCCGGGCTGATGAGAGGTGTTACCTCGAAAACGGTCCGGTCCTCGGATGCTTGATTCCGTTCTGGGAAGGACATGGCTTTTGTAGTTCAGACTGGACTATTCCCATGGGGCACAGGGTCAGAGCTGATTTGCATATCGCCATTGTCTAACCCAGGGTGGTGTGGAGTGCAAAAAAACAATGGATTTGGGCCCAGATCTTTTGACTGGGGTGAATGTGTGACATTGATCCACATTCCGTCCATCACCTTTTTTGTTTGCAAATTCCGCCATAAGTGCGCTGGGGATGCTCAGACGTGGGTCCCAGGCACTCCACACCACTGGAGTCAAGCTAGCCGGGCTGATGAGAGGTGTTACCTCGAAACCGGTCCGGTCCTCGGATGCTTGATTCCGTTCTGGGAAGGACATGGCTTTTGTAGTTCAGACTGGACTGTTCCCATGGGGCACAGGGTCAGAGCTGATTTGCATATCGCCATTGTCTAACCCAGGGTGGTGTGGAGTGCAAAAAAATGATGGATTTGGGCCCAGATCTTTTGACTGGGGTGAATGTGTGACATTGATCCACATTCCGTCCATCACCTTTTTTGTTTGCAAATTCCGCCATAAGTGCGCTGGGGATGCTCAGACGTGGGTCCCAGGCACTCCACACCACTGGAGTCAAGCTAGCCGGGCTGATGAGGTGTTACCTCGAAACCGGTCCGGTCCTCGGATGCTTGATTCCGTTCTGGGAAGGACATGGCTTTTGTAGTTCAGACTGGACTGTTCCCATGGGGCACAGGGTCAGAGCTGATTTGCAAATCGCCATTGTCTAACCCAGGGTGGTGTGGAGTGCAAAAAAACGATGGATTTGGGCCCAGATCTTTTGACTGGGGTGAATGTGTGACATTGATCCACATTCCGTCCATCACCTGTTTTGTTTGCAAATTCCGCCATAAGTGCGCTGGGGATGCTCAGACGTGGGTCCCAGGCACTCCACACCACTGGAGTCAAGCTAGCCGGGCTGATGAGAGGTGTTACCTCGAAACTGGTCCGGTCCTCGGATGCTTGATTCCGTTCTGGGAAGGACATGGCTTTTGTAGTTCAGACTGGACTGTTCCCATGGGGCACAGGGTCAGAGCTGATTTGCATATCGCCATTGTCTAACCCAGGGTGGTGTGGAGTGCAAAAAAACGATGGATTTGGGCCCAGATCTTTTGACTGGGGTGAATGTGTGACATTGATCCACATTCCGTCCATCACCTGTTTTGTTTGCAAATTCCGCCATAAGTGCGCTGGGGATGCTCAGACGTGGGTCCCAGGCACTCCACACCACTGGAGTCAAGCTAGCCGGGCTGATGAGAGGTGTTACCTCAAAACCGGTCCGGTCCTCGGATGCTTGATTCCGTTCTGGGAAGGACATGGCTTTTGTAGTTCAGACTGGACTGTTCCCATGGGGCACAGGGTCAGAGCTGATTTGCATATCGCCATTGTCTAACCCAGGGTGGTGTGGAGTGCAAAAAAACGATGGATTTGGGCCCAGATCTTTTGACTGGGGTGAATGTGTGACATTGATCCACATTCCGTCCATCACCTTTTTTGTTTGCAAATTCCGCCATAAGTGCGCTGGGGATGCTCAGACGTGGGTCCCAGGCACTCCACACCACTGGAGTCAAGCTAGCCGGGCTGATGAGAGGTGTTACCTCGAAACCGGTCCGGTCCTCGGATGCTTGATTCCGTTCTGGGAAGGACATGGCTTTTGTAGTTCAGACTGGACTGTTCCCATGGGGCACAGGGTCAGAGCTGATTTGCATATCGCCATTGTCTAACCCAGGGTGGTGTGGAGTGCAAAAAAACGATGGATTTGGGCCCAGATCTTTTGACTGGAGTGAATGTGTGACATTGATCCACATTCCGTCCATCACCTGTTTTGTTTGCAAATTCCGCCATAAGTGCGCTGGGGCTGCTCAGACGTGGGTCCCAGGCACTCCACACCACTGGAGTCAAGCTAGCCGGGCTGATGAGAGGTGTTACCTCGAAACCGGTCCGGTCCGGTCCTCGGATGCTTGATTCCGTTCTGGGAAGGACATGGCTTTTGTAGTTCAGACTGGACTGTTCCCATGGGGCACAGGGTCAGAGCTGATTTGCATATCGCCATTGTCTAACCCAGGGTGGTGTGGAGTGCAAAAAAACGATGGATTTGGGCCCAGATCTTTTGACTGGGGTGAATGTGTGACATTGATCCACATTCCGTCCATCACCTGTTTTGTTTGCAAATTCCGCCATAAGTGCGCTGGGGATGCTCAGACGTGGGTCCCAGGCACTCCACACCACTGGAGTCAAGCTAGCCGGGCTGATGAGCGGTGTTACCTCGAAACCGGTCCGGTCCTCGGATGCTTGATTCCGTTCTGGGAAGGACATGGCTTTTGTAGTTCAGACTGGACTGTTCCCATGGGGCACAGGGTCAGAGCTGATTTGCATATCGCCATTGTCTAACCCAGGGTGGTGTGGAGTGCAAAAAAACGATGGATTTGGGCCCAGATCTTTTGACTGGGGTGAATGTGTGACATTGATCCACATTCCGTCCATCACCTGTTTTGTTTGCAAATTCCGCCATAAGTGCGCTGGGGATGCTCAGACGTGGGTCCCAGGCACTCCACACCACTGGAGTCAAGCTAGCCGGGCTGATGAGAGGTGTTACCTCGAAACCGGTCCGGTCCTCGGATGCTTGATTCCGTTCTGGGAAGGACATGGCTTTTGTAGTTCAGACTGGACTGTTCCCATGGGGCACAGGGTCAGAGCTGATTTGCATATCGCCATTGTCTAACCCAGGGTGGTGTGGAGTGCAAAAAAACGATGGATTTGGGCCCAGATCTTTTGACTGGGGTGAATGTGTGACATTGATCCACATTCCGTCCATCACCTGTTTTGTTTGCAAATTGCGCCATAAGTGCGCTGAAGATGCTCAGACGTGGGTCCCAGGCACTCCACAACACTGGAGTCAAGCTAGCCGGGCTGATGAGAGGTGTTACCTCAAAACCGGTCCGGTCCTCGGATGCTTGATTCCGTTCTGGGAAGGACATGGCTTTTGTAGTTCAGACTGGACTGTTCCCATGGGGCACAGGGTCAGAGCTGATTTGCATATCGCCATTGTCTAACCCAGGGTGGTGTGGAGTGCAAAAAAACGATGGATTTGGGCCCAGATCTTTTGACTGGGGTGAATGTGTGACATTGATCCACATTCCGTCCATCACCTGTTTTGTTTGCAAATTCCGCCATAAGTGCGCTGGGGAAGCTCAGACGTGGGTCCCAGGCACTCCACACCACTGGAGTCAAGCTAGCCGGGCTGATGAGAGGTGTTACCTCGAAACCGGTCCGGTCCTCGGATGCTTGATTCCGTTCTGGGAAGGACATGGCTTTTGTAGTTCAGACTGGACTGTTCCCATGGGGCACAAGGTCAGAGCTGATTTTCATATCGCCATTGTCTAACCCAGGGTGGTGTGGAGTGCAAAAAAACGATGGATTTGGGCCCAGATCTTTTGACTGGGGTGAATGTGTGACATTGATCCACATTCCGTCCATCACCTGTTTTGTTTGCAAATTCCGCCATAAGTGCGCTGGGGATGCTCAGACGTGGGTCCCAGGCACTCCACACCACTGGAGTCAAGCTAGCCGGGCTGATGAGAGGTGTTACCTCGAAACCGGTCCGGTCCTCGGATGCTTGATTCCGTTCTGGGAAGGACATGGCTTTTGTAGTTCAGACTGGACTGTTCCCATGGGGCACAGGGTCAGAGCTGATTTGCATATCGCCATTGTCTAACCCAGGGTGGTGTGGAGTGCAAAAAAACGATGGATTTGGGCCCAGATCTTTTGACTGGGGTGAATGTGTGACATTGATCCACATTCCGTCCATCACCTATTTTGTTTGCAAATTCCGCCATAAGTGCGCTGGGGATGCTCAGACGTGGGTCCCAGGCTCTCCACACCACTGGAGTCAAGCTAGCCGGGCTGATGAGAGGTGTTACCTTGAAACCGGTCCGATCCTCGGATGCTTGATTCCGTTCTGGGAAGGACATGGCTTTTGTAGTTCAGACTGGACTGTTCCCATGGGGCACAGGGTCAGAGCTGATTTGCATATCACCATTGTCTAACCCAGGGTGGTGTGGAGTGCAAAAAAACGATGGATTTGGGCCCAGATCTTTTGACTGGGGTGAATGTGTGACATTGATCCACATTCCGTCCATCACCTGTTTTGTTTGCAAATTCCGCCATAAGTGCGCTGGGGATGCTCAGACGTGGGTCCCAGGCACTCCACACCACTGGAGTCAAGCTAGCCGGGCTGATGAGAGGTGTTACCTCGAAACCGGTCCGGTCCTCGGATGCTTGATTCCGTTCTGGGAAGGACATGGCTTTTGTAGTTCAGACTGGACTATTCCCATGGGGCACAGGGTCAGAGCTGATTTGCATATCGCCATTGTCTAACCCAGGGTGGTGTGGAGTGCAAAAAAACGATGGATTTGGGCCCAGATCTTTTGACTGGGGTGAATGTGTGACATTGATCCACATTCCGTCCATCACCTTTTTTGTTTGCAAATTCCGCCATAAGTGCGCTGGGGATGCTCAGACGTGGGTCCCAGGCACTCCACACCACTGGAGCCAAGCTAGCCGGGCTGATGAGAGGTGTTACCTCGAAACCGGTCCGGTCCTCGGATGCTTGATTCCGTTCTGGGAAGGACATGGCTTTTGTAGTTCAGACTGGACTGTTCCCATGGGGCACAGGGTCAGAGCTGATTTGCATATCGCCATTGTCTAACCCAGGGTGGTGTGGAGTGCAAAACAATGATGGATTTGGGCCCAGATCTTTTGACTGGGGTGAATGTGTGACATTGATCCACATTCCGTCCATCACCTTTTTTGTTTGCAAATTCCGCCATAAGTGCGCTGGGGATGCTCAGACGTGGGTCCCAGGCACTCCACACCACTGGAGTCAAGCTAGCCGGGCTGATGAGGTGTTACCTCGAAACCGGTCCGGTCCTCGGATGCTTGATTCCGTTCTGGGAAGGACATGGCTTTTGTAGTTCAGACTGGACTGTTCCCATGGGGCACAGGGTCAGAGCTGATTTGCAAATCGCCATTGTCTAACCCAGGGTGGTGTGGAGTGCAAAAAAACGATGGATTTGGGCCCAGATCTTTTGACTGGGGTGAATGTGTGACATTGATCCACATTCCGTCCATCACCTGTTTTGTTTGCAAATTCCGCCATAAGTGCGCTGGGGATGCTCAGACGTGGGTCCCAGGCACTCCACACCACTGGAGTCAAGCTAGCCGGGCTGATGAGAGGACTTACCTCGAAACTGGTCCGGTCCTCGGATGCTTGATTCCGTTCTGGGAAGGACATGGCTTTTGTAGTTCAGACTGGACTGTTCCCATGGGGCACAGGGTCAGAGCTGATTTGCATATCGCCATTGTCTAACCCAGGGTGGTGTGGAGTGCAAAAAAACGATGGATTTGGGCCCAGATCTTTTGACTGGGGTGAATGTGTGACATTGATCCACATTCCGTCCATCACCTGTTTTGTTTGCAAATTCCGCCATAAGTGCGCTGGGGATGCTCAGACGTGGATCCCAGGCACTCCACACCACTGGAGTCAAGCTAGCCGGGCTGATGAGAGGTGTTACCTCGAAACCGGTCCGGTCCTCGGATGCTTGATTCCGTTCTGGGAAGGACATGGCTTTTGTAGTTCAGACTGGACTGTTCCCATGGGGCACAGGGTCAGAGCTGATTTGCATATCGCCATTGTCTAACCCAGGGTGGTGTGGAGTGCAAAAAAACGATGGATTTGGGCCCAGATCTTTTGACTGGGGTGAATGTGTGACATTGATCCACATTCCGTCCATCACCTGTTTTGTTTGCAAATTCCGCCATAAGTGCGCTGGGGATGCTCAGACGTGGGTCCCAGGCACTCCACACCACTGGAGTCAAGCTAGCCGGGCTGATGAGAGGTGTTACCTCGAAACCGGTCCGGTCCTCGGATGCTTGATTCCGTTCTGGGAAGGACATGGCTTTTGTAATTCACACTGGACTGTTCCCATGGGGCACAGGGTCAGAGCTGATTTGCATATCGCCATTGTCTAACCCAGGGTGGTGTGGAGTGCAAAAAAACGATGGATTTGGGCCCAGATCTTTTGACTGGGGTGAATGTGTGACATTGATCCACATCCGTCCATCACCTGTTTTGTTTGCATAGGAGGAAGGCAGCTTGGGCTGTAAAGGAGCCAGAAGAGCAGCCCAGAGGAAGGTCTAGCAGCAGCCTGCGTGTGTACTCTATGCCCCGCACAGGAGGAAGGCAACTTGGGCTTCAAGGAGCCATGAGAGTGGCCAGAGGCAGGTTTAGCGGCAGCCTGTGTGTGTACTCTATGCACTGCACAGGAGGAAAGAGGCTTCAGTTGCATAAGAGCCAGAAGAGTGGCCCAGAGGCAGGTCAAGCAGCAGCCTGCGTGAGTACTCTATGCACTGCACAGGAGGAAGGCAGCTTGGCCGGCAAAGGAGCCAGAAGAGTGGCCCAGAGGAAGGTCAAGCAGCGGCCTGCATGGGTACTCTATGCGCAGCACAGGAGGAAGGCAGCTTGGGCTTTAAGGAGCCATAAGAGCGGCCTACAATCAGGTCTAGCAGCAGCCTGCATGTGTACTCTATGCACTGCACAGGAGGAAGGCAGCTTGGGCTTCAAGGAGCCATAAGAGCGGCCTACAATCAGGTCTAGCAGCAGCCTGCATGTGTACTCTGCGCTGCACAGGAGAAAGGCGAACTGGCTTCAAGGAGCCATAAGAGCAGCCTACAGGCAGGTACACAGGAAGAGGGCCAGCTTGGAGCAGGACCCTCCACGGCCCTCTGCTCCCTGTGGTCAAGAGCATAAGCTCCGAGCGCACCATACACTGGGGGAATGGCTGGATGAGGAGCTGCGAGAACACCATTTGTTGCGGAAGTGGACAGATCCGTGGCGGCAGGAGTCCCCCGCGCACTCCGTCCGCTGCAGGGACCGGGACAGGCCAAGGACAGGAGCACTCTCTTTTCTCTCCACGATGCCCACACCTGGCGGGCCTGTCAGGAGCGGCTCTCGGCGGTTGCAGGCTTCGGTGCTGGAGCCAGGCGAGCTGTGCCAGGGGAGCTGTTACCAGGCTTCGGAGGCCTGAAAGCCAAGAATGCCAGCGCGCCATTCATTGTGCAGGCCGGGTGCCCCCCGTGACCCACACGGTGTTCCCCGTTTCAGGGCCACTGCCTGCAGCTCCCAAACAATGACCGGCTCGGCTTTGAAGTCAGAAAAGACGCAGAAATGTGAAGGAGGGTCTTTTGGGGAGGGGGTGCCATGGGGCGCGAGGGGACACAGGCGAGGGGTACAAGGAACAGGGGTAGCACTGAAAGGACAATGGAAGTGCCTCTCAGGAGCGGGAACAAAACCCAAACGACAAAAGAAAAACAAACATCTTTGGAGAGGGCACCTGCTGCGGGTGTCTGATGCCCCCTCAGTCTAGTGCTGCATGCTGGCAGGGTCTGTTGGCGCCAGTGATGGATGCCGCGAGGCCCAGGCGCCAGGGTACAGCACAAGCAACTCAGTGGCAGGCGCGCACTCCCCAGTACATCCGTGTTGTTAGTCCCAGAAGTGGACGGCTCTGCGTTCACTTCTACAATCCACCTCAGAGTGTGTCCCCACTAGTAACATCTGCCTACTCCACAATCCCTCCTGCCAACGTTTCCGTAACAGTGAGACCCCACCAATCACACCTGCCGTATGATTGACAGTGAGACCCCACCAATCACACCTGCCATATGATTGACAGTGAGACCCCACCAATCACACCTGCCATATGCTTGACAGTGAGACCCCACCAATCACACCTGCCGTATGATTGACAGTGAGACCCCACCAATCACACCTGCCATATGCTTGACAGTGAGACCCCACCAATCACACCAGCCATATGCTTGACAGTGAGACCCCACCAATCACACCTGCCATATGCTTGACAGTGAGACCCCACCAATCACACCAGCCATATGCTTGACAGTGAGACCCCACCAATCACACCTGCCATATGCTTGACAGTGAGACCCCACCAATCACACCTGCCATATGCTTGACAGTGAGACCCCACCAATCACACCTGCTATATGCTTGACAGTGAGACCCCACCAATCACACCTGCCATATGCTTGACAGTGAGACCCCACCAATCACACCTGCCATATGCTTGACAGTGAGACTCCGCCAATCACACCTGCCATTTGATTGACAGTGAGACCCCACCAATCACGTGCTATCACCAATCACACCTGCCATCGGCTTGAGCATGAGACCCCACCAATCACACCTGCCATATGCTTGACAGTGAGACCCCACCAATCACAACTGCCATATGATTGACAGTGAGACCCCACCAATCACACCTGCCATATGCTTGACAGTGAGACCCCACCAATCACACCTGCCATATGCTTGACAGTGAGACCCCACCAATCACACCTGCCATTTGCTTGACAGTGAGACCCCACTGTCACTGTCACAGTGTGGCTCACTGGTTAGAGGCGGCAGACCCGAGAGCAGAGGACGGCCCGGGACCAGGGTTCGATTCCCGGCGCGGCAGGTTTCTGGACCAGGGTCAGCGGACTCGATAATTCTCTCGCCTCGGTGCCCACTCTGATCAGTGATCACACTCGGCAACTCTGGGCATTAGCTTGCCTCATCTTCACTAACGGCCCCACCAGACCGCCGAGGATGCCTGGTCTCACCCTGGAGATACCCATTAAGGGACCATCTCTCAGGGAAGTCAGGAAGGGTTTCGCAGCGGTCGAAGCGCCTTGGGACCCTACGGGTAAGTAGTGCGCTATATAAATGCCTATACATTTACATACATACATACATTTACCAATCACATGGTATCACCAATCACACCTGCCATCGGCTTGACCATGAGACCCCACCAATCACACCTGCCAAGACACTGACAGCGAGATGACGCACATCACACCTTCAATCTCCTACTAGTGAAACCCACCAATCACATGCGCAATCCCATCTCCCTAAAAGTAACCCCCTACCGACCACAAATGCTATCACCATCAGTGACACCCCACCAAATACATGTGACATCACCATAGCAGTCAATCCGTACACACCACAAATGCCACCTGGCTAAGAGTGAAACCTCATCAATTACACCTGCCGGCTGCCGCCATCATAATAATAAGACAAAACCAATCACACCTGCCATTTCATTAACAGCAAAACCGCACCAATCACACCTGCTACGACTATAACAGTTGGACACCACCAATCACATGTACCATCCCATCTCCCTAACAGTGAGACCCCACTGATCACAAGTGCCTTCACCATAACAGTGACACCCCACCAATGACACCTGCCATCAGCCTTACAACGAGATTCCGCACATCACACCTGCCATCTCCTGCTAGTGAGATCCCACCAATCACATGTGCCATCCCATCTCTCTAATAGTGATACCCCACCAATCACACCAGCCATCACTTTGACAGTGAGGAGAGACCCCACCTACCATGCCCATAAATAAACTAAGATCCTACCAATAGCATCTGCATCTACCGAACAGTGAGACCCCACCAGTTAAACCTATAATCTACCTAACAGTGAGACCGCACCAGTTAAACCAATCATCTACCTACTGGTGAGACCCTACCAGTAAATCCTATAATCTACCTAACTGTGAGATCCCACCAGTTAAACCTATAATCTACCAAACAGTGAGACCACACCAGTTAAACCTATCATTTACCTAACAGTGAGACCGCACCAGTAAAACCAATCAACTACCTACTGGTGAGACCCCACCAGTTAAACCGATAATCTACCTGTGAGACACCGCCAGTTAAATCTATAATCTACCTAACAGTGAGACCGCACCAGTTAAACCAATCCTCTACCTAATGATGAGACCCCCTACCAGTTAAACCAATCATCTACCTAAAGGTGAGACACCTCCAGGTAAGCCAATCATCCCCCTAATGGTGAGACCCCCATCAGTTGGAACTATAATCTACCTAACAGTGAGACCGCATCAGTTAAACCATTCATCTACCTACGGGTGAGACCGCACCAGTTAAACCTACAATCTACCTAACAGTGAGACCCCTCCAGTTAAACCAATCATCTACCTAATGGTGAGACTCCCACCAGTTAAACCTATCATCTACCTAACAGTGAGACCGCATCAGTTAAACCAATCAACTACCTAATGGTGAAACAGCACCAGTTAAACCAATCATCTACCTAATGGTGAGACCGCACCAGTTAAACCTGTAATCTACCTAACAGTGAGACCCCACCAGTTAAACCTATAAAATACCTAACAGTGAGACGGCACAAGTTAAACCAATCAGCTACCTGCTGGTGAGGCCACACCAGTTAAACCTATAATCTACCCAACAGTGATACCGCATCAGTTAAACCAATCCTCTACCTAATGGTGAGACCCCACCAGTTAAACCTATAATCTACCTAACAGTGATACCGCATCAGTTAAACCATTCATCTACCTAATGGTGAGACCCCCACCAGTTAAAGCTATTATCTACTTATCTACCTAACAGTGAGACCGCACCAGTTAAATCTATAATCTACCTAACTGTAAGACCCCTCCAGTTAAACCAATCCTCTACCTAATGGTGAAACCCCACCAGTTAAACCTATAATCTACCTAACAGTGAGACCGCATCAGTTACACCATTCATCTACCTAATGGTGAAAGAGCACCAGTTAAACCAATCATCTACCTAACAGTGAGAGCGCACCAGTTAAACCTATAATCTACCTAACCGTGAGACCGCACCAGTTAAATGAATCATCTACCTAATGGTGAGACCGCACCAGTTAAACCTATAATCTACCTAACCGCGAGACCGCACCAGTTAAATGAATCATCTACCTAATGGTGAGACCGCACCAGTTAAACCTATAATCTACCTAACCGTGAGACCGCACCAGTTAAATGAATCATCTACCTAATGGTGAGACCGCACCAGTTAAACCTATAATCTACCTAACCGTGAGACCGCACCAGTTAAATGAATCATCTACCTAATGGTGAGACCGCACCAGTTAAACCTATAATCTACCTAACCGTGAGACCGCACCAGTTAAATGAATCATCTACCTAACAGTGAGACCGCATCAGTTAAACCATTCATCTACCTAATGGTGAAAGAGCACCAGTTAAACCAATCATCTACCTAACAGTGAGAGCGCACCAGTTAAACCTATAATCTACCTAACCGTGAGACCGCACCAGTTAAATGAATCATCTACCTAATGGTGAGACCGCACCAGTTAAACCTATAATCTACCTAACCGTGAGACCGCACCAGTTAAATGAATCATCTACCTAATGGTGAGACCGCACCAGTCAAACCTATAATCTACCTAACCGTGAGACCGCACCAGTTAAATGAATCATCTACCTAATGGTGAGACCGCACCAGTTAAACCTATAATCTACCTAACATTGAGAGCGCGACAGTTAAACCAATCATATACCTACTGGTGAGACCCCACCAGTTAAACCTATCATTTATCTAACAGTGGGACCCCTCTAGTTATACCTTCCTAGAAGTGAAACCCCCACCAATCACAGCCCACATGTCACACTTACATCTCTCTAATAGTGAGACTCCAGCAATCACACCAACTAGGACCATAACAGTAAGGCCACCCGTAATCAGGCTTGCCACCTTTCTAACCATGGGATTGCATAAATCACGTGTGACAAGATCAAAACAATAAGAAAAGATCTCACCAATCACACCTGCCATGATCTCTCTAACAGAGAGACACCACCAGTCACACCTGCCATCACTCTAACAATCACACTTCACCAGTTACACCTAATGCTGAAACACTACCAACCACACCTGCAATTTAAAGTGACAAATGTCTCAACACACAAAAGTTCTAGCTACCCTTATGCTATGTTATATTAATTGGTTCTTGATATAGCGCAATGACTCAAACCCGAAGGGACATCTCGGCGCTCTGACAGGCAGGTGGTGTAATGGGCAACTGATTAAAACAACCATGCTTTAAGATGTTTTTTAAAACCAGAAAAACTGGGGCATGCACAAATGAACAGAGGGAGATTATTCCACTCTACCCTAGCACTTGTTACAGTTGGTCCACGTAACCTTACAGCTTTCTGTACCTGCCCTATTGTCACAGTACTGCAGATATCATTCAGAACTCTGTCAAACCGACAGTTAATCAAAAATGCTACAGGCCCCCCTATAGAAAGGACCACTGGAATTCTGCGACAAAGTAAGACCACGTTATGCGGCAAGATTAACTAAATTAAGCAGCAATTTAGGCTGCCTAGTGTGACACATTCTGTGACAGCTATATTTTGCTATTTTATCACGTCAACACATTTTAATATGTCTCTGCAGAAGTTGCACCTCATTAGTACCTGATTCAGCAAGTGGGAGGTAGCGAAAAAACCTCTGCAAATGGTCTGCCACTGCGAGGCAGCACATGTGGTGTTTTATTAAGTAACTTTTGAACTGTTTGAACTAAAAACATTTTATTTTTTAATCTCCACATTATGCAGCAGTTGGTGTAAAATGGGGCAAATGTTGTAAAACCTACAAGTATGCGGACACTGTGCCGCCACAGAATCACACAATCCCAGTGTCCATAGCTCTACATCCACCGTAATGTCAGAGTGCTCTGGGAAACACCCCTACCCAGATATATTTGATATGGCTAAAGGCTGATGTGTCTAAGCAATGGCTACTCAAGCCAACCTTTTAATGTCAGCGTTTCAGAATCATATACCAGTACTGTTGTTCTGTCTAAGCAGACATTGTCCCACTGCTAAATGGTTATCTGTCTAAGTAGACCAGTATCACGGTGGTGCTGTGGGGTGACCTAAGGAGATGAATGTCACAGTGCTACAAGGTGCTCTAAGGAGATTAATGCCACAGTGCTACGAGGTTATCTAGCTAAGCAGACCAATATCACAGTGCTGTGAGGTGACCTAAGGAGATTAACGGCACAGTGCTACAAGGTGGTCTAGCTAAGCAGACCAATATCATAGTGCTGCGTGGCGATCTGAGGAGATTAATGTCACAGTGCTGCGTGGGGATCTAAGGAGATTAATGTCAGAGTGTTATGAGGTGGTCTACTTAAGCAGACCAGTATCACAGGGCTGCGGGATGACCTAAAGAGATTAATGTCACAGTGCTGGAGGGTGATTTTAAGAAATTAATGTCACAGTGGTACAAGGTGCTCTAAGGAGATTAAAGTCACAGTGCTATGAGGTGGTCTAGCTAAGCAGACCAATATCACAGTGCTGCGGGGTGACCTAAGGAGATTAACGGCACAGTACTGCGGGGTGACCTAAGGAGATTAATGTCACAGAGCTACGAGGTGGTCTAGCTAGGCAGACCAATATCACAGTGCTACGGGGTGACCTAAGGTGATTAACAGCACAGTGCTACAAGGTGGTCTAGCTAAGCAGACCAGTATCACAGTGCTGCAGGTTGATCTAAGGAGATTAATGTTTCAGTCTCACAGACTGTTCAATCTAAGCAGACCAGTATCACAGTGCTGTGGGGTGATCTAAAGAGATTAATATCAAAGTGCTACAAGTTGGACTAGCTAAGCGGACCAGAATCACAGTGCAGCGGGGTCACCTAATGAGATTAATGTCACAGTGCTACAATGTGTTTTAGCTAAGCAGACTAATATCACAGGTTTGTGGGGTAATCTAAGCAAATTATTGTCACAGTGCTACAAGGTGGTCTAGCTAAGCAGACCGATGTCCTAGTACTGCAGGGTGTTCTAAGGAGATTAATGTTACAATGCTACAAGGTGGGCTAGCTAAGCAGACCAATATCACAGTGCTGCGGGGTGACCTAAGGAGATTAATGTCAGAGTGCTTCAAGTTGGACTAGCTAAGCAGACCAATATCACAGTGCTGCGGGGTCACCTAAGGAGATTAATGTCACAGTGCTACAAGGTGGTCTAAAGAAATTAATGTCACGGTGCTACAAGGTGGTCTAGCTAAGCAGACTAATGTCACAGTGCTGTGGAGTGATCTAAGGAGATTAATGTCACAGTGCTACAAGATGTTCTGAAGAAATTAATGTCACGGTGCTACAAGGTGGTCTAGCTAAGCACACCGATGTCCTAGTACTGCAGGGTGTTCTAAGGAGATTAATATCACAATGCTACAAGGTGGTCTAGCTAAGCAGACCAATGCCACAGTGCTGCAGGGTGATCTAAGGATATTAATGTCACAGAGCTACAAGGTGGTCTACATAAGCAGACCAATATCAGAGTGCCAAAGGGTGATCCAAGGAGATAAATGTCACAGTGCTGTGGGGTGACCTAAGGAGATTAATGTCACAGTGCTAAATCCCCTTTGGTATCGCTTTGTTCGCCCTAAGTTGGCAGGGTATGCCGGAGACGTGGGTCCCTTGCTCCCTTTTTCCACTGGATTCAAGCTAACCTGGCTGATGACGGCTGATTAGCCAGAAACCGGTCCCAGGATGCTTGTTTCCGGTCCAGGGAAGACATGGCTTGACAGTTCGGGCTGGACTGTTACCATGAGGCACAGGGTCAGACTGATTTGCATATGGCCATATCTGAACTGGGGTGGTGGAGTAAGCTAAAGAATAATGATGGATTAAACCCAGATCAGTTCACTGGGGGTGAGTGTTTGATTTGCTCCAATGCTCCATCCATCATCCTCTTTGATATCGCTTTGTGCGCCCTAAGCTGGCAGGGTATGCCCAGACGTGGGTCCCTTGCTCACTTTGCCACTGGATTCAAGCTAGCCTGGCTGATGACGGCTGATTAGCCAGACACCGGTCCCAGGATGCTTGTTTCCAGTCCAGAGAAGACATGGCTTGGCATTTCGGGATGGACTGTGCCCATGAGGCACAGGGTAAGACTGATTTGCATATGGCCATGTCTGAACTGGGGTGGTGGAGTGAGCTAAAGAATGATGATGGATTAAACCCAGATCAGTTGACTGGGGATGAGCGTTTGATTTGCTCCAACGCGGGGACTGGAGTTGTCATAGAAAATTAAACTATTCCACTATCCAGCGCCCCCCAACACAAGTCGTTGTAACGACTTGCGTTGTAATACCTGCGTTGTAAAGGCATGCTTGGTAAAAGCATGCGTTGAAACGTCATACATCCCTCCAACGCTCCGTCCATCATCCCCTTTGGTATCGCTAAGAAAATTTATTACACAGTGCTGCGAGGTGGTCTAGCTAAGCAGAACAATATCACAGTGCTGCGGGGTGACCTAAGGAGATTAATGTCACAGTGTTACAAATTGGACTAGCTAAGCAGACCAGTATCACAGTGCTGCGGGGTCACCAAAGGAGATTATTGTCACTGTGCTATAAGGTGGTCTAGCTAAGCAGACCAATATCACAGGGCTGTGGGGTGATCTAAGGAGATTAATGTCACAGTGCTACAAGGTGCCCCAAGGAAATTAATGTCACAGTGCTACAAGGTGGTCTAGCTAAGCAGACCGATGTCCTAGTACTGCAGGGTGTTCTAAGGAGATTAATGTCACAATGCTACAAGGTAGTCTAGCTAAGCCGACCAATATCAAAGTGTTGCGGGGTGATTTAAGGAGTTATGTCACAGTTCTACAAGGTGGTCTACATAAGCAGACCAATATCATAGTGCCGAAGGGTGATTTAAGGAGATTAATGTCACAGTGCTGTGGGGTGACCTAAGGAGATTCATTTCAGAGTGCTACGAGGTGGTCTCGCTAAGTAAAGCAGTAACAGAGTGCTGCGGGGTGATCTAAGGAGATTAATGTCACAGTGCTGCAGGGTACCTAAAAATATTGTCACAGTGCTACAATGTGGACTAGCTAAGCAGACCAGTATCACAGTGCTGTGGGGTGACCTAAGGAGATTAAAGTTTCAGTGCCACAGACGGATGTATGACGTTACAACACAAATTTTTACAACGCACACCGTTACAACGCATTTTTTACAACGCAGGATCCATTACATCGCATGCCTTTACAACGCATGACATTACATAGCAGATGCTATTACAACGCATGCCATTACAACGTAAGTATAGGTAAGTATATTATTTAAAAAAAAATG
Source organism: Lissotriton vulgaris (assembly GCF_964263255.1). Taxonomy (NCBI): domain Eukaryota; kingdom Metazoa; phylum Chordata; class Amphibia; order Caudata; family Salamandridae; genus Lissotriton; species Lissotriton vulgaris. The sequence continues at coordinate 265,090,544 of NC_141693.1, read as the reverse complement.
TAATTCATTTAAATTTAATAAATGTAATAAATTAAATTATTTTTAAATAATTATTTTGTACATATATTACTTTAAGTTTATTTTTAAAAGAACTATTATTAGTAAAGAAATATTATTAATAAATATTAACATTATTAAAATTATTTTTTTAATTAAATTAAAAGATTTATTTTAAAACTAAACCCTAAAAATAACCCTGTACCCCAAAACCCAAACCCAACCCTGAAACCTAAAAATACCCCTTTACCCCAAACCCAACCCTGAAACCTAAAAATACCCCTGTACCCCAAAACCCAAACCCAGCCCTGAAACCTAAAAATACCCCTGTACCCCAAAACCCAAACCCAGCCCTAAAACCTAAAAATACCCCTGTACCCCAAAACCCAAACCCAACCCTGAAACCTAAAAATACCCCTGTACCCCAAAAACCAAACCCAGCCCTGAAACCTAAAAATACCCCTGTACCCCAAAACCCAAACCCAGCCCTGAAACCTAAAAATACCACTGTACCCCAAAACCCAAACCCAACCCTGAAACCTAAAAATACCCCTGTACCCCAAAAACCAAACCCAGCCCTGAAACCTAAAAATACCCCTGTACCCCAAAACCCAAACCCAGCCCTGAAACCTAAAAATACCCCTGTACCCCAAAACCCAAACCCAGCCCTGAACCCTAAAAATACCCCTGTACCCCAAAACCCAAACCCAGCCCTGAAACCTAAAATACCCCTGTACCCCAAAACCCAAACCCAGCCCTAAAACCTAAAAATACCCCTGTACCCCAAAACCCAAACCCAGCCCTAAAACCTAAAAATACCCCTGTACCCCAAAACCCAAACCCAACCCTGAAACCTAAAAATACCCCTGTACCCCAAAAACCAAACCCAGCCCTGAAACCTAAAAATACCCCTGTACCCCAAAAACCAAACCCAGCCCTGAAACCTAAAAATACCCCTGTACCCCAAAAACCAAACCCAGCCCTGAAACCTAAAAAAAGGGGGTGGGGTCGCACACTCGAGCCGCTGTGGGCTGTGCGCTGACGAGCTCGTGGAGAGGCACCTGCGCGCCTGGAGAGATACTACGTTCCAAGGATACGGCAGCCTGCTCAGCAACCCCAAATAATGCCTAATCTCTGCTGATGACAGATAATAATCTAGAAACACGTGTCCAGAGATGGCCAGCACTAATCTGCACCCACCTGGTGAAACACTCTAAAGACTTTGCAAGTGTACTCGCTTGTCGGACTACATCTATCATGATGCTTAGGGGCGACCCTGCTGGGAGGTGAAGCAGTGTGCTCCCACACCAACTTTCTACTTGAAGGCTCCCTCGAGCCGCTGTGGGCTGACGAGCTCGTGGAGAGGCACCTGCGCGCCTGGAGAGATACTACGTTCCAAGGATACGGCAGCCTGCTCAGCAACCCCAAATAATGCCTAATCTCTGCTGATGACAGATAATAATCTAGAAACACGTGTCCAGAGATGGCCAGCACTAATCTGCACCCACCTGGTGAAACACTCTAAAGACTTTGCAAGTGTACTCGCTTGTCGGACTACATCTATCATGATGCTTAGGGGCGACCCTGCTGGGAGGTGAAGCAGTGTGCTCCCACACCAACTTTCTACTTGAAGGCTCCCTCGAGCCGCTGTGGGCTGACGAGCTCGTGGAGAGGCACCTGCGCGCCTGGAGAGATACTACGTTCCAAGGATACGGCAGCCTGCTCAGCAACCCCAAATAATGCCTAATCTCTGCTGATGACAGATAATAATCTAGAAACACGTGTCCAGAGATGGCCAGCACTAATCTGCACCCACCTGGTGAAACACTCTAAAGACTTTGCAAGTGTACTCGCTTGTCGGACTACATCTATCATGATGCTTAGGGGCGACCCTGCTGGGAGGTGAAGCAGTGTGCTCCCACACCAACTTTCTACTTGAAGGCTCCCTCGAGCCGCTGTGGGCTGACGAGCTCGTGGAGAGGCACCTGCGCGCCTGGAGAGATACTACGTTCCAAGGATACGGCAGCCTGCTCAGCAACCCCAAATAATGCCTAATCTCTGCTGATGACAGATAATAATCTAGAAACACGTGTCCAGAGATGGCCAGCACTAATCTGCACCCACCTGGTGAAACACTCTAAAGACTTTGCAAGTGTACTCGCTTGTCGGACTACATCTATCATGATGCTTAGGGGCGACTCTGCTGGGAGGTGAAGCAGTGTGCTCCCACACCAACTTTCTACTTGAAGGCTCCCTCGAGCCGCTGTGGGCTGACGAGCTCGTGGAGAGGCACCTGCGCGCCTGGAGAGATACTACGTTCCAAGGATACGGCAGCCTGCTCAGCAACCCCAAATAATGCCTAATCGCTGCTGATGACAGATAATAATCTAGAAACAAGTGTCCAGAGATGGCCAGCACTAATCTGCACCCACCTGGTGAAACACTCTAAAGACTTTGCAAGTGTACTCGCTTGTCGGACTACATCTATCATGATGCATAGGGGCGACCCTGCTGGGAGGTGAAGCAGTGTGCTCCCACACCAACTTTCTACTTGAAGGCTCCCTCGAGCCGCTGTGGGCTGACGAGCTCGTGGAGAGGCACCTGCGCGCCTGGAGAGATACTACGTTCCAAGGATACGGCAGCCTGCTCAGCAACCCCAAATAATGCCTAATCTCTGCTGATGACAGATAATAATCTAGAAACACGTGTCCAGAGATGGCCAGCACTAATCTGCACCCACCTGGTGAAACACTCTAAAGACTTTGCAAGTGTACTCGCTTGTCGGACTACATCTATCATGATGCTTAGGGGCGACCCTGCTGGGAGGTGAAGCAGTGTGCTCCCACACCAACTTTCTACCTGAAACCTAAAAATACCCAAACACCCCAAAACATATACCTCAGTACCCCAAAACATATACTCCTATACTCATACTTATTTTTTAAAATTACTTAAATTAATATATTTAATTTATAATATAAAAAACATAAATTAATATATTTATTTTTAATATTAATTAAATTAATTAAATAATGTTAAATAAAATTATATACTTACCTATACTTACCTTGTAATGGCATGCGTTGTAATTGCATCTGCTATGTAATGTCATGCGTTGTAAAGGCATGCGATGTAATGGATCCTGCGTTGTAAAAGTAGCGTTGTAATAGTAGTGCGTTGTAATAGTTGCGTTGTAACGGTGGTTTCCCGCCACAGACTGTTATATCTAGGCAGACCAGTCTCACAGTGCTGTGGGGTGACCTAGGGAGATTAATTTCACAGCGCTACAAGGTGGTCTAGCTAAGCAGACCAATATCACAGTGCTGCAGGGAGATCTAAGGAGATTCATGTCACAGTGGTGCAGGGTGACTAATGAGATTAATGTCACAGTGCTGCAATGAGGCCTACATAAGCAAATCAATAGAATAGTGACAAAGGGTGATTTAAGGAGAATAACATCACAGTGCTACAATGTTCTCTAAGGAGATTGATGTCACAGTGCTACAAGGTGGTCCAGTTAAGCAGACCAATATCACAGTGCTGTTGGGTGACCTAAGGAGATTAATGTCACAGTGCTGTGGGGTTATCTACGGAGATGAATGTCACAGTGCTACAATGTTCTCTAAGGAGATTAATGTCACAATGCTCCCAGGTGGTCCAGCTAAGCAGACCGATATCACAGTGATGCAGGGTGTTCTAAGGAGATTAATGTCACAATGCCACAAGGTGGTCTAGCTAAGCAGAAGAATATCACAGTGCTGCGGGGTGACCTTCGGAGATTAATGTCACAGTGCTGTGGGGTGACCTAAGGAGATTAATGTCACAGTGCTACAAGGTGGTCTAGCTAAGCAGACCAGTACCACAGTGCTGCGGGGTGATCTAAGGAGATTAATGCCACAGTGCTACACTGTTCTCTAAGGAGATTAATGTCACAATGCTACAAGTTGGTCCAGTTAAGCAGACCAATATCACAGTGCTGCGGGGTGACCGAAGGAGATTAATGTCACAGTGCTGTGGGGTGGTCTAAGGAGACTAATGTCACAGTGCTACAATGTGGACTAGCTAAGCAGACCAGTATCACAGAGCTGCAGGGTCATCTACGGACATTAATGTCACAGTGCTACAAGGTGGTCTAGCTAAGCAGACCAGTATCCCAGTGCTGCAGGGTCATCTAAGGAAATAATGCCACAGTGCTGTGGGGTGACCTGAGGAGATTAATGTGACAGTGCTGCAGGGTGACCTAAGGATATTAATGTCAGAGTGGTACAAGGTGGTTTAGCTAAGCAGATCAATATCACAGTGCAGTGGGGTGACCTAAGGTGATTAACGTTTCAGTGCCACCGACTGTTCTAACTAGGCAGACCAATATCATCGTGTTGCTGGTGATCTAAGGAGATTAATGTCACAGTGCTACAAAGAGGTCTAGCTAAGCAGACCAATATCACAGTGCTGTGGGGTGATCTAAGAAGGTCCCAGTGCTTTGAGGTGGTCTAGTTAGGCAGACCAATATCACAGTGCTGCGGGTGACCCTAAGGAGATTAATTTCACAGTGCTGCGGGGTAATCTAAGGAGATTCATTTCACAGTGCTACAAGATGGTTTAGCTAGGCAGACCAATATCACAGTGCTGCAGGGTGATCTAAGGAGATTAATGTCACAGTGCTCCAAGGTGGTCTAGCTAAGCAGACCAATATCACAGTGCTGCAGGGTGATCTAAGGAGATTATTAATTCAGTGCTGTAGGGTGATCTGAAGAGATTAATGACACAGTGCTGCAGGTTGATCTATTGAGATTAATGTTTCAGTGCTACAGACTGTTTTATCTAGGCAGACCAATATCACAGTACTGCGGCGTGATCTAAGTAGATTATTATCACAGTACTGCGGGGTGATCAAAGTAGATTAATATCACAGTGATGTGCACTTATTTTAGCAGATTAATATCACAATGCTGCAGGGTGATCTATGGAGATTAATGTCAAAGTGCTACAAGGTGGTCTAGCTAAGCAGACCAGTATCACAGTGCTGCAGGTGACCTAAGAAGATGAATGTCAGTACTACAAAGTGGTCTACATAAGCGGAGCAATATCATAGTGCCAAAGGGTGATCTAAGGAGACTAATGTCACAGTGCTACAAGGTGGTCTGGCTAAGCAGACCAATATCACAGTGCTCTGAGGTTGCCTAAGAAGATTAATGTCACAGTGCTACAAGGTGGTCTAGCTAAGCAGACCAATATCACAGTGCTGTGAGATGACTTAAGGAGATTAATGTCACAGTGCTACAAGGTGGTCTAGCTAAGCAGACCAAAATCACAGTGCTGTGAGGTGACTTAAGGAGATTAATTTCACAGTGCTGCAGGGTATTCTAAGGAGATTAATGTCACAGTGCTGCAAGGTGGTCTATCTAGGCACACCAATATCACAGTGCTGCGGTGATCTAAGGAGATTAATGTCACAGTGCTGCAGGGTGACCTAAGGAGATTTATATCACAGTGATGCAGGGTGACCTAAGGAGATTAATATCACAATGCTTCAGAGTGAAGTAAGGAGATTATTGTTTCAGTGCTGCAATGTTGTCTATGTATAATTCAAGAGGGTGATATAAGGAGATTAGTGTCACAGCGCTACAGTCTGTTCCATATATCCATATCCCATTGCTAGGGGCTGCTCTTTCTAAGCAGACCAATATCACAGTGGTACAAGGTGGTCTAAGGAGATTAATGTCATAGTGGTACATGGGCCTCTAAAGAGATTAATGTTGAAGTGCTACATGGTGCTCTAAGGAGATTAATATCACAGTGCTAGGGGCTGTTCTTTCTGAGCAGACCTATATCACAGTGGTACAAGGTGCTCTAAGGAGATTAATGTCACAGTGCTACATGGTGCTCTAAGGAGATTAATATCCCAGTGCTAGGGCCTGCTCTCTCTAAGCAGACCAATATCACAGTGGTACAGGTGCTCTAAGGAGATAAATGTCACAGTGTTACAATGTGCTCTAAGGAGATTAATGTCACAGTGGAACAAGGTGGTCTAATGAGATTAATATCACAGTGGTACAAGGTGCTCTAAGGAGATTAATGTCACAGTGTTACAAGGTGGTCTAAGGAGATTAATGTCACAGTGTTACAAGGTGGTCTAAGGAGATTAATGTCACAGTGGTACATGGTGCTCTAAGGAGATTAATGTCACAGTGGTACATGGTGCTCTAAGGAGATTAATGTCACAGTGGTACATGGGGCTCTAAGGAGATTAATATCACAGTGCTAGGGCCTGCTCTCTCTAAGCAGACCAATTTCACAGTGGTACAAGGTGCTCTAAGGAGATTGATGTCACAGTGTTACAAGGTGGTCTAATGAGATTAATATCACAGTGGTACAAGGTGCTCTAAAGAGATTAATTTCACAGTGTTACAAGGTGGTCTAGGGAGATTAATGTCACAGTGGTACATGGTACTCTAAGGAGATTAATGTCACAGTGGTACATGGTGCTCTAAAGAGATTAATGTCACAGTGGTACATGGTGCTCTAAAGAGATTAATGTCACAATGGTACATGGTGCTCTAAGGAGATTAATATCCCAGCGCTAGGGGCTGTTCTCTCTAAGCAGGCCAATATCACAGTGGTACAAGGTGCTCTAAGGAGATTAATGTCATAGTGTTACAAGGTGGTCTAATGAGATTAATATCACAGTGGTACAAGGTGCTCTAAGGAGATTAATGTCACAGTGGTACATGGGGCTCTAAGGAGATTAATATCCCATTGCTAGGGGCTGTTCTCTCTAAGCAGGCCAATATCACAGTGATACAAGGTGCTCTAATGAGATTAATGTCACAGTGTTACAAGGTGGTCTAAGGAGATTAATGTCACATTGGTACAAGGTGCTATAATGAGATTAATGTCACAGTGTTACAAGGTGGTCTAAGGAGATTAATGTCACAGTGGTACAAGGGGCTCTAAGGAGATTAATATCCCAGTGCTAGGGCCCGCTCTCTCTAAGCAGACCAATATCACAGTGGTACAGGTGCGCTAAGGAGATTAATGTAACAGTGGTACAAGGTGGTCTAAGGAGATTAATGTCACAGTGGTACAAGGTGCTCTAAGGAGATTATTATCCCAGTGCTAGGGCCTGCTCTCTCTAAGCAGACCAATATCACAGTGGTACAGGTGCGCTAAGGAGATAAATGTCACAGTGTTACAAGGGGCTCTAAGGAGATTAATGTCACAGTGCTACAAGGTGGTCTAAGGAGATTAATGTCCCAGTGCTAGGGGCTGCTCTCTCTAAGCAGACCAATATCACAGTGGTACAGGTGCGCTAAGGAGATAAATGTCACAGTGGTACAAGGGCCTCTAAAGAGATTAATGTCAAAGTGCTACATGGTGCTCTAAGGAGATTAATGTCACAGTGCTACAAGGTGGTCTAAGGAGATTAATGTCACAGTGGTACATGGCGCTCTAAGGAGATTAATATCCCAGTGCTAGGGCCTGCTCTCTCTAAGCAGACCAATATCACAGTGGTACAAGGTGCTCTAAGGAGATTAATGTCACAGTGCTACAAGGTGGTCTAAGGAGATTAATGTCACAGTGGTACATGGCGCTCTAAGGAGATTAATGTCACAGTGCTACAAGGTGGTCTAAGGAGATTAATGTCACAGTGGTACATGGCGCTCTAAGGAGATTAATATCCCAGTGCTAGGGCCTGCTCTCTCTAAGCAGACCAATATCACAGTGGTACAAGGTTTTCTAAGGAGATTATTATCCCAGTGCTAGGGCCTGCTCTCTCTAAGCAGACCAATGTCACAGTGGTACAGGTGCGCTAAGGAGATTAATGTCACAGTGGTACAAGGGCCTCTAAAGAGATTAATGTCAAAGTGCTACATGGTGCTCTAAGGAGATTAATATCCCAGTGCTAGGGCCTGCTCTCTAAGCAGACCAATATCACAGTGGTACAGGTGCGCTAAGGAGATTAATGTCACAGTGGTATAAGGGGCTCTAAGGAGATTAATGTCACAGTGGTACAAGGTGGTCTAAGGAGATTAATGTCACAGTGGTACAAGGGGCTCTAAGGAGATTAATGTCACAGTGCTACAAGGTGGACTAAGGAGATTAATGTCACAGTGGTACATTGTGCTCTAAGGAGATTAATATCCCAGTGCTAGGGCCTGCTCTCTCTAAGCAGACCAATATCACAGTGGTACAAGGTGGTCTAAGGAGATTAATGTCACAGTGGTACGAGGTGCTCTAAGGAGATTATTATCCCAGTGCTAGGGCCTGCTCTCTCTAGGCAGACCAATATCTCAGTGGTACAGGTGCTCTAAGGAGATTAATGTCACAGTGCTACAAGGTGGTCTAGCTAAGCAGACTAAAATCACAGTGCCGAAGGCTGATATAAGGCGAATAATGTCACAGCGCTAGAGACTGTTCCTTTTAAGAATCCCCATTATTAATCTAAAGAGATTAGTGTCACAGTTCTACCGGCTGATCTGCTTTGAAAATCCTTTTCAAAGTGTTGTAGGGTGAGCTAAGAAGATTAATGTCACAGCGCGACAGTCTGCTCCATCTACAGATACCCATATCACAGTGCGAAAGGGTGAGCTAAGGAGATCAATATTGCAGTGCTATGGGGTGTTTTATCAGAGCAATATCACAGAGCTACTGGGTGTCCTAATGAGATTCATGTCACAGAGCTACTGGATGATCTAAGGAGATGAATGTCATAGGGATACATTCTGCTCCATCCTCAGATACTCCTATCGACTGTACTTCAGAACACCACAGGAAGGCAGAATATCATGACCATAATATCGAGGGACAAAATATCAAAGAGGTGTTTGCAGAGAGGGTGGGATATATATCTAACATCTATTCAAACTTTTCTTATGATATTTCGTCCCTCGATATTCTTGTCACAATATTCTTTCCCCTCGATATTCTCCCTTTGATATTCACAACCAACTACACTCATATCACAGTGCAAAAGTGAACTAAGGAGACCAATGTATCAGTGCTACAAACTGCTCTCTGCAGACAGGGTTACAGTGCTACAGGATGATCTGTCTAAGGCGATTAGTGTCTCTAGCTACAAAGACCCATGTTGCAGCCAGTGCTTAATTTCAGCCGGTAGTTTTCGGTGCTCAGCACCGGCTCTTAATTGCCAACACTGGCACTTATGACAGTCTGCCACATGGTGGTGCTGTTTGTCTAATTTAGAGATTAGCACATCAACAATTGTTTATTAATTCAATATGCATTAAAAATGAGTGATACCTACTGCCCAAGCCATTGGTATAGCTTTTGGGCACTGGAATTGTCTCAGTTGTCACACTTGTAGGTGAGTGATGGCGGTAGTTGTGTTAGTACTGTCACTGGCTGCGCTGGCAGGGTCAATGGGTGGTGCAAACTGCAGTGACCTTTTGATCAGGGCCCGGCAATTTTATTGTTTACAAAATAAGGACAAGCTTACAGTGATACAGAGTGATCTAAGGAGATTAATGTCACAGTACTACTGGGTGCTCTATCTATGGGGAATATGACAGTGCTACAGGATGATCTCAATTAATCCATCAAGGGAATTGTAAGCGCACTACTCACCCGCAAGGGTCTCAAGGCACTGGGGGGGGGGGGGAGGGATTCAGCAGTTCTGTTCAGTCAAAGAGATGTTATAGCTCAGGAAAATACTGTCACAGACCAACAGGGTGCTCTGTCTAAGCAGCCCGCATCGTAGTGCTAGAGGATGATGTAAGAAAGCCTAATGTCTCAGTGCTACCGGCTGATCTGTTGAAGGAGATTCATGTCACAGCATGGCTGCTCTGTCCAGGCAGACAGAGCCACAGTGCTACAGAAGGCTCTATCTAAGCAGGCGTGTCACTGTGTTAATGTCACAGTGCTTTAGGTTGCTCTTTCTAAGCAGACAATATCACAGTGCTAGATGCTGATATATCTAAGAAGATTAATGTAACAGAGTGACTGCTCTGTTTGGGCAGAGACTGTCACAGAGCTCCAGGACTCTCTAGCTAATCAGACAGTGCCACTGTGCTAATGTCACAGTGGCACAGATTGCTATTTCTAAGTAGACAATATCACATTGCTACAGGCTGATCTATCTAAGGAGATTATCGTCACAGTCATACAGGTTGCTCTTTTTAAACAGACAATATCATAGTGCAACAGGGTGATCGACTTAAGAAAATGAACATCATTGCATGGATGCTCTATCCAGGCAGACTGTGTCACAGTGCTACAGGGTGACCTATCTAAGGAGTTAATGTTACAGTGCTACAGGCTGCTCCAACTAAGCAAAGCCATATCACAGTGCTACAGGATGATCTAGGGAGATTATGTCACAGTGCTACAGGATGATCTAACGAGATTATTGTCACAATTCTACATGATGATCTAAAGAGATTGGTGTCACAGTGCTACAGGGCGATATAAAGAGATTAGTGTCACAGTCCCACAGGGTGATCTAGGGAGATTAATGTCACAGTGCTACAGGAAGATCTAGGGAGATATATGTCACAGTGCTACAGGAGGATCCAAAGAGATTAGTGTCACAGTCGTACAGGATGATCTAAGGAGATTGGTGTCACAGTGCTACAGGGTTATCCAAAGAAATTACTTTCACAGTGCTACGGGGTGCTCTAAGGAGATCAGTGTCTAAAAAGACACATATTACAGCACCACAGACTATGGAGAAGTGTGGCTCACTGGTTAGAGGAGGCAGACCTGGAAGCAGAGGTCAGCCCGGGACCAGGGTTCAATTCCCGGCTCGGCGGGGTCCTGAGTCCTAAAATGTCCATGGACTCGACAATTCCCGCTCCGGTGCCTACTCGATTCACGGGTTCACACTCTGCGACTCTGGGCAATAGCTTGCTTAATCTCCACAACGGCCCCTCGCGGCGGGATGCCTGGCTTTCACCTTGCGGATACCCTGCCGGGGTTATCTCACAGGGGAATACCAGGAAGGGGTTCCCTAAGCATGCGCTTAGAAACCGCTCGGTGATTTGCGTTATATAAATTCCTGTACATTTACATAACCTACTAACATCACAGCGTAGATGCTCTATCTAAGCACTCAGTGCTACAGGATGGTCTATGCAAGGAGATTAATGCCACAGTGCTACAATCTTCTCTATCTAAAAGGAGCCATAATAAAGTGCTACACGATGATCTATCTAAGGAGATCAATGTCTCACTGTGACTGCTTTATCTATGTAAGCACAGTCACAAGGTTAAAGGCTGATCTACCGAAGGAGATTAATGTCATTGTGCTACAGGATGATCCATCTAAGGAGATTAATGTTACAGTGCTACAGGCTGCTGTGTGTAAGCAGGCAGTGTCACAGGGCTACAGGATGATCTATCCGTAATGAGATAAATTTTACAGTGTTATACTGTGTGTAAGCAGATGGTGCAGTGCTACAGGATGATCTATCTAAAGGCGCTTACTGTTACTATGCTACAAGCTGCACAGTCTAACCAGAACAATGTCCCATTGTTAAAAGACGATCTATGTTTGCAGACTAAGGTCACAATGACTCAGGAACCCTTTTCTAACCATACCAATGTTGCAGTGCCAGAGCAGCCTATGTCACAGTGTTAAAGGCATACGCACCTAGGCATTGTCATGTCAGAGTCCCACTGGAGTGCTGTCAAGCCAAACCTATGTGACAGAACTAGTGGCTGTCCTTTCTATCCAGATGCTTCAGCTTTTTATAGCTAAACAGACTACTGACAGAGTGCTACAGCCTCCTCTCTCCAGCCACAGTAATGTGACTGGGCCATAAGCCAGTCTATCCTACCAGACCGAAGTCAAGGTAGAAGAGGCTACTCTATCAACCCAACAAATGTCCCAGACCTCCAGAAACCTCTATCTTTCTAGACTAATGCAACAGTGCTAAGAGCAGCCCTGTCTAAATAGGTAAGCCTCAGGGTAGAGTAATCTACTCTATTCAACCCGACTAACATCACAATACTACCTCCTACTCTATCTTAACCACTAAGGTCACAGTACTACATATTCCTCCATCTAACCAGACCAATATTACAATTTTTATATCCAACCTGACCAATGGTACGGTGCTACAGTGCCCCATCCTTCTTGATCCAACCCCAAAAAAGTAAAGTGCAGCAAGATGCTCTGTCTAACTATGCTGCTCCCACGGTGGCCCTGGTTCTCTGTCTAGCCCGAAAACTGGTAATGTGCAACAAGCTGCATCTGTGCCCCATGCGCCTCACTATAACCTGAATCATGGTAAGGGCAGCAAGCTACTCTACCTAACCAGGCTGCTGCCATGGAGCCCCAGGTGTCACACTCTAACCAAAATGTGCAGCAAGCTGCTCTAACTAACCAGGCTGCTGCCACGGGGTTCGTGCTTCTTGGTCTACCTCAAATACTGGAACACGGTAGTAAGATGCTCTATCCGACCAGACTGCTGCCACTGGTCCAGGCTTCTTGGTCTACCTCAAATACTGGAACAAGGCATCAAGATGCTCTATCCAACCATGCAGCTGCCACAGGTCCAGGCTTTTTGGTCTGCCTCAAATACTGGAACAAGGCAGTAAGATACTCTCTCCGACCAGACATCTGCCATGGGTCCCATGCTTCATGGTCTAACTCAAATACTGGAACAAGGCAGTAAGATGCTATATCCGACTAGGCGGCTGCCATGGGGTCCAGGCTTCTTGGTCTACTTCAAATACTGGAACAAGGCAGCAAGATGCTCTATCCAACCATGCAGCTGCCACAGGTCCAGGCTTATTGGTCTGCCTCAAATACTGGAACAAGGCAGTAAGATGCTCTCTCCGACCAGACATCTGCCATGGGTCCCATGCTTCTTGGTCTAACTCAAATACTGGAACAAGGCAGTAAGATGCTGTATCCGTCTAGGCTGCTGCCATGGGTCCCAGGCTTCTTAGTCTACTTCAAATGCTGGAACTAGGCAGCAAGATGCTGTATCTGGCTAGGCTGCTGCCACGGGTCCAGGCTTCTTGGTCTGCCTCAAATACTGGAACAAGACAGCAAGATGCACTATCTGACTAGGCTGCTGCCACAAGTCCCAAGCTTCTTGTTCTACCTCAAATACTGGAACAAGGCAGCTAGATGCTCTATCCAACCAGGCTGCTGCCATGCGTCCAGGCTTCTTGGTCTACCTCAAATACTCAAACAAGGCAGTAAGATGCTCCATCCGACTAGGCTGCTGCCTCGGGTTCCAGGCTTCTGGTCTACCTCAAATACTGGAGCAAGGCAGTAAGATGCTCTATCCAACTAGGCTGCTGCCATGGGGTCCGAGCTTCTTGGTCTACCGCAAATACTGGAGCAAGGCAGCAAGATGCTCTATCCGACTAGGCTGCTGCCACGGGGTCCAGGCTTCTAGGTCTACCTCAAATACTGGAGCAAGGCAGTAAGATGCTCTATCCGACTAGGCTGCTGCCACGTGGTCCAGGCTTCTTGGTCTACTGCAAATACTGGAGCAAGGCAGCAAGATGCTCTATCTGACTAGGCTGCTGCCACGGGCTCCAGGCTTCTTGTTCTACCTCAAATACTGGAGCAAGGCAGCAAGATGCTCTATCCGACCAGGCTGTTGCCAGGGGTCCCAGGCTTCTTGGTCTGCCTCAAATACTGGAACAAGGCAGCAAGATGCTCTCTCCGACCATACATCTGCCACGGGTGCAATGCTTCTTGGTCTAACTCAAATACTGGAACAAGGCAGTAAGATGCTGTATCCGACTAGCCTGCTGCCATGGGTCCCAGGGTTCTTGGTCTACTTCAAATGCTGGAACAAGGCAGCAAGATGCTCTATCCGACCAGGCTGCTGCCTCGGGATGAGGCTTTCTTGATCTACCTCAAACACTGGAACAAGGCAGTAAGATGCTCTATCCAACCAGGCTGCTGTCACGCGTCCAGGCTTCTTGGTCTACCTCAAATACTGGAACAAGGCAGTAAGATGCTCTATCTGACTAAGCTGCTGCCACTGGTCCAGGCTTCTTGGTCTACCTCAAATACTGGAACAAGGCAGTAAGATGCTCTATCCGACCAGGCTGCTGCCACTGGTCCAGGCTTCTTGGTCTACCCCAAATACTGGAACAAGGCAGTAAGATGCTCTATCTGACTAGGCTGCTGCCACGGGGTCCAGGCTTCTTGTTCTACCTCAAATACTGGAACAAGGCAGCAAGATGCTCTATCCGACCAGGCTGCTGCCTCGGGTCGAGGCTTTCTTGATCTACCTCAAATACTGGAACAAGGCAGTAAGATGCTCTATCCAACCAGGCTGCTGCCACACGTCCAGGCTTCTTGGTCTACCTCAAATACTGGAACAAGGCAGTAAGATGCTCTATCTGACTAAGCTGCTGCCACGGGGTCCAGGTTTCTGGTCTACCTCAAATACTGGAGCAAGGCAGTAAGATGCTCTAGCCAACTAGGCTGCTGCCACGGGGTCCAGGCTTCTTGGTCTACCGCAAATACTGGAGCAAGGCAGCAAGATGCTCTATCCGACTAGGCTGCTGCCACGGGGTCCAGGCTTCTAGGTCTACTTCAAATACTGGAGCAAGGCAGTAAGATTCTCTATCCGACTAAGCTGCTGCCATGGGGTCCAGGCTTCTAGTTCTACCTCAAATACTGGAGCAAGGCAGTAAGATGCTCTATCCGACTAGGCTGCTGCCACGTGGTCCAGGCTTCTTGGTCTACTGCAAATACTGGAGCAAGGCAGCAAGATGCTCTATCAGACTAGGCTGCTGCCATGGGGTCCAGGCTTCTTGGTCTACTTCAAATACTGGAACAAGGCATCAAGATGCTCTATCCAACCATGCAGCTGCCACAGGTCCAGGCTTTTTGGTCTGCCTCAAATACTGGAACAAGGCAGTAAGATACTCTCTCCGACCAGACATCTGCCATGGGTCCCATGCTTCATGGTCTAACTCAAATACTGGAACAAGGCAGTAAGATGCTATATCCGACTAGGCGGCTGCCATGGGGTCCAGGCTTCTTGGTCTACTTCAAATACTGGAACAAGGCAGCAAGATGCTCTATCCAACCATGCAGCTGCCACAGGTCCAGGCTTATTGGTCTGCCTCAAATACTGGAACAAGGCAGTAAGATGCTCTCTCCGACCAGACATCTGCCATGGGTCCCATGCTTCTTGGTCTAACTCAAATACTGGAACAAGGCAGTAAGATGCTGTATCCGTCTAGGCTGCTGCCATGGGTCCCAGGCTTCTTAGTCTACTTCAAATGCTGGAACTAGGCAGCAAGATGCTGTATCTGGCTAGGCTGCTGCCACGGGTCCAGGCTTCTTGGTCTGCCTCAAATACTGGAACAAGACAGCAAGATGCACTATCTGACTAGGCTGCTGCCACAAGTCCCAAGCTTCTTGTTCTACCTCAAATACTGGAACAAGGCAGCTAGATGCTCTATCCAACCAGGCTGCTGCCATGCGTCCAGGCTTCTTGGTCTACCTCAAATACTCAAACAAGGCAGTAAGATGCTCCATCCGACTAGGCTGCTGCCTCGGGTTCCAGGCTTCTGGTCTACCTCAAATACTGGAGCAAGGCAGTAAGATGCTCTATCCAACTAGGCTGCTGCCATGGGGTCCGAGCTTCTTGGTCTACCGCAAATACTGGAGCAAGGCAGCAAGATGCTCTATCCGACTAGGCTGCTGCCACGGGGTCCAGGCTTCTAGGTCTACCTCAAATACTGGAGCAAGGCAGTAAGATGCTCTATCCGACTAGGCTGCTGCCACGTGGTCCAGGCTTCTTGGTCTACTGCAAATACTGGAGCAAGGCAGCAAGATGCTCTATCTGACTAGGCTGCTGCCACGGGCTCCAGGCTTCTTGTTCTACCTCAAATACTGGAGCAAGGCAGCAAGATGCTCTATCCGACCAGGCTGTTGCCAGGGGTCCCAGGCTTCTTGGTCTGCCTCAAATACTGGAACAAGGCAGCAAGATGCTCTCTCCGACCATACATCTGCCACGGGTGCAATGCTTCTTGGTCTAACTCAAATACTGGAACAAGGCAGTAAGATGCTGTATCCGACTAGCCTGCTGCCATGGGTCCCAGGGTTCTTGGTCTACTTCAAATGCTGGAACAAGGCAGCAAGATGCACTATCTGACTAGGCTACTGCCACGGGTCCAGGCTTCTTGGTCTACCTCAAATACTGGAAAAAGACAACAAGAAGCTCTATCCCACTAGGCTGCTGCCACGGGTTCCAGGCTTCTTGTTCAACCTCAAATACTGGAACAAGGCTGCAAGATGCTCTATCCGACTAGGCTGTTGCCACGGGTCCCAGGATTCTTGGTCTACCTCAAATACTGGAACAAGGCAGCAAGATGCTCTATCCGACCAGGCAGCTGCCACAGGTCCAGGCTTCTTGGTCTATCTCAAATACTGAAACAAGGCAGTAAGATGCTCTATCTGACTAAGCTGCTGCCACGTGGTCCGGGCTTCTTGGTCTCCCGCAAATACTGGAGCAAGGCAGCAAGATGCTCTATCCGACTAGGCTGCTGCCACGGGGTCCAGGCTTCTTGGTCTACCGCAAATACTGGAGCAAGGCAGCAAGATGCTCTATCCGACTAGGCTGCTGCCACGGGGTCCAGGCTTCTAGGTCTACTTCAAATACTGGAGCAAGGCAGTAAGATGCTCTATCCGACTAAGCTGCTGCCAAGGGGTCCAGGCTTCTAGTTCTACCTCAAATACTGGAGCAAGGCAGTAAGATGCTCTATCCGACTAGGCTGCTGCCACGTGGTCCAGGCTTCTTGGTCTACTGCAAATACTGGAGCAAGGCAGCAAGATGCTCTATCAGACTAGGCTGCTGACATGGGGTCCAGGCTTCTTGGTCTACTTCAAATACTGGAACAAGGCATCAAGATGCTCTATCCAACCATGCAGCTGCCACAGGTCCAGGCTTTTTGGTCTGCCTCAAATACTGGAACAAGGCAGTAAGATACTCTCTCCGACCAGACATCTGCCATGGGTCCCATGCTTCATGGTCTAACTCAAATACTGGAACAAGGCAGTAAGATGCATCCGACTAGGCTGCTGCCATGGGGTCCAGGCTTCTTGGTCTACTTCAAATACTGGAACAAGGCAGCAAGATGCTCTATCCAACCATGCAGCTGCCACAGGTCCAGGCTTCTTGGTCTGCCTCAAATACTGGAACAAGGCAGTAAGATGCTCTCTCCGACCAGACATCTGCCATGGGTCCCATGCTTCTTGGTCTAACTCAAATACTGGAACAAGGCAGTAAGATGCTGTATCCGTCTAGGCTGCTGCCATGGGTCCCAGGCTTCTTAGTCTACTTCAAATGCTGGAACTAGGCAGCAAGATGCTGTATCTGGCTAGGCTGCTGCCACGGGTCCAGGCTTCTTGGTCTGCCTCAAATACTGGAACAAGACAGCAAGATGCACTATCTGACTAGGCTGCTGCCACAAGTCCCAAGCTTCTTGTTCTACCTCAAATACTGGAACAAGGCAGCTAGATGCTCTATCCAACCAGGCTGCTGCCATGCGTCCAGGCTTCTTGGTCTACCTCAAATACTCAAACAAGGCAGTAAGATGCTCTATCCGACTAGGCTGCTGCCTCGGGTTCCAGGCTTCTGGTCTACCTCAAATACTGGAGCAAGGCAGTAAGATGCTCTATCCAACTAGGCTGCTGCCATGGGGTCCGAGCTTCTTGGTCTACCGCAAATACTGGAGCAAGGCAGCAAGATGCTCTATCCGACTAGGCTGCTGCCACGGGGTCCAGGCTTCTAGGTCTACCTCAAATACTGGAGCAAGGCAGTAAGATGCTCTATCCGACTAGGCTGCTGCCACGTGGTCCAGGCTTCTTGGTCTACTGCAAATACTGGAGCAAGGCAGCAAGATGCTCTATCTGACTAGGCTGCTGCCACGGGCTCCAGGCTTCTTGTTCTACCTCAAATACTGGAGCAAGGCAGCAAGATGCTCTATCCAACCAGGCTGTTGCCAGGGGTCCCAGGCTTCTTGGTCTGCCTCAAATACTGGAACAAGGCAGCAAGATGCTCTCTCCGACCATACATCTGCCACGGGTGCAATGCTTCTTGGTCTAACTCAAATACTGGAACAAGGCAGTAAGATGCACTATCTGACTAGGCTGCTGCCACGGGTCCAGGCTTCTTGGTCTACCTCAAATACTGGAAAAAGACAACAAGAAGCTCTATCCCACTAGGCTGCTGCCACGGGTTCCAGGCTTCTTGTTCAACCTCAAATACTGGAACAAGGCTGCAAGATGCTCTATCCGACTTGGCTGTTGCCACGGGTCCCAGGATTCTTGGTCTACCTCAAATACTGGAACAAGGCAGCAAGATGCTCTATCCGACCAGGCAGCTGCCACAGGTCCAGGCTTCTTGGTCTACCTCAAATACTGGAACAAGGCAGTAAGATGCTCTATCTGACTAAGCTGCTGCCACGTGGTCCAGGCTTCTTGGTCTCCCGCAAATACTGGAGCAAGGCAGCAAGATGCTCTATCCGACTAGGCTGCTGCCACGGGGTCCAGGCTTCTTGGTCTACCGCAAATACTGGAGCAAGGCAGCAAGATGCTCTATCCGACTAGGCTGCTGCCACGGGGTCCAGGCTTCTAGGTCTACTTCAAATACTGGAGCAAGGCAGTAAGATGCTCTATCCGACTAAGCTGCTGCCAAGGGGTCCAGGCTTCTAGTTCTACCTCAAATACTGGAGCAAGGCAGTAAGATGCTCTATCCGACTAGGCTGCTGCCACGTGGTCCAGGCTTCTTGGTCTACTGCAAATACTGGAGCAAGGCAGCAAGATGCTCTATCAGACTAGGCTGCTGCCATGGGGTCCAGGCTTCTTGGTCTACTTCAAATACTGGAACAAGGCATCAAGATGCTCTATCCAACCATGCAGCTGTCACAGGTCCAGGCTTTTTGGTCTGCCTCAAATACTGGAACAAGGCAGTAAGATACTCTCTCCGACCAGACATCTGCCATGGTTCCCATGCTTCTTGGTCTAACTCAAATACTGGAACAAGGCAGTAAGATGCTATATCCGACTAGGCTGCTGCCATGGGGTCCAGGCTTCTTGGTCTACTTCAAATACTGGAACAAGGCAGCAAGATGCTCTATCCAACCATGCAGCTGCCACAGGTCCAGGCTTCTTGGTCTGCCTCAAATACTGGAACACGGCAGTAAGATGCTCTCTCCGACCAGACATCTGCCATGGGTCCCATGCTTCTTGGTCTAACTCAAATACTGGAACAAGGCAGTAAGATGCTGTATCCAACTAGGCTGCTGCCATGGGTCCCAGGCTTCTTAGTCTACTTCAAATGCTGGAACTAGGCAGCAAGATGCTGTATCCGGCTAGGCTGCTGCCACGCGTCCAGGCTTCTTGGTCTACCTCAAATACTCAAACAAGGCAGTAAGATGCTCTATCCAACTAGGCTGCTGCCTTGGGTTCCAGGCTTCTGGTCTACCTCAAATACTGGAGCAAGGCAGTAAGATGCTCTATCCAACTAGGCTGCTGCCATGGGGTCCGAGCTTCTTGGTCTACCGCAAATACTGGAGCAAGGCAGCAAGATGCTCTATCCGACTAGGCTGCTGTCACGGGGTCCAGGCTTCTAGGTCTACCTCAAATACTGGAGCAAGGCAGTAAGATGCTCTATCCGACTAGGCTGCTGCCACGTGGTCCAGGCTTCTTGGTCTACTGCAAATACTGGAGCAAGGCAGCAAGATGCTCTATCTGACTAGGCTGCTGCCACGGGCTCCAGACTTCTTGTTCTACCTCAAATACTGGAACAAGGCAGCAAGATGCTCTATCCGACCAGGCTGTTGCCAGGGGTCCCAGGCTTCTTGGTCTGCCTCAAATACTGGAACAAGGCAGCAAGATGCTCTCTCCGACCATACATCTGCCACGGGTCCAATACTTCTTGGTCTAACTCAAATACTGGAACAAGGCAGTAAGATGCTGTATCCGACTAGGCTGCTGCCATGGGTCCCAGGGTTCTTGGTCTACTTCAAATGCTGGAACAAGGCAGCAAGATGCACTATCTGACTAGGCTGCTGCCACGGGTCCAGGCTTCTTGGTCTACCTCAAATACTGGAAAAAGACAACAAGAAGCTCTATCCCACTAGGCTGCTGCCACTGGTTCCAGGCTTCTTGTTCAACCTCAAATACTGGAACAAGGCTGCAAGATGCTCTATCCGACTAGGCTGTTGCCACGGGTCCCAGGCTTCTTGGTCTACCTCAAATACTGGAACAAGGCAGCAAGATGCTCTATCCGACCAGGCAGCTGCCACAGGTCCAGGCTTCTTGGTCTGCCTCAAATACTGGAACAAGGCAGTAAGATGCTCTCTCCGACCAGACATCTGCCACGGGTCCCATGCTTCTTGGTCTAACTCAAATACTGGAACAAGGTAGTAAAATGCTGTATTCAACTAGGCTGCTGCCATGGGTCCCAGGCTTCTTGGTCTACTTCAAATGCTGGAACAAGGCAGCAAGACGCTGTATCCGGCTAGGCTGCTGCCACAGGTCCAGGCTTCTTGGTCTACCTCAAATACTGGAAGAAGGCAGCAAGCTGCTGTATCAGACTAGGCTGCTCCCACGGGTCCCAGGCTTCTTGGTCAACCTCAAAAACTGGAACAAGGCAAGAAGATGCACTATCTGCCTAGGCTGCTGCCACAGGTCCCAGGCTTCTTGGTCAAACTCAAATACTGGAAAAAAGACAGCAAGAAGCTCTATCCCACTAGGCTGCTACCACGGGTCCCAGGCTTCTTGGTCTACCTCAAATACTGGCACAATGCAGTAAGATTCTCTACCCGACCTGGCTGCTGCCACAGGGCCCAGGCTTCTTGGTCTACCTCAAATACTGGAACACGGCAGTAAAATGCTCTATCTGACTAGGCTGCTGCCACAGGTCCCAGTCTTCTTGACACAAACATAAGTGCTGGTACCAATAAGCGGGTGCCAGTTGGCCCCACCTGCAACCACTGAGTTAACCCATGACAGTCTTTACATCCAGTAGGATTTGGAGAAAAAACAGAACACATGGGAGTACAGGCTGCCCTCTCGTTCAAGCAAATGTTATATTGTAGATGAGATGAATGTTTTTTGGAACAATGAGATCACAGTGGTATAGGTTGCGCTTTCTAGGTGTGTTATAAGCATGGTGCGACGAGTTGGAATCGCTAACCGCACTGTCACAATGCTCAAAACTGCTTTTTTCGAACTACATGAATGCTACTTGCCACCTGATGAAGATCTAACCAGGCTAAGGTGCAGTTTTGTATGTTAGAATATTAATAACACAAATACTGTCTGCCAAATATTGTGGCATAAATATCAATTACAAAATATCCCTCTATTGGGTCCAGAGTTTCTATTAAGAACTCCAATGGGGTGATCATTATTTAAATGACAACTGTTGCTATGCATCACAAAAACCCTAGGCTTCGACTATCTGAGTATACCTAAAAAACTAACTTTTTGCTGCAATATAGTCGCATAGCTGACTGTGTGGAATTTAGCTGAGTGGTGGCAGTCACTAGTTTTACATGGTGCCTACTCAGGGATGATGTCTACTGTCCACTCCACACATATCCAGAAGGTGCTCAGCAGTATGATTTTACTCACAATGATGAGCACATTATGCACACTACTGTTTGCCTTTTTCCCTTTAAAAAGATCTATAAATGTGTATTTAATCCAACTGGCCTCCATGCAGACCTACGACAGATGTGCATGTAAGCCCTTTTGGGTAATCAATCTCAGAAATATTGTTACCTTGGACCATATTACTGAAAGTGCCCCAGGAGTGTAACAGGCGTGTGCGCCTGCTTTGTCTGCCCATGGGGTACTTTGGGATTCCAGAAGGGGCTGCAGACGCTTGCGCCCCCCTTCTGTAATACTGATGGTGATGGTCAGCGCTGTCTTCGGAGAGTGTTCCGTCATTTGCAAGGATGCCTGGTTCCCGGCAAACGATGGAATCACTTTGCCCTTGAATCTGTGCCATATTACAGTCGCTAGTACAGCGCCACAAAAAGGTAGCACTTTGTTAGTACGTCCCTTGAGAGCAGCCCTTTGAAGGAATGAAGGGGAGTCCCATGGACCTCACAGACATTCCCCTGCAGGCGGAAGCAGCCACTCACTGTCCCATGCAAGGGGATCCTAACCCCTGTTTAACCCGTTGACTGCGGCAGGAATTCTGCTGCAGTGCAGGTGATTTATGACTGGGCGTGGTTAGGACTACCCCTGGCTGTCCTCCGCACATGCCCACCGTGACGTCGGACGGCCCCCCCAAAGGGTTAAAGTGCAGGCAGGTTGCTGCTGGTACAGAGACACACGGAAAACTTTGAAGCAGCCACTCCGTACTTCACTGAACGCGCTGCCACCAGTTTGCAGGTGCCCTGGGGGCAGCTAATACATTGTAATAAGATGCACTATCCCTGTTTGCGCCCAGCGCACAGTTTAAAAATGAGCCACAGCACAAACAGGAAAAATGTGCCATATTTGTTATACGGCTCCAGTACTTAATCATGCATGTAGTTGGCTTTTCTTTGTGTGGACGTTTCCAGGCATCTTGACCGAATGCACAAAGGTTTGCACCAAGAAAGCCTGCTCCTGTTTGCCTTCAAATGTCTTGATCGAAAAACAGAAAAACAAGATACAGGTTACCTTGCTTCAGCCTAGTCTCTGTAAACACGTGAACAACACTTCCAAGGTCCTTGGCCCGCTTTTGGCCTTCGCACAGCCGCTGCTCCTCACCCTGTTTCTGACAGCTCCAGGAACTCTCCTTGGTCTGTTCCTCATACCATAGCTTGCCCAGATGGGGGCAATGAACCGCATTCGAAAGTCCTATACTGCTCTCCATGCTTCACCTGGGCCAGAGACTGGCCGATCCGCATTCCCCCAGCCCTTCCTGTGCCCTGCTCCTGGCTTTGGTCCTGAACCGTACTCCACAGACTCCATTTGTCCAACTGCCATGAACATTCCCCCCGTTACTGAGTCGTGGCCTGCTTCTCATCCCTATGCCCCACCTGCATCACTCTCTGCAAACTGCAACTAGAAAGAAGCCCACAACACTACATCGGCACAAGCTTCAGAGACGTTTGTGCCGGCCAACCTTCAGCATCCAAAGACACTGCTGCCATTGAGGATGTACTTGGTGTGGCTGCACCCAACGAGCTTTCCTCTGGAGAGGATGTGCCTTCAGGGCTGGTCCCTGGGGAATTTTTAAATGAAATGCCCATCGATAGGCTTTGGTCAGTAAGTCGGCCATTGGTGAGATGGACCTTAGTGAGGCTACAAGTAGTGCGACTGGTGAAGCCTCCCTCAGGTGGCATCAGTGAGCCTAGCCATAGTTGGTGGTATCCAGTGAGGTGGTCCTAGCGAGACTACTCCCAGTGGAGATATGGTATTCTCGGTGGATGTCAGGCTGCACTCAGCAAGAATACCATAAGTGCAGTTGGCCCTGGTGAAACCGCTCTCAGTCAGAAGGCCCCAGCGAGACTAACCCTAGTATGGTTATCACAACAGCTGTGAGGGCCTACTCGGTGCACACAGATCAACTGAATATAAAAACTTAAAACCAGACTGCACAGAATTATCAGTGACCATCAACATTTCTTTAGAAGGACCACTTAATCTGCTCTACAAGCACAGAGGGTAATATCTATCACAAGACTTGCAAAGCTTGCATTGAAGTTTAACTTTTGTGGGAAAAGTGATATGGGGTAGCATAAATATTATGCAGAACGACTTTTTGAGAGACATGCTTGGCTTACCAAACTGCACTCCGGCCGAGGGGCATGGTTCGGGAGCTGGGGTAGCAAAGGAGGTATGATTTTACTTTTAGACACCACAGTCTGAGTTGGGAAACTCCATAATGACAAAACAGATTATGAGAGAGAAGATAAACAGTGACACATTTATTTAAAATTCTACAAGTGGTTGACTGAGCAACATTAACAGAACTCCAATACAAAATGGTTAAAAAACGCAGAACAGCTTATTGGTTTGGTTCACAAATATGTTTTTCGTGTCTAATTTCCTTATTTAGAATTTGAAGGAGTGGGACATATACCACAAGGTTGCAGAAAACTGGCGGATATCCTGTCCGTCTTATTTAGAGTGCCATTAACATCCATGCATTCCTAATAGGGTGGGCGGGGCATCCAACACTTTTCGGCTGACATCCCTTATCCGCACCATTGTAATGTGCACACAAATGAATTTAAATTTCTGGCTGCAAGAACTTAATGAAAAAACCCAAGATGGAACTATACGAACCCAAATTGCACTTGCAAGAATGGAAACCCCTGCCATCCTAGTTTTAGTGTTAGGAGCTGCAAATGGGCAGGGATTCAAGAAGAGAAAAAAGCGGTGGAGCAGCGCATACAAAAGATCTGCTTGGTCTGGCAATGTCGGGACTTTGTGGGATTCACAAAACGTAAGTAAGTAAAGATAGGTACGTTTTCACCCAAGCACTGTTGGCATAAGTACATCATAAAGTGTGAAAGGGGAAGTTTCAACAGGGCGTAGGGGTTCACTGAACCGAGAAACACATTTCCTGGGGTGATAAAATGGAAAAAGTAAGGAACAGTTTGCACTAAACACGTTAGATTTTCAGCCGGTTGAAAATATGGAAACTGAAAAGGTGTATATGTAATGGAAAGACTTACAACTGTGGAAAGCTAACACAATTGAAGTTGTAAAGGTCTAGATGTTTTGTTTGTGTGAATAGTCGAACCCAAATCTAAAATAGGAGTAGAAAGACTGACTTATGGCAGTAAAATGGTGTGAATTGCACTTTCAAAATTACACCATATCTATGAAGCTCACTAAAATATTTATAGTGAGAGAAGAAAGGCTTTCTAAGGATAATTAAGAAATGTATCTCATTTCATACATCACAGCATAAAATTTGCAAATGCAAGGCCAGAAAGATAGGCGTGATTGTTTTAGCAAACATCATACATTTGAGCTTTTTGTTCCTACAGTTGGAGGGTAGCGCAGTTCGGACAATAACGTTTAGTAAGTACTTAAATAGATGTTATTGTAACTTATATCAGTGATAAGTTAGGACTTTCCTTCGTAAATCAGACTCTCTGCTTGTTTAGATGACTGACTTAGCTTGTCTTGAAAAGAAACAATACCAAGAAATGTACTACAAATATACAAATAATCTATTCCAGGAGAAATATCTGGTTGATATAAAGTATTCCGAATATAGATGACCGATCTCTTCGCATGTGGGGCTAATACAACTGTGTTGTGAATGAAAGCCTTGGTTCACACATAGTTTTTTTGTCACAAGGCAGTCCTGAAACAGTTTAACAACTTACTTTCTACGCTTACAAATCTTAAAACTGTACTTTCTAATTTAAAACAGTCTAAAGAATAAAGTGGGTGACATTTGTTTTTGTACATTTGCCTGTTACTGAAGTGGTTGCCAAGTTCCTGCGAAATGTATTTTTATAAATGAGTCTCTTGCTTAGGGACTGTTAATGGCACTCAGTTTGATTTTGTAGACATGAAGATGTTCCTGCAGGGGAGGAGTAAAGACAACTCAGGAATATGATACAATTGAGATATTAACCATATTATAAAAGCAGCTGTTCATCTGACCCTTGCCTGAGAGTAAAACAAATGTAAATGCATCATGGCACATCTCCCAATTCTATTGGTGTATTTCTATTTCCGTTACTGGGGAAAGGTTGCTATCAATAAATCAAATTCTAGGTAATTGTGGAGTAAAGCAAGAGGAGAGTTACTAAGAATACATTTGGATAAAGTGAATTGTAGGAGAGTAGGGTCTGCTTCCTATGGTCACCCCCACTTTTTGCTGCAATTTTCTGGTTTTTCGACTTTAGTGTGGCTGTGGGTCTGCTAATCAGACCCACAGCCCAGCTGTTCTCTCTCTAAATTGATACCATGTACTTTAGGTACATACCTGATTGGGTATTGGGTCACCTCTGTGAGCCCCTGTATAGTGTACCATAGGTACCCAGAGCATAGGTGCATCCAAGGCCTACCAGGGGCTGCAGCATGTATTATGCCACCCCTGGCCGGCCATCCAAACTGACACCACAGGCTGATCACTGAGCTTGGGTGAGGTGGTGTAATCACCCTTTACTTAGATATAGTATACCTATATCTACCCATATATATAGACATATATGCACCTATAAGTCACTCCTTCTAGAGGGAAAAGACATGTATGTTACTGCTTTACCCGGTTAAAGTTAAACAGAGCCCCAGCATCACAAAATGGATGCTGCTGCCACAGATACAAGTCTGACCTCCTGCTGCTGGACGAAACTCCGGCAGGGGAGGCCTGAACAATAGGTTTCCTGTCCAGGGAGGTGCCAGCACCTCCCCAGACAGGCAGATGTGTATTGGGACAGGGAGGGCTGCATCAGCAGATGCTTTTTGAGACACCGCCTGAGGCACACAAGGTGCTCCATGCATAGCCCGGTTCAAACCAGTTGCCCGGGCACTCCAGCCCCGCTCTGGCGTGAAACTGGACAAAGGGAAAGCGGTGTAACCACCCCCTTCCCAGGTCCACCCATAGGAGAGACCTAGCAGTTAATCCAGCCCCTTTCCTTAGTATAAGTATTGGAGCTGTGTCCCCAGGACTTTAGATTATCCTGGAACGAAACTTTGATACAGAACTCTAGGTCCTTCGACGTTCTATTTCAACTCGAAGACTGAAGACATCTCCCTTGTGGTCAAGGAGTGACCACCCTGTGCAAACAGGCACCATCAGTAACTTGCCGATCTGCTTTGTCAACGCTCCCGCCGGAACCCGAAGACTCAGCGACACAGGAACTGGACTTCCAGACTTCTCTGACTCCGACTCACATCCACAGCAAAGCTGAGACCCGTGGCGGACACGAGAGACAAGAGACGTGGGACCGGACACCATGGACATCCTGCATTTTGCTAACAGCTCGACTACCGAGGTACCCTCGCAGTTGTGCATTGGGGTACAAAAAGCCCCAGACCCGCGCGCCATTTGCACCGAAGCTCAGCCCTCCACACTCCACGAGTGCAGCGTGGGGCCCACTTGTGCATTTCAGCTCGACGCGTCTTCCCGGTTGCTAGCCCGTTGGCTAGTGTGCCTCCTGAAGACAAACCTTTGAAACCAAACTGCTTTCCTGGTTGCACCAGGCTTGCTACAGCTTCCCTGCAAAGGTGAAGCTCCTCAGACCTTGCTGGTCTGACCCGAAGCCCATCTTCACTGCCTGCTTGGATTGCGTTTACCAAGGCTTGTTGGGTCCATGTCCGGATATCGACATCGCAGTCAACTAGGTCTGTTGAGGTACAGCTTGAACCCAGCTGCTGGTTGTCGTCGACGCCTCCTGGTCCTCGTGGCTGCAGAGACAAGCTTCACCTCTTCACCTGAGATCATCGCAACATCGCCTGGTTCCTTCCTGGTACCTACCTGGTCACTGGCTAGTGACCCAGACTCTGTCTCCTCTGCTTTCAGGTTCTTTACATCTTCGATCCACCCTTGGATCCACCCGGACACTTTTCCTCTGGTAGCCTGCAGCACTTCTTTGCAGATCTCCATAGAAAACGACAACGAAACCCGACACCAAAAGCCACCTATGCACCCGGCTTCCCTGGGTGAGGTAACACGAGTACTCTGGTGCTCCCATGGGTCTTGACTCTCGAATTGTCCTAGTCTAAAGGGGTTTTGTCGTAGTCCATCCGGAAGTGCCCTTAAACAGTAACTTTGTAACTCTTACGTTCTCCATTATAAGTCAATGGTAACTCGGGACTGTGTTTAGACACTGCACGCATCTCCCGTGGGCCTCCTACTTCCTAATCTTTGGTTGTTTAGTGTAGCCCCAGCGATGCCCTAGGCCTACTCACTGTTTCTGTCATGGTTCTTATACCACTTACTTAGTATATGGTTTGTGAGGCCCCTAGGGCAAAACTGTATTTGTGCAACTTATCGTATGCTAATTGATTTGGGGGGGGGGCTCTACAATCACTCGGGGGCACACCTTGCTGCTCGCGCTTACCCGGCCAGGGGGCCAATCTTCCTGCACACCTGCCCTCTGACGCCGCAAACCAGCACCAGCGGCCGCGAGGGGGGAAAAGACTCCTTTTCCCAGACGCCCTAGCGGCGCAACACCGGATTTCCGCGCAAGGAGGCGCAACAAAAGGACACCAGCCCCGGCGAAGCGGGGGGCTCTACAATCACTCGGGGGCACATCTTGCTGCTCGCGCTTACCCGGCCAGGGGGCCAATCTTCCTGCACACCTGCCCTCCGACGCCGCAAACCAGCACCAGCGGCCGCGAGGGGGGAAAAGACTCCATTTCCCAGACGGCCTAGCGACGCAACACCCGATTTCCGCCCAAGGAGGCGCAACAAAAGGACACCAGCCCCGGCGAAGCGGGGGGCTCTACAATCACTCGGGGGCACACCTTGCTGCTCGCGCTTACCCGGCCAGGGGGCCAATCTTCCTGCACACCTGCCCTCCGACGCCGCAAACCAGCACCAGCTGCCGCGAGGGGGGGAAAGACTCCATTTCCCAGACGCCCTAGCGGCGCAACACCGGATTTCCGCCCAAGGAGGCGCAACAAAAGGACACCAGCCCCCGCGTCGCGGGATCGCGTGCGGGTCGACGCCCGGGGCTAAGCCCGGGCAAAGGGCGGGCCCTCTGTGGCCCTCCGGGGACTGAAGGGGTCGGGACGGGTCCCCTCCCTTGATCCTACTGTGAGAGGAGGTAGAGTGATTCTAATTACTAATAGGCTATTTGTGTGGTTTGATAAATCCTACTCTAACAATGTCACTCAAGGGGGGGACAAACATTGCTTCCGAGAGGGTCCCGTGCCAAGGGCCACAAGAGCATCACATGATTAGTACCAGCACACTGCCTACTGTTCATGAGACAGACTATAACTCTCCTTGCCACTCTTTAATCAGTATGCTATCTCCCTTACAAACTCCAGTAAGAGTGCAAAACCTGTCTTTGTGGGACGAATTAAACATCCTATGCAATACCAAGTACGCCGTAGTGGAATCACCTACTCCTGTTAAAGGCACCTGCTCCTCAAGTACTAACGGTAGTTTACGGGATCCTCCCTTTTCACATAAGAAAGACAATATCCAAGATCTAGCCCTCCCTCGACCTTTACCCACTAAAAGGAAGCATTACGAGGACAATTCCGAAGGGAATCATTCCAAATTGCAAAAACTATCCGTAAGTCCTACATTACCTGCCAACAACCTCCCTACTACCATGGAGTCTGAAGACAAATCAGACGATACAATACTCTACCCCCAGTTGACTCTACTGACCCAGATCGAGCATCTTGTCAAAGCCATCATTTCTCCACTAGTTGAAAAAATCAATTCCATAGGGGAAAGGCTCTCAGGACTATAGAATACAATCACGACCATTCTGACACCTATCAATACTATGGTAACATCTAACCGCTGCCAGCCACTTACAACCTTGGAAACATCTAAGCCGACTCCTAAACGTATAAACGCCCAACTCACATCACAACCACTCAAAATCCCAGCCCCAATTGCACCCAAAGCCCCCCTCAAACCTGCTCCATCAAGGTTCACAGGGGTTAGAACAGAATCAAACAGTCCACCTCGTATACACCTTCCTCCAGAAGCCGTGCCATATGTGTCCGTTCTTTCAGGAGTACCAGCACTTGCTCTTGGGAAAGCAGAAAGACAGCAGGACCTACTAAATAAGGTCATATTCTGGTTAGGGAAAAATAGACCCCTACCACCGGACCAAGATGGTGGAATCCTGAGCGTTAGAAGGGTGGGCTGGCTAGGCTCATTACCAAAAAACATTCCCGGGGACTTGGTACTGGTTAAATTCAGGAACAGGAACATCGTCCCGTACCTAAGATCTTGCCCGCCCCAAGAAGGAGATGGCCCTATATGCACTTGGGATCTGCTTGATTTTTTATCCCTGCATGCCAAACATCCCCCTGCTTAGACCAACACTAGCGATTCAGAAAAGGGGGTGGTGATGAACAGAGTGTCTGAATTGAGCAGGCCACTCTTACCCAGTCCAAAGATCAGGGCTTGATCCATCACCGCTATTTCTCTCACTGCACCATCCCAGCTCAGAACCTGGCTATATGCAAATCAGTCTGTCCCTGGCCCAGTGCATCATGGGAACAGGGCAGACTAAACTACCAAGCCAATTCTTCACCAGAAAGGAGACAAGCTACCTGGGACCGGTTTCTGGCATTTCAGCCGTCTTCGGCCCGGCTTGCTTGAATCCTGATGGTGCAGTGAGAAAGGGAAGTGATTGCCACTATCTAATATTAGGTTGGCTATAATAGAAGCCATTTTAGTTTGATAGGCTTGCAGCCCAGAATAAAAGTCACAGTGGCCAGCAAGCTTCTCAATTTTAATGGTGAGAATTACACTTTTGGTTGATTCTTTCACGAGGGGTGCCTGTGTGGATGTGTACACAAGTGGGAGTTATTATTTGTGTCTCCTTAGTAGTGAAACTATTTATTGATTTCACTGTCTTTTCTTTCCTTTCCACTTCCTTTCACGAGTGAGAGAGAGTCACCGATGATGATAAGTGGGTAAAACTGGTAATCATCAGCCAGTAACCCCTTGTGGCGGTTCTTCCGTGAGGGTCTCTCTCTCTCTCCTCACATTTTTTCACTGTTTGGAATGTGGGGTTTGAAGGTGGTAGCTGATGTGTGGATCTTTTATGAATTTGACACAGTGAAATATAGGAATAAATGAAATTCCTATAAATAAGAAAACATGAAAAATGTGGGTTTCCCCACCAGGTCACGTTTATATTGAAATATGTGTCTGATAGGAGGAGGCTCTGTTTGTGTGTATATTATATGAATATGCGTCAATTGATCTTTATTACATTAAACGTCTATGGGTGCCTGTTGGGTTGTGATGAAACTAGGGGACCGAGACACTATTCTCTTTCCTGCGGGCTGGGGCTGTCCTTGCTCAGCAGCTACACATTCCCCTTATTTTCAAGACTCGCTGGTGCAGAGATGGGCCGCTGCTGTTTCTACAGTGGAGGAGTTGCAACCACAGTTAAAAGAGCAGAATCAGGAGGCATACACTTGCCTGCAGAGGAATTTGAATGCTGGCACCCAGGGGGACGAACTGCATTATTCTCCTGGGGAAGCCATCCCAGGTCACTTGCAGACAGATTTGATTTCTTATGTCTGTGATTTATTGAAACACATGGAAAGCACCCTTGGTATAGCGTCTAAGTAGGATCACCCTATTCAGATAGGGAGCTAGGCTCAGTTTGAGAGCGCAATGGTTTCACTGAAGTGGAATTACATTTATCTCCAGACGGCCCTTCAACTGCTGGTGTGACATCTTCTATACCTTGATTACTGGAGAGGAAGCAACCACAAAAAAGTTGTTGGGTGACTCTCTAATGAAAGGACTCCCCTAGAAGGGAAACACAACACTTCATCCAGAACATAAGGACACTGTGCATCCCCTGGCCTCACAGATTACTAATCACTCAATACCTGTACTTTGCATTCCTTCACATACCATAATAATACATATCACACATGTGAAATCCCGGAATCTCCAAGATTATACACTGCTTGAATTTGAGTAAGGACCGCAGGCTGTCTTACCACAGATCACAAGATCAGAGACTGGAGTGTTTACATGAGACCTGCATTGATGCAGAGACATGGCAAGACGAAATGTGCAGGTAAGTGAAAAGTGTTCTGCCAATCATAGTGGGAATTAGCAATGTAATGAGCTATTGAAACCCATGTGCGAGTTGGAAGACAAAATGGTGACAGTTTGCCTTCCTTACGGAGACATGGCTGAAGCCCCCCTCGGCACCCGACATCGCCATAGCCATCCCGGAAGGCTACAAGATCACCCGCAAGGACCGCACCAACGGAGTAGGAGGAGGAATCACCATCCTCCACAGGAACACTCAAAGTCTCCACCAACTCCGACGACACCCTCAGCACCGCCGAACACCTGCACTTCCAGATCCACACCGACCCCAACACCACCCTCAGAGGAACTCTCATCTACAGACCCCCCGGACCCCGACCACAGTACAGCGACTCCATCGCCGACTTCGTCAGCACACACACCTTCACTTCCATGGACTACATCCTCCTCGGGGACCTGAACTTCCACCTCGAGAACAACAACAACTCCAACTCTTCCACCCGGATCGCCAACCTCGCCAACCTCGGACTCAGACAACTTGTCTCAACACCCACCTACGCCGCCGGCCACACGCTTGACCACATTTTCTCCGCAAGCCCCTACGTCTCCTTCAACCACACCACCAAACTCCACTGGAGCGACCACCGTTGCATCCACTTCACCTTCCAGAAACCCATCACGCACCACCACACCCAACAGTTGCCTCGCCGCTGCTGGAGCAAAGTCACCGAAGACCAGCTATCCTCCACCCTCGCCTGAAGCCCACCCGCAGACCCAACTGACCCGATGCCGCCGCCCGCAACCTCAGACAGTGGATCGACCACTGCTCCAACACCCTCGCCCCGCTCAAGAAACCCTCCAACAGCCACACCAGCAAGAAAGCCACCTGGTTCACCGAAGACCTCCAGGCCTTCAAGCAAACCTACCGAAAGCTAGAGAAGAACTGGCTCCATGGATGGACACCGGAAAGCCATGCAGCCCACAAGAACATTACCAGCAGACACCACCACCTCATCAGATCTGCCAAAAAGGCCTCCTTCAAAGACCGCCTGGACAATAACGCACACAACAGCAAAGAGCTCTTCAACATTGTGAAAGAACTCTCCAACCCCAGCGCCAACACCAACGACATCCCACCTTCGCAAGACCTGTGCGACTCGTAGGCCACCTTTTTCCACCGCAAGATCACAGACATCCACAACAGCTTCAACGCCAAGACCGCCCCAGCAACCACTGAGACCTCCACCCCCACGACCACCATCTGCACCAACCGCCTGCTCTCCTGGACCAACATCAACAATGACAACACTATCAAGATCATGAACACCTCTCCGGCAGAACACAGAGCGTCCGTCTCCCCCCCCATCCGCTCCGAAGCAACCAAGATCATCTGCGGTGTACCCCAGGGCTCATCCCTCAGCCCAAAGCTTTTCAACATCTACATGGCACTGCTCGCCCACGTCGCTCGACTGTACAACCTCAACATCATCTCCTATGCCGATGCCACCTAGCAGATCGTCTCCCTCACCAAGGACCCCCACACCACCAAAACCTACCTCCACAAAGGAATGAAGGCCGTCGCCGACTGGATGAGGAACAGACGACTGAAGCTGAACTCTGACAAGATGGAGGTCCTCATCCTCAGAACCACCCACTCTGCCTCGGATGACTTCTGGTGGCTGACCGCACTAGGAATAGCTCCAACACCCACCGACCACGCATGCAACCTAAGGATCATCCTTGACTCCACCCTCCTCATGACGAAGCAGGTCAACGCTGTCTCTTCCTCCTGCTTCATCACCCTCCGCATGCTCCACAGGATCTACAAGTGGATCCCCACCGAAACTATAAGAACGGTCATCCAGGCCCTCGTCAGCAGCAGGCTGGGCTACGGAAATGCCCTCTACGCAGGAACCTCGGCCAAACTCCTGAAACAGCTCCAAGCATCCAGAACGCCTCAGCACGCCTGATCCTCGACATCCCTTGCTGCAGCCACATCACACCCCACCTATGAGACCTGCACTGGCTTCCCATCAACAAGAGGATAACCTTCAAGCTCCTCACCCATGCACACAAGGCACTCCAAAACACCGGACCAGCGTACCCCAACAGCCGACTCAGCTTCTACACCCCCACCCGCCAGCTCCGCTCCGCCAACCTCGCCCTCACCACTGTCCCCCGCATCCAAAGAGAGACCGCCGGCGGCAGATCATTCTCCCACCTCGCGGCCAAGACATGGAACACCATCCCCATCCACCTACGGCAAACCCGAGACTTACTTACCTTCAGAAAACTCCACAAGACCTGGCTCTTCGAAAAGTAGCAGCTCTCCCACCCCCTAGCGCCTTGAGACCCTCACGGGTAAGTAGTGCGCTTTATAAATGCTATGATTGATTGACTGATTTGGTTATGAACTCACTGTGCATGGAGTTAGTGTCAACTGTGTGGGCATGTGCAGGACCTTGGAGAGTACATATTGCATATTAACTCGAGAAATGTTGATCATGTTGAACCACTTTCTTGTAGTGCCTTATAAAAGGGATAGGGTTTGCAGTGTGGAAAACACTTTCTGCTAAGCTGGCCCTGCCCTTCAAAGGAGATTCTTGCTCCAGTTCTTATCAGATGACCTATTTTTGAAGACATAATGATAACCCCTTTTCTAGTTCATTACAAATGTAGTAGTTGCATTGGTTTGTGACTGTCAGCCAACAGCATCCTTCATACAAGAGCCAGTTAATTTCTAGTCATCTATCTGTATCAATTTGTTGCTCATGATATATACGAATTTGTGACATTGGAATCAAAAATATTTGTTTTTATGTTGCTGCATAATTTAATCAACCGTCCTGCAAAATTCGCCCATATTTCCTGAATCATTCCAGTGACTTTTCCTTGAAACAGGCAATTTCTCAGCAGACTAGTGTACAAGTAACTGTGTTGCAGGAGAGTTCTAGGGTAGGACTCAGACAATGGGATGATCCAGAACCCATATGATTCTCATTCAACGGCAGACCAAAGGAAGAAAGCACACTAAATAAGACCCCGATCTCAAGTGAAACAAGCATTTGCAATGCAATAGGTCTCGTATTAGGAAAGTTAGAGCTATTGGTATTGTAAATGACACATTTTTTATTTAGGTTTTGTTTTTGAAAATTGCGAAATTAATAGCTTTGTCATTTACAATGCCAATAGTTATAACTCTCGCAAATGTGACACCTATAGCATTTGTAATGTAATATGTGTTGTATTTACGTGACTTACATGTATTGATATTACAAATAACAATGTTTTTTAATTTTTTTTAATAAGTAATACTTAAATAAAAGTTATTGTAATTTATAATGGCAATAGCTTAAACTTTTGTAAATAACATTTGTGAAGATTATGTTCAGTGTATTTTATTGTGACGAAAATCCAAGAACATATGTCAAATATTAACATCTTTTTGTTACATTTGTAATAAAGCTTGAAACATTGAGATAACATATTTGAACCAGTTGTTGTTGAATGGTTGCACAGATTGATGCTGTGGTGGAGCTCATGGATGTTGTGGTGCCACTAAGTGATGCCGTGGTGGTGCTGAGTGATGCTGTATGCTATTCTATGTTTTGTTTTGCTATCCTATGTTTTGTTTTGTTATGCTATGCTGTTTTGTTATGCTATGCTATGTTTTGCTATGTTTTGCTATGCTATGCTATGTTATGCTATGCTATGTTTTGCTCTGCTTTGTTATGCTATGCTACGTTTTGTTGTGTTTTATTATGCTATGCTTTGTTTTGCTATGCTATGCTATGTTTTTTTGTGTTGGTATGCTACGTTGTGTTTTGCTATGCTATTATGTTTTATTATGTTTTGTTCAGCCATGCTATGTTTTGTTTTGTTAACCTCATAGATGCTCGTAAACATCCCTCCCCAGTGCTGCGCTGTCCATTGGAACTAGTGCTGAATGGACGTCCAATGGTCGTGCGCAGCACTGGGGAGGTAGTGCTGCCGTCGGCCAACGCACCGACGCAGCACTTAAGGGGTTAAGCTATGCTGTTTTGTTGTGTTTTGTTATGCTATTTTTTGTTATGTTATGCTATGTTTTATGTTATGCTATGTTTTGTTATGCTATGCTATGTTTTGTTTTGCTATCCTATGCTTTGTTTTGTTATGCTATGCTATGTTTAGTTTTGCTATCCTATGCTTTGTTTTGTTATGCTATGTTTTGTTGTGTTTTGTTATGCTATGCTATGTTTTGTTGTGTTTTGCTAGGCTATGCTTTGTTATGCTATGCTTTGTTTTGTTATGCTAAGCTATGTTTTGCTCTGCTATGCTTTGCTATGCTATGTTTTTTATGCTATGCTATGCTTTGTTGTGTTTTATTATGCTATGCTTTGTTTTATTATGCTATGTTTTGTTATGCTATGCTATGTTTTGCTGTGTTTGGTATGCTATGCTGTGTTTTGCTATGCTATATGTTTTGTTAAGCCATGCTATGTTTTGTTGTGTTTTGTTATGCTATGTGTTGTTGTATTTTGTTATGCTATGTTTTGTTATGTTATGCTATGTTTTGTTATGCTATGCTATGCTTTGTTGTGTTTTGTTATGCTTTGTTGTGTTTTGTTATGCTATGCTATGCTATGTTTTGTTATGTATGCTATGGTTTGTTTTGTTTTGTTTTTCTATGTTTTGTTATGCTATGTTTTGTTATGCTATGTTTTGTTATGCTTTGTTGTGTTTTTCTATGTTTTGTTTTGCTATGCTATGCTTTGTTATACTATTCTATGTTTTGTTTTGCTACACTTTGTTTTGTTATGCTATGTTTTGTTATGCTATGGTATGTTTTGTTGTGTTTTGTTATGTTATGCTTTGTTATGCTATGCTATGTTTTCCTATCCTATGCTTTGTTTTGTTATGCTATGCTATGTTTTGTTATGCTATGCTGGTGAGGGTGAGTGAGGGTGGGTGGGTGAGGGTGGGTGAGTGAGTGAGGGTGGGTGAGGGTGGGTGGGTGAGGTTGGGTGGGTGAGTGAGGGTGAGTGAGGGTGAGTGTGTTAGAGCGAGGGTGAGGGTGAGAGGGTTGTGAGGTTGTGTTTTTTTTATGCCATGCTATGTATTGTTATGCTATGCTGATGAGGGTGTATGAGGGTGAGTGAGTGAGGGTGAGTGAGGGTGTGTGAGGGGGTGTGAGGGTGAGGGCGAGGGTGTGATGGTGTGTGAGGCTGAGAGGGTTGGGAGGGTGAGAGGGTGTGAGGGTGATCTAAAAACGAAGGAGGAGGATTTACAGATTGCATGTTCCTTAATAACACCTAATAAAAACAAGTTTTTAAACCAGAAAAATATATGCAAACCCCAGCAAAATGAAATGAACAGGTAGATGTGAATAAAGATGATAATAAATGTGCAATGCACACGAATATTAAGGAAGCCGAGCTAATTGGACGAAATTTAAATACATTAGTGCTACGAAAAAAAATAATAAAGCTTTGCCCTTCGGCGAGATGGAGAAAGTTTGTATGAAGAACTCTTTACATTGTTAAAAGCGCAATAAACATCGTTGCCACGTGGGATGATGAAGCCGTGTGCATCGGCGAAATAATACAAAACTGCACAATACGACAAGGAACAGTGTAAAAAATAAAATAGACATCAATGTCAGCACAATCATGTAAAACCACATGATGCGCCAATTTAAAGTGTACATAAATCGTGCGCATCAGCTGAACACTAATCAAGGAAATCCCACCATGGAGTAATGGTTGTGATCAACATCAGATGGGTCGATAAAGCCACATGCAGAATTGCACAATGCGCCCTTTAAATTGCAAATAAGATGTGCGCATTAGCGTAAAACTAAACAGGAAAAGCCAGCAACGAGTAATGGTTGTGAGGGACGTTGCTATATAAACGGCAAACACAACCAATGGCCCGACGTTATGAAATGTGACATGGCACGTAGTGAATTCGCTGGAGGCAGCGTGAAAAGTCATAGTGCGAGAGCCGTGAAATGGCCTCCTGTCGTGACACACACGAGAACCGCAAATGTTATAACACAGTAACAGAGCGAGCCCAATGAAGAAAAGGCAGAACTTCCGTCCGAAACTCCACCTAGAGGTAAGGATGATTTTATCAAACATTACTTGTGGTTATGGATGTTTGGTCGCTGACACCAGCACTTCTGCACAAAAAGGGTCCTAAGGCAGCAAATAAAAACAAGTTTTTAAACCAGAAAAATATATGCAAACCCCAGCAAAATGAACTGAACAGGTAAATGTGAATAAAGATGAGAATAAATGTGCAATGCACACGAATATTAAGAAAGCCAAGCTAATTGGACGAAATTTAAATACATTAGTGCTACGAAAAAAAATAATAAAGCTGTGCGCTTCGGCGAGATGGAGAAAGTTTGTATGAAGCACTCTTTACATTGTGAAAAGCGCAATAAACATCGTTGCCACATGGGATGATAAAGCCGTGTGCATCGGCAAAATAATACAAAACTGCACATTACGACAAGGAACAGTGTAAACAAGCATTAGCAAAGCAACCAATCAAGCGGAAAACGAAAGCCGTGGAAAACTAGATGTGCCGGCCGGCCAGCAGTGAATAATTAGGGGAGAGAGAGGGGAGGTGCTGGGGAACAGATGGCCGTGAAGCAGGGGGCGGGGCAGCGGAACCCTTTGAAGTCACGGCCTGCGGCCGTGAATAAGTGACGGCGGGGGGCGGGGCAGCGGAACCCTTTGATGTGGCAAATGCTGCTGGCAGGGGGAAGCCTGTGGGGAAATGCAAGCTTGTGCACAAAGGAGCTTGTGGTCACGTGATTTCACGTGAACGTTTGAAAATCCGCATCATAAAAAGTCAGCTTTTGGGTTGACAACAATAGGTTCGAGTAAACGCGACCTAAAAACTAGCTACTCTTTGATCAGCAAGTTGGTAAAAAGTGATCCAATCTTGTAACTTAGGCACAAACTCCTCTGTCGTTATAGGTCCAAACTAGTGCAAACTGGTCCCAGCGTTTACTTTGTTACTTGCAATTGATGGGTATGGGTGGGTCTAGTGCCTCACAGTCACTTGCACCAATGCCAATTACATATTTCTAGGCTCACTCACTCAAAGGCAGCTCATCCTTGCATTACACCAATTTCCAAACAGTTAACAAATGTGCAATCTTTCTCATTAACCGGAGACCCTCACTAACGTTATTAATAGACCATCAAATGGTAGGGTTACTTTCAATGGAGACAAGATATAATTCACGCATTAGGCCATTAGAGGTTAAAAGTACCCTACTGGGACCTCATTAATAGTATCCGGGTAATGGGACGGATTTTCTCCAACCCTGGAGCTACCAAGACCAGTGCAACCAGTAACGCAGGGGATGGGGAAAATAAGGTCCATTACAAGTAGCAATAAGCCTGATGGTCCACTAGGAAATTAGGAATTACCAGGGGAATTTGTAATTCTGGATCTCGCTTTTCCTTTTCCTGAAATTCCTGCCTTTGGGCAGAACTTTAAGCTGGAGTTTACATCGAGTAAAAAAACTCATAATTCCAGTGGAGCTGGTAACTTCTAAAGCCACTCTTAAAGAGGACTTTAGACTGTTTGCAAATGAAAACTAAAGGCACTGGCTGACCAAACCAAAATGTAGAGATCAGTGAGACCCCACAATTCTAAAAACAATCCAAAAGATAGTATCTCTGGACATTTGGTGTCACTATACTTTGTATTGCCACATGTAGACATAAATTGATGACATTTCGACCATAACAGCACTGTGCTGCGTATCAATAGTAGTGCCTTGGTGTTTCACTATGGGTGATGTTATAATGCTGTTTTTGTAAATCACAAAGCATGCAGTTTGATATTGCCACGGTCTATAGAACTTGTCTAACTGATTTCCAGATGATGAAAGCACTGTAACAAATAGAAAATAAAAGATCGGCTCTTACCATACAATATACGGGACAGACTCCTTTCACCTTCTTGGATTTTGTTTTGTTACTTCATCCTAAGGGAAGTTAAGAAAAAGAATCCATAAAAATGCCAAAGGCACAGCATTGATAAGGTAGTCTCTTCACAGCACTATTCAAAAATACAGTAGAATTTATTTTTAGTGCGACTGCGCCTCTGATGCACAAGTTACTTACCTTCGGTAACAATATATCTGTAAACAACAGTAGTTAGTGTTAGATTCCTTACCTTAGAATATCCCCAGGCGTCAGACTGGATCCGGAAAGTTTTGTGTAGCAGTACCCCTGCGCGTCGGTAGGGTCGTCTGCGGCTACGCGTCCGTCGTCGGCACTTGGATGACGTCGTCGGAGTACTTAGACGTCAGTTCTTATACACAGCTTTTCCGCGTCAGAAACGGGGAGCCATGATAAAATCCGACACTGGTGCCATGAAACTAGGGCCCTCAAAGGGAAGAACCTTAACCCTAGATATCGGTTCGCAGAACGGGGAGGATGGGTGGGGCGGTAAGGAATCTAACACCAGCTACTGTTTCTTTCAGATATATCGTTACCGTAGGTAAGTAACTTGTGCATCTGAAAGAAACAGGTTAGTGTTAGATTCCTTACCTTAGAATAGATACCCCAGCAATACCAACCCCGGTGGTGGGTCTGCGTACCAATGATCACACCAAAAAGTCCTGGAGAACAGAACGGCTGAAAAAAGCCATCTCTCCGGTCTTGACTGTCCAGGCAGTAGTGTCTAGCAAACATGTGCAGCGAGGCCCATGTAGCTGCCTGACAGATGTCCTGCAAGGGGACTTCCCGACCCAGGGCAGTAGTAGCCGGCTTGGCCCGAGTGGAATGGGCACGCAGCCACACAGGAGGCTCCTTTTTAGCCAGTGAATAACAAGCCTTTATGCACAAAACGACCCACCAGGAAATGGTTCGTTTGTGCACCGCCCGTCCCTTCTTAGCGCCCATGTAACCAACAAAGAGCTGGTCGTCCACCCGGAACTGGCGTGTGCAGTCCAGATAGAATGAGAGCACACGTTTTGGGTCCAGACGGTGGAGCCTCTCTTCCTCTTTCGAGGGATGCGGAGCAGGAAAGAAGGTTGGCAAGGTGATGGACTGCCCGATGTGGAAGGCTGTGTCTACTTTGGGCAGGAAAGAGGGACCTGTTCTCAAGACAACTTTGTCTGGATGGACAGAGAGGAAAGGAGGTTGAGAAGAAAGAGCCTGGAGCTCACTCACTCTCCTGGCAGAGGTGATGGCAACCAGGAATGCAGTCTTAAGAGTTAGAAGACGAAGAGGGCAAATATGAAGTGGCTCGAAAGGAGCGCATATCAAATAAGTCAGAACAAGGTTCAAGTCACACTAAGGCATCACAAAAGGAACAGGAGGAAACATGTGTGTGATGCCCTTCAAGAATCTATTTACA
The DNA here is from genome assembly GCF_964263255.1 of Lissotriton vulgaris. Classification (NCBI taxonomy): domain Eukaryota; kingdom Metazoa; phylum Chordata; class Amphibia; order Caudata; family Salamandridae; genus Lissotriton; species Lissotriton vulgaris. The sequence continues at coordinate 265,049,535 of NC_141693.1, read as the reverse complement.
ACAGGGCACTTGAAAAGAGAAGGCTGATCAGGAAGCCTCAAGAAGGCAAAAATGACAGATAGGTAGCCTTTGAAAGTGCCCAGAGCAGAGCCCTGATGGGCAAGAGAAAGAAGAGGAGAACCTCTGAAAGTGGGGCAGAAAGGGGATCCACAGCCTTTGCTGTGCACCATGCCACAAATTTGTTTCACCTGCAGGCGTATACCGATTTTGTGGAGGGACGCCTGGCTGCCAGAATCACATCACAGACTTCAAGAGGCAAGTCAAATGGCCTCAACTGTCGCCGCTCAATCTCCACGCATGGAGGTGGAGACTGGACAGGTTCTGGTGGAGGACCGTCCCCTGATGCTGCGACAGAAGGTCCTCCTGAAGACGCAGATGAATCGTGGATCGACTGACATGCTGAGTAGCTCGGGATACCAGTATCTTCGTGCCCAGTCCGGAGCCACAAGGATAACTTGGGCCCTGTCGCGCCTGATCTTCTTCTGCACTCTGGGCAGAAGTGGTATTGGTGGAAAGGTGTACAATAGACCACAGCTCCACTCACGACGAAAAGGGTCTCCGAGCGAGTGCCGCCTTGGAAAGTCCAACACGCAGAACTGATGACATTGCACGTTCTCTTCGGTGGTGAATAGATCTAATCAAGGCTCTCCCCATCTCTGAAAGAGGCTTTGCGCCACGTCCGAGTTCAGCTGCCATTCGTGATCCATCCTGCACTGGCGGCTGAGTTTGTCCGCCCTGGCGTTCAGGGAACCTGCTAGGTGTTGAACCACCAGGGTGACGTCCTGGTGTTCCAGCCATTTCCAGAGGCGTAGAGCCTCCTGACAAAGGGTCCACGACCCCACCCCGCCCTGTTTGTTGCAGTACCACATGGCGATGGTGTTGTCCGTCAACACCTGCACTACACTTCCCCAGGGGGAACATCCTTTACAACGCAACTTTTACTCCGCACTACCATTATGACGCAGCTATTACAACGCAAGTCGTTACAACGACTTGCGCTGGAGGGCGCTGTAGGATAGGGAATCGTTTAATTTTCCATCCAACACCTTCCCTACTATCCACGGGGACTGGAGTTGGAATAGAAAATGAAACGATTCCACTATCCAGCGCCCCCCAACGCAAGTCGTTGTAACGACTTGCGTTGTAAAAACTGCGTTGTAATGGCATGCGGAGTAAAAGCATGCGTTGTGATGTCATACATCCCTTCCCCGGACAGAGGGAAGAAATGCCTTCAGTGCAAGTCGGATCACCCGCATCTCCAGAAGGTTGATATGGAGCCGGGACTCCGCCTGAGACCAGAGGCCTCTGATCTCCGCCTCTACCATGTGGCCCCTGCAGCCCAGGAGGGACGCATCCGTCACTACTACGTGCTCCGGTTGGGGTAGGGAGAGGGATCTGCTGCTGACCCAATCTCAGTCCGTGAGCCACCATGCAACTGTCTCCCAGTGCTATCCGAGATCAGGACGTGGTCGGACTGGTTGCCCTGATACTGGACCCACTGAAACTTCAGGTCCCACTGCAGAGCCCGCATCCGCCACCTGGCGTGATGCACCAGAAGGATGCAGGAGGCCATCAGCCCCAGAAGCTGCAGCGTCAACCTGACCAAGACTCGGGATAAAGGCTGAAAGATCGGAATCAGAGCCTGAATATCCTGAACCCGCTGTTCAGAAGGATAAACCCGAAACTGCGCCGAATCCAGAACTGCTCCGATGAAGAGGAGCTTCTGAGAGGGACACAGGTGTGACTTCGGCACATTGATGGAGAACCCCAGCAGGTGCAGGAGGTCAGCTGTAGTCTGGAGGTGGCTGACAACTGTCTGGGGCGAGCCCGCCTTCAACAACAAGTCATCGAGATAGGAGAAGACTGACACCCCTAATCTGCGCAGATGAGATGCGACCACCGCCATCACTTTCGTGAACACCCAAGGGGCGCTGGTAAGGCCGAAGGGAGCACGGTAAAATGGAAGTGCCCGAGGCCTACCGTGAACCGCAGGTAACGCCGGTGGGCCGGCAGGATGGGGATGTGAAAATATGCGTCCTGCAAGTCCAACGCTACCATCCAGTCTTCTGGGTCTAGGGCAGCTAAGACCTGAGCCAAAGTCAGCATCTTCCAGAGGAAGCCGTTGACGTTCCGCAAGTCCAAGATAGGGCGTAGGACTCCTTTGCCCTTCTTGGGAACCAGAAAGTAGTGGGAGTAACAACCACACCCTACTTCTGGCCCAGGAACGTGCTCGATGGCCCCCTTGACCAAGAGGGCTGTAACTTCCTCTTGTAGAAGTTGCAAGTGATCCCCGACACGCGGTGGTACTGCGGTGGCATGGCTGAAGGGGTCGCCTCTAAGGGGAGGGAGTAGCCCCTTCGGACGGTTTGCAGCACCCACCTGTCCGATGTGATGGAGCGCCAGTGGAGGAGGTGATGGCAAACCATGCCCCCCACTGGCGTCAAATGGGCCTGAAAGCTCGGACTAGGAAAGCTTTGAGGCGGATGCTGCGGGGTGGATGTGGACTGGCCTCGCCGCTGTCCCCGGGCACCGCCACAGCGGTTACCATGTCCGCTGCCACGCTGGATGTTAGTCTGCAACCCGTGGCTGGCAGGACATGAGGGGACGCCCCTTCCTTGGCCACAAAAGGAGCGAAAGGCAGAAGTTTGCTGGCACTGGCCTGACAGGCCCAAGGACTTGGCCGTAGCCCTGAAACGCTCAATCGCATTGTCTGCCTGGTCACCAAAGAGGCGACGGCCATCAAACAGCATGTCCATGAGGGAATTCTGGACATCAGCCGAAAAGTTGGCGGAGCTCATCCAGGCCTGGCGGCGAACCACCACCGTCATGGAAATCGTCCTGCCCCGCGAGTCTGTGGTATCCAGCCCACATCGGATAGAGTACAGTGCAGCATCCCGCCCTTCCGCAAGGGCTTGAGCGAGTTTGACCCGGGCCTCCTCGGGGCAAGCTGGCAGCACGTCCGCGACCGTGTCCCACAGAGAGTGGGTATAATGGCCCAAAAGACAAGCGGTGTTGACCGACCACAACCCCAAACTAAGTGAGGAAAACAGCTTCTTACCAAACTGCTCATACCTTTTGGATTCCCGATCAGGTGGGGCAGTCGGGAGTGCGGTCTGGGAGTTAGAGGTCTGGATAACCAGGCTCTTGGGGGTGGGATGGGTGGACAGGAAGCTAGGGTCACCCGGGGTGGGGCGGTGGCGCCTGGTCACGTTCCGGTCTACAGGGGGACCTGTAGAGGGCCTGGACCAAGTGCCCAACAGAACGTCAGTAAGGGCGTCATTAAACTGCAGTAGAGGCTCCGAAGAGCTTGCCTGCGGTTTAAGGACCTCGGTGAGGAGGTCAGTCCTCACGGACGCAACGGGGAGCTCAAGACCCAAGGCCTTGGCCACCCTCGTCAGCACCACGCTGTAAGCAGCCCCCTCCTCCGTAGCCACGGTAGGAGAGGAGACAAAGCCAGTGTCAGGCGAAGTGTCCAAACCACTGGCCTCCCCTAGATCCACTGCCCAGTTCTGATACGACTGGCACTCTCAGACCCTTCCCAATCCTCCTAGTCTCCCATCTCCTGATAATCAGGTGCAAATGATGGGGTCGGATCATAGAAAAATTGCTCTTCTCTCGCCGGATCTGGACCGAGGTAGGGACCGGGGACGACGTCGTCCGGGGACGGCTTCGGGGCAAAACACCCTGGGGGTCGGTGCCGTTGGAGGGGTCGTAAGGTCGACCAGCGGCGACTCTGATCCAGACCCAGTGGGGCCCTGCGGAGTCAGGACCGAAGTCGTCGACGGCGGTCTGAGGTCGAAGCACCCGGCCCGCTTGGGCTCCCAGTCGCCGAAGGCGCCATAGCGGGACCCGACGAAGGAGAGAGCGACCTCATGGCCAAGAGGAAGGCATCGATCTCCTCCGGCGTCGCGTTCAGCCCAGGGACCGGCGGGTATGGAGCTGGCAGCGGCGCGTGCAGCTCCGGCGGAGCTGCGTGGGCGCTGTCGCCCGAACCCCTGGCCGCATCGCGTGAGCGTCGGGGGGAGTAGGAAGAGCGATGTCGTCTCTTCGACGACTTGTGCCTCTTACCTGAGGACTTGGAGCCCGACGAATGGTGTTGACTCACCGAGCTGCGATGACTGTGGCCCCTTGACCGGTCCTTCGAACTCCTCCTCGACCTGGACCATGAACGGCGTGGGCCGACTGCTGGAGCTAGAGCCGCTTACGGGACCGCTCCCGCCTAGCCTTCGACGTCAAGGTTCTGCAGTCGGGGCTCAACTTTTCGTCGTGGTCGGCCCCAAGGCAATACATGCAGCGACGGTGGGGGTCGGTAACCGACATCAGACGGTTACAGTCAACAAAGGGCTTGAACCCGGGCATCCCTACCGGCACCGAGAGTCTACTGACTCGAAAAAAGGACCAAAAAAGGATTGAAAAAGTTAGTCAAAAAGTGACTAGGAAGTACTGCTTTTTCCGGATCTGCACTTGCTGGTGCGGAAAAAAGAAGAACTGACGTCAGTGCGCGAGGGCAGCGTCTAAGTACTCCGACGACGTCATCCGGGCGCCAACTAAGCCGACGACAGACGCGGAGCCGCAGATGACGCCTACCGACGCGCAGGGGTACTGCTATGCAAAACTTTCTGGATCCAGTCTGACGCCTGGAGATATTCTAAGGTAAGGAAGCTAACACTAACCTGTTTCTTTCAGATACTTTCTACACTCTAGTTAGGCTTACGTCTCTGCACAATTTCCTATAAAGAGGAAGACGTAACTGTCACTTGTAATAAAATAACCGGAGATAAACAAAACACATCCACCATTCCTTGATGTACATGATCAATTAAATCAAAGCTAAAAGAGTACCTGTGGATTATAACGGACATGTCTGTGCCCACAGAAAAAAAAATAGAACATAACAGACAACAAACAGCCAGAGTGACATAGACATCACACAGCTGAGTGGCACAGGCAAAAAAAGGCCAAGTACGGTAGTCTGCAAACATAGACCACAAATATGCAGAGAGGTATAGAGAGCAAACAACCAAAGCATCAAAGACAGTAGGTAGCCTCCGCGGCACATAGACAGCAAATGCCAGAGGCACAGGCACCCACCAGCCAATGCTCGCAAGAGTCAGCAAACAAGCAGAGAAACATAGGCAGCAAATCACCAAATGAGCACAAACAGTATCTGGCCAGAGAAAATGCAGCCGAAGCAGCATAGGCAAGAAAGGAGAAAGTAAGAGTGGCAAAGCCTGGTAATATCCTTACCAGCACACACGGGCAACTGGCTGAAAAGCATACAAAGGCAAAAGCTGCAGAACCACACACACGCAACAGTCAGAACAGCACCTACATGAAACAGCTAGAACTCAGCAAAAAGGAAAGGTACTGAGAAAAATTGCAAGAAACAGCTAGAGCCTCAGAGACAGCAGGAGACAAACAAAGCATCACAGGTAGGGAACATCCAGAGCAGCACAGACAAGTATCATCATGCCCAGAACACATAGGCGAAAGCAAATCCAGAACTCCAAGGAAATAGTCTGATACCTTTGCTGAGAAGCTACACAGTGAAAGTTTGAGGGACTATGCGTAATTTGATTGCAAGTGATGGGCTTAGGATAGTGGTAGTTTGTGACTGGTTGCTGTGAATAAGAGATTGGGGACAACAGTGTTGAGTCGGGGTCTGGTAATAACGGCCTGGACATCAGTGCTCTCAGTTAGAGTCTGAAAAGAACTACAATGTCAGTGAGGGTCTGTGGCTAATTATGGTAAGCTACTGTGAATAAGGAGCAGAAGATAAGTGTGGAAAAGTAGCCTCAGTGAGAGACTGGGGATAACAGTGCTGTGCAGTGTGTAAAGGGGTTCTGAGAGGTACTATGGATAATGGTGATAAGGATAGGTACCTGGTGCCAGTGTGTACTGTTCTGGCTGCATAACACAACTCCTCCTGTAACCATTTCTTGTGGCTGCTGCCCTGTTGACCAACAGAAGTGACGAGTCAGAGTGATGGATTCCAACTGATTTCTCTCTTATCCCATTCCCCCTTCCCTGCTTCTATCACTAGCCGTGATACTCCTGTGTATTTGGTAATGAGGCAGTGGGGGATGGAAGGGTGCACCGTTCCCCAAGCACAAGGTTAGTGCATCTGACAGGTACCCTAGCCCACGTTGTCATCCAACTTGAGTGATGAATTCGGATACTACTCAGGTGATTAAGTCGGATATCACTCTGTCTTCCATTTTAGAGGTAAAAAGTGAATTACATCATCATATAAAATCGTGAAATCAGAAAATGTCACTACAGACAGTGTTAATTGCAGTGAGACAAGAGATGCATAACATATTAAAGTAAGGGAGGAAAGATGCAAGTCAGTTACCTTTGTCCACAACTTGAGAGATACACATTTTCTATCACATTCCTGATTATTCCAATTACACCCTTGGCACCTGGAGGATCTCTGGAAATCCACAGACATTTGCAATATTACTTAATCAATGTCAGGTACACTTTTTGAGCAATCCTGAGACGTTCTCTAATGATCAAAGGTAGAATTTGTTTTATTACATTTGAGTGGTAGTGCTGCAGATTGGAGCATTCCAGTAGTAAAGAGAAAAGATGATTTGCTTTGTAATTTTTCTGCATTCTATGAGCAGATAAGGAAATATTAATTGTTGACAAAACATCAATGAATTTTTTTTAGACAATGAATTGCTAAATCTAAAACAGGGTCATCAAGATTTATTAAGCTACATTATCACATTTAGGGCCCGATTCCGATCTCGTCGGGCAAGCCCTCCGTACGGGTCAGATCCGGAGGGCTTTCTGGACGAAAAGTGCTCCGGGAGTCCAAGCGAGCGAGTACAATACGTCCGTAAGCACACATACTCGATTCGCTTGGACTTTCATTGAACTCAATGGGACCCTGCATACAGAAGCGTTCACAGGCCCCCATAGCAAAAATGGGATAGGTGAGAAAAGCATACACCCTGTGGCGGACACCACATGGTGACCACCACACTGTGCATGCTTGGACCGGGGGACCCATGGGCACCCAGTGACAGATTCATAGGGCCCCGGGTGAAGGGGGGGGGCCTGCTACGGCCCCCCGAAGTACGCTTCCGATAGCCGTTTCGTCTTGCTGAGACTGAGGCGAAGCGGCTGTCCGGATCGTGCATCGTTCTCGCTCGGTCGGAATCCGACTCCATTGCGCGCGCGATTCGTCTACGAACGAGTAGTACGGGCATGATCGCGTTCAGAAACGATTCAGTTGATACTTACGCGATCTTCGCTTTGTACTTGGTCGTTCGAACCTGTATACGATTTGGCCGTAAACAAGGGCTACGAATTGTATCCGGTAAAGCCAAATCTGATTCGGAGGCCTTCTGAACGACATCGCAACCATAATAGTTTGGTAGTTGTGACCGGTTGCCCAGAGGCAAAAAGGTTTTTCCATATTCTATCAAGGACTATGAAGTAAGCATGGGCGGAAAATCCGTTCCGCTCGCGGATTTTGCGGATTTTCGGGAAATTCGCAATCCGCGAGATTCGCGAATCTCCCGCAAAATCCGCGAGCAGCGGATTTTGCTCGCACTGCTCGCACTGTTCGCGTGAGTTCGCGCCCCGCGAATAAGTGCAAAATTGCAGAAATACGCTCTTAGCAAAACTGAAAGTAACTACTTACCAGGTTCAAAAGTTCAGGCTCATCATTAGTAGCCATTTCCTGTAGTGCTTCCTGAGGGGCCCCTCCAGAGTTCAGTTGCCAGTTGAAACTATTATGTGACCCTGCTCTGAACCTCAGAATAGTTACACATATGCCACAAAGGTCCTGAATTACAGCTAAGGGAGACAAGCAGGAGCCAGGCTGGAAGTTAAAATCCATTAATCAGCCCCTAATTCATTATTGTCAGTTGGGGCAGGGCAGGTGTTGTAACTAATTTTGCAACAATGAAAGCACTTAGCAAGTGCAAAAGATCACTAATCAGGGCGCACTAAGGAAGCAGGTGCCAGCTAAAAAAATATTCTGTGACACATTAATCAGCCCCAAATTAATTCAGGTCACTTGAGGCAGGGAAGGTGTGCTTTGCTTTGCCGAAAATAATGTACACTGGACAACCAGAGGGTGTGGTGATGAAAAAGAGGGTGGCATGGGTGGGCCAGAGGGTGGCATGAGTAGTCAGAGAGTGGCAGTGGTGACAGAGAGTGGCAGTGATGAAGAAGAGTGTCCCAAACAGGCTGGACACGTAGAAACAACAAGTTCGCAAAACTTGCGACCCGACAGGTAAGTTCGCAAATTGCGAAATTGTAAAAACCCTCGCAAACTGGCAGAAACACGGGCGAACACAAAAAAAAAAAAATCCGCAAATCCGCGGGAATTCGCGGATTTTGCGGATTGCGAATCCGCAAATCCGCAAAATTCGCGAACGCGAGATCCGCAAAATTCGCCCATGCTTGCTATGAAGTGAATTGAAGAATGTCCTGGGTATGTGGTGAATCCTCCTATAAAGTGTGATGAGCTCATATAGTTGGAAGTGCAGTTGGATTATTGTTTATCTGAACATTGTTTAGAAAAGACCAAAGCCTTAGTGGTTCAGCCTAAGTTAGAAGAGAAAAGTGCACTTCTGAGCCAATGCAATTAGGTAGTATGAGAGGCCCCATGTTTAAAGAGGAGGGAGACAGAAGAGAGAGAGTTTACGTGGTTTGTGTTTGTATTGTTGGGAGTCTAGTAATTTTTTCAGAGATTGTATAAGCAAAGGAGGACTTCTAAACGTCAAAATAAGGTAATATTGCCCTTTGATAGACTACAGCTGGCAGAGATCTAGAGTCCTTGACAATGAAAGGAGCTGCCTTGCTGACTGAAGAATTTAAGTCAGTACCTGCTTGGGTAGTGTATATTTCAAAGTCAGCTGTAGGTCATATAATAACTTCCATGAAGATGATTTTGTCAGCAGTTTAGGAGAAGGTGATTTTGAGGCTTTTAGAGTCTAGAGCTTCTGAGATGTACTTAAATATTAAGTTTATTCAATCTTTACTCCCTTGTTAGGAAGAGCTAAGAGATGTTTTTGATAAGAAGAAGGCAAATGTGTTACTTCCACATAAAAGTGAATATTGAAAGATCGATTTAGAACCTGGTGCACTACTACTTTGTAGTTGAGTATATGTGTTTCCCGAATAAGAAATGTTATATCTTAGAATCTAGATGAAATTCTAGCTAATGGGTATGTTAGTCCATCACAGTCTCCTGCTTATTCTCCATTATTTTATGCACCCCCCAAAAAAAGGTGATCTGAGAACATGTATAGACGTATGGACTACAGAGCAATCAATAGAATTAAAGTGCAGAATTGTTACCCTTTGCCATTAATATATGTCTTGTTAGATCAGATTCAAAATGCAAAGGGAATTTACCATTTAGTCACAGTGCAAGAGGTCAAATAGAAAACAGCATTCCTTACTAAGCTGGTGTTGTTTGAATAGCGGGTCACGCCTTTTGGACTTCAAATGTAATGCTCCTACAGAGTTTCACCATTGCATTGAATATTTATTTAAAGGATATTGGGTGTATTCTGTATTATCTAAAACGATTATATTAAGATTTTTTTTCTAACTCCTAATAAACGTACATTTCACAAGTTAAGACATATACATAAATTAAGAGATCATCATATTTTTGCTGAGATACACGTCTTTTTTCAAAGCCCTACTGTAGAGTTTTTAGGATATTTAATTACATCTGCAAGAATTAAGGTTGATTTTAAAGAAAGTGTCAGCAACTGTTTAGCAGCCCACATCAACTTCAGCTTAGGCTATTCAAAGTTGTTTGGGCTTTGCCTTTTTTTAGGATGTCCATTCACCTTTTTTTCTGGTATCATAAAACCCCTGACAGAGTTACTACAAGCAGTTTTTGTTTGTTGAAAGGAACAGATCGGTATTTTGTTTCTTGAAAGAATGTTTTTCTAGTGCTCTAATTTTGCAACATCCTAACGTAGAAAGTAATTTCACTGTTGATGCTTTCTATCATTTGATTGGAGGTGTTTTATCTCAGAAAAACACAAACACTGGTAAGATTCATTCAGTAGCTTACTTTTCTAAGAAACTCTTACCAGTAGAGTTAACCTGTACAATTATTGACAATAAACCTCTGGCCATTAATACATCTTTTGAAGAGTGGAGGACTTATTTGTTAAGGGTCAAACACACTATATAGAAATGTATAATGAGCATAAAAATGTGCAGTAGTTCCTTAAATCTCAGACAATTCAGATGGACTTCTGTTCTTTCCTAACTATATTTTTTTGATAAACTATAGACCAGGTCTTGAGAATGGTAAAGCTGATACCCTATCACAAGCAAGATCATCTGTAAGATATTTTTTGACAGATCATTCACCATTAATGATGTCCTCACTGCATGATCATTCAATTGCAGTGTTTCCCAAACTGGGTTGCAACCGACTGGTGTGCTGAAGCTGAATTATGGTGAGTCGTGAAAGTCAGAGCAATAAATAAAGATACCTTTAAAGTCTGTGTTTAACTTGTTACATTTGCCTGATCGAAAGACAGAGGTCAAATGTCAGGCTGCTTTGAGCCAGATGTATGAAGGCCCTGTTTTGCAATTTCCAAATTGCGAAAATTTACGATTCACAATTAAGGAATCGCAAAATAGAATGCACAAAAGTGTGTTTAACACTTACTGCGATTCCTAGGGGATTGCAAATGACCTTCCTCATGAATATAAATGAGGTAGGTCGCAATTTGCGACCCCCTAGGAATTGCAAAAATCACAGGGATGGTGGCCTGCTGGGCTCAGTAGACCACCATGTCTGTTAATTGCTTTTAAAGAAAACACTTTTTTTTTAATGCAGCCCGTTTTCCTTAAAGGAAAACTGGATGCGTTTAAAAAAAAAAGAAAAGTATTCTTTTCATTTTTAGGAGCAGGCAGTGGTCCGTGGGACCACTGCCTGCTCTCAAAAAATGATTTTACTAACATTCTCAAAGGGGGAGGGGTCCCTTTGGAATGGGTTACCACCTACTTGAAGTAGGTGTTAAATGCGAATGTTTTGAGACAGCATTCATAATCACAAAACATTCATACATACCTATGCAATTCGGTATTAAGAAGGGACGCCCTAAACACGCCCCTTCTTAATTCCAAATCGAAAAAAAACGATTTGCGATTCGGTAACAGGTTACCGAATCGCAATTTGAGTTTGATACATTTGCAAGCTAAAAAAAGGTACATACATCTGGCCCTTCATTCTTTTAACATGGGGTTGGTGTTTACTTTTCTTTCTCTGACTGTAAAGTGAGAGGAGTTTTTAAAGTGAATTATGTGATAATGTAGGATATTGTTTATTGAACTAAACAACAAAATACAAATACGTGTAACTAACTGTATACATCTTGTGGTTATGAACGCAAAAATGAAGTACTTTTTTTGTAATTCTGAAGTGTGTTGGAAAAAGAGATTTTAATAGGATCAAAACAAATCAAGAGACTTACATGGTGATGCACAAATTATAAATATTCACAGAAACCCGACTTCCACACATTATCATTTGTGCTCTGTATAGCTTTATCAGTGAAACAATATGCCTGTGTAAATTTAGTGGCGACTCGATGGAAAATGTGTTGTCTGTAAATGACAATGCACTATGACACGATGCTTTAGTTACATTAAAAAATCGCTTAACCTCAGGCCGTTACATGTAGGTGGGTGTGTCGCGAAAGTTTGATGTTCTAAAAAGTGGGTTGTGGTTCCAAAAAGTTTGGGAACCACTGTTCTATTGCACTAACTATGTAGATTAATTTCTAAAAAACGTATGTATAGAACGTCAATGTTTAGGTAAGGAAGTGTGGTTACGAAAGTAAGAAAATAGCCATAGAAAATGTTATTATTGTATTGAGGGAAACAAATACATTACATATTTTTGTCATCCGGTCAGTGAAACAACAGGCTATGAATTGGCTTTACGATTCAGAGGTGGCAGGACATCATGGAATTGCTAAGACTGTGGGAGCAATTATGAAATATTTTTGGTGGACAATTCTATGGCTGATGTTACGAAATATGCACAAATATGGTCAATATGGGCCAAATAAGAGCTCAAACAATAAACTAGTTGATTTGTTGAGTCACTAGCCTTGTTCCACTTGGACCGTGGCCTACACTGTCAATGGATATTATTGTGGATTTACCCAAAAGTCTATGCTTCACAGTAATTCTAGTGGTTGCAGGCCATTCTAATAAAGTGGCTTGTTTCACACCCATGCCCAGGTTGCCCTCCTTTTTGCACAGCACAGTAGTTTATATGGTGTTCTACAGGTTCTGGTTACTGACAGAGGTTCTCAATTTATTTTACAGTTCTAGTTTGCTCTGTGTAAAGTGCCGGAGATGCAAGTTAATCTGTGGACCAGTTACCATCCTCAGATGGATGAACAGGCTCAGAGTTTCAGAGTTTGAGAACCTTGGATTTGAATATTTCAAATTGTTTTGTTCTTTAAGGCGTAGGTTCCAGATTTTGTCAGAGGCTCTTAAAATGTTCAAGTCTATCCAGCATCATTGTGAGCCACCCAGATTCCAGTTTTTGTTTTTCAATTGTAAAGGCGTGACCGTGCAAAACACACAGGTTATGCAGGATACTCTAGGCATTCAGTTTTGATCTCTGTATTATTGTTAGGCCAGGAGGTTCAACCCGTGTTAATCCTAGGCCAGCTGCTATAGTCTCTACATTCTCCCCAAATTGTGGTTTTAGTCTGTTCATTTTTTCCTAGACTTCAGTCTCTTTGTTTGATCCACAGGCTGTAGACGCCATGCTCCATGTTACTGCTAGGTGATAAGCTTTGATGTGCAGTCTCCCTAGTCCAGAATTTCGATCCTGCATTATCTTTGGGCATGTCCTTTCATCCTTCCCAAATGCATCCGTAGACAAGGGGTTTTGATCTCGAAATTATCCTTAAGCAAACATTAATGGTGTGTGCCTTCTTCCTTGTCAGGGGCATTGGCCTCTGCACTGCGGTAGGCCATGGACATTGATCTCTCTTTGTACCGCTAGTCTTGGTGTTTGAGCTCTGCCTTATTGCCTAGGCTAGGCCTTAAGTCATCACTTAATACCCTGTGGGTTTCAATATTTGCCTAAAACCTAGTCTAGGACGTCTATGTTATTCTCAAACAAATATCATTACTCTGTCCATTAACTATGATTCTGTGCATCATTTCTGTGAAATCCCAGTGCTGGGGATCTGATCTCTGCCCTGATACCTGACCTTAGACCTTAAGCTCTGCCTTATGCAGGGGTTGCAGGAGATTGGGCACTATGTTGTCTCAGTACCGGGCTCTGATCCCTAAGTAATGGACGAGGAACAAGCTTTAGACTGTGCAACATCCCTTGGCCAGGGACTTGAAACTTCTTTAATCCCAGGTCAAGGACTCCGATCTGTGAGTTTCTCCTGAAATGGAGGACCCCCCCGACCCCCCCATCTCTCTGTACCCTAAGGCCTGTCACAAGAATGCCCACATTACCCCTGAGCTGGAGACAGTGATCCCTCTAATGGTCCAGGGTTGAAAACGCCGCTATGCCGAATCTTTTGATCTCTGAATTATCTGTATGTCAGCGTCTTTGGCCTTTACACTAATCCTAGCTTCTTCGTTTCAGTCGCTACCTTATAGCTAGGGCAATGACTTTGTCTGTTTGTTTTCTCTAGGCTAAGGGATCGACTTCCGCATTATTCCTTTTATTTATTTATTTATTTACTTCTTAAGCGCGACTGCCACCCAAAGGGTATCCTGGCGCTGAGACTGTGTCTATCCTGCAAGCAGACTACCATTACATTGCTCTGGGGAACAAAAAGGTCTTGAGGTCCTTTTTAAATGAGGTGAATTCTTGTCTACACCTCAGCGTCAACGGGAGGGTGTTCCAAAGAGTAGCGGCCGTGAAACTAAAAGCACGGCCACCCATCCTCACTCTATTGATCCTAGGGACCCTCAATAGAAACGCGGAGGAGGATCTTAAAGGTCTGGCAGCGCAGTACCAGGAAAAGAGATTTTGGAGCGGTATCGGCCCCTGTCCATGCAAAGCCTTAAAGACAAGGCATAGCGCCTTGAAGGAAATTCTCTGTTGGACAGGTAACCAATGAAGATCAGTGTTAGAACCGGCTGTCTCTAGTTGGCAGAGGTATGCACTTCTCACAAATAGGGACACACCTTTTCTAGTCAGGGCAAGGGGATCACACCCTTTGATAACCCCTGCTCACCCCCTTGGTAGCTTGGCAGAGCAGACAGGCTTATCTCAGAGGCTGTGTGTTAAGCATTTATGACCACATACAGTAATAAAGTGAATACACTACAAATGGACACGACACAGTAGTATTATAAAAATAAGTATTTTTATATAAGGCTTAGCACAAGACCAAATAACGACAAAAATATACCACAGTCTTAATAAATACTCTTGGAAGGAAAAAAAAATAATAGTTCAAGTGTAGTTTCTTCTTAGCACAAAAGTCTTTAGTATCAAAAGCAACTCTTCTTCTTTAAAACACAGTTCTTGGCAACAATGTAACTCCCACTGGAGTTACACGACGTCGAGGCAAAGTTAATCCAAAGGTTCGGCGTCGACCGCGAGGAGTGCTACGTCGAGCCCGGAGTCGCACTGACCCCCCCAACACAGTACCTTGGAAAAGTGAAGCACACGATGATCAGCGGCGTCGAGATGTCCGGCGTCGCGTCTTCGGCGTCGATCCGGCCTCAGAGTCTGGGCGACCTGCAGCGGCGTCGATCGATGTCGGGCAGGAGCAGCACTCACGAGGTGAAGCAGGATACGGCGTCATCGTCGATGTCGATGATGATGTTGCGAAGAGTGAGCAGCGCTCACGGCGTCGAGAGGGCACGAAGTCGATGCGATCAGCAGCGGTGCAGACACGAAGTCACTTGGAGCTGGAGCCGAACTCGCTACTCACTGGCGTTGCTGCTGGCGTCGATCGGGCCCGGCGGCCGGCGTCGAGGAAGCGGGACACTGGAGCCGTTACTCACGATGTCGAGCTGGATTCGGCGGCGTCCGTCGGCGTCGAGATTGCTGGTTTCTTTCAAAAGGTGCTGGATTCTCAGGTTCCAGCAAAATAGCACTTTAAGCAGATGAAGTCCTTTAGCCCTGTGACTTCAACAGGAGACTGGCACTCTTCCAGTCCTTGGAGATTTTCTTAGCAAAGTCTGAGAGTACACACAAAGTTCCTCTCTCCTGGTTCCTTGGCAAAAATAAAGAAGCAATGCAGGATTCCCCCCAGCAAACAGCACACTGGCAGAAGGGGTAGGCAAGTCCTTGGATCAGCAGGCTTCTTGTCCTTGGTTCAGGTTTCCTTGTCAGAAGTGATCTCAATTCTTGGTTCAGGGGTCCTTCTGTTAAACCCCTTTTTGGCTTTGATCCCTTTGTCCATGCAGGGGAATTTCCCAACATCCTGGGTCTGTTGTGGGTGTAGCCAGGCAGAGGCACCTGGCCTATTCACTGTACAGGGCTGGGTCCTCAGACGCCCAGCAGGAGGTGGAGCCAGCATTGTCACTGGCAGGAGCAGAGCTATCGGCCTCCTGGCAGGAGGTGGGGCTAGGATTGTCCATGGCAGGCACAGAGCCATCAGTCGCCTGGCAGGAGGTGGAGCCGGCATTGTATCAGGCAGGGCAGGCTATCAGAAGCTACTCTCCCCCTACTCTCATTGCAAATGTCCCACTCATCCCACTCTGACTCAGCAGATCTCTGGAGCCACCCAGCTCCTCTCACACACACACCAAACCAGCAGAAACCAGAAATAGTCAGACAAGAAAATAGCCACTTTCTAAAAGTGCTATTTTCAAACCCAGAGTCCAAAAACCATCCACACCAATGGATGCGTGATTAAACCCCGAGTTCAGGGATACCAAACTCGACATTGCACCATGCTCCCCGAGCCAGCTAGGATTATAGCATTAATAATCCTGGCAGCCCATTCTAACTAATGGAGAGCAGGTTACCTTACAATAGTGAAAAACGAATATGGCTGTAATTCACTATTAGGACATGCCAACTTGGTCAGGCCTGTCCTACCTTATACTTACAATGCACCCTGCCCTCAGGCCTACCATAGGGGTGACTAACATGAAGTAAAGGGAAGGTTTAGGGACTGGCAAGTAGGTGTACTTGCGCAGTCAGCGTGACAGTACCAGACTGCACGTAGGTCTAGCAATGGCAGACCTGTAGACATACTTTTACTAGGCTGCTCTTGTGGGTGGCACAACATGTGCTGCAGGCCCACTAGCAGCATTTGTATTTACAAGCCCTGGCACTCCTGGTGCACTAGACTAGGGACTGATAGTAAACCAAATAAGCCAAACATGGAATTCAATCAATACAGCAATTTAACAGTGCCCAAAGCATTACACCAGCAAAAACATTGTGAACAGTGGAGGCAAACTGAAAAAATGGAGGAGAGACTCAAGCCAATGATGCCAGGTCTAACACGTGTCCCCTCCAGCTGAAATGTGGGGAGAACTACCCTTGACCTAGGGAGTCCTCATCACTAAGGCGGAAAAATCTGGACAGACCATCAGCATTGGCGTGATCTGTGCCAGGGCGGCGTTCCACCGTGAAGTCCATCCCCTGTATTATTATTATTATTACATTTCTTATATAGCGCCAGAATCGACCCCCGAAGGGGTATCTCCGCGCTTGCCTTGGGAACCCGTCCTGGTTTTTCCCTGTGAGATAGCCCCTACAGGGCATCCCCAAGGTGAAAGCCAGGCATCCCGCCGCGGGGGGCCGTTGTGGAGATTAAGCAAGCTTAATGCCCAGAGTTGCAGAGTGTGAACCCATGATTAGGTCAGGCACCGAAGCGAGAATTATCGAGTCCGTGGACATTTGAGCTCAACACCCTGCCGCGTCGGGAATTGAACCCTGGTCCCGGGTCTGACCTCTGCTTCAGGGTCTGCCTGCTCTAACCAGTGAGCCACACTTCTCCACAGAAGAAGTGGACCACCTCAACAGTTTTGGATTCTCACCCCTCATCTGCATCAACCATCTGAGGGGCCTGTGGTCTGTCTGAACCCGGAAGTGAGTCCCAAACAGGTAGGGTCTTAGTTTCTTCAGCGCCCAGACCACAGCAAATGCTTCTCGCTCTATCGCACTCCACCTTGTTTCCCTGGGAAGTAACCTCCTACTGATGAAGGCTACAGGCAAGTCTCGGCCCTCTTCATTCACCTAAGCTAGAACAGCTCCCACGCCATGCTCTGAAGCGTCCGTCTGGACAACAAATTCTTTAGAAAAGTCGGGTGCCTGGAGTATAGGTGCTGTGCACATTGCAGTTTTCAGGGTGTCAAAGGCCGTTTGACAGGCATCAGTCCAGATCACATTTCGTTGCTGCTTCCTGGAAGTCAGCGAAGTCAAGGGGTGCACAATGTTACCATAATCCTTGACAAACCTCCTGTAGTAACCCGTGAGACCTAAGAAGGCTCTCACCTGAGTTTGGGTTTTGGGCGGTGCCCAAGCCAGGATGGTATCAATCTTGGGTTGCAGGGGGGCCACCTTGCCGCTCCCTACTTGGTGCCCCAAGTACACCACAGAACCCTGCCCAATCTGGCACTTACTGGCTTTGATTGTGAGGCCTGCTCTGCGCAGGGCCAACAACACTTCCTGGAGGTGGCGCAAGTGTTCTTCCCAGCTGGCGCTGAACACTGCAATGTCGTCCAGGTAGGCGGCACTGAAATCCTCCAGTCCAGCCAAGACCTGGTTGACCAACCTCTGGAAGGTGGCAGGGGCATTCTTCATCCCAAAGGGCATCACCCGGAATTGGTAGAGCCCATCTGGTGTGGAGAATGCTGACCTCTCCTTTGCCCCATCAGTTAAGGCTATCTGCCAGTACCCAGACGTCAAATCAAACGTACTAAGGTACCGGGCAGCCCCCAACCGATCTATGAGCTCATCAGCTCTGGGGATGGGGTGCGCGTCAGTCTTGGTGACTGAATTGAGTCCTCGGTAATCCACACAGAACCGAAGTTCTGGTGAAGCACCAGGCGCTGCAGCCTTCGGGACCAAGACCACTGGGCTGGCCCAAGGACTGCTAGAGGACTCAACCACCCCTAAGGCAAACATTTTGGAGACCTCCTCCTTAATGTATGCTCTGACCTTGTCAGTCACCCTGTAAGCCTTGTGCTTCACGGGAGTGCTGTCTCCGGTGTCAACATCATGGACACACCAATGAGTGACACCAGGAACCAAGGAAAACAGATCAGGGAATTGTCCCAACAGGTGGCGACAATCCTGCTTCTGCTCAAGGGTCAGTGTGTCAGAGAGGACAACACCATCCACTGACCCATCTTGCTCTTTAGCACACAGGAGGTCAGGAAGAGGCTCACTCTCCTCCTCCATTCCATCATCTGTAGCTAGGAGCATGCCCACTTCGGACCTTTCTAAGTGGGGCTTCAAACGGTTGACATGCAGGACCCTCAAGGGGTTCCTGGGAGATTTCAAGTCCACCAGGTAGGTGACATCGCTCTTTTTCTCCACAACCTTAAAGGGTCCAGTCCACCTGTCCTTGAGCGCACAAGGTTCCACAGGGGACATGACCCAAACTTCCTGACCAGGCTGAAGCTCTACCAGAGTGGCATTCCGGTCGTACCATCGCTTCATCTCCTCCTGGCTGGCCTCCAGATTTGCCTGAGCAAGATCTCTGAAGCGCCGAGTCTGGTTCCTAAAGGCCAGCATGTAACTGTATACATCCTGGGGAGGTTTCCTGGGAGATTGCTCCCAGCCTTCTTTGACCAGACTCAAAGGTCCTCTTACCGGGTGACCATACAAAAGCTCAAAGGGGCTGAACCCTAGAGACTTCTGCGGCACCTCTCGGTAAGCAAACAACAGGCATGGCAAGAGGACGTCCCATTTCCGCCTCATTGGTTCTTCAAGACCCATGATCATGCCTTTAAGGGTCCGGTTAAATCTCTCAACCAGCCCATTTCCTTGAGGGTGGTAAGGAGTGGTGAACTTGTAGGTTACCCCACACTCCTTCCACAGAGACTTCATGTAATTGGAAATGAAGTTGGTGCCCCGGTCTGACACCACCTCTCTGGGAAACCCCATTCGGGAGAAAACACCCATCAGTGCCCGTCCCACCACGGGGGCCGTCACTGTTCTGAGAGGGATGGCTTCCGGGTACCGTGTGGCATGGTCCACCAAGAAACGGATGAACCTGTTGCATAGGGCTGTCTTGGGGTCCAGGGGTCCAACAATGTCAATCCCCACCCGGTCAAAGGGGGTACTGACCACTGGAAAAGGTTGGAGGGGAGCCTTCTGCTTCCTTCCGCTTTTCCCACTTGCCTGGCAAGTGTGACAAGTCTTACAATGGATGTCTACATCCCTTCGCATCTGAGGCCAATAAAAATGGGTGACAAGCCTGTCATAGGTCTTGTCCTGCCCCAGATGTCCAGCTAACGGTACGTCATGGGCCAAACCCAGTAGGAAGGCTCTAAAGCGCTGGGGTACCACCAGCACACGGGCTGACCCAGGCTCAGCAGCCTTAGGCTCGCTATACAGGAGGTCGTTCTCCCAGTACACAAAATGTGACCCTGACTGATCACCTGAGGTTTGGGCTGAGGCCTGCTGCCTCATACCCACAAGAGAAGGGCAAACTTTCTGTTCTGCACAGAATTCCTCCCTGGAGGGACCACCATCCTGCTGCCAATGGGTCAGCTCGGGCAGGTCTCCCAGTTCGGCAACTTGTTCCCCTGTGGGCTCCAGGGCATCTCCCTCAGGGTCTACCTCCTCCTGGACCACGGGAACTACGGGGGCCGGTTTCCCGCGCCTCCTGCCTCTTCTCTTTACAGCTGGGTCCTGGGCCATACTTTCAGGCTCCGGGACCCCATCAACACCCTTACTTGCTGTCATGGATCGAGTGGTTGCACACACCCACTCTGGCACACCCAACATTTTCAAGTGTGTCTCCCTCTCCACCTTAGCCCAAGGGGAGTCTTCTAAATCATTGCCCAGGAGGCAATCAACAGGCATGGCGGGCCTCACAGCAACCTGAAGAGTACCTGAAACTCCCCCCCATTCAAAGGAAACTTGAGCTACCTCACACTCTTTCTGGGAGTTGTCAGCAGCTATCACGGGGTAGAATGCGTGGGGAACCACCTGCTCTCTGGACACCAAGTGACACTTGACAGCTGTCACACTCGCTCCGGTGTCTCTGAGAGCTTCCACTCTATGGCCATTAATGGTCACCCACTGCCTATATTTATTAGTGTTACTAGGCAGAGGGGGTGGAGGGACCATTTCCATGTCTCCTAGCGAGACCAGGGACATTGAGGAAATATAAATTTTATGGTCAAGAAATGTTCCCTAACGTGTACCCCACCGTCTCCATGTACGAGCTTAAAGTGCATGCAACTTCCCTCCTGTGTCAGCTATGAAGACGCAAATACATTTGCGTCCAACGTTAACATGTCCTCTTTCAGATCCACCCTGAATGGGTCGGATATTCCGTTCCTAAATATGCCTTGCCACCGTCTTTGTATGGTGCACTTTCACGTATTCCTGGCTCTGTGCGAGCTAGGCCCTGTTTTCTGTCATCGAACCTCTTTTAAAAAGCATCTCTGCCTCCTGAAACTGCAACGTGGGATGCCCCCCCCGTGAACTCTGTCCTACTCCCTGCGAGGCGAGCGGAGCCTGGCTCGGCCTGCCTGCCTGCCAAAGACAGTATTTTACCTTCATGCTATCAGTATAGCCAAGCTCAGCTTCCCGAAAACACATTCCAGTCCAACAGAATAGATAAACAATCCTCCGCTGCAGAGCAAAGGGCCTGGCCTCTCTGTCTCCATGCAAGTAATTCATAGCTCCCGTTACCACGGTAGGCCCATGACCCCCTCGCTCTACACACAGACACGTAGGCACATATGCACGCATTCATAGTCAGTATAGGATAGCCTCTGCCCAAGAGACCTTTCCTTCTAGATAATATGGTTCCCAAACATCAGATATCAGATATGATATAGGTACGAGTTGATCTGACATGCCAGACTTCTGTCTCTTTCCTCTAGTGTAAATGTCAAGTCCCCTTGCACCCTCCAGTTTCACGTCAATCACACGTCATGCAGCTGCGCGCGCATCCAGACTTCAGATTTCTGCTGACATTGCAAGATTCTGCTATGTACCCACCCACTTGTGACACTTTCATATGACGTCTTCTAGCACACACCTCTGTACACGCCCTAGTTCACGCCTTCTGATTACGTATTGCTAACACGTGTGTGTTCTTATATTGTTTCTCTCAGCTGTTACGCCTTCTGCATTGATTTTCATTATGTGCATTAAGTATAAAAGTTGTGTATTGTCAATAAAGTATGCTCTATCCCTTCCTGAACCCCAGTGGTGTCAGGAATCCGATATCCGGTTCTAGAACCATTCCTTTTGAAGGAATAAAACCCCTAAGAAACTCTAACACCACGGACTCTGCGTCTTTCTTTCCGATTAAGTTATTTTATTTTAAGTACTTACCTGCATAGAAATTAGGACGGTAATTAAATATTTACCACATTAATTTGGCGCCCGAATAGGGACCCCTCCCCCACCCCACGCGCCGGTTGGTGCGTTGCAGCCTGTGCCCCCTGCCACAGTCGAGACGGACACTTTCGCGTACCCGCAGGATTTCCTGTATCTCCCTCAGGCCTATGGAGGTGACGGAGACTGCGATCAGCACCCAGACGAGGCGGTGAGGAGTGCGGAGGATCCCGACCAGAGCCTAGCCGAAAGAAGCAAGGTCCGAGGTGTCAAGAGGCCCACCAGTTCCGAAGTATTCATGTATCGAGTCGAGTCGAGTCCAGTCCGGTCCAGTCCAGTCGAGTTTTCCGAGGCCTTCTGTTCCGTGCTTCCCGGTGAGTACCGTTGCTGGGGACGCATCTAGACGGGTGCATTATTATGTATCCGGTAAAGACGGGTTTGGGTACACAAACACGGTCTGCGCTGTTTTAGACAGTGTATCTGTGCTGTTTAGCAGTACATCAGGCATTCAAGTTCTTGCACTGTCCTGGGCGGTGTATCTGTACTGTTTAGCAGTACATCTAGTATCAAGGGTAGGCCATATGTGTTCAAAATGTTTCATGTGATTAATGTTGTGGTATGAGTGACTGTTTGATGTATATTACTGTGCTCTTGTGTAACTAGCTGTGTTCAGAGTAAGTAACAAGTATCAAGTGTTCAGTATCAAGTAACAAGATGCCGTTTTTCAATAAATTAAGACAGATAGGAACTAGGAAAGGGATACTAGAGGAAGAAATTCCTATTCCCCCTAGGGATACTCCTGGAAATTTTATGTACCATAAGCATGGCATAGATGCCATACTGTATCTAGATTTATGGGCTGATTATACCAAGCACCTAGAAGAGAGACACCGGTGGCCTGCTACCGGAACATGGGATGCCGAGTGCATCATGAGAGTAGAGGAAGCGCTATGGAAAAAGAAAGCCAGACAATCCCAGAAAGATGCCATAGAGTTGTGGCGTAAAGAGTCGCATAAACGTACAGAAAAGGCACTCCGAAAAGCAGAAAAACATAGGGAAGAGTCAGATGAAGTCCGAGAGAACGAATTAGTTATTGAAGGTATCCGAGTAAAAGCAGAACAATTAGACCGCATGCGAAACACTCTTGCCAATGGCATGTATTTAGTGACCGAGGGTTCGCCTAAGGCCACTCCAGAAATACCGAATGATCTGCCGCCACCATTGGTTCCGATTAAAGTAAGCCACAGGACCACGAAAGACATATTCCTTGCCTCCTATCTAGACGATGTAGCTCCCGCTTACACCAATTCACGTACTAATGTACCGCCTACTGACGGTGACGGTGGTGGCAACCCACTCCAAGACAATGCCCAGCCCGTACCGCAACAGAGCTCACCTGTTCGAAATCCTGTTCCACCTGTTCCTCCACCACTTCCTACACCTAAGATGAATACACTGAATCCGTTTGGGCCTGATCCCGGTAAGACACCAGTTCAGTTACTTACACAGACTCCACAGACAAGTCATGCTCAAGCCTCCGCCTCAGGAGGTGCGACAGGAGGTCACCAGACCCCGCCACAAACACATAGGTTAAACCTTAGGGACATATTAAAGCAACGTACACCCCGAACACCAAGTTTCGACATGCTTAAGGAACCCCTTCCAATTTGCAGATACGATCCAGTACCCGGTAAAGACGACAGGATGTTGTTAGCATCTCTACGCTTACGAAAAGTTACAGATTACTTAGTGTTATTCCCAGGAATGACTGAATACCTAGATAGAATATACCATTTTATCCAGACTGGGGAAGATCCTGAAAGTATTAAAGAGGCCCTGGCTCACCAGAAAGTTGACACTCAAGGTTGTATATTACGCTTCTTCATAAACTGTTTAATAAGAGAACGAGACAGGCCTGGGGTAGACCAGGACGAGATGGATGCACTAAACAAGTGGGGTCAGAATATAGCCGATGGAAAACACGATAAACAGAATTGTATAGCAAGTATGTATAAAAAGATCAGGAAAGAAGTAATAGAAATACACGAAAGAAAGGAACAAGAAAAGGAAAGAGATAGCGACAGGAATAACTCCTCCGAGGAGGACGAACCAGAGGAACAAGACTCGGCTAAAGAAATAATAGCATATGTAGGTAAGGGAAATTACCTTAAGAAAGGCATTCGTCCAGAAAGCAAGAGAGTTTTTCTCTCTGGCATCTCGAAAACGAGTTCTCCTGAATATCTGTTTCAGGCTACCGATAAAATTCTTCAAGAACGAATGGGGTACCATGTACTCAATTCTATGGATGAACAAGAACTAGCCCGGTCAGCAGTACTATGGGCTGACAATCCTAGCACATATAATGATGATACAGTAGCACAGACATTTTTTAACCTTTCCCCAGACGAGCAGAAATTAGCTGGTATGTACATGATTCAGCATCTCATCACGTTATACAGACATCAACATTCTGATCCAGGTCCTTTACCTGATACATTAGAAGCACTGCTTATGAATAGATGGAGAGGCCTAAGTACCAAGTTAATTCAAATAATTCTAAAACAACGGCACAGATATAACGCTTTCTTAGGCCCACAATACGTTCCAGCTCCGCCCCCAGAAAGAAAAGAAATGTTTCATTTTGACAGGCAGAATCCTTTACGAGAAGTACACCCAGTTATGAATGCTGATAATACCCTACGACGTGTGTTTGTGTACACACCTTTAACAAAGTTGGAATTGTTCGAAATGAAGAAACTAGTGCCCTGTCACGATAAAGACCCTGCAGGTTTTCACCGAGAACTTAAGGACATGTTACTCATGGGAGATTACACGTATACGGATATTATGAAATTGTTAAAAGTACTGCTGCCCACGGGTATTTACGAGAAACTAAAGGAAAAAGAATGGGAGGTGGGAGACAAAAAGATTATATGGACAGAAATAGAGGACGAGGAAAAGGGTCGTACTCCAGGGCTAGGCCTTGGGGACAAAGCTAAAGCATTACCAGGGTTAATAGTACAGGTCCTGCCAAGATTACTGACAACTAAAAAGGAAGATTGGGACGCAATCTCAGCTTGTAAACAGAAACACGATGAAGACACTAGTGATTTTTATTCAAGATTCGAGAAATGTTTTGTTATTAATAGTGGCCTGAAACCAAGCAGCGAGTCATACCCACACCTTTTTGTAAGCAAATTAGTCGAGAATTCCCTGACACAGGTTAAGAATCGTGTATATAAAGTCGAAAGTACATGGCAAGCAAATACGCCATCTCAGATGTTACAAATGTTACAATATCACCAGAACAGAATTAGAGAAGAGCAAGAACATGAACATAGACGTATGAAAGACACGAAAATGAAAATGCTAGTTGCCCAGTCAGTCCCAGCTGACGGTCAGAAAAAGGGTGTGACACAGACGAGTAATTCAGCAGCTCCCGTTAAAGGGACATGCAACTATTGCAAGCAGCCAGGCCACTACGTAAACGAATGTCCAGTCCTGAAACACAATATAGCAACAGGTAAAACTAAAGAAAGACCGCGTCAGCCTAGACAAGACCAGGTCCAGCAACAGACTTCACAGAATATACAGCCTATGCATGCTTCCCCACATACAGCACAGACCGTAGCGGTATCACAGCCACAGCCCATTGCCGCGACCCAGCAAGTTTCGCAGCAGATGTACCAGTATGCCCAATCTGATTATCCCGATTATCAGCGATACACATGAAATAGCCTAGAGAGGGAGGTTGGCTTGCCTCTTATTGAGATTCCTGTAGATCAAGAGGGTCCTTATGTACATAGTCAAGTATTAGGAAAAGACAGAAAGTTTCTAATTGACACAGGGGCAAGTCGCACCACAATCAGTCACGACGAAGTTCCAGGGGCACCCCTCTCAGGCTCACAGAATGTTTCCCTTGGTTTTTCAGGACAGCCTATTGTAAATGAAGTATCAGAACCCGTTTTCCTAGCAGTAGGTCCATTATCACGTGTTACAGACCTGTTACTCACGAAGTCATGTCCAGAAAACTTATTAGGTATCAAGACACTGAAGGCTCTAGGAGCAGTGATATGTTGTTCTCCGGAGGGAGTTAGACTTTTCCTACGTGACTTTAAGGGTCACTATGTATTACGAGAGTTTGATGTCAGATTGAAAAATGTACCAAAACACCTGTGGGCACAAGGCCCAACCGATGTAGGTTGTATGCACATTACACCATACCGTGTCACACTCAAACCAGGAGTTGTTTTACCCCGAATCAGACAATACAAGTTGCCGCCCGATGCTGTAGTGGCTTTACTGGAAATCATTGAAGAGCTTATTGCCCAAGGAGTGGTCGTAGAAACCGACTCCAATATCTGTAATTACCCTATCATTCCGATTCTTAAACGTACTGATCCCAATGCACCGCCAGTATATCGGCTGGTGATTGATTTACGAGAACTGAACAAATGCATTGTACCACAGTATCCTGTGGTTCCCGACATCTCATCCTTATTGACTGCTATTGATTCAGAAGCGACGTTCTTTACTGTAATTGACCTCAAGAACGCCTTCTTCAGTGTACCCATTGATCCAGAGTGCCAATATCTCTTCGGATTCAGTTTAAATGGCCGAAGCTTCAAATTTTCACGCGCACCTCAAGGATTCACAGAAAGCCCCAGCATCTATAGCCAAGCACTGAAAAGACACCTTGACTGTATCCAAATGCCAGTTAACACTGCCTTACTCCAGTACGTCGATGATCTGTTGATCACCGCACGAAGTGAACCCGAATGTGAACAAGCATCGCTGACAGTTTTACACTTTCTGGCTGACAAGGGACACAAGGTGTCTCCTTCGAAGCTGCAATTCTGTGTTCAGCAAGTAGTGTACCTTGGGCACTTGCTGAACAAGTGGGGGAGACAGCTCACACCTGATCGCATTCAGTTAATCGTACAGTTACCACAACCCAAGACACAAAAGGAAGTGCGGGCCTTTATAGGCCTCACCTCGTACTGCAGACAATGGATTCCTCAGTATGCATTTCTAGCTAAACCACTGATACAGTTGACGACACAGGAGGCAGCGACTTCGACTGTCCTCCCTTGGACTCAGGAACATACACAGGCTTTTGAGGAATTAAAGAAAGCTTTATGCCAAGCACCAGTTTTAGCGACACCATGTTACAGCAAACCTTTTACACTTTTTGTTACAGAACGTGATGGTACAGCGTTGTCTGTCCTCACACAAGATCAAGCAGGTTCACATAAGCCTTGTGCTTATTTTTCAAGTACATTAGACCCAGTAGCCCAGGCTTTGCCTGCGTGCTTGAAATCAGTTGCAGCAACAGCCCTAGCAATCAGACAAAGCGATTCAATAGTATTAGGACACCAGTTGACAGTACAAGTTCCACATTCTGTAGAAGTCCTTCTAAACCGAACACAGACTCAACACCTGACTATAGCACGACTGACAGGTTATGAACTGACACTATTCCAGCCACACATAGAAATCAGACGTTGTAACATTCTAAATCCTGCCACGTTGTTACCCTCGGTTATGACAGATTCAGCCCCGCATGATTGTATAGATATAATTAATACAGTAACAAAGCCCGGACGAGACTTAACAGATGTTGCACTGACAAATCCCGACCTGACACTTTACGTGGACGGTTCATGTCTGAGAACAAGTACAGGAGAATTAGTGGCCGCATATGCAGTGACCACCGAAACTGAAGTCAAAGAAACACACCGTATTGATACACTGTCCGCTCAAGCAGCAGAGCTTATCGCTCTGACTCGAGCCTGTATACTAGCCAAGAACAGAAATGTTAACATATACACAGATTCACGTTATGCTTTCGGAGTTGTACATGACTTCGGAATGTTATGGCAAGAACGAGGTTTCTTGACCTCTCACGGTGCCAAGATCCAACACGGTCCCCTCATTCAAGCACTGTTAGAAGCAATACATCTGCCCTCAGGCATATCCATCATGAAGTGTAAAGCACATACTAAAGTTACTGACTCTATTTCCCAGGGTAACGACCTGGCAGACCAAACAGCAAAACATACCGCATTGACTCACACCCAGACAACTGATGTGACAAAGACAATAGTACCGACACACTGTATGACAGTTAGGGATCCCACACTAGATGTAATCGATATTCAGACACATGCTACTCCAGACGAAATCAAGAGATGGACTGAGCTAGGAGGGATCCAGACAGATCAGGGATGGATGACGAAGGGAAAATCTACATGGTTTCTCCCCGACTCTATGGTTCAAGTCATAATAAATACAGCACATAGTCCAGCACACTTGGGAGAAAAGGCTATGTTAGACAGTTTACAGAATCTCTGGTACAACAAACATTTACGAGCAGCAGCAAAACAGAAAGTGCGTACTTGCATGATCTGTTGTCAGTTCAATCCAGGAAAAAGCGTCCCTGTAGAGCAAGGTGGATTTCATCCTCCCGATCACCCTTTTGAAGTCCTCCAGATGGATTATATCCAGATGGAACGTTGTCGCGGATTCAAGTACGTCCTCGTAGTTGTTTGTGCACTTTCCCGTTGGACAGAAGCATATCCAGTCCCAGATTACACTGCCAAGCAGCTGGTTCGAGAATTCTTCCCACGGTACGGCTTGCCTCGTATCGTGTACTCAGATAACGGCCAGCCATTCTCGTCCGAGCTCATGAAGCAGGTTTCACTCCTGCTAGGATATCAGTGGAAATTCCATTGCGTCCGACACCCCGAGGCAGCTGGCCTTGTAGAGAGACACAATCAGACACTGAAAACCCGTCTTGCTAAAGTTTGTAAAGAGAAAGGGGTCGACTGGATAGTCGCCTTGCCAGTTGCATTGTTCTATATGAGGATGGTTCCTCATTCGAGATCAGGGCTATCCCCGTATGAGGTGGTCTTCGGCAGGCCACCGAATATGTGGGGGACGCCCATGCCTAAAAAAATAACCGATGTTGATTGTAATATGCTGACAGATTACCTTGCCTCCTTGATGTCTGCACTCCAATCATGTCGTTCACAGGTTGCCGCAGCCTTTCCCGACAACACTGACGTGAAACCACACGATGTCCGTCCCGGAGATACTGTACTGATACGTAATTTCGACAGGAGGAGTCCGCTGGAGCCCCGTTGGCAGGAGCCGAAGCTCGTCCTTCTAACCACGAGGACTGCAATCAAGGTTGAGGGCAGAAAAGGGTGGATACATACAAGTCACGTCAAAAAATGTAATGAACTGCTGCCGCTAGAAACTGACTCTTCCACCCCCTCAAAGGACTGCCCAGATTCTAGTGACTGTAAAATTCCGATGGTAGAGAAAACTCCGCAAGAAGAATACAAATTAAAATTGCGGTCTAGCAAGTCAGACAGTTTAATTGTTTAAGTCCTCCCCTAGGTGAATCGGTTAAATAGTTTCTGACATGTATCCCCTAGACCCCAATAGAGAGAGAGATAGAGAGAAACAGATCAAGAAGCAACGCTACTGCAAATCTCTCAAAAGTTACTGTATTGTTACCTTATGGATTATGTTTTCTTTAAGTCTTACGATTATTGTCACAAGTGTAATTCTACATATATACTTTCCTATTGCTACACGTGCACATTCTTCTTCTAATGACACTGCCGAGCATTCTTTTAGTGAGTTACCCCTTCATGAATTATCCTACCGACTTGCGCTGCGCAACAATACATTCATTAGTATGTTACATCACTCTCATCAGACCAGCAACGCTACTAATTGTTGGATATGTGGCCGACTCCCTCCCTACCAGAAATACAAGGGAGTTCTGCCCCTCTTCCCGTACCCGTTCACTCACAATGGGTCATGTGGAGCTTGGTTCAGTTTAATTAATTCCTTAGATTCAAATTCCGTAGTGTATCAGGGTAACTGGATATGGGGAAACCTGAATACAGTTCTCCATAGAGTATGTTATCCTGACAAGGAGGGACTTCCCATAAGAACAGGAACTGATCTAGAAAATGAAGTATATGGATTAGGAAATTTTACACTTAACCTCATGATTCTAAATGTTGAATCCGAAACCGAGCCAGACTTGCCCACTATGTCAGTACTACCAGTCAAAGGTGAATTATGTATCAGAAAGAAGGGTTCAATACACCTGGGTCATAGTAAATGTACTACCGTGATCGAATTTAGTGATAAGGGCAAGTCCACATTCAAAGCTACACGTCATTCCTATTTCATTTGTGGTCAGACCGCATATGTACGTTTGCCTTTAGATTGGGATGGGACCTGTTACATTGGATTCTTACTGCCACCTGTTTTCTTAGCTCCACCTGATTATCATAGAAATTCCCGCCTAGTTCACAGACCCAAAAGAGATCTCCCAATTGTCGACTATACGGAGACAGCATGGGAACAGTATACAGATTTCAATAAAGGTTTTTTTCCCTATTTAGGAGCTATTTTCAATAGTAAGTCTATCCGTCACTTGACCAGAACCCTTGAAGCAGTAGTAAAAGAGACTACTTCCGCCCTAGGTAACTTGACTGAGGAACAGTCTGCTATGAGACTTGTCGTTCTTCAAAATCGTCTTGTTATTGACGTCATACTAGCCGATCGCGGAGGAGCCTGTAAGGTCCTCGGGTCAGCTTGTTGCGTTTTCATCCCAGATAATGCTCCGTCCGTATATAAGGCTATTACCCGTCTCCATAAGATAGCTAGTCAGATACATCAGAATCCAGGCACTTGGACTTGGTCCGGTTGGCTCTGGACTACTATTTCAGCCTGGGGTTGGAAAATACTGTCACTCCTTGGAACAATACTACTTATAGTGTTCAGTTGCTGTCTATGTCTACAATGTGGGCCAGCGATTTGCGGCTTGTGCGCCACATCCTGCACTCCCCATTCAAGTCAACGTTCTAAATCCCATGTGAAAAAGGATGAGCAGATGATGCTAACTACTCAAATAAATAGATTAATGACGATTGATATATCATGAAGGGTCCGTAGGGAACAAGGAGGGAATGAGGAAATATAAATTTTATGGTCAAGAAATGTTCCCTAACGTGTACCCCACCGTCTCCATGTACGAGCTTAAAGTGCATGCAACTTCCCTCCTGTGTCAGCTATGAAGACGCAAATACATTTGCGTCCAACGTTAACATGTCCTCTTTCAGATCCACCCTGAATGGGTCGGATATTCCGTTCCTAAATATGCCTTGCCACCGTCTTTGTATGGTGCTCTTTCACGTATTCCTGGCTCTGTGCGAGCTAGGCCCTGTTTTCTGTCATCGAACCTCTTTTAAAAAGCATCTCTGCCTCCTGAAACTGCAACGTGGGATGCCCCCCCCCGTGAACTCTGTCCTACTCCCTGCGAGGCGAACAGAGCCTGGCTCGGCCTGCCTGCCTGCCAAAGACAGTATTTTACCTTCATGCTATCAGTATAACCAAGCTCAGCTTCCCGAAAACACATTCCAGTCCAACAGAATAGATAAACAATCCTCCGCTGCAGAGCAAAGGGCCCGGCCTCTCTGTCTCCATGCAAGTAATTCATAGCTCCCGTTACCACGGTAGGCCCATGACCCCCTCGCTCTACACACAGACACGTAGGCACATATGCACGCATTCATAGTCAGTATAGGATAGCCTCTGCCCAAGAGACCTTTCCTACTAGATAATATGGTTCCCAAACATCAGATATCAGATATGATATAGGTACGAGTTGATCTGACATGCCAGACTTCTGTCTCTTTCCTCTAGTGTAAATGTCAAGTCCCCTTGCACCCTCCAGTTTCACGTCAATCACACGTCATGCAGCTGCGCGCGCATCCAGACTTCAGATTTCTGCTGACATTGCAAGATTCTGCTATGTACCCACCCACTTGTGACACTTTCATAGGACGTCTTCTAGCACACACCTCTGTACACGCCCTAGTTCACGCCTTCTGATTACGTATTGCTAACACGTGTGTGTTCTTATCTTGTTTCTCTCAGCTGTTACGCCTTCTGCATTGATTTTCATTATGTGCATTAAATATAAAAGTTGTGTATTGTCAATAAAGTATGCTCTATCCCTTCCTGAACCCCAGTGGTGTCAGGAATCCGATATCCGGTTCTAGAACCATTCCTTTTGAAGGAATAAAACCCCTAAGAAACTCTAACACCACGGACTCTGCGTCTTTCTTTCCGATTGAGTTATTTTATTTTAAGTACTTACCTGCATAGAAATTAGGACGGTAATTAAATATTTACCACAACATCTCTGCGGGACCCCTCCCACCAGGGGCAACAATCTCCTCCCCTCCCAGGGCTACACTCGCCAACTGACGGGGGGTGCACGTGGTGGTGCACTAGAGTCCCTCATGGGACACTGGGGATCATAAAAACAATGTCCTACCTGCTTGCAAACATAGCAGGTCATTGGGCCCCTATGAACAGGTTTACCTGTCGGGCCCCTGGCTTCTTCACAGGGGGAGGCTGGGAACCCTTCCCTTGGTTCCCTTGGGGATTACTTTGGGGCCCTTTCTGGAACTCCTTCTGTTTTCCCTTGTACCCCCACTCTTCTGCTGGGGACCCTGCCCACCTTTGGCTGAGTCTCCCACTGGACCCTTGTGGACCCTGGTACTGACCCAGCGGTCCGCCTCCTCAGCAAGTTTTCTAGGGTTAGATATCTTGCTATCAATAAGGTGCTGGCGCAGCTCTGGAAAACAGTTATTAGACAAGTGCTCCCAAGCAAACAAATCATAAAGAGCTTCATAACTTTCCACTTTGCTGCCCTTTACCCAACCATCCATAGCTCTGCAAAAAAAAGACACATATTCAACCCACGTCGTACCAGGCAACTTCTTGCATTCTCTAAAAGCTTGTCTGTACTTTTCTGGGGTTAGGCCATACCTCAACATTAAAGCATCTTTCATATGAGCATAAGACATCCTATCCTCAACAGGCATGTCTAACAGGGTATCTCTCCCCTCATTCACAAAGCGACCCCACAACCCCCCTCCCCAATCCTTCTCAGGGACCCGGTGGGCCAACAATGCTAACTCATACGCTTTAAACCACTGGCCAATATCTTCATTCTTCTGATAATCTTTTATCACATCTTTTGGAAAATAAAACCTACTTTCTGCAGGCACAGATGGGATGCTGCCACCAGAGGGATTCAATTCTAACTTCTTAGCTTGGATCTCCAACTCCCTCAACTTGGTATCACGCTCCAAAGCTAACTTTTCTCTCTCAAAATCTAACCTTTTGGTCTACAAATCAGCTTCTCTTCTGCCTCTTGCATTTTCTAACTCCAACTGCCCATTTATCTTAAGCCTTGCCATTTCCATGTTGTATGCACGCTCTTTCGCCCTTCCTTCTCTTTCTTCAGGGGAAAGACCTTTGGAGGAAACACTGCTACCGGGAGAGGACACAGGCCCATTCACTGGCACCTCCTCATCCCCTTCCACTGGCGGTACCACCACCGGATCAGTGGGATCTCTGGACTCCAACCAGGCCTTCAAAGCTTTTAGATAGTTTTCCTTAAGTTTGAGGCCTTTGGTAGGAACTTTAAACTGCTTGCAAAAGAATTTCAGCTCCTCTACCTTGTAGATGTCGATTTTAGCTCTATCAAATTCCTCCACAACAACAACAACAGGGGCAGTGACTCCGGTGTCACTCATGGTCAAAACTGGCAGTGTTAAAAAAAAATCAAGCTTCAGAAAAGCGGAGAACAAAAATAGAATCCTTCCAAATTAGATTGTGGCTGCGCTATGGTCTGCTTTCACTATGTAGCGCACACTAATCACTGCACATGGGTCATAAATGCAAGGTTAAAATCCTCACCGCTGCGTCCAATGTTAGAACCGGCTGTCTCTAGTTGGCAGAGGTATGCACTTCTGACAAATAGGGACACACCTTTTCTAGTCAGGGCAAGGGGATCACACCCTTTGATAACCCCTGCTCACCCCCTTGGTAGCTTGGCAGAGCAGACAGGCTTATCTCAGAGGCTGTGTGTTAAGCATTTATGACCACATACAGTAATAAAGTGAATACACTACAAATGGACACGACACAGTAGTATTATAAAAATAAGTATTTTTATATAAGGCTTAGCACAAGACCAAATAACGACAAAAATATACCACAGTCTTAATAAATACTCTTGGAAGGAAAAAAAAATAATAGTTCAAGTGTAGTTTCTTCTTAGCACAAAAGTCTTTAGTATCAAAAGCAACTCTTCTTCTTTAAAACACAGTTCTTGGCAACAATGTAACTCCCACTGGAGTTACACGACATCGAGGCAAAGTTAATCCAAAGGTTCGGCGTCGACCGCGAGGAGCGCTACGTCGAGCCCGGAGTCGCACTGACCCCCCCAGCACAGTACCTTGGAAAAAGTGAAGCACACGATGATCAGCGGCGTCGAGATGTCCGGCGTCGCGTCTTCGGCGTCGATCCGGCCTCGGAGTCTGGGCAACCTGCAGCGGCGTCGATCGATGTCGGGCAGGAGCAGCACTCACGAGGTGAAGCAGGATACGGCGTCGTCGTCGATGTCGATGATGATGTTGCGAAGAGTGAGCAGCGCTCACGGCGTCGAGTGGGCACGAAGTCGATGCGATCAGCAGCGGTGCAGACACAAAGTCACTTGGAGCTGGAGCCGAACTCGCTACTCACTGGCGTTGCTGCTGGCGTCGGTCGGGCCCGGCGGCCGGCGTCGAGGAAGCGGGACACTGGAGCCGTTACTCACGATGTCGAGCTGGATTCGGCGGCGTCCGTCGGCGTCGAGATTGCTGGTTTCTTTCAAAAGGTGCTGGATTCTCAGGTTCCAGCAAAATAGCACTTTAAGCAGATGAAGTCCTTTAGCCCTGTGACTTCAACAGGAGACTGGCACTCTTCCAGTCCTTGGAGATTTTCTTAGCAAAGTCTGAGAGTACACACAAAGTTCCTCTCTCCTGGTTCCTTGGCAAAAATAAAGAAGCAATGCAGGATTCCCCCCAGCAAACAGCACACTGGCAGAAGGGGTAGGCAAGTCCTTGGATCAGCAGGCTTCTTGTCCTTGGTTCAGGTTTCCTTGTCAGAAGTGATCTCAATTCTTGGTTCAGGGGTCCTTCTCTTATACCCCTTTTTGGCTTTGATCCCTTTGTCCATGCAGGGGAATTTCCCAACATCCTGGGTCTGTTGTGGGTGTAGCCAGGCAGAGGCACCTGGCCTATTCACTGTGCAGGGCTGGGTCCTCAGACGCCCAGCAGGAGGTGGAGCCAGCATTGTCACTGGCAGGAGCAGAGCTATCGGCCTCCTGGCAGGAGGTGGGGCTAGGATCGTCCATGGCAGGCACAGAGCCATCAGTCGCCTGGCAGGAGGTGGAGCCGGCATTGTATCAGGCAGGGCAGGCTATCAGAAGCTACTCTCCCCCTACTCTCAATGCAAATGTCCCACTCATCCCACTCTGACTCAGCAGATCTCTGGAGCCACCCAGCTCTGGAGCCACCCAGCTCCTGTCACACACACACCAAACCAGCAGAAACCAGAAATAGTTAGACAAGAAAATAGCCACTTTCTAAAAGTGCTATTTTCAAACCCAGAGTCCAAAAACCATCCACACCAATGGATGCGTGATTAAACCCCGAGTTCAGGGATACCAAACTCGACATTGCACCATGCTCCCCGAGCCAGCTAGGATTATAGCATTAATAATCCTGGCAGCCCATTCTAACTAATGGAGAGCAGGTTACCTTACAATAGTGAAAAACGAATATGGCTGTAATTCACTATTAGGACATGCCAACTTGGTCAGGCCTGTCCTACCTTATACTTACAATGCACCCTGCCCTCAGGCCTACCATAGGGGTGACTAACATGAAGTTAAGGGAAGGTTTAGGGACTGGCAAGTAGGTGTACTTACGCATTCAGCGTGACAGTACCAGACTGCACGTAGGTCTAGCAATGGCAGACCTGTAGACATACTTTTACTAGGCTGCTCTTGTGGGTGGCACAACATGTGCTGCAGGCCCACTAGCAGCATTTGTATTTACAAGCCCTGGCACTCCTGGTGCACTAGACTAGGGACTGATAGTAAACCAAATAAGCCAAACATGGAATTCAATCAATACAGCAATTTAACATAGGGAGCACTTGCACTGTGGCACTGATCAGCAGTGGCACAGTGCCCAAAGCATTACACCAGCAAAAACATCGTAAACAGTGGAGGCAAACCGAAAAAATGGAGGAGAGACTCAAGCCAATGATGCCAGGTCTAACAATCAGCCAATGCGCCAGAGGAAGAGGCGGAACGAGGACGGGAGAGAGCCAATTTAGCTGCCATATTTTGGATCCTCTGCAGCTTTAAAATCAAAGTTTTTGGGGCTCCCAGAAGTAGTGCGTTGCTGTAATCTAATCGACTAAGAATAGAGGTGCGCACTACCTCTGCCCTTGCCTCCTTGGGGAGAAGCGGTAAGATCTTACGTAGGGCGCGAAGTAAGCCCATGCAACCCGCTATAGCTCTATTCACAGAGGCATCAAGCTGCAGGTTGGGTTCAAACAGAACTCCCAAATTACGGGCCGACTCAGCAGCCTCTACCGTACCTGGAATAGATGTAGGCCAAAAATCGTCCGGAAGCGGACCCGGGGTACGGTCTAGGGAGCAATGAAGAACCTCCGTTTTAGATCCGTTGAATTGAAGCGAGTTGGCTTGCAACCACTCAGCTACAGCCGACATACAGCAGTGGAAATTGTCTCTCGATATTGCCTTCGTGCCCTCAAATGAAAAAATCAATTGAGTATCATCGGCATAATTGATGACGGATATGCCAAATGACTTTATCAGGGCAACCAGAGGTCGAAGATACAGGTTGAACAAGATCGGACTGATCGCCGACCCCTGGGCAACGCCCTGATCCACTTGTTGTATGGCAGATCGGAAAGGTGGTAGTGCCACTGCCTGCTGTCTGTTGCCAAGATAAGATGTTATCCATCTCAAAGCCAAGCCAGTTACTCCTGTACTCTGAAGACGG
This sequence comes from Lissotriton vulgaris, assembly GCF_964263255.1. Lineage (NCBI taxonomy): Eukaryota > Metazoa > Chordata > Amphibia > Caudata > Salamandridae > Lissotriton > Lissotriton vulgaris. The sequence goes on along the minus strand of NC_141693.1, from coordinate 265,013,082 downwards.
TCCAATAGTACTGCATGGTCCACCATGTCGAACGCGGCCGACATGTCAAGTAGCACTAAAAATGCAGACTTGCCCATGTCGACCCGCGCTCGTAGATCGTCCAACACGGTGACCAATGCAGCCTCCGTCCCGTGAGCCGGCCTAAAGCCGAACTGCGATATATCCAGACAGGAGTTGCTTTCCAGAAAGTTGGATAGTGTTCTCGTGACCCACTTCTCCACAACCTTTATTATAAAAGGCAGAAGCGAAATGGGCCTATAGTTGGCCCGGCTTGAAGGGTCCAAGGAAGCCTTCTTCAGCAACGGTGTAACAATTGCCATCTTCCAGCTATCTGGAACTATTGCTGTACTCAGTGACTGGCAGCAAATTGCATGAAGCGGAGGGAACAGCTCATTCTGAAATGCCTTCCAGATCTTATGAGGCATAGGATCAAGTGGTGATCCTGAAGACACACCATTCGCCAGAAGGCAGAATTCCTCCAGAGAAGGACTAGGAAAGCAGGACAACTGGGCCGCGCGAGGGGGGGGGTTCTGCAAGGGAAGACAAGGAAGATGTAAACTGGCCAGCGATCTGAAGTCCGCTCAGAATTTTCCTAATCTTCTCCTCAAACGCAGAGGCCACAGAATCACACAATTCCTGGGAGACAGGGATAGCCGGAGCAGTACAAGGTGGATTGGCTAGGTTGTCGACCACTTTGAACAAAGCCTGCGATTTGTTAGAGGCCTTGGCCAGCGTGTCTGCCAAAAATTGAGCCTTGGCCTTCTTCAGCTGAATCTTATATTCCCGCAAGGTTGCTTTATATGCTACCTTATCTGGCTCCCTATAGTCTCTCCTCCAAAGTCATTCCGCCGGTTTGCAGCGGAGTTTGTGCTGGCCAAGATCATCAGTGAACCAGGCGTTAGTTCTTCTGGGTCTGTCCCTCACTTTCCTTAAAGGGGCCAGTTCATCCAGAGATGTCACAATCTGCTGGCAAAGGACCTGATAGCTTTTATCCGCACTATCCTTCACCATAAATGTCTGGGCAGCAGGGTAGGTCTAGTTGAATGTTTCAAAAGACTGGACCATTGCCTACTGGTCTTAATAACACCTGGATCACCTGTCCTTAGTGAACCGGGCAAAGAGATAGACAGTAGGACTAGTGCGTGATCAGTCCAGCATTGATCCACGACCTCTCCCACTACGACTAGGTCTTTATCCGCAAATACAAGATCTAAGGTATGCCCTTTAACGTGAGTAGGTGCCGAGACCAGCTGTGCAAGTTGTATATTGCTACATGCTTGGCAAAGTTCTCTATATGCCAGATCTTGAGGGCCAGAAGGCCAGAGGTTAAAATCACCTAACACTATTAGTCTAGTGTGGGAGTTTGAAAGGTCGTAGATAAGGTCAATCAATGACTGAATGGCCGTGATGGTTGAGGAGGGTGGTCTATAACATAGAAGTCCCGTTACCAGAGTGCCGCTCTGGGCTGTGATGGAAAAGCCCATAATCTCAGAGCTTTCGCCTCTGCATTAATCCTCGGCTGAACTCTTTACGGCCCCCTTGCCGAGGGTTCGAGCTCCGTGTTTTCCCTGGCTGGGACTTTGATTTCTGATTGTACATAGGCCAGGGGCTGGAGGGCCTCCTCTTCTGTCTCCCAGCTGCAGGCTTTGTTCTCTCGATAATCATGACACCGGGGACTTTGAGCTCTGTTCTCGAAGTTGGGGACATCAATGCTACATTATCCTTGAGCCCCCCGAGGCCTCGTATCCTTGCATGAACATTCAAAAAACAGAACTTATCGAAGACAGCGAATCCCCCCTTTTCAATGCGACTGTTTTAAATGATTCGTTTTTAATGAGAGTAAAAACAATGTGCACAAAACACATGAAAAGTAAAGTGAATTATTTAAAGCCATATGTTCCTGAGATCAGGCTGCTGTGGTGCTTTGGGAGCACCTGTCGTCCTTGCAAGCAGACAGGTTTGAGGGCTACATGAAGCCAGTGAGTGACAGGGTCCAGCTTCACTCCCGAGCTCCGTGAAGGCAGCAGATCGTGTAGGCCAAAGGTGGGTGAGCCAGGGTGCTCCTAGGCAGAGGACCCCAGATCCGTTTCTGCCTCCTAAGCTGCTGCTGAGAGACAGTCAGTGCAGCGCTGCCGCTTTCATCTCACGACAGCATCCCCTTTACGTCCAATTCCGGTCTTCAAAGCCAAGTAGCATCCCCAGCGCAGCACACGAACAGAAGGAAAAGGATTAAAAATTCTCTTTTTGGTGAACAGACCTTTACTTTTCTTTTGGAATCGAAAGGGCATTTCCTGTCTGTTCCATGCAAACGTGAATTTGCTCTCAGAAACGTTATTTTGTTTGAATTAAAGAGCAAAGCGAGAGGTTTACAAGCACAGGCAAGGACTGCGTGGGCATATCTATGGCCCCCATCAGTATACCATGGGGGAAGGAAGCCCATTGAGGGGGAATGTATCTGTGTTATTCAAAGCAATGTCTCTGAGGCGAGAGGAGAAATGTTATATTAATTTGAGATATTCCTGATGGTGGTTAAATAAACAGTTATAGCTGGTGCTTTCTCTCAGAAACACTACTCATTCTGAAAGGATGAAAAGAGTCAAGAGCAGAGTATCCACACTGGCCTGAGTGCGAGGCCGGGTTTGTGCCAATTTCCATGATATTCACAAGGCCAACGTTTACACTTGATGAATCTAAACTGGAATAATTTACATAGCTACAGACTATTATGTAAATATGACGTGGCCTTTGAGAATCGACGTGAGACACATAATCTGGGACATCCCTTTGTATCAAGAGAACATAGGGTGTGAAGACTGACAGCTCCTTCCAAAGAATGTGTAGGGAAGAGGGGAACGAGTGCAAAGGATTCCACCACGAGTATAAAGCCAACTGACACTGGACATCATCAAAGCCATGTTATTGCCAAAAGAAGGAACATCAAATGAAATACTAAAGAGTCGCTTGTTGAATCTAGAGCCGCTTGTTGAATCTAGAGCCGGGCCTCCAAGTCACAGAGGTCCAAAAATCAGTAGGATGTTACAGTCCAAGCTTCTGTGATCTTGAGCAGTTACACCTTGGAAGAGAGATGCAAATCATACATGAAAGGGATAAAGGAGAAGCATTGAAGCTCATTTCTGTCATCAGGGTCAATGGGTATGGGGCAGCGGAATGGTCTTTGCAGCAGAGAAAGTCTCAATAGTAACAGCCAAGGTATACTTATAAATCAAGTATTGTGTCATTATGCTTAGAGATTACACAGCATCTATTGAATAAAATTGTCAACACACAGCAGATAGAATAACATGTGGGACTTATTGCACATGTTATTTTATGGTAATTTATTTTATAATGCGCACAGCTACCCAATGAGTTTCATGACCTCGACCGTGCCTGTTCATCACGCACATCTTTGCAGTTCATTCTGCAATCCATGGTCCAGTCTTAGAGGAGGGCGAAATACTGAAAACTCAAACTAGATGCTTGGCTTATCTCAAGGTCCTCTTTGAAACCTGATTTAAACGTGAGAGAAAAAGATACCCATCTAGCACCTGAATTATAGAATTTCAAATCAGAAAATCCAGGATCAAAATCTGCTTGAACAAACTGCGTAATGCTAGACAAATATTCTATTTCACTGAACATCCTTTTAATTCTTTATCAGAAACAAGAGTACCTGCAAATGCATGAGTTCAGGAAGTGTGCTGTACAAAAACCTCTTGGGTTTAAATCAGCGGACCATAATGTTGCTCCATCTACAATAAAATGTAGATCACATTTAGGGTCCATGTCGCAAATGACTTGCCTCTGATTTTACTGGTGGCATTGAGTTCAGGTCTGGGTGAGGCATGAATATTTCGATGTTTATGTTTTAAAAATATTACATTTTGAAAAATGGCTCTCAATGCAGTGATATAATGTGAAGAACTAAGGTGACACCCATCCGCTGGTTAAAGAAATAAACTTTTTTCAAAGTGCCTTCATCATATTTTTGCATGATGTTTGTTGCAGATTTACATGACAAATATTTTCACGTCTCAGCTCATGCAAGGGTCTTTAGTCCCAAAGCAACCCTTGGCGCGGCTCTGCCTCCAGCCTCCATGTTAATATTTTGGGGAAACATCCTTTACAACGCAGTGTTTACACCGCGCGACCTTTACGACTCAGCCATTACAATGCAAGTCATTACTACGACTTGCGCTGGATGGCGCTCTTGCTTAAGGAATAGTTTGATTTTCTATTCCAACACCTTCCCTACTGTTACGTGGGCTGGAGTTGGAATAGAAAATTAACTTAATACACAATCCAGCGTCCTCCAACGCAAGTCGTTATAATGGCTTGTGTTGTGAAAACCGCGTTGTAAAGTACCGCAATCAAAATGATCGCGTTGTACTGACATACATCCATATTTTGACTTGCCCACCTCTACCCAGTCTGCAGCAATAGTGACTTAAAATCACTGTTGCTCAGCCGATCCAGCAAACACGGCCAAGCAAGACCAACCAATTAATTATTAGTGGCTATCCTACCCCATGCACCCCCACTGGAGCTACATTCCTGAGTGTTTAATGAGGAATGTGCCGATTTTAATCCCTTTAACTCTCGGCCCAGATGAGGGGGCGTGGCTTGGACGCCGATCGGGATGGCGGCGTGAGCTTGCAGCTCCGCGCCTGGTCCCGCTATTTCTCCTGAAAACCACACCATTGGCGCTCCCTGAAAGGCGGTTTTTCCGTAGGAAGTATTGAAGAAACATCGGAGAGCAGCTGGGGGCTAGCAGGAGACCGAACATAGAGCTGAGACACGATTCCGGAGGCCGGAGGTGCCGAGCCGAGAGTGGAGAAAATGGCGGCGTAGGGGAACAGCAAAGACTGCTCGCGGGGCGAGGCGGATCAGAACTGAAACAGATTGCAAACGTCTGCCAACGGGGCACGAGGAGCTAGGGCCCACTTGAACGGGACCGCAGAGAGGAACTGGTGGTGTGGGGGCCCACATCGGCCTGGTGTACAGCAGACGCAGCACCCACCTCCCTCCCTCCCCAAATCTCTGACATGGCGACCGTGTGAAGGGCGGCCCCTGCCTCCGGTGGCTATCAGCACCATCGTGGGAGCTTGCGGCTGAGCGACACAGATGAGACGTTCAAGCAAGGTCTGAGAGCAGAAGGCGAAGCTCCCGGGACGGAGGGTGCGAGGCCTGGTAGAGTACCTAAGGCGGCCATATGACTTCGCACGAGGCAGCTAAGATGGCCGCTGCTGGTGGAGCTTCCACCATGGAACACGGTCGAGAAGACACGACCGCGCTGGCCCGGGATGGTGGGGCTCATGCTACCCCGGAAGTAACGGAGCAGGAGCAGAGGCTGAACCAGCGACTGGACAACATCTTGGATGCAATAACGGCAACTAAGGAGGCTTTGCATCAGGACATAGCACAGGTCGCCACTGGGCTGGGTCTCTTGAGGGCGGACGATGCTAAGCTCTCGGACAGAGTGAAAGAAAATGAACAATTACTTCAAGAGCTGAAACCGGCGGTAGTGACCGCGGAACACAAGCTGACTGATATCCTCAGCCGCCTGACCACACTGGAGAGATGAGCAGAGGATGCCGAAAGTCGTAATCGGAGAAACAACGTGAGGGTAGTAGGCCTTCCGGAGAAAATTGAAGGGGATGATGCAGTGGCCTATATGGAGAACTGGTTCAAAACGGTAGTGGTGCCGGAGGGCCTCTCTCCTTTCTTTTCCCTGGAACGGGCACACAGGGTACCAGCTCGCCCACCTATGCAAGGCCGGCCGCCCAGGCCGATGGTGGTGAAACTCCTGCACTACAAGGATCGGGACCTGTTGATACAGAGGGCGCGCTCAGTTGGCCCCTTTCAGGTGGACAATAGCCGGGTTACGGTCTTCCCGGATTACATACAGGAGGTCCAAAAGAACAGAGCGTCCTTCCTGACTGTGAAAAAAGAGCTGAGGGAGGAAGGGATTCAATACTCCTTGCTTTTCCCGGCCAAATTACGAGTGATCCTAGATGGGAACACCCAATTCTTTCAGACCCCGGATGAAGCATGGTCGTGGCTTGAGTTGTATCGCGCCGGAACGGACCGCAACGGCAAAAGTCAACGGGAGAGACATAAACCGCTCCAGATCCGAAAATCACAGCGTATCCGTAAACGAAACAAACTCAAGAGAGCGGTGTGGGATGGTCAGATGGCCGCGGACAAGAAGGGGGCGTTAGCTGCGACAGCGAGTATCACGAGGTCGCAACAAGAGAAGGCAGTAGTGAGGAGGAACTTCGCGGGCAAGCAAGATGGCCGCGTAAGCTCGGAGCTCCGCAGACCCTCCGACCCTCCGCACATATCCTGGAAGAAATCCTGATCCACGGTGGTGGATTCCAATTGGCGAGTGGTCATAGACACGGGATCCGCTTTCCGTTCCCGAATCCGACATTCCTTGGCGAAGTTATGTCGTGTGGAACTTTGGGCCAGGGATGCACCATTGTCCCGGAGATGGCCGACGGTCGAGACGACGCAGAGCATGATTGATATGCTGAGTGAGCGCCTTCTGATCCTGCTGGCGGAGTGAACGTAGCCGCGGAGTTGCCGGCTGTTGACTAGACATTCGGGGAGGCTCCGCTCCGCGCCCGTTTGAGTGCTTACAGCGACATCGGACTGCTACCCTTTGTTCTGCCCGGACCCAACATGGCTGGCAGGGGCGATCCCGACAGGACGGCGACCCGGGCCAGCAGGTAGACGGTCCAGCCCCAGACCAACAAGATCGACCGGTACGCCCAGCAAAGGACCTCGCCCACTGTTGTCGCTCAATCTAAAGACTCCTTACGGGCGGGCTCGCCCGAAGGGTCGGAGCCCACTCTCTGCGACATCATGGGGGCTATCGCTGGCATCAGGACCGAGATGCACAAACAACACGAGGTCCTGGCACATAAGGTGGACACCCTGGCTATCGATCTCAAATTGATCAGGGCCGACCTGGGCAAAACGAACGATCGAGTGAAATCTCTCTATCAAAACTTCCAGCCTCACGACCAATGTCTCAGACCTGCAAGCGGAGGTCCGTAACTTGCGGTCGGTTAATGACCTGTTCTCGAGGCGGCTGGAGGATTTCGAGGGACGCGCCAGGCAGCAGAATGTGTGCATTATTGGTCTACCGGAGGGTGCGGAGGAAGCGGCCGTTGACCTCTTTGTCGAGGACCTGGTTAAGACTCACCTGGCTCCAGCAGGCCTCAGTCACTTCTTCTCGGTTGAGCGGGCCCATAGAATACGGGGCGGCCCTCCGAAGACGGGCGTCGCACCGAGACCCATCATCGCCCGTTTATTCAACTTCAGAGATCGAGATGTGATCCTTCAGGCTTCGAGGTGACATGGGCCTCTCAAGTTCCAAAACGCAGATGCGAACTTCTACCCAGACTTCACCAGGGCTGTTCAGAGACAGCGCCAAAGTTTTGCGGGGGTGAAGCGGCGCCTCAGAGACTTGGGGCTGAAATACTCTATGTTGTTCCCCGCTAAACTGCGCATTGAACGCGATGGCCGTGCCCTGTTTTTTGATATGACTGAATCTGCGAGTGACTGGCTGGACACTTTGCCGCACCGGCGCGAGGAGCAGGAGGAACATTCTGAAGGTGCCTCTGGTGGCCCCGATCTTCAGGAATAGTACTTCTTGCACTACCCTTGTCGGCTGGTGTGATTGTTGACTATGACCAATAATGCCAAGCTGTTGCACTTTACTGGGTATATCCTATTCTCTCATGGAGGGTGGCGGGGGGGACTGCGAGGGTTCCTTACTCCTCTAGGGTCTTTTTGTAGCTTAGCTTATGGGGCGACAGGCACACTGCTGGTTGGGGGGGCTTTTTAGTCTGCTGCAGGGGTGCAGGGTGGGGGGTGGTGTGGGGGTTGGTTCGGTGTGTTTTCTTTGTTTCCTTCTTCTTTCTTCTAGGCAATGGGTTGTATGCTCTGCTTCGTTTCATGCATCGGTGGGGCCCCTGGGGGCTGGCGAAGGTTTGGGATACGACGATGGGGGGTAGGAAATTGAAAGTTCTTTGTTGGAATGCCAATGGCTTGGGTGATCGTATTAAGAGAGGGGTGGTATTGCAACTGTTCAAAAGACATATGCCTGATGTTATTCTTTTGCAGGAGACACACTTGGTGGGGAATACGTGCCGAGCACTCAACAGGAAGGGTTTCAAGATGGTGGCACATTTGGGGTTTTCTTCGGGGTCCCCGGGGGGCAGGTGTTATGGTGCGCACGTCTCTCCCTTTTGAGATTGACTCCACTATAGTGGACGAGAGGGGGCGGTATGCAGCCGTCGCAGGGCGGTGGGAAGGGCGTGTCTTGACTCTGGTTTCGGTTTATGTTCCCCCGGGGCTGCAAAACAACACTTTTCAGGACCTTGGAAGCGCCATTTTGAATCTGCCAGCTGGGTTGCTTATTGTAGGGGGTGACCTTAATTCGGTTTGCTCCGGGTCCTTGGACAGACATCCGCCTAGAGACCTCCGTAGCTCGCAATTGTGGCTGCCCACTTTCCTTGATACTATGGGGTTGGTCGACTGCTGGAGACTCCTACATCTCACCCAAAGCCAATACTCTTTTCATTCTGGCGCACATGGTAGCCTCTCGAGGATTGATTATGTTCTTGTCTTGGCTGCTCATGCACCGGCGATCTCTGAGGCCCGCTACTTGGCGAGGGGCATCTCGGACCACTCCCCGTTGTGGGTTTCGTTCGATTTTAACATTGTTGTTACGGAACGACCGGTGGTGGTCAATCCGTGGTACTTTCGAAACCCAAAGACGCGTGGTCTCTTGGCCAAGGCTATCGAGCTCTATTTTACCGAGAATGTGGGATCGGTTGCATCGGCTGCCACCTTATGGGAGGCGTTTAAAACGGTCTTGCGGGGTGAGGCACTTGCCCTCATAGCGGAAGCCCGCAGGGACAGAGACGCCGACATGGTGCGCATCGAGGCGGAGATTATGGAGTTGGACTCTCAATTGGGGGCGGGCCCCGTGCCCGAGCTGATACATAATCTCTCCCTTAAGCAATCGGAGTATCGAGACCTTGCCACCGACGCTGCTCTTGTTATGGGTAGGGAACAGCAGGGTCGGATTTACGACATTGGTGACAAGGCGGGCAAGCTATTAGCTTGGCTCGATAAGAAAGAGAGGGCCAGCCGAGTCGTCCCGGAGATACTGGGAGACAACGGTTTGTTGGTTACTGACCCGAGCGCAATCGCTGAGTCATTCTCGGAATACTTTCAGGGCGTTTACTCCTCTGTCTCGGACCGATCTGAGGCCGACTCGGGCGCTCTCCTGTCGGAGATCGATCTCCCGTGCCTGTCGGAGGCGGATCGAGATGATCTGGACAGGGACATAACTGCGGACGAGGTTGCGCTCGCAATTTGCTCTCTGAGGTCTGGCAAGGCGCCTGGCCCTAACGGTCTTCCGGTAGAGCTGTACAAAATCAAACCGGACGTGGTTTCTCCGCACCTGCGGAACATGTTCTTGGAGGCGCGGGAGGCTGGCATGCTTCCCCACGACCAGAGGTTGGCCACCATTGTGGTTATCCATAAGGAAGGGAAGCCAAGAGATTTGTGCCGATCATACCACCCCATTTCTCTGTTAAACGCGGAGCCTAAGATTCTAGCCAAAATGCTCGCTAATCGTCTGATTGGCGTCATCGGCGACTTAGTGCACCCGGACCAGTCGGGCTTTATTCCACACCGAAACACTGCCCTTAACCTTCGTAGACTTCATGGCACCCTGGCAAGGGCCCATACACTTGAGGAGCCGGCTGTCCTGGCATCGTTGGACGCCACAATGGCTTTCGACTCCCTTGAGTGGAGTTACCTGTGGGCAGTGTTGGCGAAGCTTGGTTTTGGCCCGGAATTTGTAGGGTGGGTCAAACTCCTATATGCTGGCCCGCTGGCTAATGTAGCGGTCAATGGTCGAGTTTCAGCACCCTTTGTTCTTCAGAGGGGCACCAGGCAGGGCTGCCCTTTGTCGCCCCTCCTGTTTGCACTCGCGCTCGAACCGTTGGCGGCCTGGTTACGCAGCCACCCCGACCTACATGGTATCCGGTGGTCCCCTGACTTCGAGGACCGAGTGTCACTGTATGCAGATGACATTCTTCTGTACCTCTCTTTCCCCTGCAAGTCCCTCATTGTGGCCTGCGACGTGTTGCGACTTTTCGGTCAGTACTCCGGCCTAGTTATTAACTGGTCCAAGTCACATTTGTACGTCCTAAAAGGGGGAACGCCTCGCCTTCCGAGAGGTTGCGGCATACAGGTGGCGAGCCAAGGCTTCAAATATTTAGGGATCTATATCTCCACTAACTCCAAAGTGCGCTATGAGCATAACTTGCTTCCCCCTCTTCTCCGCCTTCGGCGAGATGTGGAGGGGTGGCGTAAACTTCCGCTCTCTCTGCTCGGGCGGGCGGCGTTATTCAAAATGATGTCCTTGCCTAGGTTCCTTTACGCCCTACAAAACACTCAAGACTCAGTCCCAGCCCGATACTTCGGTGAGATCGAGAGCCTACAACGCGCCCTACTTTGGGATGGTCGCCCTCGCATCGCTATCACGAAGCTTACCATACCGTGGTACGATGGGGGGATAGCGTTGCCTGATGTGCGGAGGTATTACTGGGCCTCCCAGTTAGCAGCTATTAATCATGGCCTCTATGGTCCAGTGGACAATCCGGGGTATGCCATGGATCGGTGGCTTTTGGGCAGCGGGAAATATCATAGGGCACTCTACATGAGGTCTCTTGACAAGCGGATGTCTGGTCCAACGAAAACTGCTGTACATATTTGGAGGGCTATTACAAAGGCACAGGGATGGAAAGGTAGGCTAACGAAGGTGACCCCACTTTATGACTCGGACATACTGGGTAGACTGTGGCATACTAAAGGCTTTGATAAGTGGGACCTGATTGGCATCTCTAGGGTGGAGGACATGTTGCTGCATGGCGAGGTAAAATCTTTCGCCCAGTTACAGGCAGAGTTTCAGCTGGGTGGAATGGAATTTTTCCGGTATGCTCAGCTGAGACACGCACTATTGTCCGTCATGCCGGAGGGTGAGGTGATTCCCGACAGTTCTCCCTTAGAGGACAGGGTACTGGATGGCCACATGCCAGACAGTGCCATTTCATTGACATATAAGAAGCTTATCAATGCCCGTACAGACCTCCTCCTGGGAGTGAGGGATCAGTGGGTGCGGGACGGGATAGAGATTGATGACGAGTATTGGCAGAGTGCGGTTTCTTCCCCTAAGGAGGTCGCTATCTCTTCCCGTGTTCGGCTGGTGCAGCTGAAAATCCTGCACAGAGTCTACGTCACTGGCCCCAGACTTGTACATATGGGATACTCTGTTGATGGCCTCTGTAGGCGCGGCTGTGGTGCCCTCGCCACATTTATGCATATTATATGGGAATGTGCTGCAATAGCTTCTTACTGGCGACGCGTGCACTCGATTATGAGCGAGGTGACTGGGGTGGAAGTGCATGCAGAGGCCAGAAGATGCCTCCTGAATATATGGGGCCCGACAGACCATAACGTGGCCCAGACCCACTGGGTGACCCTGGATAATATGGTTGCGAAACGGGAAATCGCACAGATGTGGGGAGCCACGACGGCTCCGACGGTTATGCAGTGGAAGGCCAACATGGATTGGTGTATGTTCCGGGAAAAGACTGTGTATGTTGCCAGGGGTAAGCCTAAAAAGTGGCAGAACATGTGGGGGGCTTGGAACGAATATAGGGGTGACATTTGCGTACCTCCAGAATCTGCTCCACAGGAAGAACACTTGTCACCATAGCCTATGGTTCCAACTGGAGACTTTATACTCTGCTATCCTGTGTTTCCCTCCCCCCTGCATTCCTAGTATCCCTATTATACTGGTTATTACTGTGTTCACTGGGATTGACCGGCCCCCTCATTACGCCTCACTGTACCCTAAATTTCATTGCCTTCTTCATCGCGCCAGTTTCAGCACTCCTTTCTTTTCCTTTTTCTCTTTCTTACATTTGTTATAAAAATTTGAAAAATTAACCTTCATTCGTTCTGAAGTACTGATTCTTGCACTTTGATCTACTGTGGTCCGCTCTGCTGCCTCGCCTCTGGGATGTAAGGCTGAATAGCTGTGTGCACTGTTTTAAAATAAAGGTTTTAAAAAATTTTAAAAAAATAAAAAAAAGAGAAGGCAGTAGTGGGGTCGGATTCTGACGATGATGGAGGAAAATCTGGAGAAGAAATATCGGAGGGTGAGAGTTCGAAGGGTCCAGCGGTCACCCCACAGACATCAGATGGACTCTTTAATGAGTGACTATTGAGAGGGCTGAACAATTCCGTTGCTTCTACTGGGGCAGGCTCTCCTAGTGTTTGGCGGGTTGGCAGGTATGGTGCTGTAAATGCAGTGTGGGATCGAGGGCGCGGGGTGGGGGCTCTGCCTGCCCTGGGTCGGCGCTAACTCACCCTCTTCCGGCCCTTAAGGCCTCCTGTGGTGGCGACCACAGATTAGTCTGATGTGTGCTGTGTTACAGGTTTGGAACAGGGCTGAAGCTGGGTTATTAGGTCCTGTCCTGGGGAGAGGGGTTTCGGGTGTTTTTTCAGTAGTTTTGATGGGGGGATGCAACTGCAATGATGTGGGCAATAACTGGTTGCCATTGAAACGGTACGGTAATGACTACCATGGGGACGTTACCTAATTTGACATGGAATGTCCGGGGACTTCGAACAATGGTAAGACGCCACAAGGTACATGCTTATCTGGTGAGGCGTGGCGTTCAGATTGCAATGTTACAAGAAACTCATCTAACTAAGCAAGAATGCACTGCACTGCAGAAGAGATGGCGTGGTCAGGTGTTTGGCACCACGTATTCGGCGTTTGCTAGAGGGGTGCTAATATGGATAAGGGCGGGGATACCGTTCCAGGTTATGAACCAGCTGGTGGATCCTGAGGGCAGATATGTGGTAGTGGAGGGGAGGTTATATGGCAGGGATGTGGTTTTATGCAGTGTATACACCCCCAATGTCGATCAGGCCCATTTTTTTGATGATCTGACGAGTTCACTGGCCTATTTCCTGGCGGGCCCCATCATCCTAGGAGGTGACTTCAATTCAATTACTAATGTGACACTTGATAGGTCGCACCCACCGTTGTCCGACTCCCCAGTACGTGGGTTGGCCACACATAGGAAGGAACGGCAAGAGAGGTGGCGATTGATAGATGCGCGGAGGGAGCAGCATCCTGACACTAGGGACTATTCCTTTTTTTCGGCCCTACATGCGTTACACGTCAGAATAGACTCTGTCCTGTGTAGTGGCCCCCTGGCTGCCATGGTAACTGACACGGAATACCTGACTAGGACCATCTTAGATCACAATCCCTTGTTGGTATTGGTGCAGTGGCAACGGGCGAGATCAGCGGTTCCAACATGGCGGCTGCGGTCTGACACATTGGAAGATCTGGTGTTTAGTGATACGGTCCAACAGGGCATTGAACACTACTTTGAGGAGAATGAGGGCTCTGCTACTGCGAGATAGGTAGAATGGGATGCGATAAAAGTGGTGGTGAGAGGCGTATGCATGGGCAGGTTCTCGAAGGCAAGGACGTCAGTTTTGACTGCTCTAGCGAAAGCGGAGGATGCGTTGAGGGAATTGGAGCAGCGTAGGCCTAAGCGACCGGATTTACAGGAGCGGTTACTTGAGGCTAAGGAAGTAGTGGCGACCAAAACGGAACGGCTGCGGTGCTATGATTATAAGCAATACACCATTAAAGCACATGCTGAGAGAGATAAAGTGGGTACGCTCCTTGCTAGGATTGCTAACCCAGACATTAGAGGTTGCCCAATCATGAGCATAAGAACAGAGTCAGGGGAAATAGTCTACTCGCAGGCGGCGGTGCTGGCGCGCTTCCAGTCTTATTATACGAAGTTGTATGCATGCCAACTAGGGGTGGAGGTCTCTGAAATAAGTGAATACTTGGACTCTGTCCCACTGCCAGTGCTATATGACGAGGAAGCGAAGGAACTGGGAGGGCCTATAACTCTATCGGAGATTAGAGTGGCCATTAACACCTTGGCTGCTAGGTGTTTTCCCCCTCCTGTGCTGGATTTTGCCATTTTGCTGGCACCATGACGAGCTCAGCTCGTCATCAGCACACGACACCCGTGGGTGATGACGAGCTGAGCTCGTCATCAGCATCGAAGGGGTTAAACAGATGGCGAGGAACAAAACGCCTGGGGTAGATGGCCTGCCGATAGAATTCTACCTGAAATATATTGATATTTTAGCGCCCAGACTATTGGTGGTGTACACTGAAGCTAGAATGTTGGGGTACTTGCCCAAATCAATGAGGGAGGCGCTAGTGGTGCCACTACTGAAACCTGGCAGAGAGGCATCCGATGTGACGTCTTATCGGCCGCTGTCTATGCTAACTGTGGACTATAAGATATTGAGCCGTATTCTAGCCACCAGACTGCTACCACACATGACCAGACTAGTGCATGGGGACCAAGCAGGGTTTATTCCTACTAGGAACACGTCAATGAACAAACGCCGACTGACCCGGATATTAGACAGTGCTGGGGACACAGATCGAGAACCTGCAGTCTTATCGGTTGATATTGAGAAAGCTTTTGATAGTCTTGAGTGGGCATACCTGGACGAGGTGTTGGTGAAGTTTGGTATAGGAGAGGGGTTTGGGAGATGGACAAGAGTGCTGTATTCATCGGCCACAGCGAGGGTACGCCTAGGATCGATTATATCCTCAGATTATCCAGTCCGTAGAGGGACGAGGCAGGGGTGCTCGTTGTCCCATCTGCTGTTCGCACTGGCGATGGCACCATTGGCGGCGCAGGCAAGGTCCGGGGCCATGTTCCAGGGGATCAAGCAGGGTGAGGAGTCGCATTACATATCATTGTATGCAGACGATCTGTTATTATACCTGGCGGATGCAGAGGAGGCCCTGGAGGGAGCAGTGGACATGTTATCCAGATTTGGCCGATTGTCGGGCCATAAGGTGAACTGGACTAAGACTTGTATTTTTCCGCTGCGGGCGGGTGCGCTGTGTCCCCGTCGGGCGCTGGGGGTGGTCTGGGAGCCATCTTGCTTCACTTATCTGGGTGTCCGCATCTACCATTAGGCTGCGAGCCTGTTGGAGGGTAATATAGGGCGTTGCATGCGCGCATTGAGAGGTTGCATATCCTTTTGGGCCTCCCTCCCTCTATCGGTGTTGGGTCGAGTGGCGCTACTGAAAATCGTGGACTGAAGGACTGGGTTATTTAAGACCCAGCGGTGCCAGGGGACAACACCTGAAACCTTCGTGGGTAACCTGCTCCGGCGTACGAATGACAGAGACACGGGACACTTCCTTCGGCGTCAAAGATTCGAGTTTTATTACTGCAGGGAACACAGAAGTCACAGCAAGTACAACACGTGCAACTTGGGGAGACTGCTTCCAATTGCTGCAAGTGGGTCGCTCCTTTTATACATGTTTCTTCCATAGGTTTACACGGTACACAAATGTTTACAACTTGGTTCCCATAATTATCCCCGAGAGGGGTCGCATTAGTCACTTTGATACATTCACGGTCCGAAACATAAGTGCGGAAACATTTGGCGGTTCCCAACTGTAAAAACCCATCTTCCCACCATTAGTACATTCCAATCAGCAGTAAAACAGATCGAAGAAGGAACAGGGACAGGTGCAGAGGAAGATGGAAACAGTGGGGAGATCGGAAAGGGTGTAAAAGAGGAGGTATCGGGAAACACGAGCTACAGGCATCAAAGGGACGTGCCTAATGAGATGCACGGCTGAGACAATAAACCGGCACGACAAGATGAGCCTCGAGCGGGGCCATCTGCCTTACAGTATCATCCCCCTCATCATAAAGACACTTTCAAAGGACATGTGTCTTCCGCAGATATCTTGGGAATCCCAGGGTCGCGAAGCGGACAACGTCCGTTCGCTGGCTTCTTGAGGGCAAGAGACAAAATGGATGCCATATCTAAGATGGAACCCGTGGGTACAGATGAAGAAACCCACGAAACAGACGAACGGTTTAGGTTAGCACGGCGAAACTGCGTACACCCACTAAACTCGTCATTTGCGGTTCATAGATACCAGACTCGACCATATTTGTGCGAGTCGAAAACACCACTTACAATTGTCACGGAACCTCAGACGCTCCTTTTGCCCTCACGTAGGCAAGCACTAGTCGGAATCATACTCGATATTCATCAGACCATCTAGATGTTGCTGTAACATAGCTCTGTCCAACCGAGCTCCTTTGGTAACAGGCGGCTGTCTTATACACGCTGTAGCACAGAGGCCACATAAGGCAGGACCACACTGCACACAAAGGCAACACGTGAGCAGGAACACCACAACAACTCCGATAATCATCAGAATCTTCCAACCCCAAGTCGACATCAGGCCCCAAAATCACCCAAGTAGCGTCCAATCCCCTACGTCCACGTGTATGGACTCAGAGATCTTATGCAACTTTGAGATGGCTTGATAAACAGTCGGAGCGTTATCTGGAATGAAAATACAGCAGCTCGAATGGATCACCTTACATACCCCACCTCGATCTGCTAAGATCACGTCTAAAACCATACGGTTTTGTAACGTCATAAGTCTATCCGCCTGAAGTTCTGTGGTGATATTACCAAGGGCACTGGCAGTAATATTAGCTGTTGATTCCACCACCCGAGTCAACTGTCTCAGGTTCCTACTATTGGCCATAGGCCCCCAAAACGGGAGGAAACCCTTGAAAAAGTCTCCTGCCTCTTGACCGGCAGTGTCCTCTTCGCTAATTACGCCTCTCACAACTCTAGTCTTGTGATAATCTGCATCTACAGTGAACGTCGGAGGCAACAAATTTGCGATAAAACATGAGCCCACAAAGTCGGAGGGCAACCATGCATACGCACGATCATGGCAGATAAAGTATGTACCCTTGGCAGCCAGAAACACAGGGGACGAGACCATCGGCAGAATGTAATTCTCGGTGCAAGCACTCTCTCCAAGTCGAGCCTTAGATCTTCGGCCACGACCCATTAGACAAAAATTACCAATGTGGGGTACGACCCATATGGGAGGCGAGCTTCTAAGCTGTTTTTCACTCGTGAGCGCACTATACTCAACCTTACTTAGGACCCTATAGGCTTGTACCTCTTCCTCTGGGATGAGCGACGGCTCATAGATATCTCTATCTAAGTCTTCTATCGCTATCGACAAAGGCTTATGATACGAGCCAGGGCCAAAGTAGGGAGATCGTGGCTCTCGACTAGGGTAAGAATCTAGTGCGCTTCGAAACATTGTTTGAAATGCTCGAGCTGAACCCTGAGAACTATACGGTAAAACCAGATATGGAATTCCCTTATCCGTGGTATGGGGCATCAGCCCACACACCCAACAATTAGTAGTGTTAACCACTAACTGATGCTGGTGAAGAAGCTGAATAAAGGAATTATTGCGGAATTCTGCACGTCTAGCCTGCTCGTGTTCGGGTAAGATATGGAAGGAATGAGGAGATGCAGTGGAGATGAGTTTAGGGTCAGAAGTAGGAGTAGGTATGGCAGAAGGTAAGAAGTACGACATCGTGTAATACACCCCACCCGCCAATAGTGCAGAAACAGTCAAAAGCAATACGAATATTTGAAACATAAAGCATTTGGTACGACTAAGTTGTTGTAGCTTGAATCTTTGTGCCTGAGCTTCTTCCAAGTCCATCAGCTTCGAGAACGCCATCCCCTATAACCGTCCGCAACGTTTCTTGACGCACTTCGTTCTGTGTAGCAGTAGTCGATCCCTAGGAGTTCCCAGGAACCGACGGTCTTTAACCTAGCGTCAAGACCTACTAACCAGAAGGAAGTACACGCGCGGCCCTACGTCCTTTATTCACAATGTATATGCAAAAATGTCTCTCAGCTGTGGAAGCAAAAATACATGTGGAACGAAACTTCAATATATATATATATACAAAAATAATTACAATGATACGGGTGTTCAGACTGATCGTGGAAAACGGGATAATGCAATTGTCAAGGGACAGAACGAAATCTTTTTATTTGTCCTTAGTACTGGATCGCAAAAAGTATCGAGTTTTCCCAGCACGTGTCTGTTCATCAAACAAAGGATCCGTTGAGGGAACAGAGTTCTGCTGATCAGTCGAATGTTCTGGTCTTGAGTCTTTTGGTAACAAATGTTCAACAGTGTCTTTCTGCTGCACTGAGGATTCTCCGACAGGTTGTGTGTCACTAAAAGGTACAAACGCCGGCAATCCTTCGGATTCAGCTGAAGCAATGCCCCTCCTCACCCACAAGTCTGTCGGTAACGGTATAGGAACTTTCTTCGTATGGGTGGCATGCACCCAATTTTTCCGGCCCTCTAGACGAACGGCAGTTCTCGTGGCAAGGAGGATCTGGTAGGGTCCAGTGAACCTGGGCTCCAAATTCTTCTTACGGGCAAAGTTGCGCGTCACCACCCAATCTCCGGGCTGGAGCTGGTGGCCTGGACCCTCCGTCTGCGTCGGCAATGCTTCGTAAACCTGTTGGTGAATTAACCTCAGTTTAGCAGTCAGATCATGAAGATAGTCAATCAACATTGGGTACTCAAGACTAGAGAACACACCCGGTCTAGGGACCCCCCAAACATTCGCAGGACGACCGAACACTATTTCATAGGGGCTGAGCCCTACTCGGGAGTGTACGATTGCCCTTGTTGACAGTAAAGCTAAGGGTAAAGCGCCAGGCCACGAAAGACCAGTCGTAGCCTGAATCTTTGCCAGTTTTAGCTTAAGGGTGCCGTTATACCCTTCAACCAAACCAGCTGACTGGGGGTGATTGGCGCTATGGAATTTTTGATTAATTCCAAGGCCTTTGCACACACTCTTCATCACACCCCCCACAAACTCACTTCCGTTATCAGACCATACAATTCGAGGCATTCCGTACCGAGGAAAGTATTCCTTCAGTAGGATTTTCGCAGTTGACAAAGCAGTGTTGTCTTTGAGAGGATAGGCTTCAATCCATCGGGAGAATGCGCAAACCACAACTAAAACGTATTTCAGGTTATTGCATCGCTCCATATGGATGAAGTCTAATTGAATTACCTCAAAAGGACATGAAGGGGGAGCAAAACTACCAGGAGGTGTTGGGGTTCCCTTACCAGGATTGTATAACATACATACCATACAATTCTTAACCAGGCGTTCAGCACATTTCATGATACCATCATTCTTCCACACAGGGGACAGCAACTTACAGATACCTTTCACGCTAATATGTGCTAACCCATGTGCCATTGTCACAACAGCCAGCACATACGCATCTGGCAACATCCATCTCTTATGTTCCGACAAATCGATCCAACAACCATTCGCATCCAACTTTCCCGTACTTTCTTTCCACTTCGCCTTTTCAGTCTCGGTGGCCTCATTCTGTATCGCTTTCACACTCTCAATAGTATCCTCACACATACTCGTCTCGGTAGGCCACCTAACCGAACTCGTCACATACATTCGGGTGCTAAGGTTTCGGGCAGTCTCCTTAGCAGTCTCATCCGCAAATGCATTACCACGACCGACATCATCCGTCACCTTACGATGCGCACTACATTTAACAATCGCTACCTGCTTAGGCAGCGTAAGTGCATCCAAAAGATCATTCACAAGCTGACCATGCTGAATTTTCGTACCATGTGACGTCATAAAACCTCTCTCTCTCCACAACCGTCCAAAGCTATGGGCGACGCCAAATGCATATTGGCTGTCGGTAAACACATTCACACGTTTCCCTTTCGCTAACACACACGCTCTAGTGAGAGCAATCAGTTCTGCAGCCTGGGCAGAATTCTGATTCAATCTCGCAGCTTCCACAACAGTATTCAAAGTTACAACAGCATATGCAGTAGTCACATCACCATTCGGCAATTTAAAACATGAACCATCCACATACAAAGTTCCATCCGGATTTTCTAAAGGAGTGTTTTTAAGGTCCACGCAACCTTTTGTTTCTTCTTCAGTCCTCAAATAGCAGTCATGCTCTGCTATTTCATCTGACTCTGTGCTAATTGGTAACAAGGTTGCCGGGTTCAGGACATTGCAACGTTTTATCTGGATATGACTTGCCAGCAGCGTTAGCTCGTACCCAGACAACCTCGCACTCGTCAAGTGCTGGGTTTTCGTACGATTCAAAAGGGTATCGACTGCATGCGGAACCATCACCGTAAGCATATTATCCATGACCAATCCTGCTGATTGTCGGATGGACACCGCAGCTGCCGCTGCTGCTCTCAAACAAGTCGGCAATGCTCTAGCTACCGGGTCCAAGGTCGAGGAAAAATATGCACATGGACGTTGCTTACCACCAAAAGGTTGCGTTAAGACACTCAAAGCACAACCTTCCCTCTCGTGAACATATAATGTGAACGGCTTACTGTAGTCAGGGGTACCTAACACAGGAGCCGAACACAATGAATCACGCAATTCAGAAAAACTCTTCTGACATTCTTCCGTCCATGGTAAAGGAGTTGAAACATCCTTGCACATAAGAGCCACCAATGGTTTTGCTAACAATGAAAAATTCGGGATCCACTGTCTGCAGTACGACGTGATACCTAGAAAGGCACGCACATCTCTCTGGGTTGCTGGCACAGTCATTCGCGCAATTGCTGCAATTCTCTCTGGGGTCAACCGTCTTCCCTCCTTTGACAATAAGTGACCTAGATAGGTTACTTCTTGACAACAATATTGGAGTTTAGAAGGTGACACCTTGTGATGTAAGGCACAGAGATGTTGCAGCAACGACACCGTAGCAATTTTGCAAATGTCCTGAGTATCTGCAGCTACCAATAAGTCATCGACATATTGGATCAGGGCCGCACCAACCGGCAACGTAAATGCATCCAGTTGACCCTTCAAGGCTTGACTGTAAATCGATGGACTCTCACAGTAGCCCTGAGGAGCACGTTTCAACCGGAAGCTGCGACCACCAAGAGAGAAACCGAAAAGGTCTCTGCTTTCTTCGGCAATCGGAATGCTGAAGAAAGCATTCTTCAGATCGATCACCGAAAACCAAGATGCTGAAGCGGGAATCAGAGTCAGTAGCGCCGTGATGTCAGGCACAACGGGGAACTGAGGAATCACAATTTTATTTACCTCCCGTAAATCAATAACAAAACGATAAACAGGCGGCTTCGAAGGATCAGTACGTTTTAGAATGGGCAGTACAGGGCTGTTGCACACGTTTCCCCGAGTTTCTTCAATAACATCTTTCTCGATCAGATCATATATGATCGCTAACAATGCACGTTCACCATCAAGAGAGATACGATACTGGGGAATACGTGGCAATCGCACGTTAGATTTCAGCTGAACAACGTAAGGGGAGATGTCAAGCAGGCCCACATCATTGGGACCTGTTGCCCACAAAGATGTAGGAAGAGAACTCAATTCCGGTGGAAGCTTATCGAGAGACAAGTACATAGGAGAGACAACCCTCTCACCTAACATAAGCTTTACACCTGCAGGAGAACAATACAAAGTTGCATACAAACGTTTTAGCAAATCCAGGCCCAAAAGATTTTCACCACAACCAGTAGTCAAAATCAATGGAGCTTGTAGCTCACGAGGCCCAATTGTAAGGGGCAAAGGGCGCGAAACTGGATTGCTAACGGGGGCACCAGAGAATCCAACGGAAACATTTGTTAAGCCAGACAAAGGTGCGCCAGGGAGTTTCGAATGCATTATGGAACTTTTCGCTGCACCAGTGTCCAACAGAAAAGGCTCAACGACGCCCGATGTAGCAACTGCGACGTAAGGCCCTCTCTGATCAACCGGAACTGATACCACTCCCTCTCCTTGTCTATGGCTGTCCTAGTAATTACTGTCGTCAGTTCCCTGATCGACGTAATAATCGTCTACATTGTACTGCGCAGATCGTCCTTGCGATGATCCACGTTGATCAAAACAGTTATTGGAATTCGATGAGTTGTCTGAACGATCATTTTGAGCACCACGACCTCTACCACGTGATGTCTGCTGAAAACCACCACGACCTCCCCTAGAGGAGTTACCACTATTTCGATCATTTAGAACAGGACAATTGAATTTTAAGTGACCCTCCTGTCTACAATAGGCACACTGATTGTATCCTAATGAAGATCTTTGGGAGGAGGAGTCATTTCGAGATAGCGATCTATTCGATTGTGGCTGCGATCGATTCCGCTGCTGTGAATCACTCTGGTTCAAACGCGGAGGATAAGCCTGTTGTAACAACACTTTTGTTTTAAGTTCTTTCGTCTTTTTATCAGCGCGGTCGTTCTCCTCTTTTTCTCTGTTCTCATAATACTGTGCCGTAGCCAATATTTGAGCCGAGGTAGAGACGGCCCACGCACTCTCAGAGTTTTTTAATTTATTGCTCAGGTCGGGCAACAAATTAGAGACAAATTTGTCCACGAACAACCGTTGACCACCCTCAGTGCCCATATCCTGCCCACTATGATCAATGAATGCCTCCTCAAATCTCGTAAAGAAGTCAGAGACACTCTCGTCCTTCTTCTGTCTACAAGCTGACAATTTGTCCCAATTCACCCTCATAGCTGGCATAAGAGTTTTCATTAGCGTAATTATTCTCTGAGGGAGAGCAGCAATCAGCTGTTCGGGTTTAGCACCACCAGTTTGCAACCCATCCGCCGCTATAATGGCAGCCCAATCACCACCTAATTCGTTTGCATGATTTTCCTGACGAATCTTAGCCCATACCGGTTGCGGTACGACATTGCCAAACAGCATATCAATATCGGCAAGATTCCTTATCGTAGCGTCTACGAGCTGCGATAATTCTTTATAGTACCCTGCAGGATTTTTGCAAGGGTCAGGCAAAGACTGCTTCACCTGTAACACTTCCGATCGTTTCCATGGGAGATGAATCCATACTCTCTGGAAATGCGCCACAATCGGTGGCTGAGCTTGAGGATTAGCTGGCATCCATACTGGAGGGACTTCACGCATGGGAAACTGACCGGACGCATCGAACTGACTCTCAACATCCTCAACAAACAAGGCTTGAGGTATAGGAGTGGGACGAAAAGATAACAACCGCTCAACAGCACGTCGAACGTTGGTATCCACTATCAGTCCGTTCGAGAACTGAAGCTGTAGATCGGACAAAGCGGTCAACACATCGTCAGGTGCATCGGCCGATATCTGATCGCGCAAAACTTTGCACATTTCCTCGAAAACGTATCTCTGTGTTGGAATATTAAACTGACAGAACGTGTCAAGTACAGCACGTGGAGGATTTCTCAGAGGATATGTCATCCAACCCATCGCCATATTATACAGCGCGGCACGCTCCCTATTACCGGGAAGCTGGCTACGCCTTTGAGGACCGTCCGAACCAGCGGACCCAAGAACAGGTCCGAGAGAATTAAAGAAGCTAGCCGCAACTGGAGGTGTGCGACTTCGAATAGATGGAGAAGTATAGCACAAAGGACTAACGAGAGAAGAGGTAGAAACAGAAGAGGCAACAGGAGTAAGTAGAGCAGGAGCAGCAGCGGGAGCAGGAGTATGTGGAAGTGGAGGAGCAGTAGGAATAGCAGTAGGCAAAGGAGCAGGAACAATCGGAAGAACGGGTGCAGGTTGAGGAACAGGTTGAGGAGCAGGTACAGGGGGAACCACAGGAGCTGCGGTACCCTGTACATACGGAGGTGGCGACTTCATAAGATAAGACATTAAAGGATCCTCAACTGATTCTTCCTTCTTATCCGACTCCGTAGGCAAAGCAGGATAGCATTTATCTATGGACATACGCTGTAGCCTATCAAACACTTCCTTTTCCTTATCCTCCTTATCACGCTGAAACTGCTCTGCTTTCTTTACAATGGTAGCAACACCATCTCTCTGATTACGTTTAGTCTGCCTGATCTCTCTCTGTCGGGCTTCTTTACGCCACAACCGAAAAGCATCAAACATGGCCGGCCTTGACTTTTTCTTAAACAATTTAGTCTCAAGATTATCTAAAATCGGGGTCTCAAAACTACCATGAGGTGGCCAACTAAGGACACCATCTTTTTTGGTGTAACAAATCCAGTATTCATTAAAAGTAATAGGACCTAGTCCGTGCTTACTGTAGAGCTCATAAGTGGGAGTTCCAACCGGAGGTATCGGACAAGAGTCCTCCAGTCGGGAATCCATACCACAACGTCTGAAACAACTAAACAAAGTACAGCGACCAGGCATCTTGCACACTAGCCGTGTTTCACAAACTTCAAGGGTTACGGGATTTACCAAGTCCCAGCAAAGAGCAAAAACCCTCGGTTTTTGGCGGCTGCAGTCGTCAAATAACACAACAAAGTACCAAGAACCACAAATGCAATGGAACCATGCAACAACTAAGGAACCACAACCAAGAACTCTGGGAGCGACCCACAAATACTTAACTCAAAGATCGATGGCGTCACCAGGAAGGCCCGTCAATCGTCTCGCTATACCAAGGTCTACGCCAGGCGCCAAAACAGGTCTACAGTCAGGGCAGCAGTCCGTCGCAGCCGTCAGGAGGCGGGAATCTTCGCGGGAAAAGTCTTCGGGCCACTTGTTTCGACAACAGGATCGATGAAGCGGAGTGCACCTTCCCTCGGAGATTTCACACGAAGTTCCTGACGATCGTCGGGCTTGGACCGGTACCACTGATGCAGCCCCACGTTGGGCGCCAACTGAAGGACTGGGTTATTTAAGACCCAGCGGTGCCAGGGGACAACACCTGAAACCTTCGTGGGTAACCTGCTCCGGCGTACGAATGACAGAGACACGGGACACTTCCTTCGGCGTCAAAGATTCGAGTTTTATTACTGCAGGGAACACAGAAGTCACAGCAAGTACAACACGTGCAACTTGGGGAGACTGCTTCCAATTGCTGCAAGTGGGTCGCTCCTTTTATACATGTTTCTTCCATAGGTTTACACGGTACACAAAGGTTTACAACTTGGTTCCCATAATTATCCCCGAGAGGGGTCGCATTAGTCACTTTGATACATTCACGGTCCGAAACATAAGTGCGGAAACATTTGGCGGTTCCCAAATGTAAAAACCCATCTTCCCACCATTAGTACATTCCAATCAGCAGTAAAACAGATCGAAGAAGGAACAGGGACAGGTGCAGAGGAAGATGGAAACAGTGGGGAGATCGGAAAGGGTGTAAAAGAGGAGGTATCGGGAAACACGAGCTACAGGCATCAAAGGGACGTGCCTAATGAGATGCACGGCTGAGACAATAAACCGGCACGACAAGATGAGCCTCGAGCGGGGCCATCTGCCTTACAGTATCATCCCCCTCATCATAAAGACACTTTCAAAGGACATGTGTCTTCCGCAGATATCTTGGGAATCCCAGGGTCGCGAAGCGGACAACGTCCGTTCGCTGGCTACTTGAGGGCAAGAGACAAAATGGATGCCATATCTAAGATGGAACCCGTGGGTACAGATGAAGAAACCCACGAAACAGACGAACGGTTTAGGTTAGCACAGCGAAACTGCGTACACCCACTAAACTCGTCATTTGCGGTTCATAGATACCAGACTCGACCATATTCGTGCGAGTCGAAAACACCACTTACAATTGTCACGGAACCTCAGGAGCTCCCAAGGTTGCTCTATTACTTTCGCACCCTGCCGATCTGGATTCCCCAGCGGGTCTTTAAAGAACTGAGGATGTTGGTCACTGACTTCCTTTGGGGTCACGGATGACGCAGGGTAGCATTGAACACTTTGATCAGACCCAAGCTTGAGGGGGGGATGGCAGTCCCCGACTTTGAACTATATTATTTAGCAGCACAGCTTCAAATTCTCACGCAACACATCGCCAGGGAGTTCAGAGGGCCAGATCACGAACGAGGGACTGGTATTCAACGCCATGTCCTGGCCTACATAGTTATGCAACAGAAACTAGATATGAGGGACCTTACAATGGAGGAAAAGACTATCAGGCTGTGTTGGCAAAGAAGTCTGAAGAGAGCGAAGAGAGCCCGGCCGTATGTACCAGAGATACCATTGGGAATGCTGACCGCTCTGCCTCATGGGGGTGACTGGTCCCCGCTATCAGAATGGGAGGAATTAGGCTTACAGATGGTGGGGGACTTATACATAGATGGAATGTTGGTCCCCTTTCAGACGTTGCAGGAACAGTTTGGCCTGCCGGACGGGAACTTTCTTCTGCATGCGGCAGTGGTTGCAGTGATGCAAAAGCACTGGAAGGGAAGGCTAATTGAGCCGGAAACGACCATGGCCTGCCAGTATGTGGTGATGGCCGCGGGTACCTTTAAAGCGGTGACCTGCCTCCATTATAGGATGTTAAATGAGGGACTGGAACCACTACTGGCGCTAAAGGCGAAATGGGAGGACAGTATAGGTAAGCCCATCCCAGACACAGTGTGGGGCCATATTCTGAAACGAACATGGAAGGTGACAAGGAATGCACGTTTCCAACAGGTACACTTTTTTGTCGTACACAGGGCCTACCTGACCCCGGAAAGGATTAAACGGTACTTTCGGGTACATGACCGAATGTGCCCGAGGTGCCTGGCGTCTGAGGTTGACCTGGATCACCTGCTGTGGGGCTGTCCGAAATTGGGGACGTATTGGCCGGAAGTGGGGGAACTCCTGAACGTGGTTACTGACAGGGAAGTGGACTTTGACATGGCGGCGTGCCTATTGCTTTGGTTTCCTCACACAAAGAACACAAAAATAACAAGCAAATTCATTGATCTAGGGCTCATGCTGGCCCAAAGAGAGATTACCTGGCACTGGAAGTCCAAGGAGGGTCCGTCAGTGAGGAGATGGATGAATGAGTTGCTGAAATTTTCCGGGTGTGAAAGTGTGCTCCGAATGAGACAAGCTGCTAGGACTGACAATGGTAAAAGCTTGGAGATGGCGAGAGCATGGGCGATGATAGTTCAAGCGTTGCGTGACTACATGGTGGAAGACGAAGAATAAACAAATTGAACACTTAGGGCTCCATGAGGCTTGAAAGAACAAAGGCAATACCCGATTTGTAGCATGCTCCATTATCAATATAGAATGACTATGCCCACATCAGCAGCGGTTGGGGGTGGCGGGGGAGGAAGGGATCGTTTGGGGAGGGTTGTTAGGCACCGAGGCTATGTTATGGAAGATTCCGAAGTTGAACCTACGGCTGGGTACATGGCAGGGGGTCCCCGAGAGGGGTCATACAGGTTGCCGTGGACAACAATAGATATACCCTGGACCGAAACCATAGGCGTCCACTGGTAGGTATGAGCAGGACCAGGTGTTACAACTCCGATGTCACTCACATAGGACGCCGGAGCATGCTGGCTGGTGTAGAGGGGGGGGGTGGGAGTTTAGGGGGTAAAATGCAGATACTAAATTATGTCATTAACCAGACACCCCTCTGGGGTAACCACTGTGACGCTTTTTGCTATGCATACGACTCGACTCGCCGCCTGGCCTCCGGGTTGTGGGCTAATTGGCTGTGTACGAATTTACTATTACTTTGTCTATGCTTTGTGACGTCATGAGAGTACTGGTTTGTCTATTTTGTGACCTGGTTTCTAATTCTGCAATAAAAACAAATAAAAAAAATAAAATTAACTCTCGGCCCAGATAACCATCCAAATTCCTGAAGTGTGTCCAATAATCTGTCCTCCCCATCCTTTGGGTACAACAGAGCATCATCTGTGTACAGGGATATGATGTGTATATTGTCAAATATTAGTATGTCTCTGTCGTCAATTCTTATTCTATTGGTTACAGGTCATCTCACCATTGCAAACAGCATCAGTGACAGCTGGCATCCGTGCCTTGAATTCTCACTGTAAATAATGTTTCCTGTCCTAACCCTCACTGTCGGTCTAGTGTACGGAAAGGAAACTAATTTTAAGAAATCGTCCCCCAATCCCAGATGAAAGAACACAGCAAGTAGGTAATTTAATTTCAAAGTATCTAAAACCTTTTCTGGGTCAGTTGACAACATCACTGGATCATTAAAGTTGTGAGGACTTTTCTCTAGCATGCTGAATAAGGATCTGATATTCATTGAGGTGCTTTTCCCTTGAATAAACCTGTGTTGGTCCTTGTGTTCTACTGGGGGGAGTACTAAGAGAATATCTCACATAAAATGTTAGAGCCCGATTTCAAGACAGACAGTAGACAATAGGATCCACTATCCAGGGGGTATCATTGCAGCTTGGGTAGGGAGGCTATTCATGCCTCTCTAGTAATGGATGGAAGGGTATCAGTTTTAATGTAGCGGAATACACTTTCGCCAATTTTGTAGCCAGAGTTTCCACATAAGTCAGATATAATTCTACAGGCAGACTGTCCGACCCGGTATCTTTCCCATGTGCCATCTCTATAAGGCTGTCTTTAATTTCTCACACTGATAGAGGGCGGCTCAGTTCTTCTTGAGCTTCTTCTGAATTTCTGGTTAGGTGTAATCCAGATAGGTTTCTAATTTGCTGGGAGTAGCTTTGCATTAGCTGCTATAAAATCTTGTGTAGTAGGCCAGAAAACCAGCATAAATGTGGTTCTGGGTATTAGGGATTACACCACAGTTATTACTTGATTAACAC
This sequence comes from Lissotriton vulgaris, assembly GCF_964263255.1. Lineage (NCBI taxonomy): Eukaryota > Metazoa > Chordata > Amphibia > Caudata > Salamandridae > Lissotriton > Lissotriton vulgaris. The sequence goes on along the minus strand of NC_141693.1, from coordinate 264,984,479 downwards.
TTCTTCTGTTCCTATTTAAGTACCCAGGCTAGGAACCAATGGATTGGTCCACCTCAATATGTGTTCTTATGACATGGTCTGTATAAGGGCAACAACACAGTCTCTCCATTATTGTGGCATATTTGTTTTTCGTCAGTCCATAGGGTCAGCCTCTGTTTGAGCTGCTGCACTACCAGCGGATATAAGTTGTGAAGTCTTTGATCTAGCATAACCAATTTTTTCAAGCACTTTCCTGATTTCCACAATTTTTTGTAATGCTGTGCCCTTTAATCGCCACCTTGCAGGCCTCCCAAAATTTCCAGTGTAATAATTCTTAATCACCTGGCTAGGGGAGTCTCCAGGCAGGTTATCATCCAACATTGGACACTGCAATTTTCAAGTGGGTACAGTTGTGTGCTGAATGCTACATATCATAGTAAGTAACAATGGGTTCTGATCGGACAGTGTCTTTCCCATGTATTTGGATTACAACACTGAGACCTGAGGTGAACTGGTACACAGGTTGCAACCTAAAAAACATGCATGTTGTGATCTGAGGAATAGAAGGAATATTCCCAGGCGCTCTCATGCATATGCCCACAATCAATCAATCAGGGTCTTGTATAGCACAGCTACTCACTCCTGAGGGTCTCAAGGAGCTGGGGGCTGTTGGTCGGACTGGGTGGAGGATCATTCGAAGAGAGGTCTTGAGGTCCTTCCTGTATTGGGTCAGCAACGTGGATTGCCTGAGGTGGAGGGGCAGGGTGTTCCAAGTCTTGGCGGCGTGTTAAGAGAATGGCCTTCCTCCGATTCCGGTCTTGTGTATCCTGGGGACGGAGGCAAGGGCGAGTTGGGAGGATCGGAGTTGTCTGGCAGGCACATGGAATGTGAGGCGGTGGTTCAGGTATGCTGGTCCTTTGTTGTGTAGAGCTTTGTAGGCATGAGTAAGAATCTTGAAAGTGATTCTCTTGTTGACTGGGAGCCTGTGGAGTTGTCGGAGGTGTTGCGTGATGTGGTTGAGCCGGAGGATGTAGAGGGCCAGTCTGGCTGCGGCACTTTGGACGTTCAGTAGATTCTTAAGCTGGTTCTGGGTGACGCCGGCGTTAAGTGCTTCGGCGTAGTCGAGTCTGCTGGTGATGAATGTGTGGGTGACCATCTTTCTGGATTCTGTGGGGATCCATCTGAGTGTCTTTCGAAGCAGGCGGAGCTTGTGAAAGCAGCCTGAGGAAACTGCGTTAATTTGGCGGTTCAAAATGAGCAATGCGTCCAGTATAATGCTGAGGTTGCGTGCGTGGTCCGTCGGGGTGGGGGGAGATTCCAGAGTGGCTGGTCACCAGGAGGTGTCCCAAGCTGAAGGGGTGGGTCCCAGGATGAGTATTTCAGTCTTGTCCGAGTTGAGCTTGAGGCAGCTGTCTTTCATCCAGGTAGCCATTCCACTGTGGTAGGTGGTTGTGGTGGAAGTGGGTTTGTTGGTAAGGGAGAGGATCAGCTGGGTGTCATCGGCATAGGAGACTATGTTGAGTCCTTGGCTTCAGACGATGGCTGCGAGGGGGCCACATAGACTTTGAAGAGGGTGAGGTTCAGGGAGGAACTACTCCAGGAGGTACAAACTCCAGGAGTTAACAAACTCCCTATTCATCATCCTGTAGTCCAACCCCTTCACCACTTTTTTCACTGCCTTGCAAGAAATTGGGGGACAAGAGCAGTCTTGTTCTATATCCAATACAAACTTGTAATTCCCACTCAACAGAAATGGTGTTTTTGGCCAATCTGCTAGGTAAGTGGTCCTTAGAGAATACAAAAAGTGTTTGATTAGAGTTCGGGGCATGTACACCAACCAAGACAATATCAGACCCATTCAGTTCCTCCTCTACTAGAACAAACCAATCCTCCCTATCAGTGAAAGATCCTCACTCATGGGAGAGCACTTTTTACACAGGAGAAAGAAAAAGTGGCAAACAATTGGTGCCTCCCTCTGCGGGGCAGTTGAACAAACTGAATGTTTGTAATGTGTAGCTACTCTAGAAACACCACTTGGACTCTTCAAACCTTTGAATTCATTATAATTTTTTAAGGAGGGTGACACTATGGCTCTGATGTATTACATAATAAGCATATACCTATTTATTGCACGCATTGGGGTACTATAAAAACATGCACATGCCAAAACGTATTGGGGTCAAGAGTCCCATAACCTGTTGGCTCAAGTTCAAATTAACTTGCTATCCAGTCGTAACATGCACCACTTCCATCCAAAACTCCCAACTTCCCATCACAATGCCCCACTAACTGAACATAAAAGCTCCATCCAATCAATGAAAACATAACAGCAAGGCTTCGCTTAGGCAAAGGAAGAAAGAGCTGGGGGCAATTAACATCACTAGCCCCTCTCTGGCTAGCAACTGTGCTGTAAATGCACAGGTGAGCCTGTAAACCCCAGATGCTCACCAGCAGGTAGGTAGGTTCAAAGGATAAGCTTACTACTTTAACAGCCTCTTCTCTTTTGGGTCTAGCCTGGCGCCGTGAAGGACATATCACACTACAGCGCCTGGAATGTCTACTGCTCTGTCACTTGAAAGGATGAAAAGACTGTTATAATTAGACAAAACACAGGTTCCAGTAGTGTAGCCTTTATTCAACATCTCCACTGCTCCACTACACACCTGCAGTCCTGCCTCAGCTGAGCCTCACCAGCATTCCAAGGCATGCTCACAGGCAACTGTCGGAATCTTCTAAAGGGAGAAACTGGTACGGACATACTACTATAATAAGATATTATTACAACACGTCTTCCCTCCAAAGGATTTATACAAACATATGTCCCCATATAACTCCACCCAAAGACCTTGCAAGAGGAAACAGAGACATAACTATGTACTTGAGCAAAACACCACAGAAAATAATTGAGGGAGAGAATGAAGGGACATGAAAGATGTCTGGAATAGAAACCCCTAAACCTCTGATCATTTGCTCACTACATAATCTTAATGCCATACAGGTGCATTGATTTGCCTTCTAGATGTTGTTCCTACGTGGGCACCACTATCAACTTGTCTAGAGGTGCTTTCCATAGAACGTATAGCAGGAGGGTTATGTTTCACCAGTCTGTCCATGCTAAAGCATTGCCTACTGTCCATTATGACAACATTCTGTTTGATGTTTGCAAGCCGCATTGGTTCAAAATATTTAGAATCTTTCCACCTCTTCCCACCGTTTTTTAATAAACACCCAGTCACCATACCATCAAGTTGCCAGTGTTTTAATTAGACCAAACGTAGTATATATAACCTTCATTCAACGTTTCCACTGCTCCACTACACATCAGCAGTCTTGCCTCAGCTGAGCCTCACCAACTTTCAAGGCAAGCTCACAGGCAACCGTCGGAATGGTCTAAAGTTCTAAAGGGAGAAGGGGGTAGGAACATACTACCGTAATGAAACATCATTACAACGGACTGCTCGCAATCATTGTTTTTGTCTACGTCGTACATGTCCAGCCAATCCCATGCTTCCTTAGACTCAGTGAAAAGGGAAGTTTTGTCCTTGACATCACTTTCTGGTTTGCGGTGAATAGCAGCATATAACATTGACCTGCTTGACAGAGGTGCCTCTTGACATATAGAAAGGATGCCTTTTTGTCCTGGACTGGGCCGTGCAATGCGGAGAGATGAAGACTGCATTTCTGTGTATTTAAGTGCTACAATGCTCCCAACAGAAATGATTTGAAGATCCCACAGTTCATGGACGACACATGAGATGGAGAGCAGAGGAGAATGCATCTTTCTCCGTATGTTGCAGGCCATGCCCGCCCCAAATCATGGGATTCTTAGTGAGTTACTTAATCAATCATCTCTGCACTCCTGTCAGCCTTTCATTGCCTGTCTATTCCTGTGGCAACTGGGCATGGCCTGGTTTAGTTGGCATTCGTGTATTCTATGGGACTGCCCATTCTTCCTTTGCTTCCCACTGATCTATTGCACTTTCATTTCGTCCAGGTGTTTTTGTTGTCGTTTCTAGCACAGTCCAAACGTTTCTTGGCTTCATTGCTGGTTAACACCATGCTCTAATGTGCCTGTTCTGTTCGCCAGGGTCTAGCAAACCTAGCCTTGATAGAATACCCAGCTTGCCAGTGTGATATCCCGGCATATGCTTGCTCTGACCCTACTGTTTCCTCAACATGCCTGTATGTGTAAGCTTTGGCAGTGTAGGTTGACTTGCTGACCCAGTCCTACTGGTGATGGGCTGTCTGGTTCCTTAAAGAAGTGGTCAGGGAGGACCACTTTTTTAAGGACCAATCAGAGAGGAGAACGCTTTCTTGCAAACGTTTTGAAACTAGATCTCCCGCTATTTTAATAAAGGACTAGTATTGTAGAAAGAACTCGAGGTGTGTACTCAAGAATCAAACCTAAGTGAGTACACCCGTTAGGCTCTTGAAAGAACATTTTCTTTGGCTAAGTGTGGAACCTCCTATAGTCCAACATGGAGTTGTTGTAGGTAGTTGTTTTCTCAGGGGCACAGCTTGGTCAGTAAGATTGGGGGGAGGGGAGTGAGTTTCAGATTTTCCAACAATCACACTGGCATAAAATGCTAAAATACACTGTACGACAAGCAGGGTGCATGAAAGGGGTTAAAGGGGCAGCGGAAAGGGAGACAAACACAGATTGGTAGGGGTATAAAGTGTGAGAAAATGCAATATTTTGTAAAATAACCAACATTTTTAAAGACTTTTAAAACAGAGGAGAGTGTGTGGGCTTTTTGTCTGTGTGTGTGTGTGTAAAAATGATTGGTGAAATCCGACAGTCATCTTACCATACCCAACTGAAAGCAGCTGTACCCAACAATTAACCAGAAAATAATGTATTAGGTGATGTAACCCCCATGAAGCCACGCCTCTTAATTTTCTTTTGTGTTTTTCTCTTGACTTTTAATTTTATACATCCAGCCTGGATTAATATTAACAACGTGTGTTTATATATGTTTGAGGGAATCATGTATATCCCTTTTGAGATGTGATTCATATCGCAGACCCCAGTCCTGCTCCACCACAAATCCTCATGTGGGAGAAAACGTATATTTCCAGCTAAGCGGAGATCATAAGGTATTTGGAAATACCACGTTCTGTTGGTATTTGCCTGCACGATTTTCATCAGCTAAAACTTTATTCAGGAAAAGAAGCACATTTTGAGTTTGCGAACCTCGGAATATAGGAAAATACGCAGTATTACTGCATTATTTAAAATTCAAAAATAGGGCACACAGAATTGCGCAGCAATTGCAAACCCAGCAAATACCACACCCGGCAGCATTATTACGCTTGGGTGCACAACTAGCCGTCCTGATTACATGGGAGTTGCCATGAGGTCTCAAGTATTTCTATTGGCCATTCTTTATTCATTTATATTGTATCGATCTTTCTTATTTCTCTTTATTGTGTTAGAGTTCACTGTTCATTTAAGTGTATCTCCCACGCACCTTCAGACAAGTGGTTTTGCCTTTGGACTGCTTCCAAAAGAAACAGGTAATTTTGAAACCTCTGTTTCTCTCTTTGCATAAGATTACTTCAGTTGTATTTGGCGGCAAACTGGTATTTTGGTTGTTAAAGATGAGTCAGTCAACCAGCTTCCTGAAAGCCATCTTTAAACCCCAAAGTGCATGAACAACCTCTGTGTTTCCTCTGTATACATTAGTTGGGGAGGCTGTAAATGTATCTCCAGTACTAAAGTGCTCACGACTCTTACCTTTCTGAGGCCGCCTTGCTTTCGGTTCTACTGTAGTGTCCAAAGCACCTCACAGTAACCCCCCTTGTGTTACACCGTGCAGGAGCTGGTGGCTCCCTCCCACATACTGATTCACTTCCACCTGTCTTTTATTTCCTTGGCTACCCGAATCCTTCTGCAACAACAACAAGGCGATGGAAGAATGCTTGATAATCTCAGCCACTGGCAATTGCTTGAGGCTATATCACAATCCATCATTTTTCGCCCACCATGCCACCTCAGTTTGGACCCAGCCACATGCAAATCAGCCTTGACCCTGCTCCTCTTTGGAACAGTCCAGGCCACTGGCAATACCCATCACACTTAAGGGCATCAACTGCAAAAACAATAAGGTGATGGATGAAATGCTTGAATTAATCTCAGCCACTGGCAATCACTCAGCGCCATATCCCAATCCACTGCCTTTTGCACATCATGCCACCTCAATTTACAATCAGCCATATGCCAATCAGCCTTGACCCTGCTCCTCATGGGAATATTCCAGCCCTGGTATGGCAGTTCGGGCTGCACTATTCCAATTGGAGAAGGGTCAAGACTGATTTGCATGTAGCTGGATCCAAACTGAGGTGAAATGGTGTGCAATTTAACGATGGATTAAGATGTGGCCCGTGCAATTACCAGTGGCTGTGATTATTCCAAGCATTCCAACTATCAGTTTTTTGTATACTTTAAATGTGTTGCCTTAAGTGGGATGGCTATGCCTAGAAGTGGGTCCCGTCCACACTGTCACTGGAACCAAGTTGTAAGCAGCTGATTGGCCCATACCTAGGGCAAAACCAGTTTTGGGATGCTTTAGTTCTGGTTTAGGGAGAACCGGGCTTGACAGTTCGGGCTAGGCAGGAGCAGGGTCAAGACTAATTTGCATATATCTGGGTCCAAACTAATGTGACATGGTGTGCAAAATATCTATGGATTGGGACGTAGCCCTAAGTAATTATCAGTGGCTGAGATTAATTTAAGCATTCCAGCCTATGCTTTTTTGTGTACTTTAGCGAGTCTCCCTAAGTAGGACAGGTATGCCCAGAAGTGAGTCCCGTGCACACTGTGTCACTGGAACCAAGCTGTACCTGGCTAATGAGCCCATAACTAGGGCAAAATCGGTCTTGGGTTATGTGTGCTCCAGTTCAGGGAGGACCTTGCTTGGCAGTTCAGGCTGGACTGTTCCAATTGGAGCAGGGTCAAGACTGATTTGCACATAGCTGGGTCCAAACTGAGGTGACATACAAACATTTTGCAAGTAGCAAATTGGTTGCAAAACTATTTGCAACCCAAACAAATGGCCTTTCGGTATGTACGAGTGCCATTCGGTATAGCAATGCGACCAATTTGCGCATAATTTTTTTAGCAACTGGTTTTTGTGACTAGCTATTTGTGAGTTGCAAACCGTATGATCAAGGGTGTCACAATTTGCAACTCATCACAAAAACACCAGTTTGCACATGCAGTTTAGCACTGATTCCATTCAGGTGGTAAGTAGTTTCAAACTATAAAAGCTGCCCCAGAGTGTATCAGGATTTTCCACATTGGCTTCACTTTATGTAATTACGATGAGGAGGCGAATTCGGGCTACACAGCATAGGATGAGGCGGAGACAGGAGGGGATCTACCGAACCAGGCTTTCCATATTCCAACAGACAGAGGAAATATATGAGAAATACACGCTAATTAGCGCAGAGATTTAGAGTTCATAGACATGCATATTCGACATCTAGAAAGCAGTACACTGCGCAGCTGCTTCATCCCCACACATATGCAAGTGTTGTGCTCACTGCACTTTTTGGCCTTGGGTAGCTACCAGGGGGTGGTTGCTGTCACTGGAGGGGGATGTCCCAAAGGGCCTTGTCACGTTTCTCTAGACAGTTCCTAGATGCTATGCACTTACCCATGACCAACTACATATACCTTCCCAGGAATGCAGAGGAAATACGCAACACCTAACTGAACTTTTACAGGCAGTCAACTTCCCTCATGTGTTAGTGTGGGTAGAAGGGACATATGTTCCCATCTGTCCTCCTGCATATCTGTGAATATTTGTTACACAATAGGGAAAGTACCCATTCCCTCAACAACCAGGTGGTGCCCATAATGGCATCACAGATTTATTGGCAAAATACCCAAGGAGCACCCAACATGAATGCATCTTCAGGCACAGTGGAGTACACCATCGCCTGGAATGTGGAGAGTTTGATAATGGATATTTACTAGATGATGTGTAGCTGTAACATTGAGGACATATATGTGTCTGTGTATTATCAGCTCCTGCCATGCTCACACTTACAATATTTTGCCAGGTGACAGTGAATATGTGTTGAGACCATGGATTCTGACTCCATACCTAGCCCCCGTAGTCCATAATGAGAGGCGTTATAACGTTGCCCATCAACACACCAGGGTTGTTATTGAATGGATCTTCTGCATGCTAAAATCAAGATTCTGGTGCCTTCAAAAAAGTGGAGGTGTACTCCAGTATGCTCCGGAGATAGCCCGCAAAATAGTGGCAACCTGCGCCCTCTTATACAACATAGCTACCAGGCGTTGGGTACGCCTCAATGTGGATGCCAAGGAATTGGAAGATGAAGAGCCAGAGGCCCCTCTACAACAGCCTGAAGATGGTTGCTTAGCAATGGAGGGGGTCGCCGACAGACTCACATAGCAACACATTACCTTGCAAGGTAAATTATGAGTAACAATATGCTCAACTAAATTATGCTTGTATAGCCAAAATTGCAAACTTAAACAACCTGTTTTTCAGGCTACTCTTCTGCCATTCAAATAATGAGATATATGACCACCATGTGGCATGAAAAAAACAACAGAATGTTGGTGACATCACCAGACACATTATAGTCATGTGCACATGCCAAACTCAGTACATGTGTCAATTAGACTCTCTTACAGCTACGCCCACCATGCCCTGTCCCTCCTTGGTCTTCAACAGGGTTGCGGTAGGGCACAGGCATCAGTGCCCAATACACTACTCACAATAGATACATCCTCACTGTCCTGAGGGATATCTCTACTACCTCATGCTACCTAAGTGGTATGTAGCAGCTAAACAGCTGGGGCTATTCACACTATGCCCCTGGCCACATCTGCATTGAAATGTTCCATCTCAACCTGAAGTGTTACAGCTTGTCATGTAGTGGCATGTAGTGGAAGTGGCCAAATGACCTATGGATTGACTTAGCTGGTCCATTCTTGCATCAGCACTTTGATCACGACGCCTCTGATGGGCACGGTCCACCACCATCTCTTAGCATAAGCCCTATATGGCAGTGGTGAGGCTCACCAAGTTGTTATCCATTGTGGCCAAATGTGTCCGAAGCCCACAGTAATGTTCTGCTCCATGTGATACATGTTCCTATTAATGGGTCACAACTGCTTGTTTTGCAGGCATTGATTCTGGAGCAGGGATGCCTCTCTAGGCCAAGAAACAATTGAATGCTGCCTTCTTCCTCTTCAGCATCACGTGCCTCACGATGCCTATTGCGCCCATGCCCTGCAATACGCTGGTGTTGGCTCAGACTTGGCGGTGTATTGGGACTTTGGCAGAGGAACATCATCGTTGTCCGTTTTTGCAGCCTCTACAGACACTGACACTGTCCAACTTTGGGGTGGGGTGGTACTGCCTTGACTATCTATGGTGATCGGCTCCTCTACTGCCATGTTCGTATCGTCCACTCCCTCCACACTGGTGACCTCACTATGTAGCTGAGGAAGATCTGTGGGACAAATGAGATACATTTTAATCACCTATATGATGTGTAGCACAATAATATACATATGACTCAACCTGATTTTTGGACTAAATCACCCATAATGCACTATACTGGCAAGAAACTTGTAAATTGATGTACAACTGTCTGATGCATGCTGCTGGACTTTGTGGGTGTGGACATGTAAGTTGTGGTGTGAAATGTGTAAAAAGGTAATATATGACACTTACTTTTTGAGAAACCTGGTGCGGAACTGTCGAGGTCACCGATACCCATGACAGCCAGTGTGGTCTCCACCATGGTCTCTAGTGCAGTGGGTGGAGGTACTGTGGGTGGGCCGCCACCTGTTCCCCGGGAGTCCTTCAGTCGCTGGGCCACCTTTCCCTTGGTATGTGACCTGAGGTCATAGCCCCTCTCGCGGATTTCATCTATGGAGTGGTGGCTGACTCCAATTGCCTTCATTTTGGCTTATAGTTCCTGCCAGATTTCTTTTTTTGTGCCTGTGGCACAGTCATTGATGCCCTCCCAAATAGGACATCATGGTGCTCACAGCACTCTTCTGTGAGTATCTCGAACTTCTTCTCAGCAAAGTTTAGTTTTCTCTCCCCCCTGCAGGTGTTTTTTTCAGCTGTTTGGCTGGCCATGGCGGATGATTGTGCTCCTTTCAGCCTGTTCAGCCTCTGCTCTGTATGCCAGTGGGACTCCTCCACTCAGGCTGGTTCACAGGCTGCTCCTCAGAGGCACTTCCTGGTTCAGAGGTGATTACCTGAGACCAGGAAGTGTTTTTTTCTCTATTTCTTAGTGCTGGTCGTAATTTGTGACTTGATTCGCAAATTTGTGAGTCGGAAACAGATCCATTTACAATGTTGATAATCTATATTAGTGAACACCAAAACTGCGAAGTAACTTGTTACCGACTCGCAATTGTAGGTTTCACATCGTACGTACATCCCAATTTGCGATTTCCTAATTGCAATTTGCATGGATTCGCAATTAGGAAATCGTATATTTTGGGGTTTGTATATGTGGCCCATGGTGTGCAAAAGAACAAAGGATTGGGATGCGACCCGATTAATTACCAGAGGCTGAAATTAAATCAAGCATTCGATCCATACTTTTTTTGTATACTTTATTATGACACTATCCCATCTGAACATTTCGTCCTCTTGTCTTAGCGGTTAACATGATTTCTGAGGTTGTCCAATGAGCTTCTAGAGCTAACTCAGTTTCTTGTATTCGCTTTGGAAGGTCAATGAGTGAGGGTCTTGGTGCCTGAGAAGGTTTCTGGTGCCAGAAGAGAGTCTTGGTACCATATGATAAGCCAAGAAAAGAGACCAAGGGATGAAGAGAATTCTGAAAGGTAGATGAGAGATACATGAGCACGAGGTAGTTAGAAAAGCAGTCTGATGCTTAGTTGAACAGTCCTAAAATTTCAATGAGGAGCAGTGTTAACCGAATGGCATGATCTTTATGCCATGCAGCCTGTAGGCATAGAGGTATCACCAGGTCCCTCAGTCAGACCAGAGGGTCCTGAGTAGAGCCTTAGCACATGAGAGGACCCTTTGACCCTAATGAGTGACTTTTGAGTAGGTCACCATGAATTATGTGCATTTACCCGAGTGCTCAGGAGATTAGAAGTGCCCCCTGCAGGTCATGGGTGGAGTGCCAATGATTCAGAGTCTCTTGGAGGGTTGAGAGCTTGAATTTGCTATGACAGAGCAACACAACTCTCCTGTGGAGAATAGTCAGAGTCAAGACAGCCCCCATCCAGCTGTTTGAAGTGTGGGTCGGAGCACCTCCAAGACTGACAGAGGGAATGCTTCTGGCACCAGTTTAGGACATCAGAGCCACTACTTACATGTATATGTTACCAGTGTAAATCAAGGTCCTAAGGAAAACAGTGACATTTCTTTAACAAAATAATATACCGCAAGGAAAACAACATACAAATAAACCATGCAAAAGAAATATATTACTCATTACAAGTAGTAAAACTTAGAACAGTCGGTCACAAGAAAACATGAAAGGAGGAAAGTAGCAAACAAAAGGGAACCGGTGTAGCAATAGCAGGCGATACCTTTAGTCTTAAACTGCACTCCTGCTATCGACATGTTTGAAATCCCAGGGAGCAAGGGCAAATATCGAGAAGGCGATGTTACTGCTCCAGTAAATAATTATAAAATTGGCCTCCCTCTGAGTCTCATAGTAGATCTAAATGTGGGCACAATTGGTGGTTGTGCCCGATTTTAGATTCCATGTTCAGCAAAATGTTCATATGGACCCGTGACTTTTACTGTAACAAATTTCTCCTGATATCTTTTCAATGGAAAAATATAGCAAACAAGCGTTGGCAAAGTAAAGAGGTCTCGCATTAAAGGCGAGTGCCGACCTATTGGTTTTCCCAGTTGTTTGGTTGCGGTGTATGACTGCATGCGCATTCTTTTGCAACAAATATGTATGCATTTGCACATACGGCGGCTATCCTGTTGACCAGTCCAAGCTGGCTGTCATGAGCGCCCTTGTGCATGTCTCAGAGCGTACAGATCATGATGCATGCACATTGCACACATATGCATCATGATACTCTGGCAGCCATTTTACTTTTGTGTTCTAACATGAGCGATGGCCATGTCGGAAAAGTAAAGTAAATAATAAAAATTAAAAAAACACGCAGGAGCGCGGAAAAGTAAGTGGCCTAGTAAAATTTCACAGCTACTGTTCCATGTATGAAAAAAATAAAAAAATAGAAAAATGAGCGGGAGGGGGGAGAGAGAGAGAAGACTAGAGCTATTCAGGTGGGGGTGGGCTTGGGAGACCTATCACAAGAGTGAACTACTATTCTGAGTAGCTCAGATCTGCGATAGCCCGAGGGCTGAATGGACAACCCGGTCCATCGGTAGGTTAAGCTAGCTGACCCAGAGTAATCAATGGCCGACGGGGAGGCCAAAAGCCCCTTTACGTACTGTGTGTGTGTGTGTGTGTGTGTGTCTGTCTGTCTGTCTGTGTGTGGCACCTGGTTTCCTTGAGCCAGCATGCAGTGCAGGGTCTTGAGTAGTCCAGGGGGTGTAAATGCCAGTACTCTAGATAGCTCCAGTACTGTGCAGTATTCTGGACTGCCTGTGCCAGGCACATGGACCATCAGGTAAGGAGTAGGAACGGCCAGGAGAGAGTGTAGAAGGAGGAGAACTGGTGGGCCTAGGAGGAGCTGTTGTGGGGCTGCACTGAATACAGAGGAAGGGCAGAGTGTGTCTAGGAACACTCGGGCCCAACCGAGCCAGTAACACCAGCAGCTTCCGCCTGCTGCCGTCCTCGCCCCGCTCCCCACCCCCCCTCCTCATTCCTGTTTATAGATTTGTAATCAGCTTTCCCAGTAAAACACAAAATTGTGCCCTGTTGCTGCGGCTGCTGTTCTTTTGCTTATTTCAGCTTCGGCTTATCAGTGATGCAAGCAGAATAACGCCAATTTACTCCGAATGCGTAATCCTAAAATCAGATTGGGGGATTTTATGAGCCAATATGACCTTGCATATGTCTCCATTAAAGCTATAGTGGCCGCTCTTGTATGCTGCGTTCCCAGTACATATTTAGACAGATAACACTAATTGTACTTGACATGTCCTCTTAAGGCAGCCCCCTCCTAGGGAGGGGGGAGGACATCCAGCGGAGCTAGCAGCAGGATGAGTGGAGCTAACCCGCGCCTCAGCTCCTCCGAGAGGAAGCCACAAATTGACACCAAAATTAAACCAGTCTCGGCCCACTCGGTGCACAGACGCACACAGCATCGACACGTACAGACCCCAACCATCAAAGTCTCTCACTCAGGCTCCGATCACAGGCTCACGCACCGGTCAAACGCAGGCACAAACTACACAGCTCACGCCTATTTACAAACAGGCAAACATACCCAACCAAACTCCCCGCCGCACAAACCGATCCTGAACAGAGTGTCATTGCACAGACCACAAACACACAGCGACTGAACACACACAGTTTACACACATATCACAGACAGCTCACAAACGCACACACACACCGGCAAAGATCACTAATACTCACACGCTCACTGCACAGGTACACAAACTGATAAACAACCCCCCGCCCCCTAACTCCCTGCACGGCTCACACACAAACTGATCACAAACAGGTATGGTCATCGCGCACACCTCAAACACACATCGACAGTCCATACAAACAGCTCACTCACACACACACACACATCAAAAACAAGTCGCAAAAGCATGAACTGAGTACACACGCACACAAACTCTGTAGGGCTCACACAAAATCGACACTGTCATTACACACATCACAAACACAGCTCACAAACACATCACAGATAGCTCACAAACACAAACTGACTACGCACACAAACACATTCTTGGCAAAGATCACTAACAGTCAAACTCCCTGCAGATACACAAATGATAAACACACCCACAAAACTCTCTGCATAGCTCACAAAAAATCGACCACAAACATGTATGTTGTCATTGCACACATCACAAACATACGTCAACTGATCACACAGCTCACGAACACACACATTACAGGCAGCTCAGCAGGGGCGTAGCTTTGTGAGGGGTGTCTGGGAAGTGATGCTCCCTTCCTCCCAAATAAATGCATTCTGGGCTTGGTAGTTGGGCATGTGGCCCTGAGTTGGGTCTGCCATGTCTGTTTCAGTTTTTCCCATCTTCTGATTTTACTAAGAGGCTTTAACTTGTTCTTTTTTTACACCTGGAACCTGAATATATAGTGACCGGTTCACCAAAAAAGTACCGCATTTGCACTCACAGTACTTCTTAAATAGATGCAAATGTACTACTTTATAGAATTCACAAACATTAGCAATAGCATCCTTGGAAAGCTGCATTCATCTCAGATGACATTAGTCCATGGTAACATGATTAGTCTCAGGTTTACAGACATTCTACTGGCAATAAAAAAACCAAAAAGTAATGAATGGAATTCTTGCAATAGTCTATAAACTGACAATCCTTCGGGGTAGCATTCCAAATCATATTTTCTCGCCCTCTGTGCCACTATAGACAGAGGCCCTGATTTAGGAATTGGCCGACAGAGTAAAGGCAGGCAGAGTTGTAGAGAACATTTATGTCTGTCATGCTCCCTTTACTCTACCCACCAAATTTAGAAATGTTTGCCAGCCCCACTAACATCTCTATGCATTGGCAGGAAGTGTCTTCTTGGTTGTTCCTGTCAATGTAGGAAATGTCTGACAGACTGCTCTATCAAACATAACAGCTATCAAACTTTTCCATATTTTTTTCTTTTCCCAAAAAAAACTCCCAAAGTGGAGTCTGCTTTTGGAAAATGAAAAAAACTAATGAGTGTCACACAAATGGAGTTTTCTTCCATGGTGTCAGGGTAAGTTTTCCTGGTCTGCTATCATTCGCCACCAGTATATACCTGGCGGTGACAAACAGGGGAAAACAAGCTATCTGACAGTCCACTCTAAATAGGGCTGATGGTCAGATCGTTTACCTCTGAAGGCGCCTACTCCTTTAGGTCATCGAAGGAAGGTTTCACTGATGAAGGACATTTTACTCCATTACGGTAAAACTTGTACACCCAACTCAAAATCATGTGATGAGTTTGGCAGACAAGGTACTCAACTCAGTTGCAACAGAGTACCTGCCCGCCAAATTCTGTACCGACCCTGTACCTCATGTTAACAGCCCATACTGATGAGTAATACATGAGAATACCCCCTTAAAAGTCAAAACGACAGGGTTTTACAAGACCAAAGTAAGTTCCCTTGGGTTAAACTAATATTTAATTTCAAATCTGATCCATTCATCACTTCACTCTTACTTTCCATTTAACATCCTTGTACCACACCAACAGGAATATATATATTCTGAAATCAGTCCCTACTGAACCTTGGTCATCTCACCCATTCACCCTGTGGCCCAGTTCTTTTTTTTATCTGGGAAATTTGAGATTCACATACTTTGAATCTCACTGAATAAGCTCTGGCTTTCCAAGCAAGAAAACACAAACAGATTACACATGCATACACTCACAAAAATCACTAACACTCATACTCACTGCACAGATACACAAATTGATGAACACACCCAAACAAACGATCTGTTTGGCTCACATCAAAGCACCCACAAACACAGACACTGTTATTGCACACAACACAAACATACCACATCGATTATTTACAAACACAGAAACCCATTCAACACTTTTTGGGTGAGGATGGGGGTTACGGTCAGAGCTGCTGACTTTGAAACTGGGGAACCAGGTTCGAGTCTCGGCATTGGCTCAACATCCAGTGATTCTGGGAAAAAGAAACTTTCTGTGCCTCAATTTCTTTTAAAAATTGAATGGGAATTTGTGTAATGTAACCGGTGCCATATAAAGTGCTCCAATACCTGAGGGTCAAGGTCGTGCTATATAAAACCTGCAACAAAAAAACCCAACACAAATACTCATACTACAATATCACAGACAACTCAAGATCACACAAACCGATTACAACAAATACAAACATTGTATAGCTCAAAAACCTGCATACAGATGGCAGAGATTACAAACGTACACACTCACTGCACAAATATAAACTCATCACAAACACACACACATTCTATGTTTATTTAAGACACACAAACTAATCCCAAACCTTCTCCCTGCACAGATCACAGAAGCACAGTAGCGAACCCTATCTCTCATAGACCTGCACTCATTGCACTGAATACAAACATACAATAATATCTTGATTTGACTACACTCCGGTTTCCTGACCGCTGAAGGTTGGATGGCTGAGCTCAGTTTTCCTGACCGCTGAAGGTTGGATGGCTGAGCTCAATTTTCCTGACAGCTGTAGGTTGGATGGCTGATCTCGGTTTTCCTGACAGCTGTAGGTTGGATGGCTGATCTCAGTTTTACAGACCACTGAAGGTCGCTCCCCACGCCGCACGGCTCCTCCTGGCTGCCCGTGTCTCCCTCCAGCTGTTTCCGAGGGTTCGCCGCCCCTGGTGACTGTCTGAACTGCTAGCCTTTCTTCTTCCTCCCAAACTTGTCTTTTGTAACTTGCCTTTTGTAAAATTGTCTTTGTATTTCACATTTTGTCTCCCAGCCTAGGCGCTCCTTTTTGCGCCACTGCCCTCTGTGCCCCCGCTTCCCGCCGCTGCTCCCCTGCGGCCCACCCCCTTTTGCCTTCTGTGTCCGTCCCCTCGCCCATTGTCCACCCCGCTCCCAAGCTGCCCCTCCCTCCCACTTCGCCTGTTATAGAGGTCGCCGCGCGGAAGCGCTCAGCGGGTGTGCTGCTGGCGCGCCAAAGGCAAGCCCGTCTGCGCCCGGACCGCACCCAGGGCCAGGAACACTGGACCCCGTGCCCCGCAATGCCAGACTGCACTACGACTCCAGCACCCTCCACGCACTCAACACCGGACGAGACCACCCCCGCAGAGACCGCACCAACGGAGTTGGAGGGGGAATCGCCATCATCCACAAGGACACCCTCAGAGTCTCGACCAACACTGACGAAACCCTCACCACCGCCGAGCACATGCACTTCCAGATCCACACCGACCCCAACACCACCCTTAGAGGAACACTCGTCTACAGACCACCCGGACCGCGACCACAGTTCTGCGACACCATCGCCGACCTTGTCAGCACCCACGCCCTCGCCTCCACGGACTACATCCTCCTCGGGGATCTGAACTTCCACCTCGAGAACAAATGGAGTTTTCTTCCATGGTGTCAGGGTAAGTTTTCCTGGTCTGCTATCATTCGCCACCAGTATATACCTGGCGGTGACAAACAGGGGAAAACAAGCTATCTGACAGTCCACTCTAAATAGGGCTGATGGTCAGATCGTTTACCTCTGAAGGCGCCTACTCCTTTAGGTCATCGAAGGAAGGTTTCACTGATGAAGGACATTTTACTCCATTACGGTAAAACTTGTACACCCAACTCAAAATCATGTGATGAGTTTGGCAGACAAGGTACTCAACTCAGTTGCAACAGAGTACCTGCCCGCCAAATTCTGTACCGACCCTGTACCTCATGTTAACAGCCCATACTGATGAGTAATACATGAGAATACCCCCTTAAAAGTCAAAACGACAGGGTTTTACAAGACCAAAGTAAGTTCCCTTGGGTTAAACTAATATTTAATTTCAAATCTGATCCATTCATCACTTCACTCTTACTTTCCATTTAACATCCTTGTACCACACCAACAGGAATATATATATTCTGAAATCAGTCCCTACTGAACCTTGGTCATCTCACCCATTCACCCTGTGGCCCAGTTCTTTTTTTTATCTGGGAAATTTGAGATTCACATACTTTGAATCTCACTGAATAAGCTCTGGCTTTCCAAGCAAGAAAACACAAACAGATTACACATGCATACACTCACAAAAATCACTAACACTCATACTCACTGCACAGATACACAAATTGATGAACACACCCAAACAAACGATCTGTTTGGCTCACATCAAAGCACCCACAAACACAGACACTGTTATTGCACACAACACAAACATACCACATCGATTATTTACAAACACAGAAACCCATTCAACACTTCTTGGGTGAGGATGGGGGTTACGGTCAGAGCTGCTGACTTTGAAACTGGGGAACCAGGTTCGAGTCTCGGCATTGGCTCAACATCCAGTGATTCTGGGAAAAAGAAACTTTCTGTGCCTCAATTTCTTTTAAAAATTGAATGGGAATTTGTGCAATGTAACCGGTGCCATATAAAGTGCTCCAATACCTGAGGGTCAAGGTCGTGCTATATAAAACCTGCAACAGAAAAACCCAACACAAATACTCATACTACAATATCACAGACAACTCAAGATCACACAAACCGATTACAACAAATACAAACATTGTATAGCTCAAAAACCTGCATACAGATGGCAGAGATTACAAACGTACACACTCACTGCACAAATATAAACTCATCACAAACACACACACATTCTATGTTTATTTAAGACACACAAACTAATCCCAAAACCTTCTCCCTGCACAGATCACAGAAGCACAGTAGCGAACCCTATCTCTCATAGACCTGCACTCATTGCACTGAATACAAACATACAATAATATCTTGATTTGACTACACTCCGGTTTCCTGACCGCTGAAGGTTGGATGGCTGAGCTCAGTTTTCCTGACCGCTGAAGGTTGGATGGCTGAGCTCAATTTTCCTGACAGCTGTAGGTTGGATGGCTGATCTCGGTTTTCCTGACAGCTGTAGGTTGGATGGCTGATCTCAGTTTTACTGACCACTGAAGGTCGCTCCCCACGCCGCACGGCTCCTCCTGGCTGCCTGTGTCTCCCTCCAGCTGTTTCCGAGGGTTCGCCGCCCCTGGTGACTGTCTGAACTGCTAGCCTTTCTTCTTCCTCCCAAACTTGTCTTTTGTAACTTGCCTTTTGTAAAATTGTCTTTGTATTTCACATTTTGTCTCCCAGCCTAGGCGCTCCTTTTTGCGCCACTGCCCTCTGTGCCCCCGCTTCCCGCCGCTGCTCCCCTGCGGCCCACCCCCTTTTGCCTTCTGTGTCCGTCCCCTCGCCCATTGTCCACCCCGCTCCCAAGCTGCCCCTCCCTCCCACTTCGCCTGTTATAGAGGTCGCCGCGCGGAAGCGCTCAGCGGGTGTGCTGCTGGCGCGCCAAAGGCAAGCCCGTCTGCGCCCGGACCGCACCCAGGGCCAGGAACACTGGACCCCGTGCCCCGCAATGCCAGACTGCACTACGACTCCAGCACCCTCCACGCACTCAACACCGGACGAGACCACCCCCGCAGAGACCGCACCAACGGAGTTGGAGGGGGAATCGCCATCATCCACAAGGACACCCTCAGAGTCTCGACCAACACTGACGAAACCCTCACCACCGCCGAGCACATGCACTTCCAGATCCACACCGACCCCAACACCACCCTTAGAGGAACACTCGTCTACAGACCACCCGGACCGCGACCACAGTTCTGCGACACCATCGCCGACCTTGTCAGCACCCACGCCCTCGCCTCCACGGACTACATCCTCCTCGGGGATCTGAACTTCCACCTCGAGAACAAATGGAGTTTTCTTCCATGGTGTCAGGGTAAGTTTTCCTGGTCTGCTATCATTCGCCACCAGTATATACCTGGCGGTGACAAACAGGGGAAAACAAGCTATCTGACAGTCCACTCTAAATAGGGCTGATGGTCAGATCGTTTACCTCTGAAGGCGCCTACTCCTTTAGGTCATCGAAGGAAGGTTTCACTGATGAAGGACATTTTACTCCATTAGGGTAAAACTTGTACACCCAACTCAAAATCATGTGATGAGTTTGGCAGACAAGGTACTCAACTCAGTTGCAACAGAGTACCTGCCCGCCAAATTCTGTACCGACCCTGTACCTCATGTTAACAGCCCATACTGATGAGTAATACATGAGAATACCCCCTTAAAAGTCAAAACGACAGGGTTTTACAAGACCAAAGTAAGTTCCCTTGGGTTAAACTAATATTTAATTTCAAATCTGATCCATTCATCACTTCACTCTTACTTTCCATTTAACATCCTTGTACCACACCAACAGGAATATATATATTCTGAAATCAGTCCCTACTGAACCTTGGTCATCTCACCCATTCACCCTGTGGCCCAGTTCTTTTTTTTATCTGGGAAATTTGAGATTCACATACTTTGAATCTCACTGAATAAGCTCTGGCTTTCCAAGCAAGAAAACACAAACAGATTACACATGCATACACTCACAAAAATCACTAACACTCATACTCACTGCACAGATACACAAATTGATGAACACACCCAAACAAACGATCTGTTTGGCTCACATCAAAGCACCCACAAACACAGACACTGTTATTGCACACAACACAAACATACCACATCGATTATTTACAAACACAGAAACCCATTCAACACTTCTTGGGTGAGGATGGGGGTTACGGTCAGAGCTGCTGACTTTGAAACTGGGGAACCAGGTTCGAGTCTCGGCATTGGCTCAACATCCAGTGATTCTGGGAAAAAGAAACTTTCTGTGCCTCAATTTCTTTTAAAAATTGAATGGGAATTTGTGCAATGTAACCGGTGCCATATAAAGTGCTCCAATACCTGAGGGTCAAGGTCGTGCTATATAAAACCTGCAACAGAAAAACCCAACACAAATACTCATACTACAATATCACAGACAACTCAAGATCACACAAACCGATTACAACAAATACAAACATTGTATAGCTCAAAAACCTGCATACAGATGGCAGAGATTACAAACGTACACACTCACTGCACAAATATAAACTCATCACAAACACACACACATTCTATGTTTATTTAAGACACACAAACTAATCCCAAAACCTTCTCCCTGCACAGATCACAGAAGCACAGTAGCGAACCCTATCTCTCATAGACCTGCACTCATTGCACTGAATACAAACATACAATAATATCTTGATTTGACTACACTCCGGTTTCCTGACCGCTGAAGGTTGGATGGCTGAGCTCAGTTTTCCTGACCGCTGAAGGTTGGATGGCTGAGCTCAATTTTCCTGACAGCTGTAGGTTGGATGGCTGATCTCGGTTTTCCTGACAGCTGTAGGTTGGATGGCTGATCTCAGTTTTACTGACCACTGAAGGTCGCTCCCCACGCCGCACGGCTCCTCCTGGCTGCCTGTGTCTCCCTCCAGCTGTTTCCGAGGGTTCGCCGCCCCTGGTGACTGTCTGAACTGCTAGCCTTTCTTCTTCCTCCCAAACTTGTCTTTTGTAACTTGCCTTTTGTAAAATTGTCTTTGTATTTCACATTTTGTCTCCCAGCCTAGGCGCTCCTTTTTGCGCCACTGCCCTCTGTGCCCCCGCTTCCCGCCGCTGCTCCCCTGCGGCCCACCCCCTTTTGCCTTCTGTGTCCGTCCCCTCGCCCATTGTCCACCCCGCTCCCAAGCTGCCCCTCCCTCCCACTTCGCCTGTTATAGAGGTCGCCGCGCGGAAGCGCTCAGCGGGTGTGCTGCTGGCGCGCCAAAGGCAAGCCCGTCTGCGCCCGGACCGCACCCAGGGCCAGGAACACTGGACCCCGTGCCCCGCAATGCCAGACTGCACTACGACTCCAGCACCCTCCACGCACTCAACACCGGACGAGACCACCCCCGCAGAGACCGCACCAACGGAGTTGGAGGGGGAATCGCCATCATCCACAAGGACACCCTCAGAGTCTCGACCAACACTGACGAAACCCTCACCACCGCCGAGCACATGCACTTCCAGATCCACACCGACCCCAACACCACCCTTAGAGGAACACTCGTCTACAGACCACCCGGACCGCGACCACAGTTCTGCGACACCATCGCCGACCTTGTCAGCACCCACGCCCTCGCCTCCACGGACTACATCCTCCTCGGGGATCTGAACTTCCACCTCGAGAACAACAACGACGCCAGCTCCACCGCCCTGATCGACAACCTCGCCAACCTCGGACTCAAACAGCTCGTGACGACACACACCCACGCTGCTGGACACACGCTGGACCCCATCTTCTCCACAAGCCCCCACGTCTCCTTCAACCACACCACCGAACCCCACTGGACCGACCACAGATGCGTCCACTTCACCTTCAGGAAACCCACCACACACCACCGCACCCAACAGTAGCCACGCTGCTGCTGGGGCAAGGTCACCAAGGACCAACTGACTACCACCCTCACCCTGAGACCACCCGCCGACACACACCACCGCGACCAACCTCAAACAGTGGATCAACGACTGCGCCAACACCCTCGCCCCTCTCAAGACCTCCACAACCAACCACACCAACAAGAAAGCCTCCTGGTTCACCGAAGACCTCCGGAACTCCAAGCGCTCCTGTCGGAAGCTGGAGAAGAAATGACTCCACGACCGAACACCAGACAGCCACACAGCCCCCAAAAGCGCCACCCCCAGACACCACCAACTCATCAGGACCGCCAAGAGGACTGCTTAGACAACAACGCACACAACACCAAAGAGCTCTTCAGCATCGTGAAAGAACTCTCCAACCCCATCTCCAACACCAACGACATCTCACCATCACAAGACCTGTGCGACTCCCTGGCCACCTTCCTTCACCGCAAGATCGCCAACATCCACGACAGCTTCAACTCCAACACCCCGCACCCACCACCGAGTCCACCACCCCTGCGATCACCACCCGCACCAGCCGTCTGACCGCCTGGTCGCACGTCAGCGATGAAGACACCATCAAAACCATGCACTCCATCCACTCCGGATCCCCATGCGACCCCTGCCCTCACCACGTCTTCAACAAAGCCAGCACAACCATCGCACCCCACCTCCGGAAAACAATCAACAGTTCCTTCGAGACAGCAACCTTCCCAGAAAGCTGGAAGCACGCTGAGATCAACGCCCTTCTGAAGAAGTCCAAGGCGGACCCCAAAGACCTCAAGAACCTCCGGCCCATCTCCCTGCTCCCGTTCCCGGCAAAAGTGACAGAGAAAATTGTCAACAAACAGCTAACCCGCTACCACGAAGACAACAACATCCTTGACCCTTCCCAATCTGGTTTTCGCAGCAACCACAGCACCGAGACCGCCCTCATCGCCGCCACTGACGACATCAAGATCCTGATGGACAAAGGAGAAACAGCCGCCCTCATCCTCCTGGACCTATCAGCAGCCTTTGACACAGTCTGCCACCGAACCCAATCAGCACGCCTCCATGACGCCGGAATTCAAGAGAAGGCCCTGGCCTGGACCACATCCTTTCTCTCCAGCAGAACCCAGAGCGTCCGCCTCCCACCCTTCTGCTCAAAAACCACCAAGATCATCTGCGGCATCCCACAGGGATCCTCCCTCAGCCCGACACTGTTCAATATCTACATGGCACCGCTCGCCCACGTCGCACGACAACATAACCTCAACATCATCTCCTATGCCGACGACATCCAGCTGATCATATCCCTCACCAAAGACCGCCAAAGCCAACCTCCACAGAGGAATGAAGGCCGTAGCTGACTGGATGAAGGACAGCAGACTGAAGCTGAACTCAGACAAGACGGAGGTCCTCATACTCGGACCCACCCCTTCAGCCTGGGACGACTCTTGGTGGCCCACATTGCTAGGCACAGCCCCGGAACCCACAGACCACGCATGCAACCTGAAGGACTGGGTTATTTAAGACCCAGCGGTGCCAGGGGACAACACCTGAAACCTTCGTGGGTAACCTGCTCCGGCGTACGAATGACAGAGACACGGGACACTTCCTTCGGCGTCAAAGATTCGAGTTTTATTACTGCAGGGAACACAGAAGTCACAGCAAGTACAACACGTGCAACTTGGGGAGACTGCTTCGAATTGCTGCAAGTGGGTCGCTCCTTTTGTACATGTTTCTCCCATAGGGTTACACGGTACACAAAGGTTTACAACTCGGTTCCCATAATTATCCCCGAGAGGGGTCGCTTTGGTCACTTTGATACATTCAAGGTCCGGAACATAAGTGCGGAAACATTTGGCGGTTCCCAACTGTAAAAACCCATCTTCCCACCATTAGTACATTCCAATCAGCAGTAAAACAGATCGAAGGAGGAACAAGGACAGGTGCAGAGGAAGATGGAAACAGTGGGGAGATTGGAAAGGGTGTAAAAGAGGAGGTATCGGGAAACACGAGCTACAGGCATCAAAGGGACATGCCTAATGAGATGCACGGCTGAGACAATAGACCAGCACGACAAGATGAGCCTCGAGCGGGGCCATCTGCCTTACAGTATCATCCCCCTCGTCATAAAGACACTTTCGGAGAAAATGTGTTTTCCGCTAATATGGTGACAATCCCAGGGTCGCGAAGCGGACAACGTCCGTTCGCTGGCTACTTGAGGGAAAGAAACAAAATGGATGCCATATCTAAGATGGAACCCGTGGGTACAGATAGAAAAACCCACGAAACAGACAAACGGTTTAGGTTAATACAGCGAAACTGCGTACACCCACTAAACTCGTCATTTGCGGTTCGTAGATACCAGACTCGACCATATTCATGCGAGTCAAAAACACCACTTACAATTGTCACGGAACCTCAGACGCTCCTTTTGCCCTCATGTAGGCAAGCACTAGTCGGAATCATACTCGATATTCATCAGACCATCGAGATGTTGCTGTAACATAGCTCTGTCCAACCGAGCTCCTTTGGTAACAGGCGGCTGTCTTATACACGTTGTAGCACAGAGGCCACATAAGGCAGGACCACACTGCACACAAAGGCAACACGTGAACAGGAACGCCACAACAACTCCGATAATTATCAGAATCTTCCAACCCCAAGTCGACATCAGGCCCCAAAACCACCCAAGTAGCGTCCAATCCCCTACGTCCACGTGTATGGACTCAGAGATTTTATGCAACTTTGAGATGGCTTGATAAACGGTCGGAGCGTTATCTGGAATGAAAATACAGCAGCTCGAATGGATCACCTTACATACCCCCCCTCGATCTGCTAAGATCACGTCTAAAACCATACGGTTTTGTAACGTCATAAGTCTATCCGCCTGAAGTTCTGTGGTGATATTACCAAGGGCACTGGCAGTAATATTAGCTGTCGATTCTACCACTCGAGTCAATTGTCTCCGGTTCCTACTATTAGCCATAGGCCCCCAAAACGGGAGGAAACCCTTGAAAAAGTCTCCTGCCTCTTGACCGGCAGTATCCTCTTCGCTAATTACGCCTCTCACAACTCTAGTCTTGTGATAGTCTGCGTCTAGAGTGAACGTCGGAGGCAACAGATTTGCGATAAAACATGAGCCCACAAAGTCGGAGGGCAACCATGCATACGCACGATCATGGCAGATAAAGTATGTACCCTTGGCAGCCAGAAACACAGGGGACGAGAACATCGGCAGAATGTAATTCTCGGTGCAAGCACTCTCTCCAAGTCGGGCTTTCGATCTTCAGCCACGACCCATTAGACAAAAATTACCAATGTGGGGTACGACCCATATCGGAGGCGAGCTTCTAAGCTGTTTATCACTCGTGGGCACACTATACTCGACCTTACTCAGGACCCTATAGGCTTGTACCTCTTCCTCCGGAATGAGCGACGGCTCATAGATATCTCTATCTAAGTCTTCTATCGCTATAGACAAAGGCTTGTGATACGAGCCAGGGCCAAAGTAGGGAGAACGTGGCTCTCGACTGGGGTAGGAATCTAGTGCACTTCGAAACATTGTTTGAAATGCTCGAGCGGAACCCTGAGAACTATACGGTAAGACCAGATATGGAATTCCCTTATCCGTGGTATGTGGCATCAACCCACACACCCAACAATTAGTAGTGTTAACCACTAACTGGTGCTGGTGAAGGAGCTGAATAAAGGAATTATTGCGGAATTCTGCACGTCTAGCCTGCTCGTGTTCGGGTAAGATATGGAAGGAATGAGGAGATGCAGTGGAGATGAGTTTAGGGTCAGAAGTAGGAGTAGGTATGGCAGAAGGTAAGAAGTAAGACATCATGTAATACACCCCACCCGCCAATAGTGCAGAAACAGTCAAAAGCAATACGAATATTTGAAACATAAAACATTTGGTACGACTAAGTTGTTGTAGCTTGAATCTTTGTGCCTGAGCTTCTTCCAAATCCATCAGCTTCGAGAACGCCATCCCCTATAACCGTCCGCAACGTTTCTTGACGCACTTCGTTCTGTGTAGCAGTAGTCAATCCCTAGGAGTTCCCAGGAACCGACGGTCTTTAACCTAGCGTCAAGACCTACTAACCAGAAGGAAGTACACGCGCGGCCCTACGGCCTTTATTTACAATGTATATGCAAAAATGTCTCTCAGCTGTGGAAGCAAAAATACATGTGGAACGAAACTTCAATATATATATATATATACAAAAATAATTACAATGATACGGGTGTTCAGACTGATCGTGGAAAACGGGATAATGCAATTGTCAAGGGACAGAACAAAATCTTTTTATTTGTCCTTAGTACTGGATCGCAAAAAGTATCGAGTTTTCCCAGCACGTGTCTGTTCATCAAACAAAGGATCCGTTAAGGGAACAGAGTTCTGCTGATCAGTCGAATGTTCTGGTCTTGAGTCTTTTGGTGACAAATGTTCAACAGTGTCTTTCTGCTGCACTGAGGATTCTCCGACAGGCTGTGCGTCGCTAAAAGGTACAAACGCCGGCAATCCTTCGGATTCAGCTGAAGCAATGCCCCTCCTCACCCACGAGTCTGCCGGTAACGGTATAGGAACTTTCTTCGTATGGGTGGCATGCACCCAATTTTTCCGTCCCTCTAGACGAACAGCAGTTCTCGTGGCAAGGAGGACCTGGTAGGGTCCAGTGAACCTGGGCTCCAAATTCTTCTTACGGGCAAAGTTTCTGGTTACCACCCAGTCTCCGGGCTGGAGCTGGTGGCCTGGACCCTCCGTCTGCGTCGGCAATGCTTCGTAAACTTGTTGGTGAATTAACCTCAGTTTAGCAGTCAGATCATGAAGATAGTCAATCAACATTGGGTACTCGAGATTACAGAACACACCCGGTCTAGGGACCCCCCAAACATTCACAGGACGACCGAACACTATTTCATAGGGGCTAAGCCCTACTCGGGAGTGTACGGTTGCCCTTGTTGATAGTAAAGCTAAGGGTAAGGCGTCAGGCCACGAAAGACCAGTCGTAGCCTGAATCTTCGCTAGCTTTAGTTTAAGGGTGCCGTTATACCCTTCAACCAAACCAGCTGACTGGGGATGATTGGCGCTATGGAATTTTTGATTAATTCCAAGGCCTTTACACACACTCTTCATCACACTCCCCACAAACTCACTTCCGTTATCAGACCATACAACCCGAGGCATTCCGTACCGAGGAAAGTATTCCTTCAGAAGGATTTTTGCAGTTGACAAAGCAGTATTGTCTTTGAGAGGATAGGCTTCAATCCATCGGGAGAACGTGCAAACCACAACTAAAACGTATTTCAGGTTATTGCATCGCTCCATATGGATGAAGTCTAATTGAATTACCTCAAAAGGACATGAAGGGGGAGCAAAACTGCCAGGAGGTGTTGGGGTTCCCTTACCAGGATTGTACAACATACACACCATACAATTCTTAACCAATCGTTCAGTACATTTCGTGATACCATCATTCTTCCACACAGGGGACAGCAACTTACAAATACCTTTCACACTGATATGTGCTAACCCATGTGCCATTGTCACAACAGCCAGCACATACGCATCTGGCAACATCCATCTCTTATGTTCCGACAAATCAACCCAACAACCATTCGCATCCAACTTTCCCGTACTTTCTTTCCACTTCGCCTTTTCAGTCTCGGTGGCCTCATTCTGTATCGCTTTCACACTCTCGATAGTATCCTCACACATGCTCGTTTCTGTAGGCCACCTAACCAAACTCGTCACATACATTCGGGTGCTAAGGTTTCGGGCAGTCTCCTTAGCAGTCTCATCCGCAAATGCATTACCACGACCGACATCATCCGTCACCTTACGATGCGCACTACATTTAACAATCGCTACCTGCTTAGGCAGCGTGAGTGCATCCAAAAGATCATTCACAAGCTGACCATGCTGAATCTTCGTACCATGTGACGTCATAAAACCTCTCTCTCTCCACAACCGTCCAAAGCTATGGGCGACGCCAAATGCATATTGGCTGTCGGTAAACACATTCACACGTTTCCCTTTCGCCAACACACATGCTCTAGTCAGAGCAATCAGTTCTGCAGCCTGGGCAGAATTCTGATTCAATCTTGCAGCTTCAACAACAGTATTCAAAGTTACAACAGCATATGCAGTAGTCACATCACCATTCGGCAATTTAAAACATGAACCATCCACATACAAAGTTCCATCCGGATTTTCTAAAGGAGTGTTTTTAAGGTCCACACGACCTTTCGTTTCTTCTTCAGTCCTCAAATAGCAGTCATGCTCTGCTATTTCATCTGACTCTGTGCTAATTGGTAACAAGGTTGCCGGGTTCAGGACATTGCAACGTTTTATCTGAATATGACTCGCCAACAGCGTCAACTCGTATCCAGACAACCTCGCACTCGTCAAGTGCTGAGTTTTCGTACGATTTAAAAGAGTGTCGACTGCATGCGGAACCATCACCGTAAGCATATTATCCATGACCAATCCTGCTGATTGTCGGATGGATACCGCAGCTGCCGCTGTTGCTCTCAAACAACTCGGCAATGCTCTAGCTACCGGGTCCAAGGTCGAGGAAAAATATGCACATGGACGTTGCTTACCACCAAAAGGTTGCGTTAAGACACTCAAAGCACAACCTTCCCTCTCGTGAACATATAATGTAAACGGCTTGCTGTAATCAGGAGTACCTAACACAGGAGCCGAACACAATGAATCACGCAATTCAGAAAAACTCTTCTGACATTCCTCCGTCCATGGTAAAGGAGTTGAAACATCTTTGCACGTAAGAGCCACCAATGGTTTCGCTAGCAATGAAAAATTTGGAATCCATTGCCTGCAGTATGACGTGATACCTAGAAAGGCACGCACATCTCTTTGGGTTGTTGGCACAGTCATTCGCGCAATTGCTGCAATTCTCTCTAGGGTCAACCGCCTTCCCTCCTTTGACAATAAGTGACCTAGATAGGTTACTTCTTGACAACAATATTGGAGTTTAGAAGGTGACACCTTGTGATGTAAGTCACAGAGATGTTGCAGCAACGACACCGTAGCAATTTTGCAAATGTCCCGAGTATCTGCAGCCACCAATAAGTCATCGACATATTGGATTAAGGCCGCACCAGCCGGCAACGTAAACGCATCCAGTTGACCCTTCAAGGCTTGACTGTAAATCGATGGACTCTCACAGTAGCCCTGAGGAGCGCGTTTAAACCGGAAGCTGCGTCCACCAAGAGAGAAACCAAAAAGGTCTCTGCTTTCTTCGGCAATCGGAATACTAAAGAACGCATTCTTCAAATCGATCACCGAAAACCAAGATGCAGAAGCTGGAATCAGAGTCAGTAGCGCCGTGATGTCAGGCACAACAGGGAACTGAGGAATCACAATTTTATTAACCTCCCGTAAATCGATAACAAAACGGTAAACAGGCGAC
Organism: Lissotriton vulgaris; assembly: GCF_964263255.1. Taxonomy (NCBI): domain Eukaryota; kingdom Metazoa; phylum Chordata; class Amphibia; order Caudata; family Salamandridae; genus Lissotriton; species Lissotriton vulgaris. The sequence continues at coordinate 264,954,917 of NC_141693.1, read as the reverse complement.
TTCGAAGGATCAGTACGTTTTAGAATGGGCAGTACAGGGCTGTTGCACACGTTTCCCCGAGTTTCTTCAATAACGTCATTCTCGATCAGATCATAGATGATCGCTAACAATGCACGTTCACCATCAAGAGAGATACGATACTGGGGAATACGTGGCAATCGCACATTAGATTTCAGCTGAACAACGTAAGGGGAGATGTCAAGCAGGCCCACATCATTGGGACCTGTTGCCCACAAAGATGTAGGAAGAGAACTCAATTCCGATGGAAGCTTATCGAGAGACAAGTACATAGGAGAGACAACCCTCTCTCCTAATGTAAGCTTTACACCCGCAGGAGAACAATACAGAGTTGCATACAAACGTTTTAGCAAATCCAGGCCCAAAAGATTTTCACCACAACCAGTAGTCAAAATCAACGGAGCTTCAAGCTCACGTGGCCCAATTGTAAGGGGCAAAGGGCGTGAAACCGGATTGCTAACGGGGGCGCCAGAGAATCCAACGGAAACATTTGTTAAGCCAGACAAAGGTGCGCCAGGGAGTTTCGAATACATTATGGAACTTTTCGCTGCACCAGTGTCCAACAGAAAAGGCTCAACGACGCCCGATGTAGCAACTGCGACGTAAGGCCCTCTCTGATCAACCGGAACTGATACCACTCCCTCTCCTTGTCTACGGCTGTCCTAGTAATTACTGTCGTCAGTTCCCTGATCGACGTAATAATCGTCTACATTGTACTGCGCAGATCGTCCTTGCGATGATCCACGTTGATCAAAACAATTATTGGAATTTGATGAGTTATCTGATCGGTCATTTTGAGCACCACGACCTCTACCATGTGATGTCTGCTGAGAACCACCACGACCTTCTCTAGATGAGTTACCACTATTACGATCATTTAGAACAGGACAATTGAATTTTAAATGACCCTCCTGTCTACAATAGGCACACTGATTGTACCCTAACGAAGATCTTTGAGAAGAGGAGTCATTTCGAGATTGTGATCGATTAGATTGCGACTGCGATCTATTTTGCTGTGAAGCATTCTGATTCAAACGCGGAGGATACGCTTGCTGTAACAACACTTTAGTTTTAAGTTCTTTCGTTTTTTTATCGGCGCGGTCGTTCTCCTCTTTCTCTCTGTTCTCATAATACTGTGCTGTAGCCAATATTTGAGCCGAGGTAGAAACGGCCCACGCACTTTCAGAGTTTTTTAATTTATTGTTCAAATCAGGCAATAAGTTAGAGACAAATTTGTCCACGAACAACCGTTGACCACCCTCAGTGCCCATATCCTGACCACTATGATCGATGAATGCCTCCTCAAATCTCGTAAAGAAATCAGAGACACTCTCGTCCTTTTTCTGTTTGCAAGCTGACAATTTGTCCCAGTTCACCCTCATAGCTGGCATAAGAGTTTTCATTAGCGTAATTATTCTCTGAGGAAGAGCAGCGATCAACTGTTCGGGTTTAGCACCACCAGTTTGCAACCCATCCGCCGCTATAATGGCCGCCCAATCACCACCTAATTCATTTGGATGGTTTTCCTGACGAATCTTAGCCCATACCGGTTGCGGTACGACATTACCAAACAGCATATCAATGTCGGCAAGATTCATTATCGTAGCGTCTACAAGCTGCGACAATTCCTTATAATACCCTGCAGGATTTTTGCGAGGGTCAGGCAAAGATTGCTTCACCTGTAACACTTCCGATCGTTTCCATGGGAGATGTATCCATACTCTCTGGAAATGTGGCGGAATCGGCGGAACTTGGGCGGCATCACCCGGCATCCATACTGGTGGAACTTCCCGCATGGGAAACTGACCGGACGCATCGAACTGACTCTCAACATCCTCAACAAACAAGGCTTGAGGTATAGGAGCGGGACGGAAAGATAACAACCGCTCAACAGCACGTCGAACGTTGGTATCCACTATCAGTCCGTTCGAGAACTGAAGCTGTAGATCAGACAAAGCGGTCAACACCTCGTCAGGTGCATCGGCCGATATCTGATCGCGCAAAACCTTGCACATTTCTTCGAACACATATCTTTGTGTTGGTACATTGAATTGACAGAACGTATCAAGTACAGCACGTGGAGGATTTCTAAGAGGGTGTGTCATCCAACCCATCGCCATATTATATAGCGAAGCACGTTCCCTGTTACCGGGAAGCTGACTACGTCTCTGGGGACCATCTAAACCAGCGGACCCGAAAACAGGTCCGAGAGAATGAAAGAAGCTAGCCGCAACAGGAGAAGTACGACTGCGAGTAGATGGAGAAGTATAGGACAAGGGACTAACAAGAGAAGGAGTAGAGACAGAAGCAACAACAGGAGTTAATAGAGCAGGAGCAGTAGCGGGAGCAGGAGTATGTGGAAGCGGAGGAGCAGTAGGAATAGTAGTAGGCAAAGGAGCAGGAACAGTCGGAAGAACGGGTGCAGGTTGAGGAACAGGTTGGGGAGCAGGTACAGGAACAGGTACAGGGGGGACCACTGGAGCTGCGGTACCCTGTACATACGGAGGTGGCGACTTCATAAGATAAGACAGTAAAGGATCCTCAACTGATTCTTCCTTCTTATCCGACTCCGTAGGCAAAGCAGGATAGCATTTATCTATGGACATACGCTGTAGCCTATCAAACACTTCCTTTTCCTTATCCTCCTTATCACGCTGAAACTGCTCTGCTTTCTTTACAATGGTAGCAACACCATCTCTCTGATTACGTTTAGTCTGTCTGATCTCTTTCTGTCGGGCTTCTTTACGCCACAACCGAAAGGCATCAAACATAGCCGGCCTTGACTTTTTCTTCAACAATTTTACCTCAAGATTATCTAAAATCGGGGTCTCAAAGCTACCATGAGGTGGCCAACTAAGGACACCATCCTTCTTAGTGTAACGAATCCAATATTCATTGAAAGTAATCGGGCCTAGCCCGTGTTTGCTGTATAGTTCATAAGTGGGAGTTCCGACCGGAGGTATCGGACACGAGTCCTCCAGTCGGGAATCCGTACCACAACGTCTGAAACAACTAAACAAAGTACAGCGACCAGGCATCTTGCACACTAGCCGTGTTTCACAAACTTCAAGGGTTACGGGATTTACCAAGTCCCAGCAAAGAGCAAAAACCCTCGGTTTTTGGCGGCTGCAGTCGTCAAATATCACAACAAAGTACCAAGAACCACAAATGCGATGGAACCATGCAACAACTAAGCAACCACAACCAAGAACTCTGGGAGCGACCCACAAATACTTAACTCAAAGATCGATGGCGTCACCAGGAAGGCCCGTCAATCGTCTCGCTATACCAAGATCTACGCCAGGCGCCAAAACAGGTCTACAGTCAGGGCAGCAGTCCGTCGCAGCCGTCAGGAGGCGGGAATCTTCGCAGGCAAAGTCTTCGGGCCACTTATTTCGACAACAGGATCGATGAAGCGGAGTGCACCTTCCCTCGGAGATTTCTCACGAAGTTCCTCACGATCGTCGGGCTTGGACCGGTACCACTGATGCAGCCCCACGTTGGGCGCCAACTGAAGGACTGGGTTATTTAAGACCCAGCGGTGCCAGGGGACAACACCTGAAACCTTCGTGGGTAACCTGCTCCGGCGTACGAATGACAGAGACACGGGACACTTCCTTCGGCGTCAAAGATTCGAGTTTTATTACTGCAGGGAACACAGAAGTCACAGCAAGTACAACACGTGCAACTTGGGGAGACTGCTTCGAATTGCTGCAAGTGGGTCGCTCCTTTTGTACATGTTTCTCCCATAGGGTTACACGGTACACAAAGGTTTACAACTCGGTTCCCATAATTATCCCCGAGAGGGGTCGCTTTGGTCACTTTGATACATTCAAGGTCCGGAAGATAAGTGCGGAAACATTTGGCGGTTCCCAACTGTAAAAACCCATCTTCCCACCATTAGTACATTCCAATCAGCAGTAAAACAGATCGGAGGAGGAACAAGGACAGGTGCAGAGGAAGATGGAAACAGTGGGGAGATTGGAAAGGGTGTAAAAGAGGAGGTATCGGGAAACACGAGCTACAGGCATCAAAGGGACGTGCCTAATGAGATGCACGGCTGAGACAATAGACCAGCACGACAAGATGAGCCTCGAGCGGGGCCATCTGCCTTACAGTATCATCCCCCTCGTCATAAAGACACTTTCGGAGAAAATGTGTTTTCCGCTAATATGGTGACAATCCCAGGGTCGCGAAGCGGACAACGTCCGTTCGCTGGCTACTTGAGGGCAAGAAACAAAATGGATGCCATATCTAAGATGGAACCCGTGGGTACAGATAGAAAAACCCACAAAACAGACAAACGGTTTAGGTTAATACAGCGAAACTGCGTACACCCACTAAACTCGTCATTTGCGGTTCGTAGATACCAGACTCGACCATATTCGTGCGAGTTAAAAACACCACTTACAATTGTCACGGAACCTCATACCTGGGGGGCATCCTCGACTCCACCCTCTCCATGACCAGGCAAGTGAACGCCGTCTCCGCGTCCTGCTTCAACACCCTCCATATGCTCCGCAGGATCTTCAAATGGACCCCCCCCTGTCACGAGAAAAACCGTCACCCAGGCCCTCATCATCAGCAGACTCGACTACGGGAACGCCCTCTACTCAGGAACAACAACCAAGCTCCTGAGACGACTACAACGAATCCAGAACGCCTCGGCACGATTGATCCTCGACGTTCCCTGCCGCAGCCACATCACACCCCACCTGAGGGCCGGCACTGGCTCCCCGTCAACGAGAGGATCACCTTCAAACTCCTCATCCACGCACACAAGGCACTACACAACACCGGACCTACATATCTCAAAAACCGACTCAGCTTCCACACCTACACCCAAAGCCTCCGATCAGCCAACCTCGCCACAGTCCTTCGCATCCGGGAAGCGACCGCCGGCGGCAGATCCTTCTCCTACCTCGCCTCCAAGACCTGGAACACTCTCCCTACCAGCCTACGACAGACTCAGGACCTGCTGGCCTTCAGAAGACTTCTCAAGACCTGGCTCTTCGATCAGTAGCAGCCCCCCCCACCCCACCGCGCCTTGAGACCCTCACGGGTATGTAGCGCGCTTTAGAAATGCAGTGATTGATTGATTGATTGATTGATTGATCTCAGTTTTCCTGACAGCTGTAGGTTGGATGGCTGATCTCAGTTTTACTGACCACTGAAGGTTGGATGGCTGATCTCAGTTTTACTGACCGCTGAAGGTTGGATGGCTGATCTCAGTTTTACTGACCGCTGAAGGTTGGATGGCTGAGCTCAGTTTTACTGACCGGTGAAGGTTGGATGGCTGAGCTCAGTTTTACTGACCGGTGAAGGTTGGATGGCTGAGCTCAGTTTTACTGACCGGTGAAGGTTGGATGGCTGAGCTCAGTTTTACTGACCGCTGAAGGTTGGATGGCTGATCTCAGTTTTACAGACCAAGTTGGCATTGCAGGGAATCTAACTAATGGCTTGCTCATCACCACCTATTTCAGTGACAAGCATTAATTCACTGAGACACCCTACCAGTCACACATATACATTGAACAAACACATAATTCATCAAAAGGTTACAGACACAGACATTGGTCACAACATTATATACTAACTATACTGATAAACATATTCAAAGTAACCACCCACACCTTGGCACACATACAGAAAACTGTCCAGAAACGCAATCACACACTCACTGCCCAGCCCAGAGACTCAAAACTGATCCCAAATTCAAACTCACATGAACAGCTGGCAAAGCTCGCCCACACATACTGGTCAGAAACTCAAAATAGGTTGCAGCGTGATGTAATGGCTACTTGACCTGCCATTGGCCATTTTGCGGCAGTGGAGTTCCAGACGATGTAACTCTACTGCATCATGAAGGCTAGGAGTGTGGCGGAGCACAGGCACTCCTCACTTCAGGGCCAAAGGTGACGTTTTACAACCTGCAGGCTTGTCACATTCTTCTATGGTTACAGCCATGATTTTTGTTGATGCCAGAAAATGACACCCAAGGCTTATATTAACCCTTCACATGGAACTGTGCCAACAGAGACTGCGTTTCTCTGCATTGGAGCAATGAGTGGCTACAGCCTAATTGTATATTTTAAATGTAACATCAACATTCCCCACTTTTTAAAAAAAAATGCAGCCAAAAGTTGGCTGCTACTTGTCCTTTTCTTTAGCAGCAGAGTTGGAATAGCTATGATTTTAGCAGGGGACATATTCAAAATATTTTCAAAAAAAGGGATTAGTAATATTTTATCCAGATTACATGTTTAGCTTCCTGTAAATCTCATAATCTGTTTGGCCCCTAGAACTCTCAATAAAAAATACTGTCAGCTCTAGGAAAGTACTACAAGATTCCAGTCTCTCATTATCTACTTGGAATGTAAAGGCACCCATGTTTTTGATGTAGGCTAATTAGTTCATAACAATCCCAGGAACTGATTCTGCCATGAAATGGCCATCAGCTGATCTCTTCCATAGGCATGCAAGCACCAGTACAAATGGGGTTCAATGAACAAGCCACATTTGTTAGTATTTGCTTTGTCCTGCAGTCGAACTGGAAAGGCACTAGACCCATAGGCCCTAAGTGAAATTGGGGGACTGTTCTGCAGCACTGAGCTAGGCCTTGCCTGACCGTGTCCAATTGCCTAGGGGTCAATTAAGAGTGGGCGTGGTCTGAGGTGATAAAAGGGAAAATAAGTAGACTGCAGAGCCCTAAAAGAGCACCTGAGAGAAGGCCAATAGAGCAGCGTTCCAGGGCCTAGAAGCCGGTTTGTGGGGGCACCATATTGAACGGTTACACAGGGTACAAGTGGGGGCAGTGAAACTCCTTGCCCGCACTCGACAAGTGTACACTTGATACAGACTGACTACAAAGTATTGTGGAGGCTAACATGGCATTTACACTAAAACACAAACGCACTCCCAGGCACTCACAACTCAGATGCACTAACACCGTGATACTAGCTGGATGCTCCACATACACGGCAGCTGTGAATTAGAATGGGGCGTACAACCCACCTCTTCACCACGTGGAGTTTACAGTGACGCAAACTCAATATCTATTCTTCTGCGAGGTGCAGTGGAGGAAAAGGCTCACCTACACCTGGCATAGCCCTGCCCATACATTTATGTACTTCTCTATCAATGTAAAGATCAGGATTATTACAAACGACGTTCATCTCACTGCGCCTCCCAATATCAGGCTTATCTTCCCAATCCTGCTGCTGCAAGGAGCACATAGACGTTTCAAGGCCGAGGCTGCGTGTTCCCTCTTCTGAAACAGGAAGGAGCTCATAGAGGTTTCAAGGCTGAGGCTGCGTGTTCCCCCTCCTGAAACAAGAAGGAGCACATAGACGTTTCAAGGCCGAGGCTGCTGTTCCCTCTTCTGAAACAGGAAGGAGCTCATAGAGGTTTCAAGGCTGAGGCTGCGTGTTCCCCCTCCTGAAACAAGAAGGAGCACATAGACGTTTCAAGGCCGAGGCTGCTGTTCCCTCTTCTGAAACAAGAAGGAGCACATAGACGTTTCAAGGCTGAGGCTGCGTGTTCCCCCTCCTGAAACAAGAAGGAGCACATAGACGTTTCAAGGCTGAGGCTGCGTGTTCCCCCTCCTGAAACAAGAAGGAGCACATAGACGTTTCAAGGCTGAGGCTGCGTGTTCCCCCTTCTGAAACAGGAAGGAGCTCGTAGAGGTTTCAAGGCTGAGGCTGCGTGTTCCCCCTTCTGAAAAAGAAGGAGCACATAGACGTTTCAAGGCTGAGGCTGCGTGTTCCCCCTCCTGAAACAAGAAGGAGCACATAGACGTTTCAAGGCCAAGGCTGCTGTTCCCTCTTCTGAAACAAGAAGGAGCACATGGACGTTTCAAGGCTGAGGCTGCGTGTTCCCCCTCCTGAAACAAGAAGGAGCACATAGACGTTTCAAGGCTGAGGCTGCGTGTTCCCCCGCCTGAAACAAGAAGGAGCACATAGACGTTTCAAGGCTGAGGCTGCGCGTTCCCCCTTCTGAAACAGGAAGGAGCTCGTAGAGGTTTCACGGCTGAGGCTGCGTGTTCCCCCTTCTGAAAAAGAAGGAGCTCATAGACGTTTCAAGGCTGAGGCTGCGTGTTCCCCCTCCTGAAACAAGAAGGAGCACATAGACGTTTCAAGGCTGAGGCTGCGTGTTCCCCCTTTTGGAACAGGAAGGAGCTCATAGACGTTTCAAGGCTGAGGCTGCGTGTTCCCCCTCCTGAAACAAGAAGGAGCTCATAGACGTTTCAAGGCCGAGGCTGCGTGTTCCCCCTTTTGGAACAGGAAGGAGCTCATAGACGTTTCAAGGCTGAGGCTGCGTGTTCCCCCTTCTGAAACAAGAAGGAGCACATAGACGTTTCAAGGCTGAGGCTGCGTGTTCCCACTTTTGGAACAGAGAGGAGCACATAGACGTTTCAAGGCTGAGGCTGCGTGTTCCCCCTCCTGAAACAAGAAGGAGCACATAGACGTTTCAAGGCTGAGGCTGCGTGTTCCCCCTTTTGGAACAGAGAGGAGCACATAGACGTTTCAAGGCTGAGGCTGCGTGTTCCCCCTCCTGAAACAAGAAGGAGCACATAGACGTGTCAAGGCTGAGGCTGCGTGTTCCCCCTCCTGAAACAAGAAGGAGCACATAGACGTTTCAAGGCTGAGGCTGCGTGTTCCCCCTTTTGGAACAGGAAGGAGCACATAGACGTTTCAAGGCTGAGGCTGCGTGTTCCCCCACCTGAAACAAGAAGGAGCACATAGACGTTTCAAGGCTGAGGCTGCGTGTTCCCCCTCCTGAAACAAGAAGGAGCACATAGACGTTTCAAGGCTGAGGCTGCGTGTTCCCCCTCCTAAAACAAGAAGGAGCACATAGATGTTTCAAGGCTGAGGCTGCGTGTTCCCCCTTTTGGAACAGGAAGGAGCACATAGACGTTTCAAGGCTGAGGCTGCGTGTTCCCCCTCCTGAAACAAGAAGGAGCACATAGACGTTTCAAGGCTGAGGCTGCGTGTTCCCCCTCCTGAAACAAGAAGGAGCACATAGACGTTTCAAGGCTGAGGCTGCGTGTTCCCCCTTTTGGAACAGGAAGGAGCACATAGACGTTTCAAGGCTGAGGCTGCGTGTTCCCCCTCCTGAAACAAGAAGGAGCACATAGACGTTTCAAGGCTGAGGCTGCGTGTTCCCCCTCCTGAAACAAGAAGGAGCACATAGATGTTTCAAGGCTGAGGCTGCGTGTTCCCCCTTTTGGAACAGGAAGGAGCACATAGACGTTTCAAGGCTGAGGCTGCGTGTTCCCCCTCCTGAAACAAGAAGGAGCACATAGACGTTTCAAGGCTGAGGCTGCGTGTTCCCCCTCCTGAAACAAGAAGGAGCACATAGACGTTTCAAGGCTGAGGCTGCGTGTTCCCCCTTTTGGAACAGGAAGGAGCACATAGACGTTTCAAGGCTGAGGCTGCGTGTTCCCCCTCCTGAAACAAGAAGGAGCACATAGACGTTTCAAGGCTGAGGCTGCGTGTTCCCCCTTTTGGAACAGGAAGGAGCACATAGACGTTTCAAGGCTGAGGCTGCGTGTTCCCCCTTTTGGAACAGGAAGGAGCACATAGACGTTTCAAGACTGAGGCTGCGTGTTCCCCCTTTTGGAACAGGAAGGAGCACATAGACGTTTCAAGGCTGAGGCTGCGTGTTCCCCCTTTTGGAACAGGAAGGAGCACATAGACGTTTCAAGGCTGAGGCTGCGTGTTCCCCCTTTTGGAACAGGAAGGAGCACATAGACGTTTCAAGGCTGAGGCTGCGTGTTCCCCCTCCTGAAACAAGAAGGAGCACATAGACGTTTCAAGGCTGAGGCTGCGTGTTCCCCCTCCTGAAACAAGAAGGAGCACATAGACGTTTCAAGGCTGAGGCTGCGTGTTCCCCCTTTTGGAACAGGAAGGAGCACATAGACGTTTCAAGGCTGAGGCTGCGTGTTCCCCCTCCTGAAACAAGAAGGAGCACATAGACGTTTCAAGGCTGAGGCTGCGTGTTCCCCCTTTTGGAACAGGAAGGAGCACATAGACGTTTCAAGGCTGAGGCTGCGTGTTCCCCCTTTTGGAACAGGAAGGAGCACATAGACGTTTCAAGGCTGAGGCTGCGTGTTCCCCCTTCTGAAACAGGCAGGAGCTCATAGATGTATGAAACGGGTTCTACATACCAGGCAGAGATGCTTTGGCAGGACTCTCCAATTGGGTCTGTGATAGAGTAACTATTACAAGCTCTCACTCATGGGGTGTAACTTGATTTAAAGGGATATGGTACTTTATACAGGCACTAAGGCCCGATGCTACCCACAAGGATACTGCTGGACACCGAACTAGAAATGTAGTTTAAAATAAAAGAGCCAAATTTTTTAAGATTTACCAACACTGAATATATTATTATATTCTTTCAGAGTAGAAGCGCAGTGAGTGAAAGAAGTTTGTGGTAAGATTCAAGAAAGCGCAGTCCACATAACGGAGCAACTTCTCAAAGAGTATAATCAAAAACTGAGTAGAAAAAGAAGGATGTAGGGAATTACCTGTGTCTGACTGGGGGCCACTGACAGGTAGATATAAAAAGGGGTTTCAGCGAAGGATCCAGAAGTGTGAAGGCACCAATGCCACCTACAATGGTTATCATGTGCATTTCTCCAAAGCGGATAAGAGGGCACACTCCGCACTATGCTCAGGTCTAAAACGAATATATGATTCCACCACGCTTACAAGTTCCACGCATGGCATTACCAGGCGAATTTTAGTTCGCAAGTGGCTTTACCACGCACCTTTTTAGAACGCAGGTTTTAACATCGCCCAAAAAAAAAAACGCTATGAAACTTCTAACGTCCCTTAGGCACATATGTCATTGTAATCTTCATAACAACAGTGATAGGCTAAATACAATGTTCCTAACTGCATAACAACCCAATTGTTCGATTTTTTAAACAATCTTAAACTACAAATTACCTTTCATTTATAAATTCTTTTAATTTATTGTGCGCTTAAATATATATATATATTTTTAATAAAGATTATATTCTTACCTGTCACCTGCTCGCCTTTCTCCAGCAGCCCTTACTTCCATTCCCCATGGAAACAAGCGTCAAAACACGTCTACCAAAATTAAAAAAGAACAGCTATTTCGACATACACGGCACGTCTTTGTGGGAGGCTCTTTCCTTTTACTTCAGAGGTACTGAAGAGCGTTTCTTTTTATTAAAGTAACCCGCTCCTTGTTTTTTTGGGGGGAGGGGGGGAGACCCCCCCCCCCAGCAGCACCCCGCCAGCCCACGCAGAACGTACAGGCAGGACGACTGGAAGGAATACCACGTCTCCCCCCCAAGCCCACGCAGATCGTACAAGCCAAACGACTGGAAGGAATACCACTTGCGTGGTAAAGACGGTCGTGGAAGGCACCCGCGTTCAAAAGACGTTTGCGTGGTAAGTGTACCGTGGTAAACGTTATGCGTGATAATGCCTTCGTAGTAAATGATGTTTCCCGTCTAAAACCTACCTCAGCCTAATCAATATGTTGTCTTTCGTCTAAATACTTTGAAAGCCCAGCATTCACTAAATTCTCTATAATGATTGCTCGAAAAGTAAAGGATAAATGGGCCAATATTTTGGCTTAAAGATAAAGTTACTTACCTTCGATGACTATCTTTCTAGTGGATACTCAATCGATTCCTGACCTGTTGAACAACTCCCAGGTGTCAAACTGGATCCATAAACTTCAAAGCTGTTAAGTAAGGGCACTAGACTCGATCGTCACCGAAAGTGAGGTCAGTGAGGTATGACGATTTTTAACGCAAACAAACGCAACGCACACCATTACATCGCATTCCTCATATCGCGCACACCATTACATCGCACGCATTCACCACGCAAACCATTACATTGGACTCCGCATTCACACGTATGCAAAAGACTTTTTCATCGCACACTACGACCACGTATTCTGTCACACCGCAAATTTTTTCTGTAACGGCCCGCCAAGCACAGTACAACGCCCTGACACTTCCCTCAACCCTAAGATGTAAACAGTAAAGGCAAAACAGTACCATACACTAACAACCCTAAGGTGTAAACAGCAAAGGCAAAACAGTACCACACAATAATCGTAACCCTAAGCCCTAACCCTAAAGGTCAAAACAGTAGCATATACGACTCCTAACCCTAAGCCCTAACCCTACAGCCTAAAACACTCCCATAGACTACTCTTGACCCTAAGCCCTAACCCTAAAGCTTAAAACACTCCTGTATACTACTCTTAACCCTAAGCCCTAACCCTAAAGCCTAAAACACTCCCATATACTACTCTTAACCATAAGCCCTAACGCTAAAGCCTAAAACACAACCATATACTACTTTTAACCCTAAGCCCTAAAGCCTAAAATCCTCCCCTCCACTAAACTCCCCATAAACTACCCTAAAACTGTCCCCTCCACCACAGCCCTAAAGCCTAAAACTCGACCTTACCTGTCTCTCGTCGTGTTTCCAGCATTGTTTCCCCGCCGTCCGTGTCCCGGCGCCTGCGTTCTAAAAGCGCCCGCGATGTAATGGCGGCCGCGATGTAACGTTGTGCGTATTGAATGTACGTGTCGTAACGCCGCGTGTGTTGTGACAGCACGCGACGTATACGCATGAGATGCAACGCATGCGTTGCGATGCGTGTTCCCCATGTCAGGCGACGTCACCAAGACCATAAAGCTCCTGTCTTGAAGCAACGCCTGTTTCCCTCCATTTTTATCAAGCCTTGGAGGTGAGAGGGCAAACTAATAACGATGAAGGAGTCCAGTGCCAAAATATGTATAAATTGGGATCTTATTAACTTTCCCTATAAGTCATCCATCAAACGGATAGGCGTGCGGGTCAGTGAGGATCCTGCAGGTAGACAGAGTATGCACAGGAAAGACTGTTATCACTGGTAATTAACTTTGTCTCCTAATGGATACTTCTACCTGTTGATTACTTATCTGTAGAATAGATTTTATAGCAATACCCTGCCCAGTAGATGGGTTGATGAATGGTTAGACAATTAAATCTTGAAGAACAAACCTGGCAAAGCGTCTGTCCTTTCGCACCTCTGAATCTAGGCAGTAGTGCTTTGCAAAGATGTCCATGTTGCCACCTTACAGATTACTGTAATTGGGACCACTCTGGCAAGTGCAGAAGTAGTAGACTTAGCTCTGGTGTGATGGGCTTTGTTTCCTTCAGGAGACTCTTTCTTGTTTAAAGTGTAGCAGGTCTTGATTCAGAGGAAGATACAACTTGAGAGAGTCCTTCTTTGCATTGCCATACCTTTCTTGGCACCACAGTACCTCACAAACAGCAGGTTGTTTGATCCAAAATCCTTGGTGGGGTCCAAGTAGTTGTTAACTGCCCTCCTGCCGTCCAACCGATAGAAGTACCTCCTCTTTCATAGGATGAGGGGGAGGGTAGATGGTTGAAAGGGTGACTGACCAAAATGGAGAGGGGTTAGCAAGGAAAGTAGCCCTAGTTCGCAACATTAATTTATCCTGAAAGAAGGTAGTGATAGGAGGCCAACAACTAAGGGTTTATAGCTCACTCACCCTTCTAGCAGAAGTGATAGCAACCATGTAGGGCACAACTGTGAAGGGGCACAAATGTAGTCCCCATCAAAAAAAGTGAGTACTAGACTAAAATCGCACTGGGGGACCATAAAGGGAGTTGGAGAAAACATAAAAGCTTTGAGGAAGCGCATCACAACATAGGATTAAAACAGGGATGGTTGGCCCAGTAGACAGTGGAATGGCAGACAAGGTGCCAACATCATAATCCTTTGAGTAAGGGAAAGAGCAAACTGGAACACCTGCTACAACCTTGCCAGCAAAGGGTCCACACTCCATTGTCTGCACACCATAAAAACAAAGTTGGCCCATCTGCAAGAATAAACAGATTTACTGAGGGCGGAGAGCTGACAAGTATATGTCAACCACCTCTGGTGGCAGCTGGAAAAGGCAGCTCAGTTGCCTTCACACAATCTCCAAGCATGTAGTTTGAGGTCTCAGCGATTGGAGTGCAGAACCATGCCCTCCAACTGGGATATTAGGTCTGGCCTGAGCAGGTGGTGAAGCGGGGGACACGTGGAGAAGCGCAGAAGTTCAACATTCCACATCCTTCTCAGCCAAACCGGGGCCATGAGAATGACTCGGGCTCGGTCTTGGAGTATCTCCATGAGAACTTGAGTAATTAAGAGTATGGGAGGTAATGTGTAATGCAGATGAAAGTTCCCACTCAACTGAAACTCATCCCCCATGGATTCCCTCAACAGATACTGGTGGGCGCAAACTGCTGGTATTGTGCTTTTTCCAAGGAGGCAATCAAGTCCACCTGAGGAATGCCCACTGAGCGAAGCTGTTCTGTACTACCTCCGGCAGAAGATGGCACTTGTGAGACACAAGGTGACGGCAGCTCAGGCTGTAGCCTCTGAAATTCAGAGACCCCACCAGAGTGAGCCAAAACCCCTTGGCTGTGTTCCCAATACCACAATCTCAATGCTTTCAGGCAAAGAGGTGTCATGTTATGCTGATCTGTATAGCACACTAATCGTCGGAGAGGGTATCCAGGCGCTTGGGCAAGGTGTGTAGGTGTGTGATCCCAAGGTGCTCATATGTAGAGCCAGGTCTTCTACTTCTTGCAGAACTCATGAAATGAGGAGGAGGCTCTGATTTGTTGAGGGAAGTTGTTCCACATCGTGCGTGCAATGTAGGAGAATGAGCGACCTCAAGTTTTGCTTTTGCGGATGCTGGGAGTTAGTGAGAGTGAGGCAAAATGTAGGTGTCTGGTGGGTTGGTGAAAGTGTAAGCAGCTGTTCAGGTATTCTTGTTCTGTGTTGTGTAGGGCTTTGTATGTGTGCGTGAGAAGTTTAAATTGGCTGCACTTGTGAATGGGGAGGATGGGAACCTTTCTGAGGTGCGGTTTGATGTGGGTGCGGCATGGGAGATCGAGTATGAGTCTTGCAGCTGCATTCTGGATGGTCTGGAATCTGTGTAGGAGTTGTTTGGAGATTCTGGCATAGAGAGTGTTGCCATAGTCCATCCTGCTAGTGATGAGTGCTTGCCTGTCGGTCCATGTGGTGTTCTAAGGGAACTATTTGAAGATCTTGCGCAGCATGCACAGGATGTGAAAGCAGGAGGTGCACACTGAGTTGACTTGAGCCATCATGTTGAGCTTGTCATCTAGGGTGATCCCTAGATTTCCTGCGTGGTCTGTGGTGAGACCTACTCCCCTTTGCTTGTTCACATACCACATTGCAGTTGTGTAGTCCCTCACTATCTGGAAAGACAGACCTACTATAAAGGGGAGGAAGGCCTTGAGGGCTAGCCGAATTGCCTGCAGATCCAGCAGGTTGATGTAAAGAACACTCTCTTCGGGAGATCAAAGGCCCCTGATCCCCAGATCCTACATATGGATAGGAAGGATCCTTCATAGGATGGAGGCATCCGTCACTACCAAAGCCATGGTCAGAGGGGTAGTGAAGGCCATCCAGCCAGGCACGTTCGCCTTGTTACCCACAAAGCCAATTCCTCTGCAGTGTTGGGGGAAGATAATGATGGAGCCCGTCAAATCTCCACCGTACAGTAGCCATAACCTGCAGAGGCACCACTGCAGGGCCCTCTTGGCCCAACATGCGTGTGTGACCAGGAGAATGATGGAAAAATAAATCTTAGAACTCTCAGGGCTAGGAATCTCCCGCCTTGCTGAAAAAATTAAACCATATCCTGAATGTCCCTGATCCCTTGTCGTGAAGGGAAGGCGCAGAGAAGGGTGGTGCCCAGTACTAACCCCATCAACAAGAGTCATCATGAGGGCCACAGGTGAGATTTGGGCACATAGAACAGCAGAGATGCTGTTGACTGCAGATAGCATGACACTACCTCCGGCGAAATGGCTTTGATGAGCCAGTCATCCAGGTATTGGAAGATGGGACTGCCTGACCATTTGAGATGAGCCACAACCACTGCCATCACCTTAGTGAAGACTCGAGGTGCTGATGATAGGGTAAATAGTAGTACTGCAAACCGGTAGTGCCTAGAACCCGCCACAATACGCAAGTATTTCTGGCGATACTGCAGGATACGAATGTGGAATTATGCATCCTTCAGGCTTTTTATTTTAATTTTATTTGTATTTTTTTTTTTAATGCGATATTATATAGCGCAAACTTTACCAGAAGGTGTCAGAGCGCGTTACATAAGAACCAGTTGCGATACATAAGGATTTAGGATTACATGCGTTACATAAAAGATACAAACAGAAACAAAATTGCAAATGTACAAGTTGTAAAGTCACACAAGGAAGAGATACAAATGGATAAATTCTAAGCGTCACATAGGAATGGTAGAGAGTACAATGGTCTACTGCATATACTAGTGATTAGAGTTATCTCTACATACATATATATATATATATATATATATATATATATATATATATACAAATAGTAGATTTGGGTAGGAGTAGGGAGGGTGGGAGGGATACAAGGGTATGGAGAAAAGGCAAATCAGAAACATTTGAGGATTGTCAAGGGGGAAACGAGGGAGAAGGGTAAAGGCCGAGGGAACGGACAAGATGGCGGGCCAGGGTCAGGAGAAAAAGCGGCAGAGAGCAGCAGCAAAACGGCGACCAGGACAAAAGAAAAAAGTAAAGAAGTCCATGAGAATAACCCAGTGAGTATGACCCAAAGTGCCAGGAGAAGTCCGGGGGGGTACATAGTTGAAGAAAATCAAAGTCAGGAAGGGAGAGGAGGCGTCCACTGGATCAACGCCGAAGACCATTAGCCGGTCGTGGCTTCCATGCCCCCATACCTGGGAGGAGTTCACTGGGGTCCCCAAAGTCGATGAAGAGGCGAGGCAAAATCCAGGAAGATAGCCTGCATGGGGAGACAGTGGGGCGGCAGGCAGCCAGTGGGGGCACATCACCAAAGACGTCTCGCTGTCCCAGGAGGAGGGGAGAACACGCCTCAAAGCCGTCCCACATCATCTTGAGCCATAGGGAGGAGCCGGAGCAACGCCGAAGCTGGATGGGCACAGGAGGAGGGCAGGCTCTTCAGGTGATGCTTTTCCAGCAGCCGATCGCGGGCTTGTGAGTCCGTCCGGGGAGTCGTTGGCGCTGAGGTCCCTAAGGCGCCGCCATTTTGGGGTCAGGCAAGCGAGCAGCAGGGCAAAGCAGACTGGAGCGCATCTCTGAGTAGAGCAGCGAGGGCACACCCGTTCGTCGCGGTGGGGCCCGGCTCACCTCTAGTGCTGATATAAAATGGGAGGCCAAGGTCTTCAGGTGGCATCATCCGCTGGCACCAAAGGATCCGGTGATCAAGGCCGCCCGGCAGCTGCCATTTTACCTCACGGGTACGAGAGCCTTCCGAGGATGCGCCAGGGACGATCCCGCGTCTAATGGAGCAGGTAGGCGCTCTCCAGCGGTGCGCTACACCTTCCGCTGCCGAAAGGTGCTGGATTCAGCCCCCGGGACTCTGGTGGACCGCTAAATTAGGCTCCCGCACAGCGTAGGAACCGGGAGCCGAGACGGATCCATCCAGTCTCCAAGCTCCAATGCCAGTAGAACTTGAACGAGGGTCAGCATCTTGAGCTTCTCCTTTATTAGGAAGAAATTCAGGTCCCTGAGGTCCAGGATTGGATGTAAGCTGCTGCCCTTCTTTGGCACCAGGAAGTACCATGCGTTACATGCTTTCCCTTTTCTTGCTTTGGCAATAACTGCACCGCTCCATTGAGTTGGAGAGCTGCCACCTCCTGCTGAATAGCCAAACAGTCTGAAGGCCGAGAGGAGGTAGGAGGCGGGATGGGAGGGCGGAATTTGAAGGAGGGGAAGGGTGTAGCCCTTTTCTAAAATTTGAATGACCCACTGGTCTGCAGTAATGGCCTGCCAGGCCGAAATACAATGAGACACCTGCCCTCCCACAGGTTTTATGTAGGGTTGACAAGCAAACGAAACCTGCTTTCCGGTGAGGGCGAGGGAGGAGGAGGCGGAAAAGGAGGAACGTTGCATGGTGGATCCGCAGCCCTTTCCTCAGTTCTGCCTAACCCCCTAAGGGAGTAAGGCTGTTGCTGAAGTGCCAGTTGATACTGTCATGAAAAAAGGAGATCCTCTTCCAGAGCAGCGAAAGTGACAAAAAGCCTGGTGGTCCCCAGTCAACGGCAGCAGCTATGGTGCTAGGGAGCATGTGTTGGCTTTGCAGGTCTTAAATAGCTCCAGGACTTACAGCCTGATTCATGAAGTAAAATTGCGCCCGCAATCGCTGCGAAAATGCAAATGCGGGCGCAATTTCCGTAATCGGCATTCAACAACAAAATAGCGAATTCGCAAACACATATTTGCGAATTCGCTAATATATTCGCAGAATTCGGCCGCTGAGCATTAGCGAATCGGAAATAGCGACACACCACGGATTCTGCGAAAATAATAGCGAAATCGCAAAATAATCGCTATCGGTATTCAAGAAAAATCGCTATTAGCGAAAAACCCAAAAATCGCAATTTGCACCGCGCAAAATAAGGACAACTCAAAGCAGGTGGTAACCATGAAAGCCATGGAAAAAAAACTTTCAAAAAACCGTTGTCCTATCACCAACAGGTACTGGCCTGACCAATCACACATAAGGACCATCATCAGCAGCAGCATTAGGAGTCCCACAATGCCAGGAATGTACATGGTGGTGAGGCGTCGCAGGCTAGAGCGATTAGCACGGAGGAGACGCAGGATCCAGGACAGGATATTCTGCCAGCGGGTCACCTTGCTGGGCCAAACCAGAGAGCAGATATATGCTAAATACAGGCTGAATGGGGAAATGATAATGCAGCTAATACAGGACCTTGACCCCCTGATGCAGCACCCAACAAGCCGTACCAATGCTGTGCCTACACATGTGCAGGTATTGTGTAGCCTGCACCTCCTGGCCTCCGGAAGTTTCCAGGGGGTAGTAGCGGCTGCTGGGGGAATATCCCAGCCCACCATGTCACGCTGCCTCCACACTTTTGTTGACGCCATGCTCACCCAGCTACACCGTCACATCAAATTCCCCGCCAGCCAACAGGAATTGGACATGACCAAGCTACAATTCTACAATGTAGCCCATTTTCCACATGTGCTCGGATGTATAGACTGTACCCACGTCGCCATCTGCCCACCAGCTGGCATGGAGTATATGTTCCGCAATAGAAAGTGCTACCACTCCCTCAACATCCAGATGGTCTGCAATGCCAAGACATACATCACTGACATTGTCGCACGGTACCCAGGGAGTACCCATGACTCCTTCATTTTCCGGCACAGCGGACTCCACACACGACTGGTCAGGGGAGAGTTTGGGGAAGGACACCTACTTGGTAAGTACACTTTGATTGAAATGTCACATTGCAAAGATGTAACAGCGCAGCACAGGCAATCACCATCTGCTCCTCTCATTCAGGTGACAGTGGCTACGCCCTCCGTGAATACCTCCTGACCCCATACCTTAACCCTGCTACACCCCAGCAACGGCGCTACAATATTGCACACATACGGACAAGGAATTGCATAGAAAGGACATTTGGCCTGCTCAAGAGCAGGTTCCGCATACTGCACAAGACAGGTGGGGCCATGTATTACAGTCCTGAAAAGTGCTGCCGCATAGTGGCTGTCTGCGCAATACTACATAACATTGCAACCAAGCGCCGGATACCTGTTGACATCTCTGGCAGTGAATCTGAGGGGGACAACCGGCCACCTGCACATGCGCGCCATGCACAAGGGGAGAACCCAGCAGAAGGGCACAGACGTCGCAACCACATCACAGTGAACAGTTTCTAGTACAACCACTTCCATCACCCCAAAATCAACAATGCATGCAAAATGTAATGATGACACAACGCTAATGTGTGTAGCAAAATAAATGTATTTGTTAAATTCACAAAATGAAATATAAGGTTTCTGTCCAAATAAGTCCAACAAACAGTATTACGCCATACTGCTGTGCATCACTGCATGGCAGGCTTGACCTCAGCCTGTGCCATTGGTTAAGTGCAGTTCTCTAGGTGCGCCTAGTGCGCGTTCCTCCATAGCGCCTCTGAAGGGCATCCTCCTCCGGGGCTTCAGGCAATGGGGGGGTCCTGGTGCTGCGGGTGGGTGGTGGGGCCTGTGAGGCAGATTGTGAGCTGACGCTGGACGCCCCCTCACTCGCATCATCACCCCCCACAACAGATGGAATAGGTGGAGGGTGAAGAGCAACGACGGCCGTGGTGAGGGTCTCCAGCACCCTTGTCATGTCCTCGCTGCACTGTATGATTGCGTGCTGCTGGGTCAGAGAGCGCTGCGCCAACAGAGATGTCGCATTCGCTGACACGTAACTTGCCCTGCTGTAAGTGGCAAGCCGGGTCAATAGTTGGCGGTGGCGCCGGCGTTGCCCACTGCGCACTCTCAACATGGCACGGGTGTTGGCCTCCACGGCTGCAGCAATACGGGCCATTCCATCTCCCACACCTGCCAGGTCTGCCCTCATGCCTTCCATGTGGCCTGCAACAGAGGCCACATTGCGCCCTATCATGTGCAGTTGGAGCTGTATAGCTCCCTGCTGCTGAGCCTGGCGCTGGTGAATGCGGAGCATGCGTCTCTCGACTCTGAGCCGCGCCAGTCCATGAGCATTGGCCCGCCTGCTAGCTGCTGTGGAGCGCTGGCGTGACCTGCCACGCCTGCCCTGCTGGCCTGAGTGTGAGGCTGGCCGCTGTGTGGACAGTGGCGCAGCCCCGGATGTAGAGGCGACAGCTGCTGGGGGTAAGACCGCCGGTGTTGCAGGTGCGCCAGTCGCAGGGGGTGTGCCTGCTGGTGTGGCAGTTGCAGTAGATGCAGGGGGCACAGGAGTGACTGCCCTGGCTGCGGCTCTGGGAGGAGCAGCGGTGGCAGGAGGCACAATGGGGGCTGACATGCCAGCGGATGTGGGTGCTGCACCAGTTGCAGGGGGGACGCTGCTGGTGGTACTTGCTGCTGGTGTAGATGCAGCGGCAGGGGCTGGTGCCTGGGTTGGTGTTGGCAACTCCACCTCCGGGACGCCCTCATCGATCTCCAGCCTATCGCTGTCACTGGTATCGCCACCTGTGGGGGTAAGTGGTGGATCATTAGTTGCATGTATCTGGCAGACGTGCAGTTGCTACATGCATGCTGGGTGACATTCCCTGAATGGCAGTGGCTTTGTGTGCTTTGGGACCTGTCTGGCTGTATTGTGGTACTACAACATTGTGGCCAGACTACATCTCCCACAATGCTTCAGGACATTCCTTGATGTGCAACTATGGCATGCCTATGGGACATTGGGGGAGCCTATTTGGTCATGGACATCCATAGGGGGCAGGGTCGCAGTCGCATGCCACTTACCTTGGGTGTCTTGGGTGGGGCGGGATGAGTCCAGTGTAGTAAAACCGACACAGGCCTCCTTCTCCAGGGTGTTCTCAACCTGGTCCTCCATGGGGGTGTTGGGTGGTACCGTTGGTCCTCCTCCTCCTGTGCCCGAGGACTCCCCAAGGCGCGCCGCCACCTTCTCCTTGGCACGGCCTCGGAGGTCGTACCACCGCTTTTTTAATTCCTCCAGGGACCTGGCCGCCACTCCCACGGAGTTCACTGCTGAGGCTATCCCCTGCCATATGCGCCGCTTCTCCTTTTCTGGGACCCTCCGTGAATTAGCGCCACACAGTCGGTCATGGTTGGCCACAACCCCCTCAATTAGGTGTTCCAGCTCCTGCTCAGAGAATTTCAGTTTTCTCTTGCGCCCAGACGAGCTGCTGGTCCCAGGTGCAGGTTCCTCAGCCATGGTATAGGGTTGTGGATCAGTGTAATTTCCAAGATGAGCTGCAGCTCTCCAATGTGCTCCCTCTCTCTCTGCCTCAATGTGCAAAATGGTGGTGGGAACCGGCCGCTTCCTGGTTGTGATGTCATCACTGGGCTCGAAATGCGACTTCCCGTTTTCCCGATCTCGCGAGTTTGCCATCTCGCAAATAGCGATATCGCAAATAGCGATATCGCTATTTGCGAGATCGCAGTCCAGGCGCGGATAGCCGGAAATTGCGATTATTCTGCGATTATCGGTCATCGCTAACGGATTTTGCGATCGCGTGCGAATCGCTTTTTTTATCTCAATTATTCATGAATTCGGATTTGCGATTTCTGAATAGCGATTCGCCTTTTTTCGCTATTTCAGAATCGCAAATGCCGATTTTAATGAATATGGCGGTTAGTCTGCTTTGTAACAAAAAATACACACCCCCATTAAAAGGATTGTTCATTAGATTGACCTGGACATCTGAGGAGAAGTTGGAGTTTTTAAGTCAAACATGTCTCCGGATAGTAACAAGTGCCCATGGCCCGTGCCACTAAATCCACTGCATCAAGGCTTGATTTTATAATATGGCTAGAAACCTTCTTACCATCCACAATGAATTCCTGGAAGTGGTCCTTCATGTCCGCAGGCATATATGGTAGAATCATTTCAGCCATGTTCCACAAAGCATGGTTGTATCTTGCTAAATGTGTTAGTAAACGCTACGGGGCGCCTGCCTAAATGGATAAACCCTCGCAGGGAATAACTAGTTTTCAAAAACCTATATCTTGCTAAATGACAGTTGGTATCGAGGGACTTCAGAGTCCTACTGCTTGCAGAAAATGTCTTCTTTCCCCAGGCCTCAAGTCATTTCGTTTTTCTGTCAGAGGGAGCTGTAGGAAAGGCAACTCCAGATTGTGCCCCAGAACAGGTGGCTTGAGCAAGGAGGCTCTCTGGGAATGGATTCCCCAAGAGGAATGCTGAGTCACCAGGAGCTGGTCGATAACAGCAACTACAAGCTGGATGACTGCAGGGGTAGAAGAGGGTTTATCCCATGCTGCCATAATAGGATACAACAGGGCTTCATTAAAAGGGAGAAGCAGTTCTAAAGATGCTAAAGAGGTGGGAGGACTTCGGTCAGGACATTGATCTTAGTCTCTGTGTTGGGAAATTGGGAATCTAAGACCTCTGCGGCTTTCAAAATCACCTTATGCAGAGTTAGTACATCAGGTGTTGGGGGTCCACTGGAGACGTCCGTAGCCACCTCCGGGGAAGTATTGATGCCAATGGAAGATGACAGCCCTTGAAATTCCATAGAATCTTGATCAGGGTCTCTATAAGGAATAGACTTAATAGGGTCAGATTCTGGCCCAAAGATTTCATGTAAGAGGACACTGTATGCATCCTATAACAGGAGACGTTGGGTCTCTTTGTGAGATCTCATCTGAGGATCGGCAACAGGTTGTGATGCCAGTGGCATCCTATCTGGAGCCGGAGGTGTTGGCGGTGGCGATGGAGGTGGGGGTGTTGCCATCTTGGGCATCAGTTGATGTGTCATGTATCGAAGTGCTGGTTCGAAGCAGTGTGGGTAAGGCCCTTTTTCTGATGGAGCATTACTGAACAGCATCAGATGGAAAGGTAGAAACCCAATGGGCTGAAGGGGCACTGGTCAGCGTTGAAGCCTTTGTGAAGAAAGAATACATGACATTAAGGAATGCAGCTGGGTTCGACCCCAGAGTAAAACACTTGGAGAAGGTTGATGCTGATACCAGAATCTCCTGCCGTGGAGGTGCCGGCAACGAGAGCCCTTGACGGAACGGAGGCTGCTCCAGAGCGGAATCCCGTGGAGGATAGGGCTGTGGCACCAGCATCTAGTAAATTAACTATGACTCAAGGACAGAGGTCATATGGGAAACAGACAGCAACAGGGAGAAGAATCCCTGGAGTGATTCTTTGTCTTTCTATGTTTTTTCTTTTTCTTACCAGCCAAAGAAGATGAAGGAGATCAGGAACAGTTACTTGAACTCTTGTGGCATTGTTGGGCCTTTCCGTCCATGAAGAGCTTGGACTCCGGCATTGATCGTCTTCGGGTGCATATTGAGGCAGGAAGAACAATGAGTCATGATTCTTGTCCCGAACACAAAAAACAACCTAGCCTTTTAACATCTAAATTCTTGGTACGGAATGCAGGTATCCAAACAAGTCTGCCGTATAGAACATACCTCGTAATCAGAGTTTGATGCATCAAGCAAGGCAAACGGGCTAGTGTCTGGAAATCTACTAGTTAAAGTACAGTTTTAGATCTAGCCAACTAACCGCTTTTAGCAGTCTGTTGTTAAAGATCTACAGTGGATACTACCAATACTTATATTGGGCTTTAGGTCTGCCTTTTACATAACACTTGTTGGACTTGCTCTCTGCAGGGTCAACAACACATTGTTTGCCTTCACCCCTCCTTTCCAAAACCATTTTTGTTGGATTTTAGTACTCTTGGCACTTTACCCCTGCTAATGTGCTTGTGCTCCCT
Organism: Lissotriton vulgaris; assembly: GCF_964263255.1. Taxonomy (NCBI): domain Eukaryota; kingdom Metazoa; phylum Chordata; class Amphibia; order Caudata; family Salamandridae; genus Lissotriton; species Lissotriton vulgaris. The sequence continues at coordinate 264,930,562 of NC_141693.1, read as the reverse complement.
CCTTAAAACATGGTAAAATTGGCATACACCCAATTGGCAAATTTAAGTTACTTATATGTCACTAGTACAGTGGTACTACATGTACCCAGGGCCTGTAAATTAAAAACTACTAGTGGGTCTGCCGCACTTATTGTGCCACCTAATTAAGTAGCCCTTCAAACTGCAGCCCGTGTGCAGTTTTGAACTGCCATTTCGACCCGGGAAAATAAACCATTTGCAAGGCCTATACCTTCCTTTTTAATACATACAAGTCATCCCGTGGGGAGGCCCTTAACCGCGTACAGGGCAGGGTGCACCATATTTAAAATGTTGTACATTTACTTTTATGTTTTACACTAGCAGCCCACCCCGGCGTTGCCCGGGGCATAAGGGGGCTGGGGGCAGCATTTTCGGCTTTTGTGCAGTCCCGGCCGGGCCCCTGCCCGCCCCGACATTGCCTAGACCGCCTCCCGCCCCCCGCCAGCCTGCCTCCCACCTCCCGCCCGCCTGCCTCCTGCCTCCCACCCGCCTGCCTCCCGCCTCTGCCTTACCTGAGCCGCGCTCCAGACTTCACCGCCACTCCCGGGCCCCCGTCCGCCCCGACATTGCCCAGACCGCCTCCCGCCTCGCCTTACCTGAGCCGCCGCTCCTCCCCGAGCTCCGGACTTCACCGCCACTCCTCGCCGCTCGTCACCACTCCTCCCCGCCTGTTGTCATCACGCACGTCTAGGTCGCGGTCAGCGCTACGTCGCGGCCGGCGCTAGTTTTAGGGGACTACTTTGTTTGTAAATTTAAATTTTTTAGTTTACTTTTTATTTTTATTTTATGTCGCCTATGTCCAACTACACACCCTGAGGATTCCAACAATGTATTGGGTGTGTGGATTGGCGCTGTGGTTCCCGAGTTTACCTTGCCAAAAGGTTTCTGTTCTCTCTTTATACTAGTAGTATAGATGTCCTAGTTGTGAAAAACTCAAATTTGTTTTTCACTACTGCAAGGCCAATCCCTCTCATTGGATATCACTGAAATACCTTATTACTATTAATAAGTGAAGACCTTTGCTTGGGAGCAGGTAGAAATGTCATGTTTGGTCTCCAAAGAATTGTAATTTAAAATCCTCTTTAATGGTAAAGTCATTTTTAGTCACAATTCTGAAAATTGCACTTATAGAAAGTTGCTGTTTTCTTGTAGTAACCCTTTGGTGCCTGAAGCCTGTGTTGTGGGTCACATGACTAGGTGTAATTGTCAGTTGGCCTTTGTGTATTCCCCCCCATAGTATCAAAAAGGGGACTGACCTTGAGCAAGATTGGCCATCCCGACCTGATGAGAGGGGCCGAGCTGTCACCTACAACACGTACACTTCAAAGGATATGCCTCAGACCACATACAAATAATTTCACACTAGCCTTTTGTGACTCTAGACATCATAGGACCAGGGTAGGAGGAAGGAAATTCCAGAACAAGAGGGGGGAAATGTAGAAGTTTCTCCCCCTTCATAGCTGGGACCAGGTATCCATTTTGGACCCTCAGACCAACTCTTCAGTTCACTCCTGGACCTGTGGATACCGTATAAGAAGGACTGCCCTGCTGCTAGAGGACTGCCTTGCTGCTGGAGGGCTGCCCTTCTGTCTGAGACAGAATACTGGGTCTGCTTCCTTCATCACAAACTACCTAATGTGACTCCAAGGGTCAGCTGCCTGACCTCCTGTTCAAAACTACAGGGACATAACAAGCTCCAGAACCCTCCCTGCAACTGCCCAGCTGATCTGCTACACTGGACCTGCCTGCAACCTCAAATGGATCTGCTTCAGCACTGTTAGCCTACTCTGGAGTGAGTTTCTGATCCCCACGAGGTGCCTCCCAGGTACTATACCCATGAATTTGCTTCAGTTGATCTCCTCGTGGAAGACAAAGGAAGGAGGAATCCTGAAGTTTTGGGCTGTTCACTGCATCAAAAAGGCCTGTTTGAACCAAGATCTTGCCACCCACACACACTGCCAATGTGAAGCTGCAGTGAACCCAACTCTTCCAGCTAAAGCAACCAGTGACAGCCAGCGAAAACCGGCTAGGCGAGATCTGCAGTTCAAGCTACAGCATCGACAGCCTACAGTGACTGCTGATGTGAAGTTCCAGCAATGACTGACCGTGATGCCCAATAGGGTGTTCGTGCTACAGCAATGACCACCTGTCCCTGCTCCTCGTACCCTTCTACACTGCGAACTGAACTTTTTGAGCCAGACTTTGAGAAGGTAACATTTTCAGCAGGATTAATCTTGTATTCAGCCAACACTTGATCACGATTGGCCTGAATTTTTGATTTTTCCCCGTTTTAGCACTACCACTTGACTGCAAGGGTCGCTTTGTGCTTTTAGGCACTAAGCTTATCTAAAATCTTTGAAATTGCATATCTCCAGTTCTACTGATTGGATTTTTGTCATTTTTGGTGTCAAATTGTTTATAGTATGTTTCTCTATTTGTCTACATTGATGTGGGATTTTTCTTTTGTTGTACTTTCACTTTATTACTGTGTGTGTGCTGCATAAATACTTAACGCAATGCCTCTTAGTTAAGCCTGACTGCTCTTGTGCCAAGCTACCAAAGGGTTAAGCACAGTTAAATTAGTGCCTTTTGTGGTTCTCCCCGACAATGATTGTTGATGTTGCTTGAGAAGGACTAATACCCCCCTCAACCAATGACCTAATTTTTTGCACCATTGATTGGCTGTTATGTCAATATCATCTGCTTACTTCTTATTTTATGGCTTTTCTTCCTCTTTTTGTATTTGTTTCTCCACAGGACCATAGCTTCTTTAACATCCTATTCATTGGTTGACTTGTATCCTTCCATTCCTGACATTTAGGGAACTATTATTTTCTAATACTTTCAGCAATATATGGGAGTACATGAGTTCCCTTGCTCTCTTCCTACAATTCCCCGCATAAATCCATGCCCACCCCCATTCTCTTTGTGAAGCCCCCACATCTTCGCGAGCTTGCCTGTAGCTTACCCCCTGGCTTTTTTTCCATTTTATTTTTCAACATCCCTCCCAAAAACTGATCTGATGTTCTTCCAACCCCACTGGTGCCTGATCCTCCGGTGTTGAAGTTTCCCTCCGTGTCACATAGTTTTGTTTTTGCTTTAAACATTTTTGGGGAATGCGAGGCAGCTGCAGTTTGCCTCTGAACTGCTACTTTCTCTCTAATATGCATTCATGCATATTTTTATAATGTAACCATCCAAAATTAGCCTTCACCATCTTGGAATGGTAAATTGAAACATTTTTAAAAATGGTCCATGTGTCATGACACATATGTGCGCATGCATGGTAATGTATGCACACATGCACATCATCATGCCGGCTGCTTTTCTTTATTGTGAGCAGATACACACATTGCTTTGCTAATGTGGAACAGCAACAGCAATAAATGCGGGGCTGAGACCCAGTCGGTCAGGACAGCAAAGAGGTAGAGCCATTCAAGGGTGTCAAATGCTTTAGTGGTATCTAAGACTACCGACACAGCAGGGGTTTGAGGGTGTAAATAATGGAGGAGGGCAAAGAATGTTCTCATGTTGTGTGATGTGGAACGTCCTGGGATGAACCCAGACTTATCAGACCTAGCTATCAAGGGAAGTAGTGGTTGCAATCTCTGGGCGATCAACTTCGCCAATATTTATTATCTAGGTTGATGAGGGATAACGGGCGGTAGGAATCCCGGCTGGTGGGAATTTTATCTGGCTTCAATAGTGTAAGGATCACCGCTTCCCGCATCGAGGATGGGAGGACACCAGTTTCTATTGATTCTTGATGAACGTCCAGTAACCTAGGGGCTAGTAGGTCGCTGTAGGATTTGTAAAAGGAGGCTGGCAGACCATCAAGGCCTGGGTCTTTGTCATTGGGAAGGTTGTTAATCACCCTTGTTATGTCCTCTAATGTGTATGGTTCATCTAAATACTCCCAATGGTCGTTACTTAGACAGAGCAGCTCTAATGAGTCTAAGTAATTGCGTAGCTCACCATGCTCCTGAGGGATAGTAGAGGTATTTAGGTTAGCATTAAAATCTGTTAAATTTCTTGGTGGCCTGAGAAAGACTGCTAGTGTTCTCCCGGGTCTATCTCCTTCTCCGTACCTCCTAGCTGTACTGTATTTCACCATAAATGTAACCTCTCTATTAGCTTCTTCTGTATATTCAGTGAGCAATACTCTAGTTGAAGCCAAATGTGCTCAGTCACCAGAGTTAAAATACCTCTAGTGCTTACTTTTCAATTGATCCTCAAGTGTACAGAGTATCTGTCTAATCGACTGGAGTACCCCCGCCTGCCTGGCGATACAACAAGCTTCTATGACCACCTTGAAGGCCTTCCACAGAGAACCTGCAGTTTCCATTGAACCTTCATTGTTGTTAAAGTAATTATAGATGTCTTCCTGAGCTCCTCTCGGAAGGCCTGATCTAGTAAAGCCAAAGTGGGGAGCCTCCATGTGAAGGGCCACCTCTGAGATTTGGGTAACTTGAGCTGCAATAGGCAAGGGGCGTGGTCCAATAGGATTCTAGGGAGGAGGGAAATGTCCAAAGTCCACGCCGCTATGTCCCGGGATACCACCCCGAAATCTAATCTGGACAATGCGTTATGCTGTGATGTAATACATGATCCTTCAGTTTTAGCTGGATGTCGGTATCTCCAAATGTCCACCAGGTCATTAGTCTGAAGGATAGTGTTCAAAACTGCACATGCACATGGATGCAGACTACAGGAAGTTCCCTTTCTGTCTAGGGAGTCACTTAAGATTGCGTTAAAATCCGCCCTCTAAATGACTGTTTCACATCCCAAGCCAACTATGGTGGCCGATATCGTGAAAAAAATCGGGATCATCAGTGTTGGGTCCATATTTTGCCGCAAAGACTACTTCTGTTACACAGAGAACGCCCTTAAGTATAACAAATCTATCCTCCTTATCATTGTGTGTGTGTGTGTCATTTTCCAGTCTAAACCTCTGCGCGTCAAGATAGCCACACCCGTGAGTAATTGGAGTAGCCAGTGGAGAGGGACTCGCTCCAGTAGCTATGATGCAACTTAGTGCTGGATGCATTAGACAAATGTGTCTCCTGCAGGAAACAGCAGTCTATCTTGTGTCGAAGTAGGTATGCATGTAGTAGCCTGGTCTTCCTGTGATCAGTCAGACCGCTGATGTTCCAAGTTAAAACCTCAGGTCCGTCATATTATATCAGTGAGATGAAGTCCAAATGCGGGCCACCAACCCTGTGCCTAGTGGGACATGCAGTAGATGGCAATAGAAGTAAACATGGCTGTTCTATTCTCCGACCATTACCCTCCCACCCACACCAACCCCCTAATCAGGTTGAGCTAAAGTATCCCACCCTCCTACCCTTAGCAAACAATTCCCCAACAGCAACATACTAAACAATCAAGGGAGATCTCCCTAAGGGCGAGGTGGCGCCGGCATACACCCTGGTCTAAGAACCAAGTGGCTGAGTAATATGATGAAAGTGTGGCTGAGCAGGCTTAACTGTTGTGCCCCAACCTCCAACTGATCTGGGGGTAGGGAACGAAATCATACTGCCGGATTTTGGAGATGATATATACTGTAGCGTTATAGCGCTGGGCACAATGGAGCGAGCCCGCGGAGGGCAGTCTCCCTGTAGTCATTGTCACTGAGTGTGCCATCTGTGTGTTCCGAGGTTTTCACCTGCTTTTTACTTCCTGCGACATGCTTGGATAATTTAGAGCCGATTTAGCATCAGTGAAAAAGTGTTGATGGCCCTCATGGTTGACTTTGAGCTTAGCTGGGTATAATAGGGCGTAGGTGATGCCTGCCTGCCTCAAGATATGCTTGGCGGGAATGAATTAATGTCTCGCTGACTGAACTGCTGGGGTAAAGTCAGGGAAGGAGATCTGGTTGCCTTGGTGATTTATCTGATCCATCTCTCTCGCTACTCGTAGGATAGTGTCTCTGTCCCAGTCATTCAGTAACCAGGCCAAGATGGTACGTGGAGTTCCCCCCACAAGCGGTTTGGAGGCCAGAGATCTGTGAGCTCTCTCCACTATGAAAAGAGTTGAGAGGGATGAGCTGAAGACATCTCGGAGCTACGTTTCAACAAAGTCCTCCACCTTGCCCATGGCCGTAGTTTCAGGGATTCCAGTTATCTGAATATTATTGCGGTGGGACCTGGCTTCCAAGTCCTCATTTTTGTTTTTAATAACTTACAGCACTTTTTCCATGATTACGAATTGTTCTCTTCACTCTGTGTGATACTCATGGGCATCGGTGACCTATTTTTCCAATTTATCCAGTCGTATTTCGTGAGTATCTACTTGTTTTTTTACCTGGTCCAAGCAGTCAGTTAATTTGTCAATTTTAGCATCAATTCTTTTGAGGCTTAACTTCACTTCGAGCAGGATGGAATGCAAGTCTTCGCTCCCTTCTGCAGCTCCCTCTCTGTGCTCAGACTAGGGTTCAGTCTCCGATTCCGCTGATATGATGTGCCGTTATTTGTCAAATGTTAACTTAGTTTGTCTGGTGTCTGTCTTCCCCATGTTCCTGTTGGGATATCACGGCTCTTTGAGGTGAGCCCCAAGGTCTGATCTCCACGCCAGACAAAACAGGCGTTGTGCAAGTTAAGCGTGTCCGCCGGTATCCACCTTAAATCAGCATAGTGATTGGGTCACAGCCATGTGTCACGTCACGGGCTAGATCCAATTATACATGTGTGGGGATAATTGAGGAGTATGTAGTCGGCGAGAGACATGGTAGGCACTGCGAAGCCCTCCGTACCTGGGGTGCATGATAATAATTAGACGCAGAGGTCTACAGAGGCTTAGCCAGTCGCTGTAATGGCGGCCCTAACGCTCGCACTATCTCCAACTCAGGTATTGCCTAACGTTGTTCCCAAAGTTGCGGGAGATCAATGCACTCCAGACCTACTCCGGTCGTTGCCCCGCACGTAGCCTGGTAAATGTTTTGTCTCCGCAGCGTGGCTTTCTGCTTCGATTGCACGGGCCGGAGCTAGCCTCGCTAAATAGGACCTGCACCTACGCCCACAGTGGGCCCCAAACGCATTCCAGCCTCTGCTCGCCCCGCAGCACTGTATTCCTGGCAGTCGAGTTTCCTCCAGAGCTCCCAGCAAGCAATTTAATAAATTATGGGCACCTCTTCCATCGACCCCAGCCTGGCAGCCGGCATAGGGCCCACACCAGAATCGCTAGTGTAGCAGGGCCGACCTGCGTAGCCTCCTGCACCTCACCTAGGGCCCGGCGTGCTTTCGCCGTCCGGTCAGGGGCTTCTCATCCAGCACAGGTACCAAATGGACCACTCCACTCCCAGTTGGAGCACAGGCAGGCAGCGATGCAGTCTCCAGGACAGGCCAAGGCGCCGCGTATTGACGTACACACCGAGGTGTCTCGGCCTAGGGCTCTCACTCTCCTTTGCGAGTGCAGCCCGACCCAGCCAGCAGCAGCTCAATTATGCCACGTACAGACACCAAACAAGGATCAATCGATTCAGCAGAGGCCAGGGAAGTTTTTAAGTGTTGTTCACCGCAGCCACACCTTCGATTAGAGGCAGATCATGTACGAATAGTGACTCAGCCAGTGGAACCTTCTCAGAGAGCGGCCATTTCGCAGCTCGGCTAGACCACACTCCCCCCTAGGCCACCAAGACTTAGGACCAACCTTAAGGTAACCTACTCCAGCCACTGTACACCAGGTAGCCAGGACATGTCCTTCAACACCAGAAGACACTCTTCTTTTCAAACTCTGACAGGTCTAACTCCTGCCTATTTCCCTTACAACTTGTGGGCCCCTCACCAACGGACTCCAACTCTACCAACTCTCCGGACACAGACTCTCCACCTCTCTCTCCCTCGCACGCATACCCCTCATCCTCAGAAGCAAGACAGGAGGGTGCACTTTTTCATTCACCGCTGCTTAAAACTTGAACACCCATCAGAACTTCTACCCCACTCCTTAACTTCTGTAAGAAATGGAAGACTGGCTGTTCAACTAGGAGCAGCGCCGGACCTATGCTCCTGCTCCGGGGCATGGATACCCTCATGGGCGATAAACTGCGATATGCAAATCTACATAACGTAAATCATGTTTTAATCTGGAAGAGGCCCTCGCTTGAGTACTGAACGCCCATCCTATTACAGGGGAAGGGGATGTCACTTTCCTGGTGCCATGTGAGTCTACTGGGCCTACGATATCCTCAACCAACTACCTTCTTTTTTTCCCTAAACTCGTGACAGGCCCCAAATTGTGCCGCCACACACACACGTGCGCGCGTACACACACGTAAACTCTGCTTTGCTCTCAATCTCTCGTTCTCTCCATTCTGCCTCTGTGCTTCCGGCAATTTAACTCTGCGTCTTGCTCTGCTCTGGGCCTTGGTGCGTTTCTCCGATACAGTTTCACACAGAGGGGTCCCTGACGAGCAAAGGACACAAACTGGCGGTCAGTCTGAATACACCTGCCACAGTGCGGACGCCAAGCAGCCTAATGACGCACGGCAGGGTAGGGTACCCGCCTGAATGGAGGAATGAGCGGGCTGAGCAGTCTAGAGGACCGAGACGCCAACTAGCAGCATCTCTCCCATCTACAGTGCACCCCTCTCCACTCCCTAGAACTCACTGACCCTTCCCTTTCCCACCCTGTTGGAGCAAAAGCTACAGATGACCTTGAATCCTAGCAAAATGAAAAACAAAGGGTAAAATCACATTTTCCTCAACATCATAATTCCACTTTTTGCAATATCTCTTCTGCAACCCCCTTCCTCTCCAACCAAGCAATGTGCATTTATTAATTCATGAGCCACTAATTAGTTCTTTGTTTAATTTTGTGTTAAACAGACTGACCGGAATGATAACGACTTGCAGCGTTGCGTTTGGGTCCCCAACCGCCCCTGTTTTCTGACAACAAGGGAGTGCAGCGCGACTGGCGTGATGAACTCAAATTCCCTCTTCAGTTGCACTTCATTAAGTCAGGATGTGACAAGAAGCTTAGAGAGCAACTTCCAGATCGGATCGCACATAACAATTGGGGAGGAAAGTTTCCAAAGGGGGGCTGGAGAGGTGTTCGGAATGAAGGGCTCTGCTGCCTTAAAGGAATAGTCTGCTGCTCTGTCAATCCATGGCTGGCACTACGTGTCCTTTTGACACTGTGAGGGGTCTGAACTCCCAGGAGGACGCATCCATCTCTGGAACTGCGAGGGGAGGACACTGTCACTGTCTGCATTGGATGGGGGCTCGCACACCTGGGAGGAAAGTTCCACCCGTGGAATGGCAAGGGGAGGAGGACACATCCACTGGATGGATAGCGGGGGTGGGTAGGGAAGCATCCACCCGCGGAATTGTGAGGGAAGACACTTCCACAGGTTGGATTGTAGCAGGGGGGGCTGCGCTCCTGGGAGGAAACTTCCACCTGTGGAACTGTAAGGGGAGTAGGACACTTCCACCCATTGGATCTTAGGGGTGAGAGCCTCGAGTTCCCAAGAGGAAGCATCCACCGGCTGAAACTGTGAGGGTAATACACTTCCACAAGTTGGATTGCGGTGGACACGAGCTCCCAAGAGAAAGAAGCCATCTTTGGTACTGTGAGGACAGGGCACTTCCATTGGTTGCATAGCAGGGGGCTTGGACTTTTAGGAGAAACTTACACCTGTGGAACTGACAGGAGGAAAGACACTTGCATTGTTTGGATTGCTGGGGGAAGAAGGGGTGGAGGAGCCAGCTTCTAAGAGGTCCCAAGAGGATAATGCATTCAGCAGTGAACTGCGAGGGGAGGACACCCCCACAGGTTGGATTGCCGGGGAGACGGGGGCCGAGATCCAATAATGAGGAAACATTCGCTTGTTGAACTGTTTGGGTAGGACACTTTCATTGGTTAGATTGTGGAGCCTTGATCTCCGAGGAGGACATATCTTCCAGTGGTACTCCAAGTGGCAGAAGCTCCCAGAAAGACACATCCAGCGGTGACTGCAAGAGGCTCGAGCATTCCAGGAAGGAACTTCATTTATTGGGACTGTGCAGGGGTCAATCTTTCAGGACAGCGCATCCACCGATGGACCGAGAGGGGGGTCGAGCTTCCAGGAGGATGCCTCCACTGATGGAGTGATAGGAGCTGGTGCTCCCAGGAGGATGAATCGGTGTGAATTCAAGTGAAATGGCCATGGGTTCAAGATGCTGGGACTTTGCATCTGCTGGTGCGATTGCAAGGATCATGAGTTCCTAGGAGGGCGCATTGACCGCAAGGGACTCGGTCTGACAGGAGGATGGCTCTACTGGTGTGATTGTGATGTGAGCTTAAGGTCAAGGAGAATGGATCCACTGGTGTGACTTCAACACAACTGGGATTTCAGCAGGATCATCCAACAATGGAACTGTGAGGGTGATACAAAGACGACCCTCTAAGATGTCTAGTAGTATGTCATATTCAAAGTATGTTAGAGTAGGAGAGAAAGGCAAAAAGGGCAGGCAAACAGGAATCATCTTTATCCAACATTCAAAGTGTATCATCAATAACGTTCAAGGTGGCTGTCTCTGACCTATAAACAAAGAGGATCACAGTCCTCTTGCCAAACATTATAACTGCTAATGTATTGCTGTATTCTGCAGCTGATCCCAATCCTTAGGAAAATTACAAGCATAAAACTAAATAATTAATTACTTCAACTTTCAGATGTTGGTAATGAAGGGGGTCACACAGGGTGTGTACCTGCAGGGGGAACTGAGCTTGTGAGTCAACCAAGGCAAAATCCTCTTACAAGGACCATACAGGATCTTCTGAGAGGTCTGGGGATGGCTAGCAAGCAAGCTAGTTGGATTCTTGACCTCTACACCGATAGGCAGGATAAGGGGATCCCATGAGTAGCTTGTGGGCACTTCTTCTGGAACCGAGGTCACTGTGCGGGGTGATGGACTTGTGTCAGTGCTAAACCACACTAGGAGGGGGATCATTTGTGCTAGGAAAGGGCTAGGTTTAGACGAAAGAAATATGAAAAAACAAGTGTGACCATAGGCATAGGGAGAGACAGTGCTTGCCAGAAGAGTCACAACTCAGGTTTCTGGCGAGGACCTGTAAGGGTTTCTTAGTCTTTTAGTGTGTGTCTGGGATCCATATGCTGCAAGGGGGTTTTCCACACACAAAATATCAGTAACAGGGCAGGCTAACAGAGATTCAGAAAGGTGCATCTTTAGTCCTAGTGTTTAGGAAATGGGCAGCGGGCAGCTCCTTATGCAGGAGGCAAAGTAGCAGGGCTAACAGAATCGATGCCTCTGTAGCTTTTGAGATGGAGTTCCAGCTTCTATTTATTCTCAGTCCTTGGCAGCTGGGAAGGAGCCCACTGGCATCTAGTTAACCTTTACAGTTTAAGAATCAAATCAGTCAATTCGGGATAAGTATTCCCTCCCCAGGGGATGATGGTAAGTGTGATCTGATCCAAAAACGCATGCTGGGACAGGTGCCTATACCATATGACACAAGGCAGTATGGCCGAGATACCCGCCACCCCCTCTCAACACAATCCCCAAAAGGAGGGAAACCGGAAACAGTTCTTGAAGTTTTTGGAAGTGGGATGGAGTGACCATCCCGGCCGTATTTATTAAAACAAAAATTAAAACATTAAACGTTTCATGTTATGTACAATTTCATTACCATATTGCGATGTTTGGCTAACCTTAACAGATTCTCTAATACAGAGGTTCTCCTAGCTGAACTAGCATCCTACAAAACATTTCTTGACATATTGAAATTGTACAACCTAACGTTTAAGGGCCAACGGCAAGGTCATAACCGGTGTCAAGATCCCTAACCAGACTTACCCCTCCCACTTGGGCTGGGCGACAGCACGGAGGCGTACCTCAAGTGCAACTATTACCAATTTCCCTTGACTTGACGGGGGCACCTAAAGACTCGACGCCAGTTAAAGGTCGTTCGAATACTCGTGTGAGGTATCTAGAAGGTACCGTAGACCTTATCCCAACCCCACACAACTTACCGCATCTGCCGTCGCAGATGTCACTGGCCCCGGGAAATTCCCCAGGAGGGGGCTGTAACCCCTCCTACAAAGGAAGGGGCCTTGACCGCCTTTCCTTTACTTCCGGCGACCCATCCTTAGAAGGGACCGCCTCCCCATTGAGGGGCCAATGGCCACCTCTCCCGAGCGCTCCCATCCGTGTTGGGTGACGCCCACTCATAGGGATCTACTAATTAGTGCTCACCGATCATGACCTTACCGCCTACCAAATAAATACGACAGTGCTAACTACACCTCAGAATACATTGGCCACTATGACCGAAAGAGCATGCATAAAATTCAACACTAAATCTGAATCTCTTTAATGGTAAAACGTACTCAAACAGACCATTCTTTATTAACTCAACATCAACATGATACTCAAACCTGCAAACGAGAACACAAGCAAAATTAATCAACTTTATTACAAACAACTGGCTGTCTTCAGGGGCTGGTGGGTGGGTCAAAATTGGCTCTTCGTTCTGTCCCGAGCTCACGTGCAGCGAGGAGGTGCAGCTTCAGAGCACAAGAACAAGAGGATGTCTTCTGGTCTTGCGTCCCTTTTTATCCGTCTTCAGGACGGGCGTATACCCGCCCCTGCCTGCCCCGAGGGCGTGGCTGGCTGCGTCAGTGTCTAGGCCAGCCCACTCTAGGGCGGGAACAGGCGCGCCCCAGCTACGCCGCTTCGGGCATACCAGCCGAGACGCGCCTCCCGCCCAAAAATGGCTTCCCGGGGGGATCGAGGCACTCAGCCATACGTTCGGGGGGACCGAGTTGGTCGCCCCTTTCCATATGGCCGAGATACCCGCCACCCCCTCTCAACACAATCCCCAAAAGGAGGGAAACCGGAAACAGTTCTTGAAGTTTTTTGGAAGTGGGATGGAGTGACCATCCCGGCCGTATTTATTAAAACAAAAATTAAAACATTAAACGTTTCATGTTATGTACAATTTCATTACCATATTGCGATGTTTGGCTAACCTTAACAGATTCTCTAATACAGAGGTTCTCCTAGCCGAACTAGCATCCTACAAAACATTTCTTGACATATTGAAATTGTACAACCTAACGTTTAAGGGCCAACGGCAAGGTCATAACCGGTGTCAAGATCCCTAACCAGACTTACCCCTCCCACTTGGGCTGGGCGACAGCACGGAGGCGTACCTCAAGTGCAACTATTACCAATTTCCCTTGACTTGACGGGGGCACCTAAAGACTCGACGCCAGTTAAAGGTCGTTCGAATACTCGTGTGAGGTATCTAGAAGGTACCGTAGACCTTATCCCAACCCCACACAACTTACCGCATCTGCCGTCGCAGATGTCACTGGCCCCGGGAAATTCCCCAGGAGGGGGCTGTAACCCCTCCTACAAAGGAAGGGGCCTTGACCGCCTTTCCTTTACTTCCGGCGACCCATCCTTAGAAGGGACCGCCTCCCCATTGAGGGGCCAATGGCCACCTCTCCCGAGCGCTCCCATCCGTGTTGGGTGACGCCCACTCATAGGGATCTACTAATTAGTGCTCACCGATCATGACCTTACCGCCACAGGCCCGGATAGTTGACCGGCTATCCGGGCCCCCCACAAAAGTCCTACCTAAAGGTCATGTTTCAACGTTTCTAACCATGCTAAGAAGTCTCCTATGAGTAACTCATTTCCCTCCCGAGACAAATGAACACCATCCCCTAAATACATACTGTCATCATTAATACAACCATGCGAGATAGAATGCAATGTCTTGGAACGGAACAACCTACTCACTTTGTTATTAAGTTTTCTAACAGAATGATTCAAAGCACGGATCGAAACAGCCCCCGCCACACTTTTCGTGGGATCATATGAGACCACGCAATTATGCACCCCGGAACCCTCCTTGCCAACCAACTTACAGTGGAAAGCATTGCCTCTAGGAGAAGTCGTCTACCGGTGGTGACCAAATCATTGCCCCCTAAATGTACTATGACTATAGACGGCGGTGACCTCGTCCGCCCTAACAAACCCTCAAAGAATGCCTGAAACTGGTCAATACAGAGACCGCCCCTTCCGTAGAAGGACATTCTGTACCCGTATTCCCCAGCTACGTGAATCATGTCACCTGCTTCGAATACGTCTGCGGCACGCCTCACGTATGAGTGGCCCACGACCCACACCTCTTTTCTCACAGCCGGTGATGTCTGACCGCTGGCCTGGTGTTGGGTCGACTGCATAGTCCGCCCCGCCTCGAAGGCTTGCGTAACTGAAAACCAAACAAAAGACAAGAAGCGTGAGTACATTATTACAGCTCCACAACATGTGCAACCGCACATACCTCTTATAACAATTGGAGGACCAACGCCCCACTCGTTTTACTTGTTCCACATTAAGACCCCTGGCTGTAGCTTCAGTGGCAGCCCCTATCCGAAAGGAATGGGTCCCAAACTCACCCGGGTCCAAGCCCGCTGCGGTAATTGACATCGCGAGCACCCGCTGAAACTGAAACTTCGTCAGTGGGGTGGCGTCCGCGTGTCTCAACAATGTCCCTCCCCATGATGCCACCCTTCGTGCTAGGTAATCTTCTAAACACTTTACCGGACACATGGAGGACCCCGGAATCCTGCGAATGACTATGCAGTCTCCCACCCCACCTTGATCAGTTTTTGACTTGACAAAGGTTACAGTCATCGTCTCACCCCTGATCTGAACGTGTTCCCGGCACAAACCCCCCACCACATCCTGTTTGTTCCTTGCCACCAGCTCACTTATCCTCATCGCCCCGTGAAATGCAAGCGTAAAAGCAGCTCGGAACAAACAGGCCTCGAACTGAGACGAGCATGTGGCGTGGAGTGTGGCCAGCAACTGGGCCAACCTATCCAGACCTATCGGGCGCCTCTCATCTACTCTGCGACCCTCAAGGCGTTGCCACCCACGTAGCGCTTTCTGTACCACAAAAGACGCTGTCGGGTCCTGGATATTATGGGCCCTGGCAACAAAGGAAATGGCAGCACGATGCCTCTGGGCTGTAGCCACCGACTTCCCAGCCCTACGCAAGGACATCAGAAAATGTACTACCCAATCCTCGTGCCCCCAAAGCCCCCCTCTTTCAGTCCCCAAAAAGGCTAAATAGGCCCGAAACGCCCCTTCGTATGCCTTCCTCGTTCTTGGTGCTAGACTCTCTCCCACGAGGTAACGAAGTTCGGGGCACCGAGAGACCAGAGAGCTTCGGGAAAGGGTGCCGGCTCTGGGTCCGCTGAGGGAAGGAAACCCGAGAAAGCCTGTATTTGAAAACGAGACAGTGCATCAGCCGCCTGATTCATCACCCCTGGGACATGTTTCGCTCTGAATACCACGTTCAGTTGCATACACAGTAAGACAATTTCTTTAAGCAGCCTTAAAATCATTTTACAACGTGCTGCCTGACTATTGATGCATTCTACAACGGTCATATTGTCAGACCAAAATATGACAGAGTGATTTTTGAATCCATCGGGCCAGGTTCTGAGGGCCACCAAAATGGGAAACAGTTCAAGGAAAGCAATATTACTCGTCAGCCCCTCTTCATGCCACCATGTTGGCCACCTTTGTGCCGACCATTTTGTGCCGAAGATGGCGCCAAAGCCCATGCTTCCCGCTGAATCCGTCCATAGACCAAGCTCTTCAGAGGACAAGGCTGGTTTGTTCCAGACGACTCGACCATTGAAATCCGCCAAAAATGCTAACCAAATACGCATGTCTTGGCGGACCTCAGCCGATAGTCTCGTGCGATGATGACCCTCCTTTAGGCCGACCATCGCCTGGGCAATCGAACGGGAAAAGGGGCGGGCCATTGGGATCACCCTTAGGGCAAAATTCAACTTCCCCACCAATTGCTGCAATTGATGCAGCGTAACTTTAGATGCATTAATACACATTTGCAGGGCTGCCCTGAATTTCGACACTTTGGCAGCTGGTAAACGAAAACAACCCTCACTAGAGTCCAACTCGATCCCGAGAAACTCGAGGCAAGTCGTGGGACCCACAGTTTTACCTGGTGCCAATGGCACGCCAAATTGATTCATTAATACACAAAATTCAGTCAAGGCCCGGGCACATTCATCATCCCCAGCGGCCCCAAGGAAAAGAAAGTCATCGAGGTAATGCATCACATTTCGAAAACCCGTTTTCTTCGTGTAAACCCATTGTAGAAAACTACTGAATTTCTCGAAATATGCACAAGATATAGAGCACCCCATCGGCATACACCTATCCATGTAATACGAACCTTGAAACATGAATCCCAAAAGACGTTGGTCTTCCGGGTATACCGGGAGCAAACGGAACGCTGACTCGATATCTGATTTCGCCATCAGCGTCCCGGGCCCCAGGCGATTCAAAATGGCTACGGCCTCATCGAATGATGCGTACCGCACCGAACATATCTCTGGATCAATTGCATCGTTTACAGAAAGGCCATGAGGAGCTGATAAATTGTGAATCAATCGAAACTCACCTGGGTCCTTCTTGGGGACCACCCCTAAAGGAGAACAGACAAAATTCTGTACCGGGGGAACACTAAACGGGCCGGCAACCCGACCTCGGATAACCTCTTTCCGGATCTTATCCTGTACTACAGTCGTATGCTGCAAGACGGAAAGTTGGTTTTTGCACGTCCCGACACCCTGAAAGTCCCCCACCGGGATGCGGAAACCATATGAAAAACCGTTTCGTAGCACCCCAGCAGAAGTACGATCTGGGTATTCGCTGAGCCAGGGAATCATCGCCAGGGTATCAATCGGGGTTGGTAAAGGCGCCCCTCGGACTATATTAGACCTGTTTGGCGCCTCCTCTACCCCCATTTTCACCCGATTTGGCTCTGCACGAGGACTCAGGATGGGGTGCCCCGCAACCACTACATTCGTGTTTGAATTTACAAGATCCCGGGGGCCTAGTACATTTACTTTTGTTGAAATTGAAACAGAAACCCCTCTTCCCTGTATTGCCGGCGGGTCTCGGATAATCGTCGGTACCCGTACCCGACCGAAAGGGCGTCCCCCCATATTGGCGGGAGGACTCACCAACAGTACTCCCCACCAACGGCATTTTCAACATCCCCGACTCTTTCATTTTATTCCATGTCAAAGAATCGTAACAGTCCCAGGTTAAACTTTTGTTATGCTCCATCGCTTTCCTGAAAAGGTTGTCATAACAGAACCATTGGTTACCTTGGTGCGATGTCGAGTACCCCATAATTCGTGACTGATATACTGGAAATTCAGGGAGCAATTCAGGCGTACGTTCCCCCAAAATTGACGTAAAAATTCCCCAAGCATTGCCCCAGTTGCCAATATTCTCATTCACTTTAAAGGCGGCCATTTTGGCGCGCCAAACACTCGGATGCATCAGATCCTTTTGACCCTTAACAGTTTCGACCTCATAATGATCAACGAGCAAGGAGAAAATGTTTACGTATTCCCCCGCCCAAATCTTTTCCTTTATTGCCAGAGGCACATGTTGCCCCAATTTTTCTCTACGAGAGGGTGTTGACTCATCCCTTGCGATCGGCAATGGCCGCTTACCTGCACCGGACGCTGCTTCCGCCCCTCGTGGCTTGTCTATCACCGCATCCGGCGCGGGCACCTTGGCTGTATCATGTTTCTCGCGCAACTGTTTCATGAGTGCTTGCGCTTCGGCAGCCGTGGCGCACTCGCTACTGTCCCCCAACCATGCTGCTAACTGTGCCGCCAACTCGGGAGGCATATCCTCAGCGGATGTCGGGGTGACTACGACAGGAATCGGATTCCCTTCCTGCGGTACCGGGGCCGGTACCGGGGCTGGCGGCTCGAGCGGGGAACAGGGAACCGGGACGTCTCCCCCGACCGGCCCCCTTCTCGGCCTCTTAGGCCTCCCTCCGGCCGGTGGACGCCCCGATCCCTCCTCACCGTCTCGCCCCGCCAACTGCTTCTTTATCTCGGACATTTCCTTCATGAGAACCCGAACCATCTGGTCAGTCGACATTCTCTTCGCGCCTTTCTTGGGCATCTTTCAAACGAAGTATCTAGAAGACAAAAGAAAGATTTAAAACGCTCAAAATTGGCTCTTCGTTCTGTCCCGAGCTCACGTGCAGCGAGGAGGTGCAGCTTCAGAGCACAAGAACAAGAGGATGTCTTCTGGTCTTGCGTCCCTTTTTATCCGTCTTCAGGGCGGGCGTATACCCGCCCCTGCCTGCCCCGAGGGCGTGGCTGGCTGCGTCAGTGTCTAGGCCAGCCCACTCTAGGGCGGGAACAGGCGCGCCCCAGCTACGCCGCTTCGGGCATACCAGCCGAGACGCGCCTCCCGCCCAAAAATGGCTTCCCGGGGGGATCGAGGCACTCAGCCATACGTTCGGGGGGACCGAGTTGGTCGCCCCTTTCCAGAATACTCTCAAGGAGGCAGCTGTGGGAGCATACCTCCTTCAAGATATTTTGCTGGGACAAATGAGTACGAGGGAGAAAAGGGAAGTGGAAGAGAGCTAACCATGCGGTTGCTCTATGGCGGAATGTATCCTTCATGCTACATTCAACTTTCAAAGAGATATTCACCATCATCTAATTTAAACCATAACTATCATTGTAGTAATGTGTCATTGCAACTATTCTTTCTTCCACCCTTCTGCCAATGTTCATGAGAATTATTCAGATAGTGATCATGAGTTTTTACTTTGAATAAACAAAGATCTTACCATAGATGACTGGACTTGTACTACAATGGCCGAGAAGTAGGATTTGCTCACAGGGCACCTATTGCACCTAGAAAGAGGTTGCTATCAGTCAGGACTGCCAGCTTGTATGGTCAATAGATTAGAGGCCCTTTAAAGTAAACCAGAAAATCAAATAATAAATGGCAGCTTCAAAGACAAAGGAAAAATATAATGACTAGTATAGTTATTATAGTCATTGGAGACTTTGATCATTACAACTATTTTCTGAAAATGTCTATAGAAGGATCTTCCATCTCCCCACCCCAGCATCTCCAAGTAATGCATATTTTAAATGATGCCAATATTGGTATGAATTAGCAGCCTAATGTGCTTTTTAAAGTGCCATTTGTCACTTATTTCCTAAAGTAAAACCTTCAGGTAGAACCCGTATCCAGCACTTCCTATAAACTGTTCTTGAATCCTATCAAGTTTGACCACCAGTACTGATATTATTGGTATTTCCACCAACCTATGAGGTGGATTCAATATTATGCACTGTCCTCATATGAAGAATATTTTATTGTCCCACCGTGTTCGACTGCATAAAATAGGACGAGCAAATGACCCTAAATGCCAGAGGTGTGGACAGGGGGAAGGTGATTTTTACCATATTATTTGGGAGTGCGCCCAGATACAAGCCTACTGGAAAAAGATAACACATGAATTAGGCAAAATACTAGATGCTACAGTACCCCTAGATCCCAAATTTATATTATTGGGCATCTCGAATGACGTTGATCTGGGTAGACCGAAATTAATTTTTCTCGCACTGTCACTGGTAGTTGCGAAAAGAGACGTAGCGAGGAAATGGGGAGCCATAAATAAACCACTGCTACGAGAATGGAGAGTAGGGATGGATATGTACATGGCAGCCCAAAGGGTCCCCTACAAAGTGAGGGGCTGCCTGAAGAAATTTCATACGGTATGGGGCAAATGGAGGAAATATTATAGTCTTGTTGTAATAGTGGGGGATACTCAACTGGATCCTAATGGAATTGCTCTACCAGATTCAACAACAAACCAAGGTCCCTGGTTATCCAGGGGAGGGGGTAGACATAAGGAACTGTTTTAAATCTGTGGCTGATGCAAGGCTACGCTGCAAAAGGGCATGTAAATGATATGAAGATATACTGTTTTGTATATTGGCTAATAACATCAGAGGCTGTATGACTGTAACTGAAGCAAGGTATGTTTTGTTTATTTTTGAAAATAATTTAAAAAAATATATTTTTTAAAGAATATTTTATTGCTCCATGCATGAGGAAAAGGTACTCAACATGAAAGGAAATCAGTGGCCTCTAATCCTGGTGGCTCTGCTGGGTGCTACTGAATGCAGTAGTGCAGCTTTATGTTCTGTATCCTCTGGATAGCTGTAAAGTCAAATTTTAACTCTATCCAGACAAGACGATTAATCGTAGGGCATCAAAATGTAGTGAGCAGGAGACTGAGACTGGCTGAAGATCATGCAGGATGTTGATTTGTAAGCTGCATGCATTTTTCCATAATCATTTTGGGAAATGGGCATCTACTTACTAACTGACTGAACCTGGGTTCATGTTCTATTGACAACACTTCATTCAATCAATGCACCATGCCTTCTATGGTCAAAATCTAAAAAAAAGTAGCAGTTTTCAGAAAGAGCACTCTAGATGTATAATATTGTCCTACTAAAGCTGTAGAAAGGTTCCAGCTTTACATATTTAGAAGGCCTTTAGTTTCTAGTTACAAGTTTAAAGAATTCTGGAAAGACTGAAGAATAATTTGATTGGCTGCTCTTTATTGTATGTGTTGTGTTATGTGCATGATGTTCGGACCCATCTGGCTATATTTCTCTATATGTTATCGTACCAAGCACAAATCATATAGCAAATCAATCTCCATCACAAAGCAGCACCAACATTGGGCTCACTTCCATCTTCTTTTGGCAACAACCATTAGTTATCAACTAATACTGCCACTGACACTGATTATCAACTACCATTATTCCACTATTCAGTGTCCACAGTGTGGCCATTTACTTTCCACTAGATTACTTTCTTGATACTCTTTTCCCTTCTACTCCACTCATCAATTTTTTAACCACAAACATAACCCAAACAATCATCAAAAGCATGTCCTACTTCCTTAACTTCTCCTTGACCACTGTCTATAGAAGACACACCTCTCCCGTAAACACTTGTATGGATACCCAATCAACCATATGATTTCAAACAGATTTACTCAATCCCTCCTCCGTATTATACCATCTCTCTCTGACCAAGCCATTATTCGTGTCTGCCACCATGCCTCCAATCTGAGCACGCAACTTATGATTTCTATCACTAAGCTTAAACACTCTCTGTTAGACCTGGTATCTTTTGGCTTGTTTCCCCAGTCTTTTTGCTTTCTGACCTCCCAGTTTTGACTCTGTTTTTGCTGGTTTAGTGTCTCTGCACACTTTCTCAATGCTGTTCAGTGTAAGTGCTCATGTTATAAATTGTGTTATGGATTGGTGTTTCCATGATTGGCATATTTGATTTACTAGTAAGTCCTTAGTACACTGCACTGAGAGTGCCAGGGCCTGTATATCAAATGCTATTAGTGGGCCTGCAGCATTGATTGTGCCACCCACAGAAGTAGCCCTGTAAAGGTATCTCAGACTTGCCACTGCAGAGTCTGAGTGCAGTTTGTAACTGCCATGTGCACCTGGCAAGTGCACTCACTTGCCAGGCCCTAATTGCCCCTTTTCTTAAATGTAAGACACCACTAAGGTAGGCCCATGGGCAGGGTGCAGTGTATGTGAAAGGTAGGACATGTACTGAGGTGTGTGACATGTCCTGATAGTGAAACACAGTTTATCTGAATAACAACATTCAATTGATTGATTGATTGAAATATAGTGTATTTCATTTTTCACTTTTGAAAGGCTATCTGCCCCATAAGATAGAATGGGAGTTTATTTATAACATCTTATAAATATAACTTCCCATTGGGACAAGATAGAAAGATGGAGTTTAGTATGCCTGAACTCAGAATATAAAAATGCATCTTTTAGTAAAGATGATTTTTATATAGTGTGTTTGAAAATACCACTTGTAGAAAGTGGGTATTTTCTTGCTTAGCCATCCTGTGCGTCTCTGCTATTTTCTGGATTGACTTTGGAGTGACAGGGGCTGGGGATGTGCATTTTCTCAGACAGCCACAGGGGTGATGTCTGTCCTGCCTTTCCTGAATGAGTTAGGGCTCGGCTGAATCGACCTGTGCTGCATTCAGAGTATTGGGAAGAGTTTTCACTTGCACCTGAATAGGCATGGTCTGTATTTAGAGTGGTGGGGAGGAGATTTCCCTAGCACCTGAATAGGCCCTGTCTGCCTTGGCAGTGCTGTCTCCATCTCCTTCCGGGAAGCTGGACCAGAGAGGACAGAACTGGTTTTGGCTGAGCACAGCACCAAGAGATCGAAGGAATTTGCTGTATAAATGTTGGGGCCCAGACCTCCCCAGTATTTTAGATTACAGATGAACTAAGGAACCTGTCAGGAAGAAGGGCTGGGAAAGCTGTCAGGAGGAACTACCACTTTGCTCCCTGCTTTGCTGTGTTGGCTTGCTGCTTGTTGCTTCTGTCTTGGGCAGGGAAAAGACTGGATTGTACTTTCATCAGCCTGCTGTTAGAATTTTCTCCAAGGGCTTAAAGTAGAGCTTGCCGCCTGTTGGAAGTCTCAGGGAGATAAAGGACTTCAAAGAACTCGCAGGAATCAAGGAACCTGCCAAGAAGAAGAGCTGGAAGAGCTGCCAGGAGGAGTACTTCCCCTTTGCTGTGTTGTTTCTTTGTTGGGTTGGTCTGCAGTTGCTTCTTCTGCCTTGGACAGTAAAAGGACTGGAACAAACTTTCTTTACTTGTACTGAGTATCTCCAAGGGCTTCAAGTAGACCTTGCCTCCTATTCTGAAGTCTCAGGGACTGCAAAGGCTTCACCAACCTCTAGGTACCGCTTCTGGAAGCTTTGCTTCAGTTGCCACAGAGAAGGGAAAAGGACCCAACTCCATCACTGACTCTGTCGCTGGATCCGTGTCCTGAAGGCCCCGCAGAGGGCAATGCTGCATCTCGAACATAAAACCCTGGTCTCTCCGACGACATTGAAAGCCGCCGCCAATGAGCCGCAGCTTGCACTGAGATCTGTGGGCACCGCACTCCGCAGGGCGTTGCTTCACTCCCCTGGTCTCACGGATGCCGTCACTGCTTGGTGACTTTGACACCCGTGACCGCATCATGGCTGGGGGCACCGCTCATAAGTTTCACAACGCACCGTCTCATCTCACACTGCAGTCTGGACAGACCGACACCAGTTTCCCGCAACTGGCTCTGTTGCCTGCACCGTGATCTGTCAGCACTGCATTGAGCACCGACCTCACTCCGCACTGCAGCCCGGCTTTCACGGACACCGCTGAATGACTGTCACTGATCCACTGCCTGAATCACGCCTTGAGGGCACTGCACGCTGTACCGCTGCACTGCATATCGCAACCGCAACAGTTGCCATGACCGGCTCGCACCAACGTGTCGGCTGCAAAGCAAAAGGTACTGTTTACGAGTCTACCGACACCCCGACTGACGTGGTCAAACAGAACTTTTGGATTCTGTTATTTTCAGTATTGCGGTAGCCCCGGACAGAGCTACCAACTTGGAGGAACTGTGTTTTGGAGATATTTTTGCAAAGTATATATTTTTTAAGTACTGTATGTTGGATTCTTATCGTTTTGGTCTTGTTTTGGATATATAAAAATGTTGGATATTTTTCTAAAGTGGTGTGGTGTCCTTTTGTAGTGTTTTCACTGTGTTACTGTTGGTTATGTGCAAATGCTTTACACACTGCCTCTGAGATAAGCCTGGCTGCTCATGCCAAGCTACCACGGGGTGAGCAAGGGTTATTTTAGAAGTGTAACTCCCTTACCCCGACTAGGAAGAAGGGTCCCTACTTGGACAAAGGTGCAAACCCTTGCCAACTAGAGACCTCCATTTCTAACAGTCCCCAAATACCTACTACCCTTCTTAAACCAAACACATAGCTATCTCTCACACATATTGAACTCTACATCTTTTGACATTAATAATAAACTGAGAATAGCATTTCAGTCCACACTATTCCTTCTGTATAGTTTCCCTTGCAGACCCACATCCACAGTTCTGGGTCAATGACAAAGTTAAAGCGGTAAAGACCAATATTTAGGCACTGTTCTGTAAATGGAAAAAGAAGGCAACTATCTTGGGCCCTAAAAGAAGGGTCTGCCCAACTTCCTGTCCACCCTAATTATGACTAATTCCTTTTACTCTGTAAACCTCTCTACTCTCAAGCCCTCAAAAGCATCTCTCAAGCAATTCCTAATCTTAAATATTCCAAACCCCTCATGCACTTCATCTGACTACTTCCCCCTCCCCAAACCATCAAACCACCGACCCTCTTCTGTGTACTTTCCAGCCTGCCACCTCTCCTTAATCACGCTTTCAATTGAGGAATTTATCGCGCTTGCTTCAACTCTGCATTTCTTCCCCACCCTATTAAAAATACTACTGGTCCTTCATCCCCAGCTACCTACTGCATTTTTCTCTACTTCCATTATTCTATACAAGTCTTGAACAGTTAGTTTTTCATCTTCTAACCTCTTGACCACACAATCTGCTTTACTCTTCTCAATCTGATTTCAAGACACTGCACTCCACAGAATCATCCGTGACTCATACATACATCCTAAATTAGGACTTTCTGCTCACCACAATCAACTCTGTTCCATTCTTGCATTCCTTCACCTCTCTTTAGCATTTCATATTTTTAATCACCCCACCCTACCAAATCTTGGCATGACTCGCTCCTCTGTCATTCTTCATCATATCAGTCTAGCAATTCGTTCCCAATCGATTCTTGCTCCATGCTTTCTGCCCCAAGAACTTCCTGGCTGGTGTACCGCAGGGCTCAGTCCTACGTTCCATTGTTTTTCTAACTCCACACATCGTTTCTTCATCACTTTCTTTGACATTTCCTATCATAGGGCAGATGATAACCACATCTTTCTCTCATTTTCTACTCCGCTCCCCCACTCCAGGCCCCTGTCTCTGACTGTCAAATAGCCATCAACGCTGGATGGTAGTTCGCTATTTTAAATTGAATTCTTTCCGAACAGAACTAATCTACTTTTCTGCCACCTCTGCATCCACCTCCCTGCTTAATCCCTTCCATTTCCCCCGGACACCATGGCCACCACATCCCTCATGAAGAAACCTTGTGCTTCACGTCAACTCATGTTCTTTTACAGCTCTCGATAAAGTTCCACATTTTGCTACGAGAAGGCTCTATAATCTCCCAGCCCAGACTTATCTTTCAGTATTTATAACAAGCAGGATCTGGTAGTTAAAAAAAGCTCTGCACATCTACTACTCCTGATCACAAAGGCTATAACAGACTCCTTCTCGAACCTCCTCCCTGAAGGGCTGAAGCCCTGAGGCATACTGCTGCATCTCGCAGCCTCCACTCTGCCAACAAAAACCTTTCAGCATCCATACAGCTAAATTGGAACTCGCTCTCTCTCTCTCTCGCTCTCTCTGAAGAAATACCCCAGTCACTCTCCTTGCATCAGTAAAACTGCTGGTGGAGGACCATCTCAGCCAAGAAGAACATTCCTAAAAGATCTAAGATAAAACCTGATCTAACACTGAAACTCTGGATGTATATTTATATGTAAACTTATGCATTATTCAGTTATACTTCAACAATCGCCATCCGCTCTATTCATTTCCTTTCTAAGTATTCCACCCAATCCAAAACCCACTCTACGAATTCCACCTAAGCCTGCTAATGTCAGAATGCATCTTGTATTACGTTTAGTGTGTACTCTTCTTGTTGAAATACTTTGTTATGCGGCAATAAATAAAGTTTCCAAGCTTACAAAATAAAAAGTACAATCTGTAATTTTGAAAAGTCTTTCAAATTTCAGAAATGGTAATATTTGTCAAGTTCTGCATTTGGTGAGTTTAGCCTCATTGCAATTTGTCTTAGGGAAAAACAATGTCATATTTTGGATATTTGAAAGCTGCAACAGTAATGTCCTCCTAGTGAACTTATTATTTACTGAGAACTCATTCTAAGAAATTATTTTCAGTAAGGAAAAACCTAATGGGGACATAGGTATTCATGTTTCGTTCTTGTTGGTGCATGCCTTTTCCACTTAAACATTATTGCAACTGTATTTAGAGTTTTGCAAGCCTTTTTCTCCTGCCTCAAAATGTTGAAACTAATTTACCGTATTTTTGGGGTTTAGTTGAGTGTTATCTGTTGCATGTGTCCATTGCATTGCTTTTATGTATAGCCATATGTTGTGCTATATGACCACTGCCAACTGACGGCATCGCTCTGTTATGTTTCGGTGTCTGTACAATGCCAAGTGCCTACTTTCAGGTGCATATTGGTATTTGTTGTTTTAGATTTACGAGGCGAGGTACACATTATTGCTCTGCTATGATTGTATTATTGGGAGGACGCTAATGTAATATACAAGTTACTTACCTTCGGTAACAATGTATCTGGTAGAGAAGATTCTAGCAGCAGATTTCTTAATCTAGAGATATCCCCAGGCGTGAGACTGGATCCGGAAAATTTTTGCCACAGCATCTCTGCGTGCCGGGTGCGGTACCATGTGACTCCGCCCTGACGTCGTCCACGGACGTGACGTCAGCGAGGTCACATAAGCCCCACCTCGGCGTGCTGACGTAAGTTTTCTTCTGAGAACTTTTCCGTACCACAAAGGGGAGCCATCACAAACAAAACTATGAGAATATGGGAACAGTGTGCAAAAAAAACATGTAAACAGAAAGGGAGGAAACGAAAGGTGAGGAACAGCACCATTTGGAAAAGTGCCAGACACAGTGGTAATGAAAGTCATAGAAGGAAAAGAGCAGAGAAACGCTCTGAGAAGCAGCCTCGCAAAGCAAAGGCGACATCCTCCCTGGAGACAGAAATGATGGAGCAAGGATTCGCACGTAACGCGACTTGCTCTCTTCATGAACCTCGCCTGAATCATATCTGTACTAATTACGATTGTTTGTCATTTTATTTGTATTTCCCCAACACACGGGTGTCCCTAGGAGGCTTGCCTATGTGTTTTTCATCATAATCAAGCTTGCACATTAATAAAATGGCCGCTTTGCAGAAATCCAGTCTGCGCATGCGTCGGTCATACCCATGTGATGTGACGCACTCGCAATCTGGAGGGAAAAGTTCGCTCATGCGCAGTGGTGTTAAAATGGCCGCTTGTCACTAATCGTGCTTCATGCTATCTTAAGCCGCTTTTGTATATGCATCTTTTCTGCACTAACTCTTAATGCAATAAGTATTATAAAATAAGGGATTAAGAGTAGTTGGTCATGGTGTACAGTGTATTCATTTTATTTTGTGTTATTAATTTGTTTTCGCTTACTTTTCATGTACCGCGTAAATGAGGGCCTGGACTTAGTGACCAGAACCATTTTGAAGCTGACGTATCCCTCATCACGTGACCTAAGATCTGGGACGTGCAGCAATGGAACCTGGCCAGTTGGCTATTGAAAAGGGGACTGTCCTTTCCAGACACACCTTCGCCCTTGAAGAGATGCTATTTTTGCTCTGAATGTGCAACAATGTTGCAAACCTTTTCTTCACTATTGTACTTTCCCACACGTAGGCCTGGGAACCCAGGTGTTAGGGGGAGGGTAATGTCACGTGAAGTATAGGTGGTACCTATGATCTAACCACCTCCCTTGACCAATCAGAAGATGGGGCTTTGTCATTTTGCAACATTTATGGGTGGTCTTGGGGACCTAAAATTGTATAAATAGCCTAGGTTAGCTTAGAGAAATTGTCCGACTTGTCCGAGTAGCAGACCTGTCACTGACCCTACGAACTCTATAGGTGCCTGATACAGAGTGCTGCGGAGCATTCTGCCTGAAACTTTCCACAAACTCCAAGGGGTGGAAATTAGTCCTAAGTGCTAAGCGAAGCACTTTGCTGGGAGATTCGAAAACCCAATCGGGGTTGTTGGCGGATTCCGTGCAGAAGAGGGGGTAACGCTGGCGTTGCAACCGAAGCTGTGAGGGGTTGGTCGTGCCTTGGTGAACCCAGTCCTGACCCAGACCTGAAGGGTATCCTGTCCTGACTGTCCATGAGCTCTACCTGCTCACCTCCTGGTATTTCCTGAATCCTTGAGGGTCCTTGTCCCGTTCTTTCCCAACTGACCCGTGGCCAGGGTTAGTCCTCATTCTCACTTAGGTAAATATTGACATAGGTGTCTGTCTATACTATATCCTTAACTTTTCCTTTTTCCAATTAAAGCAATCTTGCCGGTGATATTCTCCACATCTCCTTTGAATGAAATTTCATGCAATTGATTATTAGTAAATGTTCCACTTCTTACCCTTCCTTTAGGACATTGTTGAACCCGACTGTTTATCTAGATTGTTCCACTTATTCCCTTTCCCTTAGTATGGTTGCCGTGAAGTTAGTAAAGATAGCATAAGGTTTAGGAATTAGTATAAAGGTATTAGGCTACACATTAGGTCTTTCTCAAGTCCTTGCCCTAGTTTTAAACCATATTAGTTAATATGTTTATTGTGATTCATGCCCTATAGTGTCCCCTTTTACTCTATGATACTCACTTTAATCCATAGCTACATCCTTGTTCTGATACTTATCATTGATGTATTACTTTGCATTTGCCTACTTGTAATGGCATTTTCGTCCTAAACTTTTACTATATAAAACCCTTAAAACCATCAAGGTGTCTGTGGTCATTATACATTAAAGTGGAATTAAAAGTACTAAATGTGTAAAGCATTTTCTCCCTTTTAGGAAAACCCTTATCACCTATCCACTGCTAGCTCCTGATCCGTCAGGAGTAATGTGCCTGTGGTAAGTCAGGTACATGAATAGTAAGTGGTGAAAGAGTCACCCACTCGATTACTCATAGAGCGTGGCAGAGGTTTCACCCGGTTCATTGCAAAACACTGTCATCGTATGCACGCCAGGGCCCAGTGCGTGGAAAATTTGGTAAATCTAGTGAGACGGGTGACCCGCGCGATCTATCAGAAACACACGAAAAACGTCATAGCAGACAACAGAAAGTCTGAAACCACAATCCATAATCGTGAAGGACAACAAGTCCGGAACAGATGAGTACCGACAAATTACCCCAAGACAACACCATCAAGGAGGGTCGTATCCCCTGGAAAGAGCTAAATACTGAGGTACAGCCAAGAGACCCCAACTCGGAGGACTGCACAGGAGTCAGAAACCCCAAGTTAGTAAAAAGGGAGAAGAGTAAAAGGGGGCCCCCACACTGGAATAACCAGGGTGTAGGGATGCAGAAGCACACATGAACTTACCAGCCATTACCAGAAGGGAATAGATAAAACAATAAACATAAGGAAGCATCCCACCAGGGAGGAAGTGAAAGTGGGCACTCGCAGAAGATCCAACCACCTGAAGGGAGGGAAGTGCAGAAGACCAAGCTGAAGGCCCTTGCAGAACGGGGAGGAAGGGCGGGCCATGAAGGAATCTGCGGCTAGAATCATCTCTACCAGATGCATCGTTACCGAAGGTAAGTAACTTGTACATACGATAGAGACTACTAGCCGCAGATTCCTTAACGTAGAATAGATACCCTAGCCATACCCAGAGGGGAGGAGGGTCTGCGAGAAAACCTCACCAAATCGGAAGAACACAGGGCTCCAACAAGGGATGTGTCATGGGAACAGAAAGGATGGCCCAGCTCCCACCCAACCAAGTAGAAACAAGGAGAAGGGAAGGCCAGGATACCACAAGCCTACCCGAGGGGCAAAGGGCGCCCGCCAGAACCCCGGAGGGTCGAACAGCACTAGGACAGTACCAAGAAGGAAAAGAACACACACACAGCGAAGAGGACAGCTGACCTGGTATCCGCCCCGAGGCAGCGGACAAGGCAGGAACAGCCCCCGCAGCTGAGAAGCGCAGACGGGAGAAGGGAGACACAGTCATGCAAAACTCCAGCAGAGCAAGGAACAGGAGCACACGGGTATACTCCAAAGACCACAGAGGTGGACCATAACAACCAGGCGTGCGTAGCCGGCAGCTGGCAAATACTATGAACTAGTGTGCCCAGAGCAAGCCAACACAACATGAAGGCAGAGGCAATGGAACCCCAGACCAAGCCCCACAGAAGGACCATCTCAGAGGCATGACTCAACCCACGAAAAGAAGTGGGACCGTCCAGAAGCCAAAGAGGAGAAATGTGAAGTACAGACCTAAGCCCTCAACCAGAACACAGGAATACACCAGGACTACCCTTGTCCCCCGGGAACACAAGGCAGAGGACCAGGCCAAAACGTCGGATAACAAGGTGGAAACACTACGACACAACGCTGTAGACGGCATGACAAAAGTCGGTCTGGTGATCAAGAGGCTGAAGGGGAACAATAGGCACGACAGGCAAGCCCTGTAGATGAAGGATAGGAACACCAACGAATACTGAGGAGGACAGAGCCTGGAGCAGTGCAAACTGCGCTGAGATGGAAGGAAAAGACCACACCAAGCGGTATACAATGACACCTGGAAAAGCGAGGAACACAAGAAGGTATCCACACCCGCCCAGCTTAAGACAGCGCTATAGAATAGCTACAAGTACCCCACCTAGGGCATGACACGCCCCAAAACAAAACCTGGGAACACCTCTTAGGGGAAAAAAACCCTGCAGCAGAGATCAAAAACATAAAGAACCTGTGGGTAGCATCACAGGCAGCTTATCAAGCAGCCAAAAAGTACACAGATGCTCCAACCTGAGGACCTATACGGCTTCACTAATAGCCAAAAAACACACCATAAAGGCCAAAGGGCTGTACCAGCAGCCAACAGTACAGAGGGGCCAACTTAAGGACCCTGAAGGCATTTCAAGCCACACAGAACACACAGACTGGACAACCGAAACACTAGTCCCAAAGAAAAAGATGGGATAAACATCTGCCATAAAGCACCTGAGGCCCGACAAGCCAAGGCCCCTAGGGGGGTGAGGACGGAACCCCGCAAGGAGCCGTTGAATGGCAGAGTCTGCGTGGGTGTTAAACAAAAGAACCCCATCAAAAGGCAGGTCAACAAGACGCTCCCTAATATTCTCCGGAAAAGCACCTTCCCACAACCAAGCATGGCGTCGGAGAGCCACAGAACTGGCCATAGCACGGCCAAGAAAATCAGAAACATCCAAGGCCGAACGGAGAATAAATGTAGCTAACTCCCGACCATCCAGTACATGGTGCCGAAGATCCGCACAGACACCCTCATGTGAGGAGCGAGACAGAAGGGACTCCACGGAATCCCACAGGTTGGAGGTAGCCCTGGCCAACACACAAATTTCCCGTGTCGGAGGGAGCAACACTGAAGGCAAGAAAGGAAAAGCAGTCTGTAGGAGAGGGCCCTTGGTAGAAGGTTGGAAAGAAAGGCAGACTGGATCGTGCGGAGCAGGACAGTGACGGTGGAGGAGCGGCTGAGGCACTGGATCTCCCATGACAGGATGCCCCCAGAAGAGAGTTGTGGAGCGAAACTTCAAATGGAAGAAGCAGCTCCCTTCCACCAGAGCCCTGGTGGAGACCGTTCAACAAATGGTCCGTAGGGAATGGAGTGACCAAGTTGCCTATTTGCAAAATGCCAGCAGCCGTGGAAATGACCCAGACAAAGGCTACACTCGCCTCCGTAGGGCGTCACGGGGGAGGGAGAGAGCAATTCTTCTGTGGGCGACGGCTGTAAACTAAGCCGCCCATCCCCGAGTCCAGCTGGAGGGAGAAACGGCCAACATCTGCAGGATGGAAGATCCATGGACAAGTGGGGGGCCTGAGGCGCCTCCAGAGAAGGCGGAGAAGCCTGCGGGACCACCAACAGCGAGTTGCGGATGAGAGGGTCCGGGGGTTGTGGCCGTGGAGACGGCGAAGAGCCCTCCCTGGAAGATGCCTGGGAAAAAGCAACGGCGCGGCGTCCAATCTCCGGTGAAGAGGAGACAAGGAGATGACATACCTCCGGAGAGAAAGGGACCTCCGGAGACGAGTTGACGACCCTGCCATGGAGTCCGCCATAGGCACTGGCGCGTCCTCAATCGTCGCTGAAGCGGCCGTCAGGGGTGCCGAGTTGACCTCCACTGCCACGTGCCTCCTAGGAGAATGGGGCGGGGTCGGAGCCGGAGCAGCTAAGAAACGGCGCCGAAAAGGTGCCAAAAAGACGTCGACTGGACCTCCAATGAGGCAGCTGCCTGCGTAGAAGACTGAGAGGGTCCCGGGGAGGTGCCCCGGGCCCCGGCCAACACCCGCAGCGCCGCCGGGCTGGGGAGGAAAGCCGTCAGTGTCCGAACTGCGCTGGCTCAGCATCCGGTAAGGCAGCCGCCTGCCTAGAGGACCGAGGGTGACTCAGGGACAAACCGTGAGTCCCGGCGACTTCCTGCGACACCACAGGGACCCCCACGGGGATTTGCGGCGAGGTAGGGATGCCGTGGGTCAAAGAAGGGAATCCCGGAGGGCCGCACCTCGATGTCACCACACCCCCAAAACTTGAAGCCAAACTCGTCGGTGCCAGGGTCGAATCCGCCGGCGACTCTGTGAAAAGCCCCTCGCATGGCAAGGGATCCGCGGACATCTCAGGAAGAGGAGGGGGGCCAGAGAAGCCTGCAGAGCTGTAGCGTAGGCCTTGATTTGGGCCCTAGTCGCCCCAACGCCAGAAAACGGTGAATAGGGTGGTGACAGCCGAGGGCGCACATCCCGAGGGGAATCCGCGCCCTCTGCAGAATGAGGACAAGGCCTCGGTGACAAGCTGTAAAACTTACCAGCGGGCGAATGATGCCTCTGGGGCCTCGGCAAAGGACGATGGAGCCGTCAGAATCAGCGGTTTCTGGACCCCTCCGAGGTAGGGGACGGATGCGGAGACGAGAACGATCTGGGCAACGGGCCAAAAGCAACTTCTTCCGACGCTCCGGCCGGGACTTCGGCTTGAGATGCTGCCAAGTGTCGCAGTCCGTAGAATCATGGTGCTTACCCAAACACCACATAGGGTGAGGGTCCGTCGCCGACATCTGACGCGTACAAGAAGTACACATCTAGAAACCCAAAAGCATTTGCACACTGTTCCTCAACGCAAAAGCGTTAAAAGAAGACCTGAAAACAGGCCAAGGACACAATCCGGATCCGCATTGCCAGCGTAAAAGAAGGAAACTGACGTCAGCACGCCAGGGTGAGGGTTATGTGACCTCGCTGACGTCACACCCGCGGACAACGTCAGGGCGGAGTCACGTGGTACAGCCCCTGACACGCAGAGATGCTGTGGCAAAAATAATCCGCATCCAGTCTCACGCCTGGGGATAATTGTATATTAAGGAATCTGCGGCTAGTAGTCTCTATCAGCTATATCAGTTTTAAATAAGACTAATTATGCTATATTTATGTTGAAGACTACAGCACTTTTTCCCTGATCTCGATTTGCCTTAAGAGGTTTCAACCCACCATCGCCCTGCACTATTGTACTTGGTCAATGCCAGCAGACTTTACCGTGCAGACCCACACTATCTATTATGAAAACTAGAGAAAATGCAGAATGAGGAAAACAGACAGTTGACAACATTGAGGTTGCGTAACCACATCTCTCCAACCCTACAGGCTCTCCAGTGGATACCCACAGTATCCACCGACAGCAAGGCATCAATTCTTCAAGGTACTTTGTGTTGCCCAGAGCACTATCCACAGCACAGGACCACCCCTTGTTCAACTGGAACTCTGGCAGAGATCCACAGCATTTGACCATCCCTTGTTCAACTGAAACTTCAGCAGCGATCCATATCCACGGACCATTCCTCGTTTAACGGAAACTTCAGCAGAGATCCATAGCCGCGGACCATCACTCATTCAACTGAAACTTCAGCAGAGATACATAGTCACGGACCATCCCTTGTTCAACTGAAATTTCAGCAGAGATCCATAGCCTCAGACCATCCCTCATTCAACTCAAATTTCAGCAATGTATGGAAAATGGGAATCGCTGTCCAAGACTTGCATCGTTTCTGTCCATTCAACACTTCCAGAATACGTAAATTGGTGGTTCTTCCTTCTCTATTCATAGAGACAAATCTTGAACTCTCTGCCAACAAAAATACGGAACATTCAGGATTACATGGAATTCAGAAAGGCAGTAAAGACCTTTCTGTTCCAAACAGATGACCAATTTCCAATAAAGAACTGCTGAACCAGTGTTCGACTCTGACTAACCGAAGGCTGAATAAACATCACCCTCATTCAGATGTTATGTATCAGCATAAGCAAGTGTATTTTTTTCTCCTCCTCACACCATGCTTAACTTAAGCACAGATGCAATTTTGCCTATCACCGGAGGATAGGAGCATCCTTGTGGTCCTCATTCCTGACAACAAAAGTCCTCTCTTCAAGCCATACTATAAATCAAGACTCTATCACCCAAGCACAACAAAAGGAGTGGACTCCTTCATGCCCACAAGAAGAACACTTCGGTCGTCGTAACGGATTTTAGAGGTAGGCTAGCCACTGAAAACTCAAGCCACGCTCAAGACTTACTCTGGCTCAGCTCAAAATCTTGTTGGAACCTTGAACCCATAATGAGCCAAGCGTTCATATGGCTTCTGCCTGCCTCCCTCCTTCTACCCAGAAGGTGGCATTACTCTCAGATTTTGCAAATGTGTTCACTGGGGAAACAAATTCGAGTCTCAGCATCAGCTCAAGATCCTGTGATTCTGGGCCCATCACTTAAATTCCACGTACCCATAAACAATGCATATGATCTTGTGTAATATAACTGGTGCTCATGTAAAGCGTTCAGCCTTCGGGTATTTAAAAACTGCAGAAAATGAACTAAGAGGTAAAAACAAAGCCTTAATATAAGGAAAGACAAATAGAGAACAATTTCCTGGCTGATTTGTACAAAGCAACACCTGAAAACCTGGATAAACTGCAGGTTACCACTTAAATTTGGTGAACTTAAGCAAATACTTTATTTCACCAAAACTAGTTTTTCTTCATATCGCGTATGAAAGCACTTTTATATATGTGAGTTCAGACTACCAGTTATACAAAACTATCACTTTAAATAAGTATGTCTTAGTGCAGTACTATGTTGTGCTTTATTAATGTTAAAGCTTCCACATTAAACTACACTTCTTTGAATTTTGATGAGACTTTACCATATTTTACTTGATGTTTGTGGTATGATTTACATAGGAAATATTTTCAGGGCTCGGATCGTAATTGGGCTCTAAGATCCAAGTCAGACACTTGGCTCGGCTCTCCCAGTTCGTTTGTTGACTCGCCCACCTCTAAGGGATAGTAGGTACTGCAAGAGTTACGGCAATGCAATACAGTAACTATACAAACGGGCTTCCATCCTGCTATTCGAGGTGTCCCTGCCTGCAGTGCAGTTGCTCTTTTGTTTAAGACTGAGACTACGTGTACTACATATTTTGTGTTATTCATATAAAATCAATAAACCATAGCATGCTGCCACCAAGCAAGTGCTCCCTGGTGTCCACACTAGAAGCAGCCGGGCCAAGGAGCAGGAAACTGTA
This sequence comes from Lissotriton vulgaris, assembly GCF_964263255.1. NCBI lineage: Eukaryota > Metazoa > Chordata > Amphibia > Caudata > Salamandridae > Lissotriton > Lissotriton vulgaris. The sequence continues at coordinate 264,895,281 of NC_141693.1, read as the reverse complement.
GCAGACATACATAGTCATGGAGCAGGTAAGTGGCAGCGTTGTAAGAGGCAGCCACAAGCTCAAATACAGTGACAAAGACGACGTGCACCATCTTAGAGTGGGACCCCTTCTGAGTTTCTTCTGCTGTAGACCGGTGGGGCTCTCCTTGGTCTTACGCCGGATAATAAATGCGTACCCATTGGCTCCCTCCTGCCCCACAGGCAGAGTTTGGCCTTGACAGCTGACATACAGGTGCTGAGACCCCCGAACCAGGAATACTTGCCTTCTCGTCTCCGACCACTCTAGGAAAGCTTGTCCCCCCTCTCCCTTTCACAATTTGTCACCTTTCTTTTCTTATGGCTTTACATGGGATGACATTTTCAGTCTCCCTCAGGAAAGAAGGTTTATTTGCGAAGTCCAGGTGTTTCCACGAGTTAGTGTAGTGGCACACGTGTTACTTGCTAGTACTGTAAGCACGGAAATCAGCCTTGTTTTCTAACCTCGTCCTGGTGTGCTCGAGTGCGTAGAGACTGCAGCGTCCCTACAGCTCCTGTGTCTAGATTACAGCCACACTGCGTGCTCTTGTACCCACTCATGTCTGTCGGACGGCACTGGCGTCCAGAACCCGCAGTCTGTAAATCAGCCGCTCATAACACGCCAAGGTAGCATGGAGGTCAAGTGCTTTTCCAGTCTTTGTAAATATTATTTATGCACAGATGCGGCACGTGCTCCAACACTTTAGTAAACGGCAGGCGCTTTTCCTTTCCTCCTGCTCCTGTGTTTGCCTTCACTTCTCACGCGCCTCCAGCACCATGGTTTGTGCATCATCGCGGCCCAGCGACTCTCCTGGCACGATGGAACGGCCCTGGGAAACTTACCCAGAGACAGGATTCACTTTAAACTGAGCTAAAGATGCAGCTGGTAGAAACAGCCAGGACCATAAAACCCTGCAAGCCCAAAACTCTCCAGTAGTTATCATGGGTAAGAAGAGCATCCTTTCAAGCCCGCACTCCACCCCCAAAACTCTCTAGTGGTTACTATTGTTAAGAAGAGCATCCTTTCAAGCCTTCCCTCCACACCTAAAACTCTTCTATAGTTACCAGTGGAAAAGAACATACTTTCAAGCCCTCCCTCCACCCCCAAAACTCTCCAGTGGTTACTATTGTTAAGAAGAGCATCCTTTCAAGCCCGCCCTCCACACCTAAAACTCTCCTATAGTTACCAGTGGAAAGGAACATACTTTCAAGCCCTCCCTCCACCCCCAAAACTCTCCAGTGGTTACTATTGTTAAGAAGAGCATCCTTTCAAGCCTTCCCTCCACACCTAAAACTCTCCTATAGTTACCAGTGGAAAAGAACATACTATAAGCCCTCTCTCCACCCCCAAAACTCTCTAGTGGCTACTATTGTTAAGAAGAGCATCCTTTCAAGCCCGCCCTCCACACCTAAAACTCTCCTATAGTTACCAGTGGAAAAGAACATACTTTCAAGCCCTCCCTCCACCCCCAAAACTCTCCAGTGGTTACTATGGTTAAGAAGAGCATCCTTTCAAGCCTTCCCTCCACACCTAAAACTCTCCTATAGTTACCAGTGGAAAAGAACATACTTTCAAGCCCTCCCTCCACCCCAAAACTCTCCAGTGGTTACTATTGTTAAGAAGAGCATCCTTTCAAGCCTTCCCTCCACACCTAAAACTCTCCTATAGTTACCAGTGGAAAAGAACATACATTCAAGCCCTCCCTCCACCTCCAAAACTCTCCAGTGGTTACTATTGTTAAGAAGAGCATCCTTTCAAGCCTTCCCTCCACACCTAAAACTCTCCTATAGTTACAATTGGAAAATAACATACTTTCAAGCCCCCCCTCCACCCCCAAAACTCTCCAGTGGTTACTATTGTTAAGAAGAGCATACTTTCAAGCCTTCCCTCCACACCTAAAACTCTCCTATAGTTACAATTGGAAAATAACATACTTTCAAGCCCCCCGTCCACCCCCAAAACTCTCCAGTGGTTACTATTGTTAAGAAGAGCATCCTTTCAAGCCTTCCCTCCACACCTAAAACTCTCCTATAGTTACAAGTGGAAAATAACATACTTTCAAGCCCTCCCTCCACCCCCAAAACTCTCCAGTGGTTACTATTGTTAAGAAGAGCATCCTTACAAGCCTTCCCTCCACACCTAAAACTCTCCTATAGTTACCAGTGGAAAATAACATACTTTCAAGCCCTCTCTCCACCCCCAAAACTCTCTAGTGGTTACTATTGTTAAGAAGAGCATCCTTTCAAGCCCGCCCTCCACACCTACAACTCTCCTATAGTTACCAGTGGAAAAGAACATACTTTCAAGCCCTCCCTCCACCCCCAAAACTCTCCAGTGGTTACTATTGTTAAGAAGAGCATCCTTTCAAGCCTTCCCTCCACACCTGAAACTCTCCTATAGTTACCAGTGGAAAAGAACATACTTTCAAGCCCTCCCTCCACCCCCAAAACTCTCCAGTGGTTACTATTGTTAAGAAGAGCATCCTTTCAAGCCTTTCCTCCACACCTAAAACTCTCCTATAGTTACCAGTGGAAAAGAACATACTTTCAAGCCCTCCCTCCACCCCCAAAACTCTCCAGTGGTTACTATTGTTAAGAAGAGCATCATTTCAAGCCTTCCCTCCACACCTAAAACTCTCCTATAGTTACCAGTGGAAAAGAACATACTATAAGCCCTCTCTCCACCCCCAAAACTCTCCAGTGGTTACTATTGTTAAGAAGAGCATCCTTTCAAGCCTTCCCTCCACACCTAAAACTCTCCTATAGTTACCAGTGGAAAAGAACATACTATAAGCCCTCTCTCCTCCCCCAAAACTCTCTAGTGGTTACTATTGTTAAGAAGAGCATCCTTTCAAGCCTTCCCTCCACACCTAAAACTCTCCTATAGTTACCAGTGGAAAAGAACATACTTTCAAGCCCTCCCTCCACCCCCAAAACTCTCCAGTGGTTACTGTTGTTAAGAAGAGCATCCTTTCAAGCCTTCCCTCCACACCTAAAACTCTCCTATAGTTACCAGTGGAAAAGAACATACTTCCAAGCCCTCCCTCCACCCCCAAAACTCTCTAGTGGTTACTGTTGTTAAGAGGAGCATCCTTTCAAGCCTTCCCTCCACACCTAAAACTCTCCTATAGTTACCAGTGGAAAAGAACATACGTTCAAGCCCTCCCTCCACCCCCAAAACTCTCTAGTGGTTACTATTGTTAAGAAGAGCATCCTTTCAAGCCTTCCCTCCACACCTAAAACTCTCCTATAGTTACCAGTGGAAAAGAACATACTATAAGCCCTCTCTCCACCCCCAAAACTCTCTAGTGGTTACTATTGTTAAGAAGAGCATCCTTTCAAGCCTTCCCTCCACACCTAAAACTCTCCTATAGTTACCAGTGGAAAAGAACATACTTTCTAGCCCTCCCTCCACCCCCAAAACTCTCCAGTGGTTACTATTGTTAAGAAGAGCATCCTTTCAAGCCTTCCCTCCACACCTAAAACTCTCCTATAGTTACCAGTGGAAAAGAACATACTTTCAAGCCCTCCCTCCACCCCCAAAACTCTCCAGTGGTTACTATTGTTAAGAAGAGCATCCTTTCAAGCCTTCCCTCCACACCCAAAACTCTCCTATAGTTACCAGTGGAAAAGAACATACTTTCAAGCCCTCCCTCCACCCCCAAAACTCTCCAGTGGTTACTATTGTTAAGAAGAGCATCCTTTCAAGCCTTCCCTCCACACCTAAAACTCTCCTATAGTTACCAGTGGAAAAGAACATACTTTCAAGCCCTTCCTCCACCCCCAAAACTCTCTAGTGGTTACTGTTGTTAAGAAGAGCATCCTTTCAAGCCTTCCCTCCACACCTAAAACTCTCCTATAGTTACCAGTGGAAAAGAACATACTATAAGCCCTCTCTCCACCCCCAAAACTCTCTAGTGGTTACTATTGTTAAGAAGAGCATCCTTTCAAGCCTTCCCTCCACACCTAAAACTCTCCTATAGTTACCAGTGGAAAAGAACATACTTTCAAGCCCTCCCTCCACCCCCAAAACTCTCCAGTGGTTACTATTGTTAAGAAGAGCATCCTTTCAAGCCTTCCCTCCACACCTAAAACTCTCCTATAGTTACCAGTGGAAAAGAACATACTTTCAAGCCCTCCCTCCACCCCCAAAACTCTCCAGTGGTTACTATTGTTAAGAAGAGCATCCTTTCAAGCCTTCCCTCCACACCTAAAACTCTCCTATAGTTACCAGTGGAAAAGAACATACTTTAAGCCCTCTCTCCACCCCCAAAACTCTCCAGTGGTTACCAGTGGTAAGACGAACATCCTTTCAATCCCTCCCTCCACCCTCACAAGCCTCCAGTGGCTACCTGTGATAAGACAAACATGCTTTCAGGCATGCCCTACGCACCCACTACTCTCCAGTGGTTACCAGTGGTAAGACGAACATCCTTTCAAACCCGCCTTCCACTCCCACAACTCTCTAGTGGTTACAAGTGGTAAGACAAACATGCTTTCAAGCCCGCCCTCCACCCCCAAAACTCTCCAGTGGTGAACAGGAGTAAAATGAAAATCCTTTCAAGTCCTCCATCCACCCGCAAAATTCTCTTGTGGTTAACAGTAGTGAAAATAACATCCTTTCAAGCCCGCACTCAAACCGCAAAATATTCCAGTGGTTACCAGTAGTAAGAAGAACATCCTTTCAAGCCCTTTGGTTGGCACAGAGGGTGACAAATGCAAAAACAACAGTTGATGGACAGAATGTAGAACAATGTTATACATTCACACCAGTACAGAGATCTGGGCCTAAATCCATCATTTTTTTGCTCACCACACCACCCCAGTTCAGACATGGCCATTTGCAAATCAGCCTTGACCCTGTGCCTCATGGGAGCAGTCCATCCCGAACTGCCAAGCCATGTCTTCCCTGGATCGGAATCAAGCATCCTAGGACCTGTTTATGGCTGTCAGCCATCATCAGCCAGGATAGCTTGACTCCAGTGGCGTAGTGAGCACGGGACCCACATCTGGGCATGCCCTTCCCACATAGGGCGAACAGCAAAACACACAAGATGATGGAAGGAATGTTGCATAATGGCAAAACATTCATTCACCCCCAGTCACAGATCTGGGTTTAATCCATCGTTATTTTGCTCACCACACCACCCCAGTTCAGACATGGCCATATACAAATCAGTCTTGACCCAGGTGCCTCATGAGAACAGTCCAGCACGAAATGCCAAGCCATGTCTTCCCTGGACCAGAATCAAGCATCTTAGGACCGGTTACTGGCTATCAGCCGTCAGCAGCCAGGATAGCTTGACTCCAGTGGCGTAGTGAGCACAGGACCCACGTCTGGGCATACCCTTCCCACATAGGGCGAACAGCAAAACACACATGATGATGGACGGGGGAAGTGTAGCCTGTGCCATGGCTCCCCTGCCAAAAAGCTACAAGAGGTGGGCGAGGAAGATGGTGCCCACCTGTGCATGACCCTGCAGCAGCTGACTGCAGTGAGCCAGTGCTAGGACACCAAGCGTGGTGTTCCCAGAGACAAAGAAGGGGACAGCGCCAAGATGAGAAGACATCCAAGGACCCTTTAAGCAAGAAAGGGCAGACGCATGCCGATGCTACTACCAAGCCAAGGCGCCCGCAAGCTACCCCTACCTGCCGTTGTTCCGTCCAGATGAGGAAGGGAAGGATAGGAGCGGAGCGCCGTCCTGAAAATGGATCTTGGGAGACACTAGTGAGCCCAGCATGGAAGGGGAGGTGGCCTGGTAGCCAAAAAGGCTAGAGTACAAGCGAAGACCGGGCCAGTGGCAACCCTGCAACAAGCTCTGTACTGGCATTTTTAGCCCGGAGCTTGCCTGACCACCCCGTTTCGAAAAAGGAGAGACTGTGAACCCTGTACAGAGAGCTCTCTGGGTAGAAAGAGACTTCTAAGAGGGTAGCACGATCTTGGTGGGCTGCAGAGTGGGGAGAGGGAAAGTAGGGACATACTGTGCTCCCCAGTAGGGGGAGAGGCTCAAGAGGCCCACACCAGAAAGCTGCCAAGCCAAGGTGGTAGAAAAGGGGACTAATGCCAAAGTCAGCAGAGGAGAGTGGTAACCCCTGAAATTGCAGCCAGAGATGGGTGTTTGTCCCCAGCGACTGCACAGTGTGCATTTGGCCATAGAGCAGAGGCCACACATGTGCAAGGAAAATCCCTGGTGAAACAAGACAGCCCCTAGTGGTGAACACACAATAACCTGACGCATGGTAGCGCAAGGTGCCAGTGGAGAGCGCCCAAGAAGAGAAAAAAAGGGCATAACGTCAGAGAGGAGTCGAGGGCTACATCTGAAGATCAGACAGTACGAGCAGGGGCCCGGGAGTGAGAGCCCTGCAAGGAAGAGAACCAATGTCATCACAAGGTGTGACAGACCCTGCGAAGTTTGCCTGATTGGAGGCAAGAGCGAGCGCTACAATGGCGTAGCCTTGAGGCACAAGGAGTGCGATCTCAAGTGAAGAGATGACCTGTGAGAGGTCCACGAAGAGGTGACCTGTAAGAAGTCCATGAAGAGGTGACCTGTGAGAGGTCCACGAAGAGGTGACCCTTGAGAGGTCCATGAAGAGGAGACCTGTGAGAGATCCATGAAGAGGTGACCTGTGAGAGTTCCACGAAGAGGTGACCCTTGAGAGGTCCATGAAGAGGAGACCTGTGAGAGGTTCACGAAGAAGAGACCTGTGAGCGGTCCGCGAAGAGGAGACCTGCAAGAAGTCCACGAAGAGGAGACCTGTGAGAGGTCCGCGAAGAGGAGACCTGTGAGAGGTCCGCGAAGAGGAGACCTGTGAGAGGTCCAAGGACAGAGTCAGGTCCTGCAGAGAAGACAGCATGCGACCAGGGAGGTCCGTGTGAAAAGAAGATCACAGTGAGAGGCCTGTTCAGGGAAGAAAGATGAAAAGAGAGTCAGTCTATGAGGGTAAGACGTGACAAGGAAGGTCCAAGTGAATTGACGTCACACGGAGAGGCCTGGTCTGGAGGAAGAGGAAAAGAAGGGAAGTAAAGATGGAAAAGGAGCAGAAAAGTGTGGCATGAGGCCACAGAACTAAAGCACAAAGAAGAAGAGAATGGAATGTAGTATACACCTGGCAAAGTACAGAATAAGAACTGTGACAGTTATCGCAATCAAGTGCATCCCCAAGAACATCCAAGAAGCACTGGACATCTAGAGAGGAGCCCTGTGCATATGAAACACCCAGAGGTCAATGAGACATTTTGGCACTGTGGGAGGCTGGCCGCCTAGGAACCATCTGTGTGCACCGGTAAACCCGATGCCTGCTGGTGAGAGCAATCTCGACCATTGGAACGTCCACCCTTGGGATTGCACGTGAGGCTTGTATGTGGCCCTATTGGGAGTTCTTCAGTGACCCCATGGCCGATGCCAATGAGAGGCCTGCATAGCCCACACAGACCTGTGGCAATCCAGGGGCAAGGGACTATAGGGATTCCTGTGAGAGAGGAGTACTGCCAAGAGAAATGTGTCTGTAGCTGCTCCATGACATTTATCAGGAAGCAACAAAAGCACGCATGAAGACTGGGTTACCCCAAGGACTGTCTGTTATACATGCCTGTGCACCACAGTCTGGGTGGCAAGAACACATTGACCCTGGAAACAACTACCCATGAGGCGGAGCGAGTGACTGAAGGTGGCACTGGTGGCGATTCTCCATAGGCCTATGGTATGGCATCAGAGAGAAACTACGTAGTCCATACAGTCCCATGGAAGCCCGGTAAAAAGGACCTGATGGGTGAGGGGAGATGGGAATCCTGATAAGAGAGGGGAATCCTGGTGAGAGAGGGGAATCCTGGTGAGTTAGGGAAGTCAGAGGTTTGCTCCACCATCGGGCAGCTGGAAGCACTGTGGCATCCGAGGAAGAATCTTCAACAGTTGCTGGGAAGTCAACACTCTTTGGAGGCTTGCTATCCCTGGAGCCGGGGCATCTTTGAAGCTGTATCAGCAACCAACTTCACTTCTGCTCCTCATGCACCCTCACAGCGAACATTGTAAATAGACTTCCATGCAGTGAGACCAGGTGGGACAGGACCAATAGTGCCCAGGTAGACTGTAACAACTTGGACTGGCGGCCGAGAAATCCAGACTTCATTTACACTACCATCTGTGCCCAGAGTAGTCTGGTTAAACCTATGGCGGAGTGCCGTGATACCTGGTGCTCCCAATTTATCCTGTCTTGCCAGCAACCAGAATGGACTCAGTGTAATTTTTGTTTTTTGTTTTTTCTTCTCTCCCACAGGTTGGACTTGTTGTCCCATTTTTAATAAAGGGGAGGGATTCAGTGACCGGCTGGTCACGTTCTAGTGTTTTTAAGTAAGGTGCTCCTACCAGCCACTCCTGGAGGGCTGGCTTCCACACTCAGCCCAAAACCATCCATCACAGATGTCACAGGTCATGTGACCCTGCTATTAAAAGGCACCTGTCCTGGGCCCGTTCCAGATCCCATAACTATATGTCCTTGTCATTAATGTCACTGTGTGAGGGCGTAGGGTCCTGACTTTTACAGGTGGGGGCTGCATTTGCAGCAGTGCGGGCTGCTTTTACTAGGGGCCGGTTTTGCAGTGGTGCCGCTATGTCAGCCCCCAGTAACAAATGCAGCAGGGGGTCTGGTCCATCAAAATTGCCAGTGCTGCTTTGGGTTCCCAATCAGGCCCTACTTCAAACTGATACTAACAACTAATCAATGATTGGGCTGCTAATATATAGTAATTTTGCAGAATCAAACTACTAAAACAACTCGTACAGTCTCCAACTTCAAAACAAATAACACTGGTGCAAACTAAAAAAAACTTTCAGCAACCCAGACACAAAGTGCCCAAAACTGCTGTTCTGAGATTTCGACAAACAACTCCTATGCATCGGATCAGAAGACACTAGATCAGAAAAGCTGTGTGTGCAGAGCAGGCCTGGCCTGTCGATCTCAATACTTTCAACGTTACTGTTAAACTAGGTTATTCCATGCCAAGTTCTATTTCAACAACGGAAGTCCAGGAAGAAGATGAAACCCTGGCATAGTGCCAACAAGCTATTTACTGTCTCTAATTATTTGCAGCCTTTTAGTTACTGCTTTTTTCTGAACCACGGGCCTAGCACCAATAAGTCACTATGGCTGTAAATGGTGTACTTCACAAAATAAGACCATAATTCCAGGCTTTTCATTCCAGACCATGTTGCTCATAAGCAGCGCCTAGCATTGTCAAAGAGTCAACGGTTGACTTGCAAGTCCTTCATATAGGATCACATCCAATTAAAGTGAATGTCACGTCAGCGGCATTACTTGAAAAAATACATGTCTATTTCCTGCAGAATTCATGATCTATTGTAAAGAGCAGAGCTATCCAGCTCTTTGACGTCACAAGGTAAGACCCCAAACAGTTTCACCTCAGCATTAGGTGATATGTTATAGATGGTGCGTGTTAATTGGTTGGGGCTGTTTTAACTTATATAGAAAGCTTCAGGACCCCTTCTAAACAGTAGGGTCTACATTCTAAAAGAAGCACTTCGATATCCACTTTCAATTCATCTTCAAAGAGTCTTTATTGCGATGGAGGATTTCAAAGTAGTTCGAATTGACAAGGAACCGCTAACATTATCTGTGAATGTAACTCTACGTGACAGGTATACCTTTCAATAGCTGATTAACAATTCCATTTGAAGACTACAATAGATATACATGCAGAAACACGTTTGCCAAATTAAATTTCATTAAAAAAATATCTTGATTTTGTTATGTGATTCTTAGAATCTGTCCAGCTCTTTCTCTTGGTTCTAGGAATGGTACAGAGTACAGAGGTGTCTCCTAATATTCCAGTCTCCTGAATACAGTTATTTACAAAGGTAAATCAAAATTATTTTAGATTCCTTGCCTCTCCAGTAATAATGAGACAATCCAACCGCAATGAAACTTTATGTGGGGAATTGTAAGCAATTTGGAAGGACCAAGGACTTTGGACTAAGTAATACCAGGGTTACATTCAATGGATGAATTTAAAGTTTCAGAAGGTACCAGTACAGTATACCACAAAAGTATGGTTGACTTCAAGTTAGCTCTGCCACTTTGGCTTCTGTGGTAGTGTTTAACCCACTTAATGGAGAAGGAGGGGTGTCATTAGCCCTAATTGAGGCTAGGAAAATAGATTTCTATTCTCCCTGGTTGGATATTAAAAGACAGGTAAAACCATAAAGAGTGGAGATGGCAAGGGATGGCTTAACTCACTATGCACAAAAACTAGAAAGCCCCTGACTTTAGCTTTAAAGCTAACCCCAGGAACCCCGCTCACATAAGAATGCTCTGGGCTTCATATAATTCTGCAAGGAAAGCAAGAGATAAAGAACTCAGAGAGGCCCTATGGGCTGACATGGAAAAGGCAGCCAGTTATGGTAACAGCTGCAAATTTTGGAAGTTAGTCAACGCACCATATTTAAAAACCCCAAATGATCCCACAACGGATGTCAATGTCGATGAGGAGTCATGGGTAACTCATTATGAGAGCATCTTTGCCTCAAATCTCGACACTAATAATCATAAAGTGACAACATTGGAAACGCATCATACACCTATATTCTTTTCACTTAAATGAAGTACAGGTGGCGCTGAGTTCATGTAGCTCGGGTAAGGCCCCTGGACCAGACGGGGTCCCAATCGACTTCTTTCAAACTAACCCCGGCCTGTGGATGCCACTCCTAACCAATACCCTAAATAGCAGAGCCCAAACAGGCCCTCCCCTCATGGTCTTCAGGGGTCATAGTGCCCATCTATAAAAAAGGGGATAGAGCTGCCCAAAAAAACTATAGACCAATATCCCTGCTGGACACAACATCAAAGCCAGTATGGCTTTCAGCAGGGAAGAGATACTACTGTAGACAAATGCCTGAATTTAGCATTGACTATTGAAAAATATACAAATATGAAAGATGGCAAACCATATATGGCATTCATGGACCTCAGCGCGGCGTTCGACTGCGTGGTCCATGATAAATTATGGGACATAATGGACTCGATGGGGGTTGATCATGCTATTTTAAATTATATAAGGCAATCTTATGTAAACGCTACAGCGTCAGTGCGCTATACTAAAACTGGTGACTGTACAAGCCATTTCAAAGTTTCCAAAAGAGTAAGACAGGGCTGTGTACTGGCCCCATTCCTCTTCTCCTTATACACAAATGGAGTTGAGAAGGCACTTACAGTGGCCACTAGGGACGTTCCCATCTTCGAAAATCAAATTTTACCAATACTGTCTTATGCAGACGACGCTGTTTTAATTGCAATAACAGGGATTGGGCTACAAAAGCTTATAACAGCGTATGTCACTTTTATGGATCATTAAGCCTAAAAGTAAATCAAGCAAAGTCCTTTATAATCATAGCTGGTAGCACTAAAAGAGACAAAGTCCCATATTTTAGCACAGACACAGGGAAAATTGAGATTGTAGACTCTTTTCCCTACCTGGGTATTCTTTTCGACAAAGACCTGACATGGGCAAAATTGATGGAAGGAAGAAGGCTGGTGATGGAGAGGGGTAGCATGGCCATAAAAACCTTTGCAAAGAAATTGGGTGCCAAACCCTTATTGCCATTAAAACACATATATCAGGCAAGAGTAAACACAGCAGTGACCTATGGTGCTGGGGTATGGGCACGGTTACATCTACACCACTACAAATTATAGAAAATAATTTTTTTAAATCAGTAGTTGGTCTCCCTCCTTTTTTTGCAAATGGTATTTTACATACTGAATTGGTCCTCCCCTATATATCAGAATATATACATCTAGCCCCGCTCCTCCTATGGCACTCTATATGGAGGAGAGATACAGTACTGTTGACCCAAATGGTAATAAGGAACTGTATAGCGATGGATAACTGGAAAAGGTCAAAGTGGCTAAGTTGCGTGGAGTTAGTCTTAAAAGAGATAGGGCTCCACTAACTTTTTAGTGCATGAAGGTGTCTAAGCAGAAAGTCATCGGCATGTTTATGTTAAAGGCTGAACACAAGCACAGGTAATATTATCAGGAGAAATCCACAGCACAGGTTTATCACCTTAACCCACCGCCTATGGCGGGAGACTTTCCTATTTAGCCAACATAAACAGTGCACGCCATAGATTTATACTGCTAAGATTCCGCACTAATTTAATTTCCTTAATGCTTGGTTATCCAGAAAAACATATAACCATTCCAACTTAATCATGTGTCCGTGTGATAATTTATCACCACAATCCGAATTGCATATATTCCTATTCTGTGGGCTCTATGAGAGCGATCGGAAGGCATACCTGAAGCCAATTCTAAAGAAAATGGGACACAAACAGTGCCGGGTAGCATTATTCTATCTAAAAACACTACCCGATCCCTTGGCTTGCTACTCTGTAGCAAAATTCTTATGGGCCTGTATGAAGAAAAGAAAGGGGTTGACCTTTAGCCCATTAAGCTGATTGTAAATTTTAATGAATTAATATTCGAGAAATGATTTGCCTCTTTTATTATGTTTTTTAATCATGAATGTTTTCTAGGATCATGAAGAAAAATGTTGGAATCTTAAAGATAATATTCTTGTAACAACATTTTTATTAATATATTTATTATGTGTGCTTTTATGGTCATTTCTAATATGATCGAATAAAGATGATGATGATGGCAGGTAAAATCTCAGTTCAGTAAGCCCCTCACACTCCTGGACTCTCAGCATCACTCTACCTTCTGCCTTAATGATAGCTAGAACAATCCACCTCATGGCTCCTGTATAGTCTGCAAACTGGGAATAGCAATGTTTTTTGGACATGGGTACATATGCTTTGGTTCGGTAATGTGCTTCAGTGCAATGGAAGCTCTTGTAACTTTCTGTTAGGGCTAAAAATTAGGTCAGAATCCTGAAAAGGGTCATCCACCATGAATTTGTGCTCCATCCACAGAGCAAGTGTCTTCATAAGCCTAAATCCTGAAACGGTTATATGTCTGAATATCAAGGCAAAAAATATCGACATACAAGAATGTAGAGGCCAGAATATTGATTACCACTATAAAATAAAGGTAAGTACATGTAAGTAAATAAAGATTTACTACTCTTAACTCCAAATCTACATACCTTGATGATGTATATATCATCAAGGCAAGTAGATTTCCTCTGGCCAGATGATGAACATCCAACATGGATGGAGACAGGTCCGAGGCCTGTGGGAGAGATGATTAGTGGCTCTCTTCGAACAGGAAAAGGCTTCTGTCATTGGTGCAAGAGAGTAAGATTACCAGGCTGTGTCACTAACACATGCTTACTCAACTGTAGTTTGTAGATCACTGCAAAAGTTCTTCTTGGACCACTGGACCAACTTCCCAACTATCTCTTGTTCTTCACTAAAGCAGTGTCCAAAGTCTTTGGGGTAGAGAGAGCAGGCAGTCCTGGATTCTTCATTGCGATATCCACCTGGGTGGTGCTACTTGTTATCCAAGCAGTGCTCTGAAAACAGGTAGGGCTGTTTCTCATTAAATGGGGAAGCCCGTGAGTCCTTGTAGGCATTCAAACAACCCTACCAGCCATTTTGGATTGCTCACAACACAAATCAAATGGAAGCGTTCTATCTTCGTTCAGCACCAGAGGACAGGCATGGAGTTTTAAAGAGATGGTACCACCTGTAGAAGAGTACCACATGGGTAACAATGTTTACAAGTATTTACACTACAATGCATGGCACACCCTCATTAGCGGTGCTATCGGAGATTTTAAAACGTATATAGATAAAGCATTGGGCTTCACCTGCTCCAGATTTTGGAATAAAATCAACAGATAATTTTGATACTGTCTCTTGAATAGTACTGAGTAACTTTTGTGGAGAAGCTAAAGTTATGGCAGAGCACCAGTGGCTGGCAACAGTTTCTCTTTAGGATTGTGACCGGCATCTTCCAAACATTATTTCAGAAGCTTACACCTCTGTGGGTCATTGTCCCTTAGATGCACAGGCTATAAAAGCATTAAATGAGAGTGAAGGTTCCAGCAAGGAATAAGCTGTGTCAGAGAAAAAAACACAGAAAGCAAAATGAAAAACAAAGACTGCATATCCTTCAATACAGGAATCCAGCAGGGCTGGATATAATTTGAAGAGATTGTGATCGCAATCAAGTAGTCAGCTCGGTATCAGTATCCTGATAACTGTTCTTCCCATTCTTTTCAGGACTCAGGGGACAGTAAAAGGTCAGACAGAAGTGGCACGACTGAGTATTACAGAAAATATGAATATATCAAGCAGAAAAGTGAATCCGGGTGTGAAAGTAGAAGTTATTATACAGAAGGAAGAGAAAAATTTGAACTCCAGGCTCACTTTAAGAAAAAGAAAGTGGCTAGTCCTGCAAACTACGGACATTTCTGTGGAATACGACTTGGGTGGCAGCGCTTCTGGCAGCGCAGCAGAAGTAACAATAGTTCACCAGACTCTCAAGGTGCATCTAGTGGTGACTCCAACTAAAGAATATATACAGGCTGAGACACCCTAAACCCTCCAGACAGAGTTCATGAGACAGAAATACAAATTGAGGGTGATGTACACAATACACGCCATATTCTGGTATCACTTATCACATGCTTATTAAATCACCCTTGCAATGGATAGCTGGTCTCCGGTTTTTGGAGTTGAAGCACCTCAAGGTGAGAAGGTGATAAGATAAGCATTTTTCTCCTTAGTATCTGAAGACCTATAAGATATATAGGTGAGTGTACTCTGAAACAGGCTCTTGTATTGTGTAGAAACCAAACATTTTGGGATAAAGAACCTATTCCACTTGTGGATCCCTCAAGGTGAAAGTCCCAGGCAAATGCTTCATGTCTTTTGAAGTCAGCAGGTAAGCACAATCTAACAGCTGTTTTAGATCAGCTGCAATATCAAGATATAACAGTGCCTTGTCATTCCACAATAAACATCCCTCTTTTTCCAGTATTGAAGCCTGATAATAGATTATTAAGATTAATGAAATTTAAATGCACATACATGCACACATGCTGTAGACAATGTTCACAATTCTGAACTAATGTTGAATCTAGTAGGAAAAAAGAATAAAACGACCTTAGACATACCTTATGGATTATTCAGTCAAAAGATAGCACCTTAATCCACCCTCCTCCCACCCACATCCGGAAATGGATAAGAGCTAGGGGCCATCTTGCCCGCGCAGCGGGCGGGCGCAGTGGGCGCGCCGATGGCGCGCCTAAAGCAAGCCCGTCTGCGCCCGTCTGCGCCCGTCCGCGCCGGACCCGAGCCTAGTGCCAGACCCCCTGCCTCTCGCCCCCCAACAATCACCTGGACCGGTAATCAGCTTATTCAATTAAGACAAGGCGCCTGCAGCCCCGCTACCTGCTGTAACCCCCAATGCCTGGAAACTTCTACTTATTCCTGCTCACGGTGTAAATTCTCTATTCCCGCTTTTAAAAAGCGGAATCTTCACACTCTGAAAGTTATGAAGCCCCAGCCCCCCGCTTCCTTAAAAGCAGCCTTAATAAACTGTAGATCTCTACCTGCACATGCCTCTGATATTTGGCTTTCGCTGGACATTCACAAATGGGATATATTATTTCTTACAGAAACTTGGCTCAAAGACTCGTCCAAACCGGACACACACTTGGCCACTCCCCCTGGCTATCGACTGCTAGGCATTAATCGAGACAACTCCAAATCTGGAGGGGGCCTCGCCGTTATCGTGAAATCCCACCTGATCCTGAATATTATAAAAATACCTAACCTTGGGCTTATTGAAGCCATGCATCTCACGATTATGGATTCCGCCATCACTATCTTTGCCGGCATCCTGGTCTACAACCCCCCCACTGCCACTTCTCTTCTCTCAACTCCCTGCTGCACTCAATCGCGGACATCTCCCTCAAACACTCTTACTTTACAGTGCTGGGAGATTTCAATCTACATATCGACAATCCCTCTTGTGCACAAGCTTCCTCTCTTCTTGAAACCTTACAAGGACTCGCCCTGTCCCAATTAGTTAAAGGCCCCACTCACAAAGCAGGTCATACGCTTGATCTTATTTTTACGAATCATCCCGGTATCTCTTCCCTTCCTCCCCTACCCCTCCCTTGGTCAGACCATTTCCTTCTCCCTATTGAAATCACTATTCCTTCCCCGCCCCTTCCTTCCTTTCTCAACAGAGATAGTGGTCGCAAATGGTCCAAAGTCACGTGTGAGTCCATCAACTCTTGTTTTCATTTTCAATTCAATCTGTCGGAAGATCTTAATAAGGAAACTGTTAGATACAACTCTGCTCTTACTTCTTCACTAGATACCATTGCCCCTCTAGCTCATTTGAATTCCTCCAGATCTCGCCCATCCGCCCCTTGGTTCTCCCCCATGCTGCGTGAGGAAAAGAGTAGGTGCAAACAGTTGGAACGCAAATGGCGCCAGGCCTATGACCCCATTACCAAATTGGCCTATAAAACGGCCCTGAACAAGTTCCAAAAACTCAAACGTTCCACGATGAGAGCCTACTTCTCAAAACTTATTCAACAGGCAGAGAATTCTTCTAAAACTCTCTTCACAATTGTGAAGGATTTTGTGAATCCTCCCGCCTTGAAAGCCCAGTGCGTCCCCACTCAAGCTCTTTGCAATGGACTCTCTGATTTTTTTCAGGAAAAAATCATTAAACTATCTTCCTCCTTTGACTCCGTTTCACCTAGTCCTCAGTCAGAAGTATCATACCTCCAACATTGCTCCTTTAATTCTTTCAATGAGCTGACGCCAGATTTAGCTTTGACACTTTTAAATAAGGTCAACTCAGGCTCACCACTAGACCTAGTCCCTGCCAAAGTGATGGGCAATCTCTCCCCTGTTTTAATCAACCCTCTCCTTTCCATCTGGAACTCTTCCTTGACCCGTGGTCAATTTCCTTCAGTCTGGAAACAGGCTAGGCTGCTCCCCATCCTAAAGAAACCAGATGCGGATCCATCCCAATTCAGCAATTATCGACCCATATCGCTTTTGCCTAAACCTGCCAAAGTTTTAGAGAAAGTAGTTCAGAAACAATTGGCCCTGTACTTAGAAACAAACCAGTTGCTGCACGATTCACAGTCCGGTTTTAGAACCGGTTACAGCACAGAGACTGCGCTACTGGAAGTATCCGAGACTATTCGGGAATCAGTGGACAGGGGCGAGGAGGCCATGCTGGTCCTCCTCGACCTGTCCGCTGCATTCGACACTGTGTCACATGACATACTTGCGACTCGTCTACAGCAGCTGGGGATTGGTGGCACGGCCCTGGCATGGATTAAATCCTTTCTTTCCGGACGTTCCCAAAGGGTACTGCTGCGCCCATTCGAATCAGAGGACAAACCCCTTATGTGCGGTGTGCCTCAGGGCTCCGCCTTAAGCCCTCTTTTGTTTAACGCATATTTGGGCCCGCTTGCCAGGGTAGTTGAGTCATGGGGGGTCAGGGTGGTCTCATACGCTGATGATACTCAGCTTGTTTTTTCATTCAGAGACCACTCAGACTCCCACTTCTCCAACTTTCGCAACTGCCTTGGCAACATCTGCGCATGGATGGCTGCTAATCATCTGGCCCTAAATACGGATAAAACTGAGGTACTTTTTTTTAGCCAGAAATCTGCTCCCCCCGCTACCTTGTGGTGGCCTACTGTCTTGAATCCCCCACCCAATCCAGTACAGTCAGCCCGCAACCTTGGCTTCCTATTTGACAACACCATGTCTTGTAAAGCTCAGGTCAACAAAGTTACTGCGGCCTGCTTCAATAGGCTGCGTATGATTAGGAAGATTTTTCCCTATCTCCCCCAGACATCCCGCAAAACGATTGTCCAGGCATTCATTACGGCACATCTGGACTACGCCAACAGCCTATATGCCGGTGCTCCCCTCTATCTTATAGACCGATTGCAAATCGTTCAGAACGCGGCAGCGAGGCTCATTGGAAACATCCCTACCCGCAACTCGGTCAGAGCCTATCGGAATGACCTACATTGGCTTCCCATCGCCCGACGTATTGAGTTCAAAATCTTGATCCTTGCCTTTCGGGCTATTCATGGAATTGGCCCGGCTTACCTGAGCAAAAGACTCAAGATATCTTCATCAGTAAGACATCTGAGATCAAACAGCCTTCGCCTACTGACTGTTCCCAGATTTAGGCTTACCCGAAGTGGCGGCAGAACTTTCGCCGTTACGGCAGCCAAGCACTGGTATAGCCTACCTCTGGACCTTAGGTTCATTGAGTCAGAGCAAGTCTTCCTACGCAAACTAAAAACCTGGCTGTTCACCAAACTCTGATTAGATGAGCCTCTGCAGCCCCAGGTTTTGTATGGTTTTGAACCAGGCCAGGTAACCCCCTCTAGTGATTAACCTGTACTCTTAGCGCCGGGACACCCCCGCTGGGGGTAGCCGCGCGCTTTATAAGCTTCTTAAATAAATAAATAAATAAATAAATCCTAATACCTAACTGCCCTTTCATTTGGCAGTTTTCAGTACACTTACACAAGATTGCCTATGCGGAATAAGAAGAGCTCTGGACTCTTTTAAGCAAGAATCATGGATATCTTACAAGAAGAACCCAAGTTGCCATCATATATAATAATGATATAGACATTATGCACAATTACTTGTCTGAACATCTGACTAGGGTGGACAGTGACTCTATTAGTTCGACATGTGTATAAAATTAATTCTAAGAAACCTAAAATGGCTTATTTAAATGTGGTTTTCCTTTGATGTGAACTATCCAGTGAGGGTAAATGCTTGGCACTCAGCTTCTTCCAGAATTGTGCCACATTACAGCATTTGAACACAGTAAGGAAGTTACAAGCCATGACAGGGTTGCTTAACTCTGAAAAAGCTTACTTGCCTCATTGTACTGAGTAAGTGAAGCTCTTGTATGAATTAATCAGTTCTGCATCTTCCGAAAAACATTGGATGAAAGCGCACACAGCTATCCTAAAGGGTATTCAAGCAGACTTGTTACAGACTACGGGGCAGATTTACAAGCCCCTTGCAACACTTTTGAGCCACCATTAGCAGCGTAAACAATGCGCCATGTTGTGGCCAATTTACAATGTGGCGCATCTAGGGAGATGCGTCACCTTGTTAAGCCCTGCGCCACATTATACCTGCATCAGGTATAATGTGTGCAGGGTGGGCATTCCCACTCAAAGAACCATGTAGAACTGACACAGTGAAATTTACAACATTTCCTCTCATCACTCTATGCCTTCACTGCATCAAAATCCCTACGCCTGCTCGGACCAGGAGTAAGGAATGACTCAAGGCTTTCTATTGTGGCACATTGCTGGAGTTCCCTTTCAATATTCCTACACTCTTGCTAAAGGTAATGTTCCTATGGTTTTCATATCAGGAGTAAAAGACATATTCCAAATGAGCAAGCTAGGTTAGCTTTAATTAGGGCATCTCATAAGGGGATAGCATCTGTTCATGCTGGCATGATCACCACTGTATCAATGCTATTGCAACATACTAGTACTCATATTTGCCATATTTACCAAAGGTTACACAAAAATATGTGCAGCAATGCAATATTTGCCAACAGATTAAACACTCTACTATTGTAAGACCAGATCAGACTTCCTTTACTATCTCTGATAAACCCTTCAAGGTAATTTTTCTCAAACATATCTGCCCAACCCAGAGTGTTAACTGATATAAATATATATTGGTTGAAGACAACTCATGCTCCAGATTCCTTTGAGTTTGGCCACAAAACACTGCCACTGCTCGAGCAGTCATAAAAGACTTGTAGTGCCTAGTAGCAATGGTAATCATTCATACCTTTCATTCAGATAACCCCCCTGCATTTGCAGCAAAGGCATTCATGCATGCCATGCCTACTTTGGGAGTATGACTGCTATATTTGCACCGCTTCTGCCCAGAATCTAACAGAGTTGTAGAACACATCAGTATTACAGTTAAACAAACCTTGACCACTAGGGTATTGGATAAAGGTTTAAATTGGCTGCGTTCCCTGTGTGGTATTAAGATAGCCACAAATAACTTGCCTAAAGGAGTATTAGGTGGTCACACCCTATACAAGATGCGCTTTGCAGGACCAATGTATATGTGTGATCTATCTGGATGTGTCTATAAATATTTCAGAGTCAAAATCATCTGAAGGTTTTTTTTAAGTTCACTCTGTTCTAGAATATTCAAGAAACTAAAACTAAACTATCTAATGTCAAGAACTCTGATTCTGCCACCAATGAAGATAGGATTCTTAAAGCTGCTGACAGGTTGTATCCCAAATAATGAGAACCAGTTCAAGAGAAGATACCTAATAAACATTTCTCCTGGCCATCTTACAGATGCTTGGGGTAGAAGGCAATCAAACAGTAATTTTGCCACCATTGCCTAATGCAAAGAAAATAGGAAACCGTTGTTCAATCACATAAAAAACATTTATGGCGGATTTGGGGCACACATTGACACAAAGGCACCTCTGGAGTAGATCAGCCCATCTTCTCCAGACTTTGAAAGAACTATCCCAGGATTGTATTGTTGATGATAATTTTGCTTTTTATGCATGTGAACTAAAATCCTTACAAGACAGTTCTGTTCCCTACCGTTCAGGAATTGCAACAGCATTTTTCTTCTCTCACCGCACATCAGGATCATCCTGTTGTGAATATCACTGTGTATCCTGTGCAGGATAGTGCTGTTTGGGAAAAGGTTCCCTATCACATTATTGGTCAGGCAGAAAAAAATCAAATTCCTTAGGTTTTGTAAATATCCCTAGATGATATTATAGTTCATGGATCCTTTGTAAATTTGTGGAGCATAAATGTTGTTACACTACTAATGTATGGCTTAAATATGTGTACCACTTTAAACAATGATAATAATTGTTTGAAGGCTGGAAATCAAGAGTTGTTTTGTTTTCATCAATAGAGGCATCTTCGTTTTAATAGAACAAATAGCCCTTGAAAAATGTATAATTATAAACAGTGGGAGTAGTGTCGGACCTCACCCACAAATAGTCCCTAGATGTTTCCAGAAAAGGTTCCTTTATTTTAACAGTGATGGCAGATCATATCCATCTGCCTTTTATGTTCCCAAGAACCAGAAAGACTTCACTAGATGTGATCAGTAAGCATAGGTTAATTTATTCTGCACAGTGTATTGACTCACTTGAAGTTCTAAGTAATGAATATTGGGAAGAAAATACAAGTGAATACAGCATTTGGGTAAGTAGGTTCTGGCAAATGAAAGGTACAGAAACTTTAGTTAGAGCATGCATGAACCTAAAGAAGTTATACTTTTGAACAAGACGATTCAGAAGATCACATAAAAGGATAAAAGGATTTGAGTCTACTAAAGACCTAGCAACACCATCCATTGCAAAAGTAAATTCAACACAATTCCTAGGCTGGCAATGGAAAGAAAATATTACTGATGCTGAGATCAATAATAGGGTGCAAAATAGGGCATATAATTGTACTGCATTTAAGTCTGATAGAAACGCATTGCCAATAGATACTGATGTATGCATGACCAGGATTCTTGCCAAAGCTGCTTCTCCATTAGCAAACAGACCATATACTGATGCACCATAAATTCCGAGTTGACAGTAACCACATACAATCTTGGCAAGTTGTGCAAAGGTGGCTAACTCATTATAGTCAAATGTTGTGAAAGAACACCTGACATGGCCTTTAATAGTTTCCTCCTGAGACCACAGCTTGTCAAAAACAAATGGTTCCTATGCGCTTTAATACATACCATCATTAAAGAAAAGCAGGAATATTGAGAAAGAGTAGACACCGAAAGAATTAGGGAAGCTGGCAAAGAAATAATACACATTTAAGGTCAGAGACGTTGGCTTCCAGGCACCCTCAAAACAAGTATACAGAATTTTCTCAGCTCTTAATCTTCTAAAATATTATTTAAGTAATTTGCAACAAGGACATGCTCAGGTGAGAGGTAAATTGGGCATTACAAACCCCGAGAGACAGTAAAATGCCATGGCAGTTATAAGTTAAATTGCCATGTTTGACCACTACAATTGACCTCAAGACTGGCAACGGTGGATACAAAAGAAGCATACTACACCACCCTATTTCTGTGCCTCTGGGTTGGTATGAAAAAATATACAATGCTTTTCTTTACAAAGAATGGAAATTTCCATTTAAATGTCAATGCTTGACAAATGACAATCATGCATTCATATGCACATGTGCCTGCACTAATCCGCCAGGATATTTACTCCTGTGTGACAATCACTCTGCCCAATGGCTTGCAAACTTTTAAAGACCTGCCTTGCTAGTAAATTACTTGTGGCACCTGCTCCATTAATACCTTTTTATTACACACTCCTAGGGTATGGTTCACATTTAATCAGGACGAATAAGCACCCTGTGGAATAACTCCAGATTTAACTTTCCTGTTAACCATTCAAAACAGTAAAATATTGTGGTGTTACACTGTATCCTCCTCCAAAGAAATTGTTGAAAAGTGTTCTAAGGTCAACGATAGACATTGTAAATATATGCTTTGATAAGAAAAACCAGTTTGTTGCAATACAAATGCACAAATATGTGTTTTTAAACTCTTCAGTAGAAACGTTTGTTTTACAAATACCCCAGTCTGAGGCTGAAATCCAGAGACTCCTGCAGACACAAATTCCAACTCATTTTACTGATCTGAAGCACATCATTTTCTATTCATTAAACAGGCACAAATAAAAGTTTTTAACAGCACTGGATCTGGCCTACTGACTGGCGTTAAAACTATTTTGGATTCATTCTTCAGTTCATATTTTTCTTCTAGTAAAGAAATAAAGTTGGCATACATGCCATTGTGAATAGAAATGACAGCCACCTGACTGAACAACAATGTTGTGAAGATATGACATTCTACTGCAAGGGAGAATTATGGGATGCAAGAAGTGCAAACTGGACTCTGTCATTTCGCAAGTCTCAAGCTCCTCGAGTGAGACCGTCTTTTTGGTGCATGAATGGTTTTGAAACAATTTGCTTGGCTATTGGAATTACCAATGATACTATTGTTCTAAATGAGACAAGTGAATCGAGCAGTAAGATTCCATCAATCATACTGCACTACAATACAGCTAGCTACGGGAAAATGTGCAGTATATTGTGATTCCCCCAATATTGGAAACACCAGCTCCAACAACGGCTTTGGCAAGAGTCAAACCAATAGCAGTGTTGTTCTGCTACTAATTGTTTACTCTGAAACATTAAACGATGACTAAATAATGTTATATAAGCTAAGCAGAGGTGTGAACGGTTAGAGAGGAACTTTTAGCCAGGCTACACATACGAGTTGGTCATGCAGATTCACGTCACCTATTTTTTCTGAAGGCTAGCAGGAGCAAGTTAGTCTTCACATGCTCAGTTTACCAGCCCTGCTGTCAGCAGAGATGAAAATAGCAGACTCTCGACAATTTTGTAGATACCCATCTACCTTTGGTATCAGCAGTACTCTGTAAGACGTCAATATTGGCTCTCTTTGCAATTAAGGTTAATACCCCGTTCCTTTTTCCTAGGGCATCCGAGCCGATTGCCTCGCTGTACAATCTATTCTTCATGGAGTTAAATTGTGGCGAGTCAATTTTAGTTTCTTGCAATAATATTATATCACCCTTTTGCCTGTGTAAGTAGTCGAGTATTTTTCTCTTCTTGACCGGATGATTGATGCCCTTTACGTTAAGTGAAACGATTTTAATAGACTGGTTGTTTGGGACCATGATATGAGGGGAAGTGTGATTGGTAGCACATCACGATAAGCGAATCATGAGTGGTGGTAGTTGCTACGTGCATGTGTCGTATAAGGCAAAAAGACCACAAGTTGGGCGTACATTGATGGAAGATAGAGATAATGGAGAAGCAAGGATCTGCTGTTCCATCACACATGAGTAAATACACACATCTGGCACTGTCACTGAAATACGAGGAGAAGCTGTTTAAACACAAAGTCAGGCAAGAAAATAAGAACAAAGGAAGAAAAAATAACAATATGAACAAGATCCCCCACCAACCCCCCCTCGCCCCAATCCCTCACTCCCCACCCAAAAAGTACTCTAAGGACATGGCGACCAGTGAGAAAGAGCAACAACAACAACTCCTCTCTTGCAGATTACACCCTGCTCAATCGTTACAGAGTTCGGAACAGCTAACATTAACATTAAGAGGTGCCACGTGCATATACTGGGAATATCGCATACAATTAACGATCAGCACTAAAAGCAGTCTTTAAAGTACATCGGAGAATGCAAAATACAACTGAGTTAACTGACTCAAACACATTATATCCAAAAAGTGCGTCATGTGACAAAGCATAACTACAACATATAGCCACCATAAGAGCTATGACTGGGTCACTGACATATGCAGTAATCGATCAGAATTGAAATTAGTGTACTTAAGTTACATCAAAGAATGCAAGAGACAATTACCTCCCCACATTACATCCAAGTGAGCATCATGTGGTACTGTGGAACCCAATAGGAAACCCAGTAGGGGTTAAGCTATCACTTAAGGGTCAACAAGTATTAATTGGGAACAGTACATGGAGAATGCAGCTGGTCGCAGCGAGAAGTGGGGCAACAGTTGGTTCAGTCATATTATATTAAAAAGCCTGTCTTACCACACTGCGAAACACATCCTGGAGCATAGGACTTCTGAGACATACATTCGCAATAACACTTGTGAATAAAACAACCTTCAGCAAGACCCATCTGTAGACAAAGGACATGGGGGTCATAAACCTCGACCGTAAGATAACTGTTGGCCGAAGAAGGATTGCTAACAGGCTCGCTGGTGAGCTATGATGTGAACAGTATGATCAGTATATGCTAGGTGTCCACATCAGGAGCACTCAATGCAGCTTTGTCCGTTGAAGACTCGTCTGGGCCATCGAGAAATTTCTTTAGATGTGACGGATCCGTAAATATATGTGGAACTCCTTGTATCAGGACTAGGAATCGCGCCGGGCCCACAAAGCCGAATTGATAGTTGAGCGTGCGTAACCTTGGACGAAGAGCTAGGAAGTTTTTCCTTATGTTAACAGTTTCCTTGCAGTAGTCCTGGGAGATGTATATTTTGCTAGTCTTCCACAATATGTGGTTGTGTTTGCGCATGAATGACAAAATTTGCTCCAAATGCTGGTACCTGAGCGGTTTACAGACAATCGGTCTGGGGCCCTTTTGACCTGGCGTAATACGAGCTGGAACTCTGTGGGCTCGGTTGAACTCCAACGGATTGCCGAAGGAAAGATTGGTGGCCCGCGGGAACCAGGACTCCAGGAAAGATACGCATCATCCGTCTTTATCTTCTGCGCCTTCCGGAATGCCGAAGATGTGCAGGTTCCCCCTGCGATTCCTGTCTTCCAACTCAGACAGGCTCCTTGACATGAAGGTTGTTGAGAGTGTAACCAATGTCTATGCCCCCAATAAGGACGACCCAAGTTTTTGGAAAGAGTTATCCGACCACATTAACACGATCCCAGACAATGCAACACACTTCTTTGGTGGTGACCTTAATCTCCCTCTTGATCCCCATTTGGATAGAGACTCTCGCTGCCCTTTTTGCCTGAATAGTTCGCACAAATCACTCATCAATCTCTGCTCCCACTACAACTTGATCGACTCATGGAGACTGTTGAATCCAACAGGGAGGGATTATACTTTTTACTCACCTCCACCCAAATCATACTCACGCATAGACAACATCCTCACCCCTGGTCACTCCTCTGCCGATATTGAGGACACTTCCATTGAACCACGTGTAATTTCTAATCATTCTTGCATCACGATGACACTGGCAGTACATAATGAGGTTAAAAAGTCGAATATATGGAGATTCAACAACGCGGTATTAAAGAATGATGCGAATAGGAAGGCTATTGAAGCAGTGATACAAGAGTACCTTGCTCACAATAAGAATGGGGACACTACCGATCTTACGAGATGGGAGGCCCTTAAGACCACCGTTAGAGGAATAATAATCAAGATTCGTGCAGCCATGAATAAAGACGCCAACAATAATCTAACACGTCTAGAACAGGAGATTTAAACATTAGAAAAGAGACACGTAATTTCTAAAGACCCTCAGGCCCTAAATGACATGATAACCAAAAAATATGAATATAACAAAATTATTAGTGAGAGAGCTGGAATCTGGCTTAAGAATCACAAAACCTTCAAGCTATGCTATACTAACAAGGCTGGTAAGAGCCTTGCATCTTATCTGAAATTTAAGCTGCAGCAAACAGCTATTAAGAGCTTGGTAGATAAATCAGGGACGCCACACTCAGATCCCACTAAAATTGCTGACATCTTTAAAGATTTCTATAGTGACTTGTATAGTAAAAACAGAGAGCTTAGTGACTCAAAATTAGGAAAATAACTGGACAATTGTGCTCTTCCTTCTCTTTCGCTGCAAGACCAGGCGGACCTTAACCTTCCCATATCCACTGCAAACATTGAGCAAGCCATCAAAACTCTCAAAACCGGGAAAGCTCCGGGCCCAGATGGGTTCAGCGCTATGTTTAACAAGAGCTTCTCCTCAACCCTAGTAGAGCCTCTCAAAGACTTATATGTAGGCTTCACTAATAATGGTCAAGTCACTGGTACCCCTGCAGAAGCTATTATAGCGGGAATCCCAAAGGACGGGAAAGACCCGACATCCCCGAAGAATTACAAACCATTATCGCTGATCAACCTCGACTGTAAAATTTATGCTATGGATTCAGAAAATCTTCCCCAAACTATTCACCCGTCACAGGTAGGGTGGTTTCTTAAAAACAGACTGTCTAGCGACAACACCCGCACCCTAACACATATAAAAGAAAAGGCAAAGCTAACTACCTCCCCGACCGTTGCAGTAACTTTAGATGCAGAGAAGACCTTTGATAATGGTCGACTGGTCTTACTTGGAAGCCACTTTACATAAATTTAGGTTAGGAACAGAATTTATTTGTATGGTAATGGCCTTGTATTCTAACCCATCAGCGAGGGTACGAGCAGGTGGATGCCTTTCATCATCCTTTAACCTGGAGCAAGGTACGAGACAGGGCTGCCCCCTCTCTCCCTCCCTCTTTCTACTTGCCATCGAGCCCTTCCTCTATCATCTTCGAAATGATGACCAAATTAAAGGTATTTGCTTTGAAGAATATACAGTCAAAATTTCGGCCTATGCTGACGACGTTTTAGTAGTATCCGAGGATGCAGAGTTAGCGATTCCGGCCCTGATGTCCTCTATTGCAGACTTTGCCGAAGTGTCAGGCTAAGCTTAACAAGGATAAAACGGAGGTGAAGCTCCTCAATAATATAGGTGATAGAAGCATTATAGGTAATTCCGGCTTATTCTGGCAAACCAAAAGCTTTAAATATCTAGGGATAGAATTTGAAAAAGATCTAATTAGCACCCTCAAAATTAATGAACATACCCTTTATAAAAAGATATCTTCCCTTTTGGACAGTTGGTCACCGAAATTTTTGTCGTGATGGGGCAGAGCGGAAACTCTGAAAATGATGATCACACCCCTGGTCAATTATCTTGTAAGTATGCTACCTATGCTACTATCGGATGACTTCCTCACCAAAATATATAAACTCTTCAATACTTTTTTGTGGCAGGGCAAGAAACCAAGAATCTCCTTGCGGAAGCTCCAACTACCGAAAGATAAGGGAGGCATAGGTCTACCAAACTTCAGGTGCTACCAGACGGCATATTTATTTAAGCAAGGTGTGAATTGGTTCCAGCCTCAATCCATTTACACTCCTGTATGGGTTCATGTCGAAAAGGCTATCATTAACAACTTACCGCTACCAGCATTAATGACAATGGATGTAGCAGCCTTTCCTCAATCCAAATACATATTTCTCAAAACTAAAAGAGCCCTCCTAAACCTAGAGAGACATTTTAAAGTTAAAGTCAAAATAAACAAATCCAATTTAACCTCGTTATGGTTCAGCCCGGCCATAAAAGAAGAGGGCAAACACCTCTATTGGGAACACTGGTCTAAGAAGGGGTTGAACTTAGTTAAAGATCTTTACGATGGGTCTTTGCCTTTGCCTTTTGCCACTTTACAATCCCGGTTTCGATCTCCAACCTCTTGACTTTTATAGGTTCTTACGCCTCAAATTCTTTATCTCTACCAGAGTCATCTCTCCGAACGATCCTACAATTTGTAACAAATTATCTCACCTCATGTCAATTGGTCACATGGTGTCTAAGATTTACAAAATCCTCTCCCCTAACCCTCAGAAAACACTTAGGAAGTGCGAACTCGCTTGGGAAAATGAGTATAACTCCTCTAACATGTCATTCGATTGGGATAAGATACATCTTACACCTTTTTACAATAAAATATCACGAATAATCTCTCAAGCCAAATTCATGTTGATAAATAGAACATATTGGTCACCGGAAAAACTCTTTAAGCTTAAACTCCTTGACAGCCCCTTATGTTCGAATTGCAAATCTTAAGTGGGGGACTTGGGTCACATGTTCTTTCATTGTCAGTTGCTCCAAACCTTTTGGGACAAGATTTATAACTACATTCAAAGAACCTTACACTACCGCCCTAGTAGGGAATTTGCATATGTCTTGTTGGGGGCAATCGACACAAGGTTAGTGAATGAGCATGTCCGACACCTAATGGATCTCATGCTTACGCTTGCGTGTAAAGTCATCTTAAGCAAATGGAAAAGTGCCTCTGATGTTTCTTTTAAGATATGGCAGGAGTGGTTGACCTCTTTAAGGGGCGCGGATAATGATGTACTCCACTCCTCACCGTGGCGAAAGTCGCACATCAAACTCTGGAGTTTACTTGGTTCTCTGGAACTTTGCTATGACCCCCCCTTAGACCTGAACAGTAGTCATATCCCCTGATGCTTAACCCGTTTCTGTCAACCATACGGGCATAACATAAGCGCTGTTACTCCACTGTTACGACTCAGGTTACCTGGTATGAGTCTATGTTAGCTG
Organism: Lissotriton vulgaris; assembly: GCF_964263255.1. NCBI lineage: Eukaryota > Metazoa > Chordata > Amphibia > Caudata > Salamandridae > Lissotriton > Lissotriton vulgaris. Next base: position 264,866,283 of record NC_141693.1, on the reverse strand, counting down.
CTGTTTCCGTTCTCATTTTAGTCCCATCTTTTCTTTTTCTTCCTTTCTCCTTCTTCCATATCTCCCTTCTTCTCTCCCTCTCTCTTTCCTCCCTTTCCTCCTTCTTTTCTTTTCTCAAGTCCTCTCCTATTGCAACCATCCTTTTTGATTTAGACTTACATGTAATTGTGTATAATGCTCATTGTTTTACCGATAGATAATCCTCTGTATAAATGGTCTTGATGCACTTCCCCCAGGCTGTGTAACTCAAGTTGCATTTTCTCATGATTGTAACTGAGTGTATCTCCTTGTTTTTTTGCTTCTGTTTCTTTTGTAAAACCCTGCTTCACTTAATAAAAAAGATTTGAATTTGAAAAAAAAAGAGCAGACTCTGTTATTTTTTTAACATAAAACCTTATTGTTTGAACATGTGTGCAAGAGAGAACCATCTTTAAAACTTGAATTAGGTTTTCTTTTTATTGTGAAGGTTAGCTTATTAAATGAGGGTACTATAAATTTATATTACCAATATGTTGGAGTAGCTTTTGTTGTTTATACTTCTAGTCAATGTTGCAGATACCATTCTGTTAATCTTCATTATAGTTAGAATTCATTTTGTGTGCACTAGAATATGGTTTCAATTTTAAATAAAATACATTAATTATTCCCTAATGTTCTTGGATGTGCCTTTCCTTAATGAAAGACGGTTTGGATTCCACTAAATATAATTGTGATTTTTCATAAAATTGAATGTTACCTGAAACTCATCTCACTCAAATACTGACCAATGGGTTGTAGGGTAGTTTCAGTCCAACTGGCTTTCTGTCCTGTCTTTCTGACACATTGACAAAGTCTTTAGTGCCAGGGGTCTATAGGGCCAAATTCCAACTGTGTTCTAGAGGAATCTAGAAAACGTATTATTTCTATTACCAGCAATCCCAGCCATGAAGAATACATGTTTACTACATACATACAATGTTTAAAGATAGTGTCATACCACAACTCTCAAAATGCCCTGCCACCAACCAGGATATGATACACAGGCTGCTACATAGATGATTACCTTGATATGAAAGAAAGACCAGTTTGGATGCCAGGTAGAATCTAACTTTGCTGACAGATCAGCAGAGCTAGCAAGTCGAGAGTTGTTTTTTCAAGGGAACCCAGGTGAGAAACATTGCAAAACGGGGAACTAATATGGATTGGAAGCAAAGAGCTGTAGAATGGTATGGTGGCAACAGGGAGCTCTGGACTTTTTCTCTTAAATGTTATTCCAATCTCCATCAATGTCCCTGAAGCTCACTTGGCTTGTGATCAAAGATTGTGGCTACTGAGTAAAAAAATAGGCTACAATCCTAAAAAATTACCAACAATGGGGTTTTAATGTTACACTGGCATGTATGGGTATCCTCACACCTTGATACCATGGTTGGGAATATCAGTCATCAAAATCTATCTCAAAATTCACCAGTGACCATCAAGACGACTTTCTGGTGCTGAGTGGTGCCTTGCAACTCACACCCTTCTGGATAGACGTAGGAGCAATAGGGAATCTTTAAAGCCCATTGTTTAGGGATTTACCCGCCATGGTTTTGTTTCTTTTTTTTGTTTTTATTTTGTCAGAAGGGTCCTCTTGCCCTAGTCTCCACTGGGTAGGGACACTGAGCAGCTGGTTTTTAAGAATGGGCCAGTCAGCCCCACTGATGACCCAGACTATAGACTCGAGCATTGGACGATAGGGACTCCCCATAACTTCTTTTATGGAGGCAAGCCACTAGCACATGTTCCCTCGTCAACCTTAGCCGCCCTGAAGATTTAGAAAATGTTGCTCAAAGATCTCCGATTGGAGAGAAAAACTCACTAGGGAAACCTGTTTATGGCATGGTGCCTTCTTGACCAAGGTCTCAGCTCTTGAAGGATTTTGGGGCTGGGATACCCTTGGCAGTACTTCTCTCTGATAAATTGCCAATGGTACTCCTATTAAAACATGTGCTGACTTGCAACACAATTTTGGGCTAGAACGAGCTCCGTTTTACAGATACCTGCAACTCCGGCATGCAGTCTTGTCATATTTGACTCATGCTGATGTCCTGCCTGAACACAATCCCCTTGAAGCAAAATTGACTATGGCTCCTTCTCCTTCACGTGCAAATGTTTTGTTCCTTAGAATTAACACTCCAGACTCTTTCCGGACACTCGGGGCGAAATGTGAACACAATCTTGGGATAAAACTTGACTCCAAATGGGAGATGGCTCTGATGGGCCCTAGTGAATCTGCTATTATTATGCAATTTTGCCCGATTTAGTATGAATATTTAGATCATATGTACCTAAACCTGATACCACTATTGCGCATGTATAGAATGGTAGACTCTACGTGCCTTTGCTGTTGAGCGGCAGAGGGTGATTTGATTTCACAAACACAGTAAGGAACTGCACGGCTCTTCACCTCCTCTGGCATTCAATTGTTACAACATTCAGAGCTGCCCTGGGCTACCCCAGTGGCCTCAATCCCAAGATGTCCCTAATTTACATTATTGTTGATGAAGGTTTTACACGGGATGAGAAGAGAACCTTTGTACCAATTGAATCTGGAGATTTGAAAGAGACATAGCCCGTAAATGGTCACATGGTACATGGAGGTCAGAAATAGATAAGCACTGTTTAATGGAAAAATCTATATATGAAGCCTGGAGATGCCCCAGAAAGCAGGTGAGAGTTTGGCAGTGATTATGTGAGAAGGTCTGAAGAGATCATATTTTATTAGAGGAACGATCCTACTTGCTGTTGTGCACATTTCAATCTGAAGTCACTGAACAGACTGTACTGTGTGTGCAATGATACTTATTTACATTGATTTTTTTGTGGGTGTACAGATGTATGTAGGTATCATTGGTCATTGTGATTTTTCTTTTGTATTCTCTTCCATAAAAATCAGTAAAAAGAATGTTTAATAAAAAAAGAATGGGCCAGTCAAACATAATCACCGACTCCAGCATTACAGCTACAAGTTATGATCCCTGACTTCATTCAGCATTAGAATTACATGCTGCTGGATCTCAGATACCACAATGGGTGGAGGTCAAAGGTTGAAGTGTCTCCATCAGGGCCGGCTCTAGGCATGTGCAAGCTGTGCACCTGCACAGGGCCACCAAACCTCAGGGGCCCCCACGCCAATATATATCCTTAATATATTAATCCTCTGAGGATGGATACATATTTGCGTGGTGGCCCCTGGCAGGGATTTGGCGGCCTCCGGCTCTGTTCCACTACTAAACACCCTGACTCCCCTCTTTACTGGCCTGCGCGCTCCGCCCCGCCCGGACCACCTCTTCCGGGCCCCCTACCTACGCTCCTTGCCCAGGGCCACCATGAGCCTAGAGCCGGCCCTGTCTCCATACATTCTTGTAGCATGTGAGGAAATCTCAGTCATATCTGGATGTCATGCCAGACTTAGACTAAGGATGCAGTTAGTGGATCTGGCCCCACATGGGCACAGGGTCTCATCCTGACAGCCACTACTCATTTACAGTTCCTTGGGGTCGCTGGGGTACGTCATCGGTCACTGATCATCGTCGAGGTCTGATGCGATTGACAAACTGGCCTTACGATGGGGATGTTGTTCTCCTTTTGCCGTGGAGATTGAGAGTCAAGCAACACACACTTAAGGCAGAAGGTATTTCAAATGAGGACTGAGGGGTAGAAATTCATCAAGGACTCCTCTGCTCATGAGGAGAACAACAGTATAAGCTTCTCGGCACAAAGAGCGCTTGTCAAGTATAAGGAGACTTTAAGATGTCGCCTTTCAAAGTACTGTTTACAGTAAGCCAGTATTTAGTCCAAGGAAGCTGGACAAGGCCCTCGATGATCATTACATTGGAGCTTTATTTTAAGTTTTAGGTAGCAACTTAATTAGGAAATAAGCCATTTTTGTGGGGAAATTGCCAGGCAAACTTGAGGTGTTAGTTTGCAAGAAATAAATGTATGTTCCTGCTTAAAGACAATCATCTAGAAAGCAATTCTTTATTTGGAAACAATATTTCAGCAGGATTGCTGATGGAAAGGGGGTCGACTTCACATGCTGCTCCAGCAGTGGAGAACCCCAATCCTGTAAACAGGTATCTCTAAAGTAGGGCTCTCAGCTCCCCATTATTACATTTTTACTTCATACCAAGGAGTAACTGGTAGGTACATTCATAATACCAAGGCTATATGGGTCGTACCTAGCAGCCATGGGGGACATCAAGCCCTGGGTCTACCTGGTGTATGGTACAAAAGCCCCATCCCTCATTTTCGATTCACTGTCCCAACAAGAGGCAGGAAAATGCTTGCTAATGGACAAAGTATAGTCCACCCCATGGACAAAGCAGTGGGAGATTTCTGATTTCTCTCCGCCAGCAGCGGCCTATTGTTAGACTGCTGCTGGCTGCGAGAAATTACCAGTCTCCGTTCAACTTGTGCAGCAGTGAGACTTCAAACGGAACTTCTTTCAGGGAACCATGTGAACAAATGTAGGTACTATGCATTTTGCAGACATTTAAGAATAACAAACTAAAACCATCAACAGGGTTGCTCGTACTCGAATCCATTGAGGGATGACATTAGTAGGATCCAATGTGTACAGGACTTGTTGATTGACACTGGGAAAATACAAATTTTGCACACAGAGGGGACATCTTAAACAACAACATACACATTCAAGACAGCGATCCTCCAACTTCAACAGTCCAAGGCAAAATCCAAGCTGTTATGAATGAACATATCAACGAATGAACTGGCACATTTATAAGGTTTCAAAAGATCAAGAGGAGAGAGATGACCAGGTAAGCTGGTCCGAATCCCCAGGTTTATATGTTCTATCAAGAAGGACCAGTACCATGTATGTATTTAGAAGGTGAAAAGACTCAGAGTTGTACGTTTTCCGTAAGAAAAGGAACCGCTTGGGTTTTTCATGAAGCCCTCACCCACCGACCTAGTCGGTGGCATGCTTCATCATCGGGCCCACCACAGTGACACCGAATGTGTCCCGGGTGTGCTGCGACGCCAGATGTTACTGCGGAGCTGGTATTCTTGCTGAGTGTGCAGTGAAAAGGTGAAGGAAGTGAAAGTTAAAATGCCATACAGGAAGTCCCAGTACCCGAGGTATCAATTAAATTTAATTTCTGGGCCCCTGTTAGCAGTTAAAAGGCAAGCGGATGCGGTGGAGTTAAATTATGAACTCCTGCATCCTGTGTGGTCGACATGTTTCAGCCAGGCCTTTTTATTAAAACTGGCTTTCCTCAGGACCAAATGATATGTGAAGAAGTGCAATTTAAATTATGAAACTAAATTATAGTGATTGTGTTAAATGATAACAATCGGGCACCGCAGAAGGACGTAGGTTCCAAGGAGGATCTAGACCGGCATTACCGGTCTCTATCTCTGCCAGGTGACCCAAGAAGGCTTCAACAGAAAAAGCCTATCAATACCAGAGGGAATCCCCCTCTAACACATATACGCACTTTAGGGCGTGCGACACATTGTTATCATTTTAACTTTCACTTCCTTCACCTTTTCACTGCACACTCAGCAAGAATACTAGCTCCGCAGTAACATCTGGCGTCGCAGCACACCCGGTGTCACTGTGGTGGGCCCGATGATGAAGCATGCCACCGACTAGGTCGGTGGGTGAGGGCTTCATGAAAAACCCAAGCGGTTCCTTTTCTTCGGAAAACATACAACTCTGAGTCTTTTCACCTTCTAAATACATACATGGTACTGGTCCTTCTTGATAGAACATTTATAAGGTTCCCACCACCTTTACCATGGTCTCTTGATCATCCAATAGGATCTAATAAGTAGAAGGACTAAAGCAGGAGGGTTACTCTCATATCAGTCAATATGATATTCTTACTAGTAAGGAATATGGCATCACGTAATATCTTAGACCAAATTCTTGCAAAAATATTCCTATTATTAGGATTTCTTGCCTTAAAAAAAACATTCCCGCGAACAATAAGCATTCAGTCCAAGCCCCACTTCAACTGATCAATGTTTCGAAATACACGGAGTCACGTAGTCTTGCAAAGTTTTCTTTTATTTGTATTCTTTGTAAACAGAAAATCAACCAGCCCGGCCAATGCCTTTTGTCGATACGCACTTCATCAGAGCAAATATTCCATTTGTGTTCTCTCTTTGGAAGATAGAAATGCACAGTACGATCTCTTTGTTCAATGTTTCCCTAAATGGAGACAACAATGTATGGCACGCCAGGGCACTTTTGGAAGTACCAATATTCAGAACTAATGAAGCTCAAACCAGTGTTTCATGGTCACAGCTATTACCCCTTACCATTACTAGTGCAAGAGTCCTATAGCAAACTGCTGAAAAAATAAAAAAGTACACTAGACTATAAACTAGGGCCTTCGTGTTCCCTACAGCAGCAACAACAGGTTATGAGGTACAGGGCCGGCAGGAGGGGCAGTGTGGGGGACAGAAAGTGCATATTTTTGGATCTCTGCCCAGAGCAGGAAGGCCTCAGGCACTTTCTAAGAGGGGCAGTAAGGAGACAGTAGGTACACGGTTGAGGACCCCTGCCCTAAACTGGAAGACCTCAGGCACTTTCTAAGATGGGTAGTATGCGACAGAAGGTGCACAGTTGTGGATCACCGCCCAGAGCTGGAAAGGGCAAGGTGGAGACAGAAGCTGCACAATTGTGGATCGCTGCCCAGAGCTGGAAGGTATCAGGCACTTTCTAAGAGGGGCAGTAAGGAGACAGTAGGTGCACGCTTGTGGATCTCTGCCCAGAGCTGGAAGGCCTCAGGCACGTTCCAAGAAGGGTAGTGTGCGACAGAAGGTGCACAGTTGTGGATCTCTGCCCACAGCTGGAAAGGGCAAGGTGGAGACAGAAGCTGCCCAGAGCCGGAAGGCCTCAGGCACTTTCTAAGAGGGGTAGTATGCCACAGAAGGTGTACAGTTGTTGATCACCGCCCAGAGCTGGAAAGGGCAAAGTGGAGAAAGAAGCTGCACAGTTGTGGATCACCGCCCAGAGCTGGATGACCTCAGGCACTTTCTAAGAGGGCCAGTAAGGAGACAGTAGGTGCACGGTTGAGGACCCCTGCCCTAAGCTGGACGACCTCAGGCACTTTCTAAGAGGGGTAGTATGGAGACAGAAGGTGCACGGTTGTGGATCCCTACTGCCCAAAGCCAGAAAGGGTAGCATGGAGACAGAGGGTGCACATTGTGGATCCCTGCCCAGAACCAGAAGGTCTAGTGCACTTTCCAAGAGGAGTAGTATGGGGAGATATGGTGCAAGGTTGTGGATCTCTGCCTAGAGCTGGACGGTCTCAGGCACTTTCTAAGAGGGGTAGTATGCGACAGAAGTTGCACCGCTGTGGATCCCTGTCCAGAGATGGAAGGCCTCAGGCACTTTCTAAGACGGGTAGTATGCGATGGAAGGTGCACAGTTGTGGATCCCCGCCCAGTGCCGGAAGGCCTCAGGCACTTTCTAAGAGGGGTAGTATGCGAAAGAAGGTGCATGGTTGTGGATCCCTGCCCAGAGCCGGAAAGCCTCAGGCACTTTCTAAGAAGGGTAGTATGCGATAGAAGGTGCATGGTTGTGGATCCCTGCCCAGAGATGGAAGGCCTCAGGCACTTTCTAAGAGGGGTAGTATGCAAAGGAAGGTGCATGGTGTGGATCCCTGCCCAGAGCTGGAAGGTCTCAGGCACTTTCTAAGAGGGATAGTATGCAAAAGAAGGTGCATGGTTGTGGATCCCTGCCTAGAGCTGGAAGTCCTCAGGCACTTTCTAAGAGGGGTAGTATACGACAGAAGGTTAATGGTTGTGGATCCCTGCCTAGAGCTGGAAGTCATCAGGCACTTTCTAAGAGGGGTATATGGGGACAGAAGGTGCACAGTTGTGGATCTCTGCCCAGAGCTGGAAGGCCTTAGGCTCTTTCTAAGAGGGGTAGTATGTGAAAGAAGGTGCATGGTTGTGGATCTCTGCCTAAAGCTGGAAGTCCTCATGCACTTTCTAAGAGGGGTAGTATGGGGACAAAGGTGCAAGGTTGTGGATCCCTGCCCAGCGCTGGAAGGTCTCAGGCACTTTCTAAGAGGGGTAGTACTATGCGACAGACGGCACATGGTTGTGGATCCCTGCCCAGAGCTGGAAAGGGCAAGGTGGAGACAGAAGCTGCACAGTGGTGGATCACCACCCAGAGCTGGAAGGCCTCAGGCACTTTCTAAGAGGGGAAGTATGCGACAGATGGTGCACGGTTGTGGATCCCTTCCCAGAGCTGGAAGGCCTCCGGCACATTCTAAGAGGGGTCGTATGCACCAGAAGGCGCACGGTTGTGGATCCCTGTCCAGAGCTGGAAGGCCTCAGGCACTTTCTAAGAGGGGTCGTATGCGCCAGAAGGCGCACGGTTGTGGATCCCTGTCCAGAGCTGGAAGTCCTCAGGCACTTTCTAAGAGGGGTCGTATGCGCCAGAAGGCGCACGGTTGTGGATCCCTGTCCAGAGCTGGAAGGCCTCAGGCACTTTCTAAGAGGGGTAGTATGCGACAGAAGGTGCATGGTGTGGATCCCTGTCCAGTCCTGGAAGGCCTCAGGCACTTTCAAAGAGGGGTAGTATGCGACAGAAGGTGCACAGTTGTGGATCCCTGTCCAGAGCTGGAAGGCCTCAGGCACTTTCTAAGAGGGGTCGTATGCGCCAGAAGGCGCACGTTGTGGATCCCTGCCCAGAGCTGGAAGGCCTCAGGCACTTTCTAAGAGGGGTCGTATGCGCCAGAAGGCGCACGGTTGTGGATCCCAGCCCAGAGCTGGAAGGGCTCAGGCACTTTCTAAGAGGAGTTGTGTGCGACAGAAGGTGAACGGTTGTGGATCCCTGCCCAGAGCTGGAAGGCCTCGGGCACGTTCTAAGAGGGATAGTATGCGACAGAATGTGCACAGTTGTGGATTCCTGCCCAGAGTTGGAAGGCCTCAGGCACTTTCTAAGAGGAGTAGTATGCGACAGAAGGTGCATGGTTGTGGATCCCTGCCCAGAGCTGGAAGGCCTCAGGCACTTTCTAAGAGGGGTAGTATGCGCAGCGCCGGTCCTAGGCCCTCTGAGGCCCCGGGCGAAAGGGAAGATGTGAGGCCCCTCTAAGTGCCTTACTGCCTGCGCGAGTGCGCGCAGCGCTTTTCCCGCATTTCATATCGGCCCCCTGCTCTCTGCGGTCTACTCTGCGGGGACGGCGGCGGGGCCCCCTGAGCGCGAGGCCCTGGGCATCTGCCCATACCGCCCATGCCTAGGACCGGCCCTGAGTATGCGACAGAATGTGCACAGTTGTGGATCCCCGCCCAGAGCAGGAAGTCTTCAGGCACTTTCGAAGAGGGGTAGTATGCGACAGAAGGTGCATGGTTGTGGATCTCTGCCCAGAGCCGGAAGGCCTCAGGCACTTTCTAAGAGGGGTATATGGGGACAGAAGGTGCACGGTTGTGGATCTCTGCCCAGAGCTGGAAGGCCTCAGGCTCTTTCTAAGAGGGGTATATGGGGACAGAAGGCGCACAGTTGTGGATCTCTGCCCAGAGCTGGAAGGCCTCAGGCTCTTTCTAAGAGGGGTAGTATGTGAAGGAAGGTGCATGGTTGTGGATGCCTGCCCAGAGCTAGAAAGGGCATGGTGGACACAGAAGCTACACAGTCGAGGATCACTGCCCAGAGTCGGAATGGGCAGTGTGTAGACAGAAGGTGCATCGTTGTGGAGCCCTACCCAGAGTCAGAAAGGGCAGTATGGAGACAGAAGCTGCACGGTTGTGGATCACCACCCAGAGCTGGAAGGCCTCAGGCACTTTCTAAGAGGGGTAGTATGCGACAGAAGGTGCACAGTTGTGGATCCCTGCCCAGAGCTAGAAAGGGCATGGTGGAGACAGAAGCTACACAGTCGAGGATCACTGCCCAGAGCCGGAAGGCCTCAGTCACACTCTATGGATCCCTGCCCAGAGCCGGAATGGGCAGTGTGTAGACAGAAGGTGCATCGTTGTGGGGCCCTACCCAGAGTCAGAAAGGGCAGTATGGAGACAGAAGCTGCATGATTTTGGATCCTTGTCCAACGCCAGAAAGGAAAGTGTGAAGATAGAAGGTGCACGGTTGAGGGTCCCTGCCCAGAGGCGGAAAAATTCAGGCACTTTCCAAGAGGGGCAGAATGGAGACAGAGGGTGTGAATTGTGAATCCCTGCCCAGAGTCTGAAAGGGCAGAGTGGAGGCAGAGGTGCACGGGCGTGGATCACTGCACAGAGCCAGAAGGCCTCGGTCACTTTCTATGGATATCTTCCCAGGGCCAGAAGCCTCGATCACTTTCTATGGATCCCTGCCCAGAGCCAGAAAGGGCAGCACGGAGACGGAAGGGGCACGGGTGGGGATCCCTGCCCGGTGCAGTCCTGCCAGAGGTGGCCACAGCCAGCCCAGAGAGCAGAGACCTCCCCTGCTCTCTTCACCTACTGTCCTCCGAAGCGCCCAGCAGCAAAGCCGCAGCCTTTGGCAGCCCCTAGCTTGCTTTTGCTAATTTGCTGTCAGACTGCCTAAGCAAACCAATTAAAACTAATCATTAATTATAAAAGAGAAAGCGAGCAGGAGAGAGACATGGAAACGCGGAAATGAGGAGGGAGTTAAAATGAAGGAGCAAGGCCAGAGAGAAAAGGAGGCGCACGCAGGAGACAACAAGAGAAAGGAATGGAGCGGTGCTAGGAGTGTGGGCTATCCAATGGAAACAGCAGCTCCCACTTTCTGCAAGCTCCTGCAGCAGCTTCACAAAAATAGATGAAATCTGGTGAAATCAAGAGATAACCCCACAAGTGTGTGTGCGCACACACAGACACAACATACACCTCCCCCTCTTCCTGAGAGCCCTCCCCCCTTTCCTGGACCTCTCCACAGACACCTCCTGGAGTCGAGACTGTTAAAATGTTTACTAGAAGGGAGTTCGTTTTTCTTAAAGAAGGGGTTATGCATACAGTAGGAGCATGAGACAATAGAAAGTTTAATATTTCGGGAAAAGTAATACATAGTTTGCAATCCCGCAAATATGAAACATTTCTTATGCTAGCTCTTATTTTTCAAAAATAAAACAATGAACGTTTTTCTGAAAATAAAAGGCCCCGGAACATTGTCACGGGTCATTTTCGGGGGCCGAACACTCTTCCTTTCTCTCGCGGGCCCCCCAATGAGGGGACACTGCGAGGAAGCGGGGGCAGCTGTGCGCGAGGCGCCCGGGCCTGCACCCCTCTCGGCGCGCACGCCCGCTCCCTGCCCCGGCCTATACAAATGTCCAGGTCCATGTCAGATCCCTGAACCGTGGGGGAACAGGCAACATGGGGGCAGCGTCATGGAAACCGGGGGGCTCGCGCACAAGTATGTCCCCCCAGTCCCTGCGAGGAGCTGTCAGGGGGCAGCGTGACTGTCACACGACCCAAGGCCCGGGTCTGACAATGCCTATTTTCTGCATCATACTTGATTGATTAAAAAACATTTTAGGAAAACCATGTTAAAAGACAAAAAAGGAAGAAAAGAGAAAAGAAAGTGACATGGGGGAGGAAGGGCCCAGGGCACAGGACTAGGCAGGGGGTTTCCCTGGCAATGGGAGCAGGGCCGGTGTCAGCTAGGATTACACAGCACAACCGTCAAAGAGATGCTCGGAGCATGACATGCGACACAAAGCTGATTAAGATAATGAGAAAGTAGGTACTGCGGGAACCAAGGTGACAGGCAGCGGCCATTGTTTGCTGGCGACACAGTCTCTGAGGCTCTTGCCAGAGCCTGAGGATCCTGACACGTACCTAGGCCTGTAAGACGAGGCTCAGCTCACTGCCTGGAGATCCAGCCACCGCGTCTAGGCCGCTAATGATCTGGACACTGCCTGAGTACTCAAAACCGCAGCTAGGCCGCCAATGATCTTGACACTGCCTGGGTACTCAGAAACCGCAGCTAGGCCACCGATTTGGACACTGCCTGAGTACTCAAAACCGCAGCTAGGCCGCCAATGATCTTGACACAGCCTGAGTACTCAGAAACCGCAGCTAGGCCACCAATGATCTGGACACTGCCTGAGTACTCAAAACCGCAGCTAGGCCGCCAATGATCTGGACACTGCCTGAGTACTCAGAAACCGCAGCTAGGCCGCCAATGATCTTGACACGGCCTGAGTACTCAGAAACCGCAGCTAGGCTGCCAATGATCTTGACACTGCCTGGGTAGTCAGAAACCGCAGCTAGGCCACCGATGATCTGGACACTGCCTGAGTACTCAAAATCGCAGCTAGGCCGCCAATGATCTTGACACGGCCTGAGTACTCAGAAACTGCAGCTAGGCCACCGATGATCTGGACACTGCCTGGGTACTCAGAAACCGCAGCTAGGCCGCCAATGATCTTGACACGGCCTGAGTACTCAGAAACCGCAGCTAGGCCGCCAATGATCTTGACACTGCCTGGGTACTCAGAAACCGCAGCTAGGCCACCGATGATCTGGACACTGCCTGAGTACTCAGAAACCGCAGCTAGGCCGCCAATGATCTTGACACGGCCTGAGTACTCAGAAACCGCAGCTAGGCTGCCAATGATCTTGACACTGCCTGGGTACTCAGAAACCGCAGCTAGGCCACCGATGATCTGGACACTGCCTGAGTACTCAAAACCGCAGCTAGGCCGCCAATGATCTGAACACTGCCTGAGTACTCAGGAACCGCAGCTAGGCTGCCAAGATTCCGGATGAAAAGGCTCTGAGGCTCTAGTCACTGCCCGATTACCCAGACATCACATATAGGCCAGCAAGGCTCCGGACAAAGGCTCTGAGACTCTAGACACTGGCTGAAGATCCAGCCATCATGTCTAGACCGCCAAGGCTCTGGGCACTTCCTGAGTACTCACAAACCGCAGCTAGGCTGCCAAAACTCCAGAAAAAAGGCCCTAAACACTGCCCAATCACCCAGACACCGCATCTAGGCTGGCAAGGCACTGAGGCACTGCCTGAGTACTCACAAAACCGCAGCTAGGTTTCCAAGACTCCAGAAAACTGGCTCTGAGACTCTAGACACTCACTGCCCGATTACCCAGACACTGCATCTAAGCCAGCTAGGCTCCGAAATAAGGCTCTGATACTCTAGACAGTGCCTGAAGATACAGCCACCGCATCTTGGTCGCCAAGGCTCTGAGGCTCTAGACACTGCTGATTACTCAGACACCGAATCTAGACCGTCATGGCTCCGGACAAAGGCTCTGAGGCTACAGGCACTGCCTGAGTACTCAGATATTGTAACTAGGCTGCCACGGCTCTGGAAAAAAGACTCTAAGACTCTAGACTGCCCCTAGAAAGCAACGTTTCCCATTATTTATATGCAAATTTTGACTCTGCCATGTATCTTTAAGATAACTGAATCAGTGAATAGAGCTCAATTGCAGAAATAGCCGTAGTCTGCTATTTGCATGGCTTTATCAGACAGCATGATTGGACAGAGACTGCCATTGGACACAGTGAGTAACAACTGCTAGAACTCGGGGGTAAACGTCAGGTTGCCACTCTGATGTTTCTGGAAATCTCAGCTGTATTTGACCCCATGTGCAACGGGCCCCTTTTTACCTCCATGGAACACTTTTAGGTGTGAAAGGTAGGGCACTATAGTGGGTAAGATCTCTTTCAACAAAGTGCCAGCAACAAGTTCATTCAAATGAATATAGTTCCCCACACTATAACCTGAAATGTGTCAGACCTCAGAGTTCAGCCCCAACTCTACACCTATTTAACATCCTTTGGAAGGGTTTGTGGAGTGTTCTGGCCTGCGGTATCTGACATATACTCATGACACCTAGATTTTGCTGGATCTAAATAACTGGCCCATGCCCAAGTGCGGTATCTCAGTGTGCTTGACACTGGTTAATATTTGAATAAGAAGAAAACTATTTCTGCTTTCAGTGAACTCATTGTCAAAAACAACAAAGACAGCCTGGTGCCAGCTGTCTCTTCTAAATAAAGTGATTTAATATTAGATGCAACTACAGGCTTCTTTTTAAGCCTTCATACTCTTGCATGATGATGGCGAAAATGCTCTGTTCCATGGCCGCCCAAGCTCCATATTGGCTTCTTTTAAAGTCAGCCTACACATAGCAGCAGGTCTCATCCATGGCATGAAGAAATTCAGCAAATTGGTAAAGTAAAGTAGTACAAGAGTCTTTGCAACATGTCCATTTGGCCAGAGCTATGCATCCCATGACAGACCTCCTCAGTGTCTTCCAGCACGCAATCCACCCCTGCTGACTTTTATTAATATGTATGAATGTGTTTTTATGTTGCTCACAGTTTACGTGTAAGTGGCGCATAAAATCTAGTTTCTTTTCCTAGCATAAGTTTTCTCAAAATGAAACTGAACCAATTGATCTATACTAAACTAGTCTTATTTTGCTTCCATAAAACCAATTGACCACACGCTTTCCATAACAAAAAGTAACATAAAAGCTCAGAAATGGAAATGTGGTGCCCCGGTGACGACGGCGGAGGTGACAACTCTAGCACTCACTCTCCTCTCCTGAGATAAACTGCATGATCAGGTCAGGCATGTCTGAGAAGCTTGCAAACACAATATGCTAGGTCTGAGAAGCTGCCTTCACATACTTTGTACAATAATGGAAGCACACGACTGTGCCTGTCCCCAGATTGCTGCGTAGTTTGGTTAAGTATACTCTGGAGAACATGAACCCACTGCGTCGCTCGGGCAAGAGGCCTGCAGAGCCCAGGTCCCAGTGCATTTGGGTTTTCTTATGCTAAAGAACACTGCAATAGCCCAGCCTATGCCCCAAGCATATGGGAAGGCAAGGCCAGGGTTATTGTTGCGGTGTCGGTTCAATAGTATGATGCAGCTGGCTTTTGAGCTCTGCTAACATTCAAAAACGTGGGCGAACGAATGACCATTTGCCTCTGCGAGCAATAGGAAAAACACAATGCTCAGTGTGAGGAGTCATTTTTGGGAAATCCAATAGGAAGAAGTGGATTTAAACACAAAAAAGTTAAAGGTTTATGTTTTTTTCCAACAGTTATTCTATGGGCTATTAAGGCTCAGAGAGTGGGATTTACTTATGTAGTAAAGCTGTGAAAACGAAAGATAAACAGATAGCGATATTTTAATAGAAGCTCCATATTGTTCTCTGTGCATAAAGTAAATATTGTCCAATATGTTGGCTAAAAGGGTTTTTGAATCTATTCAAAAGATAATCTTATGGATTTCTCTAATACTTCATGGTTTAGGCACAGTACGGTAAGCATTATTTCTCTGGAGCTGCAAATTATATACGTACCTATCTGTACCCTATCTGTAGATGTGAGATGCTCTATAAGGGCTGCTTTTTGCAATGTAGGATCCCGCTCTAGGGTCCCAGCCTCTCAGGGCTTTGGAGGGTGGGGGCGGGGGGTCTTCGTGCCTATAGTGTCTGTCCAGTTTACCTACAAGCCTCTGACACCCGACAAGTTACAGACACTAACACTCAGGTAACTGACTCTATCCTTACAAACACAACCCACGGAAAACAGTCTTATCCTTCTGATGCAGGGTTTCTTAGAAGATCTGAACCATAACACACCACATCTGCACCTACACACTGACCAGAGCCTCCAGACCTCATTGATTAGTTATTTATTTCCCACATAATTTCGCTAGCTGGACATTGACTTTTATTGACTGTGATAACATATATTCTACTGTATTTTGTACCGACCGTCACACCCTAGACCTAGACAACTAGACAACAGCTACCTCTGAAGAGTCAAGCAGAACATGCAACACCAACTCCGATACCAATAAGTGCTCCCTATAACTCAATGGGTGCAAGGGAAGATCTGACAATACAATCATCAGTGTGCTGACGTACATTTCTTTGATGTGGAGGTCTTGTATATCAACACCAAGTCACCATGTTTAAGAATTACTATTGCTGGAAAGCAGCTACAATGAAACAATACATGTTTCATTTACAGAACCTTCAAGAAAAGAGTCTATGGTGAGTAACAATAACTTAATATAAGTACACATTGGCAATAAGAAGAGGACAGTTTACTTATAGTAAACAAATAGGGCCCGATTCACAGAATGAACTTAAGACTCAATCCTAAACTTACTACTGTTTAAGGGCCAGATGCATCAAGCGAAATGCGCTCGCAAAAGGGCCAGATTCTGAGAATCTGGCCCTTTGCAAGTGCAATTTTTGCATTTGGGATGCATCATCCCAAATGCAAAAATCGCAATTAGAGAATTCGCTAAATTGCGATTGTTTGCATTTAAGGAATCTCAAATTGAGATTCCTTAAATGCAATGCATGAAAGTAACAAAAATAGCGAATTCGCTAATAGGGCACGCAAATTACCACGAAGTACAACTTCATGGTAATTTGCAAAAACTTTGAAAAATGCACTTTTGTGCATTTTTCAAAGTTTCATGTTGCGCACACACATGCCCTAAGGGCATGTGTGTGCGCAACATATGTGCACAGATCACATTCAGGGGTGTAACAGGGTGTCCTTTGGACACCCCTGCACCCTTGAACTCGCAATCTCAATTTGCGAATCGCTAATTGCGATTCGCAAATTGAGATTGTCTTCCCATTCATTCCTATGGGCCTCTAGGCCCATAGGAATGAATGGGGAGGTATTCATTAATTGCGACTCGCAATTTGCGAGTCGCAATTAAGGAATCGCTATTTTTTGTGTGATTGCATGATGCATTCCATTTTGCTATTCCTTATTAGCGATTCCTTATTTTTCGCTAATAAGGAATCGCAAAATGGATGCTTGATGCATCTGGCCCTAAGTATTCACAGATTGCATTTACTACTTTTGGTATTCACAGAATGAACTTACTCATTTCAGTATTCACAGAAGTTAGGACTCCTAACTTTAGGACTCCTAAATGCCTTCTGTGAATACCGAAAGTCTTAAAATTAGGAGTTTTCTCAATTTAGTAGTAGTAAAGTTAGGACTCCTAACTTTACTACTACCAAATTGAGAAAAATCCTAATTTTAAGACTTTCGTATTCACAGAAGGTATTTAGGCGTCCTAAAGTTAGTAGTCCTAACTTTACTACTACTAAATTGAGAAAAATCGTATTTTTAGGACTTTCGGTATTCACAGAAGGCATTTAGGAGTCCTAAAGTTAGGAGTCCTAACTTTACTACTACTAAATTGAGAAAAATACTAATTTTAAGACTTTCGGTATTCACAGAAGACATGTAGGAGTCCTAAAGTTAGGAGTCCTAACTTCTGTGAATACCGAAATGAGTAAGTTCATTCTGTGAATACCAAAAGTAGTAAGTGCATTCTGTGAATGCCAAAAGTAGTAAGTTCATTCTGTGAATACCAAAAGTAGTAAGTGCAATCTGTGAATACCAAAACAGTAGTAAGTTTAGGATTGAGTCTTAAGTTCATTCTGTGAATCGGGCCCACAAAGAGGAAATGTATTACAATGGAAAAGAACACATCCCTTACAGAAGAAACGCAGGTTATTAGTCCATCAGTCCTTCATTTATATGCATGAAATGTCCATCCTCTAAACAACATTTCCAGATCATGACCTAACACAAAGCATAACTGGGCTCCTGAGCTCGTAGGTCTCATCCCGTCAGTTTATTTTCTCGGACACTTTGATGATGCATGTATACAGAGGAGAAACAGGTGAGACAACTGCCCCCTGGGAGCATGTTCTTTAAAGATAAGCATAGAGCGCAGTGAAGGTTTGACCAATGCCAGAGGTAGAGGTTTTGGACCCAGAGAAGGGAGCCCCTTTAAAAGTAATTCTTAATTTTACTTCTATGGCAGGATGTCTCATATTTCCAATCTGTGAGGGAATTCAGTAGCAAGGTGATAGAAATAGGTAGAGTATAAATGCAACATCAAGCAGCCACAACAGTTGGGATGAAGCTTTGCAGAAAGACAGCATCCAAGAACCTGACTTCCTGGTGGTAAACAGCATACTTTTGTCAGGACCTGCAGAAAAGGCCTGAGAGTCACACGTTAACTTGATTACTGTTTAAACGAATTACCATTTGTTGCCACTAAATGCAAAAATTTAGCTGGACAAAGACTTCTGAGGTGTGCTGACGACAGCTTATGACTGACCTGGATAACACTGACAAATGAAGGAAAAAGCCTTCTTTAGGGACTTGACATGAACAACACCTACCTTCGATGAAGATCAGAGACTTGTCTAGGCTCTGACTTGGACAACACTTAGATCCTAATTACAAGTGGCTCATTAAAGTTATACCTCATTTCTTTCTGCTGGAATTACCGCCCAGGTAATTCTGAGGCAGGGAAATACAGGAAATTATATAGTTTTGAGAACTAACATGTAGTAATCATTACATGGTCCACTAGAATTTAGAGGCCTTTGGAAACTGAGGCCCTACATGTGGACCCTCCAATGGAAGCTATCCTGGACAACAGTGAAATGTATAGTCTCCTCCAATAGCCTGACCTTGAGAACACCAAGATATATAACTTACTTTGAGTGCTCGAAACAAACAATGCTGAAAAGTAAAGTTCAGACTCCTTATAGTGCCCGACCTTAGACACACCAAGAATTTCAGGTCAAGACAGGAGTCTACCTTTATGCATAAGTCTTTTAACTGCCACTCTTCGGTAGTAATTAGAAGCAAACACTAGGAAAAATCCACCTCCCATAATAGAACATGAGCAATTCCACAAAAGCCGAATGACCTCAGAATCCATTGTCTTTTCTTTGCTTCGCCTTGACGGCTAATTATCTCCTTATTTTCTCTGGGCTGTGTTTGCTTA
This sequence comes from Lissotriton vulgaris, assembly GCF_964263255.1. Classification (NCBI taxonomy): domain Eukaryota; kingdom Metazoa; phylum Chordata; class Amphibia; order Caudata; family Salamandridae; genus Lissotriton; species Lissotriton vulgaris. The sequence continues at coordinate 264,847,523 of NC_141693.1, read as the reverse complement.
TTGTTTGATTTTTCAACAATATTAGCTTGAAATGTGTGTTTGTTGGGGATTGGGGTGTTTCTGTTGTTGGGTTTTCTTTTCCATTTTATGGGAATGTTTCATTAGAATTTTTAGGTAGAATTTAGTAAAGTAAGTAAAAAAAATGTTTTTAAGTTGTGGCTGTGAATGACCAGCTCGGTGTGTTAAGCATGTTGTGCTTGACTTTGTTTGAGGTTTTTAAAGATCGGAGTAGGCAGTTAGATCAACGGGCGTGGCTCATGCTTGCGTCACACTCTCTGGGTACAGCCTCTGAGTTTGAGGCATGGTTTTGCTTGCACCTGAGGGAATAGTGTGAAAGAAGGGTCATTCTGTACTCATGCTGTGAGGAGACTAATCACGTGAGTAGGCGGCCATTTTGGATTGAGTTATTATTTAAAGAAGTGCCTAGTCTGTTTAGCGCGCATGCGTTCTCTGCTGGATTTCCAGGTAAGGATCTGTCGAGGCAATTCTTTTTGCTTCTCGGAGTTTTGTGCCAGGCTAAACGAAAAATATAGAGATTGTTTATTTTCCATCGAGCAGGCAAGTTTAGTTAAATCCTTAGTGTTTTAGATTTGGTGTGAAAAGGCTAACATGTATAATTAATGTTTAAAAAGAGAACAACATACAATGGAAGTGGAAACAAATGTAACTAGTGAGGCAGTACAAGAGGATGCTATTAGGAGGTTAATTCAAAAGGAGATTCAAAGCTCAATTAAAGAGGCAGCTAATAGTGTGTTCAGTAGTATTAGGGGAATGGAGGATATTGAAAAGCTGAAAAAACGTTGGTCTCTAGATGAGGGCGAGGTAAAGGATTCTGGCAAGAGAAGCAAGATGAGTATGAAAAAGAAACACTTCACACAATAAAATGAGGGTTCTTTGGCACTTTGAAAAGCAGTGGCCTTAGCATCGCAGAAGATGTTAGTGCCTTTCGCAGCACTTTAATGAGTATCCTCAGCAGCCCAAAAGAGCCATGCTCAACCAGATGATGATGTGGAGCCTTCACTGCAGTTGGCCGGATTTCACTTAGATTGGTATAGCTTTGATCTCACAAAAAGTGAGAGCTGGGATTTGGATGGTGACAACAGTGAGACTGGTCACAAAGCTAAAGGTAATATGAAGGATTCTCATGGCAAGCATATATATTGCCAATGCATGATATATCCTCCTGGGAGAGCTGACCAGCGGGCTGGGCTCTAAGTCACATGAACGAATTTATTTCGCTCTGGATACGTAGGCCATTAGAAAACGCAGCATCTAGGGACTCATGAGGGTGGAATGTTCTCAGATCTAAGGGCTCTGTTGGGTAAATATGGTTGGATCCAGGGACGGATCAGAGGCGGGCCCTTTACAGAGAATGACTTATAGGTGATACACAGAGCCTTAAATCGAATTCTTACCTGGACAGGGAGCCGATGCAGGGTAACGAGAGCAGAGGATTGTCTGGAAATGTTCAACAGCATGCAGGCAGCACAGTTCTGTACTATTTGAAGTCTTTTGGTGGTGACCTGAGGGGCTCCCAGGTACATGGCATTGGCATAATCGACTCGTGCTAGGACAGGGGCTTGTACCAGCAGCCATCTAGCAGCAAAAGGGAGCAGGGGGAGTAACTTTCTAAACATTCTTAGAAGTCCATAGCAACTCGCTGCCACTATGCGTGATTGTTCTTTAAAATCCAGATTACCGCCAAGCCAGACTTCTAGACTTCTTATTTGTTTTTTTGGAACGGGAGGGGGGAAGGTAGCTAGGCTAGAGGTGGCCTATGTTTAGGGGAGCAGACTTCCCTAAAATCAGGAATTCGGTCTTTGATCTGTTGAGTTTCAAGAAGGAATCACTCATCCAGTTAAAGACTTTCTCAAGGCAGGTGGCCAGATAAAGGTCAAGGTGGTTAAATTGCTTCAAGGAGATAATTACCTGAGTGCCGTCGGTGCATGTGACGATCTGTACACCACATGGGCACACCGTTTCAGCCAGCGAACGTAGTGGGGCTAAGGGAAGATCCCTGTGGGACCCCACAAGTCAACGGTATTTGTTTCGAAGAAAGTTCCTCTTCGAAGACTGTAAAAACCCTGTTTTGGACGAAAGACTGTAGCCATTTTAGTGCCAGTCCAGTCACTCTGGCCTCCCTCAGTCTTTGTATCATTAGCTGGTGATTTACAGTGTCGAAGGCCGCGCTGAGGTCCAATAAGATAAGGGCAGTGCAGCCTCCATTATCAAGGGTCTTCCTGATTTCCTCTACCGCAGCCAGAAGGGCCGTCTCTGTGCCTTGCTGGGGCCTAAATCCAGTCTGCATAGGATGGAGACGATTATTGGTTTCCAAGAAGGCCGATAAAATTGAATTAATGTATTTCTCTACTAGTTTACTAACTCCTGGCAGTAAGGAAATTGGTCGATAATTTCCCCAGTTATCTGGATCCAGGTTTGGTTTCTTTAGGAGTGCTTTGACTCTTGCATGTTTCCACTGGGTTGGCAAAATCCCTGTCTTGAGTGATGTATTTATACAATTGTGTATAACTGGTGACACCACGTCCGAGATTTTATGGAGAATAGTATGGGGGGGGAATCTAAGGGGGAACCTGATTTGAGCTCTCTCAGCGACCCTTGCACGGTAGTAAGATCCAGAGGCGGGAATTCCTCCAGCAGGATAGAGATGTCAGGAGTGAATATATCAGTTGATACAGATGCTTGTGGAGCTATAGTAGGAGGGAAAGAATTACAAATGGTTTGTATCTTTTCTGAGAAGAAATCAGCAATTTGATCACACCGCGATTGAACAATGTCTGAGACATTAGGGTGCGTGGGGGTGTGAGAAGGGATTTGGCGATTTTAAATATCTCACGGGAAGAGTTTGTAGATGAAATGTTATCATGATAGTAGAGGGCTTGAGCGTTTTTTTATTTCATTTTTATAGATTTTGATAGCTTCTCTATATATGGTTTTACTAGAAGTGGAGAAGTCCTTCCTCCAGCTTCTTTCATGCCTTTTACATATCTGCTTTAGTTGGCGTCGTTTTTGGGAATTGGGATTTTCTTTTGCTCCCACCTTTTCTGAGATCTCATTCCTTGGAAGAACATAGTTAAGTGAAGATTCAAGCCAGTTATTAAAATTGTCGTTAGCGATGTTGGGGTTTGGGTGAGATAGGGGAAAAGTATCCTTAAGGTTGCTTATCGAGGTATCTAAGGCACGTTTTGGTGGGACTGTCCACTTTTACCGCAAGTTGGAACATTGCCAATTCATCGACTAATTCTGATGAAGAAATGATTGATCATCATCAAAATGCAGGTTAAAGTCACTCAAGATTGTAAAGTTGTGGGAGGCGCTGGGTAAATTTGCTCCAACGTCTGTTAAGTCCTTATTAAAAAGCCCAACAGGGCCTGGGGGTCGGAAACAAGAATCCCTAAAAAGGTGTGCGTGGGGGCTAAATCAATCACAAAGGACATACTTTCACAGTCGGGGATGGGGTTTGCGGTTGTTCTACATGTGAAGTTGTCCTTATAGATTATGGCCAAGCCCCCTCCACGACCTATATTGCAGTCAAGTCTTTGGATTACGTAATTTGGGGGAAGAGATTGAACAATGGCAAAACCTGTTTCTTTATTTAACCAGGTCTTGGTTAGAAATAGAACATCAGGGTTTCTCTCTTCAAAGAGGAGATACATTTTGGTAGAATGTTTAGGGAGCGAGCGGCAGTTAAGTAGAAGCTTCTTAACCTGTTTTTTATTGGGAGTATCTACTAAAGTTTGAGTGGTGATTTGGAAGTTGAATTTGCAGTTAGTACATTGCAAGCTGGTGTTATCTGGCAGCATAACATGAGCACACTTTTACTGTCTGCCTCTCTTCTAAGATCGTAGAGTTGTGCCGCATTGAAAGTAATTCTCTCCCTACCAAAACCAACAGGGGTTCCTGCCCCTGGCCCCGTTTGGGCGCGGACGGGTGCAGACGGCTTGCCTTAGGGGCACCAGCGGCGCGCCCGCTGCGTGCGTCCGCTGCACAGTCGCGTCATCAGCCAATTTATCGATGCGAGTATGACGTGCGTTAACGTCAAAGACTAGAGCGCTAACTTGTGGGTAAAGTATCTCCCCGCCGAGCTTTAACACAGCTCTTCCTAGCTCGTAACACAGTGCAAATGAGCAATTTAAAACACACCATAAAATTGTTAAAAGCAACTAAAACAATATGAGGCTAAGTGAATGCAATTCTCGCTCACAAGATTGATTGAAGCGACGCACACGCACACTAAGGGTGCATTTTCTGGGAAACACAAATTTGGCATTAATTGCTGAAAGAATGATTGCTATGTTGATGAGAATACATCCTAAGCTGGGGAATTTTACAAAAGAGAACTTACTGTAGGTCCGAAAGGTTTACTTTTTGGAGAATGATTAGTGAAAGGAGTTGCGAAATATGTATCAACTTTCACTGCCTTAAAGAAGGCACAGGTTTCCATGCATAGTGTTTGGTGGATACTGTGCCTTTGGTAGGACCTGAGTAACGGGACATTTCACTTGAAGGAAGCCCTCCTGGTCCCACAAGTACGTGTATGTAAGAGGAACCTTCTGAGGTTTTCATCAGAATCAGGTTTTTTCCCCCAAAGTGGAAGGTCTTGAATATGAAGACCACCCCATTGCAGAGTCCAACATCAGGGGCTTTCCAAGTAAAGTATGAGGACGACAAAAGGCTAGGATGGAGATTGAAGGTTTTCAGGCAAAATCTGGAAAGTCTAACAAGGGATAAATATTGGTTTCTGCAAGTAGTTGATGGTAACATGTGAAATGCCAATCAAAGTGTAAAACCAAGGGGGACTGTATTTTCATAAAACCAGAAGGCTTTGGAAGATGGGGATGTTCAGCAAATGTTGATGAGGACAGGTTCGGGAAAAATACAAAACTTTTGTGAGCACAATTTATCTTGTAAAGAAAAGGACGTGGATTGGCAGTAATAGTTGAGTGATCTTTACTGATGTATGGAGTACAGACATTTCAAGGTGTAGGGTATATATCATTTGAGAGGTATTAAGCAAGAGGGAGACTGGTTGGTAAAGTTAGATCACAAGGATGCTTACTTCACAATTTTCTATTGCAGAAAAAAAGCCAAAGAAATGCTCAGTTCAGGTGGTCAGCTACAATTTACCAGTTTGTGTGCCTTCAGTTTGGATTAGCTTTGCCCCTTGGTTCCTTATGAGGCCGGTGGCTGTGATCGTGTACTTAGACGATTTTTGTATTGATGCCTGAAGATAAGATGGAGTTAAGACACCATCTACATTTGCCAGTGGAGATATTGGAAACTCTAGGGTTATTGTAAAGATGGAGAAGTCAATTTTGGAACCAAGAAGGCAATTGGAATTGGTATGTTTTCAGTGGATATGGTAAAGGCAGTGTTGGGTCTCCAATTCAAAAGCTGATGATTATAAAAGCAGAGGTGAAAAGTGCTTTGAACAAGGAGACAATTTCATTGAGGACACTTGCATGGGTAATACATTCCTTTTTCCTGCTTCAATCTAGGCAATACTTCTGGGTCTGCTGCACTAGAGTGATTTGAACCATTTGAAAGATTTAAGTTTGAGGAAAGGGCAACAGTATGAAGATCAAGTGCTTTTGACAGAGGAAGCAAAGGAAGACTGATAGTTTGAGAATTTAGAAGCCTGAAAGGGCAAGTTATATATGGAGAATACCAACATTTTGAACAGGCATCGGATACAAGCCTGTATGGTTGAGGGACTCGTTTGGGCCAAAAGAAGGCAGATGGAATACAGAGGAGACAAAGTTGCATATAAATTGTCTGGGGTGTCTGCTAGTGTTAGAAACGCTAATTTGGGTATCTCAACTTTACTTTCTGAGGGTGATGGAGTTAGCGATGGAGGAGCCGTTGTTGATCATAGATTTTTTAGGTTTGCTAGCTCGACCAGGCGGAGAAGACCCTGCTTTTGTAGCCAGTGCAATCCTGAACCTTCTTGTCTAAAGAATGGAGTTTGGTGACCTTTTGAGTGAGGTTTCCAGAGAATACTGAGCTGCAGGAACTAGAAAAAAGTGTGGAGGGGTATTGAAGGCCAGGTTATGTTGGTGTATGGAAAGTGGTGTATATGCCCTGGAGACTCCTGCTGTAGATTTGTATAATGTTTGTATGTCTTGTATAGTAAAGGATGAAGTTACATCCTATTTACTGTTATAGGTCAGCGGTGGCAGCAGGTCACACATTAGTAGAGGGCAAATCGATTAGAGGATTGGTTTTTTAAGGTTATGCAGGTATTAGTTTAGTTTAGTTTATGTTTATTGCACAGTTAATTAAAACCAATGCGATATAGTACACAATAGAAAAATTAAAATACTCATAAAAACATGCGTTTAAGATTGATTCTATTCTATGTTGCAGAAAACAACAGTTCAGCATACAAGTTGATTTTGTTTGCTGGCCACCCACGTTAGGCCTTCTGTAATTCTCATCCACTTTGTAGCCTGTTAGACTATTCATGTTTTTTCCACAGTTTCTTTACAGTTTTCAGGCAATTCGTAAATTAAACCATATGTCCTGTTTATAGATAGTTCATGTGTCAATTTTTGGTAGTTTTTTTTCCACTGCTTTTAGAAATTTCACAAAACTGCAACTGAGCTGAGGATCCTGTGCTGAGAAGCAGGTTAGCACTGCACTCCTTCGTGTGCGTACCCCCTGTAAAATAAAGTGGCGTTTCAGCAGGAGCTTTCTTTCTTCTTGTAATTCTTCACACGTGCATAGCAAGTGCATCATGTCTTCTGCCCCAATGCCACATAACCTGCATAATGTTCCAGCTTTCGATCTCAGCCAATGAGGGAGGTATAGAATACATGGTAGCAGGCCCAGTCTATATCTTAGAAAGGACAATTTGTTTTTTTTCGTATAACCTAGGCCAAGATAAGGCTGGGAGGCTTGTGTCAGGTATGTATTTAATACCATCCATGCGTGAGATCTTTTTGATAGGGTGGCTTTGTCCTGGACCCATGACTGAAGCTTGATCGATTTCTTCACCAGTTTGTTAAATGATTTGTGATCTACCGGGGACGCCCAGAGTTCTGCCAGTCCAGTGTTCACTATACTCTTTGCCAAATATTTTGCTGCTGGTGAATTTTGGGTCTGCTCTAGTTCTTTCCATAAGTATGCGTTCAACGTTCCTTCAGTCGTTTTTCTTACTTTGTCCCATGAGCAGATATATGCCCCTTGTCTTGCAAATAGCTGTGACTGCAGGTATTAGGTTGCATAGACCAGAAAAACCTCGCTATAATTTCACGTGAGATGTCAGTTTGTGTTTTTTCCTTGTTTGCAAGAGGGCCTGTGAATTGGTATATAATACTGTGTCAGCTGTCTGGTAAGGTAGCAGCATTGTTATGCAAGGTTTCCTTCAGAAAAGTTATGTTAGGGATGTTAGAGCTGGTGAGTTAAATGACAGATGTTAAACTCATGAAGAAATCCTTTTACATGTGATTGAGAGGACTATCCCCTCATCAATTTTCAATTCTAAGTTTGATGATCAACCAGAACTGTATGTAGTGAGATGTTTAAAAAAGCATGAGTCAAAGATGAATGAGTTCCTAAGTGAAGTAGTTCAGCAGTTGTTGTCCTCTCTGCAGGGGTGGCTCCTCCATGTGGATGGAGGAGAGTCGCCCCACTGCTTTCTCGCAGTGCGAGAAGCAGAAACATAAACTGGTATTATGAATACCATGGTATGTTTCTGCTTCTTGCACTGCGAGAAAGCAGAAGGGTTTGGTTGGGGCGGGCGGGTTTGGTTGGGGGCAGGTGGATGGGTCTGCTTGAGAGCAGGGGAGGAGTGGCTAGCCCAATGCTGCTGGCCCTGACTGTCTGGTCAGCCCTCTGGGGCTGACTAAACCAGTCATGCGCACTCTCCCTTTTCTCCATGTAGGCTGCATGCAGCCTACATGGAGAAAATGGCCTCCCCATAGATGCCTGTGTGGTCGGCATCCGAACCAATCACAATACTGCCATTGCAGCATTGTGACTGGTTTAGGGGAGGGGAGGGAGGCTCCCTGATTACTGTTTCTGCAGAGGCAGGAAAGCAGGAGCAGACCTAGCAATGAAGACGTGGGACCCTCGAAAGCTACATTTTAAAATATTTTTATTATTTAAACCCTCCCTTAACCGAGCGACCCCCCCTTCCCTCGCGGCCACTCGCCTGTCCCCCAGAGCGACCCTAAATACCAGCCCCCCCACCCGTGAGCCATCCCAGGCCGCAACTGCCGCTCTGACGTCGCGTGGACCAGTGTTATCAACAACTGGCTAGTGTTAGGTTAAGCATGAGTGGACCGGAGTGTGTTCAGTGGTCATTTAGTGAGAGGAACACAAACAACACAACGGTAGGGTAGGACCCGGGGGAATATTTAACGACCAAGCTCTAGTTTCCAAGATAGCGGAGGTCTTTCTATTGGAATTCGGAAGTCCACCAATGATAAGCGTTCTAACAATACCGCACTACAGAGAGCAATGAGTGGCCGCCATCAAGCATCACGTGATACTCGCGGCCAATCAGAAGTGAGCTTAAATGTGAGGCGAGACGATCCTTCGGTGCCTCCCCAGTCGGTTCAGACGCCGGCTTTGAAGCACCGACGGATAGGTAAGCCTTGAACGGAGTATGGCCGTTAAGTGTGGGACTCTTTGGGATAGTTTTGGAGGCTTGACACCATTGTGTAATGCGGGATAGGAACACAGGCCTTATCTAAAGCCTGAGCTATGTATAACTGTTTTAAAGATACAAATGCAGTATTGATTAATGTGAGCCCATCATTCTCGCATTGCCAGTTCTAACATAGTTTAAATTCTGGACACGATTTAGTCTAGGAAGGTAACTTTCTGGGTGTTGGTGTGTGTATATAGATGAGAGACATGTTTTCGCTTTGTTTACTTGTCTTCTAGAGCGGCGCTTCACTCTTCTCCTGAGCCGCTGCCAGGTGGGGTGAGGTCTTCACTTCTTACAAGCCATGGTAAGATCCTTTTCATCGGGGCATATAATTTTTATATCCCGATATAGTAAAATATTAACACTACGTATGTGAGTGTCTGTGGCCAGAACTGAGAGTCGGGCTTCGTCTAAGGTCTATGTGTATTAGACCTAGCAATTGTGTGTGTTTGTGTGTGCAGGATCAGCCTGTTCAACATCTGACCCTGTTTGTTCTAACCCCTTTTTAGTGAACGACATAGTTGTAAGAAAAAAGACAAGACTCTTCACCTAGGAACTGCAGGTGACCTTAGTACTTGTCTGTGAACTGTGTTTCTTAGCTTTTCACTTATTATTATTTCTTTTAATATATGCAGTAGCATTTCTTTGTTGTAAGGTCCTGAAGAAAGCAAGGACACCTTTGTCCACATATTGCTGAAACATGTCGACCTGGTTACACCTTTAGACAGCTCATTTCTTAAACTGTCTGAACATTAGATTTTTAATATTGGCAGAGTGAGTATCACCTGAATAAAGTCTGTTCTATACTCCCTCATCCAATTTTATACACTTTTTCTATATAATTTTTGCACGCTACCTTTTCTTGCACTGCACTCCTCCAGTCACACCACACTCCACCACTTATTGGTCTTGAGAAGTGGTATACCATACTACTGCTCTTTCAGTAGAAGAGTTCTATTCTACATCTTGGTCTCTTTCTGCTTGAAAAGAATACATCTATGTGGATGGTTTTGGAAGACTCCCAGATGATGAAGGGCGGTTCCGAGTGGTGACAGATGGGTATCTCTGACCATCCACTAGGATGTCAGTAAATACTGTTTCTATAGGTTAGCATAGGGGCCTTTTGTTGCCTGTTTGAGTTTTGCACACTACAAACCCTCTTTTCTTTCTCAGACCCTCTGGTACTCTTTTGTTTGTTCCATTTAGTGAGAGGTGCAATCAAGTAAAGATTTACTGCACAAGCCATCTACAGGAAATACTAGAAGCAGCCGGCTGGTCCAAAACTGGATGTTTGTGAGGCTTTACCTCAAATCGATGGAGAATGTTTCCAACTTGGCTCTCAAGGACTTTTAACATGAATTGTGCTAACCTCCAATCTTGCCATGAAATGTAGATTCTCCACATGAGTGTGCATTTGTGAATGGAGAAATGAGATTTCATTTAGAGCACAGGGGAAAGTATTTATTTATTTATAAAGTTTTCATCCCTCCCATCCAATTCTGTGGGTGAGGTTGCAGAGTACTTTATGCTGAATTTGGGTTACGGACAACATGTTTTGGTTGTTTGTGCACCAAAATGAGCAGGGTCCACTGACTCCTGTTTATCTTTTGACAGATGTACAGTGCATTTGGAATTTCAATATGGAAATGGTGTTCCGTAGTTTTGAATGCTGAATCAGAACAAATTCTCTGTTTTTTCAAGAAGAGTTGGAATCTTGGAGCAAAAGAAAGAGGGTGGGTTCAAATGTCATTGGACTTTTACGTACTGGTTAATATTCAATTCTGGAATTGTGAGTTTTTCTATTGTTCTGTTTAATGGCTGCTGAGAGTTGGCAATGAAATGCATACTGCTAATCTCCTATCTTTCATGAAATGCAGAACCTACATTCATACTCATGTAGAGAATCTACATTCTCTTCTGTGGTCCTGCCCAGGACAACACTGAGATGCAAACAGCGGGATTTCCTCTGAGGACCAGAACTACACTGTACTGAGGTGTGATGTCTCCTCTGAGGGCCTGATCTACACAACAATATATGCAGCATCCTATGAGGGATTGACGGGGCCGCACTGACGTAAGGCACCTTATATGATCTCACTTGGACTTCACATTGAGGTGAGTTGTGAAAGCAATCCCGAGGCCCTTACTTGGACAATATTGAAATGTGAAACCTTCTCTGAAGACTTGACCTGGGCACGCCATGATGCAAACTTTTCTCTGTAAACTGGTCATGGACAACATAGAGATGTAAGGGAAAAGGCCTCCTCCGAGGGCCTTATACAGACAACATGGACATTGAAGTATTCTTTGACGGCAGAACCTAGACAACAATGGAACATAAAGTCTCTTCTGAGAGCCTGACCTAGATAACAAGGAGATGTGACGCTTCCCCTGCGAAATCAACCTGAATATAACAACAATTTTAAATTCTTCTGTAGATCGGGCAGGTACATCACTGAGAAGTGAGGCTGATGCATTTTTTGAGCATTTAACCTAGATGCACAACACATCATCCGTAAACAGAGTCTTGTCCTTGGGGCGGTCTATGAATGTGGTCTCGACTCACTACACACACATACAGTGGTAGAATATGTGTGCAAGGCACTTGTGCACGCCCTCCAAAAGCGCACTTTTAACACGTGCACAGCAGCTGCATATCCCTTCAAAAAGTAGGCATTCAAGACATGTGTGCATTTGCAGCACACATGCACAAGTCACAGGCACTCAGAGCAAAAGTGTCTCGCACCAGGGGAAGTCACAGCACACACACACACTCATGACGACTCTGCAGTCGCAATGTAAGCGCACTAATGGAACATGCTGTAGATTTGCACTTGTGGCACAGGTACACTGGTAACACCCGTGCACTCATAACAGACATGCAGTCAGAGCACATGTGAACAAAGAACACGAATGAACTCACAACACATGCAAACATACACATGCGCCTGTTCCAACACACAGCTGAAATACACACGAACACACAGCTCTGCACACACACCCAGCCTCTGCCAGCTTTGCGACACATACATCGTCGAGGGACCTACAAACAAAGGCTGCTTCTTGACAGAAAGTCATTTATATTTTAGTTTCGTTCCATTATCCTAACGAATTCTTCATCAGCAGATGCAATATTAACAGCAGAATTCAGCCCATTTCATCCAGTGGGATTTGAGAAAGGCGACAACCAGCTCGGTCTATGCGCCTCTACCCCCAGCTAACTCCAGTTTGATTTGATTTTAGTGCCTTCCATGCTATCGCTGCATAGTCGCGTTTGAAGCAGTCTTTTTGAGGTCCGGGTTCTGCACAAATAGAAAGGGAAAACGTTGCACAAACAAGGAGACACTGGATGGCAAATCCCATCATTCGCACAATCTTGTGTAAAAGTGAAGAGAGCGCTCAAAGTGGTGTGCACAACTGTCTCAATTGCCTCTGAGTTCCCGCTACATAAAACTGCCAAACAAAGCTAGACGCTGCCTGCACGCCGATCCAAACCAGGCGGCTATCAATCACTCCTATGCAGAACTGGCCTCTGTCACTGTGAAATACTCACAGGCGTGTCGCGTGTGAAAAGCTAGACGCTAAACACAAAACGGTGGAAGGGGACCTAGGGGAAATATTTAAAGACCAGGCTCTGGGTACTATCCCCAAAAGGACCAATCAACAACAACGGTACCAGAGGGTCTCAGGTAAATGTGCCCATCAACACAAGAAAACCAAGCAAGAACTCACCTCTACACCCAGGCTATGTCCCAGAGAGCTCTCTGTGGATGAGGAAAAATACCCATCAGTCACCATTCGGATGCGCCCTTCATCATTTGGGATTTTATCCGTACCACCCGTCAGAGGATTGAACAACTCTCCTAGGAGGTAAACCCGGTGGTAGGGGGTATCCTCACTAGAAAAGAGAGATGACAGTGTGATATACCACTAGATGTAAATACGTGGTAAAGAAAGATGGGACTGGGGTGTGCAGTGCTAAAGAAGGTGTCAAGAAAAGAAACCAGAATAAGTGGGTTTAAAATTGGTTAAGAATAAGCACCAAACGAGGATTTTAATTCAAATGTGCTTACCATACCAACATTAAAAACAGTGCGCCCGCGGGCTGTCTAATTATGTGGACAGCCTCGGGACAAGAGGTGGTCGACTAGTTTCAGCATATGAATGACAGATTATGTCAGAAATGCTTTCTTCAGGACCAAAACAATTTAAAAGCTACTACACCATGTGAGAAAAAAGCCTAACCCTAGAAACGTGAAACAAGTGCAAACAGTCACCTGTAGGTTCTGGGTATCCTTACTGTCTGTGCAAGGCACTGTGGGAAAAAAGGTGAGGAGAGGTTTAAATATGATATATGGGCTCGGACTTCCAACCATAAAATATGATTTGGGTAAACTAATAATTAGAAAAGGCACCATGTGGGTGCAGACAAAAATTATTAAGTACACTTGGATCAAAAGTTTCAGTATACCAAATGTTCGTAGAATCTTACCTTAACATGTAAGGTCAGATGGCCTCACCCCACCTGGCAGAGGCTCAGGGGAAATGAAGCACCGCTCTAGAAAAACATGTATAACACACGTTAAAACATTAGATGCACACACCGAAAAGACTACCAGGACTAACAATAACAAAGAGTAGATGGTCTTCTAGAACCCACTCGACTGATCGTAAGAGCAGGTATGCCCAGCGTATGTGGACAGCCCTGTTGTGAAAGTAGCAGCAAATGGCATGTGGGTTCAACTCACCTAACCGTCGGTACTCCTGGCTGGCTTCTTTTCTTGACACCTTCTTTAGCACTGCACACCCCAGTCCCATCTTTCTTTACCACGTATTTACATCTAGTGGTATATCACACTGTCATCTCTCTTTTCTAGTGAGGATACCCCCTACCACCGGGTTTACCTCCTAGGAGAGTTGTTCAATCCTCTGACGGGTGGTACGGATAAAATCCCAAATGATGAAGGGCGCATCCGAATGGTGACTGATGGGTATTTTTCCTCATCCACAGAGAGCTCTCTGGGACATAGCCTGGGTGTAGAGGTGAGTTCTTGCTTGGTTTTCTTGTGTTGATGGGCACATTTACCTGAGACCCTCTGGTACCGTTGTTGTTGAAAAGCTAGACGCTACCTGCACGCCTGTCCAAACAAGTGTGCAAAGCTAGACAATGTTGGAACGTCTATCCAAACCAGGCGTCTATCACTCACTCCTATGCAGAACTGGACGGTCATTGTGCAATGCCCACAGGTGTGTGCAAAGCTAGAAAGTGCCTACATGCCTGTCCAAACCACTCGTCTCTCACTCACTCCTATGCAGAACTAGACTTTCACTGTGCAATACCCACGGGTGTGTGCAAAGCTAGAAAGTGCCTACACGCCTGTCCAAACCATGCGTCTCTCACTCACTCCTATGCAGAACTGGACTCTGTCATTATGCAATGCCCACAGGTGTGTGCAAAGCTAGACAGTGCCTACACCCTGTCCAAACCAGGCGCCTATCACTCACTCCTATGCAAAACTGGACTCTGTCACAGTGCAATGCCCACAGGCGTGTGCAAAGCTAGACTTCTGTCCAATCACGTGTGCAAAGCTAGACACTGCTGGCATGCCTATCCAAACCAGGCGACTATCACTCACTAATATGCGGAAGTGGACTCTGTCACTGTGCAATGCCCACAGGTGTGTGCGAAGCTAGACAGTGCATACAAGCCTGTCCAAACCAGGTGCATATCACTCACTGCTATGCAGAACTGGACTCGGTCACTGTGCAATGCTCACAGACGTGTGCAAAGCTAGACGCTGCCTGCACACCTGTCCAAACACGTGTGCAAAGCTAGACGCTGCTGCCACGCCTGTCCAAACCAGGCTCGTTTCACTCATTCCTCTGTAGAACGGGACACTGTCACTGTGCAATGCTCACAGGCATGTGCAAAGCTATACGCTGCCTACAAACCCGTCTAAACCAGGCGCCTATCACTCACTGCTATGCAGAACTGGACTCGGTCACTGTGTTCAAATTCCCAAAGGGGTGTGCTTAGCTAGAAGCATCCTGCAAACATGTCAAAACCAAGGGCCTATCACTCGCTCCTATGCAGAACTAGACTATATCACTGTGCAATGCCCACAGGTGTGTGCCAAGCTAGACACTGCTTACAAGCCCGTCCAAACCAGGCGCCTATCACTCAATGCTATGCCGAACTCGACTCTGTCACTGTGTTCAAATTCTCACAGGGGTGTGCAACGCTACAAGCTGCGTGCACACCTGTCCAAAGTAGACTCCTAACACTTATTCCTATAGAAAATTGGACTCTGTCACTGTGCAGTGCTCACAGGCTTATGCACAGTTAGACACTGTCTACATGCCTGTCCAAATCAGGCGCCTATCACTCACCCCTATGCAAAACTGGACTCTGTCACAGTGCAGTGCCCATAGCCGTGTTCAAAGCTAGACGCTGTCTGCATGCCTGTCCAAACACATGTGCAACGCTAGATGCTACCGATACAGCTGTCCAAATCAGGCGCCTATCACTCACTCCAATGCATAACTGGACTCTGTCACTGTGAAATTCCCACAGGCATGTACAAAGCTAGACACTGCCTGCACTCCTGTCCAACCAGGCTCATATCACTCACTCCTACGCAAAACTGTAGCACATGCAATGGGGCTCATGGACTTGTGCAAACTGGACAACCAGAGCTCAGAGACTTATAGAGGCCTACGCACTTCTGAAAAAGTACACTTCTGAAAAAGTACAGTTTATTCACTATAGTGACTCTTTTCTGACTTATAGGATGTTCTGGCTGCAGGCCTAGGACTAGGGATGAAACATCTTGTGTCCCGCATCCAGAGAAAATCTACCTGGAAGCCACTGCTACACATACCCGAAGCCTCACGCCTTTTACCTGCGAAGCAGCTCTTCACTCCCCAGCCACCCTCGCTTCTCCACAGATTACAGTTAAAGGGGGGCTCCCGCTACCCAGCGGATGCATAAATTAATCAAACAGTATTTTAGAGCGCGGCTTATCACCCGTGAGGGTATCCAGGTGCTGAGATGCTGGGTTAGTCGAAGAGGCAGGTCTTGAATTTCTTCCTGAAGTCCATTAGCGAAGGAGATGTTTGGTGGTGGAGAGGGCGTTACAGAACTTGGTGGCGAGGTGGGTGAAGGAGCATCCTCTGCTGTGGCTACCGTGGACAAGCAGTGTCTGTGCCAGGGCAAGGGAGGCAGAGAAAAGGTTGCTGGATGGTTTGTGGAAGTTCAGGCAGTGGTTCATGTATGCTGGTCCTTTGTCGTGGAGGGTTTGGAGGCGTGTGTCAGTAGTTTGAATTGGCCTCTTTTCAGTAGAGGTCTCTTAGGTGCTGGGTGATGTGGGTCTTTTTGGGCAGGTTGAGGATTAGTCTGGCCGCTGAGTTCTTTATCATCTGGAGCCTTCTCATGAGTTTCTCTGGGGGTACCTGCATACAGTGTGTTGCCATTGTCCAGACAGCTGGTGATTAGAGCTTGCATGACTGTTTCCCTAGTGCTTGTGGAGAGCCATTTGAAGACTCTTCAGCGCATGTAGAGAGTGTGGAAGCAGGCCAAAGAGAGAGTGTTGATCTGTTGTTTCAAGGCGAGTTTGCTGTCCAAGATGATGTCACGGTTGTGGCCGTGGTATTTAGATGTAGGGGTGGGACCAAGTCCCGCGGGCCACCTGGTGTTGTTCCAGAGGGAGGTATGGTTGCTAAAGATCAGCACTTTGGTCCTGTCCGGGTTAAGCTTTAGGCAGTTGTCCTTCATTCAAGCTGCGATGTTCTTTATGCAGTTATTGCAATTGGTCTTCATAGTGGTGGGGTCTGCTGAGAGTAAGAGAACGAGAAATATGGCTGATGGGCATGCACCTTTGTCTCACTCGCTTCATACTTTGCAGTTCACAATAGATGATCTCAGTATTCTGACGCTAAAAAAGATTCCAGCACCACTGGTTCCAGAGGACAGGTGAGCACCTTCATCTTGGTGTTGCGAGTAGCTCCTCTCTGGCATTGGAAATCTCTCCAGGTTGGCCCTACAGCAGGTGCACAGGTAAAATCATTGATTGACTGAGGACTTGAATGTTTACACCTGCAAAGCGAAGTAATGGATTTGGTGCTGGAGGTCGTCTTGGGCAGTCTGCACATCAAGTCAATTAGGAGTAGAGGCAACTGGCCAATTTAAAAAAAATCAATGGATCAAGGATCTCCAAAAGTAAAAATGACTTCCCATAAATGAGAAAAAACTATTTCAGTAAAAGTAGAAAACCATGGACTATTTATTGTCTCTTTAAATATTACACAAAAATCCACTGTTAAGTGTGCTGGGCAAGGACCAATCAGGCAGCAGCTTCTTTGGCTCCAAACAATCAGCTATGAATCATGGTGCTCACATAGGTATTAGTGCCATTCCTCTTTATTGGCTGTAGCACTTAAGTGCCAGTACCAATCAAGTTGCACTTAGCACGCTGCTATCGGAGTGTGCTTTTACTTTAACTAAAAAAATTAACATTTTTTTACCTTCAGATCCTTATATAGATTATTAGGTGTGGGGGGGGGGGTGCAGCAAGTGATCCAACACAGAAGACCCTGGTGTCTGTGACCTAGTGCATCTTTTCATGCATATGGTCTACAATAAAACATAGCACTGAAGTCATTGAAACTTCTCAGAAGAGATAGCGCTGTATGAACATTGCTTTCAGGATAATTTTAAAAGAACTGTAAATACAAAATATCCATGAATGACTAATTTATCCATTCCACCCTGCACATTTTTGATTTATTCCTTGAAAGTCTACCAATCTATATTTAAAGAATGGTCCAGGATGCCACAGACTATTAAAGTGAAAGGTTTAGAATGCTACCAGGAAGTGTTCTGGACTCAACGTGGCTAAGGGTCTTCAAATGTGATGCTCTTTTCAGCAGCAGAAAATTACCTCTCTGGTCTTAAAATGGGATGGCTGTCTGGTTGATGGGTGTTTCTGAAGTCAGAGGTATTGCCATTTTAGATTATCCCTAGGGGTGTAGTCAATTTCCTGTGTTATTATCCAAGTGCCCCCCCCCCATAATCAGAATATTACTTTCACTTGACTTTGTGTTTAAAAAATGGGATAAAGGATAGCTATAATCCCTGTTCATGGTGCACCTGCGTGTGTTAAGGTGACACCCCACTAGAGGATCTATGAACATGGTATCCTCCTATTGGAGTCCCACAGCCAATGTCCGTGTGACTAAATCATGAGAATTCTTCACGCTCTCTGGCATAAACTGGATTACAGATCCTAGCCAATCTAAATCAGTCTGATCCAACTTGCTAAAGGAAAGGGCCTGTGAAGGTGTTCTGTATTTTAATTTTCTGTGCCCAAAGAAGGCGTTTAATTTAGAGTAAAAATCCCTTGCACTCTTTATCCAGGCCTACATTTTTAACAATCACCAACAATAGGTATTCTAGAATGTTGCTTTGTTTGATAATCGCATCTGGGGTTTGAGGTAATTTGTGACCCCATTCACAAAATAAACCCTTAACGCAAAACAATCTACTGAGCATATTGTGACAGGCCTCTAATTACGCTCCCCTTGTGAATGTTCATTGTAGAGCACCACCTTCACAACATGAAGTGGAGCCGAGGAGGACTAACATACATGGAGCTGCAGGCTGTTCTCTTTCCTATAACTGGGGCCAAAGTGTGAGATGATTTGCCTGGATCCTGGCCAGAGCTTCCTGATTGCTGCATAATTAGAAGAGAAATTGTATCCAGCACCATGGTTCTATTTTTCTTAGCTAGGAACCAGGGATAATTAATAGTGAGAACCACTAGAGCCCCACTGGGACGCAGCCCCAAGAAAAGAATGATGACAACATGAAATGAAGGTAAACTAGTCTGTAGGCACGAACACCTGCACACAGCCCAAGACTTATGTTACCCAAATGTTGGTCATCATTTGGCTCCATTAAACACCTTCCACTTTGCTGCCATGGTTGAGGGGCCATAAACCCACATCGAAAGATAAAGAATTCATGGTGTTAAAAACAATAATGGAACCATTCACATTCAGTAAATACTTTGCTCCAGTTGCATCTACGGGGTGTTGTAAATACCCCAATCTATTATGCACATCTTAAAATTAGGACCAACATTGCCTTGAACATAATTGACGGACACCTTTAAATACATTGTATGGCCCAATAGAACAACCAGCTCATTGACCAATCTCTTGCATGTACAAAGGACCACTCATTTCCTCTGAAATGTGAGCTACTCTCAGAGATTGTGACTCCAGCATTTTAAGTGGTTTCAAAGCCTGCTCATTGCATAGCATGGATGGTAGCTGCCATTTTGTTTCTAAAACCAACCTTCACAGCTCCTCCTCTGCAGTAAGCCTTGACCGAAGCTTAGCTAACATTACAGCATCGTAGGCCAATATGAGGAAAACATATAATCTTAAATTACAGATTTGATATTACTGGATGCTTCTAACAACCTGTATGATATGAGTAAAAAGTGCGAGAGAAGCAATTATTGAAAGCAAACCCTGTGTTTTTTCTTCCTTTGCTTTATCTTCTCCCATCCTGCCTCCTTCAAGCCAGGCCACTATTTCCTAACCGTTTTATTGGTACCTGCATTTCATTGCATTTTGAACTATACTCATTTCATATACTGTTCCTCAGTTCTTTGAAAGACAAGCCTAGTAGCACTGAAACAAAGCCAGGAAAGGTATGAGGTGCATATATTACAACCAGCTTGAGACAACCAAAACTTCTCTTTAGATACAGGGTTAGGGATATTGAACAGAACTCTACTTCACAAAACGAGTACTCATAAGAGGAGGCAAGCGGGAAACCCTACCACTTCACTGTGCTACTTGCGCACCCACTAGTTACAGTCTGGAATATTTGTGCTCTCGTCTAGTAAGGACTCAGCCTGACAGTTTGTACTGGTTGTTCTGATTGGAGCAGACAAAGTCTTATTTACATAAGACTATCTGGAGTGGTACAGTGTGCAAAAACGTGATGGATTGGAATGCAGCCCAAGTAACTACAATTGGTTGCCATTCGTGCAGTGAAAGCATTCCACCAATTAGGCTTTTTGTTTTTGTTTTTCTAAGCAAGGCGCCCAACAGTGACAGCCGCGGCGCAGCTCTCCTCCCTAGTGCCCGTGGTTGAATGGGCAGATTATCGTGCTTCTCAGCAGAGGCTGCATTTTGTCACCGCCCAGGAGTATGTTCTCTTGTGGACTCTGACAGAATTAAGCTCCCGTTTGTCGGACAACATCCCTAAAGTGTAAGGAACGGAGGGCGAGCTCTGTAATCAGGCTGTGGGACACAGGCCCCGCCTGACCCTGTCACTTCCACTTAGTGCGGCTGCCAGTCAGGCCTCGGCACCCTCTCGGTCTCCTCCCCGGTCCTGCCATGCGGCCAGGGTAATCCTGCCCCTCCAGCGTCCACGACAAATCCTCCCCAGAGTAAAGCAACCCTGGGAATTGTTATTAGATTAGCGGCCTCGGCCCGCCGGCTGCACTAATCCTAATCAGTGCTGATTTCTATTAGCTGGCTTCGGCGGGAGCTCTCGGGCCTGGCGGCCGGACCTCGGCGCGAGGCAGGCGGCCACCTCCCGCCACAAGTGCGCCTCGCTCCTCCGGTCCCGCGTCTGTCACTGGGCCGGAGGTCTGCGCGTGCGTCCCCCTCGCTAGCGGTTGGCTGAGCGGACGCCGAGCTCCGCGTGCATCTGCGACCCAGAGGGGAAGCTGTCCGCCGCGCGGAAGAGCACGCGCCTCGGTAATGAGCTCTGGGACCGCGCGGTCGCCACTGTGTCGACAGACAGCGAGCTCGTGAACTTGGGGATGGGGCGGGGGTGTTGGGGCGAACGCGGGGCCTCTTCGTGTGATAGTTATAAACAGGGTACATTCCCTAACCAAGTACAGCTCCAGGGGCCGCATTATCCACCACCTGAGTCCTGGGAAGGGAAAAGCGCCCAAGGTCACTTCACTTATCAATATCGACAACATTTTCTAGGTCGAGGAACTATTTATTAGCCGATCTGGCACCCTGGGACAGGTAGTCCTGGTTGTGTAACGGAATGAACACAGCTACATGTCCCAGAATGAATGTAAAGAAAACACCTGACAAGGGCAGGAAATGTGGCCTAACAGACAGAGCCGCCAACTTTGGAAGTGGGAACCAGGTTCAAGATCTGGTGTCGGCTCAACATCCAGTGATTCTGGGCAAATCGCTTAATCTGCTCGTGCCTAAAAAGAAAAGAAAAGCTGACCTTGTGTAATGTAATCTGGGGCTCATGTGAATCCTCTAATGCTCTTGGAACCAGTCTGGCTGTATACATCTGCAAAAAATAAGGCCTCGAGTTACACGGTTCCATGTCTCCAAGTAGCTCATCCAGTACTGGTTTTCATTGCTTGAGGGGTTTGTAGTCCTATTAACACACCGTTGTAGCAGGGTAATAAGTCACAGAATAAAAATAAAATTCCTGGATGGCTGAGCTAAAACATATGGAACTGGTAAACAACTCCAACTTTTTTTACAAACTAGTCGGGTTGGGCCACCCAAAGTACGGATTATGGGCAATTTTGCTTCGTTCCCACGCTGCAAATGCTATTTACAATAATGTGCTACTGTGTTAGTTAGCACTCGACTTGCTGAGCATAGTTGTGGTAGTAACTGACCCAGCAGTGAGGTTTTCAGAAGACTGCGTATTTCCATCGCTATTGTACTGTAACTGGATTTATATAGCGCTCACGACCCTGCCCCGACCGAACCGGAAGTGCTTTGCTAAAATTCGTGCTCAGGGGTAAAGTCCCAGTTACTCCACTGAGTCAATAAATATGCGGATAGTCAGTGATTCCGCCCTCCAGGGGCGGGGGCCCCACTGAAATCATCAACCGCCGTCCCTGCTTTATTTTAATTGAGGGCCTGTGACGGTAAGGTGCAAAGGGGTGGATGAGTTCAGCCATTATGACCCCGCCATCAAACTTCAGCTCACCAATGCCCTAAAAGGCAGCTCCCTTTGCAGGCAATTTTCTTGCAAAAACACTTTCCAATGTGCCTAAAAATACACGTACCAAATCTGCCTAAATGTGTATGGCTTCACAAGTAGGTGGAAAATAGTTTTCTATTGTTATCAGTAGCAATACTCTACCTTGCCAGGAATTTAATCTGTGTAACGTTGAAAACTCGCTTTTCAGCCCCCCCCTCTCCCGCCCTCCTCCCCTCTTTTTTACGATTATCAGCAAATTCTCGCGCTGAGTGCTATAGTGCAGCCTCACCCGGCTAAATAAAGCCTCGCTATTTCTGATAAAGCCATCAAATTCCTTATCGCTTTGTCACAAACGGCCTTTAAAGAGACAGGCCGCGTTCTCTTCCTGCACTTTCAGTCAGGAGCTGAGCTTTCCTGTCCAACCTCAGGAGAGGGGCTGGGTGGCAGCGGGGCAGTGCCCTGTGCTAAGTGACACTATCTCTGACTGCTCGTGCGTCTCACAAGCACACCTGCCGCAGAGCACCAAACAGGGACTTTGTGCCTTTTGCAGCTCCAGGTTCATAAGTGCACTAACAGGAAACTGATATTAAAATATTCTGCTCAAAGTCAAAGAGTCACGTGGATATCAGGTCTATTCACTTCCACTGCCTTAGTAACACGGTTTTGATAATGCGCAACATTCAGCAGTTCTTAGGCCTCTTTACGCAATTGGGTGCAGACTGTTGTGAGTTTGTAAACAGAGTGCTGTGAGGCCCAAGGGCGGTGGTGATTGTGACCTTCAATTAACCCGTGAGAATGGGACCAGCCCATCTTGAGTTTCAGTGCATTAAACTGCATTAAAGTGACAAAACTACAACCCAATGACCTGGGACGGGCGTCTCTCCAAAATGTGCAGTTGCAGACTTTTTCCCACATCTTAAGGTCGCTGGCTCTTCTTGGTGAAACAAAGCTGAAGCCGCTTGGCTGCCACGCAGTGCTTAATTTAAAAAATAATAAGTGCCAGGGCCCAAAGTTTTACTCAGAAGCCTTGGGAAGCGGGGGGGCCGAGGGGGGGGGGAGGCGGCAGAATACCAAGGCAGTGTAATGTAATCCAGATTCACCCTTATGGCTTCTTTATCCACCAACAGACAACCCCACACCTTTATCTCACTCTTAGGCTCTTTGTCAACCCTGCTCTCTACCTTTGTCATTGTTTTTCCATTTTCTCTTCCTCATTCTTTCCCCCTTCTGTGTGTTTCTCTCTCTTGCTCTCAATCAAAGCCCGCTAAGGAAAAATAAGTGGCGGTTTCCAAACATGAGTGCCGGTAGGCCCCATCTTCAACCGCCAGATCAAATTAGGCACCGTTTCTCTGACTAAGATGCTGGGTATACAGCAGATTGGGCTCCAAATCCTCCTCAAATCTCTGTGGGAGCTTGGTAGAGTAATCAGCACCAAGCTTTGGGGGGTGGAGGGGGAGAGTGGGGGTGAAGGAGGAGACCAGATACATGATATCACATTTGATTATTTTGCTGTCTGTGTCTCTCTCGCTCTTTCACACACTGTTGTAACGTCTCTCCAAAAAGTTTGAACAGGCAAAGGGATTTAAAAGAATCTTCATTGATGTAATGTCTGTAGGAAATCCAACTTTTCTGCGTGGTCATTCTAGAGTTTTTGCCTTCTGCTGACCCTATATTTTTGCTGGCTTTGGAACTCTGTGCACTTTACCATTGCTAACAAGTGGCAAAGTGCATTTGCTCCCCCTTTAAACATGGTTGAATTGGCCTATTCCTAGTTGGTATATTTAAGTTACATATATGTCCCTGGTGTATGATACAAAATATACCCAGAGCCTGTAAGTTACAAGTCACTAGTGGACTGCAGCTTCTATTGTGCCATCTGCAAACATGCCTACAGGCCTACCATTTAGCCTGACTGTGGCAGGTTAAACACTGCAATTTGATCTGTCAAAATAAACCCCTTTGAAAGGTCAAAACCACCCTTTTAACTATAAATAAGTCACCCCTAGGTCAGTCCTGTAGCCCACAATACAGGGTGCATGGTATTTATTAGTAAGACATGTAGAAATTCAATGTTAACATGTTCTTACATTGACTAGCTAATTTTCTCTGTGGGAGATCTAGCCTATGTAGAAAGTCAGAGTCCAAAATAAAAACCCTAATACTGTATCTTGAGAATGAGAATAAAAAGAATGAAACAATTTTTCATAGTTATTAAACATCCAATTTAATGTTGAAGTTGGATTTCTAATGAATATTAAGGAAAAATAACTTTTAAGAAATGTACCTTTTCTCTGCCTGTAGTTCCTGGAGGCTAAATTTGCATTTCATTTCTCCCATCTGCCAGACAGTATTTAGAATTTGAATAAGTTAAAAAGATGGGAAGTGTTTGATGCTCTTTTTAGACAGCTGCAGTCTATAGTTCCTTGACTTAAATTGGATGGGCACCCTTCTGCTCTAAGGGTGGGTGTTGGACCTGGGGGGTCCCCAGTCCAATTTGTGTAGCTTACCACAGAGTGGATAGGACTAACTCCGGAGTCAACTTGTGTTAAGCTTGCATCACACCAATACAGTAATTCAGTACCCATCCACAAAAAGAAGGACACTACACCGATTTTAGAAAAATACGAGCTGTTTTATAAAATAATCTCTCTGTTTCTTAGCAGTTTGAGTTTCAATACATTAAATAGCTCTGTATTGGTTTACGAACATATGCACCAGTTCAAATAGCACAAACAACATTTTTGTCCTGCAATTGGATAGAGCTCAATGCTACCTCTTACACCTTCCCACAGCAATAAATAATCCACAGTTTCAATTGCAACAACTAGAAAATATCAATTTTCCATGCAGTTATTTACAGTTGTACCTTACCCTTGGGAGTTCAAAGTTACTATTGGCAGAAGGTTACAGATTTTCAGCAATTACACCACACTTGGCCCTTTAGTACCTTGGTTCAATGGAAGAATACCTGAATAAAGACAGGCAAGGTGATCAATCAATACATGCAGCAAAAATATTGGTCTTATACCCCCAGTGGTTCACTTGCAAAGATTTCCACACAGTTGCTTATTGGGTTATATCGGACAGACTACTCAGTCTTATCCTGCAGCCAGTTAGCTTTCTTTGTGGCTACATTTATCAGGTAGGTTAAAACTCGAGATCACTCCGGACCCCCTTTAGTGAACTGAAGGCGAATGGTTTCTTATTACCTTCCCTTCTCACCCCTTATGAGTCCCCTTTCGTTGCCCTGTTCTCCTTTAGATGACAGGTTTTGTTTTTATTACGGGACCTCCCTCTCGTAAAGCCTACCCAAGCCTGGTAATTTCCGGGGTGTGTCAGTCCCGCGGTTAATGAGCACCGCTTGTGGTGCGAGTCACTAGGTTGGAGGAACGTAGGTCTGAACACGGCTTTCTCCTCCCGCCCAACCAATGCCCCTGCTTACTGTGACCACGAAGTTCTGTCAGATCGCTTCCCAGTTGGGCCCGTTCAGTTCCTTGAGAGCCGGGGAAGGCTCCGCTGCCAGCAGTCTCCACTCGCCTGACTAAACGGGGCGCGACCTCACCGCTTCTGTCCTGCCGGTCTTCAGGGGTTCATCCCTCGCCGACTCTGCATGATCTCTGGACTCCGCCATCGGCTGGCCTCCTTCAGCTCCTCTACGCCTCTTCCGTCGCTACAGCACCCGCTGTGGGGGTTCTCCCGCTTCCGCCGCTCCTCAGCTGTGCTTGCCTGACTTCCCCTCAGCAACTCCGAAGGAAGTATTTCACGGCAGGCACACTGCCGCGCAGATGGAGATTACAGCTGCCGCCGGGGGACCTTCGCTCAGCGCTCCGGGGCCTCTCCCACAGTGAGTGTCTCTTTGGTCACAGATGCTTCTGCACTTTGATTCCCCAGGCCAGCTTCATACAGCACACTGAAGTTAGCCTAGGAGCACTTGACGAATGCATGGAGCCAGGAGTAATTCCACAATGGTAGGGCTTGGTCGATAAGTAGGGGGTCACGTCATTTAAGGAGGCCGCCGACCCAGAGGACGATCTTCCCTCACTCAGTGCGCCTCCCTCCCCACAATATCGCCTCACTCCTTCCCCGACCAGGTTCTAAACCAACTCTCTGGTCACTCCTAAAATGGCCGCCCTAGTTCTGTCCCTTATATAGGCTGGCCTCAGGCTACCAGAACCAGCTGGAAGGTTCTAGAGGGTCCCTATGTTATCCTATGGGTCCATTTTCTGAGGTGATCAGTTGTGGCAGTTACAAGCCACCATTTTGTGTCTCTACATTTTCACAATAATGAGGGTCGCTTAGGCCTAAAAAATTATAGGGTCAAGGAAGTACCTAGGACAACACCTAAACATTCCAGTGGACATGAAAAAAACAAAGGTTAGGAGGCAGAAAGGGAATAAAAATAAATAAATAATAGGAGGGACCACCCAAAGGGCTGACAGGTCTAACAGTGGGTATGGGACAGATACTGATGGGTGATAAGATCGAAAAAGGGAAAGATTTCAGGGTGGAGCAACTAGTCCTTCCAAGCTGGAGTTCTGGATGTATAGATTTCTACTATGAAGAAACACATATATATGTGTGTGTATGTGGTCAGTGCGATTCTGAGCTATGTTGTGGAAGCACAAATAGAGTAGCTCAGTATGAGCTATCAGGGTGTAGTAATATGCAGAAGCATTACAGCATGGGAGCATAAAAAGCTATCACAACAAACGTCCTAGCTTATCTTGCAGTCAAGCTCACGATCTCTGATGATTCTCGGCACAGCCTCAGTCGGAACACCACCAGACTGCACACTAAGAAGTCTAAAAACAGAAAACACAAAGGAGCAGGCCAATTCCATCTATTCTCCCAGAATCTGGAGCAACATCCCTGTATCCATCAGGACCACCACAACCCTGTTCCAATTTAGAAAAGAGTTGAAAGAGTCACCTCTTGAAAGAACCCCACATCACAGTACATTATCCATTCACAACTCAGCTACATCTCCTATCACTTGTTGATTTTGTTCTATTCTTTGACCCTTTACAGTGCTCCACTTTCTTTTGACTGGGCTCCATCTTTTGAAATACCATACACATACATGCATACGTAAACAGGTGTGGGCAGACTGGGCTATGTTATACTATCTAGAAGTAGTCGCAGATGTTGGTACAGTGATGATTGTTGCTTATGTACAATGTGGCAGCTCTCTCAGTCATAGTTAAGGTGTGCCATGTTTGATCCTTAAAAGCCTGGATGCTCTTACAGTATCTACCATTCTTAAACTCTTGCCTCGGGCACCGCCCCACAGTCATTTAACATTTCAAAAGTCATTCCTTTGATTAAGGATCTGACAATTAACCCTGCTGCCCCCCCATTGGAGTCCTGTTCTTCAGACCAACCTGTCTCTCCAGCTTCCGAACTACATGGAACCTATATTTCAAAATGAAATTCCAAGTGAGGTCTACTACTAACCATGGCACAGTTCAGTCTCATTGGTGGTTCTGGATGAATGGCTACATTTATCAGCAACGTTTAAACCACTGACCATACCAAATCAGTGAAAGAATATTAGAAACACAAATATCGTGGAACAGAATATTGTGTCAAAAATGTCGAGGCCAAGAATATCGAGTTGGTAAGTGCAAATAGGTAACTCCAGATCTACGTACCTTGAAGATATATATATCGTCCAGGTATATATATGTGGAGTTATATATAGTAAAACTTTCCTTACCCATATTCTTGTCCTCGATATTTTTGACACAATATTCTGTCCCACGATATTTGTGTTTCCGATATTTTGTCCAAATACTGACGGTACCATTCTGCTATAACAGTTTGCATACCCTCGGCTTGATGGATATGGTCCTCATGTAAAGTCTTTGTTGACTTACTGATATCACGTCATTTCCATTTTTACTTTTACA
Source organism: Lissotriton vulgaris (assembly GCF_964263255.1). Lineage (NCBI taxonomy): Eukaryota > Metazoa > Chordata > Amphibia > Caudata > Salamandridae > Lissotriton > Lissotriton vulgaris. The sequence goes on along the minus strand of NC_141693.1, from coordinate 264,819,949 downwards.
TCTTAGCCCAGACATCTTACTGGCAGGGTCTTTTTAAGATCCCTCATAATAAAGTGGATGCTATAAAATGAAATCGCATAAATGTTTGAACGATTCACCATTGTCACCCAGTTTGTTAATAACTGTTGAGTTGCCCATGGCAATCTGATGTGGGCCAATGGCTTTCACTTGTATGAATAGGCTGATGGCATCCAGGTTTGGATGGGGACATGGTAAACTTAACTCAAAGCTGAGGTTACCGTTGTGTGCAGTCGTGGAGGATCAAAGCAGTCCTGCTTTCGATCCTTGCAGGGCTTTGCAGCTGTCCTCACCCTGTGTAGGATGTTAGGAACTTGGGAGGTGAAGCTTGATGCAAACTACTCAGGAGGTCAAGAGACTGTTGATGTGTGACACAACTGCCTTTACCAACTATAGCTTATGAGAAGGATCTTCGCCATATTCATCCCTTCAGTTCACACGTCACATTCACTGCCTCTTGCCCAGATTGGCTCAGGCTTCACTTCTGCAATTTCCTTGATCTGAAGCTGACTAAAGAGCTCTAGAAGGTTCTGCCACTGCTAACTCTCTTTTGAGATCACTGACTGGATGCCAATGTCAAAGAAAGGGGGATTTAAAGTTGTTGCATGATTCATCAATTTTTGATCGCCCCTTCGAGGTCTTCAAGATAGGGACCATACACTACATTCAGTGGTCAGCAGGGAAATGGACCACCTGCTGCTCTCCGCCCTTCCTCTGTTCAGTAGAAGACTGCTACAATGTGAGTGGAGGGCAATTACTATAGCAATATCTTAGAATCAATTCAAAAAGAAGCATCCAACAAGTAGCAACACAAATCAGAAGAAATCAATCCAGTGTATTTCACAAAACTTCTTCTTTATTTTTCTTCTTTTCCAGACATTCAGTACTTTTTCTTTTCTTTTGCCAACACGTGTTTCGTCCTAACTAAATATAGTTAATGGACTTCATCAGGGCTATAGAAAAATTAAACAATTATAAAATTACTAAAATTCATAAAAGTTTACATGATAAAATATCGTCAATATACTACTTAACATTTTATAAAATTCTTTCTGCTGTGCATTAAGAGGTCTATTATGGTGGAACTCACTCTTAATAATTGCAAAACAGTACAATTAATATTTCATACGTCTGGAATGCTCCCATCCAGAGATATTATTAGTCATTTCCTAAAAAAGCATGATCTCATATTTACAAATTTATCAAATCATACCATAAATTTCCTACAAATTCTTGGAAAAGAGAGGAATCAATAACAGCAGTATAAAAGCTGTCTACACTTCTCCTGATATAAATGGCTACTAGTCAAGCAATCTCAGAATCTTATTAACACAGATATATATATATGTTTTGATGCTAGACTCACCAGTGAGTATCTTTAATCTATGGTATTGGCGAGACCTCAGATGACCATAACTTGAAAGTTCCTAGAGAGTACATATAGTTCCATTATTAAATGCATGAGTCAACAGTATTACATATAATGCGGACCAAATAATATAATAGAAGATGTATATGGGCCCTACTGCCATAGTCTACTTATTAAAGCTCTCATGTATACAAACATACTCTTGTGGGTGGTGGGTATATCAACAGGTTTCTATACATTGGTATTAAGTATTCCATTGAGATAGGTTCACATACCTCAAATTGAACATCTAACTATTAATGAGGTGGAGGGGCCCCGAAGGAGGCTGTCCAGATCCGATTATGTTTAGCCCACTAACTTAATATGTGGAATCTTATCATATATCAATCTATATTAGACAAAAAAACAGGTATTAAATACACTTGACCTAAGGTCATACCCCTCTATTAAACAGGCCAAAAATTGTTTTTATTCACTCTACCTATCCTGTACTGGTCAGTTAATGAGGCGGAGGGGCCCGTAGGAAGCTATCCAGATACCGATTATGTTTAACCCACCAACATAATATATGGAGTCTAACCTATATCAGTCTATATTAGACAACAAACAGGTATTAAATACACTTGACCTGAGGTCATACCCCTCTATTAAACAAGCCCAAAGTTGTTCTTATTCACTCTATATCATGAGCTGGTCAGTTATTTAGTCATTATGCACGGATATATCCATATTCAGATGAAACCCCATGTCCCAATCTCCAGTATTGAGATAAACCCATTAACCATAAAGTCAGGGCAACAAGGGGGCAGTAGTACCTTTGTAAGACAATGTCCACTAGGTATCATCTATTTTCAGAGTCTTCAATATCAGGGTAAAATCACTTCGAGTCTAAAAAGAGAGAAGTTCATATCAAAGCCTAAATATTATTAACTAACTGGTATTATACTATTAAAGATATCCTCGTCATTCTTACCGGATAAGTAGTACATGTGCCTCGTTTCGTGGGGGTCCTGGTATAATCGGCGTCTAGCATCGGCGCCATATTTGTTAAGGGTTTTTATACTGTCCCTCACTTCAGAAAAGGAGGGAGAAGGACTAGGCTAATAATAAGTCACTAACTCCTGCAGTGTAGAATGCGCTATACTTAACGCTGTATTTTATTAATGTATACTTATTGCAGCGCGCTATGAAAGTCAATTATTTTTGAGCAGTTTCGGACGCCCTTTCCAATACGCGTTTTTGTGGGGTACTGATATCTATCCTATCGTAAATTAGATTCCGTATTCATTCTAAAGTGTATATTTATTATAAATAATATAGAAAGCGACTTCAAACAGAAATTATTACAATGCGGTATCCTGCCTAAAATCCATAAAAATGCCACTAGACCACCGGGAAGACCTATAGTATCTGGGGTGGGAGGACCAACAGAAAAAATATCAGAATTTGTGGATACTTATCTTCAACCTTATGTAGCGAACCTGCCATCTACTATTTTTGACACCAAACATGTACTAAACATTATTGAGGATATAATCTGGGAAGATAACATGTTATTAGTGACAATGGATGTGGTCGCTTTATACACAAATATACCGCATGAATTGGGACTAGAAGCCTTGAGATATTATCTCTATAAAAGACCGGTAGAACTATTAGATCATTCTAATATGCTGGTAGATCTGTCTAGGATTATTCTTGAACAAAATGTGTTCATGTTTAAAAAGGATTGGTATCAGCAAATATGTGGCTCAGCAATGGGCTCCAGGTTTGCGCCGTCCCTGGCATGTCTCTTTATGGGACGGTTTGAGGCCTTGCATATCTGGGGCCAACAGGGAGCAATCTGGCAAGAATACATCATGTACTATGGCAGATACATAGACGATTGTCTATTGATATGGACAGGAGGAGTGGATAAACTAAAAGAGTTTTTTGACTTCCTTAATAATAACACTTTTAATATCAAATTCACCATGGATTACAATGCAAAAATGTTGGTGTTTTTGGATGTGGAACTATTTGTTGAGGGTGATAAGCTACTAAGTAAAATGCATAGAAAGGAGACCTCATGCAACTCCCTGCTACATGCAGAAAGTGCTCACCCCAGAACCCAAATAAATGCAATCCCTTACGGTGAATTTTATAGAGCTAGGAGAAACTGTGCTAAAGATACAGACTTTATGGCTACATTGAATGACATGGAAAAAAGATTTTTATTCAGGGGTTATGATCCAGAAGTTCTCGGAAAAGCGAAAAGTCGAGTGAAAAAATTGAGGAGACCTGATACTTTACATACAAGAAGTAAGGATCAGAATAAAGCAATTCCTGTTAAACTCATTACAGCATATCATCCATGGTCCAACAAAATATACGGAATTCTTAAAAGGCACTGGCACCTTCTTACGTCCAACATGCTATTACAGAAATATATATCAAAAAATCCTGGAATAACATATAGAAAAGGGAGAACCTTGGGTAACATTACTAGCCCTAGCTACCTAAGAGACAAGGTATTAAAATCATCTTGGCTACATAAACATAATATTGGTTCATATAAATGTAACAACTGCAGTCTATGCAGAATGGCCTGCACGGATATAAAGGAATTTACCTATAATGGATCCAATAAATATTATATAAGACAACACCTTGATTGTACAACAAAGTATGTGGTATATATAATAATATGCAAATGCCAGCAGATTTATGTTGGGAGTACCATAAGAAGTATGAAAGAACGCATAGCGGAACACTATAGGGCTTTTAAAAACATGGACCCAAAATACCCTATAGGCTTACATGCATTGAACTGTTCCAATAAAAGTTTTTCATTTCATGGTATAGAATGTATCCCACCCAACATAAGAGGAGGGAACAGAGAACTGAGAGTGAGACAAGCTGAAGTACGTTGGATCATTAGGCTAAAGGCGGTTACCCATGGGATCAACATTGATGATGAGATGCAATATTTCCTGGGCTGACTTGTTACAGTTAGATATAATATAGTCTGCCAACGAGGAGTCTAATATATTGCATAGGAGAATCAGTTGATTTGTATTACCCCTGGATATGCCTATGAAGAGGTGAATATGCAGTATTAAGAATAAATATACTGGTATTACCCGTGGATACATTATTAGCAATCTCAGAATTAATTTTGAATTAGACTGTAACTAGTCTTAACTAGAGGGCCTTCATATATGTATACTTGCACAAATACTGTATGGGTAGAATTCGATTCGCTTCTTATATTAGGCATAATATGCCTTAAACTTTCATTATCTTAGGGCTTTCAACTAGCCACTTCAAGATGGCGCCCGCTGTGGATGATAAATTCTAATGACTTGTTAGGGTACTGCTTTGTAATAATTCCTCTTAAAGTTAATTGCTACAATAGTAATGGCATATATATACTTTAGAATTGATTTGGATTTTAAATTATGATAGGATAGACACTACCACTTAATAATATGTAGTGTAAAGGGCGTCTTTAATTTTGGATCATTTGGCCGTTATAGCGCGTTGTAATATATATAATAATAATTGCAGCGTTAGGAATAGTTTTATTTAACTCCACGTTCTAGTGATTTACTATTAGTGAAGAATAAGCCATAAATTACTATTAATTCGAGGAATTGTTAGTCACTCTAAAATGGCGCCCGCGTTGTACAATAACTTCTCATGACCTGGTAGGATACCGCATTGTAATAATTTCTGTTTGAAGTCGCTTTCTATATTATTTATAATAAATATACACTTTAGAATGAATACGGAATCTAATTTACGATAGGATAGATATCAGTACCCCACAAAAACGCGTATTGTAAAGGGCGTCCGAAACTGCTAAAAAATAATTGACTTTCATAGCGCGCTGCAATAAGTATACATTAATAAAATACAGCGTTAAGTATAGCGCATTCTACACTGCAGGAGTTAGTGACTTATTATTAGCCTAGTCCTTCTCCCTCCTTTTCTGAAGTGAGGGACAGTATAAAAACCCTTAACAAATATGGCGCCGATGCTAGACGCCGATTATACCAGGACCCCCACGAAACGAGGCACATGTACTACTTATCCGGTAAGAATGACGAGGATATCTTTAATAGTATAATACCAGTTAGTTAATAATATTTAGGCTTTGATATGAACTTCTCTCTTTTTAGACTCGAAGTGATTTTACCCTGATATTGAAGACTCTGAAAATAGATGATACCTAGTGGACATTGTCTTACAAAGGTACTACTGCCCCCTTGTTGCCCTGACTTTATGGTTAATGGGTTTATCTCAATACTGGAGATTGGGACATGGGGTTTCATCTGAATATGGATATATCCGTGAATAATGACTAAATAACTGACCAGCTCATGATATAGAGTGAATAAGAACAACTTTGGGCTTGTTTAATAGAGGGGTATGACCTCAGGTCAAGTGTATTTAATACCTGTTTGTTGTCTAATATAGACTGATATAGGTTAGACTCCATATATTATGTTGGTGGGTTAAACATAATCGGTATCTGGATAGCTTCCTACGGGCCCCTCCGCCTCATTAACTGACCAGTACAGGATAGGTAGAGTGAATAAAAACAATTTTGGCCTGTTTAATAGAGGGGTATGACCTTAGGTCAAGTGTATTTAATACCTGTTTTTTTGTCTAATATAGATTGATATATGATAAGATTCCACATATTAAGTTAGTGGGCTAAACATAATCGGATCTGGACAGCCTCCTTCGGGGCCCCTCCACCTCATTAATAGTTAGATGTTCAATTTGAGGTATGTGAACCTATCTCAATGGAATACTTAATACCAATGTATAGAAACCTGTTGATATACCCACCACCCACAAGAGTATGTTTGTATACATGAGAGCTTTAATAAGTAGACTATGGCAGTAGGGCCCATATACATCTTCTATTATATTATTTGGTCCGCATTATATGTAATACTGTTGACTCATGCATTTAATAATGGAACTATATGTACTCTCTAGGAACTTTCAAGTTATGGTCATCTGAGGTCTCGCCAATACCATAGATTAAAGATACTCACTGGTGAGTCTAGCATCAAAACATATATATATATCTGTGTTAATAAGATTCTGAGATTGCTTGACTAGTAGCCATTTATATCAGGAGAAGTGTAGACAGCTTTTATACTGCTGTTATTGATTCCTCTCTTTTCCAAGAATTTGTAGGAAATTTATGGTATGATTTGATAAATTTGTAAATATGAGATCATGCTTTTTTAGGAAATGACTAATAATATCTCTGGATGGGAGCATTCCAGACGTATGAAATATTAATTGTACTGTTTTGCAATTATTAAGAGTGAGTTCCACCATAATAGACCTCTTAATGCACAGCAGAAAGAATTTTATAAAATGTTAAGTAGTATATTGACGATATTTTATCATGTAAACTTTTATGAATTTTAGTAATTTTATAATTGTTTAATTTTTCTATAGCCCTGATGAAGTCCATTAACTATATTTAGTTAGGACGAAACACGTGTTGGCAAAAGAAAAGAAAAAGTACTGAATGTCTGGAAAAGAAGAAAAATAAAGAAGAAGTTTTGTGAAATACACTGGATTGATTTCTTCTGATTTGTGTTGCTACTTGTTGGTTGCTTCTTTTTGAATTGATTCTAAGATATTGCTATAGTAATTGCTCAGGAGGAGAACTGTTTAAAAATTCATTATATAGACAGAATTTCTGCCTATTTTTACAGTTTATGACAAGGGACTGTATCTCAACCTTTGAGCAGTACTAAGCCAGATAGATCTTTCATTTAATAGGTACACTGTAAGCGCAAGAAGCCCCTCTTGTCAAGTTGTTAAATTACAATGTGAGTGGATTCTCCTCACAAACCTGGGTTGTTGTGTCACTGCTAAGCATGGGCGAATTTTGCGAATCTGGCGTTCGCGAATTTTGCGAATTTGCGAGCTCGCAATCCGCAAAATCCGCGAATTCTCGCAAATTTGCGGATTTTTTTTTGTGTTCGCAAGGATTTCTGCCAGTTTGCAAGGATTTCTGACAGTTCGCGAGGGTTTTGTACCAGTTCGCAATTGCAAACTTACAAGTCGGCTCGCAACGGTCACGATTATGTTGTTTCTACTTCTGGTTCATCATCACAGGTTCCCAGCACCCTCTGTTTCACCCCTGCCACCCTCTGTTTCACCCATGCCACCCTCTGGTACATCAATGCCACCCTCTGGTTCATCATCACTGTAGATTATGGGTGGGGGGAAAGCAAGCACACCTGCCTGCTTCAACTGACATGAATTAATTTAGGGTTGATTTATTAATGTGTCACTGTTTTAAAATTCCAGTCTGGCACCTGCTTCCTTATCTGTAATTTGCTTTCTGTTGCAGTGCAATTTTTTTCCAGGACCTTTGTGGCCTACTTGTAGCTATTCTATGAGCCTGCTGTGAGGGTCAGAGCAGGGTCATACAATTGTTGCAACTAGCAATTGAACTCTGGAGGGACCCTTGTCAGGAAGCACTACAGGGAACGGTTACTAATGATGAGTTTGAACTTTTGAACCTGCTTTCACTTTTGCAAAACTCGTTTTTTCTGCAGAACAGCATTACAGCAACTGTAATGCCCCTCCAAGCTTACATGAGAAAGTTGATTTCTAATCCAAAAGTTATCCAAAGAAAATCAAAAGGCCTCAAATCCAAAAAAGTGCAGGCAAATGTCAACCTGAGGAGTTATTCTGATGAAAATCATCATTTTCAGAAGGTCTATGCTGCTTGCTAGTAGATTTCTTGTGCAGAATTGCAATTTTTGTAATTTCGCGAGTGCGAGATTGTTGCTGCCTGCCGCACCTACATGTTCGCAATTGCGAACTTACACCGCACGCCGCAAAATTGTATCACCAAGAAAAAAAAATCCGCTGCGTGCGAATTTGCGGATTTTCGGTAAATTCGCGAGCGTTCGCGGATTGCGAATTTACCGAAAATCCGCAAAATCCGCGAGCGTAACGGATTTTCCGCCCATGCTTAGTCACTGCAGCTGCTGCACGGATGACAGCTATGTCTCCCACTGCATTCCTCTGCACGTTCTTTGTAAAACCAAGACTTCAAACTGACCCCAGGTTCGGAGGAGAGGCCAGCTTCTACATGGAACAGGTTTCTGTCTCTGCTGTGCTCAACCTCCAACCACTGCATAATTGTGCATTTGTCACTCTTTCCAGAGGGGACAGTTCATACAGGGTCGGATTGGTAATGCGGACACTAGTGCAATGCCCGAGGGGCCCGTATCCGAATTGCAGCTGTAGGCTACTTTTCTGAGCAGGCTGGAGTGCCAATGTGGGTGGTGTCTGTGTTGTTCGGATGCCGTCAGCGGCCCAGTGGGTGCCTGAGTGGCCTTTCCGGAGGTAGATGGGCCTCCATTACCTCCCTTTTATCAACTGGCAGAGGTGTCACTCCCTTTCTCTCACTGGGCCGGCCCATTAATGTATGCATTCTGAGCAGGGGCAGGGGGCTGGAGCAAAAGTGGCCTCACTTGTTTTCAGGTGTGTTTTACCACAGTAAATAAATCTGTGCATTTTGTTACCCCCCCCCCCTCCTTTTTTAAGTCAAATTTCGCATTAGCAGTGTTTAACGGAAATCAATATGAAAATTTGGACCCCTTTTTTTTAGAGTTCCCGGGTCGATTTTTAATCATCCCAATCCAACCATGAGTGCATATACAGCAAGCTGATATTGGGTATTTATGGTTCAAATCTTTTTATTCACATTCTCATAAGCCAACCAGCAAGGTAAATAACAAACACTATATAATTTATACATCTGGTCCACCAGGCTAGAGCCGGGCACGTAATAATCTGAAGGTAAACAAATACAACTCTCTAACCCACCCCCTCCCCCTAACACACTCAATGCACGTCATGACATGTTTGACACAGTTTGCAATCAGCTACTTGGGTCTTTGTCCCTGAGCAGAGGTTTCAGAAAGGTCCGAAATGTTTTGGGTATTTAAAAATGAAAATGGGGGTTCTAAAAATATTAACCAAAGTTCAGAACCAAGTATGATTTATTCAGAGGTCGGGGATGTGCTGCATTTCACCAGACCTAGGATTCACTTCTGAGGCGCTTCTAGCGGCCACAGTGTCTAAAAACTTCACAAAGTGCACTGTCAATGGCATCCAGACTTAAGCGAATGTTCAGTTCTCAAAATAATGGCTTGACCCAAAATTACCTTTCCCACGCAAACCCGGGGCAGGAACACCAATACGTGGGCCAGTGATTCCTTCTGGTAAGGGCAGGAGTGCCAGGAATCTCCTGCTCATGTAAGTTTCCATCTTTGGACTATTTCCCCCACAAAAAATAGTTCCATTCTCAGCCTTACACACCTTAATTTGACAGAATTTTAACAAGGGAGTCACAGATAAGGCTGCGGGATCGCCTCACCATAGCTTCAGCGGCGGTGCGTCCATTGGGGCGTTCGGGCGTTGCCCCACCAACCAATGCGCACCGCCATCTGAACCTTCACCGGCCGCACCGGATGTAGCTTATAGGTGAGAAAGGGGATGGGGCTGTACTTGATCGGGTTGTTGTGAGCGTGCGTGCTCACGCTGCTCAGCAGTGCTACTGGCAAATTGTGCGCATGTTTGCTATGGGCTGGTCATTTTTCTGACCAGAACGAACATGCGCAGTAGCCTCCCCCTTGGGAGACTGAGGGTTGCCTCATGCCGCAGCCTCCGGTCTCCGAATGGGGCAGGGAGTTACGCTGCTCCACAGCCAATCCTGGTGCAGATAAGCAACGGAGACCGCTTTTTTGCGGTTACCAAGGGGATTGCAGAGGACACCGATTTAGAATGAAAGGTGGTCTTTTGGACAAATAAAATGACACATTTGACACCATTCTGACAGCGTAGTTGACCCGAGTATAAATATCTAGGAAGACTGGTGAAAATTGTTATGATACAACAGCACCAGCATTGGTGTCACTCTCGAGCAAACCACCATTACCGTGTAAGTAAGAATTCCAACACCCTTTGTCACAAACCAGACTCACCCGTCACCCGCCTATGTGCAGACTCCTGTTATCAAAATAACAAGATGTTGCGTGTGCACACTTTTGGAAGTGCACAGACCGTCACGCATATGCTTTATTTCACACTTTAACCATTTCTTTGTGGCTAAGTAAAACCATCTAATGTGTGACACCTTCAAGTTGGTTCGGCGATTTAGATAACAGGATGTTGCATTCTGGGATTAGTAGTCTTGCTTTAAAAATCGTGCAGTTTTTTAAAAATTTCAGTTCATACATAAAGACAATTTTTTGGGGGGGAGAAGAGGGGGTTTGTTCGGGTACGCGCGCTACGCCCACCACTTTCAAATGTCACCAGCCGCCACTGCATATCTTGCTACAACAAACTGGTAGTGAGACTTAGGGCTTGAATTAGATTTCGGTGGACAGATTACTCTGTCACAACAGTGACGAATATCCCTTCCGCTGATATATAAATCCCATTTGATATTATGTAAATGTAAAATGTAAATTGATACTTGTATAGCGCACTACTCACCCGCAAGGGTCTCAAGGCGCTTGTACGAAAACCGCTGTGGAACCCATCCTGGCTTTCCCTGTGAGGCGTCCACTCCTGGGCAACCCCAAGGTGGAGGCCAGGCATCCTTAGCGTTGTGGGGGCCGTGGTGGAGATTAAGCAAGCTATTGCCCAGAGTTGCAGAGTGGGACTCCATGATTGGAATGGGCACTGAGGCGTGAATTATCAGGTCCGTGGAATTTAGAGCCCAAGACCCGCCGAGGCGGGGAATTGAACCCTGGTCCCGGGCTAGACCTCTGCATCAGGGTCTGTTGCTCTAATCATTGAGCCACACTTTATATTTCGACGGGCGGGATATCCTTCACCGTTGTGACAGAGTAACCCGTCCACCGAAATCTAAATCATGCCCCTAGATTTTAGTGTGACAATATAATTTTTTACTGACTGGTTTTTGATGGTCTTATGTAAAATACTTTTTAATGAGTCCTATGTGATGTCCAGAGCTGGGGGTAGGACATCTGTACGTAGGTCAAAGTCGTCCGAATTGCCTCTTGCCAGGGTGATAAAGATACCTAGGTGACATTTGAAAGTCCTGGCTTCTACTTGTTATAATTTCAACCACAATTTCAATAGATAGGCCCTTGTTCCAATATTTGGTTGTGAGGTCGAAGTCTAAACGAACCTGAGATTCTCTGGGGAAGAGGCACAGCAAAGTGGCATTTAGCTGTTCCCCCAACAGTGTGCATCATGACCACTTTTTGGAAAGATATCAGTGCTTTAAATGTGGCAGGTCCTGGCAGTACTCAGCACCAGCAGAAGTTTAAAAGAGGCAATGACATTGGTCGCAAGAAAGAACACTGAATTTGTTCTCGAAAACGTGTTCAAGAACCCTTAAGGTAATCCAAGTCTGTCATGAAGCCTATCTTACATTTCACCTTTACTTCATGTTTAACGATATGAATGTCCCTATTTCATAAGAGAGTTTCCTTTTCTCAGATTATTTTTGTGTTTTGTTTTCATGTAACATACGAGTTTTGTATAGCACATACAGCAGTGTGAGTCGCTTCCAGGTGAGTTCAGGTTGATGGGTTTTCATGAAAAGGCGCAAACAAGAGCTCTGGGTTGAGGCTGAAGTTAGTGTAAGTTTCTGATAGTGCCTGTCATAAAGGAGTCCTGACAAAAGGATCATCAAGTCCATGGCATCTCTGCAGAACGTAGCTAGCAATGGACATCTATGTCTCAACAGTAATTATGACTCTATGGGAAAGTGTGTAAAGGAGGCACACAGCTATTAAAAAGGACAACACCAAAAGAAAAGAAAATGCAGTGTGTGTGTGCATGGATATGATCAACTGAAGGATATTAAAGGGAAGCACACGCAGAAGGAAAGAGGGAAGAAGACATGCAGCCAGATTCATCAAACCAAAATCCGCTCACAAAGGGCCAGATTCTGAGAATCTGGCCCTTGGCGAGCGGTATTTTTGCATTTGGGATGCATCATCCCAAATGCAAAAATCGCAATGTTAGAAATCGCTACATTGCGATTATTTGCATTTAAGGAATCTCAATTTGAGATTCCTTAAATGCAATGCATGAACCATTTCAAAATTGCGAAGTCGCAATCTGGGGCCGCTATATACCGCGAAGTCTAACTACGTGGAAAATAGCAAAAACTTAGAAAAATGCACTTTAGTGCATTTTACTGAGTTGTATGTTACACACACACATGTACTTCGGACAGGTGTGTGCGCAACACCAGTGTACATTACCATTTCAGGGGTGCAACAGGGTGTCCTCTGGACACCCTGGCACCTTTGAAATTGCTTCCTTATTTGCGATTCGCTAATTGCTAATCGCAAATAAGGAATTACTCCCCATTCATTCCTATGGGCCTTTAGGCCCATAGGAATGAATGGGAAAGCCATTCCTTATTTGCGATTCGCAATTAGCGAATCGCAAATAAGGAAGCAGTAGAAATCGCAAAAAATATTGCGATTTCTACATGCATCCCGTTTTGCGAGTCTTTAATAGCGATTCCTTAAAATTCGTTATTAAGGACTCGCAAAACATGACTTTGATGAAACTGGGGGTAAGTGAGAGATGCGGATGGAAGGACTTCAGAAAGAGATGTGTGGAGAAAACAGTCAAAAGTGACTAACAGAGGAAAGTAGTAGCGAAAAGTGATGTGAAGGGAAGAATGGGTGTTGCTGCTCATTTATCTAATACTGAACAAAATCAGTGTTAACAAACCTTGGTAAAGCCAATAAGTTTAACTTGCTTTAAGTGTATCAGGTGTTTGATGTATTTGTATGCGTTAACAGCAAACACAGGTAGTCGTACCCAAACAGGTGGCACGTTGTGTCGAGCACAGTTGATATTTTAGGCAATGCCCACAATTACATAAGTCACACCCCTTGTAAAGGATTCCTAATTATGCTTCTTTCATTCATAAATCATACAGACACCCCACTTTTATCATCCGAAAAAGGACTGAAGGAGAGGGTTTTGCCCATCTCAATAGCAGCCAACTCTCTAGTCATAAAGAAATGCAGCATCATTAAACAGCCACTCATTGCATGTTTTCACTTATACTGCAAGACTGCCACTTGTGCATGACTTAAATGTAGTACACTGCGTGACTGTGTGCTTACCTTTCAGTCGTAGAAGTTTATTCCCTCATTGTTCATAGCAACGTTGTGAACAAGCATTGGCAAAGACAATAGTTCTCACCTTTGGGCCCTATTGGCTTTGCCAATACTATTTGGCGACGCTGTATAGCATCAGAAAAAAACATGTTTTTTACCTATGTTGAGGAGCATTGGCGCAAAAAAAAGAAAAACATTTGTCATGAATCAACACATGCATAGTTAGTATATGTCATATAGCTACTGTCACAGTGCCATTCATTTTGCTTGCATATATGTGTTGATATTTATATGCGCATGTGCCGCTTCAACAGCATGGATGTCATTTTCTGCTTTTTACTGGTGTACGATGTCAGACACTGCTTGGAGAGGTAAATAAATATTTGTTTTAAATACCTATGCAAAGGCACAATTTTTTAAAAAGCAGAGCAGCCCGGCAGCAAATTGTAGCTGTTGCCACCCAACCCACCCGCAAAAAATATTTGGAGCGCAGGTTCCTAGATGCCAATCCCAACGCTGCTCTGTAAATGTGTTGTATTTGTATAGCGCGAACAGTAACCCGTAAGCATCCCAGCGCTTGTACTCCTACCACAAGGGAACCCCTCCTGGCTTTTCCTTGTGAGGTGTCCACTCCTGGGCATCCCATGGTGAAAACAGGCATCCCTTGTGTATCGGGGGCCGTTGTGGAGACTAAGCAAGCTATTGCCCAGAGTTGCAGCGTGGGGCCCATGCTTAGATTCGGCACTGAGGCAAGAATATCCGGTCAGAGGAATTTAAGCCCGATCCCGCCGAGGCAGGAATCGAACCCTGGTCCCTGGCCAGCGCTCTGCATCAAGGTCTGCCGCTCTAACCATTGAGCCACACTTCTCCACTCTCATGCTGGGAATACTATTACCAAGCATAAGAGAAGAACTGGGATTGGTCTGAGTGCCCTGGTTTGCTGTTCAGACAGGGCCTGGGAGCCTGTGTGTTCTTCATCCGGCTGTACAACACAGCTTAGGTTGGAGAAATGCTAAGGGCACATGTCGGTTTGGCCTTCCTAGGATGGCTGGCCATACTGTCATGTGTGCAAAGCAGTTCCCAACACTCCTCCTTCCTGAAGTGTGTTGTACATTGATTCTTCATGTAATATGGTTGTCTTTTGTCTTAGTCCTTTCTTTGTGTTTTCTTGTTCCCTGTCTACCACAATGCCAATGTATGTTCTGACTTCTACCTGGAGAATTCCACTAGTGTCAGTTGGTGGTCTGGTCAGCTGGCGAGGTTTGTGTACTCAGCTGTGTCTTATAATAAATCTACCTGTAATCAACAAGAAGTATCCTGTCATCTATCACCATCATATTTACAACATTTTGGCGACGAGGATTTTTTCTTTATTTCTTTTCTTTTCTATAAAGGAGGGAGATGTGTTGTACATTGATTCTTCATGTAATATGGTTGTCTTTTGTCTTAGTCCTTTCTTTGTGTTTTCTTGTTCCCTGTCTACCACAATGCCAATGTATGTTCTGACTTCTACCTGGAGAATTCCACTAGTGTCAGTTGGTGGTCTGGTCAGCTGGCGAGGTTTGTGTACTCAGCTGTGTCTTATAATAAATCTACCTGTAATCAACAAGAAGTATCCTGTCATCTATCACCATCATATTTACAACAAAGCTCAGGATGGCCCGGTCCTGCCACGACTTGTTGTGACTAATGAAAGTCAACTTGGGGCAGAATTGTGAATGATCAATTAATTAAATAATAGTTCTGGGGACTGAGTGCCCACATGTAAGGACTAATTCATTATTTCCTCTACAGAAATTACCTGGTTCTTTTCCCACACATCTCTTGTTTTGTCTGTTATTATGACCTGTGACTCGGCTGGCTCAGTGTGAAATAAAATGATAACATTATTTTATAATCATTTTATTGTTCACTGTTGCATCTACTGAGTAGTAGCAGTGGGTTGACGCTCCTCTGCCATAGCGGAGGAGCCGCTCCTGTGTTTTTCTAGCAAAGATTTAAGCATAGAATTAGCAAACTGCTATCCACGCCAAGCTAGAAAGGGACAAAGTCTTTTGCCATTTATACAGCAGATGTCCTCTCATGGAGTGCTTAAAGAAAAAGAAAAAAGTAGTTCTCTAAATGTGAGCAGTGGAAGGATACAAGCCAGGTAATCAAACAGTTGATATAGAGGATATGCTCCAGGGGAGGGGCATACACAAGAACTACAAAGCAAGCCGAGGCAAGATGGCGGCCGCCTTGGACGGCTGAACGGCAGCACGACTGAAGAGATGCCGGCAGAAGATATGACCCGCATCGTTTAAACCTGCATTCAGCATCCAGTTTCTGCACAAAACATACGAGCGTGTATCCCTGCAGTCTGTAAAGGTCTGGGCCAGGAAAGAAAAAAACGGAGATTGTGAACTCGCCGTATGCCCCGTATGCCCCTTACCTGTAATCGACCGCTCAGGCGGCTCCTACGGGAGCTGACACAGACCGCGAGGAGGGCTGCGTCAGGAGGCGCAGCAGGGGGAGGTTTGATCGCGGAGCTCACGGAGTTTGCTGATTGGAAGCGGAGCTTGCGAGGCGGGCGGCGCTTGCTTCACAGGTCTCGGCAGCAGCTCCTGAGAGCAAAGAAGAAAACGAGCCCTCAGGGGGAAGGAGAGCCTAAAGGATTACCGAGCAAGCTGGAAGCTCCTAAAGAAGAGGAGGGAAGTGATCAGGACTCTAAAGCTGCGGGTAAGGGGGATTTTGGTGTTAAAGAGAGGAGAAAATTGATAATGGCTCCTAAAATGAGTGCTGCAGCCAAAGCGGCTGCAAAAAGGAAAGCTGCTGCAGAGCAGGCAGAGCTGACATTGGAAAAAGGGGGGGATGGAATGAAAAGGAAAATTCAAAGTCCAATATCCCCAGTTAAAAAAGCAGCACAGCAAGGAGTGGCGAAAGCTAGTCACGGCACTACCCCCATTGCGAACATTTTTCAAAAGATAAGGAAAGACAAGGAGATTAGTGGTGATGCACTGGAGGACTCTGAATCAGGGGCCAAAGAGAAAGATAACTTGAAGGAGGAAATGACGGGCGTACAGGTCTTAGGTCTACAGAGTCAGGTGATGGGCTCCGTAAATAAAGAGGAGGGCGGTAATGTGCTGCTACACGGAGTGAAGAATACTGAAAATCAGGAAAACTCTATTCAATCTGTATCCCAACCCGAGCCTAATATATGTACTATGCCGGTGCTAGAACAAGCCACTAAAATCCCAAATCAGGAGCTGGAGGGGGGATTGGAACAGGAGCAGGAGCAGGAGCAGGAGCTCAAGGAGAATGCAGATACTGCAGAGAATACAGAAATTTCTGAAGATAAAAAAGAGGCTCCTAGCGAGGCCTTCTTCTCACTCTCTGAGGGAGGGGAATGGTCGGATGAAGATGAAGGTAGCTTGGACCAAGAGGAAAGTGGCTCTGCCTCAGAAAGTGATCCTGATCGGGAAGAGGCTTTACCCTCAACATCAGCTGGAAAGTCTAGTATAGGACCTGGACTATGCGGTCAGAGACATGATCAGCCTCAGCGTAATCCGCTAATAGAGAGCCCTGGTGGAGATCTAGCACAGATGTCACTGCTAGAGGTAATACATCAAGAAATATTGGCGCACAGAGAAGAGGCCCGACAAGAGAGCCGTAAGTCACAAGCGGCAGCCAGGAAAATACAAGGAGCGGTAAGGAAATTGGCAAGAGTATGTACGAACTTGGGAGAACGGGTGACTAATCTTGAGGAAAGAATTGTGACGACAGAATCAGAAACGACTACTACCTTGCACAAAGTGGCTCAGCAAGGTGAGCAGCTGATTGACGTGCAGTGGAAGCTGGAGGCGTTGGAAAATAGAGCGAGACAAAATAATCTACGTATTCTTGGAATACCGGAGGGGGCAGAAAATACGGACACAAGAGCCTTCGTGATAAAACTTTTTGAGCATGCCTTCACTGAATTAAAGGGGTGGGATTGGCCGAAGGAGATACAGAGAGCACATCGTACCCCCGCTAGAGTTCACAAAAATGCTAAAGAGGGAGATAAACCCAGAGCGATTCTAATCTTTCTGGGTAATTTTAATCTGAAACAGGCAATTTCAGAAAAAGCAAGACCGGATTCAAAAAAGAATATTGATGGCTTTTCTTTCTTTGTCCGACCGGATTTTTGTCATGTCACAGTGGAGAGACGCTGGCGGCTCAGACAGATGATAAAACCATTTCAGGACAAGGGCATGCAAGCTTATCTAATTAATCCGGCACAACTCAAAGTAATTAATGGGGGTAGAACCCTGTATTTTTCCTCGGAGATCAAAGCAAAAGAGTATCTCGATTCTCAAAGCTCTTAGACTGTATTTTGCACAGTGGTTGTACGATGGCTGTATAATGGATGTGACTAGATAGAATTGTGCAGGGTGTTGGTGTTGGTGCTGGTGCCGGTGTAGGTGGCACATAGGTTTAAGGAGGTAAACGGGTCTACGGGTTTATGATGGTTAATATTGAATCTCTTCAGTTAGTACTGCAACCATCACATGCACAGACCACAGGGTCTGAGCGCCTCTGTAAGGGGGAGGAAGGGGAGGAGGGGGGGAAGGGGTGGGAGGGGCAAGAGTGTTATAGGGGAGGTAGGGTGGAGTGGGGGGTTCAAGGGGAGGGCAGGGGGGGTGGGGGTGGGGAAAAAGGGGGAAAAAAAAAACATTGAGATGAAAAAGGGCCAAATACCAGTTTGGGATGGATTTGATAGATGTGTGTATACAATCAGGTTGGAATTGAAAAAAGATAATAATGTCAGACATTAGGATATGCACTATTAATGTAGGGGGCTTAAATGATTGGAAGAAGAGACAGAGACTGAATCAATTTGTGAAGTTTAATAATATCGATGTAGCTTGTATCCAAGAAACACACTTACCCTGGGCTAAAAGGAATTTATTGAGTATCCCCGGCTATAATCTATTAGGCTGCTCGTCCCAAACATCAACTACAAGGGGAGTTGCTATTGTAGGGAAATGTAATCTGGGGGGAGCGAGACGCACCAAAACAGATGGCTCAGGTAGATGGGCCTTGGTTGAGCTGGAGCTTGGCATTACTTTAGGGGTAATTTATGGTGCAAATGAGGATGACCCAGAAGTGTTCAATTTGATGGAGGAGGAAATGGCTAACTGGGGTACCCCTGTAGTGTTATGTGGCGATTTAAACATTTCGGTAAATTGGAGTCAAAAAGACAATTACAAAGGACGTAAACAGAAGGTATATAGAGCATTAAGCTCTCTTATAACGTCGCATGGTTTGTCTGATGTATGGTCGGAAAAAGTTATTGGAGACCCAGGACACATACTTTTCATTTCCAGCTCAGAAATTTTCTAAGTTAGATTATTTTTTTATCTCTACGGGTGAATTAGGGAAGGTTAAAATTGCCAAATTGCCAAGATTGATCTCAGATCATAATCCCCTGATACTGACATACAGAGTATGTAATGTAGCTAAAAAGATAACCAAATGGACTTTTGAAAAGAAACTTCTAAACGATGAAAGATTTGTTACACATATAAAACAGTGGGCAAAGGAGTTTTTTGAAATAAATAGATATAGTTCGTCCAGGAATGGGGTTTGGGAAACTTTTAAAGCAGCTTTAAGGGGGGAAATCATTAGTTGCTCCGCAAGATTAAGAAAGGAGGACAGAAAGAAACTTGAAACGCTCCTCTTAGAGCTAACAGAATCAGAAAATCGGCATTTAGAAGAAATAAGATTAGGTAACGATGGGAGGGAAACAGCTAAAAGTATTGCGCTGATTAAAGGGGATGCTCTAAGAATATTTACGCAAAAAGAGACCAGAGAATACCAGACATCGCGAGCTAAAAGATATGAGACAGGAGAGCAAGCTGGCAGGGTGTTGGCATTGCGCATAAGGCAAGATCTCAATAAGAATAATATAAAGAAGCTGGAAGAGAATGGAATAGGTTACACTGAGCCTAGTGAGATAATGGGGGTCTTTCAAAGATTTTACCAAAAGTTATATGATCAAGAGGCCAGTCAGATACCATCTAGACTAGATTTCGGAACTCCGTATCCAGTTTTAGAGGAAAGGGATATAGAGCAGCTGGAGAAAGATATATCCCCTGAAGAGATCAGAGTTGCGCTACAAGAACTTGCGGCAGGTAAAGCGGCAGGCCCAGACGGGATACCTATTGAGATATATAAAACTCTAGGGGAGGAAATATTGCCTATAATTCTAGATCTTTTTAATGGAGTAGTTTGTTCAGGGAAGATTCCAGATTCATGGAAACAGACTAATATCGTGGTCTTCCATAAAAAAGGCAAACCGGAAGATAATCCAGGCTCTTATAGGCCTATTTCTTTAATAAATGCAGACACTAAACTGTATTCAAAGGTGTGGGCGAAGAGGATGGGAGGAGTCATTGGACAACTTGTCTCTCCTTGGCAGCATGGGTTTGTCCCGGGAAGAGGTACGACGGATCACATCTCGCGGGCAATTTCCATGTTCGATGCGTCGGCTGCCACGGGGAAGGAGATGGCCATGATTCTCCTGGACGCTGAAAAAGCCTTCGATCGAGTAGTTTGGAAATTCTTATGGGAGGTTTTGCTCAGTAGAGGGTTCGGAGGAAAATGTTTGAAAGCTATAAAAGCCATGTATGAAGATCCAGTGGCCCGAATTACAACTATGGGGCTACAGTCAGAAGAAGTGGTTATTAGGAGAGGGACGTGCCAGGGGTGTCCCTGTTCCCCTATACTTTTTGCGCTGTACATAGATCCACTAATTAGAAAAATTCTGGCTTCAGATCAAATCTCTCCGGTTAAATTCAATGGTCATGCCACTAAAATATTGGCCTACGCAGATGACTTGGCGATAACAACTACCAACCCACAGATGGCCATGACAGAATTGATTCAATTAGCTAAAACTTTTGGGTCTCATTCGGGGTACAAGCTAAATGAAGGAAAAACCATAATAATCAGCACTAAGAATATATATAAGGTTGATCGAAGCTATGTGGATTCCGCAGTTTATCTGGGGGTGAGGATTAATGCGAATGTGGAGAAAATTGTACAAGAGAACTATGTACCCTTGATAACATCAATAGATAAAGAGCTGAGAAGAATAGACGTCCTACATCTATCATTAATCGGTAGAGTGAACGTTTTGAAGATGTCTATGTTTCCTAAAATTTTGTATCTTTTCCGGGCCATACCTTTACTGATAGATGAGAGTGTATTTAGGAAATTGGAAGCAGTTTTCTCACAATTTTTATGGCAATATGGGAAAATTCGAAGATCTTTAACTAGACTATCAGCTCCATTGGAAGGTGGGGGTTTAACGGCACCAAACTTGAGATTATATCATTGGGTTTGTCTTATATTACAAATGAGTGTTCTGTTTAAATATGATGAAAATGATGTTTTAAATACACTAGATAGAACTCCAACAATATATGAATTATTAGTTGGTAGAAAAGCAGTGGGTTTGCTTACTCGAGAATTAAATTGTAGATATTTTAAAAGGAGTGGCAGTAGGTTGATGATGAGTGCTTGGGGTTTATGGAAAGCATTAAAGAGATATTTGAAGATTCCGAAAATTAATTGTATTACAGATATTTGGCATGCAAAACCTTTTGAGCATCTAGGGCAGAATAGAAATAGTAAGCGATGGAAGGAAGCGGGGATTAAATGTCTTGGCGATGTTATGGTAGAGGATGAAATTTTGGGCTTTGATGTGCTTCAACAAAAATTTGGTATACCAACTGACCAATGGTTTCTATATAGACAGCTAGAAGAAACAGTTAAGGCTGTTAGACCTAGGATTCGGATTCAGGAGCTTAACCCAATTCTGAAATATGTGAGGAATGGTGGTAAGAAGATAAAAATTGGCTATAGCTATCTTCTCCAGGGATTGGGGGATGATATTGGGCGAGTGGAATCTGACTGGGCGGAAAGAATTAGTGATCCAGATGTGGATATTGATTATGTTCTTACAATGAATAAAAAGGTGCTAAGAGCTTCAAATTTAAAAGCACAGCATTATAAAACTATTTTTAATTTATATTATACACCTGCCAAATTGTATAAATGGGGTAAGAGGGATAATGATAGATGCCCCAGGTGTGATCAAGGACCAGCAGACCTACCTCATATGTTTTATAAATGCCAGAATTTGAATCCGGTCATTATGGAAATTGAAAGATTTATAACAGGGTTGTTAGAGGAACAGATTACCGTATCCCCTACGATGGTTTTGATCGGTAGGGATGCTAGTCTTAGGTTAGAATATGAAGCGGAAGCCTTTATCTTTATCTCCATGGCTGTGCTGAGGATTCTAATCTCGGCTGGATGGAAAGATCCGGTAGCCCCCACCTTCCAGCTGTGGATAACTAAACTGCTGGGAATACATAATAGTGAGGAATGTTTATACGAGTTTAAAGGAAGAAGAATGAGGGAATTGGGTTTGAAGATTTGGGCCCCGTTAAAGAAATGGAGAGAAAATAGATGAGTAAGAATGTAAGGATCATAATGATGAGATTTAAGTTAGTATTATTAATATTATATGTTAGCTGCATGTCTTATTGTCAGATTAGGTTGAACTTGTTTTTGATTATTTATATTTTGCTGTTTTGTGTACTTTTTTTGTATATCTGATTTGTATTTTGGCAAGTTATGTATGTATGTGGTTTTCTTTTGTTGCCCTGAATTTTCTCAATAAAAAAAAAAAAAAAAAAAAAAGAACTACAAAGCAAGCCCCTGAATAAAAAGAAAGTAAATGAGAGAGACAATAAAGCCAGCCAATGATAAGCAGTGGGTGGGCTCTAAGCCAACTGTAAGTTTTTGGAAGGCAAGACCTAAAAATGTTTGCAAAATATAATACTTATATTAACACCAATTAACGTTCTAGCAGCTGCACTTGCACTAGTGGAAACCCAGCACTTGCACTAGTGAAAACCCAGCACAAACTCACAATAGTGCACATTTCAAAATTGGAAATAACATGTAAAAGAACTTTTCAAAATGAGGTGTTTGTATTTTACATAACTTCACACGCCATAATACCTGTATGGAAGGCATTCTGCTGTTACTCTAAATTGTAGCATACTAGTGTTTTCTGTCTAGAGCCCCTGCTATATAAGTATGTGTAATAATTAACAGAACACTGCCCGCACACCCAGCATACATTCTATATCGTTCAGCACCATCAAACTCACAACAGTATTAACTGCAGTACCACTCCTTAACACACCTAACCCACACAGGTTAAGACTTCTTGATACACACCCCGCATACTA
Source organism: Lissotriton vulgaris (assembly GCF_964263255.1). Classification (NCBI taxonomy): domain Eukaryota; kingdom Metazoa; phylum Chordata; class Amphibia; order Caudata; family Salamandridae; genus Lissotriton; species Lissotriton vulgaris. The sequence continues at coordinate 264,797,114 of NC_141693.1, read as the reverse complement.
CAAAAGCCTACAACACACATGAAACCAAACATATGCATAAGATCTGCGTATTATTCACACCCACAACGATGAATATCCAACTCAAACAACCAAAAATCAGACTCTGACCTGTGACAGATTTCTCGAGGACCCAGCTTGAAGATGGCCAAAGTCCGCCAGCGCTGCGAGGCCCCACTAATGGCAGAAGGCGTGCTATACAGAACATGTACCATATTTCGCGACCCAAATCGGTGCTGCGAATCGTTCACATACTGCTCCTCTTTAAGCCCTCAATACCCCAAACTAACTCTGAAGTCTTGGGATGGCAGCTATTTATTCAGCCTCATTTATTGTTTTCAATTATTTTGATTTATAAATGTGTCAAGTAGTTAAAATCACATTAAACGAGCTTGGTGTTACAGTGCAGAGCAGGAAAACATTTAACTCGAGTACTGCAAGCAGTCTCTAAAAGCGGCTGCCACCACGGGTCTGCTCGCGCCAGACATGCCCAAGCTTTGCACGTGGCTCACCTGGGCACAGCACACGACGGGTGGAAATACTCCCGTTCTGTATACACAAGACTTGTTCCTCTGAGTTGAGTTTCTGTATCTCAGCAACCAGCACGGAAAATAGCAGGTTTGTTCTTCTTGAGGAGACAACACAGCGAAATGCAGGGCCAGCGCCCAGCCCAGAGCTGCCTTCCACTTTCAGGCCCAGTCACAATTTATTTTATTTTATTTATTTATGTTCTTGTATAGCGCCTGAATAGACCCCCGAAGGGGTATCTCCGCGCTTTTGCCTGTTGAAGGAACATAAATTGTGCAGGTTCGTGCTCGGAAGTGACTGAGTGGAAGGTGTGTGTTTTAACTATTAGTAAAAATGGGCTGGCCTCTCCCTCAAATTGACAATCCTACGAGGTTAGAGTGACCAACTGGCATGGGTGCAAAATTCAGGACAAAGGGTCAACATTTATAACAAAAATTCAGGACAGAAGGTCAGAATTCAGGACAAAATTTCAAGACAAAAGGTCAGAATTCAGGACAAAAATTCGGGACAAAAGGTACATTTTATCAATCAATCAATCAAGACATTTGTTAAGCGCGCTACATACCCGTGAGGGTCTCAAGGCGCTGGGGTAGGGGGGGAGGTGGTGGGGAGGGGGGGAGGGATGGTGCTGCTACTGATCGAAGAGCCAAGTTTTGAGAAGACGTCTGAAGTCCAGGAGATCTTGGGTCTGCCGTAGGTTGGTGGGGAGGGTGTTCCAGGTCTTGGCGGCGAGGTGGGAGAAGGATCTGCCGCCGGTGGTTGTTCTTCGGATGTGCGGTACTCTGGCGAGGGCGAGGTCGGCGGAGAGGAGCTAGCGGGTAGGGGCGTAGAAGCTGAGTCGTTTGTTGAGGTACGCTGGTCCAGCGTTGTGGAGGGCCTTGTGTGCGTGGAGGAGGAGTTTGAAGGTTATCCTCTTGTTGACAGGGAGCCAGTGTAGGTCTCTGAGGTGCGGTGTGATGTGGCTGCGGCGGGGGATGTCGAGGATCAGTCGTGCCGAGGCGTTCTGGATGCGTTGCAGCCGTCTCAGGAGCTTGTTTGATGTTCCTGCATAGAGGGCATTTCCATAGTCCAACCTGCTGGTGACAAGGGCCTGGGTTACAGTTCTTCTCGTTTTGGTGGGGATCCACTTAAAGATCCTGCGGAGCATTCGTAGGGTGTTGAAGCAGGATGAGGATACGGCGTTGACCTGTTTAGTCATGGAGAGGGTGGAGTCCAGGATGACCCCCAGGTTGCGTGTGTGGTCAGTGGGTGTCGGGGCTGTTCCCAGTGATGTCGGCCACCAGGAGACATCCCATGCTGAGGGGTTGGAGCCGAGGATGAGGACCTCCGTCTTGTCCGAGTTCAGCTTCAGTCAGCTGTTCCTCATCCATTCGGCGACGGCCTTCATTCCTTCATGGAGGTTGGTTTTGGCAGTGTGAGGGTCTTTGGTGAGGGAGATGATCAGCTGGGTGTCGTCGGTGTAGGAGATGATGTTGAGGTCGTGCTGACGGGCGACGGAGGCGAGGGGTGCCATGTATATGTTGAACAGCGTTGGGCTGAGGGAGGAGCCCTGGGGTACGCCGCAGGTGATCTTGGTGGCGGTGGAGCTGAAGGGGGGGAGGCGGACGCTCTGTGTTCTTCCGGCGAGGAAGGATGTGGTCCAGTCCAGGGCCTTCTCTTGGATCCCGGTGTTGTGTAGGCGTGTTCGTAGTGTGCGGTGGCAGACCTTGTCGAAGGTGACTGACAGGTCCAGGAGTGTGAGGGCTGCTGTTTCCTCATTGTCCAGCAGGGTCCTGATGTCGTTGGTGGCATTGATGAGGGCGGTTTCGGTGCTGTGGTTGCTGCGGAAGCCTGATTGGGATGGGTCCAGGATGTTGTTGTCCTCGAGGTAGTGGGTCAGTTGTTTGTTGACGATTTTCTCAGTGACCTTTGCCGGGAACGGGAGCAGGGAGATGGGACGAAAGTTCTTGAGGTCCATGGGGTCCGCCTCGGGTTTCTTGAGTAAGGCGTTGATCTCGGCGTGCTTCCAGTTCTCGGGGAAGGTTGCTGTCTCAAGGGAGGTGTTGATGACTTTCCGGAGATGGGATGCGATGATTGTGCTGGTTTTGTTGAAGACGTGGTGTAGGCATGGGTCAGACGGGGATCCAGAGTGGACGGAGTTCATGGTCTTGATGTTTTCATCATCGTTGATTTTGGACCATGCGATCAGGCGGCCGGTGGTTGTAGTGGTGGGGGTCTCGATGGTTGGCAGGGTGGTCGTGGCGTTGAAGCTGTAATGAAAGTCTGCGATCTTGCGGTGGAAGTAGGTGGCCAGTGAGTCGCACAGGTCCTGCAAAGGGGGGATGTCTTTGGTGTTGGAGCTGGGGTTGGAGAGTTCCTTCACTATGCTGAAGAGCTCTTTCCTGTTGTGTGCGTTGTTATCCAGGCTGTCCTTGAATGCGGTCCTCCTGGTGGTTCTTATGAGTTGATGGTGTCTGTGGGTGGCGTTCTTGAGGGTCTTGTAATTGTCTGCTGATCGTTCGCGTAGCAAGTTCTTCTCCTGTTTCCGGCATGTACACTTGGAGGCTTGGAGGTCTTCAGTGAACCAGGTGGCTTTCTTGCTGGTGTGGTTATTGGAGGGTGTCTTGAGCGGGGCGAGGGTGTTGGCGCAGTCGTTGATCCACTGTCGGAGGTTGAGGTTGGCGGTGTCGGGTTCGGTGGGGTCGACTGGTGGGTTCTGGGCAAGGGCAGTGGCTAGCTGCTCTTCGGTGACTTTTCCCCAGCAGCGACAAGTCATCTGTTGGGTGCGGCGATGTGCGGTGGGCTTCCTGAAGGTGAAGTGGACGCAGCGGTGGTTGGTCCAGTGGGGTTCGGTGGTGTGGTGGAAGGAGACGTGGGGGCTTGCGGAGAAGATGGGGTCTAGCGTGTGACCGGCGGTGTGTGTGGGTGTTGTCACAAGCTGTCTGAGTCCGAGGTTGGCGAGGTTGGCGATCAGGGTGGTGTAGTTGACGTTGTTGTTGTTCTCGAGGTGGAAGTTCAGGTCCCCGAGGAGGATGTAGTCAGTGGAGGCGAGGGCGTGGTTGCTGATGAGGTCGGTGATGGAGTCGCTGAACTGTGGTCTGGGTCCGGGGGGTCTGTAGAAGAGGGTTCCTCTGAGGGTGGTGTTGGGGTCGGTGTGAATCTGGAAATGCAGGTGTTCGGCGGTGCTGAGGGTGTCGTCGGTGTTGGTCGAGACGCTGAGGGTGTTCTTGTGGATGATGGCAATTCCACCTCCTGTTCCGTTGATGCAGTCTCTGCGGGCGATCTTGTATCCTTCCGGGATGGCTATGATGATGTCTGGGGCTGAGGCGGGGGTCAGCCAGGTCTCCGTCAGTAAGGCGACGTCTGGGGTGGTTGAGTCGAGGAGGTCTCAGATTTTGACGGCGTGTTTGCGGGTGGAGCGGGTGTTGAGGAGGATGCACCTCAGGTGGTTGGGTTTGTTGGTTGGTGGTTTCGCGGGTCGGATACTGGTGAATCTGCAGTTCCGGCAGGTGAAGGGCCCTTGGGTGCGCTTTGGGGTGGCCCGGTAGCATGTGTGTTCTCGCTCGGGGTTAAGTGCGTGGAGGGCGCTGGTGTCGTAGTGTAATCGGATGTTGTGGTGTCTTCTGGGTCCAGGGGTTCTGGCTCTGGGCGCGGTCCAGGCGCGGACGGGCGCAGGCGAGATTGCCTTTGGCGCGCCAGCTGCGTGCCCGCTGCGCGCGGCCCCCATATAAAGGGGATGTGGGAGTGAGGGGCAGCTGGGAGGTGGGAGCGGGGCGGCGAATGGGAGCGCGGGGGGCGGGCCGCAGGGGGGCAGCGGCTGGAAGAATGGGACAGAGAGAAGCCGAAGGCTAAAGGGGGCAGTGCAGGGGCGCTATACAGCGACGCAGGGCAACAGAAGCAGTGAGAAAATAAAATACAAATACAGATACAAGTGGCACAGTTACAGAAAATAGAATAAAATGAAAATAAAAATGGCACAGTGCAGACTAGAGCACAGAACAGGAGCAAAAGGCACAGAACAGTGTTACCAGCGGAGGGGGGGGGGGGGGAGGCGAACTCCCGAGGCGGCAGCAGCTGGCTCAAAGGCAGGAACACACAGGCGGAGCTGTGTGGTGTGGGGGGCGGCCTGACCTGCAAGTAGGGTCAAGGGTCCCTCCCTCTACCACGCAGCAGCCGCCATATAAGGTGATGTGGGAGGGAGGGGCAGCTGGGAGCGGGGCGGCGAATGGGAGCGCGGGGTGGCGGGCTGCAGGGGGGCAGTGGCGGGAAGAACGGGACAGAGAGCAGCCGAAGGCTAAAGGGGGCGAGGCAGGGGCGCTATACAGCGACGCAGGGCAACAGAAGCAGCAAGAAAAGAAAATACAAATACAGATACAAGTGCCACAGTTACAGAAAATAGAATAAAATGAAAATAAAAATGGCACAGTACAGATTAGAGCGCAGAACAGGAGCAAAAGGCACAGAACAGTGTTACCAGCGGCGGGGTGTGGGGAGCGGCGAACTCCCGAGGCGGCAGCAGCTGGCTCAGAGGCAGGAGCACACAGGCGGAGCTGTGCGGTGTGGGGGGCGGCCTGACCTGCAAGCAGGGTCAAGGGACCGGAGGAGGCCACGCAATATTACATAAGTAAATAGACAGCCAACACAAGCACAAGTCCAAATAAGTTTATATTAGGTTGAGAGAACCTTGCACTGCATCTGTTGTGTGCCGGAGTGAAACTTAAATACCTGCGTTTGCATATTGTATGCACCTGGGTAACATGCGCCAAAATGAAACCTCCACCCACCTCAATGCTTGGCCCCTGGTGAGGTGACAGGAGCCCATAAACAAAATCAGTTTGCCATGGCCTAAGCTCTGGCAGGAGGAAGCCCAGAAAATGCTGTCACTGGCCCATTATCATTCTGTATGTGATAGGTACAGAATGATAATGGGCCGATAGCAGCCTGTGCCAGGTAGGGGAGGGGTTACTGGAATCCACTGATCACAGCAGGAGCGCAAGCTGGCCCCCTGCAGTGAGAGTTACAGGGTTCTCAGACTGCTTGCAGGGGGCAGCTCGCTCTAAAGTCCGAAATTACGGACAAAGGCGTCCGTGAAAGAATTCTTCACGGGCAACGGACAAGAGGCCCAAATTATGGGCAGTCCGTGAAATTTGCAGATGGTTGGTCACCTTATACGAGGTGCATTAACAACCAGACACACCTTCCCTGTGCTACAGCTATGTTACATGTTCAGAAACACCCAAGTCAGCACATGCAAAAATTCGGTTCCCTGCTTTGTTTGTCGCGAGCTACTTCCCCCTACAGCCCTCTACAGACAGGAAGGGCCCTCGAGCCTGGCACTTAAAGGTACACAGTGAAAACAAAATACTGTCCCAATGCCAGAAGAAAATGCTTAAAGGTCACTCAAATACAGATTCACTCAAATTGTTCAGTCCTTGTCAATAGAGAGTGCACACATACAGATTATATTACTAAAGTTCCACCAGACCCAAGAGTGTGGTATCAAAAAAGGGATTTATTTGCATACATAACAATCCAAAGTCATATTTAAAACATTGTAAATCACAGTATATCAATGCCAATTAGTGATTACAGAAAATTGTCACACCGCTGAAGTGCCACTCTCACAGATTTATCCTGGGACCTTCCTTCAAGTGCACAGACAGAACTTGGATATGTGGAAAATTAATATAGTTTAGTGAACATTATCTACGCCATCTTGCCTTTTTCCGATGCCACACTTTTCGTCATGCACATCCGCCATATTTTAGCCGTTACGATCAGAATCACCCTCACGAAAGACCCCCACGCACCGGTCATTCCCACTCTCACATGCCTTGCGCGTAAGCAGCAGCCATTTTAAACACCATGGCCTCCCTGCCCCTCGCTGATAGCCGGCGCGTCTCTCTCTCTCTCTCTCTCTCTCCTAACCTCGCAAGCATCCCCCGCACGCTGACAACCCCCGCTCTCTCATGCCTTGGGTCATAAACCCCTCTTCAGCGCAGCTCCGCCACAGAATCCCATCCTGTTCCCAGCGCGACCACCCCCCTTCATTCCTTTCATGGTCTCAGATCCTTTTGATGCAAACCCCCTTTTCCTGTGTCCCCGTTTGTCTTCCTTATTCCCAGGCCGCCACCTGGCCCTGCGGATACTGTTTATTACCCCGTACAGTAGGAAGCTTCCCCTCCCCATCAAAAGACCCTCGAGCCGATCAAAGCCCCCACCCTATGAGATCCGATCAACCCCATGCATTCCGTGAATCGGCGGAATGCCCTGCTGCGTGACAATCATCACTTGTTGTGACCGGGGTGGGGAATTCAACTGTAAATGTATGTGGGAACGGGCCTGTAGGGGAGATTCCGAGGATGTTCTTTCAAAATATCAAAGTGTTGCGAGAATGTGTTACGTGCAATAAAGGTCATAAACCCTAGTATAAGAGGCCAGGCCTCAGAAATGTGGTTAGAGCACCTCGTGATGATACTTGCTGTCTGAATTGATGTGTTCTCCTCCGGAGAGAATAAAATCCTCGTTTCCTGCCTTCCAGTCTCCAGCGCCTGCTTCTTCGTTGATTAATATTGGTGGGTCATAGAGGCGACACCGCCGGGCAACATAAAAGGGTCTTTGGTTACTGGTTGTCTTTGAACCCCTTTTTACAATTGGCGTCCCAAACGTGGGGCCCATCAGCGACTCGTGGATCCAGTGGGAGAGGTCCTGACGACAGAGTGAACGACTGCAACGATCGGAAGGTACCCTGTCCGATAGACCCTCGTCTGACAGCCGATCATCCGAACTTCACTGGTTCCGAACAGACCTCTCCCGAGTGATCTTCGGTCCTGACTGGGAACCATCAGGAGTGCCACGTGGATTACGAAGAGAAGAGGATGATCGGGCGCTGGATTCGGAAGACAAGAAACTGTCCATGCGGTCCGGGTAAGGTCGTGTAAACACGACGAATTGCGAAAGTGATTGATAATTGAAAGTGATTGATAATTGATGAGAAAATACTAGTATTACTTTTTGTTAATTTATTTGGAGATTCGCTGTCTGCAAACGGAGAAACAACAGGCTCTCCCTTTATAAACAGCGAAGGATAGGTACGCATCCGTCGGACCTATCTTTCTCCCCCACTGAACAATTGCCCCTCCCCCCATTGATTAACTGTTATAGATTGTTTTCTGGAGATTCTCTGTCTGCAAACAGGGAAGAATAGGTCCCCTCTTTGCAGATAGTGAAAGGGTAGGTGACGCGGACCTTTGCGAGCCTACTTATTCTCCCCATTGACCATATTGATTTTTTATTTTTGACCTAACATTGATTGCTCAAGATTGGTTCATGAGGTATTCACTACCTGCAAACAACGTAGAATAGAAATATTCTGTCTAGTCTTTGCAAGCAGTGATAAGATAGGTAGTGCTGACTATTATCCCATTGTGATCCGTCATGCCTGTCTTCTCCCCCCTGGTTAGTAGCCTGTTTAGCCCGGACCGCTTATTAGAGATGAACCATCCGGCTCCGCTGGAAGGCACCCCTAATAAGGACATGTTCATGAAGCATGGATTGATCGCTATAGCCTATAGTGAGCTGTGGCATAATTATACGAAAAGGGATCGAGAAAGTCAGTGGCCACTGAGAGGATCCTTCGATCTTGACAAAATAGAAATGGTAGAAATAGCCCTTCGTAGGAATGAAACAACACCTATTATGCTCGATAGTCTCGGTATGTGGCGCAAAGAAGCCACACGACGAAGGGAAAGCGACGAATTCAGAAAAGGTGAAGGGACACGGCGGACAACCCTCCAAACGTCTAGTAGGCAAAGGGAAGGGCCAGCGATGGCACAGCTCCGAGGAGTAGACATGAAAAGGGAACGGTATAAAGGGATGTGTCGACAGGACAACCCCGGGACGCGACGACCCGAAAGTAATCCCCCGATACTATGCACAGGACGAACAGATTTAAAACAAAACCAATGTGCTTTCTGTAGACGTCTCGGGCACTGGAAAGCCCAATGCCCGACTCTGCAGAGCATAGGTAAGAACGAAGGGTCGACAGAAAGAACAGGCCGGCAGAAAGGGAAAAGGCGCGAGATAAAAACCAATCAGACTAGTGCAGACGGAACAGATAGAACCACCCCGTTTGATTATGCTCGATGGCATAGGTTTCGTCAGACCAATTTTAACGACATGTTAGAGTTCTGGGACTGATTGCTCTCTGTTGCTCCCCCCCACTCTGAAAAACAAACACAATTACAGGCCAGTGTAAACAACCCCCGTTAGAGAAAGGACTCAAGGAAGCCAAAAACGTCTATTATATAACTTAGGATTTAATTACGGTAAAGAAAACACACAACCAACGGTAAATAGAATAACTAGTAGAACTCTCTCTAAAACAAACTGTACTAATAGGAGAAATACAAAACATATTATGCTCACTCTGGAAGTCCTCGAAATGTAACAGTTCGATGGTCCCGCCCACCTGAAACACATAGCACGTGTGGGGCGGGGCCTGCCAGCAGCCATGGACCAAAAGAGATCACCGGCGAGAAGGTACCGGAGGCTCCACAAAGCAGGCAATGAAATGGTCTTCCCATACTACCCTTCCAGGGATGGCGTCCCCCGGGCCGCGAGTAGGGAGGGGGCGGATGCAAATGACCCCCTCCCTCGTATCTCCTGGTCCGGCCATCACGAATTCCTCCATCGAACGGATGCAGGGTGGGCGGGGAGGGAGAGGCGACACGGACGAGCCCTCTCCCGCCTCCGCAGGTAGGAGGCCTCCCTGCCCTGGTCCGTCGCCGATGTCCTCCAGCCGGGCGACGGCCATATACCTGCGCTGCACAGAACTTACAATGTCCGGCTGGTATATTTTCGCAGCACAGGACATACAATGTCCGACGGGCATACCTGAATAGCACCGGACGTACAATGGTCCCCCAAGAGTCGGAATCAGGGGTGTAGGGTGGTCATCATGTGCACCCCTGATTCGAAGGGACGGCGTAGGATGCGCCGGGAGAGGGAGGCGGCACGGACGAGCCTCCCTCACCTCCCCAGATGAAGGCTCCACTGCTGCACCCTGGCGCCCCGAACCAAAATGTCCTGCTCCAACAGCATGATGTTCTGTCATTTTCGCCACAAGAAGTTTCTTCCACTCCTGAAAGATACGACGGAGGGCGGCTGCCACAGGGTCTCAAAATGGCGTCTGGGCCCTCGGAAGGCGGGTCTAGGCCTCTGGAGTAACTTTGTCCGAAATTGCAACTCGGGCATTTGCCCACCTGGGCGCAAGCCCCCACCATCGACAAACATCCCCTCGCCTTTGAAGATTCTACCAAAGTCCCAAGAGCACCTCGTGATGATACTTGCTGTCTGAATTGATGTGTTCTCCTCCGGAGAGAATAAAATCCTCGTTTCCTGCCTTCCAGTCTCCAGCGCCTGCTTCTTCGTTGATTAATATTGGTGGGTCATAGAGGCGACACCGCCGGGCAACATAAAAGGGTCTTTGGTTACTGGTTGTCTTTGAACCCCTCATAACTACGAGTATGCGGTAAGTAAAGGACTTTCGTGCCCGTACATTTGATGTGCTCGAATGTTGTCCCCCTCCCTTTTCCTCCTTTTTTTCCTCTGCAGGTTACATTGGAGTCCCGATTAGGGTATCGTAAGGGATCTGGAGCCGCGTCACGTCCGATGCATGAAAACGGACTAACGCTGCAAGACGACACAAAAAGACGCCCTACCCAATGCGCGACCTTTTTTGTACCTAACCTAATGCTCTTCCGTCTCAAAACTGCATGCTTTCTACATCCTAACACAGACCCGAAACGACTAACGTTGGGTAACGCACTGAATAGCCCAAACAATACACGGTCATTCTCCATGTCACACGTGTACTGTTTGGCCTATTGTTACTCTCTCTCTCTTTCACCCCTCCACACTTTCCCTCTTCCTAGCGACGGGCACCTAATTGGCGAACCTGGTGCACCTCCTGATTGGCCCCAAATACCACACGTATTTGCACAAATTCGTCCTAAATAAAACTGTATCGATACCACGTTACTACCTCTCCTTTTCTGCTAAATATGGATGAAAATTAAATCGGCCATAAGGAAAGGGACAGGTAAGACGACTAAGGTTCCCTAAATTTGACCCACAGTCAGGGAGCTATTTGTCAGTGGCTTCTATGATAAAAATGTGTCTGTGGTAATGCGACCTTCCCCATTCCAAATTGTCTCCATACCCCAAACAGTAAGAAATGATCGAGACACCCCCGTCTTCCCAAAATACCCCCAGTTTGGTATCAGCTGCCCTGAACGAGAATCTGAAAAACGCCCCTTGCTCCAATTCGCCGTGTTCCTATCGTTTCCCATAAGATCCCACCCGCCCCAAGGATAAGTTTAATAATGATCGCAAGCCCCCCCGAGTTTTTGTAGTAACCAGGTTGCGAGAATTTATATAGAAAGTTAGAAAGATGTGTGCAAAGTTAAAATTAGATCGAAAACCGAAAGAACTTGTTGCAGTAAACCTTGTTGAAAATAGGATGTTTTGATGTAATGGAGAGTCGTTTAGCCTATGTTCATCCCTCAGAAGGATGCCTATCAGACTATGGTGAATAGCACGTTGCACTTTTTCGTAAGATACAAAGCCCTGAAGACCGGCCTAACCTTGCAAGACTCGTACTAGAGAAATGGGTCTCTACCAGAAGAACTGACAACTACTGTAATAGACGAATGCAATGAATGGGTACCAGACCTCATACCACGACAAATGAATGTGATAACCAACAAAACGCCAAAGAATTAGCCACAAAGGGAAGTTGTAGGAAAATCCAGCAAACCCATCATCAATTGTTTATACGTTGGCTGCAAATCTCAAATGTAGCGGGTGTTTACCCCAGTTGCTTGGTGTTGGGAGAGAAATAGATTTATGTAATTACCTTCTTCTGCAAAATCTCTAAAGACTGTCTTTTCAAACTCATTTAAGGGTACCACTGTCGGAGGAGAAAGAGACCGGATGTGGGAGCACGCGGCCTGACTGCGGATCGTGGAACCTCAGCGACGGAGGCCAAGGCGAGAACACAGCAGTAAAGAGTCGCAGGATGAGGCACTGTTTCAGACAAAGCTAAGGAAAGGGCTGACCTGAAGCCCCTGCTATATGATCGACGTGTGCCAAAAAGTCCCCGCTCTCTGAACCTGGTTATGGACCCGCCTGTCTCAAATTCTCCGTCCCCTGATCTGTTCCCGACTTGGCCCTGCTCCATCCCCTCCTCCTCCGACTTACCATAAGGACTGTTCACACAGACACCTCTCCACCTGAACTTCCAAGCTCCTCCAAATCCTACTGAGCTATCCAGAGAAGGGTATTCCCTGCGTCAAAAGGAAGGGAGCTCCGACTAAGTAGACCACGAACTATGTTAATCTCAGAACGGTGACCTAGAACTCCACCAAGGGTCGCCCCTAAAGAGAAGATGAACGAAGTATGTGGTTCTACCCGCTGCTGAACGCCTCGATGATGATGGAAGCAACAGGAAATACCCACCACAGAGACTCAAGAAACAAACAGACCCCATAACTCAAAGACAATTGCACTTTTCATCACAATCCTTCCTCTGCCTCCTAATAACTATGCTCTGGGTCACGGAAGAAAATGCACCTGCTCCTAAACCGTAACGCATTTCTCCTATGAGGTCTGGCGAAACAAAACAAAATGTACCCCTGCCCGCAGACCTCCAACGGCTCAATCCACATGAACATTCCTGTTGACAGAACGAATTGTAATCCGGGTGCTTAACAGTGCCAACAGAAGACGACAAAGACACTGAGAACTCTGATTTTTATTTTTTATTATATCTCATTTCTCTCCCAACCACCATTGGACTGACTATGCTCCCGCCGAGTACAAAAAGAACTTACTTATATGATAACTTACCAGTTCCTATCCCAAATGACTATAAGTATCTATGATCTATACCCAACGCCCTCGCTACATAATTCTAGTCTGATATTGCAATACTATGACTTTTTCTGCAACCAACTTAACGATGAACCCGCCTACTAGATGATGAGATTTTTCAATGTGATGTTTATAATGTGATGTTTATGTACAGTTCTTTTGCCTAAGTCCCCTCTCCTTTACTTATGACCGCTGCAATAGGTATAGATAGGAAATAGGCCAGCAAGATGTCTTGGAAATGTTAAAGGGAGGACTGTGGAAAATTAATATAGTTTAGTGAACATTATCTACGCCATCTTGCCTTTTTCCGATGCCACACTTTTCGTCATGCACATCCACCATATTTTAGCCGTTAAGATCAGAATCACCCTCACGAAAGACCCCCACGCACCGGTCATTCCCACTCTCACATGCCTTGCGCGTAAGCAGCAGCCATTTTAAACACCATGGCCTCCCTGCCCCTCGCTGATAGCCGGCGCGTCTCTCTCTCTCTCCTAACCTCGCAAGCATCCCCCGCACGCTGACAACCCCCGCTCTCTCATGCCTTGGGTCATAAACCCCTCTTCAGCGCAGCTCCGCCACAGAATCCCATCCTGTTCCCAGCGCGACACCTCCCTTCATTCCTTTCATGGTCTCAGATCCTTTTGATGCAAACCCCCTTTTCCTGTGTCCCCGTTTGTCTTCCTTATTCCCAGGCCGCCACCTGGCCCTGCGGATACTGTTTATTACCCCGTACAGTAGGAAGCTTCCCCTCCCCATCAAAAGACCCTCGAGCCGATCAAAGCCCCCATCCTATGAGATCCGATCAACCCCATGCATTCCGTGAATCGGCGGAATGCCCTGCTGCGTGACAATCATCACCTGTTGTGACCGGGGTGGGGAATTCAACTGTAAATGTATGTGGGAACGGGCCTGTAGGGGAGATTCCGAGGATGTTCTTTCAAAATATCAAAGTGTTGCGAGAATGTGTTACGTGCAATAAAGGTCATAAACCCTAGTATAAGAGGCCAGGCCTCAGAAATGTGGTTAGAGCACCTCGTGATGATACTTGCTGTCTGAATTGATGTGTTCTCCTCCGGAGAGAATAAAATCCTCGTTTCCTGCCTTCCAGTCTCCAGCGCCTGCTTCTTCGTTGATTAATATTGGTGGGTCATAGAGGCGACACCGCCGGGCAACATAAAAGGGTCTTTGGTTACTGGTTGTCTTTGAACCCCTTTTTACAGATATCTCGCACTTTGGATGTTATTATTCGTTACTTTAAAGCAAACTGGAATGTACTTAAATTTTTTCTGACTCTATGACTTCTGAACATAATGATTAGTCTTGAGAAAGCCCTGGCTTAACTTGCTCCATACGGCGTAACATGTGTCGGCTGTTTCCTTTTTTTTTTAAACGTTCCAAAAAACAAGCTAAAAAAGAGTGAAATCATGCACAATCTATACTACTATTATAAAGGAAGAACTTTGAACCTTTGAGGCGGGTAAACTCAGGAACCACAGCGCCAATCCAAACACCCGATACATCGTTGTAATTGGCAGGGTCTGTAGATGGACATAGGCTATATAAAATAAAAAAATATACGTTATTTAAAAAATGTACCTAAAAAAAAAAGTAGTCCCTTGGAAGTAGCGCCGGCCGGCTGCGACGTGCGTGCTGACATCAGGAGCCAGGGAGGAGCGGCGGACATCAGCGCGGGGAGGAGCGGCAGACAGGCGGGGAGGAGCGGCGGACAGGAGGGGAGGAGCGGCGGACAGGCGGTGAGGAGCGGCTGGCAGGCGGTGAGGAGCGGCGAGGAGCGGCAGAGCGGTGAGCGGCAGATGAGGTAAGTGAAATACAAAAGCTACAGGCAGGGAGGAGCGGTGAGTGTAGGTGAAATACAGGCGGGGAGGAGCGGTGAGCGTAGGTGAAATACAGGCGGGGAGGAGCGGTGAGCATTAAATGAAGCAAAAGAGGTAGCAAACGGCAAAAGTGAGTGCATTACAAAAGTTAGAATCGTGAGCCAACAACATACAAGAGGTAACAAACGGTGCATTACATGAGGAAAAAGTGGCGGGGAGGAGCGGTGAGCATAGGTGAAATACAGGCGGGGAGGAGCGGTGAGCATTAAATGAAGCAAAAGAGGTAGCAAACTGTGCATTACAAAAGTGAGAATCGTGAGCCAACAAAATACAAGAGCTAGCAAACGGTGCATTACATGAGCAAAATGTGACGTGTGCAGGGGACCCACGGACAACGTCGGGGCGGGCGGGGGCCCTGAAGCATGATTGCTCCCGGACAAGGTCGGGACGGGCTGCTAGTGGATCTATAAAGCGGTGAATGCAAATAAAATAACTACCTTCACTTAAACCAATTTGGACTATTGTTCTGTGTTATAAAAAGGAATTACCCTATTGGCTAAAACAGATCGTTTGGAAGGAAGGAACATATGCTTACACCCCAATTTTTACTTGTTAATACGAGGCTGGAAAGGTCCAGATCCTCGAGCAAAGTTCCTCCAGCACTATAGGAATTAATATCCGGAATCTGGATCTCTGGACCCTTCTTTATTGCTCTGAACTACACACAGATGGTTGTAGCGCTGCATTTGTCAGGACGCTGCAGAGCTGCAGTTAGGTACTGCTGGTGTAGAACTGGGCAGAAGTAGCCATACTTTCTGTTACAGTGTCTGAATACAGTACTATGTACAAGCACAAGTCTGGTCTGTTCTCTCAATTTTATTTTCACCAGGAGTGGGTGTATGATTCACTCCACCCCCAGAACGTGAGTATTTGGGTGACTTTGCATTATTAGTGTAACACAGAGTTCCAGCCAAAATCCGTCAATCGCCGGAAAGCAATTTTGTTCCCCAGCGAGGCTCCAGAAATGTGAGCGAGACTTGGAATCCCCTTGTGCGGTTTTCTATTGCAGGCGATCACGGTCAGAGGGCTGCTCTCGAGTAGATTTGCTGCTGCTTGAGAAGATTTTCTCCTCAAGCAGCAGCAAAATCAGCTTGAATGGCCACGCGCTCTTGAACACCGCATGGTGCAGTTCGCACTGATGTTTCAGCGCTGCTAGCACTAACGGCACTAAATTGCAGTGCGTACGGTGCAACGTGCATATTTTCTGCCTGTATGCGGTACGCCAAAGAATCTTGGAGAGTTTTTATGTAACTCTGCAGAATTCTGCAGAGTGAAACTCCGCAAGTTCCACCTACCCCTAATTTTCACTTGGTCCTCTGTCATGGTTCAGGAGCGTTCCTTCATTCTGAGGCAAACATTAAATTCCCTGGGCAGTGGAAGGAGCTAGCACTTGACTGTTGCTCTTCCAATTCAGGCAATTTCCAAGAATCCTAGTCCCTGCCCCATTTTTGCCGGTTACCTGGTCCATTTTTGGGCTTGTTGATCCAAGCTGCTCATCACCTGTCTTGCCACTCTTGCTCTGCTGCTATGCATTACATCTGAGTTCTGGTTGGAGACTTGGGTTTCCTCTGGATCTTTCTCAGATCAGGACAGGGAGTTTTCATCATGTGTCATCAATATCCGTGGCGGACTCCTGGAGTTTCTCTGGCTTGCTCTTAGGTGCAGGACAGAAAACCTCAGGTTATTTTCAGGTTCATTATGGGGCATTTTTGGGGGGTTTCCAGCTCAAAACTAGGAACAGGACCAAGAACTAGCCAGAACTAGCCTTTCTCAGGCCCCATTCCCTGTCAAGCTGGAAGACTTGGAGTTTCTTCAGGCGATTCTCATGCCCAGGATGGGATACTTTCGATTTCTCGAGTCCTTCTCTTGTTTACAGCAGGAAATTAAGTGATCTTTTACATTCTTTTGAGATTCACAATTTCCTAGTGAAGTCCTTGCTGCTCATTTAACCTCTAAAGGTATCATGTGGCACAGTGCCAGGGCCCTCGTTAGGAAGCATATGCAGCTCGCACAAAACATTGCCCTTGTCAGCTCTGGAAATGATAGCACCAGCACTAAAACGAACCCTCACACGCCTATAAGTGTGACAATTAAGATTATTAAGGGCCACCAAAGCTAAAAGAATGACTTAAGCGGCAGGTAATAGTCATTTAATATATACTTGAATTGATAAACATTTATTGTGCTCATTTCTAAATTAGGCAAACAGTGCCACCATGTGGGAGGCTTTCACAAGTGCCGGTGCTGACAATTAGTTGCCAGTGCCGAGCACCGGAAACCACCGGCTCAAATTAAACACTGAGGTGACAGCATTAATTTCAGCTATCTCAGACAAACTTTTGCTGCAAAATTCACAGTCTGTCACCCAACAGAGCCTCCACAACAATTTGGAACTGTAGCGCAATATATCTCACCTTGGTTTGGTAAATAAGCGTCTCCTTTCCTTCACGAAAAGGCCACATGTGTGTTCATCATTTTTAGCGCTTCTGTGTCAGAGGGGACATGGAATGACACTTTGGACAGGAATAATTGCCAGTGACTACGATTCATTCAGGCATTTCACCTTCACCTTTTTGTTTTTCTTTGTGAGGCACCCATAGACCAATGAGCATGCCCAGACTTGGATTCCATGTTCACTGTCATAGCTCTCAAACTGTACTTCAATGGCTGGGATGAAGCCAAGAGTTATAGCTGAGATGAACTGAAGCTTTCACTGATCAATTTTTGTATTCTTCTGCAGATATGTGTACTGTCCCTGCCTTTCTATGTGCAGCTATGGCAGTGGCTGTATATTCTCATGCTAACACTGACTGTCTGTGTTCAGCAATAGATGCTGATACCTGTTCGGACCCTACTTTTGCTGGTGCTAGTCTGTCTTCTGGTGCCTGCTATGAAATTGCCTTCATCAGCTCAGCTGTGGAGGCTGTCGTTGATACTGTTTATAATTTGTAAAGGTCTACTGGGGCCACAGATGCCTCTTTAGTCTTCCTTCCTGTTACTGCTACCTCTGTTGACTCTAACTTCCTCTGTTTAGATGGGACTGCTGATGTCTGCAATGATATGATGTAATGTAATGCGTCTTTTATACCGCGCTACTGTCGCTCCAAGGAGCATCTAGGCGTCCATGAGTGATTCTAAATTCTTGTGTTCATTTGTCGCTGCTTATACATTTAGTGGCTTTGCCTTCCTAAGCTCACCTGTGACAGCTCAGACCCATGTTGACTCTAACTTCTAAGGTTCAACAGTGACTGCTACTACCCCTGACGAGGCATTGAAGCCATTTATGGTGGGTTACTGTTAATCTGTAACACAAAGTTAATAGTACAGGAGTTATTAGTTGTTGCTGTAAATTTGTTGGTTAATGGGTTAATTTTGTGCTTTGAGGAAACTGAAGCATTTCCTTCAGTCTCTAGTGGTGGATTAAGTTGATCGTATTTACATATGAGTTCATGAAAGTGGAAAAACTGGATAAGTGAATAGGGTGGAGGAGGTTAAAAATTGTGAGATTCCAAGTAGAGGTTATACAGAAGGTGAATTTGTGATCTATGAGAGGGGGTTGACTAGATAGGCAAGGAAAGATTAGGTATCTATTGCGTGAACTGTTACTTATGAGAATCTATGATTTGTAGAGAGGGGTATTGTTCGTTTACAGAAGCATAGTGTCTGTTTTGTGCTAACAGTGTTCAGGTATGGTCGCTGATGCTGATTCTTCCCTTTGTGTTTAGCTGTGACTGGCACGGCCTTGCTCTGGGCATGCTTAAGGGTTATCTTTGGTCCCTCTCGGCCTTCTCACGGTTGCTTGATCAACCCTCTTTGTTTAAATCACCAGTTGTTATACGATTTTTAATAGAACTACAGCTCGTTTTCCCCTTTTACATTTGTGATACCCCAATTGGACATCAAACTTTTCCTAACTTATTTAATATGCTCTCCATTCAAGCTGCTCCAAAAGTACTTGTGCCGCCTTCCAGAGTTTTGCTGTGGCTGCAAATTAAAGTTCTCTTTCTAACTTCCTGAATTCCGATGTGGCTCCAGGCAGCAGTGCTGGCACTGCCTTCCAGTGCTTTGCTGTGGTTGCCGATGCTTATACTATTACTCTCCTAAACTAAAATGTGGTTGCTGATGCCTTTGTTGGCTCTGGCTTTCTTTGCTGATGCTAATGCTGACCTGTATCTGGGTTCAGCTGTTGCTGTTATTGCTCCTGCCAAGCAGGGACCGCAGGTATCTTTGTTAACCATGTCTTTCTGTGGTTGCTGCTGCTGCTGCCCTGATGATGTCTATGTGCTAACTCCACCGTCCCAGGTTAAGCTGTGACTGTTGATGCCTATATTAACCAAAGACCCCTGTGATCTGCCATCACTTGTGGTGGCTGTGCGGTGTCTGGATGTTTTGCTCATCCTTCTTAGATTAAGCTGTCATTCTTCCATCTTTTGGGAACGCTGTCTTCCAATGTTCAATTGACACTGTACAGTGTACAAAGGATGTCACTCAATAAGAAAACATATTATAAACCCTGAAAGCACTGTAGTAAACAGATGTCTGCATGTCCCCACCAGGTTTACCTGTGGTGTATGGGGTCGAGTAACACCTCCAAGTCCGATGGAGACTGTGCGTCGAGGAATCATCAAGGAACGCAAGGTGAAATCCTATGTTGACATGCACACGAATACGCAGCGCCAGGACAGCTCCAACTCCTGCTTCAAGTCCAAAGCTCACTCCTGGTCCTGCTCCCATTCCCAAAGGCAAAGGAGCTGCTCTTGAGGCTGGTCTTCGTTGTGCTCCAAATTCTCAGGTATAGATAAACCACAGGGGTTTGCCCTAATCACCCCCCACACATCTGGGCAAAAACATATACGAACAGACAAAAAAGATGTGTGGGAAAACATCCAAATGATTTTTTTGTAGGGAAAACAATGAATTCGTCCCAATCCCCAGATTTATGACTTAGTTATTTGAGCACTCACAAATCTACCCCGAGTTGGCTTTCAAATCGAAACTTTATATTTTCTGAAACATACATAAGACACATCAAGCAAATAACAATTACACAATGATCATCAGTATTTATTGATTCCTCCCTACCCATACAATCTAATGAAGGTTTCGAAAAAACAATTCATGCGCAATAAGTGTGGGAGATAGTCCAGTACACATATAGGAGGATAACTTTCAATCTCCATACAGTTCAGCAAGTGTGTATCCAGATGTCATGCATATGACTTTTAATCAATTTATGAAGTTGACGCGTTTCGGCCCACTAAGTCGGGCCTCATCAGCACGTGGGCAAAAAGAACGCCTACAAAGTAATGTACTGAAGTCAATAATTCAAATATTCTATATTGCAAACCCAAGGTGCCCAGTCTCCACTGCAAGTGACAGTGCCAGCACTTGAATAAAAAACACATGGCGATGAAACATATAAACACTTATAAAAACAGAACCTCATACTAGAAACAGCGCCTTGGTGGACTAAGAGAAGAAAATAAAGCCACCACCAGTGTGCAACTACTGTCACTTTTATTACTCGTTACAGAAATCCCCATGAACAAAATGAAGTGGGGTTGAGAGCAGGAGCGGAATAGTACAGTACTCTTAGTCTCTGTAAGGGAAAAAACTTGTACTTACAATAAACTGTGGGGCCACTGAAACAGGGCCAACACCCAGACTTCTAGGATGCCCGCTAGTAAAGTACAATAATGTATTTCGATCAGTGGGTTTGGTGTACAAACTCACTTCCAACAAACCTTCGTTGTTTTGGATCCATACATCTAGGAAATTGATCTTTTCACTGTTATGGGATGCTATGAATCTAAGTTGTTGTGCTCCCCTTTGGTCTCACTAGTAACTTTCAGGTGTTCATGGAAGTGATTGAGGTGGTGGCATCACACCTACAGGAGGTCAAGGGTTTCAGTCTTCTCTACTTCGACGACTGGCTGTTGAGGGCGGGCTTGTGCCAGGCAGTTGTTAACCAACTTGAGACTACGGCAAACCTCCTGTCATTTTTGGGGATCATTATCAAAGTGTTGAAGTCACACCTGACACCTTCTCAGATGCTCCAATTCAGTGGAGCCATTCTGAACACAGTTCGGTTTTGTGTCTTTTCCCCCAGGAAAGAGAGTCCAGGATATTCAGGCTATGATCCCGATCTTTCAGCCTCTGTCCTAAGGCCGACTCTGAGGCTGCTGAGACTGATGGTCTTCTGCATCCTGCTGGTTGAGCACACAAGGTGGCACTTGCGCCAAGTGAACCCAACATCAATCGAAACTCTCCAACCATGTTCAGATTTTGGAGGAGACTGTGAAAGATCTGCAGTGGTGGCTACTGGACCATGATTGAGCCAGCTTCAGACCTCTCTCTGTTCCCCACCCAGAGCTCACAGTGGTGATGTGTTGCTTCCAGGCTGGGGAGGCCACCTGGGAGAGGTGGACTTCAGAGGCCTCTGGTCTCCAGAGGAGTCCCAGCTCCATATCAATCTTCTGGGGCTGAGGGCCATCTGCTTGGCGCTGAAAGCCTTCCTGCTGACCGTCAAGGAGAGGCTGGTACAGCTGCTCACAGACAACACCAATCATCATGTGCTACTGCAACAAACATGGCTGGGTGGGAGTCATGGAACCTGTGCCAGGAGACCATGCAACTCTTGAAATGGCTGGTCCCCCATGGTATCATCCTGGTGGTGAAGCACCTGGTGGTGTCACTGAATACCAGGGCAAGCTCAGCAATCGGTGCCTAGTGGATCACAAGTGGCAGTTACATACAAAGGTGGTGCAGGTCTCTTCTGCAAATTGGGAGAACCTTGGCTGGAAAGTATTCGCCACTACCAAGAACTCAGTCAGCACTTCTGCGCGCTGGAGTTTTCGAGGCATCTCTCACACAGAGTGGAATTCGGGACTCTTGTTCCATGATACCCAACCGCTTACCTGAATTTTCAAAAAGATCAGGACAGACCCGGGCCAAGTCATCCTAACTGCTCCAGATTACGCATGGAAAGTTTGGCATTCAGATCTCCTGGGCATGAACATATGTCCTCTGATTAGATTGCCCCTCCTAGAGGACCTGCTGTCGCAACAGCAGCGTAGGGTCCTGCTCCCGGGCCATCGCAACCTCCACCTTCAAGCATGGAGACTGAGCAGGGACAGCTGGACACCAACTTTCCTCCAGAGGTGGTTGATGTAATTATGGCAGCTGACATCCCTCAATAAAATCTGTATATGCCTGTCATTGGGATAAGTTTGTGGCTTTGGTGCGGCACTCGCTGGGTTGACCCCCTTCACGCCAAACTATCTGATGTTTTATTATTTATTCTCTTTTGCCTGGCAGGACCTTGCTCTGGGCATGGTTATGGGTTATCTTTGGGCTCTCTCTGGCTTCTTACGTTTGCTTGATCAACCCTCTTTGTTTAAATCACCGGTTGGGAAATGATTCTTGAAAGAGCTAGAACACGTTTCCCTCTTTTCCATTTGTGATGCCCCAAACCTCAATCAATCTTGTCCTTACTTATTTAATGTGCTCTACATTCGAGCAGCTTCAGAACTGTCCTTTGCGGCTCCACACCATTAAAACTGGTTCCTAATTTCCATTACCTCTGAATGGCATGTAAGTGACCTTCAGGCTCTGTGTGTTAAATCACCATACACCACCTTCTTCTACGATAAGCTGGTTATGCGAACTAGAGCCTCCTTTCTACTGAAAGTTGTGACGCCTTTCAATGTCAGTCAAACCATCAACCTGCTGATGTTCTATGATCCACCTCACCCGTCCAAGGAGGAAGAGAGATTACATCGCTTGGACCCCAAAAGAATTCTCAGTTTCTACATAGATCATACCAAAGACCAGCAGGTGGACCATAAGCTCAGTTCGTGAGACCAAAAAAGGCAAGACTGTACAGAACTTCCATCTCATGCTGGATCGTGCTCTACATTAAGATCTGCTAAACATCTGCAAAGAAACAGCTTCCAGGAGGCTTGCAAGTCCATTCTGCCAGGGATAAAACTGGTACCACTGCATTAGCACGCAAACTCCCTGTCTTAGACATCTGCCAGGCAGTTACGTGGACGTCTCTCCATATGTTCATGAAGCATTATTGTCTCGACTTCCAAGTCTGCCGGTTCAGGCACGTTGTCTGCTCAGTTCTGCATGACTTTCTGGTTTGGGTCCATTCGTAGCCCACCACCATAGTTACTGCTTTGATTTATTCGAAAGGTAAGGAATGCACAGTTACAAGTCTCTATCAGAAGAACAAGTTACTTACCTTAGGTAACGTTATTTCTAGTAGAGACTCTATTGAGCTACAGATTGCTCACTGACCCTTCCTTCCTCCTTGTACTATGGTTGGACTTTACCCATAAATAAGATCCCAAGTCTAGGAATCTGCACACTGGTCTATCAATTCACTTTTGGGGCTCCACGTCTGTGGGAGCAGGCAGTCTTGAAAGCAACCGATGTCGGTATGCAGGGTTGGTGCCCCACACGCCACTTCCGGAGTGAATGGCGTCCGTGCAGAGCCACCTGGCACCACCTTCTGGTGCACAGAGGTACTATGGAAATTTTCCAGATCCAGTCTGATACCTGGGGAACATTCAAAAGGTTAAGAATCTGTGGCTAGATAGAGTCTCTACCAAAAAGAGTGTTAGAGAAGGTAAGTAACTTGTTCATTGCTACCCACTTTCTGGATTTCAGCTAAGGGTGGAGATGAACAGTAGATAAAGCTTCAGGTGTTTTGTTTCCTCTTGAAAATAAAATTCCGAACTACAGTGCAGTCATACAGGTAACAAGGATTGGTAAAGCCAATAGGTCAGGCGCTGGCTGCCAGTCTTTTGGCTTTGTCAATGCTTGTTTTACTTTGGCATAGTTTTTGTAAAACGTTATTGTTGGGGGAGTTGTTGGGCCCTCGACAATAAAAATGCAAAACAACAGTTGATGGACAGAATGCAGAATAATGTCATACATTCACCCCAGTACAGAGATCTGGGCCTAAATCCATCGCTTTTTTGCTCACCACACCACCCCAGTTCAGACATGGCCATATGCAAGTCAGTCTTGACCCTGTGCCTCATGGGAACAGTCCAGCCCGAACTGCCAAGCCATGTCTTCCCTGGACCGGCATCAAGCATCCTAGGACCGGTTTCTGGCTATCAGCCGTCATCAGCCAGGATAGCTTGACTCCAGTGGCGCGGAGAGCACGGGACTCACGTCTGAGCATACCCGTTCCACTCGGGGTGACAAATGCAAAACAACAGTTGATAGACAGAATGCAGAACAATGTCAGACATTCACCCCAGTACAGAGATCTAGGCCTAAATCCATCGTTTTTTTGTTCACTACACCACCCCAGTTCAAACATAGCCCTATGCAAATCAGCCTTGACCCTGTGCCTCATGGGAACAGTCCAGCCGAACTGCCAAGCCATGTCTTCCCTGGAACGGAATCAAGCATCCTAGGACCAGTTTCTGGCTATCAGCCGTCACCAGCCAGGATAGCTTGACTCCAGTGGCGAGGAGAGCACGGGACTCACGTCTCAGCATACCTGTCCCACTCGTAATGACAAGATATGTTGACGCTGCTATTTATTTAGGAGTTAAAATTAATGCAGATGTGGGAAAGATAATTCAGGAAAATTATTTGCCAGTATTGGCGGCGATAGAGAAAGAGTTGAGGAGAATCGATGTTTTACATTTATCTTTGATTGGACGAGTTAATGTTCTCAAAATGACAATGTTTCCGAAACTGCTGTATCTATTTCGTGCTATCCCCTTATTAATTGAAGAAACTTTGATAAAAAGAATGGAATCAGTCTTCTCACAGTTTCTCTGGCAATATGGTAAAGTAAGAAGATCACTAGCTAAACTGTCACTACCTTTAGAGAGGGGAGGACTAGCGGCCCCTAATCTCAGACTATACCACTGGGTCTGTTTAGCGCTGCATATGAAACAGTTATTATGCTGTAACACCCTGGTAGGCCAGCCTGGCCTTTCAAGAATTCCCACAATCTACGAATTAGTAATAGGTGAAAAAGCCAAGGGGATCTTGATACGGGAAGTAAATGCGCAATTCTATAAGAGGAGTAAAAGTAAATTGATGTTAGCTGCATGGGGGAGTATGGAAGCAACGGTTGAAATTTCTTAAGATCCCGAAGATTAATGGTATTTTAGATCTCTGGGATTCAAACCCATTTAAACATCTTGGACAGAATAGAAACAGTGCCCTTTGGAAAAGACTGGGTATCCGGTATCTGGGAGATGTAATGAGTAAGGAAGAGTTGGTGGGGTTCGAGACTTTGCAACAAAGATATGATATCTCAGCGAACCACTGGATGTTGTACAATCAATTAGAACAATCAGTGAAATCCATAAGACCCAGGGTTTCTATCCAGGAGATGAATCCAATTGTTCAATATATAAGGAATGGTGGTCGTAAGATCAAAATAGGCTATGGTCTTTTGTTGCAGAATCTGGAAGATGACGTGGTGCAAATGGAAAATGCATGGGCTCTTAGAATTGGGGATCCAAATGTCGATGTGGACTATGCATTAGCATTGAACAAGAAAATATTAAGAGCAACCAACTTAAAAACACAACACTATAAAATGATTTTTAATCTATATTACACCCCCTCAAAGTTGTTCCAATGGGGGAAAAGGGATACAGATAAATGCCCGAGATGCGATCAAAGCCCTGCAGATTTAATTCATATGTTTTATTCCTGTCCAAACTTGAAACCGGTTTTAACTGAAATGGAGAAATTTTTATCGGGGCTGCTAGAGGGACAAATTTCTCTATCCCCAACGACTGTGTTAATTGGCAGGGATGAAAATCTGAAAATCACACACGAAGCGGAAGCCTTTGTCTTTCTTTGTGTTGCAGTGTTAAGAATTTTAATAGCGGCGGCATGGAAAGACTCAGTTGCCCCCTCATTCCAGGTTTGGTTGACAAGATTGCTTGGAACTCATAATATCGAAGAATGCTTATATAAATTCAAGGGACAGAAGAAGAAAGTATTTGGTGAAAAAATCTGGGCACCCCTTAGTAAGTGGAGGGAAACAAGAGGATGAATTGATTGAATTCCTGCTTGTCTGTAAAATTACTTTTAGATGGTGATTTGTATTATGTATTGAAGAACTGTTTTTTAAAACTCTTTTGTATTTTTGTACTTACTGTCTTATCCAGCTGATATCTCATTATATGTATGAATGTATTTCTTTCTTTTTTTGTAGTGCTATTCTAATCCATCTCAATAAAAAATAAAATAAAAAAAATTAAAAAGGGCAGGGAAAGAGCAGGGAAACTCCACAAGCTTTAAATGGGCCCTCTGTCTCCTCTTCTCCACTCCCAAATGTCTGGCCTACTACAATTGACTCTTGGATTGTCCTGCAAAAGTCCTGAAATTCAGATCTGCTATCTAGACTTTCTCCAACCCTTCATTTTGGGTGCCACCTGGATTCATCAAAAACTAAACTGATTCCAGTGGTTGTGCCATACATGAATCTTCTACCCTCCCTGAGAGATACACACATGCTACATTCATTTCCCGTACGGATTGGCAAAGGAGCCAGGTACAGGAAACTGGCAGGCGACTTTTAAAAAGTAAGAGAGGCCATTAGCTAACTTTCCCTGCAGGGACAGGTAAAATGCCTGCATTGCCACCAGAAAGGTTTTAGCTGCCACAACGACCAGTGGCGAAGTGACAATAATCAAGCTTGATAAGGAAGGTGCACATGTTTTCCTATACTGCACAGATCGCTTTCCGGATCTCAATCAGTAACAAAAGTACTCCAATGGAAATGCGTGACAATTGTGTATGCTGAGGAAGAGATCATAAAGCTACAGAATGCTATGATGGGTGAACTAGAGGCAGGTCTTGCATTCTATCCCGAGCCTTGCAGGGAACTCTTCTCTGTCCCAATAGCTGTTGACCTGGGTCTTTGCTGTTCCTCCACTCTGAAGTAAGGGCTAACTCAAGGCTTCTACCGATCAACAGAGTGCTTTAAAATCACATTGTTGTTTCATAAAATAACCACTGAGGTACAATATTACCTGCTCTCCACATGACGTGTCTAATCATGAGTCTGTCCTCCATATGACTGCTGCGTCTTCCTTTGTGGATGTCTCTGTATGCTGCTGCCTACGCACTCTCTAGATACATGTTGGTGGAAATGAACAGATTCCTTTTCTTCTGTGTTGTTCAAATATGGGGGTTTTCTTAATTAATTTGATAATCAAATGAATGACTTCATTCCTTTTTCTGATTACTTTACTGATGGTTTCATTGCTTTTTCTGATCTCATTTTGTACCAGCCCGGGTATTGCTTACAAAATTCCTGCCCATTAAACAATTTTCCAATTGTAAGAATACAAAGGGAAAGAGGTCATCCAGGGCCCGAGAGTTAGCCTAACGTTCATGCCATAACTTTCTGGAAATTAGCAACATCTCTGCTGCATCTACCCAGTCGGGTCGGACTAAGCCACGGGAAACAAAATAAACGTTGCCCCCATTAGTGAATTAGATAGCCAAAAAAATAGCCCACATCGTACAAAGCCATGTCAAACGTGTAAAAGGCATGCTGTATAGGTGTTTTGCAAAGTTAAAGGAGACTGCATGCATTTGCACTTGCTTAGGAAACGGTTGGACTAATATCAGGGAAATCAACAGCAAAGACTGGCCCACTTACCATCAAACATGCAGACAAACACTGCCCCAGGCACTGAGCTGTCAGATCTGACCTGCACTGGCCTTGTAGCCCATTTCGACCCTAGTACCCCAGAAACTTCTGCCCTGCATGGTGTTTGGTGACTCGGTAGGCGCAGTAGGAGTGGTCGACGCAGAGCGTCTGCTTTTGTGTGGAGCAGGTTAGCAAGACCACTCAAGGCCTGGTCTATAAAACTTGTGCTTTCAAGAGGCCAGGACGTAAAACATTCTAGGGTGCCTGCAATCACCTTGAGATGAAGCAAGCCTTCGAGTAACATGGAAATGGACAATCTCCGCGCCAAGCTTCGCAAAGAAAGTTGCCTGTCCCGAGGTAGTAAAAGGGTCTGATTTACAGGGTAGTGGGTGAAGTGCAATTATAATTGATTGGGAATCCTCTCCAACCTGCAAATGGACCTGATTAATGTGGCCGGACGACCGCTAAAGAACGCTATGCGCTAACGAGATGGCTTCTATCAGACGGCAGCTGAGTGTGCCACAAATCTCCGACACAAGGCGCTAGCGGAGCCAGGCTGACACTCCACCCAGAGGCCTTCTTCGCTTATTGAAGGCCTAGATAGCGCCCCTGCTGTCTCAAAAGATGTGCCCATCTAGCCCTTTAGAGAACAGAGATCGGCCACACTGCTCCTAACCGAGGTAGCTGCCACACTCGTGATTGGCCCAGTCACTGGCTTCAGTGGGCCCAGGGACATCCTAAGGATATTGGGGGCATGGGAACGAACATATTTTGGGGGGGTGGCCCTGTTTGGAACAGCTTTGAATTTATGATCCAATTTCAGCTCTTCGTGCCGTCTTTGGTCAGGTCACTGACAGCGTACAGACACACTCATCCAAATTCTAAAATTGTTACATCTAATATTCCAAGATAGTGACTTGTGTTTTCAATATTGTAACACAGAGCAGCTCACTAATATTACTGCAAATAATCTCTATGACCCATTCCAATTTCTCACACATGACCTCCAGTTTTGACCTAAAAGAAAGTTTTTTATGGATGTTGCATGAAACATAAACACAGCATTTCTCTCCAAAATGTCTGTAATAGACTCACAATCCCTCACAATCAAACGAATCTGTTTAAGAATTCCTCAAGGTCATCAGGGCAAGACCCTCTGCAAAATAGAGCAGACACTATCAGGGGGGCCCTTGAAAGGCTGGGGCCCTAGACCAGAACCCACTTTGCCCATGTCTTAAAAACGTCTCTGGGTGGCCCAGCACAGACGCCAGCCTCACTTGTCTCTGGCCTAGGGACTGGGCTCATTGGGCACAAAACAGGTGGTGGCCTTTTCCTTCATAAGAGCAATGATTAACCTCACTCGGACCAAGACACCTGGGTACCTCGTTCATTATAGGCCAGAGATAAACCTCACTGGCCACACGGAGCTGATCGCTTCCCTCATCGTAGGCCCAGAGGACAGCTTTACTTGGCACAGTGAGGGTGGCCACCTTGCTGTTAGAGGTCCCAAAAGAGGACTCACTGGCCTAACAGAAGCGGTCAGCTCACTCATGGGTCAAGAGAGAGCAGGCTCATCAGGTTACAGCTGCCCCATGCATCTTTGCATAAGGGAACTTTTATTCCTGACTGTGGATTGACCGCCCTGAAGTCATCTTCCCCCAGGAGATCTGGAGTGGAGGGGCAGGGGTCTCAGCAAACAGGGATGACTGGGTTCCAACTGTAACAAGTAGAAGCAGGTACCTATGCTGTCCTGGGGCCTTCTTCCTCCTAGGCCCCAACTGAATAAAAAGTATACCCCTTTACAGTGCTTGAAATGGAACAATAGAAGTGCATGTACTCTGTACCAGAGTACCTGCTTGTTTCTAAGAAGTGCTGGCACTCTCCAATTAAAAGTATTATGTTTCTCTTGAGAAGTGCTGGTACTCTCCCCCTCAAAATAATAAAGTACTGGCCCATTTAAAGCACTGCCCTTTAGCATGTGGTACTAGGATAGAGAGGTTGAGCATTACCCGGAACTTGATGAGGTTCGACATTCAGAACCTAGTAAAGTGCACTAACACCCAAAACACCAAAACATTTAGTGCATACTCTTAGAAAAAATCACGTTAGTGCTTACAAAACTAACTAATACATGGAGATGCACAGGGAAAACCAGAACTCTCCAGGACCTTCCGAGGTGGAGGTCTATGTCTCAAATGCCCTCCCAGTGTATGAGCGGCACACACTGTGTCAGTAGAAATACTGGATGGATGCCAAGGCTTCCTGTTGAACTCACAAATATTGGATTTGTGAACCCAACCCGTGACCCCACGAGGTATAACGTGTCAGTCCCCACACGGGACATGTGGGTACTTCAATAGCAGGTTTATCCGTGGGTTGCGCTGAGCTGGTTGCTTTCACTGCCCTTCAAATCCAAGCCCATCTTGTCAATACTGGAGTACTGTTCTGGGCACACAAAGGGCGATTATGGGGGATTGTCTAGCACAGATACGGAAACCTGCTGTCGTTGGGACAGGAGGTGGTCCCGAACACCGGGATCGCAGTGCTAAGGCGATTAACTGTTGCCACTGCTGATCACGGTGGCTCTACGCACCTGGGAGGATTTTAAGTGAATGTGTTTTATTTTCAAAATGGCCTACCACAACCAGTTTACTAATAGCGAGTTCAATAACTGATAACTCCACAACCGTGCATATTCTGGGGCGGTTCAGAGAGTCCTCGCTGACAATCTCAAGGCAGGGATGCAACCGAGCTGCACCTAAGGGTATTGGAGACAGCTAGGATCACACCGGCGGGGTCATGGGCATATTGGCAGGGTCATGGGCACACCAGCAGGGTTGTTAGCACACTGACGGGGTCTTGGGCACACCAACTGGGTCACTGGTACACTGGCATGGTCATGGGCACACTGGTGGGGTCATGAGCACACTGGCGGGGTCATGGGCACTCCGACTGGGTTATGACAAACAGCAAGACTCTGTAGGCACAGGTTTTTTCCTTGTGTCCCAAGTACTACAGATAGCTCTTTTCGCACAGGTGTGGACAACATTGTGATCTAGACCAGCACAGACTTCACAGTGCTCCCACAGGGCCTTGCAAGCAGCTGGAATGCTGGTCTCTGGTTGCAGCCAGGCTCTCCTCTGCATGGTACACTCAACTGCCTCCCCAGGGCAGGCGTGCCACTTCTTCCCTCTAGGCAGCATTTTTAGCAGAGGTCTTGGTCAAAGCTCAGCCCACAACCTGGCAGAAAACTGGCAGTCAGACAACTCTACCTCTTGATCTCAGAATCTTCCGGACAACACTGGTGTGTAATTCCTCTTCGGTAACAGAATTCCTAAAAACCTGAGCCGAGAAGAGGAGCCTTCACTCACCCACAGGGGTGACTGATCAGCTCATGTGAACCATGCAGATCTTGGGGGCTCTTCAAATCAGTTCTTCCATGCACACTGCATGATCATGGTAGGCTGATGATACACAGCTGCTCCAATTAGAAGAATCGGGGTATGTGAGAATAGCACAGCCTTTAACACGGAGACTCATAGAGAGCATATATGACCTTTGTGCTCCTTGGGGGCAAATTAAATTCCTACTGCGATCGTAGAGTGACTCGCCAGGAGATCAGCCTAAGGCAGGAGGAGCAAGCTCTTTAAGGACATGACATGGACATTTCCATCCAAATACCGGCCAATGACGCATTTACTTCCTGTAACCGTGGTAATGCTTCAAAAAGCTCCCTTTTTTAAGACCTCAAAGTTTTAAACCAGATTTTGCTTAACAAGAATGAGAAGCCTTTGTAGATTAGCTTATATTCCACTCTTTGAGCCCAAATATTATTGTGGCTTCTAAAAATATAGAAAGCACACACTATTAAAAAAGGTTCTACATAGTATATCTCTTCGTGATGGACCGCATACCACAAAACAGAAAAAACAAGAACCATGGTGGACTGGTGCTGGAGGGGCGTGTCAGAGCTGGAGTACAATCGCTGAGGCCTGCGCTGGTGCTGGAGGAACTCTGTGTCAAACCTGGAGTACAACCTCTGAGGACTGCGTTGGTGCAGGAGGGGCTCCGTGTCAGAGCTGGAGTACAATCTCTGAGGCCTGCGCTGGTGCTGGAGGGGGTCCGAGTCAGACCTGGAGTACAACCTCTGAAGCCTGCGCTGGTGCTGGAGGGGCTCCGTGTCAGAGCTGGAGAACAACCTCAGAGGACTGCACTGGTGCTGGAGGGGCTCTGTGTCAGACCTTGAATACAACCTCGGAGACCTGCGCTGCTGCTGGAGGGGATCCGTGTCAGAGCTGGAGAACAACCTCGGAGACCTGCCCTGGTGCTGGAGGGGCTCCGTGTCAGACCTTGAATACAACCTCGGAGACCTGCCCTGGTGCTGGAGGGGCTCCGTGTCAGACCTTGAATACAACCTCGGAGACCGGCCCTGGTGCTGGAGGGGCTCCGTGTCAGACCTTGAATACAACCTCGGAGACCTGCGCTGGTGCTGGAGGGGCTCCGTGTCAGAGCTGGAGAAGAACCTCATAGGACTGCACTGGTGCTGGAGGGGCTCCATGTCAGAGCTGGAGAAGAACCTCAGAGGACTGCACTGGTGCTGGAGGGGCTCCGTGTCAGAGCTGGAGAACAACCTCAGAGGACTGCACTGGTGCTGGAGGGGCTCCGTGTCAGACCTAGAGTTCAATCGCAGAGGCCTGCGGTGGAGGGGCTCCGTGTCAGAGCTGGAGTACAACCTCTCTATAGACTGCACTGGTGCTGGAGGGGCTCCGTGTCAGACCTAGAGTACAACATCTCTATATACTGCACTGGTGCTGGAGGGGCTCCATGTCAGAGCTGGAGAACAACCTCAGAGGACTGCACTGGTGCTGGAGGGGCTCCGTGTCAGACCTAGAGTTCAATCGCAGAGGCCTGCGGTGGAGGGGCTCCGTGTCAGAGCTGGAGTACAACCTCTCTATAGACTGCACTGGTGCTGGAGGGGCTCCGTGTCAGACCTAGAGTACAACATCTCTATATACTGCACTGGTGCTGGAGGGGCTCCATGTCAGAGCTGGAGAACAACCGCTGAGGCCTGCGCTGGTGCTGGAGGGGCCCCGTGTCAGAGCTGGAGTATAACCTCTCTATAGACTGCACTGGTGCTGGAGGGGCTCCGTGTCAGACCTAGAGTACAACCTCTCTATATACTGCACTGGTGCTGGAGGGGCTCTGTGTCAGACCTAGAGTACAACCTCTCTATATACTGCACTGGTGCTGGAGGGGCTCTGTGTCAGACCTAGAGTACAACCTCTCTATATACTGCACTGGTGCTGGAGGGGCTCTGTGTCAGACCTAGAGTACAACCTCTGAATCCTGCACTGGTGCTGGAGGGGTTTCGTGTCAGATCTGGAGTACAACCTCAGAGGCCTGCGCTGGTGCTGGAGGGGCCCCGTGTCAGAGCTGGAGTACAGTCTCTGAGGCCTGCACTGATGCTGGAGCGGCTCCGTGTCAGAGCTGGAGAACAACCTCAGAGGACTGCACCGGTGCTGGAGGGTCTATGTGTCAGACCTAGAGTACAACCTCTGAGGCCTGCGCTGGTGCTGGAGGGGCTCCGTGTCAGACCTAGAGTTGAGGTTCCGTGATTCTGAACCCGTTCAATAAAGGTCGTCGGATAATGACGATTTTGGTATCAGCGGACCGTAAATGACGAGTTTGGTATGTACGTGTGTTTTCGCCATAATCGATCAATGGAAACACTACGTATTCAGGGATTTCGTTCGAACCTTCGGGTTCCATTTTGTGTACGACAGCCATTTTGTGTGGTTGCCCTCTAGTAGTTGATGACTACGGGCGAACGAGTCCTTGGGACACGTACACCTTTAGCTAACTTTTGTGTTACCTCAACGAGCTGACTCCTTGCCCGAGGCTGACCTCATTGAGCCAGTTCCTTGTTAGGCAGCTGGTCAGATAGAGATCAAAGAGCAGGACATTGCTGAGTTTATGGTACATGCACACACCCTTCTATCTTGCTTCTCATCTGCTTCTGTTCCTTCCTTTATGGCTTAATTACTGATTTGGGTTGAGGTCTTTTATTATGGGTCCGTCCGGCCTGTTCGAGCAGGAATGTTGGATTTTGCTTGGTCATTTCTGGTGGGCTGGACAATGGAAAGTGGGTTTGTCATCATGCGATATGTATAAGATGTATCCATTTGATTGGTCCGTTTGTATGTAACTGATGCTAGCCAGGAATGTGAATTTTGGCATAAAAGACGATGCTCCGCTCTATGAATTTGTGCAGTCTCTAGCGAACCACCCGTGTTGTGCTTCGTAGACCTCTGTTCCTGGTTGCAGCCAATAAATTTGGTCTTTGACGTCACCGAGAAGTATCCCCCGTGTCTCTGTATTCTAAGACAGTGAAACCCGAAGACATCGGGCGTTTCCCCTGGCGCCGCTGGGTTCTAAAACCCGGTTCTTCAGAGTACAACCTCTGAGGCCTGAGCTGGTGCTGGAGGGGCTCCGTGTCAGATCTGGAGTACAACCTCAGAGGACTGCACTGGTGCTGGAGGGGCTCTGTGTCAGACCTAGAGTACATCCTCTGAGGCCTGCGCTGGTCCTGGAGGGGCCCTGTGTCAGAGCTGGAGTACAACCGCTGAGGCCTGCGCTGGTGCCGGAGGGGCTCTGTGTCAGAGCTGGAGTACAACCTCTGAGGCCTGCGCTGGTGCCGGAGGGGCTGTGTGTCAGAGCTGGAGTACAACCTCTGAGGCCTGCACTGGTGCTGGAGGGGCTCTGTGTCAGACCTAGAGTACATCCTCTGAGGCCTGCGCTGGTCCTGGAGGGGCCCTGTGTCAGAGCTGGAGTACAACCTCTGAGGCCTGCGCTGGTGCTGGAGGGGCTCCGTGTCAGACCTGGAGTACAACCTCGGAAGCCTGCGCTGGTGCTGGAGGGGCTCCGTGCCAGAGCTGGAGTACAACCTCTGAGGCCTGCGCTGGTGCCGGAGGGGCTCTGTGTCAGAGCTGGAGTACAACCTCTGAGGCCTGCGCTGGTGCCGGAGGGGCTCTGTGTCAGAGCTGGAGTACAACCTCTGAGGCCTGCGCTGGTGCCGGAGGGGCTCTGCGTCAGAGCTGGAGTACAACCTCAGAGGCCTGCGCTGGTGCCGGAGGGGCTCTGTGTCAGAGCTGGAGTACATCCTCTGAGGCCTGCGCTGGTGCCGGAGGGGCTCTGTGTCAGAGCTGGAGTACAACCTCTGAGGCCTGCGCTGGTGCCGGAGGGGCTCTGTGTCAGAGCTGGAGTACAACCTCTGAGGCCTGCGCTGGTGCCGGAGGGGCCCTGTGTCAGACCTGGAGTACAACCTCAGAGGCCTGCACTGGTGCTGGAGGGGCCCGTGTCAGAGTTGGAGTAAAACCTCTCTATAGACTGCGCTGGTCCTGGAGGGGCCCTGTGTCAGAGCACGAGTACAACCTCTGAGGCCTGCGCTGGTGCTGGAGGGGCTCCGTGTCAGACCTAGAGTACATCCTCTGAGGCCTGCGCTGGTGCTGGAGTGGCTCCGTGTCAGACCTAGAGTACATCCTCTGAGGCCTGCGCTGGTGCTGGAGCGGCTCCGTGTCAGAGCTGGAGAACAACCTCGGAGACCTGCCCTGGTCCTGGAGAGGCCCTGTGTCGGAGCTGGAGTACAACCTCTGAGGCCTGCGCTGGTGCCGGAGGGGCTCTGTGTCAGACCTGGAGTACATCCTCTGAGGCCTGCGCTGGTGCCGGAGGGGCTCTGTGTCAGACCTGGAGTACATCCTCTGAGGCCTGCGTTGGTGCCAGAGGGGCTCTGTGTCAGAGCTGGAGAACAACCTCTGAGGACAGCAATGGTGCTGGAGGGGCCCTGTGTCAGAGCTGGAGTACAACCTCTGAGGCCTGCGCTGGTGCCGGAGGGGCTCTGTGTCAGAGCTGGAGTACAACCTCTGAGTCCTGCGCTGGTGCTGGAGGGGCTCTGTGTCAGAGCTGGAGTACAACCTCTGAGGCCTGCGCTAGTGTCGGAGGGGCTCTGTGTCAGAGCTGGAGTACATCCTCTGAGGCCTGCACTGGTGCCAGAGGGGCTCTGTGTCAGAGCTGGAGTACAACCTCTGAGGCCTGCACTGGTGCTGGAGGGGCCCGTGTCAGAGTTGGAGTAAAACCTCTCTATAGACTGCGCTGGTCCTGGAGGGGCCCTGTGTCAGAGCATGAGTACAACCTCTGAGGCCTGCGCTGGTGCTGGAGGGGCCCCGTTCCAGACCTAGAGTACATCCTCTGAGGCCTGCACTGGTGCCGGAGGGGCCCCGTGTCAGACCTAGAGTACATCCTCTGAGGCCTGCGCTGGTGCTGGAGGGGCTCCGTGTCAGACCTAGAGTACATCCTCTGAGGCCTGCGCTGGTGCCGGAGGGGCCCCGTGTCAGACCTAGAGTACATCCTCTGAGGCCTGCGCTGGTGCTGGAGGGGCTCCGTGTCAGACCTAGAGTACATCCTCTGAGGCCTGCGCTGGTGCTGGAGGGGCCCCGTGTCAGACCTAGAGTACATCCTCTGAGGCCTGCGCTGGTGCCGGAGGGGCCCCGTGTCAGACCTAGAGTACAACCTCAGAGGTCTGCGCTGGTGCTGGAGGGGCCCCGTGTCAGACCTAGAGTACATCCTCAGAGGCCTGCGCTGGTGCTGGAGGGGCCCCGTGTCAGAGCACGAGTACAACCTCTGAGGCCTGCGCTGGTGCTGGAGGGACCCCGTGTCAGACCTAGAGTACATCCTCTGAGGCCTGCGCTGGTGCCGGAGGGGCCCCGTGTCAGACCTAGAGTACATCCTCTGAGTCCTGCGCTGGTGCTGGAGGGGCTCCGTGTCAGACCTAGAGTACATCCTCTGAGGCCTGCGCTGGTGCCGGAGGGGCCCCGTGTCAGACCTAGAGTACATCCTCTGAGGCCTGCGCTGGTGCCGGAGGGGCCCCGTGTCAGACCTAGAGTACATCCTCTGAGGCCTGCGCTGGTGCCGGAGGGGCCCGTGTCAGACCTAGAGTACAACCTCAGAGGCCTGCGCTGGTGCTGGAGGGGCCCCGTGTCAGACCTAGAGTACAACCTCAGAGGCCTGCGCTGGTGCTGGGGGGGCCCCGTGTCAGACCTGGAGTACATCCTCTGAGGCCTGCGCTGGTGCCGGAGGGGCCCCGTGTCAGACCTAGAGTACATCCTCTGAGGCCAGCGCTGGTGCTGGAGGGGCTCCGTGTCAGACCTAGAGTACATCCTCTGAGGCCTGCGCTGGTGTTGGAGGGGCCCCGTGTCAGACCTAGAGTACAACCTCAGAGGCCTGCGCTGGTGTTGGAGGGGCCCCGTGTCAGACCTAGAGTACAACCTCTGAGGACTACGTTGGTGCTGGAGGGGCCCCATGTCAGAGCTGGAGTACAACCTCTGAGGCCTGCGCTGGTGTTGGAGGGGCCCCGTGTCAGACCTAGAGTACAACCTCTGAGGACTACGTTGGTGCCGGAGGGGCCCCGTGTCAGACCTAGAGTACATCCTCTGAGGCCAGCGCTGGTGCTGGAGGGGCTCCGTGTCAGACCTAGAGTACATCCTCTGAGGCCAGCGCTGGTGCTGGAGGGGCTCCGTGTCAGACCTAGAGTACATCCTCTGAGGCCTGCGCTGGTGCCGGAGGGGCCCCGTGTCAGACCTAGAGTACAACCTCAGAGGCCTGCGCTGGTGTTGGAGGGGCCCCGTGTCAGACCTAGAGTACAACCTCTGAGGACTACGTTGGTGCTGGAGGGGCCCCGTGTCAGACCTGGAGTACAACCTCAGAGGCCTGCGCTGGTGCTGGAGGGGCCCCGTGTCAGACCTAGAGTACATCCTCTGAGGCCTGCGCTGGTGCTGGAGGGGCTTCGTGTCAGACCTAGAGTACATCCTCTGAGGCCTGCGCTGGTGCCGGAGGGGCCCCGTGTCAGACCTAGAGTACATCCTCTGAGGCCTGCGCTGGTGCCGGAGGGACCCCGTGTCAGACCTGGAGTACAACCTCAGAGGCCTGCGCTGGTGCTGGAGGGGCCCCGTGTCAGACCTAGAGTACATCCTCTGAGGCCTGCGCTGGTGCTGGAGGGGCCCCGTGTCAGACCTAGAGTACATCCTCTGAGGCCTGCGCTGGTGCCGGAGGGGCCCCGTATCAGACCTAGAGTACAACCTCAGAGGCCTGCGCTGGTGCTGGAGGGGCCCCGTGTCAGACCTAGAGTACAACCTCAGAGGCCTGCGCTGGTGCTGGAGGGGCCCCGTGTCAGACCTGGAGTACAACCTCAGAGGCCTGCGCTGGTGCCGGAGGGACCCCGTGTCAGACCTGGAGTACAACCTCAGAGGCCTGCGCTGGTGCTGGAGGGGCCCCGTGTCAGACCTGGAGTACAACCTCTGAGGACTACGTTGGTGCCGGAGGGGCTCTGTGTCAGAGCTGGAGTACAACTTTGAGGCCTGCACGGGTGCTGGAGGGGCTCTGTATCAGAGCTGGAGTACAACCTCTGAGGCCTGCACCGGTGCTGGGGGATGTTAGTGTTAGTTAGAGACCCTCTGGGTGAGTAGTGCGCTATATAAATGTTAAACTTGAACTTGAACTTGAAGCCTGTA
This sequence comes from Lissotriton vulgaris, assembly GCF_964263255.1. Taxonomy (NCBI): domain Eukaryota; kingdom Metazoa; phylum Chordata; class Amphibia; order Caudata; family Salamandridae; genus Lissotriton; species Lissotriton vulgaris. The sequence continues at coordinate 264,759,561 of NC_141693.1, read as the reverse complement.
CTGCTGCTGGGGTGAGAGTTAGTATCAGAGCTGCCGTATAACCTCACTTATAGCCCGTCCTAGTGCTGGGGTTCATTTTCAGAGCTTGGGTAGCAAGGGCTACCAGTGCTAGATTGGGACGGAGTCAGACGTTCGCTAGAAGTATGCATAGGTGCTTCAGGGGTCAGTGCACGTGCTGGGGATATGGTCTCCATGGCCTGCACGAATGCTGCAGTGGGTCAGCGTCAGAGCTGGGGTGTGAGGCCTGCGCTGCTTGTACGAGACTCCTCGCAGGGGTTGAGTTGGGCATGTGGATAGAATGCACTCTTGAGCTGTATGGCCCTGTAGGGCTTTAACCGGTGCAGAAGCTGTGGAAACGAGCCCCCTGTGTCTCCGAGTTTGATAAACTCCTTGTGATCTATGAGTGGGTGAGGGTTGTGACAGAGACCACTGTGACCCCCCTTCCTCATGGAGTATGACACCCTCCACACTTACCCACCCTGGGCCCTGCTCCGCAGCTAGGGGGCGTGCAACCCTCAACAAGATCCCTGTGACGTCTTCACCGGGGTTGCTAGAGGCCTATCTTTGAGGCAGTGTTCGGGGAGGGAATGCGGCCCTTATTTTATGGGTATATAGCGCTTTGCGTACCACTAGCGATGCCTCAAGTGCTTTCAGTCTGACCCAGGGTGAGCCTTAACCCCAGTGCAGACTTTATTTATTTATGGAATGTATTTTTATACAGCGCGGACTTTACCCGAAGGTGTTAGATCGCTTCGGAGGGGGCATACACCCTGTGTCCTCTCCAGTACCCCCCTCGCACCTTTTCAGCCCTGAAGTGGGCATGCGCACGGCTGGCGCTGCGGCGGGGCGGGTTCTAGCGCACGTTCCCACGCACCCCGTTCCACGTGCTCTTGTGCACAGGGTGATTCCTTCAACTCCTGCTTCGGAGTAGTTTGCGCTCACACTGAATGCTCTCAAGCTAAGCACGTTATTGCTTGGGAGAGCCGACGGCCGCGCGGCGAGCAGCAGGAGGCGAAGCCGCTGCCCTGGGAGCGGCCGGACAGAGACAAGTGCGCCCGGCTCAAACAGGCTAAATTTATAAACGTGCGGGGTGGGATGCGCGCTCGGAGAGTGTGTACAGGCAGCCTCCAGTCACACTGCCTTGTCAATAAATTTTGTGTTCACTAGCTCTGTGACAGCGATTCTTTCCCTAATATGGAGCTGCCAGCTTTCTGGGTTATTTCGAGGGTGTGTGATAATGCTCCCGGGATGCCAACGGCTTCCGAAGTTCTGGATTGTGAAAAAACATTTCTCACGAGGGAAGGGGGGAGCGGGGATAATGGGAGGTGCAGGGGCAAGAGAAGAGACAAGCAGGGCGAAGGAGACGAGGGGAAGAAAAGACCAGGAAGAGGAAGAGAGCCAACGACAGGAAAGAGAAACGGAGAAAAGGGGAAGAAGTAGGCAGAAAAGGAATGTCCAGGGTCAATGACAGGGGGAGACAGACGTCGAAGGGGCGAGAAGAAAAGTGAAGAAAACATGCGCAGGGTACAAGACAGGGAAGAGGCAAACAAAGCTAAGGGGCGAGGGCAGAAAGAAGAAAGAAAGAACAATGCAGCGACGAGAAAAACAAAGGACTGGAGCGGGACAACGTAAAATGGGATGTAGAGGCAAAATAGAGGGAAGTACGACATGACACGGGAGAGGAGCAGAAGGGAGTTATGACAAAGAGATTAAAAAAGGAGCGAGAGTGTGATAAAAAAAGAGAAGAGAAGAAAACACAGCGTCGGAGAAGAGGAAAGTTAGGTGGGAGGAGCAAAACAGAAAATACACACAGGGCACGAGAGGGAATGGGATGAAAATAACAGAAAAGGGGTGTCAGGAGAAAGGGGGGAGTGAGCCATTAAAGCGACGGAAGAAAAGAAAATGACCGGTAGAAGAAGAGAGCAGAAAACGGTGGGGAGAGATGAAAAAAGAGACAAAGGGAGAGACCGACTGAGTGTGGAGGGAAAGGGGTAAGTGAGGGTAAAAGAGGTGGGGCGAGACAAACGGGGTAAAGTACTAGAGAGCAGGACAGAGGGAGGGACTCGCAAAGCACGAGGAAGAGTGGGACGGAGACAATGGGAAGGGAGAACGGAAGGGACCAGTCCAAAAGAGAACAAGTTACCAGAATGTTGAGGAAAGGGGATTCTTAGGAAACGACAAGTGGATTTTACTTTCTGCCTTTTTGCGCAAGTATTAGTTAATGTCATCCTAATAGAAGCACGACCTTCAGCCTGCTCAAGGAACGATCCCTATGTAGGCTAAAATTAGGCAATTAGCCCCTGCCAGTGCAGGTGGCGCGGAATTTGGGAATGTTAATGGACTCTAATTAGGAGTTCAAATTGAATATTGCCTCAATAACAGCAGCCTGTTCATTTTACTTGGCGAAATTTGAAACAGATCTCAACATTGCTTACCTTGACTTGAGGGATTGCTGTGGCAAATGCTTTTATTCAATCCTTGTTATACTTATGTGGATCAGTCTACCTTGGACTATCATACATCACAAGATATGAGACAGATAATCAAACACTGATATTGAAACCCTAGCCTACCATGGGCTTCAAAAGATAATGGATAAGGAGACCTCATCCGTATTTTGTGGCATGCTTTGTTATTGGTGTCGTTCTCCCATTCTGGCAGATGCCACCAGGACAGTTTCAGCCTTTTGAGGGAGTTCATTATAAGAATGAACCGGACAGTTTCAGGGATCCAGATAAACTCGAAATACCTCAGAGCAAACCAAAGCGATGTCTCTTTTATTAGTAGGTACCCTGGTTACAGTAAAGTGGGAAAGGGGCAAAAGGAAAGACCATATTTTGGAAACCCACTAACAAAATATCTATCTTTTGGGTTTACCCTGAGGTATGCTGAGCTTATCTGGATCCCTGCAATGATCCCGATCAGTTTATTCTTATATTGAGCTCCCTCAACGGGTTAAATCCGCGCCGGTGATATCTACCTAGCTGAATGGGAGAAAGATACCAACATGTGGGTGGTGTCCTTAGCCATTATCTCTTGAAACCCGTGGTAGACAAGGGGTTCCATATTAGTGTTTGGCTTATAGAATTTCTTGTGATGTATGATGTGGATATGAAGGCCGTGCAACAGTTCAAATTTCCTCTCTCTCCGGTTATAACAGTACCTTAGACTACCAAACTAAAGGATTTGCAAACTGAAATATGATACAGAATGCTACAGTTCGACTCTTCTTCAAACTCCAAAATTACCATGGCATGTCTTCTTGTCTCAGCCAACTCCACTGGCTTTTGCTCTATAAACGAAATATGTTTTAGTTAGCATGCTTGCTTACCAGACTTTCAACAACTCCAGCGAGACCGTTTTGACCAAGAAATGTATACAACATTTACCAATGCATGATTTAAGTTTTAAAATTCGGCTCTCTTTACCATCCAAAAACCAGGTTTAAAGTGTGGGTGGCAGTACGGTAGGATTCAGGCTACAGAGTTGTGGATTAATATATTTACAAGCATTCTTTTAGATTTAATTATTCTAAGATTAAAAAAATTAAAATTACTTTTTCCCTATAGTTAAGGTCACATGATTACTCTCAACAATCTGATTAGCTCAGTCGGCAGTGTTTTAGAACAGTTTCTTAGGTACTACCAAGAGACTCCTTTTTTTTTGTCCTCATCTCCCAAATAGGCTTCTGCGGATGTTACAAATCCGATGTTTTGATCTATACGCCCTTCGGCTTACCGCACTTGCTTAGGTCACCCGGACCGGCCCTTTTTGGTAGGACCTTGGTGTAATCATAGGACTGATTATATTAGTCTCAAGATACGACCCCAAGTCAAAAGGGGCTGCCAGATGTTTATCAAGCTCCCCCCTGTTCCATCCTGGTCTAAACGTGCCATGGCAAAAGCGGCTTTGGGCCAATCGTCACTCTTCAGGGGTAGAGGGTCTTTCCACTTCTTACAGACCTCTCTCCAAGCTAATAGCACCAAGTATAACAACAACCCCCTATGAGTCTGTGATGCATTCTGGCTAAACAATCCATCGTCACCAAAAAACACTAGGCACAAGTTGACTTCAATGCTTACTTCAAAAATGCCACAGATAGTGTCTCCCACCCTTTTCCAAAAATGTCTATATTCGGGGCACTCAAAGAAGATGTGAATATCGTTGGCATTAGAAATCATGCATCTAGGGCATTTATGGGTAGGTACTGGAGCAAACTTGGCTATTTTGACTGGTGTATAGTAAAGCCTGTTGATGACGAAAAAGTGGTTCTTTTTTAGGCTTGCTGGTTTGATAAATTTGTATAGTAACTTCAGGGCAGGCTCGAACAGGGCATCTATAGAAGGCTCAAGAGGGGATTGTTTCCACGCCGAGGGCTGTGGTGGAATTCCAAGGTTTTCGGCATCTAAAAACTTGTTATACCACAAAGATATCTCTGTCTTGATTGTGTGTACTGATTGAAGGGGTGACTCTATTTCCCAATTTCCTCTTACATCTTCCTTTTCTGCTTCATTCCATGAAACCAGTTGTAGATACTTAAACCTGGAAAACCCTGTGCCAATCTTGGCCCTTAGCAACTCCCAAGGATAAATCCCTTCTGCATCTAACAGGTCAGACCAGATGTTAATACCTGCCCTCTTAATAGGTACAGCCAAGATAACCCTAAGACATAGGGGTGTACCGGGCGAATCCTAAATCGGTGCAAAGTCTGAATAATATCCGATTCCCCATCTACATCTCACTTTATACCACGTTTCCAAGGCTGCCCTAAGGACCTTCAGGCGTACTCGCTTGAAATACCTTCGAGCCCCAAACTTATACAAAAAGCCCTCTCCACCACCTCCACCCTCCATCATAGGAATTTCACCAAGCATTACCAAGAGACTTATTGAGAGAGAATGCACACTCTATAAATTAATAAATGTAAAAATAAAAAAGTATGTCTCCAACTACCTGGCCATAAAAGGAGTACAAGTCAAAGAGTGGGAACATCAAAACATCGTTTGGGGAAAGTCTCTACCTCCATCGTACCACATAGGGCTGGTTAAACTACTAACATTATGGTGCTAGTTGAGGTGCAGAAGGTACCTGGTACAAGATGGGAAAGAAGCCACAGCAAAGGATAGAACAAGGTCATCATTGGTGATAATGTTAACTCCAACTCTGGTTTGACTAATTTAATCACTTTTACAATAGTGTAATAAAGAAGGACCGGGTTATTCAGAAATGTACTCTCCCACTACATGAAACCAGGCTCCATGATATGTGCTAGTTGTTATCTGTGGTACTACAACAAATGGGAGAGGAATTGTTCTGAAAACACAAGCTCATTGGGTACAAATCCCACAAATAATATACAAAAACGATGACAGAAATGTCGAGGCTTTCACTTTTGAGGTTTGTAGATTCTTTTATTCTTTATTCAACATAACACAGCCAACACGTTTCACCCATGCGGGCTTCTTCAGGGCAAAGACATTAAAAAAGTATATTCTGCGTTTTGTAGTCCATATGGTGTAGGTTCAGATCATAAGAAGCATTTTCTCAACAAAGTATACATTTGGCCGCAAAGTACAAGTGCGCTCATTCCATATGCAAAGGTCCTCACTCACTGTCCCCTTCCAGGATCAAACTGCATTCGATATTACACGCTCAATCGCCAGCCTCCTTTCACGGCCATTCGCTGCAAACGTCTCACTTCTCAGGTCGTCAGGATTATCTGTGGTCCCAACTTAAATTGTGAATGAATTTTGCTCAGAGAAACTTGGACCACACTTTCACCAAAGAACAATTCATTTGGTGCTCAAGGACTAGGAATGCGGAAGCAGTTTCAGTCCATCTGAGAATACATGCCAAACTAGTTCTTGATAAACAGGTTAGATCTCTTCTTCGTTTGATTGGTCTATAATTCTGATGATTTTCTTCTCACAACAACCTGTATCTTATTCACCCTTCCCTCTTACCTATATTTGCCACTCCCCATTCAGAAGAAATGCTTTATGCATTGGGTATAGAATTTGTCTAACCAGTCACGATCCAGACAGTCCAAAAGAGGCTCACATAGGTGTAGAATGTTCCCGTTGGATCAGTGGAACAGCTTGGAAAACGTAGTTTCACAGCTGCCACAATTGCAAATCAGTTCATTTACACAATTCACTTTGGGGGTGGGGAAACTTTATCTGCCGCCTCTGCTCTAAATTTAGACATCATTTTTGATACTCAATTATCTTTGAAGGAGGGTATTTTTAAAAACACTTCCATTTGCTATTTAATGTTAAAAATGATGAGAATAGTTGCAGTTTTACTTCCAAGTTTTAAGAAGGCTGCAGTTCAGTAAATGGATTATCCCAACTGGATTATTGCTACAACCTTATATCTGGGTCTTCCCCAAGACCTTTTCGAAGTTCTTTAACATATGTAGCACTCTGCAGTCTGTCTGACCCTTGGACTTAGAAGGCGTTTCTGGATTTCCACTCTTTCTTACGTATCTTCATTGTCTACTCAAAGTGGCAGTCTTTGCCACCAGGTTTTCCTCTCATTGCAAATACCTGTTTTTAAAAGTTCTTCGCTTACTTCATTCTGCCAGACCTCTGTGCTCAAGGCCTGTCCAAACTTTTCGGTCCTGAGGATCTGGTGCACTTGATTGGTGGGGTGAAAGGGCTATGCGATTTTAACTGCTAAAACTTGGAACTTGATGCCTATCTCTCTGCAGTTTAATACATGCTCTACTCCCTTTCGAAAGTAGTTGAAAACCTATGAGTTTTCATATTTTAATCAGCTTATTGCTACTTGGCTTGTCTGTTTATCACAGAACATCCTGCACTGGGAGATGGCAGTATATATTGAGCTGAGCAACTGCTCCGTTCCCCGTCTGCACACCAGTTCTAGGGTTATTTGGCCTGGGCCCAAGTCACCTATTCAGGCCTTCCTCCTTCCCTCACACCATACGCAGCATCTTAAGTTTAGGGTCACATGCTCTGACAGTAAGATTTTTATTGGCTGTTGCACCTGTATTCTGACTGCCCCCAGGCTAGGGTTTCTATTCGACCAAGGGCTTAGGGCTTGGGTTCTGGTTTGTTGATAGGGCTAGGGTTCGTATTGGCCCCCAGGGCTAGGGTTTGTATTGGAATTGGGGCTCACACCTTGGGGTGTCATTTGTTAATAGGGCTTTGGTTGTGATTGGCTCCCTTGGCTAGGTCTACAATTGGACACAGGGCTCATGGTTTGGTTTCTGATTGGATGATAGGGCTAGGGTTCTGATTGGCTCCTACTATTGGACCTAAGGCTCAGGATTTAGGTTGTGACTGGATGACAGGGCTAGGCTCGGATTGGCCCCTAAGGCTTCCATTAGTTCTAGGGTTAAGGTTCGAGCTAGGGTTCACATTGGCCCAAGGTCATATGATCACTATGGCTTTTTAAACCTAGGGCTCATGGTGTACGGGTAAAGGGAGGTAGGTTAAGGGTTGGTGTCTGTTTGGACCTCTGAGGGTTTGAAAAAGAGCCACTTCCAGACACGTTGCATCTCCTCCATAAGAATTCCTGGTAAGCAACGAGTCACTTAAAAAGGTTTATCTATTAATGCTTCCTAAACTCCACAAATACTAAATGCACACCCGTCTTATACAATCACTGAATGTCTTTAACTCCTAATAAATCTCCCCGTCAGTCATCTAATTTTTCCAAAAAACACAACCACAACACTGACACCACACAAATGATCACAAGCAAAACAACAGTTCAAAAACCACAACCCAAAGAACATACAAGCACAATGTCATTTTCTAGAAGAAAACTAAAAGTCAAGGAAAGGTATGAGCACAAAGTTCCCTAATCATACATTCTCACTGTAACTCCCTATACTTTACCCCAATCACCAGGTAACATGCAGTTACAACACCACTAAGCACCATAACCCCCACCCCCACAAACACATATCTAAAATTTTTAATTTCTCTAACCAGACAACCTCCTTTCCACCTTCATCAATAGTCACAAGCACAATGTCCCCCCAAATCAGCCATATCAAAATTCTCTATGGCTCTCCGTCTATCGCAACACATCTCCCTCCAAGCACCATGAAATGAAGAAAGAAACAGAAAAACAAAAACCCCTGGTCATCAACGTAAGATCCATGAACAAACTCATCTTAAACATCTTTGACCTACTCTTAATAAAAATACCAGACCACACCTTCATTACAGAAACATGGTTCAGCACAGATTGTTCACCCACTTGCCACAAAGTCATCCCATCTGATTTTCTGATTGTAAAAAAAAATCATAATAGCACAACTGAAGGAGGTCTGGCTGTCTTCTATAAAACAATCAGCACAAATATCAATAATTGAAAACCTAACAATAGACTGCTGTGATTTTTAAAAAAAAATCGTTTTATTAATGAATGAACAAACAGAAACAATATCATCAGGTGAAATAACAATTGTCATCATTGCAAGGGTCAATTTGTCGTTCGTACAGAATCACATAGAACAATATATAAAAATGGGGATCAAGGGGATTCCTGAGCTTCTGCTTCCACTTGCCGCACCGGGGGTGTACATATCTCACCACGATAGCTATTCCATGCCCCCCAGATCTTCCCCCATCTCTCCGGGCAACCCCTGGCCACATATGCTGCCCTCTCACACTTGTCCAAATCCTCCGCCCACTTGGAAATTCGGGGTGGCTGGCTGGCTCCCCACAACTGAGCAATGTTTCGTTTCGCCACCATGCATGCCAGTGTCACTCATTGTTTCAGACACACATTCAAATCCGTGGGTTCCCACACATTTAATATACATCTCCGGGCTTCTGGTCATATCTTCTCCCCCAATATTTCTTTCATCTCGTCATGAACCCTTGCCCAGAAGTCTTGTATTTCCACACAGTGCCAAAGAATATGCATGAAAGTGCCAAGTTCTCCACAACCTCTTCTACACTCTCCACTCACCGCTGGCCCCATGTGCACTAATCGAGGCCCTGTGATATAGGAGCCGTGTAAGACCTTTAGCTGCACCAATCTAAGCCTCATCTTAACCGCAACCACTTTAGGGGAGGAAACTGCCTCTACCCAGTCTTCGTCGTCTAACTCCAATCCATCTACACCCCACAATGCTCTAATACGTCCCAACGGGTCTCCCATATTATTTACAAGCTTTTTATATAACAAGGAGATAGTCTTTTCTGGGATGTGGCCATCCAGCACTCGGTCCTCAAGAGGAGAAGCCTCCGGAAGCGTGGTGTCTCCGGGTACGTGAGTGAGAAGGGCATGTCTAATCTGTTGATACCGAAAATGTTCATTATCATTCAAACTGTACTGTTGTTTGAGAAAGTCAAATGTATGCACTCTGTCTCCTCCCCACACATCCTTAATGTGGCTGATCCAGACGAGATCCCATTTGTCAAATCCTTTAGATTTCCACAAGCTCCCGAGCCCCTCAGAGCAGAACAGGGGTGTGGCCAACGTCAACCTTCCCTCCCATCCCAAACTTCTGGTAGCAGCGGGCCAAACATGCACGGCGTGCGATGTCAGACTCTCCAGCGAGAACCTCCCGGATCTGGTATATAAGACCCTGATCATATCCCCACCCGGAACCTGCCCATGGTCCATAGCAAAGCCTGGTTTCCCAGGGGGACCATAAACAACATGATTCACTGCTGCAAGGTGCGAGGCCCAATAATACTTCCTTAAATCTGGGAGTCCGATGACCCCATCGTACCATGGGAGGATTAATTTAACAAAAGCTATACGGGTCTACCTTCCCAGAGGAGCTGCCGCTGAAGTGTCTCTATCTCTTTAAAATAGGATGCTGGTAATGGGTCTATTGTGTTCTGGAATACGTATAAAAACCGAGGCAAGGCCATCATCTTAAATAGCACCGCCCTCCCAAGCAATGAGAGCGGAAGAGCTTTCCAGCGCTCCACGTCATTTTTAAACCGGCTCAAGGGCGGGCCCAGATTGTTAGCGTATCTCATCTTCGGGTCTAGTGTTATATATATATATCCCTAGATATTTAAATCCCACCGGCTCAATCTTTATAGGGCATGACTGCGGAATCGCAGGTGGCTCTCCCGCTAAAACGAACAGTATCGACTTCGACCAGTTTATAGCAAACCCGGAGTATCTACCAAATATGGCCGGACATCTAGAAAACTAATCAAGGATGCCCTAGGGTTGGTGAGGTACAGCAGGATATCATCCGCATACAACAAAAAAGTTTTTGTTTTTTAAATGTTTTTATCGAGAACATTAGCAGGGCATACAACAGATAAAAGGTACATACATAGGTAGTACAGAGCACTATAGATAACAGTGTCGGCATATTCTTCAAGATAGCCAAAATACATAATTCCATCTCCGTTGGTACGTCTCTAGAGTCCCCCACTCCCTCCAGCCTCCTAATTAAAATCACTCTCTCCATTTGGCATTGGAGGATCGCACAAATAACCTCTATATTCATTCCAGGCACCCCAAATTTTATCCCATTTCCGGGGGCCATACAACAAAATTTTATCCTCCCACTTCGGCGTCCATCACAAGCCACGTATAGACCGATCCCATCTGACCCACGCCGTCAGAGGCTCCAGTGCCAGAGCAAAAAGAAGTGGAGACAGAAGGAATCCCTGTCTCGTGCCGGCATCCCTGTCTCGTGCCTCTCCCCAGGGAAAAGTCAGCAGATTTACAATTATTTACAACCACCCTGGCCAAGGGATGGGCATATAACAATTGAACCCAACCGATGAACTCCGAACCAAAGCCCAACTTAGCCAAAACCGCAAACAAATAGGTCCATTCGACCCTGTCAAATGCCATAGTGGCATCCAAGGACACCAGGACCGCCGGCTCCAGTATCTTTTGGGACTCACCCAGGATCCTGTGTAACCTACGCAGGTTCAGAGCCGTGTTCCGATGCGGCATGAAGCTGGATTGATCGGGGTGTATCACGGTTGTGACGATCTTGACCAACCTAGTGGCGAGCAACTTCGCTAAAATCTTAGGCTCGGCATTGAGCAGCGAGATGGGCCTATCCGAGGAAGATAATGTCTTAGGCTTGCCTGCCTTGTGAATAACCACATTATTTGCCACCCGCTGGTCGTATGGAAGCTGACCTGTTTCCTTACTCTCCAGGAACATAGCCCGAATATACGGAGACATTTTATGAGCATTCAATTTGTATAATTCTATTGGTATCCCATTTGGGCCCGTTGCCTTCCCAGATTTTATACCTCTAATCACCTGCGCAACTTCATCGTCAGTAAAATGGAGTCCAAATATTCCCTACCATCTTCAGATAATCTCGGCATGCACCTATCCTTAATCATTTTACTATTCTCTGCCTCTGTAAACCTACCAACCGTGGTGTACACCTCTTGGTAGTATTCAGAAAATTCATCTGTCACTGCCTGCGGATCTGTAATTCTGTCAGATCCTGACCCCTCTAAATCCGGCACTAACCGAGATGCCCATTCCCCACGCTCCAGCCAAGTGATCAACTTACCAGCCTTGTCCCCGTGTTCATATATTCGACTCTGTATAGCATTATTCTGGACAGTTGCTCTCTCCCTGGCAAGGCATTTGTATTCATCTTGTTTTAACTTCAATAGGTGAAGGTCCCCCTGAGTGGCAGATTTAGCCACCCTTTCCTCTAACCTTATCACATCGGCCTCTACCCTAACCACCTCTGCCTGGTATCTCCTGACCTGGTCGGAAGAGGTCGCTCCCTCACCCTCCCAAGGCTATCTGACTCCGTGACCATAGAGCGTTTACAAGCTGTTCCTTGGTATCGTAGCGCTTCACAACTGTACCCCCAGCGCGACCTTTTCCCCCGCATTACTGCCGCTGCCTGCTTAGCTCGTCATACTTGTTAATTTAATTTTGTGCATTGTACGTTGTGCAATCTTTGTGCTGTACTGCCAAGCCTGCGCTTTGTTTATAGATTGGCGCTTCACTTTGTGCCCGGTTGTGCCTCTGTTCATCCCCCAGGCTAGTTTCGATTTCTTCGTAGTTGCAGCCATTTTGTTGTTTGTGTTGATTCCCTGACCGTAGCTCCACCCCGCGCCCGCCTCCCAGCTGACCCTGCCTCCCGCAGATAGTTGTGGACCTACACCACCATCCCTGCGCCGTGACTCTCCTGACCTGGTCGGAAGAGGTCGCTCCCTCACCCTCCCAAGGCTATCTGACTCCGTGACCAGAGAGCGTTTACAAGCTGTTCCTTGGTATCATAGCGCTTCACAACTGTACCCCCAGCGCGACCTTTTCCCCCGCATTACTGCCGCTGCCTGCTTAGCTCGTCATACTTGTTAATTTAATTTTGTGCATTGTACGTTGTGCAATCTTTGTGCTGTACTGCCAAGCCTGCGCTTTGTTTATAGATTGGCGCTTCACTTTGTGCCCGGTTGTGCCTCTGTTCATCCCCCAGGCTAGTTTCAATTTCTCCGTAGTTGCAGCCATTTTGTTGTTTGTGTTGATTCCCTGACCGTAGCTCCACCCCGCACCCACCTCCCAGCTGACCCTGCCTCCCGCAGATAGTTGTGGACCTACACCACCATCCCTGCGCCGTGACTCTCCTGACCTGGTCGGAAGAGGTCGCTCCCTCACCCTCCCAAGGCTATCTGACTCCGTGACCAGAGAGCATTTACAAGCTGTTCCTTGGTATCGTAGCGCTTCACAACTGTACCCCCAGCGCGACCTTTTCCCCCGCATTACTGCCGCTGCCTGCTTAGCTCGTCATACTTGTTAATTTAATTTTGTGCATTGTACGTTGTGCAATCTTTGTGCTGTACTGCCAAGCCTGCGCTTTGTTTATAGATTGGCGCTTCACTTTGTGCCCGGTTGTGCCTCTGTTCATCCCCCAGGCTAGTTTCGATTTCTCCGTAGTTGCAGCCATTTTGTTGTTTGTGTTGATTCCCTGACCGTAGCTCCACCTCGCGCCCGCCTCCCAGCTGACCCTGCCTCGCCCCCGCCCCCTCCACCATCCATACATGACAGATGCTGCCGCGCGCAGCGTTCACGTGCAGCGATCGCCCCCCATTCGCGCCGAAGGTGCGCCAAAGGTAAGCCCGTCTACGCCCGTCCGCGCCTGGACCGCGCCCGGAGCCAGACCCCCTGGTCCCCGCAATGCCCGGCCCTCTTGCATTACTTACGACGCCTCCACCCTCCTAGCCCTCAACCCTGGCCGCTCCCCCAACTGCGTCCTAGCCGCTCCTGGACACACCCATGGACCCTTCTCTTGCAACTCATGCAAGTTCGACGGCACTAAAACCAGCTCCTCATCCACCAACACCAATCAGAGACCTGACACCAATCACCTAAAATGCATCCTGCTCAACACCCGCTCGGTCCACAGACACGCCATCGACCTCTGGAATCTACTCGACACCATCTCACCGGACGTCGCCTTCCTAACAGAAACATGGATGAATGCCTCTTCAGCCCCAGACATCGCCATTGCCATCCCGGAAGGATACAAGATCATCCGTAAGGACCGCATCGAGCAAACAGGAGGAGGCATCGCTATCGTCCATAAGAACTCCATCCGCATCTCAACCAGCTCAGACGCCAACCTGGCCAGCACCGAACACCTCCACTTCCAGATCCACACCGACCCCAAGACCACACTCAGAGGCACCCTCCTCTACCGGCCTCCAGGACCCCGTGCACAATTCAGTGGCGCCATCACTGACTTTATCACCCCGCACGCCCTCCCCTCCAAGGACTACATTCTATTGGGTGACCTCAATTTTCACCTGGAAAAGAGCAACAACAGCAGCGCCACCACCCTTCTGGACAATCTTGCCAACCTCGGACTCAAACAACTTGTCACTACGCCCACCCACATCGCAGGTCACACACTCGACCCTATCTTCACTTCAAGCACACATGTCTCCTTCAATCACACCACATCCCTACACTGGACGGACCACAGCTGAGTTCACTTCACCTACAATAAGATCACAATCCACAACCACCCTCAACCCACCATGCGAAGAAACTGGAACAAAATCACCATCGACCAGATCTCCTCATCGCTTCTTCGAAACCCCCCCGCCCACTCCTCAAACCCCGACCAAGCAGCCATTAACCTCACCCAATGGATATCCAACAGCGCCGACATCCTAGCACCGCTGAAAAAACGTCAATGCAAACCAGGCAACAAAAACGCCTCCTGGTTCAACGATGATCTTAAGAAATCAAAGAAACACTGTCGCTCCCTCGAGAAGACCTGGAAAAAAGACCCAAACACCAACACCAGGGACGCCTTCAAAAACGCCACCCGCATACACCACCAACTAATCCGGTCTGCCAAGAAAGCCGCATTCAAAGACCGTCTAGATAACAACGCCCACAACAGCAAGGAATTATTCAACATCGTCAAAGAATTTACCAACCCATCAGCCAACTCCAACGACATCACCCCCTCCCAAGCCCTCTGCGACTCCCTAGCTTCCTTCTTCCACAACAAAATCGCAGACATCCACAACAGCTTCGACAACCGACCCGAAGACCAACCCACCCAACCTTCTGCAGGACCCTCACCCCCCCTGAACATCCTTAATGACTGGAACCCAATCTCCACTGAGGACACCATCCGACTGATGAACTCCATCCACTCAGGATCCCCAACCGACCCATGCCCCCACCACATCTTCAAAAATGCAGACTCCATCATAGCACCACACCTCCGAGATGTCATTAACTGCTCCCTCAACTCCGCCACCTTCCCGGAAAGCTGGAAACACGCAGAACTCAGCGCCCTTCTGAAAAAACCCACAGCTGACCCCACCGAACTCAAAAACTACCGCCCCATCTCGCTTCTTCCATTCCCGGCCAAAGTTATCAAGAAAGCTGTCAACAACAACCTTCCTCGAAACCAACAAATCCCTCGACCCCTCACAGTCCGGCTTCCGAGCCAAACACAGCACTGAGACCGCACTTATCGCAGCAACAGACGACATTCGAACTCTACTGAACAATGGAGACACAGTCGCCCTCATCCTCCTCGACCTCTCCGCTGCCTTCGACACAGTCTGTCATAGCACCCTTCTACAGCGCCTCAGAAACGTAGGAATCCAAGGAAAAGCACTGGAATGGATCACCTCGTTCCTCACCGGAAGAACCCAGAGAGTCCGCCTCCCACCATTCAAGTCAGAGGCCACTGAAGTCATCTGTGGCGTGCCACAAGGATCTTCTCTCAGCCCCACCCTCTTCAACGTATACATGAGCCCCTTTGCGGCCATCGCTCGCCAACACAACCTCAACATCATCTCCTACGCGGACGACACTCAACTGATCCTATCACTCACCAAAGACCCTAACACCACCAAAACCAACTTACACGAAGGAATGAAAGAAGTAGCCGAGTGGATGAAGCACAGCCGTCTGAAACTGAACTCAGACAAAACAGAAGTCCTCATCTTAGGCACCTCCCCCTCCGCCTGGGACGACTCTTGGTGGCCAGAAGCCCTTGGAAAAGCACCCCTCCCGACGGACCACGCACGGAACCTGGGCGTCATCCTGGACTCCTCACTCTCGATGACCAGACAAGTCAACGCCGTTTCATCATCCTGCTTCAACATTCTTCGCATGCTCAAAAAAACATTTCGCTGGATCCCCACCGAAACTAGAAAAACGGTCACCCATGCACTGGTTACGAGCCGCCTGGACTACGGAAACACACTATACGCCGGTACTACCGCAAAACTCTAGAAAAAACTCCAACGCATCCAGAACGCTTCAGCCAGACTCATACTAGACATCCCGCGTAAAGAACACATCTCTGGTCACCTGAAAAACCTTCACTGGCTCCCTGTAAATAAGAGGATCACTTTCCGCCTCCTAACCCACGCACACAAAGCACTCTACGAACTTGGACCAGAATGCCTCAACACACGATTGTCCTTCTACACCCCCTCCCATCAGCTACGATCCTCCAACCAAGCCCTTGCCACTGTACCTCGCATCAACAAAACCACCATGGGAGGCAAATCCTTCTCCTACCTGGCAGCTAAAACCTGGAACTCACTTCCCACTCACCTTCGCCTTACTCAGAACCACCTAGCATTCAGAAAACAACTTAAAACTTGGCTATTCGACAAGTATC
The DNA here is from genome assembly GCF_964263255.1 of Lissotriton vulgaris. Taxonomy (NCBI): domain Eukaryota; kingdom Metazoa; phylum Chordata; class Amphibia; order Caudata; family Salamandridae; genus Lissotriton; species Lissotriton vulgaris. The sequence continues at coordinate 264,743,462 of NC_141693.1, read as the reverse complement.
TCCCCACCCTTCCTCTAGCGCCTTGAGACCCTATGGGTATGTAGCGCGCTATATAAATCTCTTGACTTGACTTGACTTGACTTTCCTCTTCCTGCCTGCCATCAAGGAGAGGGCCTCACCCCTTAACACAACTTTATATGCCTCCCACAAAGACTGCGCTGAAGCGACAGTACCCACATTCTCCAGAAAATAACGTTCAGAAACCTGGAGCACCTCCTTTTTAGTAGCAGGATCCTTCAAATGCCATGCACTAATCGGAGCTACCCTGCCTACCGCTGGTTGTCCGAACTCAACCTGTAACCACATTGGGGAATGATCCGAGATGCCCCTGCCAAGGTATCATGCCTCTCTAACTGTAGCGGCCATAGCTGCCTGTATCAATATGTAATCTAACCTGGACATACTATTATGTGCAGCGGAAATGTGGGTAAAGTGCTTCTGCGTCGGATTACGTACCCGCTAGCTATCAACCAGCCTCAAAGTTTCAAGGAAGTCCAGGTGCCACCTCTGCGATGGTTTGTGCGTTTGTGCCAGATATCTGTCAATCCCCCCCCATCAAGTACTGCATTGAAATCACCCCCAACACCAGGAGAGCCAAGGGCAAGGTCAGAAAAACTGCACTCAGGTCTCGGAAAGTATCAGACTGAAGGCCAGGTGGTACATATATTGACAAAAAGGTAACTGTCTTCCCCCCCAACTGCCCCAAGACTCCGACATAGCTGCCTCTCTGATCCAACCATGTAGCCTGAATCGCCAACGGAAAGGAATTCTTTGTCAGAATACAGACTCCCCTGGACCCCAATGTAAACCCAGCATGCGCCACCAGTTTATACCCCCCTTTATGGAGGGCCATGCATTGATTACCGATAAGATGTGTCTCCTGCAAAAATACGACTTCCGGGGAGTGTCTTCTAAAAAGCTGATTCACCATCCCTCTCTTAAACCTGTCACCCAGGCCATTTACATTCCAGCTCAGCACCCTTATCCACGATTCCTGACTAGCATGCAACATTCAACCCACACCACTAGCGTCCAGCTGTGACATTGTCACCTGATGCGAAAAGAAAACCAACAAAAAAAACCTTATCACCTAATCTGTAAATGAAAAAGACTTTTACAGAATCAAATGTGTCTGATGTATACAAATGGGGAACCAAAAATAAATCAAACAATGCAAATATTTCTACACTCAATAACATCACAAAGCCAACCCACTCCACCCCCCCCAACTTGCATCCCCCCTCCCTGCACCCCTGCATATGGCCAATGCCCATCCCCAACTTGCAGTGTGCCTGTCGCCCAATATCCCCCCAACTAAGTAACTAAAGGTAATAGAAAAGAGGAAACCAATGCTCCGCCCCCACCCCCAACCTCCAAAGTAACATCTTCCACCCTGTATTTAATACGGCAATAATTCGATCTATCACAATCAGGAAGAGACGGCAGCCGGTCCATTCCCAAAAATTCGAAGCGCTTCCAAAGTGTATGCAAACCTAGGCACCCAGTTTTACTGTTCCGTTCTCTCCTCTTCCTCTTCGTGTTCATGTCTCTCAGCCCCAGCCGTAGGTCTACTATCGATCCAGTCCGATGTGACATCCGGATTGTCAAACAACCAGGCCTTTCCCTCAATTTCCACTCGCAATCGAGCCAGATACATCATACCATATCGCAGTCCCTTGTCTCAAATCTTCTACTTCACTGGGAGGAAACTTTGTCTTAGCTTCTGCACTGTCTGAGTGAAGTCTGGGAAGAAGGAGAAGAGTCGTGTTTTCGTACCGCAGTGGGGCCCCCGTCGGCGCCGCATGTAGGATAGCTGTAAAGTTAGGAGTACATTGTTATTTATGCACGCGAAGCGTCCTATCGAATTCTGCCCATTCCCTCCTTTCCCGTCCTGATGAAGACCCGTTTGTAAGGGAATAACTACCCTACACCAGCCAGGGTCAAAACGTAGACTACTACCCCCGTACCAGCTTCTACCCCTAGCAAGAATTACACTGCTTACCTCAGAAGCCTGGTTGCTTGTAAAAATCTATGAACATTTGTGGTACTTATGCTTGGCTCCAGTGGGAAGCCAAAAACTTTGTTTGTCTGTAAATAATGTATTCTTGACCTGCACCTAGTTCCCTATCCGACTTCACTTCCTACCACATCACCCCCTCCATCCCACCTCTCCCTTTTGGGCACAATTACTTACCAATTGATATTTTTCATGCAATGTATAACAAATATGTGGTTGAGTACTCTGTGAATAAATAACAATGTACTCCTAACTTTATAGATATCTCTGAATCTCCTCTGATTTGTTTAATCTGTCCTGCCGTTCTGGGACCCCTCTTACTACAAAACTGTATACCAAGGTCCCAGTGACTTTCTTTGGATTGACCCTACTTTTGTAATGCGCCTATAGGATAGCGTCACAGTCCCGAAAATTAAGAACTCTGGCGATCATCGGGCGAGGAGGTGGTCCAGGTCTAGGTCTCCCCCCGGCACTCTGTGGGCCCTCTAGATGGTAAAGAAATTGCTAAGACCCTTCGGCTTGAGATCGTTAAGGATGATAGCGTCTACGAACAAGTCCGGCGCAGGACCCTCTGACCTCTCTGGAACTCCAAGGATGCGCACATTGTTGCGTCGGGCTCTTCCCTCATACTCATCGAGTTTCCGGTCTGTGGAGTCACGAGAGGCCCTGAAGGCACGCACCTCCTGCTGCAATTCCGCCACATCATCCATCAAACTAGTGGTCTTGATGTCAAGCGACTTTACCTTCTTGCTAGCCTTAGTGCGGTCCGCACGTATCAGATTCACCTCAATCGTGACCGAGTCCAGTTTATTGTCCATAGAGTCCATCTTTCCCCCTAGGGATGACTGGATCCGATTTATTGCAGCCATGACATCTGTTAGCGTTGGCTCAGTGAGGGCACCAAGCTCGTCTCCACCCAACTCTTGAGTCTTCTTAGGCTCCACCGGGGACCCTTTGGGCATTGTGTATCTATCAAGCTTGTTAGATTGCACCTGGATTGCCCCCTTCGATGTCCTGGTCATGACCTTCTCAGAGTCAAGCTTCGTCACCATCACTGTGGGTGTCACTCACCCGTGACGCGCTACTGGCTTCGATCGTGTGCCTCTGCTTGGGGACAGCTATCCTCCGCCGTATCTAAACATGCACTGGAGACCCTTGCATCCGCGGGTTCCTAAGTCAATGAGCCCAGCCTCCACTGATTCATAAACGGGCAGAGCCACCTCTTAAATATCACACCCGAAGACTGTGTCTCCCTCCGGCTCAAACGGCCAAGTTCCACGCGGCGAGGGACGTGAGCCACCACATCCCAAGAATCACACCCACAGAACGAACTCCAAGGCAGCCCTAATTGTTACCCCTCACTTCCAGGACCAGAGCAATACACTTGTGTAGCCTGTAGACCGTCAGTATTCCCAGCCAGCCGCCACTGTCCACAAACAGTCACAATCTTGGCTGTCTCTTGCCTGTTGCTTAGTGTGTCAACGTCGTCTCTCCCCGCATTCCACTCGGCAGTTATCTCACGTAAGGTGCCGATCTCCCCAACACTGAGCAGTCACTTCCTGCACGGATCGCGGTATGGACTCGGAGCCCCCCGGTACTGTCTAAGGCACTACGCCCGGCGCGGTCTCCCGTCTACGGGGGAATCTCGCCGTGCACACCCGGCCCTCTGGGACTCGGCAGCAGCCGGTTGGTACTGTTTTCTGCACGACTGGCGGGACCCCCGCCTCGCTGTCTCTCCGGGTGTCTACGGTGCTGTTCTCGCTGCGCAGATGCCCCGGCCAAGGTCCGCTGCAAAGTCTGGGTCGCAAGCGGGGCCGGACCGGTAACTTCCGGTTTCCAGCCCCCAATGTTGTTCAGTTCGTGGCCGGGGACCTGGTCTACTCCAGGTCCCGGCTTAGGGGGCAGCAGGCCTCAATCTTATTTTTATTTATTTATTTCTGGTATTTATAGAGCGCAACACTCATCCCAAGGGATATCACGGCGCTAAAAAGGAAAAGGGGACTGCTGAGATTATGCGGGGGGAGTTAGTTTTTAGGGAAAAGGTGGGTTTTGAGTTTTTGCCGGAATTGAAGGAGGTTTGTAGTGTGTCTAAGATCCATAGGTAATTCATTCCATCGCTTGGCCGCCAGGTGTGAAAAGGCTCGTCCACCTGTCCTTGTTTTGTAGATGCGCTTGGGTTTTGCTAGGGCTGAGTTATTGGATCTTAGGTTCCTGTTTGGAATATAAAACTCGATTTTCCCTTGCAGGATTGTAGGGCCTGTTTTGTGGAGGGCTTTGTGCACGTGACAAAGTAGTTTGAAGGTGGCTCGCTGGCGCATTGGCAGCCAGTGGAGTTGTTTCAGGCATGCTGATGCCGAATCTCGTTTGCCTTTGTTGCATACCAGTTTGGCTGCCTGGTTTTGAAGGACCTGTAGGCGGGAGAACAGTTGCTCGTTCATCCCTTCGAATAGGGCATTGCCATAATCCAGGCGGCTGACCAGAAGGGCATGGGTAATTGTACGCCGACAGTCCAGTGGGATCCAAGAGAAGATTTTGGCTAGGAGTTTCAAAATTGCAAATCCTTTACCCCAGAGTATGCATACGTGGTCTTTCATGGACAGTGCGTCGTCCATCATGATGCCAAGGTTTCTGGCGTACTGTTTCGGGGTGGGGGCTGTTCCCAGTGACGGTGGCCACCACGTATCATTCCATGATAGTTTGGCTCCTCCGAACAGTAATATTTCAGATTTTCCGGCATTGAGTTTATGGCAGTGGTTGCGCATCCAGTCTGCCATTTCGGAGAGGCAGCTGTGTAGTTTTCTTTTGGTTGTTTCCGATCTTTCCAATCTTTCGTCCATAGTCACCATCAGCTGTGTATTGTCGGCATATGAACATATGCCGATGCCCCACTTTCTTCCAATGTCAGCCAGAGATGAAACGTAGACATTAAAGAGAGTGGGGCTTAGAGAGGCCCCTTGTGGGACTCCACAGTCAATGGGACGGGGTTTTGAATGGAATTGGCCCATGTGCACTGCTTGGGTGCGGTTGCTCAGGAAAGATTCAATCCATTTTAACGCTGTGGCTTGTACTCCTTTGCTCTGGAGGATGTTTAATAGACATTCGTGCGACACCGTGTCGAACGCTGCCGACAGGTCTAGCAGTATCAGAGCCACAGATCCCCCTTGATCAGTGATGCATCTGACACTGTCCGACACTGCCAGCAGCGTAGCCTCGGTGCTGTTGTTGGATCTGAAGCCGGTTTGGGTGGGGTCCAGAAGCGAATTGTCCTCCAAGTATTTGGACAGTTGTAAGTTGACCATTTTCTCCAATGCCTTGGAGAGGTAAGGGAGCTGTGAGATCGACCTGTAGTTCTCTGGGTTGAGGATGTCGGAACCGGCTTTCTTCAGGAGGGGGGTTACAGATACGTGTTTCCAGGAGTCTGGAAAGGACGCGGAGGCGAAGGACTGATTGAAAAGTTTGGTAATGAGGGGGCAGAGTGTCGGTGCAATTTCTGAGAACACAAAGTGCGGGCAGGGGTCTGCAGGAGAGCCGGATTTAATTGCTTTAAGAACTGCTAACACCTCCTCTTCGGAGAGTGGTTGGAAGTTGGTTAGACGTGGGGAGTTGCCTACGTCTAGATGGACATTGTCTTTGTCGGATGTAGGTGGATATACATCAGAGTTGTCGTAAGGGGTGGTGGGATGGGAGGGGGTGAAGGTGGAGTAGATTTTATTAATCTTACGGGCGGCAGAGCTTGGAAACCTGACATCGGATTCCGCCAGGAGGGATGTATGTCGTTACAACGCATACTTTTACAACACATACCTTTACAACGCATTTTTTACACCGCAACATCCATTACAACGCATTCCATCACAACGCATGCCATTACAACGAATTCTTTGAAACTACCTTTACAACGCATTCCACTACAACGCATACTACAGTTACAACGCATACCATTACAACGCATAGCATTACATTGCATGTATGGTAAGTATTGGCTAGTGTAGGGGTAAAAGTTACTATTGTAACTCCAGGGGGTGCAACAGTAGGGTAAGTGTTGGATAGTGTAGGGGTAAAAATTACTATTCTAACTCCAGGGGGTGCAACAGTAGGGTAAGTATTGGATAGTGTAGGGGTAAAAATTACTATTCTAACTCCATGGGGTGCAACAGTAGGGTAAGTGTTGGATAGTGTAGGTATGCGTTGTATTGGTATGCGTTGTAATGACTGCGTTGTAATGACATGCGTTGTAGTGGTATGCGTTGAAGTGACATTCGTTATAATGGTTGCGTTGTAATGGCATGCGTTGTAATGGATGTTGCGTTGTAAAAGTTTTGTTGTAAAGGTAGTGCGTTGTAAAAGATGCGTTGTAAGTGTTGTTTCCCCGCCTGGAGTTGCTGCGCCGGGTGCCGCTTCTCCGCCACAGGATTACCGGCGCAGGGCTCAGGATTGAAAACAGGATAATATCGGAGGCGGCTGGGGTCTCGGGAGCCTAGAGCTCACGCGGCCATCTTGGTTCCGCGCGTGGCTCCTCCTCTGCTGTGAATTCTTGATGATAAAATGTCATCCCACACCAACTATAATGTATTCTTCCTTTTAACATATGGACCACCACACAGGAAGTTCAACTTTAAATATTTCTTAATAGATACAGTAACCAATAACCACATGAACCACCCAAACATACAGATTCTAGGAAACCTCAACATATGGCAAGCAGCAGTTGCAGACAACTCCCATATAAGCTGGAGTGACCACAGCATGATCACTTTCAAGATCATCACTCTTATCAACAACACTTCAGAGAGATTAAAAACAATAATAACAAACGCTCATACAGGCAATGGAAAAAACTAGATATCTACCAACTCAACACCCACATTGAAAGAACCTCAATAAACATGCACCAAAAGGCCTGCAGACCTTCTACAACTGGATCTTCACTGCATTGGAAAAACAGATACCAATTAAAAACACATACAGGGTTGACCACTAAAAGAACACCAAATGAATTAATGACAACATCAAAAGAATGAAAACACAGCTCAACATACCATAATACAAATGGAGAAAATTACAGAGACTACGGAAGAGCCATCAAAACCACAAAAAGACACAGCTACTTTGTGTTTACTTAACTCTCTAACTTCACCGAACATAATGACTTTATGTCACACCAACAGTCTGGATTCAGACTAAGCAGAGGCAGAGAGTCAGCCATCATATCCACCGGGGATGATTTAAAACTCACAGTTGACATGAACGGAGTAGCTGCCTTGTTGATTCTGTATTTATGAGCTGCATGTAACACTGTTCACTCCACGCACTACTACAAAGACTCCACGATATCAGAGATCATGAAAGTGCTCAAATAGGATTGCTTCATATTACACAGAAAGAGTGTAGTCTATCTACCACCTTTCACATCACCTCCTCACATAAAACACTGTGGCGCTCCTCAGGGATAGATCATATCCCCTCTATTTTTCAACATCTACCGAACCACTTTACTAAACCTGACTTAATCAGTCAACTTCAGCTGTTAAAACTATCCAAATGATTAAAAAATCATTTTAAAATGCATAGACCCCAAGACCTCTACAATTCAAAACTTGATGACTGCCTTCATGCCATAATGATAAAAAAACATCTAAAGTTCAATACAGCTAAGACAGGGACTACGACCTGTTGAAAATCACTAAAGTGACAGCCTATTGCTCTATGGCCTAAGGAACCTGAAGCCTGTCCAACAACATAAAGAGAGTTAGAAACCTAGGAGTAGCTATGGATCCAGTCCCTTCCTTGATATTGCATGTTAACAAAGTCACAGAGTGCTTTCTACAAAATGAAAGCACTACGTTGCATCTTTTCCTACCATGCATACCAATATAAACTACAAGCCATCCTCACACTCTTAATCTCTAAGCTTGAATATAGCAACAGCCTATATCTTGGTGCACTTGCATTCATCATGTGTAAAATATAACTCAACCAAAATGCTGCCGCAAGGCTTCCTCTCCACTTTCACCCAAGAAAACGCATGATTCCAGTCCTGCAATTGCTAGCCAGAAGAGCAATGTTTAAGGCACTCTGCATTGTCCACAGAAATGCCCAAGGAAAAGTACTGCCATATCTACAACTCAAATTCAAGCAACAAATGCAAAACAGATAACACTCTGCAGGCTTGCACCATTTATCATCATGCCACCTTACCATAACAAATCCGTCGGAGACACTGCTTTCTCAGTACAAGCCGCCAAGTTCTGAAACCCAGTCAGTAGAATATAGGACCCTGAAGACAGTTGAAAACATAATTATTTGTTAGGTACCTGCACCATCACACTTCCCAGCAATAGCGCCCATAAAACAGTCACACCCTGGGTTCGAGTCTCGGCAATGACACTGAACATCCTGTGATTCTGGGCAAATCACGTAATTTCACTGGGCCTCATTTATGAGGCCTTGTGTCAGTTTTGTGCTTCTGATGCTTCACTTTTTGTGAAACACCAGCGGCGAAAACATGCCTCCTGTTGCGCACTATTTACAAAGTGATGCATCTAAGCAGATGCGTCACTTTGTAAACTCCTGCGCTACATTATACTTGTGTCAGGTATAATGTATGCAGGGGGGGCGTTCCCCCGCAAAAAGCTTTGTAGAAGTGATGCAGTGAAATCTATGTGATTTCACTGTGTAACTTCTAGGACGCAGTTGCGTCAAAGTCTTGCGCCTACCTCACAGCAGGTGTAAGACTGACTCAGGCCCTATCACATGGGGCTTGCCCCAAGTGAAAGGACGCATTGCTGGAGTTGCGTCACTTTTGTGACACACTCCAGCAATGCGTCACTTTTGCGCTTACAGATACGTCAGAAATACTGACGTATCTGTAACCTCTTGCGACATGATGCGTCATACATTAAATATGACGCAGAAGGTATGTCTCAAGGAATGCGCACTGAGAAGTGATGCATCGCTGCTTTCACACAGCGATGCGTAATTTCTCTTAAATGAGGCCCCCTGGACTTAACAAAAAAAATGTATGTGTCGTCATGTAATGCAAATGGTGCTATGTAAAGCGCTCTGATACCCGATTCGGGTCAAAGTCGCCCCATGTAAAACTCTTAAAAAAAAATAATTATTTGCATATATAACAGTTATGGCCAACAATAACACTAAGCCCATAATACACAGCAGTCAGCTGCAAATTGTAACTTATACTTTTTACATTCACATGAGAAATATAGACTACAAGGGTTGTCCAACACCAGTACTGTACAGCCCAAAACACAGCTATCACCAGATGAACAGTCGTGGAATAATTGAAGAGATTTGTCACATACTGTTGGACAATTCAGAGAACATTTATATAGTCTACCACTGCAGGTCCAAAACATCTATACACTCTGACTGCTTCTGTCACAAAGACACTCAGATATGGAATGATAATACCAGTGCCAATCCCAACAGATCTCTCCACTTCTCTCTCCCTCCAGACATGCCAGCTCAGGATCAGAACTATACCCAAAATCTCAAACTGGACAACCCAGTACAGTAATCAGCTAAGCAGACTATAGTCATGGGAAATACCACAGTGGGACTTGCTAAGCTGTTCAAAGCTACCAGCATGCTGAAAACCATAAAACTGCTTGTTTGTCTCTCAAACATTATCATGCACCACACTGCTTCACGCTATGTTCCATAACACAATAACCGCCTGTTGGTGGTTATCAAGCAAGAAATGGAAACACTTACCACTCAGAATAAAAACATAGACAACATCCTTCCACCTACACATTCTATACAGTGTAGGTTGCTACCCATGTAGGTAAGTGCTCAAGGGTCCAAAATAGGAGTAATACGTTCTATATAAATGCTGCTATACAACATAAACACCAAAATATCTACACCCATTACATTGTTAAACCTATGCTCATAATTAAATAAACCAAAATATCAAATCTAAAATGTTTTTATATAAAACTATATATAACGTCTCAAAGCATTCAAACCCAAAATCATCAATAACATTATAGACATTTTTAAATCAACATTAACTATAACCAAAATATCAAAAACTAAAATAGACTTCAAAAAAACAAAATAGACGTACAAAATATATATTTTAAATCTTTCATTTATTTTTATGAAAACGAATTTTAAGTTTAAAAAATTACAAACATACTTATACAATTAAAATTAATTGATAATATAATTCTTCTACAAAATATATTTAGAGTAAAAAAAAGAATATATTTAATACAAAAAATACATAGAACATTTTAATAAAGTAAAAAAACAATGTAAATGCATCTATATATAAAAACATTGAATATATGGCGGGTCTACTAAATATGTCCGCCATCGAAAAGTGGTGCGGGTTCTGATCGAAATCAATTATATTGATATATATATATATATACCAAATTGTGTAATCTCGTTCAACAGTTTTTGTGGTATTGCTGTTCAATTTCCTCTTGAAAAAGTGAATAGTGAAAGACTTTTTTTGGGACCCCTCCCTTTTATTCTCCCACCGCTTGATGGATGACCCTTGATGGATCAACCCAAAACTTTCCAGGATGGAGCTGAAGTTGATAAGACTTTTTTGGGGAAAGTTTCATGAAGGTCTGTCAAACAGCGTGAAAGTTAAAGGCAAACCATTAAAAAATGCTTTTCCTATGGACACGTACTCCTAACTATGAAACAATACTCATTCTTGAGTCATAACAACTCACTGCTATCAATATATTCTCCCCCCTCCCTGAGCCCTAAAAACATTTTACTACCTCTATTCAATAACAATCCGGAGCTCTAAAAATGTCTTACTACCACTATTCATCACCTATCTTTTTGTTCTAAAAACAAATTAGTAAATATGTGCAACACCCATCCCACTGCTCTAAAAATGAATCAGTGAACCGGTGCCATGCCTACCCCAGTGTCCTAAAAACAAATCGGTAACCTGTGTAATACCTACCCCTGTGCCTTAAAAACTAATCAGTAACCAGGGGCAATACTCATCCGTGTGCCCTAAAAGCGAATCAGTAACCTAATGCAACACCCACACCTACGCCCTAACAACTAATGAGTAAACTAGTGCAACACCCATCCCTGTGCCACAAAAACCAATTAATAACCCAGTACAATGCCCACACATTTGATCCGAAAAATCACTGAGTAAACTGGTGTAATGTACATCCCTGCTCCCTGAAAACGAATTAATAATCCAGTAAAATACCCACACCTTTGTTCTAAAACTCAGTCAGTAAACCGGTGCAACACCTACACTGGCGCCCTACAAACTGATCAGTAAACCAGATCAGTAGCTATCCCTGCAGCCTAAAAATGAATCAGTAAACTGGTGCAATACCCATCCCTGCACCCTAAAAACTAATTAGTAACCCTTTGCAATACCCATCCCAGACCCTTAACAAGCATTTACAATGCAATAGGTCTCCCAGCATTAAAGTTTGAGTTATTGGCATTGTGTATGACAATGCGTTGCATAACATTTTTAGCAAACTTTGAATTGGTGAGCACTGAGAGTGTGTGCAAGAGTATGCTGTTGCACTGAAAAATAACAGTAAAATGTATATACTATATGGCTGTGTAGTTTGTTCAGTGTGCTATCCAATTAAAAGTTGTTGTCTGCTACAGACGTGTCAAAATATTTGTACACATACCCTGAATCACAAGCCAGCACTGGCAAAGAGACCAAAACGTGCCAAGACCGCACATACGAGAACAAGGTATATTCATCAAGCAGGACAAAGATAGCAGTATGGCTCCTGAACGTTTAGTGTTTCCATAGAACGCTAGCGGTTACAAATATGCCTGCAGTGTACAACTGACGGAACTAAACTAAATTTGTGAAATAGCATTTCTTAAAAGCTATAGAACTCCTGATTCCAAGTGGAAAGGCGTCGCGGAGCTTGCACTTCAGACACGGCTTTTTTAAACCGTTGATTGCCTCAGTGATTCCAACCAATAACTATTACAGCCCAGGTGTAAACAAACTCCACTGTGGTACTTGGTTGCTTAAGCGCCTTTATCCGTGTCTTTCGGTAACCGGGGCTGCTGTTACCCGTTCCTGCGGTATGATCGAGGGACCCCGCCGTGGGTGCTGGGGTCGCCCCTTCCGACACTATTATGAAGTGAACTTTGGGGAGGTCTTCGTGGAGATGTGAACAGGACCGGAGTCGGTGTCCAGACTTCCACCATGTAGAGCCGAACGGCCTGTACGCTGCGTCAGAAGCGCGTCGCGTCCCGTGACCTCCTTCAGAATTCTTTCTGGCGTGCAACACAGTCCCGCCACTTGAGTGCTGGTGACGCGGGGCTCCCATGCCCGAGGGAGAGCCCCGCGGAGTCTGCAGAAGTCCACAAAGCCGGTAAGTGGGGCTTCGTTGGAGGGGGGTGCGCTTGTGTGTGGGTGCGCGCTTGTGTGTGCATGCGTGCGGCGGCGTGTGTGCGGGGGGGTTCTCTGTATGTATGCGTGCGTGTGTGTAGGTGTGCTCGTGTCTCTGTGTGTGCGCATGCGTAAGGGGGAGGGGCTGTGTGGTACAGCTTTCCAGGAGAGGAGACAGGAGCTGGCCACAGCGAGCGCGCGTTCGCGTGCGCGTGGCCCGCTCCATTCCCCAGCACGCAGCCAGCTCCTGTCCCCTCTCCTGGGAAGCAAGAGTCGCTCACTATAGGTCTCTGGCAAGACCGCGCTTTCGCGCGGTTCAACGCCAGGAGACCTAAAAATGAATCAGTAAACTGGTGCACTACCGATTCCTGTGCAATAAAATCTACCCTTACTCTAATTAGTAACCGGTGCAATATCTACACCAACGCCCTAAAAACTAATCAGTAACCTGGTGCAATGCCCATCCCACAACCTAAAAATGAGTAAGTAACCCCATGCAAAACGGACACCCTAAAAACGAATCAGTAAACCAGTGCAACACCCATGCCTGTGCCCTGAAATCTAATTAATACCCCAGTACAATACCCACACCTGCATCATAAAACTAATCAGTAAACTGGTGCAATACCCATCTCGCACCCTAAAAAACAAATTAGTAACCCAATGCAACACTGATACCCTAAAAAAGAATCAGTAAACTGATGCAACACCAATACTTGCGTCCTAAAAACAAATTAGTGCCCAGTACAATATCCACACCTGCATCCTAAAAACTAATCAGCAAATCATTGCAATAATTATTCGAGCACCTCAAAAACGAATCAGTAAGCTGGTGCAATACCCATCCCTGCACCCTAAAAACTCATTATTAACCTGGTGTAATACTCACACCAGAATCCTAAAAATTAATCAGTAAAGCAGTGTAATACCCAGCCCCATTCCCCAAAAACTAAATAGCAACCCAGTGCAATATCCGCACTAGTGCCCTAAAAAATAATCAATAACCCAGTGCAATGCCCATTCCTGCACCAAAAACGGATCTGACACCTGGTGTAATACCCATCCCTGTGCTCTAAAAACTTATCAGTACAAGGGTGCAACATCAATTCTTCTGCCCTAAAAAGTAATCAGTAATCCTGTGCACTACTCATCTCTACGACCTAAAAACGAAGCAGTAATCCAGTACAACACCCACAAAAGTGCCCTAAAAATGAATTAGTAAATCAGTGAAATATCCATCCCAGAATCCTAAAAACAAATGATTAGAACAGTGCAAAAACTATCACTCAAATCCTACGAAACCTAAAAAAAGAGCATATTTAGACTTTAAAAATGTAAATTAAAATATACATGTTTAAATAATCCACTTTAGTATACTACCAAAGAACCTTCTAAAACCCAATAAACCAAAGACAAATTAACATAAATAACATTTACACAATTATAAAAACATAACATTTAAATTCAAAGTATAAAAACAAAGTTTTAAAATTTAAATAAAATTAAAAATGTCATATACTACCCACCCAAACCCCTATGAAACCTACAAACCAAACTATAAATAAAATAATTACATTTTTATATTTTTAAATTGTAAGATTCCAAAGAATATTCATCAAATTTTAAAATATAATTTAAAGATTACCCACCCTAAGCCTCAAAATAATCAACAATAATAAATAGCATTAATTCATTACAAATGTATTCAAGTAGGAAAAATAATATTTCTTAGGAATTTATTTTTAAAATCCCACATTTTAATACAGTACCAACCCAAAACTCCCATGGAGCATATAAAATCGGACCAATAAATAACCTAATTATGTTTTATATGCAAAACAATTTTTAAAACTATACAAATTAATTAACCTACCCCAAACAACAAAATTGCAAAATAACCACAACTTGAATAACAAATAACAAAAGTACATGATAAACAATTAATACAACAAAAATATTCAAATATTTAAAAAAATATTATTAAAAGAATTGATATCAAATACACTACCCACTATCGTCCCCTACAATACACTGAAACAAAAATACATTATCTAAAATAAATTAAAATACATATATACATATGTAGATATGCGAGTATACATATGCATATTTAACTTATAATAAACATTTAACAAAATATAAACACATTTAACATTCAGATACAAAATATAAAATGTACATATAAATAGTACAATAAAAATACTTCAAAACAATATTATTATACAACAATATTTAAGTTTTAAATATTTACAACTTCAATATTATTGTATAAATTCGAAAAAAGATTTACTTGTCATCGCGAATACTTACTTCTACGTAATCTTACTCTATATATTCTGTCTTCGATATTTAGTACTATTGACATTCTCACTTTCATATTAAGGGTGTACACCACATCTGGTTAATCAAGTGCTTTACACATTCCTAATCAATTTTTCATCTGTTAGCTCATGCCTGCAGTGTACAGACCTTGCTGATAGAGATGTGGCTGAGTGGTGTGTAATGACTCCTCTATTGAGTTTCAGCCATATTGACCTCATCACCTTCCTTCTAGAGCGACTACCAACATACTGTGTGCCCAAATGTGAAGAGTTTTTCATGATGCCTGATGTAGGGCACAATACATATCTGCAAGCTCAAACCTGTTTCTTCCAGCTTGTTAACACTGATAGCCTGAAAAGATTCTCTTTATTCTGAGTGACTGACTTCATAAACTCTAAACACACTCTCATAGAAACACAATAAATACTAGACTCCTTAATCAGAATTTTGAAGAGCTACACCTCATCCGACCAGCGTGAACATGGCTGGTGCTGCCTGAATATTTGAACATGTTGCATCTTCTTCCCCAATGGGCATCAAGATGGAAGAGTCCTATCAGGGCCCTAATCTGACCTGTCTGCTTGCTGAAGAGTATGTATGCTGACTGGAAGCATCCCCAGCACAATGTGGACATCAATGACCAGCCGAAGGACCTGCCTGCCTACATAGCCCCGGGTAGCAACTCGGCCTGGTCAGCTTACTTCCCTGAATCAGTGATTTTCAGTTATTAATGTTGAGTAAGTTAATCACTTCTGATCTGCTGTGTGCCTGTTCATTTGTCCCTTTGAGCCCTGTTTGATGAACACTTGGCACAGTCTCAAGGCCTGGAAATCCGTAGTCAAGTTACGGATCTAGACTAGGAAAATCCTTGCACCCTACCCTCAGCCCCCCCTTCCTTATTGAAGGACTCAAGGCCCCTTTGTTTCAGAAGTCCAATAGGCGTATTTAAAAATATACTGCAAACATGTTTAAAAACACTGGTAAAAGAATAGATCCTGAGATATAGCAATCTGAAGTTTCATTGGTACCTCTATTCCTAACAATGAGGCTCCTGGACTCTATCACACCAAAGGCACCAATAAATATTGCTTGTGACTTTAACTGAAGACCACTTTGTTGCATCTGTCCTGTATCTCCAACCCGGACCATGGATTGAAGTCTTGCTGGAATACCAGAAAAACATGATAATGTTTGGACCGTAAGGAGTCATTGGCCAGTTAGCTGACCGGATATATTGGTCAGTTTGTAAGTAGGGTTACCCAAAAAATACTATTCAGGCAACTGGTATGGATGTCTGATTTACGCAGGAGTGGGAGGGACGAAGTGGGCTGGGGAGACCCAAGTTGGGTGAAGCTTTCTCCTAGTTTTTTCCTTCGCCCCTTTCCCCTCCTTTTTAGATGGAGCCTAGACGCAGTGTGCATGCGCTGCTCTGCAAGACTTGTTGTAGTGGAGAAGGGAATAGATGCCTGCCCACTCTCTGCCCATATTTGCCATTGTCCTTCCTAAATGCTAGCTTCTGATTGTAAATAGTGTTGCTAGTCCCTCCTTAGTACCCCCTTCTCTTCATTTGTAACCTCCCATGGTGACTGGCCCTTTTTACTTCAGTTGTTACACAGCACCTGTTATTCAGTTTGTAAGCACTACTTTCTTTATCGAGTTTCTCTTACTGCAGGCAAAATGTGCTTTGCTTATATTCAGTCCGTGGTGCCTTCTTTAAACCCCCGCCCTCCCTCCCTTTGTCCATGCCTTCTTTACCCCCAGCCCTCCATCCCGTTGTCCGTGCCTTCTTTACCACCCCGCCCTCTCCCTCTTCCGTTGCCCGTGGTGCTTTCTTTACCCCTGCCCTTCCTCCCGTTGGTGGTGGCTACTTTTTGGCTATGCTAATGCTTCCTTTTTTCATTTGAATGCTAAATAAGGGCGGCCGCGCGTCTCGTTGCGCGCGGCTAATCCAACTTGTTTTTTTTATTGGCATTGTAAAAAATGCCGGCTGCGCATCTCGATGCGCACAGTTCACCCAACTGTTTTTTTTTTATTTCTTTGTATTGACATGCTAAATAATTACGGCAGCATGTCTCGCTGCACGCAGCTCACCCAACTCGTTTTTAATTTTTTTTTATTTGCATGCTAAATAATGGCAGTCGCACACAACGAGACGCGCGGCTCACCCAACTTGAAACAAACATTTGCAATGCAATAGGTCTCGCATTTACGCGAGTTTAAGCTATTGGCATTGTAAATGACAATGCCTTTTATTTATGCTTTTGTTTTTAAAATATAAACTAAAGGCATTGTCATTTACAATGCCAATAGCTTAAACTTGCATAAATGCGAGGCATATTGCATTGCAAATGCTTGTTTCTTTTTGATATCTACTTTGGTCGTTGACTTTTTTGCAGACATTCTGCCTATGCCAAAACCACTCATTGTACCACATCAGCACCTAGCAACGACTCCTGTGCACTGTGACTTCTATGCCTATGACCTTTTTGTGTGACTCCATGCATGCTCATTGCGGCATATGCCACTTCTATGTCAGGCGTACTTTGTATTTTTTTGCTACCGCAACATGTTTTTTCATGCAATGTTGATGTATAATTGGCAAAATTACTGGTCCTGGAATGTCAACCCTTACCATGTTTCTACTCGTTTTAAAAAAACAATAAAACAGATTCAAACAAAAAAAGAATGTCTGATTTACCGTGAAACCATATAGTAAATGGCAAATTGGCATTTTAAAAATATGTCTGATTGGACTTTGACTTTTTGAGTGATGGACCATCTGTGTTATATTGTGGCTTAGCTGAACCTTCAATCCACCTCGTCTCAGTAAACCTTGACTGCTCAGTCATAGCTACCAGTGGAAAATAAATGAAACAAAGGGGTCACGTGAAACCTTTGCAAGCAATTGTACAAACGTATCCTGTATAACCCTGGGCGAAGCACTACGCTACGCTTGCGTAGTTTGTGAAGTTTGCGCAACTTCGCACTACGCGAGCTGCACGTAGCACAGTGCGAACACGCGTAGTGCAGCGTAGCGTAGTGCAGCGGTCACTTTTTGCTTGTTCGCTTGTTCGCGGTCCTCAACGTCATGTTCGCGACCGGGAGCAAGCAAAATGATATTCCGGCGAGATTCTCAACGCGTATAGTCCAGGTTTCTCATTGTGAGTGGTTGCGCATGCTCGCTACCGCTCGCGATGAGAAACTACCAGTTCGCGTTGAGAAAGCTGCCGCAAGAGTAAAAATCTACTCGAGCAGCAGAAAACTACAGCTCGCACTGTGCAAGATGCCGTTTTCAATGATTGTACAGTGCTGGATGCTTGTCCGCACTGTGCAATCATTGAAAACGCATCTTGCACAGTGCAAACATGCTTCTACGCAGCTCGCGTAGTGCTACGTGAAGTTCACGTAGTGCGAAGTGCACTTCGCGTAGCTTCGCCTAGCGCTACTTCGCGAACTACACCCACCCTTAATCCTGTATCATGGTCTAGTGAGAGAAGCAGGTAGTTTCATCTCTTAACATGCCCACAACTTGCTACACGTTCCCGGATATAAACACAGTAGTAGCAGACATCCAGTGTGTCCTAAGAAGCCAGGGAACTGACATGAACTTAAGAAGCACACATAAAGACAAATCTAAGAACAAACATGAATCTAAAAAATGGCAATCGGGACTTTAGATGAGCAGACATCAGGGAGTTGTGAATAAGACATGATACGCACCAGTCCGATGGCTTTCAATACAGTGCCAGAGTGACTTGAAGGTTTTGGCCAAGAATGGCTCTGGGATCTTTGATGCTAGTAAATACCGAAAGAGAACACCAGGGGCGATCTTCCTAGATGACGAGGTGAACCTACGACTGGTAGACTACATGCTTATCTTCTGGGTCACTGAAACTTATTTAAGGCGGGTTCCGACTGAGTGATTCAAGGAGCTATGACGCCAGAGTATGACTCGTAGGCAGCAGCTGTGCAGCAGCTGTGCAGTTACTAATGGTGGAGGTGCTTACATACAAGGGGAGTAAGTAAACTCGGTCTGCACATAAGTTTTAATGAGACACACACTCCTTCTGACTTTTCATACCTGTAAGAGCCCTATAAAAAGGCCCAGACTCCAACAGAGCTTTCCTTTGCAACGAGACACGTCTTCCTGCTGACTTGGTGCCATTTTCTGTGAGAAGAGTACTGGTTCTCTCTGATGCAGTTCCTGTGTGCGTGAGAATGGTAACACTTGTATTGTTTTGAGAGAATTAAGCAAACCTTATAAGTTAGGGGCATCTCAGAGGCTACACTGCCCGGCAGCTGCGGTTGAACTGCAAACATTCACAAATTAGGTTTCAGGTGACTGCCTTAAAACTTACAGGTGTTCTATCAGAGTTACTAAGTACACTTTGTATTATATAATTCATGTGTTTCGTCAAAGGACGGGACTCCCGAAGAGTATCTGTGTCCCACATACCCAAGCATGCCCTGTCTGTATTATTAACAGGTGGCAAGAGTCGTTAGGGGCGCCACAGCACCATCCGTTTATTTGTGAGCGGCACCTTATCAAGTCACTCTTAAGTTGTTCAGAGCCTTTCTTAATTTACATACATGGCTTCTCTTGAAGTTTGGGTCACTGATATGCACTGAAGATTGTTTCCATTTTATAGCATTCTTAAATAGAGGAAAGTCTACATCTACTAGGGGGGATCACAAAGGTGCCCTCCATATCGACCTGCATCCCTGTGAGGGCCATCTCATGACCCTTTTCCTAACGTGTGGTCTAGCACTGAATCAACACGGCGCACTGAGCCTCTGCCCAGTTTTGGGGGCGGATACTTAAAAAGTGTCCCAAAGAGATACCTAGATTTCCTTCAGACTGAATCAGCCTATAGACCACGCCACAGGTACAACTATGACTTAGGCTCCTCTGTCCTGGAAGTTCAACCCATTCATCACCAAAAGTGTCTTCCTGGGGGCCTGATAAGGATAGTGACTGATACTATAGCTAAAACAATATCTATGTTCAAGGCCCCCCTAACTTTAAAAGGTATCCATCTCCCCGCAGGCCTTGTAGCTCAGCACTTTGGGAATAGTTCAACCATGACCAGCATTCAAAAGACTTCACTGTTATTATTTCTGTTTGGCCACTTACCCCTAATCAGAGGGTCATCATGTGCACTGGTATTCGTGAATCACTGTAACTCTAAGCCATTGCAATTGGAAACCAATCACCATGGCAGCCAAAAGTGATACCTGAACCCATATCTAAGGTGCAAGGAGAAAACAGTACCCCAAGTGACAACAATATTTTGACCATGGCAAGTAGGATTTGGGACAATGGGACTTTCATCCAACTTTCACATACTTCTCAGGATAATCCCCAAAGTCGCCAGAAATCCCAGGGTGTCTTACGGCTACATATCGGAGGGCGACAATTAGAATTTGCTGCTCATGATTTTGACTACCGTACTCAGGGTCACCACAACAGATTTCAATGTAAAACAAGCATTTGCAATGCAATAGGTCTCGCATTAGGAAAGTTTGAGCTAATGGTATTGTAAATGACACATTTTTAATTTATGTGTTGGTTTTGAAAATAGCGAAATTAATAGCTTTGTCATTTACAAGGCCAATAGTTATAACTTTCGCAAATGTGACACGTATAGCATTTGTAATGCAATATGTGTTGCATTTACGTGACTAATATGTACTGATATTGCAAATAACAATGGCTTCTAATTTTTTTTAAATAATTAATACTTAAATAAAAGTTATTGTAATTTATATGGTAATAGCTAAAACTTTTGTAAATAACTTTTTTGAAGATTAGCGTAGAAAAATGCCCCCCTGCAGAATGAGATGCAGCCAGTCACCGGAGGCTCCCTTATTTCAAAGATATTCATTAGCCTTAGGCTGAATGGGGGCTCCCTAAAGAGTTGGGGACCCTTAAGGGTTGGGCATACAATGTACCGCAGGGGGCTCCATAATGCCCATGGGTCTCCACTAGTGAGGGATAGACTCTGAAAACAAAGGAAAGAGGAAGTCACTCTAGTGAGAATTAGACCCTGGCAATCAGGGACAGAGGCGGGCTTTGCCAATCAGGGACAGAGGCGGGCTCTGCCTATCAGGGACAGAGGCAGGCTCTGCCAATAAGGGACAGAGATACGTACTGCCAGTGAGGGACATACCATACCGCTAAGTGGACCCTGACAGTAGAGTCAGAGGTAGGCTTTGCCAGTGTGGGACACGCCCCTCCCCTGCCAATAATGGACATGCTGTAGGTGCGAGGGATTACTTTGCTGCCAACAAAGGACAGGGTAATTCGTTCCCTGTTAAAAGGGCTTGTGAGCGATTCTGCCAGGAAGAACAAGAGGCAGCCTTTAGGACTGAGGAACATTTACTGCTAATGTGGGACAGACCCTTTGAGTGGGAGATAGATGCATGGGCTGCCAGTAAGGTGCATGCCTCCCACTGAGTAGTAGGTTCTACTACTTAGGGACAGAAGCTGACAGGACCTACCACTGAGGGGCATCTTATTTCATTCGATCCATTTATGTACATGAAGATTTAGCTACAATGTTAGCGTGAAAAAAGACAACAGACACACATGTTGTTTTAATGAGACAGAGGCAGCCTCAGACAGGGACATATCTCTGGCTGGCAGTAGTTTTCTTGGCCAGTAAGGGAGAAGGGGTTCTCTTGATAAGAGGGCTGAGACAGCCTCCTCCAGTATGAGACAGTGGGAACTCCTGGGTGGACAGCCACCCTCAGTGAATACTGGAGCTAACCCCTGCTTTGTTGGACCCAGATGCCTTACTAGTGAGAGTGACAGAGACAGCCCCCCTCCCATTGTGAATCACGGTGATCCCTCCATAGATAAAATGAGAGACAGAAAAAAGTCTGGGAGGGAAGTGTGGGAGACAATCACTCTGTCTCCCTGGTGTGAGATTAAAGGAACTCTCACTTTAAAGATGTTGACTCAGCACCTTAAGCTTGCAATACAGGGGGCTCTGAGGAGGCAGGGATAGAGTCAGTTCACTCAATGCCAGAGAGGGAGAGCCCTGAGGTCAGAGGAGGACAGAGAAAGCCTCCAATGCTGGCGGAGACCTCTCATGAGGTTTAAGGTATATACACATAGCTCCCAACTGGCTCCTGGTATGCTAGAGTTATTTATATACCTAACGGTGAATGGGTGCAAACTTGCTTTTTAAGATTCAATTGCAAGGGCGTGGAGTGACTACGCTTATTCTCTAATGGGGGAACACGAAACTACAAGTCCCATATTGTAAAGGGATGGCTTAAAAACGAATATAGAACAGCTGAAGAGATCACACATAAGAAAGAGCCACTTGGGTCTAGATTGAGACACCTCAAGCAGTGGAGGGTTATGAGACAGATCCTTGATACTAGGTGCACCACCCTCATTAGCTAAATTGTGATGGGCTTGAAGGTGCCCTCCTTGAGGGAATGTTTGTTATGGAGACCAATGTAACACCGTCAGCCATTCTGGACTTCTGTTTAGCCAAAAGAGTACTCACTTCGCATACTGCTATACATTTATTACTTTTCATGGAAAACGGGAACATTGAAACTAAAAGTCTCAGCGTGCAAAGTAATGTTGTTTAAAAAGCCATCATGTGACACTATTAAGCAGTATAACGTGACTGAGAGCACTGAACTACCGGTGCTGAAAGACAGTGAATCACGATAAAATTCTGTAAGCACGGACACCCCTGCATCTGAAGAAAAGGGACTGCGCATCGGAGTGCCGCCACGCTGCCCGCGGCGACCCGGAAGCTCTTGGCCGGCCGGCGAATCAGGTCGCGGCCGACCGGAAGTCCCGCCTCCCGAGGTCCGCGAGCCCGATTAAGAAGAGGAGACGAGCCGCGCCGCGCCGTGAGGAGCCCGCCGGAAGAGCGCAGTCGGTGAGTGGGGCCCAGGGCTGAAGTGAAGTGCGTGCGTGCCTGTGTGTATGCCGGGGAGGGGAGGGGGGAAGTGTGTGTGTGCGCGCGTGCGTGACTGTGTGTGCGCGTGCGTGACTGTGTGTGATTGAGCCTGTATGTGTGTCGTATGCCTGCGTGTGCATGCGCGCGCCTGTGTGTGTGTGTGTGTGTGTGCGCGCACGCGCGCCTGTGTATGCGTGCATGCAGAGGGGTGGGGGCTGGCTGTGTGCGAGCAGGGGCTGTGAGTTGATCTGCGCAAGCGCGGGTCAGACGCGCGCTCCCGCGGGGAAAACTGCGAGCTCGTAACAGATTGGTGTCCTCATTCCCAGCATTCTCACTAACGGGCCACAATAGGTCTGAAGCAGACACCCTTCAATGCTCACGCATTGAGGGTAGGTCTGCTCGACCTAAAAATGTCAGCACTCTGAACAGGTTCAGAGCTATTCGTGATACTGAAATTCAAAAAGCTCATTTTGGCGCGTGGTTCTGCCAAAACGTACCACAGAACTTACCCTGAACAATCCTAACCGCAGAACAAGTCTCTAACATTGAAGCCTGGTTCTTGCCTCTCCTGTAAAAGCCTAGGGCTACAAGCTTGAGACTTTTGCCTCTCATTCCCATTCTAAAGTACATTCTAAGAGGTTTGTTTATACGTTATTTCTTCCATGAAATAGCCCTGATAGGACATTCATATTTACTGCGGGTAATAATAATAATAACGTTATAATGCATCTAGATCAACCTTCAATCACCTTCCATGAGCGCTGCCTTGCGTTACCTTCGTCGGGGAGGAGTTCCATTGGTGGAGCATGGGCGTTCCCATGCATCCACCCATGGATTCTGCCACAGTCCCAGATGTACTAAGGTCAGTAAAATTGGGATTGTACCAAAATGGTGCACCTCCCTGAACGAGGAGAAATATCCTTATTTCTCCTTGCTACTTCCCTTTTTTATGTGTGATGTATTCCACATCGCACGAGGAACAAGCATTGGCAAAGCCAATAGGGCTCGCTTATACAAGAACTTTTGGCATGGCAATGTGTTTTTGCCACGTTGTACACCAGTGTGGCTGCTGCCCACCATGGCTAAAAATTAGTGGCGTGGAGTGTCCTAGAGTTGAGTGGGCAAGTAGAGTGTTGTAGCCTGGATTTGCTGGAGTAGAGTGTCAGACATTGGAGTAGGGAAAGTAGAGTGGTGTTAAGTGGAGGGTAGTAGAGTAGAGTTCAGTGGTTCAGTGGCAGAGAGAGTCGTAGAGAACAGCATCATAGAATGCAGTGTACTGACACAGAGTGGAGTTGACTGGGGTGGAATAGCGTGGAGTGTGCTGAAGTGGATTGAGGTAGTGGGGTGGATCCCTAGTCAATATCTGACTTTCAGTCTACCATGCCGTTCATTCGTCATTTGATGGACTGCAATCACCTAAAACTAAATCCAGGCAAGACTGAACTAGTCCTGACGGGTGGCAGTCACAACTTTTGGGGCCCACATTATTGGCCAAACGAATTAGGACTCCCCCCAACCCCCTCCTCCTCAGTCAAAAGCCTTGGGGTCACAATAAACAATGACCTATCTTTAAAAACACATGTAGGCTATATGATCTCCACTTGCTTTTTTCAGCTGCGTTAGATTAGGAAGACAAGCGAGCTACTTACCCAAGCAGCTTTGATACAGGTCGTGATAGCCATGTTCCTATCGCATCTAGACTACGCCAATGCAGTCTATCTCGGTATCAGAATCAAGCGGCCAGACTGATTTACAAACAGCCCAGATGGCAACATGCCTCCCCCTCCTGAGGAAGCTACACTGGCTTCCTATTCCCCAACACTATGCATTCAAAATTGGCTGTCTGGTGTTTAAATCCCTGAATGGCCGGAGCCCTAAATTCATAGACAGCCTTATATCACGGTACAACCCTTCACACAACCTCTGCTCGGCTCATCTCCAACTCTTGGCAATCCCTACCTTCAAACTGAAGCGTCAAGTGGGTTGCAGGTTTGCAACTCTGGCTCCCAGACTGGGGAATTTCATCCCTTGGAAATCAGGTCAAGCACTGATTTATTGAGATTTAGAAAATCCCTCAAAACATGGCTGTACATCCAGGCCTACGAATAAACTGCTCCAAGTTCGGCATCTCCTAGAATCAGCGCCATGAAACCAACCGGTGTACGAGCGCTTTATAAAAACCTTTAACATAACCTAACATAACATAACATTGGATTGAGGTAGAGAGGGTTGGATTAAGTGGAGTCTGGTGTATTGGAGTGGGTGGACTGGATGGGGTGGATTGGATTGGAGTGGGGTGGGGTGGGGTGAAATTGGGTAAAGTGGATTGAATTGGGGTGGATTGGAGTGGAGGGGATTGGATTGGAGTTGGGTGGATTGGGGTGGGGTGGGTGAATTGGGTTAGAGTAGGGTGGTTTTGAGTGGGATGAATTAGAGTGGAGTGGAGGGAGGCGGGTTCAACTGGACTGAGGGGTTTGGAGTGGGGTGGATTTGATTGGAGTGGGGTAGATTGGACTGGAGTAGGGTGGACTGGATTGGAGTGGGGTGGGGTGGATTGGCGTGTGGTGGGCTGGATGGATTGGATTGAGTGGGGTGAACTGAACTAGAGTGGGGTGTATTGGACTCCGATGGAGTGGGATGGACTGAATGGGGCGGATTAGATTGCAATGGGGACATTGAAATGGGTTGGGGTGGATTGGAGTGGAGTGAGATGAATGGAAAGGGGCGGAATGGAGTGGGGTGAATTGGACTGGCGTGGGTTGGATTGGAGTGGAGTAGATTGAATTGCAGAATTGGATTGAGTCGGGTGCATTGGAATGGGGTAGATTGGATTGAGGTGGATTGATTGCAGTGGGGTGGATTGAAGTGAGGTGGGGTGGATTGGCTTAGGATGAGGTGGATTGATTAGATTGGAGTGGGATGGACTGGAGTGGGGCGTATTGAATGAGGCGGATTGTTTTGGATTGGAGTGGGGCAGATTGTTTTGCATTGAAGTATAAAGAGTGGGGTTTAGAAATAGGTGTAAAGCCAGTGGAATCAAGCTCTAGTTGCCGAGTAAGGTTCAGACGGCCTCCCAATATAATATAGTCAGTCTGGTACTGGCTGATTTGGGAAGATAAGTCAGCAAAGAAATCGGGGGAATAGGTGTTTGGTGCATATATGTTGACTAGTAACACTGTTCGACCTGCTAACAGCCCTATCAGAAACAAATATCAACCAGCGGGGTCCGAGGCAGTTCAGATCAACTAAAAGGGGACCCCACAATGTATCAAAATGCACACCCCACGCAAATACGAACTATTGTGAGAGAAGTAGCGATGCATAACCCAGGAAGATGCGTAACCACAGTCTATGTCTCTTGAAGAAAGGCCAACTGGACCCTGTGGCAGCGTAAATCAGCAAGGACTTCATTCCCTTTTTGGGTATTGTTCAGACCTCTGATATTCCATGTAATTCAAGAGAGTGATAACACCGCGTGTCCCTACTAGTGGCTGAGGGCATAATGTTGAAAAACAATATTACACATAAATAAAGCTTGTAGGGGTAAACTCAATGCATACCATGGCAATAGCAAGGCTTCAAAAAGAAATAATGAAAACAGACAAACAATAGACCCCCCTCCTACTCCAGCATAACCAAACGCTGTAAAACCCAAATAACCCAGAAAGAAATCAAAAGTACAAATATATTGGTATACACCATAGGTGGTAACAGCGCCCCGATAAGCAAAGCCCGCAAGTGACAATAATTGAAAATCAGTATAAGTCATTGAACAAGTGAAGAATATAAAAAAAGATAACATGGCACAATACAATATACTGCATAATCAACCAGCATGGGTCAGCAGAGGAACAACATCACATGTAGCAAGAGGAAGCTGACCACATTAATAAATCAACAGATCACACACGGCAGGCTACGATGAGTGTGTTCCAGGGGAAGCGGGCCCCAGGTCAGCAGAAGCTGCACCACCAGGACTAGTGCAAGGTGGGGATTCACCAGAGGGGTGCTTCTTGCCGAAACTTTCAGAATCCGCAGGGGTCTTGAAAATGTGGTGGAGGCCATCAAGTTCCACCCGAAGACCTGCCTGGTAAAGCATCCCATATTTTAGCCCTGTCTTTTGTAGAGTGCGTTTGACATCAATACATTTGCTATGGGCATCTTGAACCAATGGAGTGCAATCTGTATATAGCAAAATTGTGGATTCTTGGTATTGCAGAAAACCTTTGTCTCAAGCCGGTCATGGTGCAGTATCATGATCTCTAAAATTGAGGAGCCTGGCGATAATCTGTCAGGGCTGCGCCCCAAGGACCGGCCGGGGACCCAGCATTTGGTGTGCTCTTTTGACCGCAAAAGTATCAGGGAAGGACTTCCTGTCAAAAAGCTCTGCTAAGAGCGGTTCCACAAAGACATCCATTCGCTCCGAGTTCGTGGATTCCGATATGCCAGCTATTTGAATATTATTTTGGCGGGATCTTACTTCCAGGTTTTTTGTTCTTGGCTGCAGTAGTCTTGAGAATACGATGCACTCACTCAGCGCGCTTCATTGTGTCAGCATTACTGTCTTCGATTTCTGAGATTCTGCACTCTGCACCATTGAGCCTCACATTATGACGATCAAGCTATTCAGACATAGCATAGAAACGTTGTGTTAGGGTGTCAAATCTGGAATCAACAGACTTAAACATGACATGGAGTTTGTCTATTTTGCAGCCATGCACATTACAGGAGGGTCAGCCATTGTATGGTCTGCAGGACTAGTGGAATCAGAGGGTAAATGCTGACGGCGTGGAGATCTAGCTGGCTTGAAGGTAAGTTGTTTAAGTCTGGGTCACCACGTCCCATTGCAGTATGGACACTGTCACTGCCAAGGCTCAGAGCACTGGAGCCAGCCATAATAGTGAGCAGCACATAGAAAAGCAGCCAGACGCAAATATGCAGAGGAGTACAGCTAGGCAGCCGATGCAGTGGTGGCAGGATGAGGTGAGCTAACCAATAACACTAGATGGTGTCAGGCTCAGTAAGAGGTAGAGGAATTATTAGCACTCCTCACAATTGAATACAACAATGCAGGAAGTTGCAGGATCAGTGTGCATCATCAGGGGTGAAGAGATAATCAGCAGGCAAAAAATGAGAGGAGTGATGCCCCAGCTCCAAAGGCACCCCTGCTTGCACCTACAATATAGCCAGGGATAAGCCTCTGACCATTAAGAAGAAAATAGAGCAACACGGAGGCAAGGTTATTCTCAGGCCACAGCAGCAACAGCGTCGGGGCCAACCAGCATGTGCCTCCAGGCCAGCACAAGGAGACAGAGGAAGGAGAGCAGGAGATCGCCCAGCAGCATAGTAGTGTAGTGTACCCCCACCTATTTCACTTCTGACAAGCATGTAACCAGGTAGGTCAACAGAATGATGAAGGGCCACCGCCTGATGAGTAAGGCAAAAAGGCTTACCACCAGAGCTAGAAGCGTCTCCGCAAGGCCGCTACATAAGTCGGGCCCGGCATGTACCTGCGGCAGCATAGCGGGCCCGGGCAGTTCAAATTGGGGCCACGGACCAGAATCCCTTCTCCCAGCAGGCCGGATGAATGCATGTATTGCCCCAATTTGCTGCACCGCTGGCAGAACCCAGCCCAAGTCTCGGCAGTAGATTGGGCTTCGTCCGGTGACCTCTGATGAAACCCCTTGCCTCGATCTCCAGACAAGCCTCGGATCTGCCCTCAGGCCCATCCACGTGCCCTGTCTCTGTGGGGCCTCCGAAGGCCGCGTCAGACCACAACACGTGGTCCGCTGAAAGTAAGGTAGGATGGGTGAGGCATCCAGCTACAGCCCTGCATTCTGCAACCCCAGCAGGGTTAGGCAAAGCCCAGCAGGAGCGAAGCACCCATAAGTTAGGGGTGGATTGTTCAATGCGCGGGTATTGCGAGCTAAGCTCGACGGAGCTCCAATGAGGTGCGGCCATCTTGGTTGCCGGCTTGGCCATGCCCCATCTCCTCCACGACTACTAATCTGTTTTCATATCACACTGCACAATGGAGACCTCAAACTTATGGATGATGCCCTCCTGACCACAGGTGAAGATGACCCCTGCCTTTGAATATTACTGGAGTTCTCAGCTGCCTTAAACACACTCAACAACCCATCTTCATCCACATCACGGAGACTCAAATGGGATTTACTAGCAATGTCCTTCACTGGTTCTCCTCCTGCCACTGCAACCAACCAACAGCAGTTTATTCACTTGGGCACCTACAGATTCCTATCACATACAGAGTACCTCCAGGGTTTCATATTGTCCTCTGTCATCTTTGACTTCTACATGGAGCTTCTATGGGCTCTACTGACATATAATAGAATCAGAATTCACCAGTATGTTGCCAAAGTATGACTCTACTTGAAAGAATCCTTGAAAGTCTCCTCTGCTCAAAACAACAAACAACTCTACACTGTCAGCCCTTCAGCCAGATCTAGATGTCAAGTGTCTACCTGAAGCTGAATCCCACCAAGGCAGAATTCCTGTTATTTGCCAAGAACAACAAGCAATAAATAGTACACTTGTGGCTCAATGACATGAACCTTTTTAGCTTGCAACATCAACTTTCACTGAATACCATGGTACTTGGATTCACCCTGGACACCAATCTCATCTACAAGGAACACACTGCAAAAAACACATGCCTGGTACCAGCTTTCTCTTCTAAAGAAAGTGAAACTATTTCTTCCAGAAAGCAGCTTCAGAACTGTGGTTCAAGCTCTCACACTCTTGCATCTAGATTCTAGATGGTGGTAATGCCCTGCTCCATGGCCTATCAGACTCCCCAGTAGTTTCCATCTATGCACCTCTGAAACAAAATCCCCATGTTCATCAGGACCACTTCAATGCTGCTTAAATTTAGGAGAGTATTAAAGACGCACGTTTTTAGAGAGCACTACATTACAATGCAGAAACACTGCATTGTTGCTCCTAGAATGCAGCAAAATATCCTATCACTCGTCAACTCTATGCTTGCCTTCAGCCCTGTACAGCACTTGCTGCCTGTTGACTAGGTTCATGCTACACAAATATAACATACATGCAGCAGACTGTGGCAAGAAGAGTAGTAACATTTACAGTCCTGGAAGCAGGATTTATTTTCTTTTGTTGATGTAGCCAATAAAAAGTCTGTTAGGCAGGCAAATGAAGGCACCAGTATTATGAAGGAGTAAATTGGGAGGCCCAGCTGTACTTGTTGGATGAGGATACTTAGCCTGGCAATGTAGGGCTGTTAAACTGGCCAAGACAATTTCACAAACGCTATCCCAGATTAGAGCAATTAGATCTCTGGGACTAGTCTTCACCAAACTCTAGTAGGGTGGTCATTACCACTGTTTTAATTTGAGAACTGAATCCTATAAAAGGCTTAGAAGCAGGAGACAGAGTTCGGGGAATGTTTGAGTGTAAATGTTTTTTGACAACACAATCCTAACTACGTCCATGTTTTAGCAAATATTTGTCCATTGAAGCACAACAGTTTGGATGCTCTTAAATCAGGAGAACCAACCTTTGACTTCCAGTTACAGGCAAATCAATGTTACAGACTTTATAGAAGGTTCGCCAGTGCTTAATTTGAGCCGGTGGTTTCCGGTGCTTGGCACAGGCACTTAATTGTCAGCAACAGCTCTAATGACAGTCTGCACATGGTGCACAGTCAGTCTAATTTTGTGATCAGGACAACAGCTGTTTATTAATTCAATGCACAATAAAAAGTTACTAATACCTACCACCCAGACCGTTTTTCTAGCTTTGGGGACCTGGAACTGTTACAGTTTTAAGAGTGTGATGATTAGCAGTGTGTTGGTGCTGTCATTGGCAGCTCTGGCAGAGGCAATTGGTGGTGCAAGCAGCAGTAGCCTCCTGACAAGGGCCCTGGCACTTATCTTTTTTTTTTTTACAAATTAAGCACTGAGGATCACCTATCTTTACAGTGATTTTTTAAATTTTATGATGTGCAGGAATTTTGAGGGTTAGTTCTGCAAGAAACAAAACAAAACAAATAGCATGGTTAGGGACTAAAGGCTATTCACCTGGAAGAGGTGACCTTGTGCCTCCAAGCTCTGCTTGGTCATATTACTACTGGATTCCAAACATCAGAATCCATAAACTCACTCCATGACTCATTTTGCAAAGGGCAATAACAAAGTCAGAATTCTGCTGCTTATATTCTTTTAAAAAATAAGCGTTTATATGTTTATGTTTGAGCATAGCAAACACCAACAGAACGAACAAGAGCTTGCAGTCCTAATTCATTAACTCCTAGTTATTCATCTAGGTGAGATAAGGCCAAATTGCAGAGGCTCCTCAATGGTTTTAAATGGGGCTGCCTCTAAAAATGACCCTGGGTACAGAAGCCAATTTGGACCTCAAAATAAAAGTAATAGTGCCACCAATCATGCAGCTACTGTTGTCACCTAGGGGAGTTTTTATCCACCCTAGCTTTTGGTATATTATGTATCCTTAGCCAGCAGAAACATAGAAATTCTGTGGCACACAAGCAACATTGTCATCATGTCGTGTCTATTGGCATCAGAGCCAGAAAAGGTCAGAAATTGTGTGATTCCAAAAGGGAAAATATTTGAAAAAGTGCAAAGGATTATTGTGTTTCTATTTATATAGTGCTTACTATCCCTGATGAGGCATCCAATCGCTTGTTGGCGAGTAGCACAGTACTCCAGAACCCAAAAGGTTAGTGGTGGATTATTATAGGGAACTATGAGTGTAGTATTAGTATAAGGAGGTTTGAGTTCATTTGAGCCACAGACGTGAGTCTGCTAGTTGGATTGTAGAGAGTGATTGGGGGATAGAAAAGGGAGGAAAACCAGAAGTGTTAATTGGGAGATCATAGTAGTGGGTTGAGGTCTGGGATTAGTAAAGGAGGGCTGGAGGAGGGAATAGCCTGTCGAAAAGGATTAGGGAGAAAGAGAATCAGTGTATAAAAATTAGGTATGGGATGAGTCAAAGGAGAGATAACAAGAGGGAGAATTTAGTAGGGTTTGGGAGATCATAGTAGTAAACTGATGTTTGGGGTGCGCCAGGAGGTGAAGAGGAGGTAGGAGTCTAGGAAGGGTTCTTTTGCAGATCATAGTTGTAGAAAGGGTTTGGGATAAGAGAGAGTGAAGATTGAGGATACATTGATAGAGGTGCAGGGTGATGGTAGGACAGAGTAAAGCTTTCGAGAGAGTTTTTTTTCTTGTACAAAAGGATAAAACAATAAATAGATACATGATTACATAGTAAGGGAATATATGGGCAACAAATATAATATATTGAGATCTGTGTGTTTTGTTTTTGTGGCGTAGTGAGAGGAGATATTGATGTAGTGGTTTTCTGTGAAATACTTGTATGTGCAGTACTGCTGGTGAGTGGTATTTGAATAGTACAGGGGTGGTGATGTGTTTTGGAGAAGAGTATGTGGTGTGTAAGAGGAGATAGACAGGAGTTATGAGTGTTTGTGTTAGATTGGATCACTGGAATAGTTAATGTGTGTGGTGGAGTGGCATGTAAGGATTGTATGAGTGTGTGCCATTGGTAAAAAGAGGAGTCAGTGTAGGTGGATGGTGTGATGGCAGGCTGAGTATAGGTTTTGTCATGATAAAAGAGGATCTGTTTGGAACAAGTAGAGGATAGAGCTGGTGTTTTATTTGAACAGGGAGGGTGTGTCTGGATGCATTAAAGTTATGTATAATGTGGCTTTGTGTTGTGTTGGTGTTGTGTGGATGTGTTAGTGGTATAGGACAGAGTTGTGTTTTGTGAGAGAATGCAGGTGCCATAGTGTTGTAGTTTGGATAGAATTGTGTGCAGGTGTGGCTTGCGTGGTTTTGTAGTGGGTGTGTAATGGTTCAATACACATTGAAATCTGTACGAGGTTTGTCTGTGGTGCATGTGTAGAATGCCTTTGCTGATATTGTATTTGGATGGTGGCGAATGTGGAGGGCTTAAGTTAGTAGGTCGAAAGTTAAAACTGGGCAGCATCTCTGGCCCTAGGACCGACCCGCACAGGCCCAAAAGCAACTGCCCTTGTCTTCTCTGCCCAGCCCAAACAGGCAGCTGCCCTTGTCCTCTCTGCCCTGAGCCTCATCACGTGGGCTGATACGCCCTGAGCCCTATGCTTAAAATTTACCTATTGGCCAAAGGAACCCTAGTCCTAACCCTAGCAAATCAGAACTCTAACCCTAAACCCTAGAGCCAATGGGAGACCTGGCCGTATTAACCAATCACAGCCCCAGCCCTAACAGCCAATCAAAGCCAAATCCCTAAGTTCAATAGGAAACCCTAGCCCTTGTAGCCAATCAGAACCGTAGCTCAAACAGCCTATACAGCAACCCATCTGACAACAAGAACCACATACAACAACACTCAGCCTTTGTAGAATACACTGAACCAAGCTTTTTGTTGACATCTACAAAATTATTACACCTCATCCATGGCATCTGAGCACACTCATAAGCATGAAATACATCAGACCGGAAGTTGAATAGTAGTAAAGTAATTACACTACTAGGGCTTTAGGACCTACCCTGCTACTTATCCAAAAGCACGAAACCTCGTTAAGAAGATTTGGCTCAGACTCAAGAGTTTCTTTCTTACCCCTTAACTAAGCAGGATTAACCATTAGTGGCTTAAACTTAATGCCTAAACTATTTTTTAATAACTAGGACCATGTTACAATTTGTTGAGGTCCGGAACTGTTCCTTTGATGGAAATGTGCCTCCCAGTGAATGCCTGTGAATGACAGATTTCTGTTTACCTATCAGTGCTTCCAAGAAACTTAGTTGCATCCCCCTGTGGGCAGATTTCTGTTTACGACACATGTGGCTATTTGTGATTCTTTCTCCATCCCTGCCTGAGGTTATTACACAAATTTACAACCTATTTAAGACATTGACTTCTAGTGGAAAGAGGTTCCCTAGAGTTCATAAGCACAAGAGAAGAGTTAATAAGTGCATCATTCAATCTTACAACAAATGAGCCAGTGGAGCCACCATCCACGATTGCCACATAATCACAACTTCTGCCACCGTTTGATCTCTCCCCTCTCCGGTGGATAAAGTTAAAAACCTGGGCATACTGGTGGACAATTCATTGTCCTTCAAACCCCAGATTACTGCACTTTCTTCCTCCCTGCACTATACCCTCAAAACCATCAGAAAAATTTCCCGTATTTGGAGAAGGAGCACAGGAAAACTGTTGTTACTGGTCTAGTCCTTTCACGCTTGGACTATTGTAACAGCTTGATGTTAAACGCCCAGCAGAGTGTTCTTAATAAACTCTAATTATTGC
Source organism: Lissotriton vulgaris (assembly GCF_964263255.1). NCBI lineage: Eukaryota > Metazoa > Chordata > Amphibia > Caudata > Salamandridae > Lissotriton > Lissotriton vulgaris. The sequence continues at coordinate 264,709,495 of NC_141693.1, read as the reverse complement.
AAAATGCAGCTGCCCGCCTGATCACCGATACTCCCAAATTCGCATCGGTAGCTCAGGACATGGTGATCCTACACTGGTTGCCAATCCGTAAGAGAATTGCCTTTAAAGCGCTATGCATGGTCTTCAAGGCCCTACATGACATGGGTCCTAGATAAATGGAACTGCTCTTCCGTTGGCACAAACCAGCACGAACCCTGAGATCGGGGGAATTGGCTCTGGTTACGGTCCCCAGAGTTAAAAGAGCACGCTGGGGAGGCAGGAGCTTCTCCCTCGGGGCTGCAGAGGCCTGGAACAAACTGCCACTCTCTCTCAGACAATCCCAGGACCTGATGGCCTTTAGGAGAGAGCTTAAGACCTGGCTCTTTACCCATTAATCCCTTGCTACCCACTCATACTAGTTCAATTATGCCAGCGCCAGGACACCTCCGGGTAACAGAGCGCTCTACAAATGTGATAAATAAATAAATAGATAAATCTCTTCACAGAAGGGTTAATAGAAGGGCAGTCTGATTTCACAACAAAGGAGATAATGAATGTGTCATGCGATGTCGCTGGCCAAAAGGATCGCAGAACCATTGCACAATTTCACCATATGAATGAAGCATTTTTCAAGGCACCATCCGAACCAATCAATCCTGTGCTGATAGTCATCCAACAGAACACCAACATGAGCACCAACTGATCTGAACTCAGAAAAGCCAACATGAGCACGGCTATTCTCGTCACAGACGAGGCAAGGTGAGCATTCTGCAATCTTCCAAACTGTACCTGGTGGAAGTGCCTTCAGATCTTCATCACATAGGAGCCCATGGAAGCATTCTAAAAAACTAAACCAGAAGGGCTAATGTAAACATTATCTGATCTTACCAAAGAGAGGCTGATATGAGGACCAGTGGAGGCCTTACTCTCTCACATTGCAGGCGGGTTGACGAATACTTTGTCCAGTCTTCCAAAGAAGGGCCCAATATGTGCTATCAGCATTTGTGTAGCACATTTCTACTTTCTGTGCGTCTTGTAGCACTTGTGTAGTCTGAGCACCAATCTTTCTTTCCAGAAGATCGATAATGGAGTCGTCACCCTTTCTCACCACAGACGCCGGCGCAATCTCACCACAAAAGGCACCCCATGCAATCTCACCCTAGATGGGCCCATGTGACCTCTATCAAATCGTATCACGGGGGCTGTCGTCAGCATCTTCCACATTACTACAGAAGAGCTCATGGAGGCACCTTCCGATATCACTAAGGAAGGGTCGGAAAGGGCACCTTCCCTCGCTGCCGTCACCGCGCTAAACTGCTTGCTGCGCCATGGACGCCCTGGGGTTAAAGGCAGCCAGCTGCTGTCTCTGTGTTTGTCTGTCTCCCGCACGAGCCTTCCAGTGACTTCCATCACCTTCCCCCACCCCTGATCTTAGGAAAAAACCCATCAAAATAACTATTTTATGTCTCCAAATATGCAGATCATTTTCTTTAATGAAAGATGCTTGACGTCTGCGATCCAATTAATATGCAAATGTGGGCGAGGATTTATTTGTGACATTCTGTCTGGGTGAGAGAAAACAAAAAAGGCCTGTTAACCAAAACACTAATTGCTGTGACTGATTGTCACATATCATCATTTTCAATGGCTCTCCTCGGTCTGTGGCTGGAAGAGCTGGGGGCGCGCTCCAAGGAGACAGTTCCCGGTACCTGGCAGCGAGCTCTGCCCCTGCGCCCGTAACCTGGAGGTGGTGCGCGGGGCGCTGCCCTTCACGGGCGAGACGCACTAGCACAGAGGCAGGCTCGCGCGCCACACGCGCCACCCACACACGGCCGCTCCCGGCGCAGGTCACCTTCCACCGCCGCCTGCTAGGGGTGGGTAGACGCCCGCCCTCTGTTGCCAGAGCTGCGGGCACCGTCGAGCGAGGAGCTTCAGGTCTCCAGAGACCTAGCTGGCATCAAGCCTTCTGCTCCGACACCAACCTCATTCCCTGCTTATTTATGCACATCTTTTGGGAGGAGGTTTGTGTTTGAAGGTTTCATTTTCGCCACCTTTTGTCCCATGGCTGACAGGCACGTGGCTCGTCGTCAATCACACCCTAGACGCGCGTAACCATGTTATCCCCTTCTTTCAACACCCCACATTGGAAGTCCTCTTCTACCTGGGTTTAAAGTCACTCTGCTCACATTCAACATTTACTCTCATCACTCAGCTTCAGTGAGATGTACTCACACTGAGACATTCCTTTCTTGCCCTCAACTCTTCCTGTCTCCAGTCAGGCATTCTTGTCGCCCCCAAATACCTTCGAAGATGCACTACACCACCCATCACCATACGTAGCACACAGTGGCCACTGCCCTGCCATAATCAACAACAACCCCTAGCTCACCAGGCATCATCCACACAGTCCTCAAACCCCCTGAATAATTAAAGTAAGTCCCCCCTCTGAACTCTGCACCTATGGTCCAGCCTTTCTCCACAAACTACAGTGTTATCCTTAACACGCTGCACGGCCAATCCTTCTTCTCAAGCACTGCCATCAGCCTTAAAATTCCAACTACACAATCTGCCCTTCAACTCGGCCCACTAATCGCTCTTCATGGCTTCAGCCTCAGTCCGTCGTGCTTGTACTGCACCTAGCTTTGGGCGAGACCAAAAATTAAGAGGGGGAGCCGAGCCAAGGGTATGTCCATGAGTTGAGCTCATTAAAATATTTGGCATGTAAAAAGTGCAACAAACATCATGTAAAAATACGATACGCTGTCTTTAAGTTTTTTTTAATTGTGTTTCTTTAACATGCAGAAGCGTTTCACCTTAGTACTCCGATTATGTCAGTAGATTAATGGTTTATTAAAAGTTAGAGTTTTAAAACATGAACTGAGAAACATTCCTACACATGCTCTGATGACAATGCGGTTACTAACCTAAGAGGCAATTCAGCATTCATGTGTATTCTCTATGTGGCCTAGATTCTTATTGTAGACGGAGCACCATTATAGTCCATTAAATCAAACCCAAGAGCTGTTCATACAGCACACATCCTGATCTCACGTCATTGAAGGTGCAAAAATATATAATAATGAAATAAAAGGAGGTTCAGTAAAATAAAGTCTTTATCTTTGTTCATTTTATTTTGAGCAGTTTTACATAGCCCAAACATTGACCAAGGGCATACGAGCGTTTCATAACAGACACAGACGCAGAACCTTACACTTTTTTGGGGCACAGGGAGATTTGCCAGAATTCATAAGATGCTGAGCCAAGCGAGGCTGGGATTCAAATGTGGCTCCCGTATTCCATGGTCGACATTGCCTCCCATGAATCTTGGCTCATTGTGGGCTTCAGGTTCCAAGAGGATCACAAGCTGAGTCAGAGCCTGGCATCTGGAATGAACTTTCAATGGCTCGCCCTTTCTCTCAACATTTGATGCCTTCAGCACCCCATGTTCAGACAGCACCCTCGGCCCTGCCTTTACACACACTGCACTTCAAGATCTTCCTGTCCATTAACTCCATCCTGGGTCACCCCTCACTTACCCCTCATCCAAGTCCTTCCCTCGCCACAATATCCCAATTCAGCACCATCATCACCTTTACTCCCATCATCATTACACCCTCTCTCCCTTTTTCTTCAACCGTGACCTCTGAAAGTGCTCTTACACAACACAACCACCCCTTCCTTTTCAGCAACCTGGTACCGCTCTCATGCTGTCCATCAACCCCTCAGTTTAACCACCTGTGCTTCCCTCCCGACACCATCATTAACCTCCTCTCTGTCTACTGAATACCATTGCTTTTGCTACAGTACAATCTCTCCTCTGCATACACTTTGCTTCTACCCCCACACAACACACCTTTTCCCTCACAGATCTTCCTCTACTCCTAATGTTGCCACCCACACACTCTATCCCCATCAGCACAGCCATCCCCAGTCCACATGCACCCCAAGCCCCTATTATGCCCTGACATTGCAAACACTCCTTCAGCACCTTGTCTTTCATCTACGCCTGCTTCTCCTATCTACTCGCAACTTTCTCCTGGCATCACACTCTAGATCCCTCTTCTCCTGTTAAGCCTGCTCCTTTATGATCTCAGGGTTTCTCCTTTCACCGTAGCCTCAAACTTTCGACTCTTCCTAAACCACCTTCCACAACAGCAACACTCCTGAATCACTAACCCACCGATATCCTCCTGTCAAATCCCGCCCCTCCACTCTTGACATTTTCCATATCCAGTTCTTTAAATAGACAAACCTTTCTAATGTTAGGGCACTGGTGCTCTCCAATTAGAAATATCTGTGCATTTAAAACACTACCCATACCCTACTCTTGCAGAACACCAGTTCTTCCTAAATCGCAACCCACCTGCTAATAAATCCATCAGCACCAACTCCACCCATCACCCCGTCTACTATACCAAGACTGCCCTGCTCTCGATCCACCACCCTCTCAGCTTTGTCCCACTCTCAAGATCTCTCTCTGCTTGACCTGAACCAAGTAAACACCTGCCCACTGTATCAACCCTCCACCCTCTTCCATACCACCTCTGGTCCTGCTCAAGCCCACCTCTCTTGCCGCACCTTACTCATTACTATTTGCTTATCCGTCTCATACCATTGAGTCAACAACTGACCTATCACACTCTCCACCATGACAATTCTTCCACATGCGCACAGCAAAAACCTCAGCCATTCGCGTTTTTTATCTGAAAACCACCAACCTCCCTCATATTATCCTTTCACTACTTGCTCCTCTTCCTAATCCAAACTCTGCCTCAATGCCTCCAGACATCACCGCCCACCGTCCCACCATCTCATTCGGGCCCCCTGAATCCTCCAACAACCCTTTGCTCTCCCACCCATTCCTATTTTATCCTTTCCTCTTTCCTACAACAATGTCCCTTCTAGCTCCCCTCCCTGAGATGAAGGGAAGACAAAAGAAGGCGACGCCATTCTGGAGAGAACGTTTGAATAACCTCACAGGACTAGGCGACCACTCACAAAAGGGGCAAACTCACAATACAGCACTCAGGCTCTTCAAACACGAGGGCAACACAACAGAGGAAACCTAGACAACCATGGCCACACTTCCCACCTCCCAGAAAAGACACTTCAGAGCAAGTTCACAAGACCCAATAACCTTTGAGCACCTGGGTTGAGATGACCCAGAACTGAGGGTGTTATGAATCAAAGGAGCTAGATCAGAGGCCTGATGGCTAGACGATAAGACCCTTAGGTTCTGATTCCAAGTGGACCAGATATTTCCGACCTCTGCTCAAACCCATGCGCTCGGTAATTACTGTGTACAATAAAGTCCACACCCCCGCTATTTTTCCCCTGATGTATCTCAGCTGGTCATACTTAGGAAAATGTCTGGAAAACACTAGGGCATGCAGATTGTGGTGCAGAAAGCACCAAAATGTGCCAGGTAGTCTAATTTTAAAGTGATTAACTACTAAAATGTCATAATTATCACACCTGTTAACACCATCGCTGCTGCAGCAATTCCCCTCCTGTGCTGCAGATTGTTGATTTCCATTGTTCATGACGAGCTCAGCTCGTCATCAGCACAGCTCAACCGTGCCTCAGCATCGAAGACGCAGAGGCATTGGATTTTCACAGGTGCGATTATTACCGCATGTAGGGCAGAGTTCTCATAATCAAGGCCCTAGAAACCTAGACACAGTCCCTGCCAAAAAGACACTGATACGCACACATACACAAACACACATGGGATCAGAGGAAGGTCACAAGACTCTCTTCTGCACCCGTTTTTATCTATTTTTGAGTTATATGTAGTGCATACAAGGCCAAATGAGCAACTGAGTGTGTACCTAGAGCAACAGGGCAGGTAGTAAGAATTACAAAAGTAATCATGTAAGTTAAGAGTCAAAATACAGTGATGAAAATTGGATCACATTAAGCTGCATGTAAGATGCTTACATATTTTTAAGATATCTGGAGGTAAGCATGGGCGGAAAATCCGTTACGCTCGCGGATTTTGCGGATTTTCGGGAAATCCGCAATCCGCGAGATTTGCGAATTTCCCGCAAAATCCGCAAATCCGCGAGCAGCGGATTTTGCTCGCACTGCTCGCACTGTTCGCGTGAGTTCGCGCCCCGCGAATAAGTGCAAAATTGCAGAAATACGATCTTAGCAAAACTGAAAGTAACTACTTACCAGGTTCAAAAGTTCAGGCACATCATTAGTAGCCATTTCCTGTAGTGCTTCCTGAGGGGCCCCTCCAGAGTTCAGTTGCCAGTTGAAACTATTATGTGACCCTGCTCTGAACCTCAGAATAGTTACACATATGCCACAAAGGTCCTGAATTACAGCTAAGGGAGACAAGCAGGAGCCAGGCTGGAAGTTAAAATCCATTAATCAGCCCCTAATTCATTATTGTCAGTTGGGGCAGGGCAGGTGTTGTAACTAATTTTGCAACAATGAAAGCACTTAGCAAGTGCAAAAGATCACTAATCAGGGCGCACTAAGGAAGCAGGTGCCAGCTAAAAAAATATTCTGTGACACATTAATCAGCCCCAAATTAATTCAGGTCACTTGAGGCAGGGAAGGTGTGCTTTGCTTTGCTGAAAATAATGTACACTGGACAACCAGAGGGTGTGGTGATGAAACAGAGGGTGGCATGGGTGGGCCAGAGGGTGGCATGAGTAGTCAGAGAGTGGCAGTGGTGACAGAGAGTGGCAGTGATGAAGAAGAGTGTCCCAAACAGGCTGGACACGTAGAAACAACAAGTTCGCAAAACTTGCGACCCGACAGGTAAGTTCGCAAATTGCGAAATTGTAAAAACCCTCGCGAACTGGCAGAAACACGGGCGAACACAAAAAAAAAAATCCGCAAATTCGCGGGAATTCGCGGATTTTGCGGATTGCGAATCCGCAAATCCGCAAAATTCGCGGATTGCCAATCCGCAAAATCCGCTCATGCTTATCTGGAGGGCTCTGTGGATCAGTCAACCAGATTCAGAGAAAGATTACAAGTTCAGGGAGATTAATACAGATCATTTGTAGGACAGGTAATGAGAGTTCTAGTCTACAGTACCATTATGTATCTACCATCAGTTGAGAAGAGAGTACCCTCGGTGAGACTACACACGACCTGTCCGACCAAAGCACCTAGTGCCAGACAGGAGGCTGCACGACAATTAATGCCCAATGAGTAAACTTCAATGGACCTTCTCACCACTTGCAGACAAAGCTGCAACTGACACCAGAATGACGAATGCTGAACTGTACATTAAAAGTGTTACATACCACTGCACCAGCAGCCCTTTCTTTCCACACACTGAAATAACTGCTGCACCATGGGATGTTCAATTTCACACAAAGAATCCTTCCCCTTCTATCTCAACACACTGACTGCACTGACGGGTCGTCCTCAGTGCTGCACCCCTCTCCTCACACCACTTCACCGTCTCTCTCCACACCCTGCACAGGTTCAGTGAGGTGGTGCGGGACAGAACAAAAGAACAAAACCGTTTTGGTCTGCATGTATTAGTGAAGGTGTCAACAAGGAGAGCCTATCTGCAAGTACCTTAGCCAAAATCTTGCAGTCGGTATTGAGAAGGGCTAGCCGTCTTTAGGAGCTTAGGGTTCTGAGTCTCTGCCTGGCTTAGTTAGTAAAATATAAAGCAGCTTCACGAGGAGAAGCTGGGAGACAGGATGTCTCTAGTGCTTCAGCATACAGAGCATACAGGCCCCACCAGCAACGGAGCATAAGCTTTAGAGAACTCCGCTGGCAAGCCATTCAAGCCCGGAGTCCAGCCTGTCGCCAGTGAACGTATTGTCTGATGTACCTCAAAGGGTGTGATGGGTTTGTCCAGTTCCTGCTTCTGCTCTGGTGTAACTGTTGGTAGTGTCACAGCAGCCATAAAAGAGGAGACGTACTTCAGGGTCGCTAATGTTTGCGAGCGATACAAGGATGCGTGATGGCAGGTCAATTCTGCATGAATGTCACATTGCGAGTGTAGTAGCGTACCACTGGCTGAGCGTAGGTTGCAATCTGGCCGCTAGAGCGATCCTGGTGGATTTCCCAGGCAAGTAGGGAGCCTTCTCTATCCGCCACAGCATAGGTTTTGGCTGATGAGCTGCATAGTCGTGGCAGATTAATCTTTTCAGTAAAGCTGCACGTTCAGTGTGTGCATCTGTCAAGCACTGTCTCCCAGTGGGGCTACTTTTCGCTGTCATTTAAAACCTCAATAGTTTACGCTCTACTCGCGTCAGGTCTTTATCTAACACTTTGCGAATATGCCAAGTCAAGTCAAGGCATGTACCACGTAACGTGACTTTAAATGCATCCCATTCCATTGAGCATGTCCGCCATGTCAGTGTTACTATCAAAATCGTCTGCAATAGCTGTGTTTACAGATGCACGGATCGGGGGGGTCTTCCAGGGCAGATGGCTGTAATCACCAGGTTGAGATCGGAGGATGTGACGTAGTCCATGATAGCTGTACATATTGTCGGTTATGATCCAAATGTGTACGACCCACATAGCCATTATGTGTGATGTGCTGTGTGACCTCTTGTGTGCCTACTAGCCTATCTATCCTGCCATGTAATGCGCGTGGCGCGAAGTACTAGGAATAAGCATGGGCGGAAAATCCGTTTCGCTCGCGGATTTTGCGGATTTTCGGTAAATTCGCAATCCGCGAGATTCGCGAATCTCCCGCAAAATCCGCAAATCCGCGAGCAGCGGATTTTGCTCGCACTGTTCGCACTGTTCGCGTGAGTTCGCGCCCCGCGAATAAGTGCAAAATTGCAGAAATACGATCTTAGCAAAACTGAAAGTAACTACTTACCAGGTTCAAAAGTTCAGGCTCATCATTAGTAGCCATTTCCTGTAGTGCTTCCTGAGGGGCCCCTCCAGAGTTCAGTTGCCAGTTGAAACTATTATGTGACCCTGCTCTGAACCTCAGAATAGTTACACATATGCCACAAAGGTCCTGAATTACAGCTAAGGGAGACAAGCAGGAGCCAGGCTGGAAGTTCAAATCCATTAATCAGCCCCTAATGCATTATTGTCAGTTGGGGCAGGGCAGGTGTTGTAACTAATTTTGCAACAATGAAAGCACTTAGCAAGTGCAAAAGATCACTAATCAGGAAGCGCTAAGGAAGCAGGTGCCAGCTAAAAAAATATTCTGTGACACATTAATCAGCCCCAAATTAATTCAGGTCACTTGAAGCAGGGAAGGTGTGCTTGCGTTGCCACAATAATGTACACTGACTGGACAACCAGAGGGTGCTGTGATGAAACAGAGGGTGGCATGGGTGGGCCAGAGGGTGGCATGAGTAGTCAGAGAGTGGCAGTGGTGACAGAGAGTGGCAGTGATGAAGAAGAGTGTCCCAAACAGGCTGGACACGTAGAAACAACAAGTTCGCGAAACTTGCGACCCGACAGGTAAGTTCGCAATTTGCGACATTGTAAAAAACCCTCGCGAACTGGCAGAAACCCGCGCAAACACACAAAAAAAAATCCGCAAATTCGCGAGAATTCGCTGATTTTGCGGATTGCGAGTTCGCAAATCCGCAAAATTCGCGAACGCGAGATTCGCAAAATTCGCCCATGCTTAACTAGGAATATATCTTAGTCAAAGCGTTGCTTCTACACGAGTGCCAGGGAGCAACATGTATGTGCACTTGTGAGGATAGGATAGAGACCGAGCTGCTGCAATAAGAAAACAGAGCTATTGTGTGAGTATAATCGGAGTATACAAAACAATACTACAAAACAGAACATCACAAATACTAGAGGAGCGAAATACCAACCGGGCACCCGCCCGAACCAGGGCTGAATGTACATATACCCACCAACTAAAGCGTAAATGCGAGGGGGGAGAAAGCCAACAGGTCTAACCCGCTATGAACGCCTTTGCTTACATTGTATATGGCCTCTGTCGGTATTAGTATATGAACGACAGTTTACATGCTCCGTTATAGGCTGTGGGGGACCATCACAGGGGCAACACTCAAGCATTTGGGTGATGTATTATTCAGTGGGAATTCCATTAATTCATCTGTTATATTGGGAATTAAGGAGGAAGCTCACCTAAGGTAAGAAGGTCAGCTTTAGGTGCAGTCATGTTTAGTCAAATGATATCTTCCGATGTCTGCGGCGTCACCTCTGGTGGAGACAACAAATCCAGCTGGGATGACCATGTTGCAACTCAATTATCATTGCTGGAGGAATTAATCAAATCCATGTCAGGGCTTTGGCATTGTAACATCTCTGTAATTGGAGCAGCTTGTTTCAACACTTGGTGGCGCTCCGCAATCATTTGCTCCAGGTCTGAGGCGGCTCCAGACAGAGAGGTCCTTCTTGTTGCAGCTTGGCGTCTGCGGCGCCTGGTCTGCACACCCAAAGTTGTGTCTCAATGTCTGACCTCGTCCTTCGAGCAGCATGGGGTCCATAATTCTCCAACCAACCCCACGTGTCCTCCGATGAATCAAAGAAATGTGTAAAGCCGGCGGCCATTACCACAGAGTCTGGCTGGCTAAAGCAGCGTGTATTTCAGGTTTCGTTCACAGAGCATGCTTTTCACCGCAGGGAAAGTGCTTCGTCATTTTTGGACTGCTGCGGTGTAGTCCAGGAAAAAAAGGATGCATGAGCTTCCCACCATTACCTCTGTGAGCTTCCTTGCCTCACGTAATATAGTGTCCCTGTCATGGAAGTGCAACACCTCAAAACACCATAGGTCTGGGACAGGAGCCAAGCAGTTGACGCCATGCTGGAACACAGTGAGTACATTCAATAGTGAAATACAGAGAGCACCTCTGGGGGCAGTAGGTTGCACTGCCAACTTTCAACGTAAGTAATGGCATCTCGTCCTTCTGACTGTTCTGGCAGCCCCTCTATACGTATATTATTCCTCCTTGATCACCCCTCTGCATCCTCCGCTCTCTGTTCCAACATGTGCACCCGATCCATCAACATCTTCAGTGAGGTATCCATGTTCCGCAATGCAGGCTGGAGATCTTCACAGATTCGCTCCGTAGATGTGACTTTGTCTGCAAGTTTGCCGTGCTCTGCCCTCAGCAGCATCAGGTCAGTGACAACACTATCTAACCTGGATTCCAGGAAGGTTCTGGAATTTTATATAGAAGTCAGTAGAGTGTCATATTTGCTTTCCATGGCCGCTGACAATCCCGGGGCACCGGAGCCTGCAGCATTTCCATCTGACGCGGTATGTGCCCGCCGCTACGCGCAAGGGCGCTCGGAGTTGTAGACCGTAACTGACCCATATCGAATGGTGTGGGGTGGCAATGATACCTCTAGCACGATCCCGCGTTGTACGAGTCTGGCGGGGGGGAACAACCTTCATAACGCAACTTTTAGCACGCAGTGCTATTACAACGCAGACTTTAAAACGAAAACCATTACAACGCATTACACTGGGGGGCCCTTTAGGATAGGGAATAGTTTTAATTTACTATCCAACACCTTCCCTAGTGTCCACGGGGACTGGTGTTGGAATAGTAAATTAAACTATTCACTAGCCAGCACCCCCCAGTGTAATGCGTTGTAATGGAATGCATTTTAAAACAGCAATGACTAGAGGTGTAAGCTATAGCAGGGTAGGGAGATCAAACTGCCTATTTGTGGCACAGAGCAATCATTGTCTGTGGCTGTGACTAAACACTGCATGCAGGGGGAAATCAGAGCCTCATGTTATGTTATGGACATTTATAGCGTGCATAGATACTCGAAAAGTGTCCCGGGGCAACACCAAAATAAGAGCTGAGGATCGACGGATCATTAGATAAAAAGCAGAGTCTTCAGCCGTTTACTGAAGAGCTTCGGGTCCTGGATGCTACGAAGGTCCAGAGGATGTAAATTCCAAGCCACTGCTGCCTTGTAGGCCAGAGAGCTGCCACCCATTCTCGTAAGGCGAAAGCGTGGGATGACTGCCAGAAGTTGCGCCACTGAGCGCAACTGTCTCAAGGGTACATAAAACTTAAAACGTTTCCTAAGGTATACAGGGCCAAATGAGCCACGGTGAGGGCTTTAAATGTTACTCTTTCAACCACAGGATGCCAGTGAAGATCGTGCAGGTGTTGCTTTATACTGCATCTCCCCGAAATGTTAAGTAGAGACTTTGCTGCAGCATTCTGAACTACCTGCAGTCTCTTCAACTGGTACCCTGGCAGGCCAATATACAAAGTATTCACATAATCAATGCGCAAAAGGATCAAGGCATGGGTAACCATTTCCTTGGCTGCCCTAGGGAGGAGAGGGAGAAATCTCCTGAGTGATTTAAGGGTGCCAAAACACTGCACGCTAGCTTCTTTATATGTGTGGATAAACGGAGATCTTCGTTGAACCAAATTCTGAGGTTTTTGGTGGGATGACCCACGGAATTGGGCAGTGGATAGTCATCCAGCCAGTGAGATTCCCTAAACTGAGAAGGAAAGGTCCCAAACAAGAGGATCTCTGATTTGTCCTCATTGCACATAAGCTGCGCAGAGAGGAGCCATTGAAAAACGGCCTTAATGTAAGTTCTAGCTCGAGCAGGGGATGAGTCATTATTGTTCCATGTAAAGAGGAGCTGGGTATCATCGGCACATGCGATGATCTTAGCGCCCAACTCCTCCACCAGATGAATTAGCGGGGTGACATATATATTAAAGAGGAGGGGGCTCAAGGTGGAGCCCTAAGGCACTCCAGTAGTCACCATTTGAGGGGCAGATGAAGACGGGGGTAGCCAGACTCACTGCGATCTGTATTCAAGGAATGATTTAATCCAGTTCCAAGCAGACCCAGAGATACTGATATCCGAGAGGCAGGTCAGTAACAAGGAGTGAGGCACAGTATCAAAAGTCACAGAGAGGTCTAAAAAAATCAGAGCCGCTCTGCCACCATCACCCAAACACTCCCAGATTGCTTCTGAGATTTCGACAAGGGTCGTCTCTGTACTATATGAGGCTCTGAAGCCCGGGGCGTGGCTTGGACGCCGATCGGGATGGCGGCGTGAGCTCGCAGCTCCGCGCGGAATCCCGCTAATTCTCCTGTCTTTGGCATCCTGGGTGACCCGAGGTCGACGCTCCTGCCCTCTGAAGGGTGAGGGGACAGCCGGGCACAGACGGAAAGTTGCTAGGGGACTGCTGGCCCCGAGGAGACCGAGTTGGACGACGGCTGAGGTGTTGCCGAGAGTGAGAAGAAAATGGCGCCGATGAGGACGGGCAGCCCCGGACACCAACTTTGAGCCGAGTTGTCGCCGGCTGGCGAGTGGCCCTGCAGCCGATAGACCGAGACATTGGGGACAGAGGCGCCAGCTCCTGAGATCGGGGAACAGTGAATCGCCCCGCCCGGGCATTGTGGTCCCTCGCTGGCCGCCATCTCTGTCTCCTTCTTCCCCCCTCAGGCTTCCGAGGGGACCGGCGGAACAGTGCCCGCCACGCTGGCCATTGGTCCTGAGGGCATCGGTGGCGGCGCTTGACCCTGCTCAGTGTCAGGTAGTTCGCGCCGGACTACGAGCGCAGAAGCTGGTCGGCTTGCTGGCCTGTGACGCAGTATCCTGAAATGGCGGCGGCCGGAGGGCTGGTGGCCGAGGAGCGCGCTGAGGGGGACCTGGCGGCGTCGTCCCGGATGGGCGAGACTCCCCCGCCGGAGTTGGATCAGGAGCAGCGGCTGCACCGACGTCTAGACGCCATACTCGATGAGATCACCTCGACCAAGGAGGCGCTGCACCAGGACATTGCACAAGTGGCCACGGGACTGGGGCTTCTGCGAGCTGACCATGTGAAGCTGGCAGATAGGGTCAAGGACCATGATCAGTTGCTGTTGGACCTGAAGCCGTCGGTGGTGACCGCAGGACACAGGATAACGGACATCTTAGCCCGGTTGGACTCGCTGGAACGACGGGCGGAGGATGCAGAAGGCCGCAACAGGCGAAACAACGTGCGGGTCGTAGGCCTGCAGGAACGAATCGAGGGGGAGGATGCGGTGGCCTACATGGAGAACTGGTTTCGCACAGTGGTGGCACCGGAGGGGCTTACTCCTTTCTTTACTCTGGAGCGAGCCCACAGGGTGCCTGCTCGCCCACCAGGGCTTGGCCGCCCCCCCGACCGATGGTGGTGCGGCTCCTCCATTATAAGGACAGGGATCTCCTCATCCAGCGGGCTAGGATGTCGGGCCCGTATGAGGTGGAAAACAGCAAGGTCACGATCTTCCCGGACTACACTCAGGCGGTCCAGAAGAACAGGGCATCGTTCCTAGCGGTGAAGAAGGAGCTCCGGGAGGAAGGCATCCAATATTCCTTGCTCTACCCGGCCAAGCTGCGGATCATACTTGACGAAACTACGCACTTTTTCCAGACCCCAGACGAAGTTTGGCAATGGCTGGAGTCGTATAGAGCGGGGACGGACAGGTCACATAAAAGTAGGCGAGATCAGCCTAAGCAGCCCCGGATCAGGCAATCGCAGCGCATTAGGTCACGCAACAGGCGCCAGCGGGGGAAACGGGAGGCTCAAATGGCTGCGGAAAAGAGAGATGCGCTCTCAGCGACGGCGGCCATCACGGGGTCTCAACAGAACAGTGACCGGGTGGAAACGGACTCGGGCGGAGAAGGCAGCAGAACGGGAGAAGACCTCTCAGAGGCGGAAAGCTCGAAGGGGCCGGTGGTGACCCCCCAGACTTCTGATGGAATATTTTGCGGTTGAGACTGTGATGGGGCTTGCTCGAGTCCTACTGGTAGGGCGGTATCCTGTTGGTGATGAGTGGGTTGCCGGGGGGGGGCTGAGCGCTCAGTAGGGGATGAGGGCGCGGGGTGCGGGCTCCGCTGGCTGGGGTCGGCGATAACTCACCCCCCTTGGGCCCTTAAGGCCTGCTGTGGTGGAGACCACAGGGTAGGAATATGGGTAGTTGGTTCGAGGTTTGGATTGGGGCTGACATTGGGTTTGTAGGCTCTGTCCTGGGGAGTGGGGTTTGGGGTGTTTTTTTGTTCAGGGTGTGTTCTGGGGGGGCAACTGCTTTGGAAGGGATATGAACTTTTGTTATTTGGATCGGACTGCTCGATGTTGGTATGGGGACATTACCTAACCTGAAATGGCTGACGTGGAATGTCCAGGGCCTGCGAACTATGGTTAAACGCCACAAAGTACACGCATACCTGGTGCGAAGAGGGGTACAGATTGCTATGCTGCAAGAAACCCATCTGACTAAAAAAGAGTGCGCTGCGTTGCAAAAAAGATGGCGGGCCAGGTGTTCGGCACCACTTACTCAGCATATGCCAGGGGGGTGCTGATTTGGGTGAGAGCGGGGATACCATTCCAGGTGCTGAATCAAGTGGTGGACCCTGATGGTAGGTTTGTAGCAGTGGAGGGGAGGTTGTATGGAAGGGATGTGGTTCTCAGTTGTGTGTATGCGCCAAATACTGATCAGGCTCGATATTTTGATGGCCTCTCTGGGTCCTTGGCTTCTTTCCTGGCGGGCCCGATAGTTTTAGGGGGGGACTTCAACTCGATTACGGATGTGGCTCTGGATAGGTCCCATCCCCCCCTAGTAGACTCCCCGGTGCGCAAGTTGGCCATGCACAGGAAGGATTGGCAGGACAGTTGGGGGTTGCTGGGTGTATGGCGGGAGCAGCACAGAGACACCAGGGATTATTCCTTTTACTCTGCTCTCCACGCGCTGCATGTGAGGATAGATTCGGTGCTCTGTAGTGGGTCCCATTGATCTCTCATACGGAGTACTTGGCCAGAACCATCTCAGATCATAACCCCCTCTTGGTACATATCCAGTGGCAGCGGGAGCGCTCGGCGATACCAACATGGCGGCTTCGGCCGGAGACGCTAGAGGACTCAGTATTCCATGACGCTGTCCAGCAGGGTATCGGCCGTTACTTTGATGAGAATGAGGGCACGGCCGCGAGTCGGTCCACTGAATGGGATGCAATGAAAGTAGTGGTGAGAGGGGTATGTCTGGGTAGGTTTTCGAATGCTCGCACGACTGTGTTGAATGCACTTATGAAAGCGGAAGAGACTTTGAGAGATGTGGAGCGCCGCAGGCCGGCCAGCCCGGATTTACAGACCCAGCTGTTGGAAGCGAAGGAAGTGGTCGCCACCGAGACGGAACGGTTGAGGTGTTACGACTACAGGCAGTACACTATTAGAGCGCATGCAGAGCGGGACAGGGTGGGCACACTCTTGGCCAGGCTTGCTAACCCGGAACTTAGGGGTTGCCCGATCCTTAGCATTTACAACGCACAGGGAGAGATGGTGTATTCCCAGGCAGCGGTGTTGGAGTGCTTTCGGGTGTATTATCAGGAATTGTATCAGAGTCAGCTGGGAGTGGAGGTCCAGGACATAGCGGAGTACCTAGGGGCGAGGCAGCTACCGGTCCTAGATGAAGAGGACGCGAAGAGGTTGGGTGGCCCGATCACGCTCACTGAAATACGGGTGGCTATTAAACATATGGCTCGTAATAAAACGCCTGGGGTAGACGGGTTACCAATAGAATTTTATCAGCAGTATGTCGATAGTTTGGCCCCCAGGCTCCTGGTGGTGTACACAGAAGCTTTTGAGACAGGAAGCTTGCCTGGGTCCATGCGTGAGGCCTTGATTGTCCCGCTCCTGAAGCCTGGTCCTATCGCCCGCTGTCCATGTTGACGGTGGATTACAAGATCCTGAGCCGGATATTGGCCACCAGACTGGCCCCACACATGACGGGCCTGGTGCACAGGGATCAGGCTGGGTTTATCCCCACGAGGAGCACGGCGCTGAATATTCGCCCCCTGGTGGGGATAATGGACGCCATCTTGGATGGGGACGGGGCTCAAGCGGTCCTGTCCGTGGACATCGAGAAGGCCTTTGACAGCTTGGAATGGACCTTCCTGGATGGAGTGCTGGAGAGGTTTGGCATGGGTGAGGGGTTCCGCCGGTGGACGAAGGTCTTATATGCCTCGGCGACGGCGCGGGTGCGTTTGGGTGGACTGGTGTCTGCGGCATACCCGGTGGGTAGGGGCACGAGACAGGGGTGCTCCCTTTCCCCCTTACTGTTTGCTCTGGCGATGGAACCCTTGGCGGTCCATGCGAGGTCGGGTGACAAGTATGCGGGAATAACCAGCGGCGGGCAGCAACATCACATATCGCTGTATGCGGACGATCTACTTCTGTATCTCGATGATACGGCGCGGCCCCTGGAAGGAGCGATGGACCTGTTGTCGGAGTTTGGCCGGCTGTTGGGACTTAAGGTCAACTGGGCGAAGACCTGTGTGTTCCCGCTGAGAGCGGAATCGCCCAGCCCTGTTCGTGACTTGGGGGTGCTCTGGGAGCCATCTTGCTTCACTTATCTGGGAGTCCGCATCTACCACGCGGCCGCGGACCTATTGGAGGGCAACATCGGTCGGTGCGTTCGGGCGCTGAGGGGCAGCATGGCCTTCTGGTCGACCCTCCCGCTGACGGTTCTGGGTAGGATAGCTCTTTTAAAAATGGTGGCGCTCCCCCGCTTCCTGTATTACTTCCGGACGTTGCCTATCTGGATTCCTCAGGGGATCTTTAGAGACCTGAGGACGATGATTATTGGGTTCCTATGGGGGCATGGCCGCCGTAGAGTGGCGCTGAGCACGCTGCTTCGCCCCAAGGTCGAGGGGGGCATGGCTGTACCCGACTTTGAGCTATATTATTTAGCGGCGCAATTGCAGGTCCTCACGCAGAATGTGGCCAGGGTGTTTAGGGGGCCGGAGGCGGATAGAGAGCAGGGGATACAACGCCATGTGTTGTCCTACATCGTCATGCAGCAGAGACTTGAGTTGCGGGGCCTCACTATGGAGGAACGGACACTCAGGCTGTGCTGGCAGAGGAGCCTTAGGAGAGCGAAGGCGACACGGCCTTATGCGCCAGAGATCCCGATCGGTATGCTGACGGCCTTGCCGCACGGGGGTGACTGGTCCCCATTGCTGGATTGGGAGGAGGCGGGCCTGCAGGTGGTAGGAGACCTGTACATCGATGGGGCCCTGGTACCCTTTGAGGTGCTTCGGGAACAGTTCGGGCTGCCTGATGGGGGGTTTCTCCTACACGCGGCGGTGGTGGCGGCTATACAGAAGCACTGGAAAGGGGGGCTCATGGAACTGACCACGACTATGGCGTGCCAGTATGTGGTGATGGCAGCGGGCACGTTCAAGGCTGTGACATGCCTCCATAATAGGATGCTGAACGAGGGACTGGAACCGCTCCAGGGGCTCAAGGCTAAATGGGAGGAGAGTGTGGGCAGACCCACCCCAGACACGGCGTGGAGTCACATCTTGCGGCGCACGTGGAAGGGCACGAGAAATGCGCGCTTCCAGCAAGTGCATTTCTATGTGCTCCATAGGGCCTACCTGACCCCCGAAAAAATACGGTGGTATTTCCAGGTACAGGACGCTCGGTGCCCGCGGTGTTCGTCTCTAGGAGCGGACATGGATCATTTGCTCTGGGGGTGCTCGCATTTGGAGGCCTACTGGGCGGAGGTGGGGGACCTCTTAAACGAGGTGACCGACAGGGAGGTGGACTTTGATATGGCGGCGTGCTTGCTGCTCTGGTTCCCGCACACTAAACACACCAAGGTGACGAGCAAATTTATTGATCTGGGTCTGATACTGGCGCAAAGAGACTGGAAGTCCAGGGGCGGGCCGTCACTGCGGAGATGGAAGAACGAATTGCTGCGGTGGTCTGAATGCGAGATGAAGCAGGCGGTCAAGCTTGGTAATGAGAAGGCTTTGGATGCAGCGCGTGCGTGGGAGTTGGTGGTGCAGGCTTTGCGCGATTCTTTGGTGGAGGATGAGGAGTGAGGGAATAGGACCAGCGGACACTGCGGGGCAAACGAACACAGAGTTGTCATTGACACTGTAGTGGATCCATCCAACACATCAGCACGAAGCACACACCATTAGCAGTTGCCGGGGTGGGGACATGGGGGGGTTGTTCAGTGGGAGTTTGGGGTAGGTCGGCAGCCGGGAAGCTGGTTGTCTGCTAGGGCGACTTCGAGTTAAGTGGGTCAGTTAGGTACAGCGCGGAGCTAGAAATGGTGGGGAGGAGCGGCCGGGTGTGATAGGCTCCACAGCACTCGGGGTGGGCCCTGGACCGGACAGTAGCATTGATCACGCAAGCGGAATGGCTGACGAAGGTATTGTTGAGGGTGGGGGGGTAAAATGCGGATACGTAAAACGATCTTTCGACCATGGTCCCTATGGGACGCTCACCGTGATGTTTTCCTACCAAGTAGAGTATTATGCCGCCCGGCCTCCGGGATGCGGGCTAAATGGCTGTGTATGATATACGCTTTACTGTTGATCGGGGGGGATGTCACGAGTGGACTGGTTGACTACTTGTATTCTGTGGTTTCTAACTCTGCAATAAAAACAAATTAAAAAAATAAATAAAAAATGAGGCTCTGAAGCCCGATTGGGCTGAATGGAGCAGGCCAGAACCTTCAACATAGTTGGTAAGCTGTTTGTTAAAAGCTTTCTCACAGACTTTCGCCATGGCCGGGAGGAGAAAAATAGGGCAGTAGCTAGCCGGGATAGATGGGTCCAAAGAAGGTTTTTTCAGCAAAGGCAAAAGTTTGGCCTGCTTCCAAGCTAGAGGAACTGTACCAGTCTGTAGGAACATGTAGATCAAAATATTAACCTCTGGGATCACCACCTCTGCAACTGAAGCCAACAACCTGGCCAGGCAGGGGTCACCAGAACCAAACAAGCTAGCAGAACAACAAGTACCCCCTGCCCCGTGACATCCCGTCGCCAGACACCTCAAAAACTATCCTCAAGTTCACCCATTCGTTACCATGCATGGCCCCATCAAATGCCCTAGACGAGGTTCAAACACTTCAGGCCTAGCAGGAAAACAGGTAGCAGTACACAAATGTTGTTGATTCAATGCTGGCTGCGAAATCATTAATGCAGTGAGTACTTGGCACAGAATGACCCCCGGGCCCCACTGCTGTGCCTCGACCTGTTGCAGCAGTCCACAATCTTTTCATAAGCGAGAACCACCATCAGGCATCAGTGGCCCACATGCTCACAATGAGACAGTTACGAAGGGTGTCGCATGTGAGGCAACCATGCGGCACCACCTCCATACAAGCAGTCCAAAACTCCCAGTCAGGCCAACAGAGACCGGTGGGCCTGGGCCTGACATGACCCCTGGGTCCTGCAGCAGTCCAATCAATGGAAGGGACACAGTTTAGCTGTGACATCGCGCCCTGGTCTTAATTAACGGATCCCTGCTGCATAGTGTCCCAATATGTCTCCACAGCACATGAACAGGTGCAGCCAGCAGTTTTGATCAGGCCCTCACCAGTTCCAGCTCCACCAGTTCTGTGGTGCAAACTGCAGGATGTCCCTGGGGACCGCAGCTCACATGCATGGTGGCTGTGGTGTAACTGCCGATGGGCCCCAGATGTCTCCGCCACAAGGCCCTGGCCTAGCATGACCCCAGAGCCTCGCAGCAGCACACGCGTTAAGCCTCAACAACACCTTTAGAGTGCAGCATGGACCGGGTCAGGCGGCTGGCTCTGCGGGTTGGCCTGAGCCCGATCCAGCCCCCGGGTCCGGCCCGCCACCATCCACAGTCAAGGTCACAGGCTCACCTGTCTCCACGATGCCAGGAAAGCCCCTGGAGCTTCCGCAAGATTAATCAGGACACCCGTGGGGGAGGCCTCACTGCATCTCAGCCACCACAAGCACCAGGACCCCTGTATCCCACACAGCTCACCGCTGCTCACCAGTCTCAAGCGTCCTCCGCCATGCAACAGCAGTGTCCACCGTAGCAAATAGGTCACCAGCGGGGGGGGGTCACCAACCACAGCGTACCCAGTTGTCACTCTCGGTGCACCATCCGCTGGGGAGGCAGGCACGAACCCCACAACACAAGAGATCAGGCCGCAGTCGGCGGCATTCTCACCGATATCGCATGCCTGTCAAAGCGAATCCCCTCCCGGCATACAAAGTATGGATTAGAGAGTCTGCACAGGGCTCAGCATGTTCAGATGGCTGGCAGAAGCATAGATAATTGATGGATAATGGGGTATAAGCGTGGAGTCTCGTTAGAGTGCGTCCGCCATCTTGCTCCTGTTGGCCACGCCCCCAGACAACATCCTGGGATAGCTAATACCGACATCTGAGATGTCTCAGCTGTAGTGGAAGAGAGGAGGGTCTCTGTGCTGTCAACCGGAGGGAGGGGCAGACAGGTGAAGAAGAAACAGGCCTTCTTACCAGAGTGTCTGTTGCTTGAAAGAAATGGAAATGTACCCATTAGGTTGATCTGTAAATATGAAGGCTTCTTGGGAGCCAGTAGTGGCTTTAATTGAGGGAGTCACTTGAAGAGTATTCTTTTTTAGAGGTATTTAAAGGTGACCTAATGAGCTGTGGAGTGTGTCCTTTTTAGGGACAGGTAGAAACATTGTTTACTCCAGGTACAGTTTACATATTACTCAGATCTATACTATGGAAGCGCTTTTTAAAAATGTTAAACCTAAATCTTTTTGGGCACTTAGTGACAGTCTATTTTATATGTGTACAGTACAGATTCTTAGTGCTTTCTGACGTAGGCAACACAAATTATTCCCCACTGCACCAACCAGAATTCAATTTTGTGGCTCTCTGGTTAAACACACACATATCTGCCGTGATTGCATTAACCAATAGAGGTTTCACAACATTAAAAAATGCATCTTTCACTGGTAATTTAACTTGCATTTATTTTTCATTTGATGTGTGTGTTATTTGAAGGGGACCGGCCAGCAAAATAGTTAAAGAATATTTTACTCTTTTTAGCCTTGTCTTTCACCCCGGCTCCTCAGGACTCAGGACCACACTGCTCATACTCTTTTAATGCACTTCGACCACTGCTCTGTACCATACACACCCTTGCTCCTAACTAGCCCTCTCTGAAACGTAAGTGGCCATCACTATTGTTCAGTAATGCACCTGATCTGACTGCTAAGTCCTGCAAGACATTTTTTATCTCTGAGTCCTCACTAATTCGCCACCATTTCTCCTCTCCATCCCATATACCTCCATGCACTCTACCTGGACAACACATCAGTTTGGACGTCGCTTCTTATTTGCATCTTTTTTTTTCTTGAAAACGAATGACCATTCACAACGTGATGCTTTTGTGCAAATGAGAACCGTGGTACATACATGGGCTGGCCCATGTCACCCAGCCTTACATTGCCAGACGGAGTAGAGTGCTGCCGAACATCTGCCTAACCACTTGCTTTGCTAGACTTAAGTCTTGTTTCAGAGGAGGGCTGTACCAAGGCATCAGCAAAACAAGCATTTGCAATGCAATAGGTCTTGCATTAGGAAAGTGTGAGCTATTGGTATTGTAAATGACAATTTTTTTAAATATGTGTTGGCTTTAAAAATATATAAATTAATAACATTGTTATTCACAAAGCCAATAGCTTACACTTTCCTAATGCGAGTCCTATTGGCTATGGCAATTCTTATTGGTAGCAAGCAAAGACAGTGCTGTTGTGGTGCTGAGTGAGGATGTGGTTGGGCTGAGTGATGAGGCGGTGTATTAGAGAGATGTGGTGGAGTATTAGAGTGATGTGGTGGTGTCCCTGAGTGATGTGGTGGCGTCTGTGAGTGATGTGGTGGTGTCCCTGAGTGATGTGGTGGTGCCCCTGAGTGAAGTGGTGGTGTTTGTGAGTGATGTGGTGGTGTTCCTGAGTCATGTGGTGGTGCCCGTGAGTGGTGCCCCTGAGTGATGTGGTGGTGCCCCTGAGTGATGTGGTGGTGTCCCTGAGTGATGTGGTGCAGCAGCATAGAGACTGAAGCTAAGAACACACAGGGTTGAGTGCCACAAAACACGTTCAGTTTATCAAAGCACAGAATGATGGAGCCTGAAAAAAGCAAGGGGAAACAGGAAAACACAGGGAGAGTGTATAATGATAGAGGCAGCGAGGGTTGGGACTTGGACAGCAATCAAGTATGGGGTCGAGAAGGCACTGAATGGGGGAGCACGGAAAACACCCAGGGCCAAGGAAGGAAGATGCAGGCACACGGGAGAGCAGGCGGATGGGGCTTGGACAGCAATCAAGTACAGGGTTGAGAAGGCCCTGAATGGGAGAACATGGGCAAAAACACCCAAGGCCAATGAAGGAAGATGCAAGCACACGGGAGAGCAGGCGGAGACAAGCTCTCGGCATTGCTGTGGGGTGGGGGTGGGGGAGCGGGAGCGCATTCCTTTAAAGTCTGATGCGCGGGCCGGGGGAGCGGCAGCCTTTGAAGTCTGATGCGAGGCACAGACAAATGGTGGTGTGTGACGTGGCTGGTTTGTGCACGTGCATAGATCACATGAACTGTGTCTAATCCGCCGTTTTCGTAGACTGTTCTTTTCCCCTTACTATAATCTCGCCGGAGCAATGCGCAAGGGCATTGGCTCAGGCGAGACCTTAAAAAGGGGAATGTTTACTTGGTGAACATGATTCAGACGGAAATGGTGTCTGGGCAGCCACCCACTTTAAGGTTGTAGCCCACAATCATTTAAAGCAATGTCCCTTCTGCATAAGATCGCCATGTCAAGTAAACAGTGCAGAAATCTCTCAGAATGTCACTGACATCCTTTGAGGAAACCTCAAGCACATCAAGCACACACGTGAGTACGGGAAAAGTGTTCCCAAATTGTGGGTACATTTCCAGTCCCCACATACATGAGAGGCAGTTCCATCAGGCCACCATGACATGGTGGATCCGGCTGACACAGAAACTTTTCAGCAGTCCGAAGTTGTTTCCGCTACCACACTGGTGGATTGGTGGCTTATCTGACCAGACATGTATAGATCTCTCACCTTACTGCAGTGAAATAGTATTATAGCCAAAACAAAATGCACAAATCTAAGCCTAAAAAGACAGCACTTTCAATAGTATTTTACGTTTTCAAGTGTTTTAGCAAGTTCCTGTATTTCTCAGGTTCCGGAATATCTCAGAAAAGAGAACTGTAGGTTATGTTATCACTATGGAAAGTCTCAGGTGTACACAATCATGTACATGTGCCCCCAAACCTCTTCCTGACCCGCCCACCCCTTGCATCCACCACCCTATGGCAGAAGCTGCCAGTTGCAGCCATCACATTTCGCGCCAACTCTCACCGTAGTTATGCAAATCATGTAGATATCTCTACGGTCCCGATTACGAATCTGGCTGACCATGGATCGCCAGACTTGTGGGGGACCAGTGATGGTGGTCTTCGATTATGACTCGGGCGGTTGGACTGCCACAGCTCAGTTACAGCCGCCAGGTAACTGCGGTTCCTTGGCGGTGTTGCAGCAGTTTAGTGGTATCCATATGCTTGGCGGGATTGCCGCAGTAACACCAAGCATATTAGGAGTTTCCTCTCTGCCAGGGTTATCAGGGTGGTTCCTCCTCCATGTAAATCCTGGCTGAAAGGAAACAAAGGGGCCTTACAGTGCCACCAGTGCCTCTGTGCCAGGTGGATGCAGATGGGAGGACACAACACTTGCTGCCCTGTGTGCATGCACACCAGTTCCTGCATGGCATGGACTTTTCAGTCCATGCTGTTCAGGAATCATTTTTGGCATTCCCACTGCGTGCCCGTTATTAGAGGCACCGCCAAGGGAACACGAAAACAAAGCACGCCAAATAGGTGAAAACTTCTAATCTGGCGGGCGGTCTGACCATAGCTTTGGCCAATTATGACCGCTAAGGGCATAATCGAGCCCTTAGTGTCCTTCGCTAGGAGAGTTAGCTCAATCAGGCCTGTTTTACTCCACAGTCTAGTATTCATTACGAAGAAAAACAAGTCCTTAAACTCAAAAAGCAGCACACCAGGCATGAAAATAAAGCTGTGCTTTTGTTTGTGGTGTGTGCATGTGTGTAGGTCAATGACAAGCACCCAGCATTAGGACTCCCAGGCCAAGTGAGATAAGAAGCATTTGCTGTTCAATAGATGAAGGAAGAATTTGAGCGGCCGATGTAGGGCCCATTTGGAAAATTCCAAGGTTTGGGACACAGGTGCATATGCTACTCTCGCTCACCCGTATTCAGAATCACACACTTGAGCTACAAGAGGTCTCAGGGCATCTTTGTCTGTTTCCCACATACGCACCTATTCCTAACTGCCATTCTTTCAGGCTGGTTTCTGGATTCTATAGGGTTTAAGGTAAAGTCAAGTCAACAAAGCTTTATTTCGATATGTGATATCATAAAAGCACAGATAGAGATTAAAAACACAATTCATAATAAATACATTAAAAAAAGGAATTTCATTAAAAGACTTTTTACAGCGGGTTAATAAAAATATATTGAACATTAGCAGCTTTGCAAATGATTAAAAACAGTTAATTACACAAATTCTTTATAAAACCTTTCGTCTGATTAACCATGCTCAACTTATGAATTTAGCCACCCCACAGGCTAGAGTTGTACTAGGATCAGCCTTAAGTATTCTTAGTGCAACAGAGTGATCCCTAGTTTCAAGCTGCTGGCACACAGGTTTAAGCCATCTCAGTCTGGGTTTTGTATAGGCTGGGCAGACAAAGAAGAAATGAGGGATATTTTCCGCGACTCCTGCACAATTTGGACAGTCCGCATGCGTTTGGTGCGGGGGCTTCCATTTACTGGTACGATCACGAAGAGGAAGGGTACCCATCCTAAACTGAATAAAAGGAGTGCTATCTCTCGGCTTTGTAATGAAGTCCAGATAGGGCTCCAGACGAGGTGTATGCTTGTGTTGACGAAATGCCTCTGTCAGCCTGCCTTGGTTTGGGTCCCTCTGCTCTTGATCATCAACCCATGCCCAGAAGGCTCTCTTAGTTTCTACCTTTGATAATACTGCCCCAGACTCCCAAGCAGTTAAGAGGCCCGTGGCCAAGAGGAGCTTCCTAATGTTAGTTAACCATCCTTGGAGGTTCATGACCTCTATTAGGCCCTCGGCATACTTGGAAAGCTCTGGGGTACGCCATAACCGGGCCCAATATAAAAGAGGACGCAGGGTGACTAGGTCCTTAATTGAACGGCGACCCAGATCACTCAAAAGTGGCTTCGTTGGGGTGCCCCTCAGGAGCTAGAGAAGTTCCCTAAAGAACTTGTTTTCTGAGGTGACTAGCACGTCTACATATCCGAAGCCCCAGAGTTCTGCTACATATAGGGCACAATCTACGGCTTTGGCAGCGTAAATTTCCAGAGCAGGAGCAATGGGCCTAGTAGTGGACGCACAATGTTCCCTCCCTAATACTCCTACTACCCGTTTATGATTTAGGGCCATTTTATCAATATGTAACTGCCAGTTGAATTTATCAGAAATTCTAATCCCCAGATAATCAAACACTTTCACGCGCTCAAGTGGTACCCCATCAAGAGTCAAGGTAGATCTAGACGATCTGTTTGGATTAAAATAAAGAAGCTTAGTTTTGGAGGTGTTAATGACAAGACCCCTCATCTTACAAAACAAACAGAAGCGATCCAACAGCTTCTGCAACCCTGCAGGGGTTTGAGATACTAACAGCGTATCGTCCGCAAAGAGTAATATGGGAACTTTATCACCTGCCAAGACCGGGGCATCAGCATTAATTTCAAGCAGGAAGGAGACTACGCCGTTCACGAAAAGCGTAAATAATGTGGGAGCCAGTACGCATCCCTGGCGGACGCCTCTACTCAGGAATTTTATAAGTTTTTTGTTCCTGTGAACCCCACCTAATGCGGGCGTAGTTTCCATTGTGCATACGGGCCAATGGATTCAGAATGGGCAAAGGAATCCCCCATCTCCTGCAGGACATGCCATAGGCGGTCTCGGGGGACCAGGTCAAAGGCAGTCTTTAAGTCAATGAACACCAAATAAAGACCGCCTTTGCCTATGGTAACCACCTTCCAGTGCAAGAGTGCTAACCTGATTGCCTAGTTTATCGTACTTGTGCAGGCCCTAAAGCCCGCCTGGAACTGCGAGATGATATTATTCTCTTCTGCCCATGAAAGGATCCTCTCCAGGAGAACCCTACCAACCAGCTTTTGTCCAGCGTTTATAAGACTTATTGACCGATAGCTGGCACGGTCCCCCCTGGAACCCTTCTTATAAATGGGGATTACTTCGGCCCCCTTCCAATAATATGGGACCGGTGAACCTTCCAACAGGGCATTGATGAGAAGTATAAAAAAGGTAGCCCACTCTTCACCGTTAGCTCTAAATAGGTCACCCGGTATGCCATCTTGTCCCGGGGCCTTAGCGGATACAATCTTATTAATAGCAGCCACCACCTCCTTCTTCTCTATCCTAGGAAAAATACCCTGAGCAGGGGCGGCTACCATGAAACCGCTTGGGGGCCCTGTGCTATCTGTTTCGTCAACCCCTGCATAGAGCTACCTAAAGTGCTCAAACCATTTCCTATCGGGTATATGGTTGGGGATTTGGTCCGATTCGCAACCGTTAGATCTTCTCACCAAAGCCCAAAAGAGCTCACCATTCTTGGACTGGCTTGCTGTTTTTAGACTGTCCCAGTGTAAATCCTCCCAGCCCCTCTTCGCATCTAGGATTGCTTGTCTATACTCCATTCTTGCTAGCCGAACCACAGCAGGATTGTTAGTTTTAATAGCAAGAATCAGATTGGTTTTTTTAATCTACAATTTTTGTTAAACCACTTCTGTGCTGAATTGGCACTCTTCGGGCGCTTTTTGCTAGAATCTATGAACAATGTGCCAATCTTATCTATTGCGTCAACATAGATAGTTTCTGCTGCAACTGACCCAGCCTCTTTCATACATGCTGCAGAAAGCCTAATGGTCTGGTCACTAAGTATTTCACCTAGGGTGCTTAATCTTTGCTCATTCATGATAAACTTAGGCCATTTAAGGAACCTATTACAGTTAGAGGGTAGGATTGCCTTAGGGTTTAAGGACCAATTAACGGTTTCAAAACCAGAGAATTATGGGCATGATTTTGAGTGCTTTGTCTGAGATGGAACGCTTATCATTTAAATCTTTCTTCACTGTCTATTCTATCTTGGTTTAGCAGTCAAAGGGCCAGATGTATGAAACCATTTTGCATTTGCAAACTGTGCGAATTGCAAAATTCAGCCATTTGAGAATGCAGAATGGCCTTTTCCTATGTATGAAATAAAGGCTTTGGCATTCGCAATTTAGGTAATCGCAGTTTTTAGTGATTATCTAAATTGCGAATTCAAATAGGGAATCGCAATTTACAAATCCCTATTGCACATGTAGGAAGCCTTTCCTAAATGCGAACTGTGCATTTAGGAAACGCTAATTACCATCATCTTCAAGTTGATGGTAACCATGTGCAAATGTTGAAAAATGCAAAAAAATGCATTTTCAAAGTGCCATGTTGCGCCACATGCCCGCAAGGCATGTGTGTGCCTTACATATGCACTATTTACATTTTGGTGGTGCTTCAGGCGGGGCTTAGGCCCCCCGGCACCCTTGTCTTTTTGTTTGCTAATTTGCGATTACCAATTTTGTAATCGCAAACTAGCAAATGCAACATCATTCATTCCTATGGGCCTATAGGCCCACTGGAAAGAATGGAGTCATATTACCTAATAGCGATTCGCTATTTACCGAATCACTATTAGGTAATATTAAGGAGTCGCAAAAATGTTTGCGATTCCTACATACAAAGCATTTTGGGATTTTAAAATAGCGATTCAGTAAAAATCACTATTTCAGAATTGCAACTTGCATCTGGCCCAAAGTATAGAGTGTGAGAAGTGACATGAAGTTTGAGAAAAGACAAAGTGTAACACAATTAATTATCACACACACAATTATGGTCAATGTGCAGTAAGAGATATTAACTAAGAACACTTTTACAAACCCACAACTGAAGACTGAGGCCCTCATTATGATGTCGGATGGATCACCACCGACAGGGTGGTGGTCCGCCTGACATAAAAGGCATTGGTCCTATCGCCGCATTAGGATGCAGGTAGTCGGAGCGATAATGTCAGAGGGAAAGACCGCCGCTTCCAACAGGATCCAAGATCCCGTGGGGGCGGCGGTCAGACTCCTATCACTACAATGGAGGTGGTGTCTGTGCAGGCCCCGCTGTAGGGATTAGGATGCCCCGTTGCGACTGCCTTTTCATGGTGGTCCCTCAGCCATAAAAAGGCAGATGGAAACAGACTTTAGGGGTGCCAAGCAGGGCCCCCGTCCCTTGTAGGCCACTCACTGACTGCGCTGCTGCTCGAAACGCCGGATTTATTCCTCCTTCTAGAGTCCCAGCACAACTAACTAACCGCTTGCTGGCGTGGATTAGACTCCCTCTATCTGTTGGTTGGGACTTCAGTTCCAACACATAGACGCTTCAACATGTGAGCCGTCTCCAACCTCGATCGTGCACCGCCTCGCGGGCACTACATCTCCAGCCTAACCCCTGGTTGAAGTACAGAAATCTTGTCCGGTTGAGTTTAACCGACACCACAGCTATTCTTATGCCATTGTGCAGAATCACGGTCCCCAGTCCCTGTCCTGAAGAGAACCTGTAATAACGCTGGTTCGAAACGCATCGACACTTCCACCCTGTGGCAAACCCCCAAGGGTGCCCCTAGGATAGAACTTTACCGATTACTTTGGATCCTAGTTGTGCAACCCGCTATAAACAACTAACCACAGGCCTGGTTGACAGGCAGGCATTTCATTCCATCTCCTCCGCCTGTCCCATGGTTTCACAGTCTGATGGACTGGTCACATATTTGCTTTACACTCGAAAGTTTTTGCACTGTATATAATTACAATCTATGTTGTTCACTGAATTTTGCATTGTTTTGGTGTGTCTTGCTCACTTGTTTTGCTTGATTCATCTTTGTAAGTGTTGTATATTTGTAAAATTTGTATATTTGTAGATATTGTTATCATGAATTCACTGTCATAACAGTTGTTTTGTTTGCGTTCGTGCCCTTGAATCCTTAATAATTTGAGTCAAAAAAGAAAATAAATTTGCTTTGGGATTCTTACCCGGTGGTCACGTGGTATATATTGACTACGTGGCAGAAATTTGTTTTTGTCAATTTTCCTGTCCAGCCACCCTGTTCTGTTTTCCTAAGTGGCCTGAGTGGGCACATGCCCCTCCCCACACATTCATGCATTGTGTGCAAGACACCACATGGTACCTGGCACACAATGCATTGATGTGCACAAAGTGCCTTTTTCCATTGGAGCTTGGGCTGCTGCCCTTTTCCATTTCACAACCGCCTGCATGGTGGTCATATCATAATAGGGCGGACGGGATCTCCGACTCATTGTCGTGCGGTTCCTGTCCAAAACTATGGCATTCTGACCTGCCATCAAAATAAGGCCCATAAAATTGAAGAGCCCAGTGAGAATTTGAAGTCTGTCGAAGCTTTAAGGTTTGCAGTTTGTTTCCCCCTTTTATTAGACAGAAAGTGCCAATATTAGTCTACACTGATATAGCACAAATAAACGTGATGAAGTCATCATTAATTCTGAAATATTTTAATATGGGAGTCTATGGGCAAAGTGCGTTTCAGGCACCACCCCTCGTAGTCTAGCGATACAGGTTTTCACAGCCACCATGTGGTTTGGTGTTTCTTTTCTGCATTTTATGAGAAATAATTCTCCAAAATTAAGATCAGAAAAGTTTCATACCCTTTCTACTGGTCACAGTTGACAATATCAGTCACCTCAGGGTTTCCTGAGATACCTTCATTCATGATTTTGGTTTTGGATTACTGGAAAGTAAAATAGACCTATATCTTGGAATTGATTGGTTGAGACTTTTGTGGCACCTTATACCTGCCAGATGGGAACAGTGTATTTTCAGGTAGTTTCAAGTCCAGAATTTATGTACAGATCTATGAAGGTGAAGACATTCCTTTTGCTACCGGATGGGCCACCTTGACTCTTGGTTAGTATATCTAGTTTTCCAAAGTCGGATAGCTTGGGAATGGAACGTCAAGAGTTAGGAAATTCCTTAACTCACAGAGTACTAGAGCCTCCCGGTATATCACCGAGGTGGGGTGGGGGGGGGGAGGGGTATGGATTTTCGTAGCATTTGCATGTGGGCAGGTCTGATTTGATGAATAGCTGCAGATTTTCCGCTTCCCTGTAACTTCTTTCAGCTATAACTTAAGGCTGAAAGTATGAAGGAAGCTAGTTCATAGTTGTAGGGGTTTGCTGTCATATGTTCTGACTGCTGGAAATGGTGTCCTGTCCCTGAGACTTTACAGCCTGCATAGCTGAGGAAATCCAGGGGTGCTCCACATTCCTTACCAGGGTGCAACCTGCGGGTCAGGTAATTTGGTGATTGCTTGGCTGGTGGCGGTTTAACTAGTTAGAAGACCAACTCCGTTTTACTGTACACTTAGGGTAAGACCTACCAACGAATCCCTGCTAAAATACACGTGGCCACTTATTAAAATTACCCTTTCTTTCACAATCTTCAGTGTGTGGGGAGCATACGATATATATTGGAGACCCCTCCTATTGGTAAGCACAGAGCAATATTGTGGCACCGCACTAGTCAGCCAGCCTTTTGAATCTAACACGAATCCCCCTGTAACCACTGCCAACATTGTCTAAATCTAAATATGGAGTTTTTTTAACGATATATGTCTTGGGACTGAAACAGTCATCCATAAAAGCACAAACAACTTTGCCCGGCTGCAAGTATGCTCTCTGTTCAGAATATCTGGCTGCATACAATTAAAATAGGCTGAATGGTGATATAGCCCCGTCTAACTCCTCTTCATTTATTAAGGTGATCAGCTGCACCTCAACAGGTCTACGTTCCCCTTGAACGTTCTTCCTGGATAAGAGCTGCGAGTTGCCTATACCCTACAAGGCTTGAAGAGGTCTAACTAGAGCTTGGCCAGCCTCCCTGACTGTTGCAATACAAAAGGAGGTCACTTACCTGTCCAGGAACTGCCTGCGTGTCCAACCCAGAGACTGCAATACAGTTCAAAGGAGGACCAACAGAGAAGTGGTGGTGAAGTGCATACACTGCATTGAGATGATAATTTAGTGCAATCAAGAAGTCTGGCCCCATAGATGAACTCAAGCTCCCTTTGCCCCAGGAGCCACCATTACTATTAGATACTTAGATATGGGCACAGGAGTAGCTAGAAAAATAAAATGTCGCCATTTTGAGTTTTGTCCAAAATAGCTCTGAGATTGCTCCCACTCAGGGAATTCTGTATTCTAATTTCTTTGCTTCCCTTTCTCCATAGTTATTTCACTTCTTGTCCTTCATTCTCTCCACTTTTATGTATCTTTTCCGTCTATACAACCATCCATTCTGCCTTTTCCATTTATCCAGTCTTCCTTCTCTTCATCCTTGTCTTTTTCTTCCTTCCCTTTTCATCCATCCCATATTTTTCCTTCTTACAGTCCATTAATATTCTCTCTATCCTTGATTGTAGGCAAACCCACCATCCATCATTCATCTTATCTTCCTTCTTTCCTTTCCTTCCACCAATCAATTCATATTTGATACCCTATCTCTTTAAAAACACTTGAAATTCATTTGAAACAAATTGTGGCCCATTATCTCAGGAGGCGTTTCAACTTCTGAGTGCTTCAAAGACATCTACGCTCTACAGCACAATGCCTCGCCATTATCCCACGCTACTGCCTTGCTAGAACAGGGGGAAGCTCCCTTTCATTCAGGGTGGCCAAAGCCTGGAATGCTCTTCCATACGATCTGCTAAACAACCAGGACCTTAAGCTGTTTAAAAAGCAGTTAAACACCTTGCTTTTTAATTAACATCCAGCCGCGTCCCACGCCCTTCTATCTCCTTTAAAATGGCTCCCATGCCGGGACACTCCTGAGTAGCCGTGTGTACTATAAATGTCGTATAACATAACAACATTTTTTATAATTCAAATCTTTTTTATTGAAGAACAAAGATGAAAATAAAGACAATACAATAAATCTTCCAAGGTACAAATGAATAGAATGATGGCGCCAAGACACTTACAATAATCAAAATCAAGTCAAAGAGGAAAGAGAAGAAAAGGGGGAGAGAAAAAGAGAAGAAAAACGAGAGAGAAGAGAAGAGAGTAGAGAAGAGAGAGGACAGGTGTATCCATAGAGCAATCACAATCAGTTTACCCAGACCTGGTTGGGTGTGTGTGTAGCAGGAAATATACAGTAAGCATATATAGTTGAACACACTAAATTCGATATAGATTCTATTGAGCAAGTTGACCGTTGAGATGTGCGTCATGGGGGTTCAAAGTGGGAGGATGACGCATCCAGGGATGACCAGAGCTTGTTGTTCGAAGGCTTCCAAGTGGCTGACTGTAGCGCAGGATTGTCCGCCCCTCTTAAAAAGGAAAGCCATTCCAGCCACATTTTAAAGTTGACTTCTGCAAAATGTTTCCACTTGTAAAGTATGACCTTGCACGCCAGTGTCAACATGATATCAAGCAATTGTCTATCATGAATGTCCGGCAATTGTGCCTCTAAAGGGCCCAGAATGACATATATAAATGCTTGAATAGGAGTGATTCCAAATACTTGTTGATTATATGTAAATATTTTACTCCAAAATGGTCGTAATAGGGAACAGTTAAAAAGCATGTGTGCCAAGTCACCTGGTGCTTCCTGGCAGTTCCAACAGTTAGGCGTGTCCCTCAGTTTACATTTAAACAATTTCTGAGGGGTCCAGAACACTCTGTTCAACAACATATATTTCGTTTGGCATAGGATCGGGGATACCTTGTTTGTTAGTGCGGTGTTGTGTATGACCTCCCAATCAATCGCTATGCCTGTGGAGTTAGGCTCTGATTCCCACTTGCTTTCGGTCAACTTATGTGGCTTCTTGGGCAGGGGGAGGAGCAGTTTATATACTCTGGATACAAAATGATCAGCATGGTACAGCATTCGGAGACGGGTCACCAGCCAAGGCGTGTCTGTAGTTAGGGGACGTTTGGAGATAGCAGCTTTCAGTTTCAGGAATTGGTAAAATTCTATGGGTGGTAAGTTAAATTTCTCTTGCAATATCGAAAAGGGTAGGGGCCTGCCACTTTCATAGAGGTCATTCACTATATGTATACCCTTAGCCGCCCACAGTTCCCAGTAAAGGGTCTTCCCCTCTATCCGGAGCATAGGGTTATGCCATAATGAGAGTAGAGTAGATCTCTTAATCACCGAAGCAGTCTTATGGGATTGGTCAAGTCTGAGGAGTGCTCTTCTGGTATTTAGTAGAATGTATTTAGAGTGAGGTACATGGGCCAAGTCCATGGTGAGGAGAGCCGAGAGGGGTGCACGTGCCATTAACGACCGTTCGATAGTTAGCCACACTGGAATGTAGGATGTAGCATCAACTAGCCAAAGGGCCCCTTGCTTACAGAGGAAGGCTGTTTGGTAGTTCCTGAACGAGGGCAGGCCCAGGCCGCCCTTTTCTTTTGCTAATTGCAGCTTTTTTAG
The DNA here is from genome assembly GCF_964263255.1 of Lissotriton vulgaris. NCBI lineage: Eukaryota > Metazoa > Chordata > Amphibia > Caudata > Salamandridae > Lissotriton > Lissotriton vulgaris. The sequence continues at coordinate 264,675,158 of NC_141693.1, read as the reverse complement.
TGATACCCTGGCTTTTTTCCCTCGCCACAGGAGCTCTCCGAACAACCTGTCCACCTTCTTGATGAATTCGTCTGAAAAAGTCATGGGGAGCATGCAGGCTAGATAGTTAACTAGAGGTGTGCACATCATTTTAAGGGTCTCAACCCTACCCCACCAGGATAAAAATGTTGGTGACCAGCTATCTAGCAGTGTGGATATCTTTTTTAACATTAAGTCTTCATTTAATTTCAGAGTCGTAATCAAGTCCCTTTCAAAATATAAGCCCAAATATTTAAAAGCTTTTGGTTGCCAGGTAAGGCCAGAGGAGCCCAGAATGTCTTTACCCCCGATATTGTTTAGTAACTTAACTTCTGTTTTGTCCTTATTCAGTTTATATCCTGAAACTCTAGAGAACCCCTCGATTGTGTCCATCAAGGCCGGGATAGCCTTGTCGGATTTTTCCGTTAGGATCAGCACATCGTCGGCGTATGCAGTCAATTTTACAGTGCAGTCATCAAATGGGATACCAGCGATGGCTTCATTATGTCTAATATGCCACAAAAAGGGTTCTATTGCTAGTAAGAACAGAGATGGTGATAATGGGCAACCTTGCCTCGTCCCTTGTTTCAAACAAAAAGAAGATGAGAAGGAGCCACCTGCTCTGACTCTGGCAGTGGGGCCGGCATACAAAGCCATTACAAGTTTAGTAAACGTCTCTCCTAAGTTAAAATTGTGTAACACCGCCTTAAGGAAGGACCAATCCACCTTGTCGAAGGCTTTTTCCGCATCCAGTGTGACAGCTACCGTGGGAGTATTCAGAAGTTTTGCTTTCTCTAGGGCATGGGCTAGTACCCTGGTGTTATCACTAGACAGTCTATGCTTTAAGAAACCCGCCTGAGATGGATGTACGAGAGTAGGAAGGACCTTTTGTAAACGGGCTGACAAAATCATGGCCAGCAATTTACAATCTAAATTAATCAGGGAAATCGGCCTATAGTTTTTTGGTAACGACGGATCTTTGCCGTCCTTTGGCAGAACTGCAATAGTCGCTTCTGCTAACGTGCCCCCCGACTCAGTAAATTCGTGAAAGAGGTTCAGAAGAGGATCAACCAAATCTGTTTTAAAGCTTTTATAGAATTTGGCCGTAAAGCCATCCGAGCCAGTGCCTTCCCACATTTCAATCCCCTGATCGCTTTTTCCACCTCAGTAGCCGAGATCGACTCATTAAGACTGAGTTGTTCTTCTGGCTTTAACTTTGGTAGTACACACTCCTGAAGATACTCTTGAATTTTGTCTTCAGCCACCAATTCGTTTTTGGCGTATAAGTCCTTATAGAAGTCTTTAAAGACCTCGGTTATTTTTTGGGGATCCGAGTGAGTAACTCCCGCCGAGTCCCTGATAACATTAATAGCATTCTTTTGCACCTTAAATTTTAAATATGCCGCCAGGCTCTTGCCGGCTTTATTAGATTCACATAGCTTAAACCATCGCTTTCTGTCTAGCCACACCCCCGCCCTTTCGCTCACTAGCTTGTTATATTCGTATTTTCTGTTGGTCATGATATTGAATGTCTCCCGGTCTCTTGTCATTTGGTGTTTGCTCTCTAGGATGGCTATCTCCGCCTCTAACCCTTCCAGCTTTGCATTACAATCTCTGTTCATTACTGAACAAATTTTGATGCACACCCCCCTAATTGTACTTTTCAAAGCCTCCCATCGCACTAGGTCTGAAGTGTCCCCTCTCACATTAATCTCCAAATAAGATCTAATAGCTGATAGAATTTCAGTTCTATTTTGTTCTTTGTTTAAGATTTCCTCATTGAGTCTCCAAGACGTTTGTTTAGGGGACGGTTTAATGTTACCGATGGATAGAGATATGCATGAGTGGTCTGACAGTACCCTAGGTTCAATTGATGTATCCTCTATCCTTGCAACGCCATTTTGTGTAATGAAAATGTAGTCAATGCGGGAGAATGAATAGTGAGGGGAAGAGTAGAAAGTGTAATCCCTATCAGTATGGTTTTGTATTCTCCATGTATCAATTAAGTGAAATTGTTGGCATAATTTGATGAAGGCATTATGTGATTTGCTTGGTTTGAATACACATTTTGAATCCCTATCTAAGGCCGGGTCAAATGGAAGATTGAAATCACCCCCAAGTATATGCACCGCCGTATCAGGTATCGTTGCAATCTGTTTGACTAAGTCCTGCCAAAATTCTAAGTCATTTGCGTTAGGTGCATAAACATTAGTGACAAAGAATTCTGTGTTGTCTTTGGAAAGGTTCACCGTGACCCAACGTCCCTTTTCATCTGATGAGGAAGACAGTAATTCTACCGTGGACTTTCTTGACAATAGTACCAGAACTCCATTCTTTTTACCAAATGCACTAGATCCTACAACCTCCGAATAAAACTTATTGCGCAGAGTGTAAAATTGTTTAGCATCTAGTTTGGTCTCTTGCAGCAATACAATGTCCCCCTTCTGTCTGCGCAGGTACACAGACAAAATATCGATTTTTAAATATCGATATGCAAAAATATCGAAGTTTAAATATCGATATACAAAAATATCGAAGGTAAGTAATATCGACAGTCTAAATATCGATATTGGTATGATATCAGTAATATCGAAGTTGTAAATATCGATGTTAATAATATCGAAATTAATAACTTTGATGTTACTAATATCAATTTTTAAATAAATTTAGTGTATATTATATTGTATTTATTATGTTTTATTATTTATTTTTAATGTTATTTTATTAAATATTGTCTTTTACTACTGTAGCGGGTTGTGGGTTTATAGGGGAATAGGGTGGGAAGTAATTTAATTATGTTAAATTAATTATTAATTATTAGGAATTATTAATTAATTAATTGAGAATTAATTTTAAATTATTTTTAATTAATTTATTAATTGATAAATATGTTCTGTAGCGGGTTATGGGTTTATAGGGGAATAGGGTGGGAAGTAATTTAATAATAATTAATTAATTGATATATGTTTGTACATATTTTAATTAATAATTAATTGGTAATTAATTTCTATTAATTACCTAATTAATTATTATAATTTTTTTCATATTTATAATGATTAATTAGTTGGTAATTAATTATTATTAATTATTTAATTTAATTAATTATAGTAATTTTTATATATAATTTATTGTTATTCTTAATTAATTAATTGTGCAAAATAATATTAATTTTTAAATTAAATTAATTACAGCAAATGTGCTAATATATTTACTTTATTGTTATTGTTAATTAATAATTAATTGGTAATTAAATAATATTAATTAATTTTGGGTACAGGGGTATTTTTAGGGTTCAGGGTCAGTTTTCAGTTCATGGGTACAGGGGTATTTTTAGGGTTCAGGGTCAGTTTTCAGTTCATGGGTAAAGGGGTATTTTTAGGGTTCAGGGTCAGTTTTCAGTTCATGGGTAAAGGGGTATTTTTAGGGTTCAGGGTCAGTTTTCAGTTTTTGGGTAACGGGGTATTTTTAGGGTTCAGGGTCAGTTTTCAGTTCATGGGTACAGGGGTATTTTTAGGGTTCAGGGTCAGTTTTCAGTTCATGGGTAAAGGGGTATTTTTAGGGTTCAGGGTCAGTTTTCAGTTAATGGGTAAAGGGGTATTTTTAGGGTTCAGGGTCAGTTTTCAGTTTTTGGGTAAAGGGGTATTTTTAGGGTTCAGGGTCAGTTTTCAGTTTTTGGGTAAAGGGGTATTTTTAGGGTTCAGGGTCAGTTTTCAGTTTTTGGGTAAAGGGGTATTTTTAGGGTTCAGGGTCAGTTTTCAGTTTTTGGGTAAAGGGGTATTTTTAGGGTTCAGGGTCAGTTTTCAGTTCATGGGTAAAGGGGTATTTTTAGGGTTCTGGGTCAGTTTTGGGTTTTTGGGGTACAGTCGTACAGGGTAAAAATTAAATAAATTTAAATTAAATCAATTAAATGAAATTACAAAATATAAAATTACATTAAATTATTACGTTTTTAATTTATTTTAAATGTATATGTATTAGTTTTAATTTTTTAATTATGTTTTAATATTTGTATTTAATATTTGTAACATTATATGTATTTGATAATTATTTTAACATTATTATTAATACATTTAAAAAAACGATATTTTTAATTTCGATATTTTTGTACTACGATATTATTTTTTCGATATTTTTGTACTTACCTTGTTAGGGATAGGATTCCGATATTTTTGTCCCGATATTTTTGTATGTCGATATTTTTGATTTCGATATTTAGTCAGACATTCGTCTGCGCACATAGTCTAATATCTTCTGTTTTTTAACGGGCTGATTTAAACCTTTAACATTCATAGACAGAATCTTCAATCGGTCAAGTGAGGTTGTCCCAAGTGGAGTGGAAAGCGTTGTGTGTGACATTTACAATAGTGTAGGTATCATGAATGCTCCACGAGAGCCATGGAAAAACATGTTACACAGCGCATTATGGAAGGAACACATTGCTTTGCTCCCTATGATGTAAAACAGGCGGAGACCATGAGCAGACATCTGGGCGCCCAGGGATAGAGCATGATTGGTCTGAGTATCGGTATACAAATACAACATATGCATGATACAACTTGTCCAAACAAGAGCAAAGAGATAGACCAGAAGAGAAAGAAAAAGCAAGGAAAAGAGAAGAGGAAGAAGAAAGGAAAAAGAAGGAGAAAGAAGAAAAAGTATAAAAAATGCAAACCATGAACACAACACCCATCCCCCCCAATCCCCCACATCCCCCCACCCCACCCTCCCCAACTGTAGTACAGAAGCATGGCGACGTGAGGAAAACCGCAGTAACCCTCCCGTCTAAACTAGTCATGTATAGACATTGGAACAGCTATGCACAACACAAAATGCAGACAAACATTATGCAAACAGTGGAATATTGGAATGGTGTGGCAGAACTAACATAGAGACAGTAGCACGCTCCCACTGTACATTCTTGATAAATCAGAAACAAACCAATATATCCACTAGATTAAAGCTATCGAGCAGAAAATTGAAAGTACAGCGACATGGCCTATTGGAAGGTATTATAGCTTCATATCCTTCATCAAAGGCCCGTAATGGCTAGTGGTTTCTAGGCTCATGCATCAGTGGTGAAGAACCTAGTCAAAGACGAAAACTTGCCAGTAATCATTCCCTAAACAAAGAGTCTCAGCATGGTCAGTCTGAAAACCAGTCTACTCTGACTTATCTTGCCAATGTACCGGAGTTTGGATTCAGACAAAAACGTCGCGATACATATCACACCGGCAACTTCCTCAGTGGAATCAAACAGGGCAGACCAGCTCCAATCAAAAAGTTTAGATCATTAGCAGCAGGTCCATGCCACATACAAACTAGAGAAATAAAGTAAGGAGACTTCCAGGACCTTAGTTCAGACCTTCACGCCACCTTTCAAGGCATCGTAGAGTTCTCGGTGCAATAAGGTATCCGTAAACTTGAAACCTTAAACTGTAGTAATCTTGCAATTGACAAGCTCATTAGGCTTGTAGAATTAACAGAGCAGAGATATCTTAACGAGAGCACTAGAACTCAGATGCGGTCATTTGTAACCTGACGCCGAAGCCGAGGCTGCTAGACTTTCTGGGTTATTAGTTTCCATATCGCGTTCCATGTCCCGTTCTTCCACGTCTTCAAGCATACGTTTGAGCTTCCTGGGGTCCGTGAAGTAGTAAGACGATCCACGTATTGTCACCCTGTACTTCGTTGGGCCCACAAAGCCATATTGATATCCCTTCACTGACAGTTGTTGGCAAAGGGCAAGGAAGGCCTTCCTTATTTCTACGGTTTCCTTACTGTAGTCTTGAGAAATGTAGACCTTGGTGTCCATCCACAGAATATGATTGTGCTTCCGCACGAAGGCCAGGATTTCTCGACATGTTGGTAGCGTAACGGTTTACACACGATGGGCCTTGGTCCTCTCTGCGTCTTAGTGATTCTCCCTGGCACTCTATGCGCTCTGTCAAATTCAAGAGGACTGTTGAAAGTCATGTTCGTGGCTTTAGTGAACCAGGATTCCAAGAACCGAATGCAAGAACCTTCTGACTCCTCGGACCCTTCCGGAATTCCAAAAATGCGTAGGTTCCCCCTCCTATTCCTGTACTCCAACTCGGCCAGTCGTCTAGTTGTCTGTTCCGAGGAGATGTGTAGGTGTTTCAGAGCCGTTGAAGTTTTAACCTCTATGTCTTCTAGGCGACTGATCCGGGATTCTGTTTCTGTTAGGCGCGCATTAGTATCTCGGATATCTTGACGGATTGCTACCACTTCTTCTTTGGTGACCTTGGCCAGGTCCTTCACTTCATCTAGCCTATTCAATATCATATCAAGTGCGTCCGGAGTAATTTTCTTTGGTTTATTTGGTGATCCCGGGTTCGAGTGACCCGACTTAAGTCTTTTAAGGGTAGTCTGGTCTTTGGTATCCATCTTGGTCGCTAGAACCTTCTCTGAGATGCGTAGATCCTCAAACTGCGCTCAGAAAAGTCCCCCTTCGGCAAACACGTGGAGTAGAGTGTACAATACAAGCCCATATAAGAGATTGGCGAACTAGAACTCGGTACACTGGGAACAGTATTATCTCATGGATGGGATCACAGGCACAGGCACAGAGCACCTCATATATTCATTCAGACTACGTACGTGGTGCGTGCACTGACATTGGAAAAAAGTCACTGCTGAGACAAGACTGTCACTGAAGGGCTCACCGCATATTGACTATTGTGTAGGAAGAGAAGAACTGGATTGTAGGCACTAACCAGCACTCGGGGATAGCACTGGTATAACAGGGAGCCAAATGTAGTTTGGTGTTAGGCAATCCAGGCACTCCAGGCACTCAGCGCAACATCTTTAAATCCTCAACATCAGATTGGCATCCATTATGTGTAGATCACTGATCACGTGTTAGGGGAGTTCAATATAGTCTAATGGCTGGCATTGCAGGCATACAGCGTAGCTGCAGTAACTTCCTATGGCCATAATCGGAATAAGCTCACATTTCCAGACTGGTAGAGCAGTTGTCAGCATCGCTCTCCTGTTGTTGCATGCAGGCTATTTCAGGTAGAGATAGCGGGGAGAGCCTTTTTTTTCTCGGACTATAGGGCATTACCGAGTGGCGGCCGCCATCTTGGTTAAGGCGGAGGAAGCCCCGGTATGGCCGATCACAAAGTACTCACGCGACCAGATAATCCGTCCGTCTGCTCAGGAGCGCATTCTCTCGCGGGCTCTTCCCTCCGCTTCAGACCTCCTGGCGATGGCAGGTTCGCTGCACTGTAGATTATTTCTCACTCCGCGTTTTCCCCTCACCACGCACTGCCGCCATGTGCGTCCGGAGCTCCGTTCGGCACAGCTCCCGAACCGCTGCAGTCACATTCACGCGGGGCAGCTCCTCGTGTTCAGGAAGTGGTCCGGTGCCTGAATCCACAGTCACATCTCGGCTGCAGGATCAAAGAAGCGTTCCAATCCAGGTGTAAACGCTCGTGACGGGAGGAGAGACGCTCTAAGCCGCCATCTTCCTCGGCGTCCAAGCCACGCCCCCCAACATAACATAACATTAACTGTAACAATTTCATCCTGTATTCCTTTTCAGGGAAGTACGTTTTCCAACACTCATTCACCTTGCTAGAAGTGACAGAGTACACAACAACTGTTTCCAGCTATCTAGATTAATAGTAAATATTACGCCTAGATTCCTATGCTCCAACCATCCCAAAAATGATGACCCATTCACTGCTATAAATCCAGTAGCTTGTGTGATATTACCTTTGAAAGATAATTCTGCATCAAACTCGCTCGAAACCTCAATGGGTTTTTCCCCATAAGCCACAAATTTAATAACTTCTTAACTTCATATTTGTTTAATCCTACCAATCATCCGATCCTATTATAGTTAAAGGTGAACCCGAATCTGCTATCATGTCTATAGAAACGTATCTAATTCCAACCTAACAATACAGTCGTGTAAAAAGAAAACAGCCCAATTGCACTACTTGATTCTACTTACACTCAACATCAGGAGGAACTATATTCATACACAACAACACCCTCTCATCACTGACTCCAAAGCTTCAAGTACGATCTCAATTTCACTGACTACATTGACAACTTTAAATTGTTGACACTTGCTAGATTTGCATAACTTAGCAAAACGCCCCAATTTTTATTTTACATTTCATGCATTCCTTGTCAACTGCTGGACAGGATTTAGAATTCCCCAAAAGGTTGCTATTGCCACATCTCTAACATTTGAGACTTTTAGACTTGGAGGTTCCCAATTTATTGCCCTTAATATCTGCTACCATGTCCTGAGGCGTAGACCCTGGTTGAGCAATTGGAATTTCTGCTAGATTAGATGCAGTATTCTCAATTCCAGCAGCAATCTCCACTGCTTTATCCAGTGTCAAATTAGGTATAGTCAATAAATACTCCTGAACTTTCTTATTGTTGATATGCCCAACAATCTGATTTTTTACTAACATATCCTCAAATTTCTTATATCTACAAGTAGAGGCCAAACCTCTTGGAGCATCCACAAACTTTGAATGGATTCACCAGGCAGTTGATGACATCTGCAGACCTTATGCCTTTGGAGAAATACATTCTTGTGAGGTTTGAATCTGGAATCTAACATTTTTATGGAGCATACTCTTCGTCAAAGTCGCCTTCACTCATTACAAGCTGATGAGATAAATGTTTCAGAATTTTCCTGTCTTCAGATCCAAGAAAATGCCTCAATAAAGCATACTTTTTCCTGGATTCAGAATAAAAGAAGGTGGAGGTATAATGCTCAACTGCATTATGAATAAAAATCCTGCGAAAATTCACAACGATACAACCTATAATATATATACACACACACCACAAACTGCATAAATTGTACACTTCACAAAGTTCAGAAAGACAACATGTGGCATATGTGCATGATAAAGTATAAAACTTGATAATGATAAAAATGTGAAATCATTCAACAGAAATACAAATCCAACAAATGCAGTTAAATGAAACCACAAGGTGTGCATATCACCATAGTGTTTAAAATAGTGATATCCAGGGTGTACACATCTCGGTAAAATTGACAACTCCTACAAATGCAGTTAAATAAACCACGGAGATTGCATATCACCGTAGAGTTTAAAGTGATTATATATTTTACAATGATATCACAATCAAATTAACAACTACCATATTATAAAAGTCACCTGCATTCACACAGTTGTGCGAATCACCATTGGAGAGGACTTAACTGAATCCTATGAAGAGAAAACTGTATGAAGAACTCATCGCTGGAAACCAAACACTTGTGTGCAAGTGTGGCAAATAATCGAAATGTTCTTTCAAGATAGCCACTTGCAACGTGGATTACATCAGTTTCTATAGGTGGTGAAAGTAAAACTGAAACAGCGATGTGTGGTACACCCAGGATGGTTGCTGATGACATCTATAAAGTGGACATCCACTGTGGGCAGTAGACTGGTAACTGCCGCAGAAACCTCCCAACTAAGGGGGAATTTGAAACCATGAAGAGCACTTACAAACTGGACCCTGATTCCTGGACCCTACTTGACTTGCATCGACCTACACTGGGCACCAGGAATCAATCCAATAACAAGGAGGATCCAATCGTTTAGTCTCTAGCAGACAAGAGGCCTGATAACAACTTTGGGGATGCAGCGCTGGGTCCGCCCCGCCAAAGCCGTGGTCAGACCACCCACGAGAAAAGGAGTTTCCTCTTGTCTGGCGAGCTGGTTTTTGGCGTTCCCACAGCAGTGCCTCAGAAAATGGGTACCGCAATGGGAACGACAAAAACAATTCCTGCACGGCATGGACTGCAAAGTCCATGCTGTGCAGGTACTGAGGTGTATGCACACATGGGGGACACATGTACCCACGTGCTGAGGTGGCAGGCCCCCTCAGTTTCCTCTCCGCCACAGTGTTCATGAAGTAGGAACCTCCATGATACCACAGGTGGAGAGGAAACTCGTAATATGCCTGGTGGGACCACAGCGGTTCTGCCAAGCATCGTGCAGCCTCCTGACAGCCGTAACACCGCAGGGAACTGCGGATCCCTGGTGGCTGCGGTGGGGCAATGGCACTCCAACCACCCTAATCGTAATAGGGCGTTCGGTAGACTTCAGCCGCTGCGCCCCATCGAGTCTGGTGGTCCATTGTCCCGCCAGACTCGTAATCGGCCACCAGGACTGAACCCATGGTTATTCTCCTGCCAATAGTCATCACCAATAAAAAGATGCAGCGTACATAGAAAATTGGAGTGAAAATAAATAACATTTGGTTTTGATGGAGCATCTTAAAAAAACTGTCAGGGACTCAAGATTATAATAAGTGCCTTCCTGCACATTTTAAATATCAACATGCTACATGACACATAAACATTCTCATTACCTATCACATCACACAAATAAAGCTAGTTCCAATAAAGAGCTTTTTGCAGATCAAAGTCTCCATCAATTCCAAAGAGAAATTAACAATAACTCAAATATTTCATATTACATGAAACTGCCCACTGATGCCAACCCCCACTCAAGCTGCTAAAGTAGAGGGTTTAATGACGCACCAGGATATTGGCATGCAAAGTTCCACCAGTAGCTCTTACTCTACCAACACACTCCCAGAACTTCAGGACAAGAGGGGTGCCAGCATTATTGACCACGCCTGACCTGTTATCCAGTACACGTGGTAAGCGTGCTAGGTACAGCACCCAGCCTGTGCCAAAATGTATGACCTTTTATACTCCAAGAAGATTAAGAAAACAAACTGCAAGCTAAGTGAGGCAAATGCAGACAATACAACTTGACACCACAAAAGCCTTTAATTCATTTTATTTGAACTTTAATTAACGTTTAGCCCAAATCCCAAAGCTGCCAAACCCGCCAAGTTGCCTTCAAATTCTTACTAAGTATCAAGAGACTGTTGTGCCAGACCCGCCTGGTACTTACAGATGACTTTATACTTTCTGTGTAATGAAAAATCTGTGTGCTTCTGATGATGCCCGATCCATGGATTTATATTGTATTTACAATGTATAAGTGGCAGCCGCCATTCCGTTTTAGGTTACACAGTTAAACATATGTTTAGGAAGGCGTAGGTAATTCTGGCTGTCACTGTGGTTATTCATCTTAAATGTACTGTCTTTCTATACAGCTGGCTAGACCTTGACCTTTATCGATTGCGGTAAGTTATGAAGCTGGCTCTAGGACTTGGCAAATTAAGCCCTCAATGTTGACATATGTGTGTCCTGAAGGTTACGAACTTACCAGTTTGATTACCGACAGTGCTGAGCCTTTCATTTTACAACATTTGATGACTTCAGTGCCATAAGGCTGGTCATGGTTACACCTGAAATGTATACCACTTAAAACAGCTAAATTGATGTGTTAAGTGCTATACAAGTACAAATTATTACTTTTGAGTGATGCATTTCATCTGACACCAGCATTGCTACCACCTTCTCAGAGTAAGCCTTGACTGCTTGACTACAGATTTTAGTAAAAAAAAGTCAAGAAAATCATTCCACACAATATGTAGTATTCTATACTAGTTAAAAGAACAGGTTGATCTCTGAGGAAGCTCAGGGCTCCATACAAACCTCAGGACATGCAGAAAAAGTCTGCGTGAGAGCTGCAAAAAACATCCTCAAAAGACTCCCTCAAATTCCACTAGACCTAGAAGGCAAAAGTGCCAGCCACCATTGGATGCCATCTTGAGTTAGCCTTTGTTCACCGCTAGTTACCTAGAATGTTGATGTAGGCCCTCATTTCGGCGGTCTCAGATCTTATAAGATGCGATAAATGAAGATCGCACCCTCCTCCGTGGGTTCTCAAAATGAGGGCCTTAGATGTTGTTTCTAGCACTCTACCTAACACCTAGGCTCCACTCCCAAAATCAAAGACCATCCAAGTACTGGTCCTCTGAAGCCAGCAGAACCTCAGTCGAGGCATCCATGAGTGTGATCAACCACGCAGAGGCACCTTTGATTTTCACTGAGACCATCTGAGAGCCCCAAACCCCCTTGATCTCAGAATTTACTGTGCCTGATTGACATGTTTAAAGAGCCAACAAGCTAATTTAAGGGAGCCATTCGTAGAAGAAAAAAAAGTAATGGTCTGCTTTCAGAGCTTTAGACTGCTTTGGGGAGTATGAGCGACATGCACAAAGAAGTAGCAAACCCCCCAATGGGCCTTTCTTATAGTTTTAATTTTCACAAGGACTTCAGTGATCCAGGGCTCAAAGTTGGCAATTCCACCTGGGAGAGCGCTGCTCAGGTATGCCATCTGTCCTGAAGCCCTGAATGAAGCTTTTGTCTGCAGTAATCACACCTCACAAATTATGGGAGTATGGGGTTGGAAGCCCTCTGTGTCCGCACCTGGTAAGTGTTTCACTTGCTCGAGTTGTTCAAAGTTCCATCTGAGTGTCCAACATTAGTGTCTCTGTAGGAACCAGATCATTAACCGGAACCTTTTAAACTGGACACAAGCACAACTGTCGTGCCACCTTGATGTCTGTTCTCATCAATGATGAATGTTCTCCTGCAGAATCTGTGTCTCATGGACCAGCACTATGGCTCATTAACTCTGATCCCGCTAAGCTGCCAAGCCATTTAGCATATGAGAAGTAGAGATTCATCATCCTGCTGTCCCCATCTTCCTGCATTGTTTCTCCAACACCAGCGGCTTTCATTTATAAAAAAATCTAAAGTTACATGAAAAAACTAGAAGTACCTCTTACTCCTACCACCACACAGGCAGCCAGTTTTCTCTGCCTACGAGGTATAGTTTTCACACTGGATTATATTGGGAAAAATGTCATTCACTATCACTGCCTGTAGTGCCACAGGACAGCATTGCACTATTGATTTTACATTGACATCCCACATCATACCATTGGCAGCATTGCTTTTCATAACTGAGGTAGCCATCGCATAATACTAAGGATCAATCAATCAATCAAGACATTTGTAAAGCGTGCTACTCACCCGTGAGGGTCTCAAGGCGCTGGAGGCGGGGGGTGCTGCTACTGCTCAAACAGCCTGGTCTTGAGTAGCCTCCTGAAGGTTAGTAGGTCTTCAGTTTGCCGTAGGAGGTGGGGGAGGGGGGGGGGGTGTTCAAGGACTTGGCGGCGAGGTAGGAGAATGATCTGCCACCGGTGGTCGCTCTCCTGATGCGGGGACGGTGGCGAGGGCAAGGTCGGTGGAGCGGAGCTGGCGGTTCGGGGTGTAGAAGCTGATCCGTTTGTTGAGGTATGCTGGTCCGGTTTTGTGAAGAGCTTTGTGTGGGTGGGTGAGGAGCTTGAAGGTGATCCTCTTGTTGACAGGAAGCCAGTGCAGATCTCTCAGGTGGGGTGTGATGTGGCTGTGGAGAGGGATGTTGAGGATCAGGCGGGCGGAGGCATTCTAAATGCATTGCATTCGTTTCAGCAGTTTGGCCGGGGCTCCCCCATAGAGGGCGTTTCCGTAGTCCAGTCTGCTGCTGACGAGGGCCTGGGCAACCGTTCTTCTGGTGTTGGTGGGGATCCACGTGTAGATCTTTCGAAGCATGCGGAGGGTGTTGAAACAGGAGGATGAGATCGCGTTTACTTGCTTGGTCTTGGAGAGTGTAGAGTCGAGGATGAATCCCAGGTTGCGTGCGTGGCCAGTGGGTGTTGAAGCTGCTCCTTGGGCGGTCGGCCACCAGGAGTAGTCCCATGCTGAAGTCGTGGAGCCGAGGATGAGGACCTCTGTCTTCTTCATCCATTCGGCGATGGCTTTCATACCTTCATGGAGGTTGGTTTTGGTGGTGAGAGGGTCCTTGGTGAGTGAGGGGATCAATTGTGTGTCGTCTGCGTAGGAGATGATGTTGAGGTTGTGCAGTCTGGCGACGTGGGTGAATGGGGCCATGTAGATGTTGAACAGCGTCGGGCTGAGGGAGGATCATTGGGGTACACCACAGATGATCTTGGTGGCTTCAGATCAGTAGGGAGGGAGGCGGCCGCTCTGTGTTCTGCCAGAAAGGAAGGAGGTGGTCCAGTCCAGTGCTTTGCCTTGGATTCCTGCGTTGTGGAGGCGGGTGCGTAGGGTGCAGTGGCAGACAGTGTCGAAGGCGGCTGACAGATCCAGGAGGATGAGGGCCGCGGTTTCGCCGTTGTCCAGCAGGGCCCAGATGTCGTCGGTGGCGGCCATGAGGGCCGTTTCGGTGCTGTAGTTGCTGCGGAAACTTGACTGGGACGGGTCCAGGATGTTGTTCTCCTCTAGGTAGCGTGTTAGCTGTTTATTGACAGTTTTCTCAATGACCTTCGCCGGGAAAGGGAGCAGGGAGATGGGCTGTAAGTTCTTGAGATGCTTGGGGTCTGCTTTGGGCTTCTTGAGCAGGACATTGATTTGGGCATGCTTTCAGCTCTCTGGGAAGGTTGCGGTCTCGAATGAGATGATGGTTTTGCGGAGGTGGGGTGCGATGGTGGCGCTGGCATTGTTAAAGATGTGGTGGGGGCACGGGTCTGATGGGGAGCCGGAGTGGATGGTGCTCATGATCTTGATGGTCTCGTCGTCGTTAATATTAGTCCAGATGAGAAGGGGGTCGCCGTGGGTGGAGGCCGTGGGGTCAGAGGTGTTGTTGGCGGTAGTGGAGGCATGGTTGTCAAAGCTGTCGTGGATGTCTGCGATTTTGTGGTGGAAGAAGGAGGCCAGGGAGTCGCACAGGTCTTGCGAGGGTGGGATGTCGTTGGTGCTGGCGCTGGGGTTGTAAAGTTCCTTCACAATGTTGAAGAGCTCTTTGCTGTTGTGTGCGTTGTTGTTGAGGCGGTCCTTGAAGGAGGTCTTTTTGGCGGATCTGATGAGGTGATGATGTTGGCACATGGCGTTCTTCTGGGCTGCTTGGTTCTCTGGTGTCTGTTTGTGGCCCCATTTCTTCTCCACCTTTCGGCAGTTTTGCTTGGAGGTCTGGAGGTCCGCTGTGAACCAGCTGGCAGTCTTATGGGTGCGGCTGTTGGAGGGATTCTTGATCGGGCGAGGGTGTTGGCGCAGTCTTCGATCCAGCGTCTGAGTTTGCTGGCGGTGGCGTTGGGGTTGGTGGGGTGTGTGGGTCTTCGGGCGAGGGCGGTGTGTAGATGGTCTTCGGTGATTTTGCTCCAGCAACGGCGGGGGATCTGTTGGGTGCGGTGGTGCGTGGTGGGCTTCTCGAAGATGAAGTGGACTCAGCGATGGTCAGTCCAGTAGACTTCGGTGGTGTGGCTGAACGAGATGTGGGAGCTTGCGGAGAAGATGGGATCGAGCGTGTGTCCGGCAGAGTGGGTGGGAGTCGTGACGAGATGTTTGAGTCCGAGGTTGGCGAGGTTGTCGAGCAGGGTGGTGGGGTTGGTGTTGTTGTTTTTTTCAAGGTGGAAGTTCAGGTCCCCGAGGAGAATGCAGCCCGTGGACGCGAGGGCGTGCGTGCTGACAAGTCAGCAATGGAGTCGCTGAACTGTGGCTGGGGTCCCGGGGGCCTGTAGACCAGAGTTCCTCAGAGGGTGTAGTTGGGATCAGTGTGGATCTGGAAGTGCAGGTGTTCGGCGATGTTGAGGGTGTTGTCGGAGTTAGTCGAGACCTTGAGGGTGGACTTGTGGATGATGGCGATTCCACCTACTACACATTGGTGCGGTCTCTGCGGGTGATCTTGTAGCCGTCCGGGATGGCCATATCGATGTTGTGTGCTGAGGAGTCGTTCATCCAGGTCTCTGTCAGGAAGGCGACATCCGGGGAGGATCCTACTTTTGAAAGAGTTAGGGCTAGCACCTCCTAGTTTTCTTGAAACTGCGTTTCAGATAAAGTCCTTCCTCAGTGTCAGCGGCAAGCTGCTCACGGCTCATTTTTGTAAACAAGCTTGTGTCCACTATTGTATGTAAATTGTTATAGAGATATGTGCAGAGTCTGCCTCTTCTAGGGCAGATCCCAGTTGGAGGCAAAGGTTTTTTCTTCAAGGTAGTTGCAGAACTATGTTAACGCTCACATTTCAATCAGTTTTTCGTGGAATAGCCTAGGCCCTTCAGGATTGGTCTGCAGTTGGTTCGGTGTGCTAGGTCTAGAGTGCTCCTTTTAGGGAGCATTCAGAAGTTGGATTTGTTAAGGACTAAAACAAAGGTGTCAGATCATAGTCGAATGTGTAGTGTGCATGGCTGGTGGCGATGGCCACACAACAAATAGGCAAAACCATAATTTACACTGTTGTGCAACTTCTTCTACTCTTAGAGCTGTGATTTTCGTGAAAGTCTTATAGTATGAATTCAGCACCTGTGCGTAATAGGACGGAATGTATGAAGCTCTGTGGTTATACTAAATAAGCAGCTACCTATGTTATGCCATCTATTAATGTAATAACTGCACTTTCACAATTGCTTTATTAACCTTCCTGCTTTCTCAAATTTGCTTGAAAATGCACGATTTTTCTTCTTTTTTTTCAAAATTTTCTTGGGGGGTAACTCCCCCAAAACCCCCTTTTGGGGTTCAAGTGCGCGCGCGCTGTGCGCGCGCGCTACGGTGCTGTATGCAAATCACTTTGCGCCCCACCACTTTCAAATGTCACCCACCGCCCCTGGTAACCAATGCTGAACAAGATAAGGCATGTGCAAGGAAACTAAAAGTTAACGATGTCCTGAACATTGATTGGCAATCTCAGACAAAGATCGATCAGGGAAATTGGCTTTGCGAGGTCAGTTTCAGGTGAAAAGGTCAGTTTTTTACAGTTCATTTCAGAGTCATAAAGAAACCTAGTTAATGTATACATGAACTAAGAAGGCCAGGCCACTTTATTCGCCAGGCTACCTTCACAGGTCTACGTGAGGGCAACACAAAATGGTGGCACAGAACAAAATGGAGGCAGACTCGAGAATTACAAAACCTCAGACCCTCCTTTTGCCATTACGTAGGCAATAACCTAAGACTCATGTAAATCTGAATCTAGGTCTATATCGATATTCATTAGGTCATCAAGGTGTTGCTGTAGCATAATCTTATTATTCTCTACTTCTCTCGGGACAGGTCTCCGAACACACATAGAAGCACAAAGACTACAAATGGCGGGACCAGACTGGATGCAAAGACAACAAGAGAAAAGGATGGTTAAAACCATACCAAGGAATGTCAGAGTCTTCCATCCCCATTTGTACAGCAGTCCCCAAAACCATCCCGTCAATGACCAGTCTCCTTCGTCTACATGGACAGACTCAGAGATCTTATACAACCTAGAGATGGCTTGGTACACTGTAGGGGCATTATCTGGTATGTAAACACAGCAACTGGATCCAATCAATTTACATACTCCTCCTCGATCTGCAAGTATGATGTCTAATACCATACGGTTCTGCAAAGTCATAAGGCGGTCCGATTGAAGCTCAGCTGTAACATTACTAAGAGCACCTGCTGTCTCATTAATAGTAGCTTCAACAACGTGGACAAGTTGTTGAATATGCCTACTATTGATCATAGGACCCCAAAAGGGCAGGAAGCCCTTGAAGAAATCTCCTACTTCGTGTGCTGCAGTATCTTCCTGATTGAAGACACCTCTACCATATCTCGTTCTATGATAGTCTGAAGCAGTAGGGTGTGTAGGGGGAAGCAGAAACGCCACATAACACGTTCCTGAAAAATCAGGTGGGAACCATGTGTAGGCTCTGTCATGACAAACAAAATATGTGCCTTTAGCTGGCACAAACGGTGGAGAAGTCCGAGATGAATAGACATTGGTTTGAGCACACACACTCTTACCTAGCTGAGCTTTCGGATTCCGACCATTGCCTTGCAAACAAAAATGGCCTTGGTGGGGTACAATCCAAATAGGGGGAGACCTTTTTCGTCTCTCCTTCTCTGTGAAGCTGGTACTATATCCAGTCACGTTCCAACCAACGTACGCCTGCACCCCATCCTTAGGGATAGCATTATATGCATCAATATCTCGGATCATAGCTACTATTCCCCTTATCAAGGCACTATTGCTCGAGTTATCTTCAAGGGAGCGTAAGGGGTGTACCTCATTTGCATAGATAAACATGGTCTGAAAGGCCCACACAGACCCATTAAAAGAAAAAAGAAAAAACAAATATGGCATACCTTTTTCTGTCGTATGAGGCATAAGACCACAAACCCAACAATTAGTGGTATTTACTACTAACTGATGCTGATGCAACAACTGTATAAACGAGTTGTTGACAAATTCTGATCTCCTTGTCTGTTCATGTTCAGGCAACATATAAAACTGGTGCAAAGAAACAGTAGTGAAAGAAAGCATAGGTTGGGAGGTGGGTGCAGATGTCTGTTGTGTAGCATAGACAGTCCAACCCACACAAGCTAACGTGATACTTAAAAACGTAAAAAAGCACAATATTATAAAACATTTGCTATGTATCAATGTACAAAATCTTTTCTTAAGATCTATTCTCTCAGTCTCGACATCTCTTTCAGTTACAACAGACTCCATCCTCTAACGTGCTGCTCGCTGCAATTTTCCTTCTTCACTCAAGTGTGCGTCCAGGCGTCCTAGACGTCCCTAGAACCGCAGACCTTTCGTCAATATGTGGGCCACCCCTTAAGTCTTATACCGCGACCCTGCAGCTGAACCCGGATGGTGGTTCGAAAAAGAATAAAAGAAAAATAGTCTCTTGTCTGAAAGAAATTTGTCCTTTTTAGACCTTAAGTTGTAGCGTTCTTTACCAGGCACAGTTTGAAACTGAAAGAGTGTCTCTGGGTGCGTAGTATCAAGTCTCAAACATGGCGGCACAGCTTCTTGCAAGACTTCATCATCCGCACTGTCTGACTGAGTCCATTCCAGATGTGCATTGCTAAAAGGTACAAATCTCGGAACCCTTTCACTCTCGGAATCGGCAACACCTTCATGGACCCACTTATCGTAGAGTAGGGCATAGGTATCTTCTTGCAATCGGTACCATGTACCCAGTTTTTCTTGCCGAACACCTTAATAGCAGTCCGAGTTGATAATAAGACTTGGTATGGACCGGTCCATCTTGGTTCCAAGTTCTTTGACCTCTGGAAATTCCTGTTTAGAATCCAGTCGCCAGGTTGAATCGTGTGGCCAGCGTCTACAGAAACTGAAGGCAAAGTGTCATGGACCTGTTGGTGAAGAACACGCAATTTAGCAGTCAAGTCATGTAAGTAGTCAACTAACATAGGGTACTCGATATCACTGTACTTCTTAGGCCTCGGCACACCCCAGGCATTCGCTGGACGTCCAAAAACAATCTCGTATGGGCTAAGTCCCTTTACCCTACCCTTTAGGGGGTAGGCCTCTATCCATCTGGAAAAGGCACAAACAACCACAAGGACATACTTCAAGTTATTGCATCTTTCCATATGAATGTAGTCTATCTGCAGCACCGCGAACGGATACGTTGGAGAAGCAAAATGACCCGCTGGAGTTGGGGTTCCCTTTCCAGGATTATGCATCAAGAAAATCATGCAGGGATTAACCAAATTCTCAGCACACCTAGGAATTCCACCATTCTGCCATACCGGAGCCAACAACTTACATATCCCTTTTGAACTAATGTGAGCCAACCCATGAGCCATAGTAACCACAGGAAGCACATATGCATCCGGCAACAACCATCGCTGGTGCTCTGACAACTCAACCCAACAGCCTGTTGAATCCAACGTTCCCGTACTCTCTCTCCACATACTAAATTCTTTCTCAGTAGCTTCTGCCTGAATCATCTTCAAACTTTCTGTTGTATCTTCACACATTCCTCCTTCCACAACCCATCTAGCAGGACCTGTAACATACATCCGACTCGTCACATCTTTCACCGTTTCTCTCGCTACTTCATATGCAAACACATTCCCTCGACCCACATCATCCGTAACCTTCTTATGCGCACTACACTACACTTCACTATCGCAATTTGAGTCGGCAAAGTAAGTGATTTAAGAAGTTCACTCACTAATTGTCCATGCTGAATTTTCGTACCATGGGAAGTAAGAAATCCTCTCTCTTTCCACAAGCGACCGAAACTGTGAGCCACACCAAATGCGTATAGCCACACCAAATGCGTATTGGCTATCAGTATAAACATTCACTCTCTTTCCTTTTGACAACACACACGCTCTAGTCAATGCTATCAACTCCGCTGCTTGCGCTGAATTCTGTGCAATACGTGCTGTTTCAACAATCGAGTGCAAAGTTGTGACAGCATATGTTGCAGTCGTCTCTCCATTCGGAAGCTTAAAGCACGAACCATCTACCCATGTACCATCAGGTTTCGAAAGAGGTGTGTCTTTCAGATCAACTCTACCCTTCGTTCCCTCCCTGTCCGGAGAAAACAGTCATGCTGTTCCTGAGCATCTGTCTCTACAAAAATCGGCAACAATGTAGCTGGATTCAATGTGCTGCACCGCTTGATGTGCACATGGCTAGCCAAAAGCGTCAACTCATAACCTGACAAACGCGCACTGGTAAGATGTTGAGTCTTCGTTCTATTCAATAGGGTATACACTGCATGTGGGACCATCACAATCAATGTATTATCCAATACCAAACCAGCAGACTGTCGGATAGAAACAGCCGCTGCCGCTGTAGCTCCTAGAAAACTAGGCAACGCCCTAGCTACCGGATCTAAAGTAGCTGAAAAATACGCACATGGGCGCTGCTTGTCTCCAAATTGTTGCGTCAACACTGACAACGCACAACCTTCTCCCTCGTGTACATAAAGTGTAAAAGGTTTACTGTAGTCGGGGGTACCCAACACTGGAGCAGAACACGATGCATCACGCAATTCAGAAAAACTCTTCTGACATTCGTCATACCAAGGAAGAGGGTGTGGTGTGTCCTTAAGAGTAAGTGCCAACAAAGGTTTCGCTAGCAAAAAAAAATTTGGAATTCACTGTCTACAATACCAGGTAATACCTAAGAAGGCACGCACCTCTCTCTGTGTGCATGGCACAGTCATTTGGGCAATCGCTTGAATACGCTCTGGGATCAATCGTCTTCCCTCCTTCGACAAGAGATGACCTAAGTAGGTCACTTCTTGGCGGCAATACTGCAACTTCGAAGGTGACACTTTATGATGAAGGTCAGAGAGGTCTCGCAACAAAGAAAGAGTAACTTCTTTACAAATCGCTTCACCATCAGGAGCAACCAACAGATCATCAACATACTGGATAAAAGTAGCACCAGAAGGCAATGCAAGAGTATCAAGCTGAGTTTTCAAAGCCTGACTATAAATGGAGGGACTCTCACAATAACCTTTGGGAGCGCGCTTAAACCGGAAACTGCGGCCTCCTAAAGAGAAGCCAAAAATATCCCTACCTTCCTCAGCAATCGGAATACTGAAGAAAGCGTTCTTCAGATCAATAACAGAAAACCAAGCAGCTGAGGCAGGGATCATAGTCAATAAAGCAGTAATGTCCGGGACCACAGGAAACTGTGGCACAACGATCTTATTGACCTCTCGAAGGTCGATCACAAATTGATACACAGGTGGCTGAGAAGAGTCAGTACACTTAAGGACAGGCAGAACAGGACTGTTACACACATTACCTCTTGTTTCTTCAACCACACCTTTCTCAACCAAATCATAGATAATCGCTAAAGGAGCTCTTTCGCCATCACTCGAAATTTTGTACTGAGGAGTGCGAGGTAACTTAGCATTCGACTTAAGGGTAACAACTTAGGGTGGAATCTGCAAGAGACCAACATCATTGGGACCTGTAGCCCAAAGTGTATCAGAGAGAGAACGCAGTTCCAGTGGAAGGCGATCCTTAGACAGATACATTGGGGAAATCACTTTCTTACCCACCGTAAGATGTACTCCCGAAGGAGAACAATGTAATGCTGCATGCAATCTTTTCAACAAGTCCAAACCCAACAGATTCTCGCCACAGCCAGTCGTTAGAATAAAGGGAGCCTCCAATTCACGGGCACCAACAGCAAGGGGCAAAGGACAAGAAACTGGGTTACGAACTGGGGCGCCAGAAAATCCTACTGAAACATTGGTCAAGCCAGACAAAGGTGCGCCAGGGAGTTTAGAGTGCATGATAGAACTCTTTGCTGCACCAGTATCCAAAAGTAAAGGTTCTGCCACACCTGATGTAATCACTTCAACATAAGGTCCACTCTGGTCTACTGGAACTGACACTACTCCCTCCCTTTGTCCATGGCTGTCCTAACTATCATTAAAACCAGCACTCTCACTTCCAACATAATAATCATTAGGGTAATACTGAGCGGACTGGATGGTCGGAACATTCTATTGGTCAAAATAATTCATACAATTCTGAGGGGAAAAGGATCGTTCATTCTGGGGAAACGTACCACGTCCCCTACCCCTAGGTACTTGTTAGAAACCACCACGACCTCTCAGACCAGACATACCATTCGCACGCTGTAGCAAGATCGGGCAACTATTCTTGAAGTGACCTTCTTCTTTACAATAAGCACACTGATTAGGGCCTAGAGGGAGTCGCGCAGCAAAAGACTCAGACTTCTGCAACAGTTTCTGAAACTGTGGGGGTTGCTGAAACTGGGAAGGTTGCTGAAACTGACGCTGATTAGGGCGAGGCGGATGAGCCTGCTGCAGAAGAACTTTCGTTTTTAATTCTCTAATCTTCTTTTCTACTTTATCCTTCCCATCTTTATCTCTATTCTCATAGTCTTGTGCAGTAGCCAATATCTGGGCCGAAGAAGAAACAGCCCATGAACTTTCAGAGTCCTTTAACTTATAAGAAAGTTCAGGAAGTAAATTAAAAACAAACTTATCTACAAACAACCTCTGACCACCTTCTGTACTCATGTTCTGACCACTATGATCAATGAATGTTTCCTCAAACCTAGTGAAGAAATCAGACACACTCTCGTCTTTCTTTTGTTTGCATGCTGCTAACTTGTCCCAATTCCCCCGCAGAGGAGGCATCATAGTTTTCATTAAATTAATAATCCTACCAGGTAGTTCTGCAATAAGGGTTCAGGTTTGGCACCTCCTACCTGCCGACCATCTGCAGCAGTAATATTAACCCACGTATCTCCTAACTCTGGCGCATGATCTTCGTGACGGATCTTCGCCCACAAGGGTTGAGGAACTACATTACCCATCAACATATCTATGTCAGCTAAATTCATAACACACGCATCAACTGTCTGAGACAACTCCTTGTAATAACCAGCAGGATTTTTACGGGGCTCAGGCAAGGTCTGCGGAAAGAGTCAAACATCGCCGACCGGGCTTTCTTCTTAAATAGCTCAACTTCTAGGTTATCTAAAACATCTGATTCAAAACTACCATGTTGGGGCCATCGTGAAACACCATCTTTCCTTGTATAACGGACCCATACTTCATTAAAGGTAATGGGACCCACACCATGCTTTGAATAGAGCTCATAAGTTGGAGTTCCAACCGGAGGTATCGGACACGAGTCCTCCAATCGGGAATCCCTATTACAACTACAACAAAGCCATTTCCTAAATTTGCTAAAACCAGGCATCTTTTAGCTCACTAGTCTTGCTTCATTAAAGGTAATGGGACCCACACCATGCTTTGAATAGAGCTCATAAGTTGGAGTTCCAACCGGAGGTATCGGACACGAGTCCTCCAATCGGGAATCCCTATTACAACTACAACAAAGCCATTTCCTAAATTTGCTAAAACCAGGCATCTTTTAGCTCACTAGTCTTGCTTCAAACTTCAAGGGGTTATCAAAAATGATACACTCGCAAATATACGAACCCCTCGGCTTCGACTATTGCAATGGCCGAATCAAAACCAAGAAACAAAACAAAGTCGTGGGAGCGACCCACTTATACTTAACCAAAATGTCTGTCACGCCACCAGAAGACCGTCTAACGTCTCGCCTTACTAATTATCACAAGAGGGTCCAAGACAGAGCGACAGTTAGGGCAGCAGTCCTTCGCAGCCGTCGGAAAGGGGAAGCCTCGAAGAAAAAAACCTTCGGTCCACATCGACATGCAGGGGTCGATGAAGTGGCGGCCGTCCTCCAGAATTTCCTCACGGGGCTCCTCACAATCTTCGGGCTTGGACCAGTACCGCTGAAGTCGCCCAACGTTGGGCACCAGTTGGAGAACCGGGGTTTAACCCAGCGGCGTCAGGGACACACCTAAGATCTTCGAGTTCACCAGTCTTGGTATACAGAGACACGGAATACTTCTGGATGGCATCAGAGACCAAGTTTATTAGCTGCAGCTAGTAACAGTGATCCTAGAAATACATCACGGTGTAAATTCTCAGGAGACTGCTCATTTTACTAAGGCGAGACGTCTCCTTTTATATCCAATATTCACATTATAAATGTACACCCACTGCACAAAATTCTAGCCAATAAGGTTCATTTTCAAACAAAGTATCACATAACAAAAACTCAATTTACAGTATCCCAACCCAAAAGTTAATTATTAGGAATGTCCCAAATTCAATCTCCACAAGCCGGACAAACCTATAATTGAAAGCATAACCCATGTAATGAAGAAACATAAAAAAGAAACAGTAACAGATGCTGAACAAGATAAGGCATGTGCAAAGAAACTAAAAGTTAATGATGTCCTGAACATTGATTGGCAATCTCAGACAAAGATCGATCAGGGAAATCGGCTTTGCGAGCTCAGTTTCAGGTGAAGAGGTCAGTTTCTTACAGTTCATTTCAGAGTCAAAATGAAAACCTAGTTAATGTATACATGAACTAAGAAGGCCAGGCCACTTTATTCGCCAGGCTACCTTCACAGGCCTACGTGAGGGCAACACAAAATGGTGGCACAGAACAAAATGTAGTCAGACTCGAGAATTACAAAACCTCATCATTACTAAGGAATCACTAATTTTGCGATTCCTTAATTTTGCGTAAGCATTTAAGGAATCTCAAAATGCGATTCCTTAAATGCCATGTAACAAGCACCCAAGTTGTGCGATTTCTCCTTAAGAAATTGCAAATTACCACCAACTTCAAGTTGGTGGTAATTTGCGATTTCTTTGAAAAATGCACTTTTTGGCATTTATCAAAGTGCCATGTGGTGCACATACATGCCCTTATGGCATGTATGTGCGCCATATGTGCACACATGCTCATTTCAGGGGTGCATCAGGGTGTCCTTATGACACCCTTGCACCCTTGAAATTATTCTCAATTTGCGATTCTCTAATTGTGAATCGCAAATTGAGAATAAATTCCCATTTATTCCTATGGGCCTCCTCGCCCATAGGAATGAATGGGAAGGTATTCCTTTATTGCGATTTTGCAATTTTCTGATCACAATTAAGTAATAACAAGAAACCACTAAATGTTTGCGAATTTTTAAATACATCCCATTTTGCGATTCTCAAATAGCGATTCTCACTTCACTTCAAGTACTTTATTCGATTTTCACCAAGTAAAAAAATCATAAAAGCAGTACATAGTAAGCAAATAACACATTATAGATACACACAATAAATAGTTATAAAAACAGCATTAAATCCAAGTATGGTGATAAATCGATAGTTAATAAATTCATAATAGATTCCGTGATTTTACAACACTTTTTAAAAACATCGACATAGTACTAATGCATAGGGGATTTCCTAATTGTTGGAGATGTAAATAAGCTGGCCTACATTGCCTCCAGGCCCCAACTCTAAGATAGGATTTCAACCATCTCGCCCGTTCTTTTTTATACCGTTTGCAAAATAGTACCAGATGGAAAGTAGACTGGATGGATATATTGTCGCATGGGCATGGGGCCAAAGTTCTATTCCAGTCATTTTTCTCCGGATATGAGACCAGGCGGTGAAATATATTGAACCTGAATCTCGTCAGGACAAAGCGCTCAAATCCCGAAGTGATCAGAGTTAGGTAGGGTTGCATTTTATAGGTAATCAGCAGCGGCTGATGTTCGAGAACAGTTCTTTTGCTGACTTCGTTCCCAAGCCTTAGGGTATTAAAATGTTCCATACACAGGTTTTTTAAGGCTTTTTTAGGAATTTTCCCAATTGCTTCAGGTTTATCATACCATTCTGGCTTGTCAATGTCCGTCAGGGCTTTCCTCACATATTCAAGCCATTTGGTACTTTTTGCGTTGGCTAATTTCTTAACATCCAGGATAATTTCTCGATTGAGGGCCAGTTCTTGCTTCGCCCAAATTCTCCTCCAGAGTAGGATTGGCTGAATTTTAATCAGATCTGTCAAATAATCCATGCCTAGTTCTACATGGCAGTTATAATTTGACATACTTTTTGGGAGGGACAAAAGATAACGAAAAAAATCATTTTCAATAATCTGGAGCATCGTCACATCATGGTATCCCCATATCCCTGCCCCATACAGGGCGATACTTCTACATTTGGCCACATATATGTTAAGCATTATACCAGGTTGTTTTCTGCCCAATTTACTGGAAAAATGCTTTATAGCCGCAACTGAGCGTTTAAATGCTAGCGCCCTGTTTTTTACCTCGGGGCCCCATCCCCCTGTTGCCTCGATTGTGACCCCTAGATATGGAAATGTTTTTGTGGCTTGTAGTAGGGTGCCTGCCGCCTTAAGTTGTTTACACCTGGCTACTCCTTTACCAGAAGCCATCACAAAGGACTTTTTTGCATTCAGGTTGAGGCCCCTCTCTTCCATGTATGTTATATATCTATGCAATACTTTTTGTGCGCCAACCTTTGTTCTTGCCATCAACACAGCGTCATCCGCATACAAAAGGGAGCTGATCTGCATATTCCCGGCCTTAGGAGAATCAATGTTGCTGGCACCCAATTCCCTCTCCAAGCTGTTAGTGTAGAGAGAGAAAAGGAATGGGATGGGGCCAGCACACACCCTTGCCTCACCCCCTTCTGTATGCGAAAAGACCCTGTGCATTCCCCCCCCAGCCCATACCTTACTCTGGCAGAGGCATTCGAATATAATTGTTTTAGAAAGAGGACGATCGAAGAATCCACTTTCATCTCTTCTAGTGTCAACCACAGTTTATCGTGTATAACACAATCAAACGCCGATGAAAGATCGACGAAGATTGCGTAGAAACACCCCTCTTTTGCACTGGTATATTTCCCCTGCAGAAGAACAAAGTTTAACACTTTTTCCACAGTACCCATCCCTAGTCGGAAACCATATTGTACTGGGGTCAAGATATTTTGATCTTCAGCCCAATCCTGGAGCCTAGACAGGATTACTCTTCCTGCAATTTTTACTATCGAGTCCAGTAGTGATATTGGTCTATAATTTGAAGGGCTTTCCCTATCCCCCTTTTTGTATATAGGGATAATCAGAGATTCTGCCCAGGTTTTAATGAAACCAACATCACAACATGCCCCCATTACGCGTAGACATACGGGTGCCCAAAGATCTATGTTCGTTTTGTAAAGATCACTTGGGATCCCATCTGGGCCCGGGGCTTTGTTTGGGAAGATTTAATCGCAACCTTGACCTCCTCTAATTCGAACTCTAGTGGGATCGGGTGATGCTTGCTTGGTAATTGTGGCTCGGTTAACGTGTCACAATACAATTTAGAGAAAAACTCTACCCATGCATTTTCATCGATAGCTATATCTATTTTAGCTGTCGCCTTGTTATTAATAAATTGTGAATTAACAACCTGCCAAAATAGCTTGGGGTCTCTACTTTCCGCTGCCTCCAATAAATCTTGCCAAGCCTTCTCCTTGATTACTTTCTTCCTTTGATCTCTAGTTACCTTATACGCTTTCCTTAATACTCTGATGGTCTCAGGATCCCTTACAGGATCTTTTAGGGCCTTTTTTAGCGCGTTGTGTGCCTTAGTGCATTCAGAGTTAAACCACCCCTTTGGAGTATTTTGCTTATTTGGGCACTTCCTGGTCAGAACACCCTTTATAGTTTCCTGAATGTTAGCAAAGGCCTCCAGTATTTCTCCACTTGTGGGATTATCCTCTAGACATACAAGTAGCGATGGGAGAGCCTCATGCACAATTCTTTGCATAATTTTTTCCGGGTCTGCCAAGCTCCATTTTAAAGCAATACCATTTTGGCGTGCTACCTCTAAGTTCTGGGTCCATGTTAAAGTCTCAGTTAGTGTATTTATTTTAACATCCTGTATATTAAGTACCATCTTTAACGGCAGGTGATCACTCAGACCCATGTCAAGGGTTTCAAAGTTCATAACACTACTACCAAACCTATTTGGAAGAATTATGAAGTCAATAGTTGACTGTAATCCTCTTGCCATAAATGTTGAAGTGAATTCAACCTTAGGGTAACATAGCCTATTTGCAAACCCTAGATCAAGCTTGGCCATAATATCATTTAGGATTTCCCCTTTAGAATGATGAGCGAAATGACTACTATCCCCTTGTTCCCCCACCCCATATTCTGCAAAACCACATGTGTCGCTAGAACATATATTTACGTTAAAATCGCCAGCCCAAATCCAGATTAATTCCTTCCCTTTCAAGGGTTTTACCTCCCTCATTTCTTTGTACACTTCCATTAATACTTCCCTGAAGTGTGCATTTTCGATGTTATTATAGAAATTAATAACTATCAGCACATTCCTAGCATTTAAATGAATCGTGACAAGTTGAAAGTAGGGTGACGTGGATCTACCTATACTAATACTAGTATGTAATCGATTGGATACGTAGACACATAGACCCCCTTTATTCCTGCCATGGTTGGAAATTACTGCAGGAACATAAAAAGTTTTGAACCCCTCTATATGCACCTCCTTTAATGCCCAGGTTTCCTGGACACAGAGTATGTCAATATTAATTACAAACTCACCCCAAAGAGTTTCTGTCACTTTGTTGGCAATCCCACACACATTCCACGTTACTACGTTTATTAGCTGTTTTTTTGTTCTAATTATCAAGTTTGCCTCTCCCCCAGCATTCTTCCTAGCTTCCCTCTCTGTTGAAATTTCATTGCCCCTATCCTTTGTACAGTTTGCCTTTTTAATTTTATTCATCATCCCTATTTCATTGTCAGGGATCGTATTTCTTTTACTTCCTGAGCCTTTGTCAGGTGTTGGACTCTTATGTGTAGTTTGCTTATCCCTCACCTTAATTTCTTTTGTCTTAATTTTGGATTTAGTAAGTCAATCATTTGAGTCTAGGCCCGAAAGTGGTTCAAAGAGATTGTGAAGAGGAATGTTCCAGTAAAAATTTGGGTTTGTGTGGTGGTATTTGTTGCCTAAACCATATTCAAGATTATTGGAATGATGGGGCAAGGAGGTGGATGGGAAGTCATAGTACCTGTGATAGTTATTACCTGGGCCATACTGAAACGTATTGGGATATTGCGGCAAGGGAGTAGGTGGCAGATCATAACACCTGTCCCTACTTAGGCTGTGTCCAAGTCTATTGGGGTGATGTGGCAAAAAGCCAGGTGACGGCTCATAGTACCTGTGCCTATCTAGGCTGGGTTGTTGTCTATAATTAGCTGGTGTACGGGAGTTATAGTGACTCCATTTTGGAGGATGGGTACGGGGCTTCATCATACCTTGAGGATTAAAATAACTCAAATTTCGGGTGGCTACAGAGCCCTCCTGCCTTCCCGAAAACCAATCAGAGATATGATTAACTACCCTGTGGTCCCTGAAGTTTATGATGATTACATCACCTTCGATTTCTTTTGGTCTCACGCCCACCCAGTCACAGCGTCTAACAGATATAATCTCCCCATTTAGATGTGGTGGGAGTGGTCTGTTAGCCCTCAACCAATGGTTTACTTTGTTTTTTAGGGATGTGTCAGGCTCTATACTACCCTCTGTTAACTTGGGAACCCCAGTCAATATAATGACATAGTTTAGTGACTCTGGGGGTAGATCTACATTTTTAATATGTTTTGTTTTGTATAGAGTTTGAGATGGGTTAGTTGTTTCCCTTGTCTCTACCACTGCCGGGACCTTTTTTGTAGTAGTCATGGCTTTTCCCACCTGGGGCGCCAGAGTTCCCGTCAATGTCACCCTTTTGTCATTATGAGTTAAAGTTGTTTGTGGCTGAGCCTTAGTATGAGTCACTGTGTTCTGTGTTAATTGTGTGTCTGCTTGATCATTTCCTCTCCCTTTGCTCTGTCCCATTGCTTTGGTTGTTTGGATTTCCAATATACGGTCCACGGTTTTACCCAGCATTATTACCCTCTCCAAGATAGGGAGCATAAAGGATCTAAGAAGATGTTCAATGTCCTCTATGAGCCCTCCGTGCGTCTTACTAAGTAAAGGCGCACTCTCCCCTGTCTGTAGTTTACTTGGTGCTTCTTTCACATTGGCCTTGGGAGTTTTGTTATTAGAGTTCTTTGGAAGCAGTGGCACTTTTATAGATTCAGGCCTTTTTCTGTTCCCAGCCTTTCGCGCCTTTTTCCTTGGCGGGGAATGACATACTTCGCGACTTCTCTTACTCTGTATTGTTCCAGCTGCTGGTATGTCTTTGTGTTTATACCCTTGTTTTCCATCTTCAAAAGGGGATGTGGCTACGGGCAAGGTGTGACATGCCGCATCTGCATCCAGATCTATTAGTGAATGCGATACAATAACCTCGGCTGAGGTCCGTAAGTTTTGAGTGATGATAATTGGACTAACAAGCTCCTTTTGTATTATTTCAGGTGGACCTTCTTTAAAAATTAAGGGGATGTCATTTGTATTGAATAAATCTAGATCAGTCTCACCCACTATGGAGTTATTTGGCGTTGAAGTAACCTCGGTTACAACGGGTTTTAAGGGTTTCTGTTTAAGTAGTTCGATAGAAAGGCGTCGCTCTGCTCTTCGCTCAGCCAACTCTAACTCTCTATCTATATCCCTTTTTGTCCGTGCAAAAAACTTATCAAGAGGGCCCAATATACTCACTCCTAAGGTAGCAGGTAACGATGAGTTCAATAAGTTGCCAGCCATTATACTACTCCTATGTGAGTGATTTAATGTAAGGTGACTACTAATACCCCTATCCACCAGATTAGACCAGTATGCAGCCCGTGTAGCTAAACAGTCAGTACACGATTACCGGGGCAGTAAAATACCTGTAAACAGTTTTCAGGACCGACGTAAGAGAGAGGGCCCTGCCCTGCCTCCTACTGCCCCGGACGGCCCCAGACGGCCCGCCCTTAGCCCGGGCTTCGCCCGGCGTCCCGCTCGCGTCCCGCGAGGGAGGTCTGACGCTATTTTTATGCGCCTCCTGGCGCTCCAAAGGTGTCACGATGCTCCCTGGGCTGCTGGGAGTTGTAGTCTCCTGCCCTCCGCACAGCACTGCCTCCCGAGTTGACAAAGGAGGCGGGCAGCGGGAGGCAGACAGTGAGCCCAGCTGGTCAAGGGGCTGAAAAGATCACGCAGGTAACAGCTCCCAAGTCCGGGCACCTCGATCGTCAAAACTGCAAGTTTCAAAGCGTTCCCCCCGCTCTGCAGGTCTGACGCTATTTTTATGCGCCTCCTGGCGCTCCAAAGGTGTCACGATGCTCCC
Organism: Lissotriton vulgaris; assembly: GCF_964263255.1. Lineage (NCBI taxonomy): Eukaryota > Metazoa > Chordata > Amphibia > Caudata > Salamandridae > Lissotriton > Lissotriton vulgaris. The sequence continues at coordinate 264,643,796 of NC_141693.1, read as the reverse complement.
TGGGCTGCTGGGAGTTGTAGTCTCCTGCCCTCCGCACAGCACTGCCTCCCGAGTTGACAAAGGAGGCGGGCAGCGGGAGGCAGACAGTGAGCCCAGCTGGTCAAGGGGCTGAAAAGATCACGCAGGTAACAGCTCCCAAGTCCGGGCACCTCGATCGTCAAAACTGCAAGTTTCAAAGCGTTCCCCCCGCTCTGCAGGTCTGACGCTATTTTTATGCGCCTCCTGGCGCTCCAAAGGTGTCACGATGCTCCCTGGGCTGCTGGGAGTTGTAGTCTCCTGCCCTCCGCACAGCACAGCCTCCCGAGTTGACAAAGGAGGCTGGCAGCGGGAGGCAGACAGTGAGCCCAGCTGGTCAAGGGGCTGAAAAGATCACGCAGGTAACAGCTCCCAAGTCCGGGCACCTTGATCGTCAAAACGGCAAGTTTCAAAGCGTTCCCCCCGCTCTGCAGAACTGACGCTATTTTTATGCGCCTCCTGGCGCTCCAAAGGTGTCACGATGCTCCCTGGGCTGCTGGGAGTTGTAGTCTCCTGCCCTCCGCACAGCACTGCCTCCCGAGTTGACAAAGGAGGCGGGCAGCGGGAGGCAGACAGTGAGCCCAGCTGGTCAAGGGGCTGAAAAGATCACGCAGGTAACAGCTCCCAAGTCCGGGCACCTCGATCGTCAAAACGGCAAGTTTCAAAGCGTTCCCCCCGCTCTGCAGGTCTGACGCTATTTTTATGCGCCTCCTGGCGCTCCAAAGGTGTCACGATGCTCCCTGGGCTGCTGGGAGTTGTAGTCTCCTGCCCTCCGCACAGCACAGCCTCCCGAGTTGACAAAGGAGGCGGGCAGCGGGAGGCAGACAGTGAGCCCAGCTGGTCAAGGGGCTGAAAAGATCACGCAGGTAACAGCTCCCAAGTCCGGGCACCTTGATCGTCAAAACGGCAAGTTTCAAAGCGTTCCCCCCGCTCTGCAGGTCTGACGCTATTTTTGTGCGCCTCCTGGCGCTCCAAAGGTGTCACGATGCTCCCTGGGCTGCTGGGAGTTGTAGTCTCCTGCCCTCCGCACAGCACTGCCTCCCGAGTTGACAAAGGAGGCGGGCAGCGGGAGGCAGACAGTGAGTCCAGCTGGTCAAGAGGCTGAAAAGATCACGCAGGTAACAGCTCCCAAGTCCGGGCACCTCGATCGTCAAAACGGCAAGTTTCAAAGCGTTCCCCCCGCTCTGCAGGTCTGACGCTATTTTTATGCGCCTCCTGGCGCTCCAAAGGTGTCACGATGCTCCCTGGGCTGCTGGGAGTTGTAGTCTCCTGCCCTCCGCACAGCACAGCCTCCCGAGTTGACAAAGGAGGCGGGCAGCGGGAGGCAGACAGTGAGCCCAGCTGGTCAAGGGGCTGAAAAGATCACGCAGGTAACAGCTCCCAAGTCCGGGCACCTCGATCGTCAAAACGGCAAGTTTCAAAGGGTTCAAAAAATCGCTATTTGAGAATCGCAATAACGGATTTTGATACATATGCCCACATGTATCTTAACTAGTCGCAATTTATAAATAGTAAAATAAATATGTTTTTGCATTCACAAATTAGAATCAAGTAGGAGCAAGTTGCAATCTATAAAAGGAGAAGAAACACAATGTTTACACCATGGCTTTTGTGCATGTTCTGGCAAGGCAAATGAGGGTTCATACTCCACACCAGCAGAGAAGTCGACAAACTTAAGCCCATTTTCTGAGTCAGAGTGACTTTTAACCGAGGAGGAGATTTATTATAAGTGTAGGCTGAGCAGCAATGTTATTTTGGATTCCCTTGCTGAATTAAGACACGCTGTTGTCTAGGGACAAACACTGTCAGACAGCTATCAGGGTATAGCAGACACAGCAGGATGTTTTCCAGAGATCACGTTCACTTTATTTTCTGTAACTTTCCTGATGCAATGCTGCTTCACATAAATATACATATTGCATTTCCAAACAATCCCCAACTTTTGCAGGAAAACATGCTTTAATTTGTCCATCAAGTGTCGCTGAATATTTGTACAAAAAAAATAAGAAAAAGCTAGCACTCTTTAAACATACACATCCCATGCAATGTACCCAGTTTAATAACATACCTTCAGGCCCAGACTCACCGTTGAGGGCACCGGGCAATTCCCCGGTGGGCCGCATGGTTGGGGGCCGGTTTTTGTTACAGGGCCGTTATGCTGCAAAAACGGCCCTGTAACAAAAATGGCCGAAAACCGGCCCTGTCACAGAGCGCGGTCGCACCTCCCCCCCCCCTCCCCTCTCTCTACCGGAGGGGGGGAGGGGGGCCGGCCGAGCACTTTGCCAGGGCCGGTTCTGGTTCCCAGTCCGGCCCTGCATACCTTGTAGCAACATTTCCAGAACCTACACATGATTCATACATTTTCAGGCTTTGTGGCCTATTCAACCGCCTTTCCAAAGGAGACCTTGGTGAGAACTTCCTATTAGGTATTGATTTTAATGTAGAATTATGTTTACATCTATATTTGCACTGATTTAAACTGTAACAATATGTTTGTGGTAGGTGACAGTGTATATGCTCACCAAAATTGCATCATGACACCATACCTGAATTACGAAGATACAATGTTGCACACAGGCAAATTAGGGCAGAGCTTATTTTGGTACTTCTGAAGGCTAGAGTTTGCTGCCTACATAAAAGCGGTTATGCTTTGCAGTATTCTCCTGTAGTGGCATGCAAAATTATAGCATCTTGTGCAGTGTTACACAACATTGTAACCAGAAGGGGTCTTTCCATAAAGCCTGATGAGGAAGAACTACCACCACACAAATCACTTCATGAAGCCATGAGGACTGCAGAAGGAAGAGATTGCTGTACATACATCACACCAGTGTTTGCTAGGGTAATGCTTTTATTATAATCTATAACATTAAACACTCATGAGCCCAAGCATGCATGCCACCAAATTTAGATGAATAATTCATTTTTCCATGTTTTTTACAAGAAAGTGGAAGAAACTAAATCAACACAAATACAGACAATTGTGTTCAAGCCTGATATTTTTTGTTGACAATGTAGTATCAAAATAAAGATTTATGTTTTGTTTTTCAAAAACATCTTTTAATCTTTTAATCTGTCTTTATTAACTTGCTTGGGGTTGCTCTGTCAGTAATTGTCTCGTCATGTCCCCTTCTCTTTCAGCAGCCTGACTATGATTACGCCTACATCTTATCACATCAAAGACAAACAAACTATTTCGACTCGAATTTCACTTTCAAAAGCAGGAATTGCTTGATCAGTGCACAGTTTGCAGCAATTCAAGTGGTGCTGTAACTTGCCCCAAGCCTTGAGCTACATCTGTCCTACAGAGTGCCATTTCCTGTTGAATATGTATAGATCTTCTGTACAGTTTTACCATAATTTCGCGTTCTCAAAACTCTATGGCAATATTGCTTTTTTTCCTGATGCTGAACCTTCTTGTGAATTGCCCCAACTAATGATTAAATGGAACCATTTTAAATTATCAATCTATACTAATATAATAAAGAGAGAGCCCAAACTTTTGAGGCGGGTAATCTCAGGAACCACAGCACCAATCACAACATTCAATACAGCGCTGGAAAGGGCAGTTGCAGCTGAAGGACATAGGCTATGCAGACGCCCACCATATACTTTTAAAAGATAAAAGAACCGTGTCAGAAAAGTAGTCCATTGTGGGCGTGTCTGCGTTGTGCTGTGGGCGTATGCTGGGGGCGTGACAAACGCTGGAGGCGTGTGGTACGTTCCGCCCTTCATGCCATGTCTCATATCGTGTGCTAATCCCACCCTGCTCCCTTTAAATACCCCTGCACCCCATAATCATAACCCACCCTTACTCCTTACAATACCTCAACACCCTTAAACACTATCCCATCTTAACCATATAAATATACCCTGTACCCCAAAACCCAAACTTATCCCTAAACCCTAAAGCACCCCTGTACCCCAAAACCCAAACCTAGCCCTGAACCCTATAAATACCCCTGTACCTCAAACCTACCCCTGAACCCTAAAAATACCCCTGTACCCCAAAACCCAAACCTAGCCCTGAACCCTAAAAATACCACTGTACCCCAAAACCCAAACCTACCCCTGAACACTAAAATACCCCTGTACCCCAAAACCTGAACCCTAAAATACCCCTGTACCCCAAAACCCAAACCTAGCCCTAAACCCTTAAAATACCCCTGTACCCCAAAACCCAAACCTACCCCTTAACCCTAAAAATACCCCTGTACCCCAAAACCCAAACCTAACCCTGAACCCTAAAAATAACCCTTTACCCAAATAACCCAAACCTACCCCTGAACCCTAAAATACCCCTGTACCCCAAAACCCATACCTATCCCTAAACTCTAAAACTACCCCTGTACCCCATAACCACAAACTATATCTGAACCCTTAAAATACCCAAACACCCCAAAACATATACCTCAGAACTCCAAAACATATACCCCTATACCCATACTTACCTTATCCAAACATAAAAAAACATGCTGTTACCATTCATGCATTTACAACGAATTTCGTTGTAAATGTATGCGTGGTAAAAGCATATAAAATGCAATGCCATGTGTTATAATTGGCATTGCGGCGTCATGGTACTTTGGTAATGAAAGTATGCGGAGTGATGGTATGCGGAAAGAAAGTTGCAGAATAATGGGTGTTTACCCTCCCCCGGTAAGTACATTGGTTGCACGGTGGCCCACATCTCCAGCAACATACTCATATTTTTTCACCACCCATTTGAATAGTGCACACGTCTCTCTCATTGATGGCCTGCACTGACATACACTTTTAGACACAACTCCCGCCACAAGTTCTAGAATTGCGAACTTTAGAGCTGGGGAGCTACGTTCGAATCTCGGCATCAGCTCAACATCCTGTGATTCCAGGCAAATCGCGTTGTCTCCCCGTGCCTACCACAAATGAATGTGTTCTTCTGTAATGTAAATTGTGCTCATGCCATGTTGTCAAGTTTGCTCTATATAATATTGCAAGGAAAAATAAAGTAGGGAAACTCGAGTTCACACACTACTGAACGCGCACTCTGAAGCGCATCAGCAGTGCACTGTGAATCGGAGCGTTTCACAGGCCTGTCACAGATAGAAAATGCTATCAAAATGAAATCCTACAAAACAATATACTACTGGCCGGCAGCAATTCATACCCGGACAACGTCGGGACGGGCTGCTAGTGCTTTAAATAAAGCGAAACAATCCTTCATCCGTTTCTGCCAATCATAAAGCATCCAATTGCTTATTTTGGAGTTTTTTACCTGAACAAATTCCTCTGAGGGTGTAGCACCTGTCACATACTGTTTTACAGTAGGTCATGCTCTTGGATGTAGAGCTTTGTTCTGCGTTGTATGGGTAGATGTACATGTGAAGAAGGTCTTGCTGTTTGTCTTCTGGGAGGCACTCATCTTCACCCACTGTAGCAGGACTTGCAGTGTCTGTTGGTGGAGAAATATCAGTGATGGAACTATTCTGATCCTCTACCTCATACTGAATATCCTCCTCACAGCCCTCAGATATATTTGCCTTAATATCTATAGTAAATGGATGTAAGAATAATATACCTTTTCAATTAGGATTATTTGGCTATTTTAAGTACATACTTTCATAAATATAAGCAACATTTATCTTTCATGGCCTTTCTCATTACACGGTGCTCCAAATTAATGCAGTATTTAATGCTGCATTTCCATACACTTTGTCATTTATAAGTTATTCTGTATTGATTTGTATGTGTACTGTATGTTCTACTTTAAAAGGTAACAGGTGTGTACCATTAGTAATTAGCTGAACAGGACAACATTCTATTTAGTATGTATGATGTTTAGTGTTCACATTTGCTGTAGTTAAGAAACAATACATTTAAACTTAACAACATTTTATTTATTTATTTATACGGTTTTATATAGCGCGAATGTGACCCACGAGGGTATCAGAGCCCTTTACAGTATATAGTTATAAAGACATACAAAATGAGGTAGTGTACATGCATTTGACATTCATCATTACTCACATAAGAGGTAAGAAGTATGAGATAACATAGGTATAGGATAACATAGATGACCACTGGACGACAAGTCATGATCATAAAGGGAAACAGCATATTACAGTTTAAGCGATTATTACACCTTAGGTCAATATTGTGGAAATAAATAAACATATAATGATCTCTTACAGTCCATGCGAGGTAGCCAGTTATGATAGCATTATAACATCTTAGAATGTAAATTTGTCCATTAGTAGTATTTTTACCTCCTTTTTAAAGGCAGTAAAGAAAGAGGTTCCCCGCACCACTGGAGGTAAAGCGTTCCACCATTTTAAAATGGCCGCCATGTTAAGGTGATTTGTGGCTGAATTTTGAAACTATCCCCGAGACTCGTTTTGCGCGTCATGTGCTTCTGGGTCTGGGTGTTTTTTTTTTTATTGGGGCTGGCGTCCACAGTGAGCCACCGGGACGGAGCACAGAAGCCGAGGTGGACGTGGTAAGAGGGTTCCATCAATTTGGGAGGGGCTTGTTGTAAAACACGGAACATCTTGTTTAACTCCCTGTGTGTACCGAGCGCAATTATTGACAGCACTATCATCATTGGGGATGGCGGTGCAGGACTCTGTGCTGCATATTTAATTAACGATGCCGGAGGTCCTGGCACTGGTATTACAAAAGTTATTGATATTACTAAACAATGGGTTATAAGCTGACACTCCACTGTGATCTTAACATAGATGGCTGGTTGGGCATGTAAACGAACAACTGGTTGGTGAAGGGAATGGCATACATAGAAAACACTCCGGAGTACTGTTGGCTTTAAATCTCACCAATGAGCCTGAAGGTAGTGAATGGAATGACAGGGGGAATTGAGCATGAGGTAGCAGTAGTAATGCACATGTGAAATTATTTGGTGCAGGTGGGCTGCAAACACAGGTGATATTTAACACATATGTGTTTGTAGGTTGACACTGACAATTGTAATCTTGAGGAGATACGTGACCATCCGGCGAGCGATCCTTTAATGAAGTGGTTTGCAGGTACGAGGGATGACAGCAACCACTCGGTAACTATATAATCCTATGGAGGGGGTTTATTAAGGAATGCTGAAGAGCATTGTGGAGACAGGATTCGTTTATGAGTGGCATGTTCTTCTTTTTAATCTCATCAATAACCACAGTTTGGGGGTGATAAACGAATGAGGTTAAGACTGGTTTCCCTGTCAGCCCTGATGAAGTTGCTGAAAACAGGCTGGCAACGAAACATGTTGGCCTTTCGTGTTTGAAAGTGAGCCATATACATGCCTTTTTTGTAACCTGAGGACACTCACTGCATTAAATAAAGTATGTCTTGAATGTGAGTGGTACTCCATTTTAATTGTGAGAATAATAATTCTCTTTTCACGGTTGGGGGCCAGTGGGCACTGAGCGACACAAGCATTCTCAAGTGGTGTTTGACATGTCCTTTGATTCATTTCTTATTTTTTCCAGATTTCTCACCTTTGAGGAATTTCAGCACACATCTTTTTCTGTTTGGTCATGAAAGCAACCAATGATAATAACGTGGGCATACTGGTGAGTACCATCCAGCAGCTCCTTGGCTGTGCGTACGTGAGGGGCTTTCTGGCCGTTCTCAAATTTTTTCTGTTTCACACATTTATGTGATGGTTCAAAACACTCTTATGTGTGTATGTTATGTGGTTATTGACGTTCTTTTTAAATGGAATAGTCGGAGCAACAGGTCACTGGCAGTTAGCTGGACCTGTGGGGGAAGTCAAACGTTGGTGAAAACTCCCCGTGGGTCTTAAAAATATAAGAATATCTGTTCTACAGAGGTCAGGTCTTGTGGTGTTTATAAATGATTGAGTGGGGGATGATCTGAGCTCTTTTTCCCCCGTGCTCCTGTTGTGTATGTGGGCCCTGGACTACAAGCACGGCGTGTGGCATACAGAATAAGCTATTGTTGAAGTCCACACAATACCTGTTTACACCATTATAGCCAAAAGAGAAATTGGTGCCATGCCACATGATATGGAGTGGCATAGAGCCACCCTCACCCAAATTTCTAATCAGTGCTGCCATATGGTGATCGGCTGGGCGCTAGCTGGTGGGTGAAAGATAGGCACTGAGGAGGTCCAAATGCTTTAGAGGATGGAGCAGAGACAAGGGGTGGAATGTAGAAGAGGAGTAAGGGTGAAGAGGCACAAAGACAGCCTTCATTTGCCTGTCTCTGTATTTGATTCAGTAGATCTTCCCCTCACTCCTGGTAAGGTCCCAGGATGGGGGGTAGACACTTTACCTGCCATTTCTGAATTTCTCTCTGGGGCCTTTGACACAAGGGTCAGGCCAACTGCAAGGGAGGTGCTTGAGGGTATATCAATCATTTCGAAGAAACTTATATGAGGTCATATGAAGATCTGAATAATTCAAAGTCCTGGTCTGGTGCATCCTCACGGTTAATCCGCTTCTAAGATCATGAGAGTACTGGTACGACACCATTCTATCAAGGTCCACACAGGTAGAATAAGAAGAATGCGAGCATAATCAAGCATGAGACAAAACCTGTCTGCTGTAGTCTGAGTTATTTGAAGTTTTCAATGGCATGCCTTGTACCTTATTATTAGTGCTTATTACATTTTCTACCTTACACCAATTGCTGTTGTAAGAACTGTGAGAGTTTTTGCCATAGGTATTGGCAGTCTATCATTTCCTCTAACTATGATTAGGTTGTTTCATAACTTTGGCTTGCAAAAGTTCTGAGGCATGATACCACTGAACAAGCAGCATCAACAAAGTGTTGATGTACCAGGATCTGTTTTTTTTTCTCCAGATTTTTATTTAGCGCAAACTTGACTCGAAGGTAACAGAGCGCTTCACATGAGCACCAAATCCATTACACAAGGACACATTCATTTTTATTAGCATGGGGATATTAAGTGATTTGCCCAGAATCACAGAATGTTGAGCGCCTCTGCAGAGACTCAAACCCGGTTCCCCAGATTTGAGGTCGACTGCCCTTGTCATTACACCACATCCTTTGTATGTTAGGTGCAAAATGAGAACCTCAGGAGAAGTGAGTATTGAGGGAGACTGAGGTTGGCTAATATGGAATGTAACGAAGTTAGAAATGTAGCCAGGTAGACTACATTTCAATCTCCTACCTAGCTGAACTTCCATATAGATTCTCCAACCTAGCTGAACTCCCATATAGATCCTCTTGGTGTCCAGGTCGGTGTGCCTCCTGATAATGTCTAGTTATGGACTGTGTAGGTAAACTCATTGATACCTTCGAGGTGAGATATTGGGAAGGAAGGGTATGTGCTCAGTATGCTGATCGAAGTACTGGCAATCAGTTCTTTGTGCATCACAAGATGCCTCTTATAGGCCAACTGCATTGCTCCCTCTAGTAAATGATATTCAAGCTGAATCCCATAACAGTGGTCAACAAGCTTGATATCTCTGGATTCCAAGGCCACTTCAGGAGAAATTGGATGACAAATAGGGGAAAAGAATTAGCCCAATTAACCTTTTTTATGATGTCTACTCCCGTATTGGTTAATCATGATTCTGGTGCCCTGGTCATAGGAGCAAGCCTGTTTTGATTCCATCTGTATTCCATCTTCTCTTGTTTCCTGGTTGTTAATACTGGTGCCTTTGTGTTCCAACTAATTCTTGGTTCTATTTATCATACTGTACCTGGTGTCAGTTAATGTATGATATATCCTACATCTAAGCTTCTGATATGCAGCCTTTCTGGGAGAAGGTTTGCTACTTGAACCCTTCTTACTCCCAATTTTAAGTCAGTGATCCTTATTTTGCCAGCCAATATGTTTGCTGACACATGCCACAAGACACATGCCACAAGACCTAGAAAGCCTGAATTAGGTGATGCTCTCATATGAAGGCAAGATATAGAGGCCTAAAACTAATTAATTGGAAGAAGAAAATCCCATAATGTACTACACCTGCAGGTAAGGCAAAAATGCTCTGTACTTTATTTTAGCTCACTGAATTACGTTGTTTTTATATCTTCCCATGCCTCTTTTGACTTCCACTTACTCAACCTCATTATCTTGGAGAGAGCCAGCTCCAGGTAGCATTTCAATAGTGTTCAGCACAAAGTTTCTTAGCTCTGCAATCTGGCATCTCAATGTAGTATTATACTTCATTTGTTCTCTATGCTTTGTCAGTATTTAATGTAAATTTAGCATAATAATTTTTCTAACTTTCTTGAAAGACATGAATGTGCTGAGTGGATCTTGAATCCTGCATCCCCCTCCAGGACGAAGCCCCAGAGTAGGATATGGTGAATTGGGAGAAGGCCTCTAGTGCTTAATTCTTAGGGTCCCCACCCAAGGAACACTTCATAAACGCAGGATCTTGACTACGGCACAGCACTTATAATATAGCTTCCATCCTCAATGCGTAGGATTTTTATACTAATGCTGAAATTGTGTGAAATGCTCTATTTATGGTAACTACTCTTTTTGATGGCTATCACATTTCAAGGCTAAACAAATGTTTAGTATTGATAAGAATCCTGATCCCTCTATTGCTGTGATGTAGAAAAAGTCCTTGCTTCTCAATCAACCAATCAGGCCTCTTGTAGAGCATGACTAATCACCCATAAGGGTCTCAAGGCACTGGGAGGGGGGGGGCGGAGGGGGGGTTGTTTGGTGGGTGGGATTCTGCAGGTCAAGCGAAGAGCCCGGTCTTGAGCTCCTTCTTGAATTGAGGCAGTGACAGTAAATGCCTTAGATGCAGAGGTAGGGCATTCCAGGTCTTGGCAGTGAGGTAGGAGAAGGATCCTCCTCCAGCCGAGGTCTTGCAGATCCGTGGGATAGTGGTCAGGCCCAGATGGGTGGAGCGGAGATGTCTGGTCGGTGTTTAGAAGGAAAGGCAGTAGTTGAGGTATTCGGGTTTGGTGTTGTGGAGGTCTTTGTAGGCATGTGTGAGGAGCATGAAGGGAATTCTTTTGTTGATCGGAAGTGAAGGTCTCTCAGGTGACTGGTGATGTAGCTTCAGCAGGGTATGAACAGGATACGCTTTGTGGTGGCTTTCTGAATGCGTTGCAATTTCTTTTGGAGTTTTTGGGTTGTGCCAGTGTAGATTGCGTTGCTGTAGTTGAGCTTGCTGTTGAAGAGCGCCTGGGTCACCATCTCCTGGACTCTGTGGGGATCCATTTGAAGATCTTTCAGAGCAGGCAGAGCGTGTGAAAGCAGCGTGTGAAAGCAGGCGGTTCATAGAGAGCGAGGAGCCGAGGATGAAGGCCTTCATCCCGTTATGGAAGTTGCTCTTAGTGGCTGTAGGTTCAACGGTAATTGAGAAAATCAGCTGTGTGTCATTAGCATAGGAGACAAAGTTCAGTCCCTAGTTTCTGACGATGGCTGCAAGTGGGACCATATATATGTTGAAGAGGGTGGGTCTCAGGGAGGAGCCCAGGAGAACTCTGCAGCTGATCTCTGTAAGTTCTCAGGAGAACGGTGGGAGCCTGACTCTCTGGGTTCGGTCGGTGAGAAAGGAGCAGATCCACTCTATCGTTTTGCTGCGGATGGAGGCATCGTAGAGTCTAGTGCAGAGGGTTTGGCATACAGCCGAAAGGAGTTAAGTAAATAAATAAAAAAATAAAACAAATTACATTGCGTGTGCTGCTTCGCCATTTGGCAACTTAGCGGCCTCCGGTTGGGGGCCACCTATGGTTCTCCCCTGGTAAATACCTGCACCCTGCCACGAGGTGCAGGGATTTACACAAACTCCCATTTTCTATGGGAGCTTGTGCTGCAGGTGGAAACTGCCTGTAGCACAAGCCCTCATAGAGAAATGGGAGTTTGCGACTGTATCATATGCAGTGGCATCATAATAAGGTATTTGGAACCGCCAACCTACGGTCAGTTGGTTCCCACACTGAAATGGTGTCAGGTGGACTCAATTTCGCCCGACCTAGTAATTAGGGCCTGTATGTCTTAATGTTGAAGGTACAGCTCTATCTCTTTCCACCTCTACTTCATCATTATACATTTGTCCTAACATTACTTCATCTTCATTAACTGACGCTGTGGGTGTTCCTATTTCTGGTCTTCCTTCATGTAACTTTTCTCACTAGAAGTACAGAGTGGTGTTCCTATGGTCAGACCTGTAATCCTTGTACTTATTTTTATTTGCTGTAGTTCATACTTATATGTATCCATTTGCTGGTGTAGATCCTCCAAACATTTCCACTCTCTTTATCTTGAAGGTCATGGAATTGAATTTTTTTACATTCTGATAACTGAACTCAGTATGAATATAGCTTTAAAAAGCTTAACATTTTTCAACTGAGTATGTCAAATTAACATTTGTTTACTTTTTTGTACCATTTACATACCAACTCCTTCTGATATTTATAATGTAGGTTTTCATATCAACTCTTAAATCTGTCTATATTTGATTTATAATATTGCGCCAAAGTGAACATTTTTCATTAACGAGAAATATAATTTTTTTAAGCTTTGCTCCATTGTTAATTTTGTTGCTAGCTCAGATATTTCCACATCTATGACAATCAACATTTTTTAAGCTTCTTCACAAAAGAATACTACATTCTCAGCTGAGGGTGACCTCCACGCCACACAGGAGAGGTTGGGTCCCGGATAGGAGTGTGCTTGGCTTAGGACTGTTTTCAAGCTCCCGCACCTGACTCTGAACTACTTTTCCTTAAGATGAATTGAATGTCTCCTGTAGGATAGAGCCATACATGCTCTACATGCATAGTAGACAGTTCTGGGGGGATCTACTACCAACAGCAGCACATAGATGTACACCAGATCACTGTAAATGTAGATGGAAAGAGAGAATAGAGTAAGAAAAACAGCCAAAAATGTGATAGAAAGTGCAAACCAACCCCCACATAGAATGTTACTGACAGCAAGAGAAGCAAGTTGAGATCTACAATGAAGGAATAATGGGCCATATGTATCAAGAAGTCATTTTGCGATTCTCAAATAGCGATCCTTTGAGAATCGCTATTTGAGAATCGCAAAATGCTATATATGTAGGATTTGCAATAAATGTTGTGAATCCTACATATTCCTTAATTGTGAATCGCAAATTGTGATTCGCAATTAAGGAATACCTCCCAATTCATTCCTAAAGGAATGAATGGGAAGACATTCTCAATTTGCGATTAGCAATTAGCGCATCGCAAATTGAGAATGCAATTTCAAGGGTGCAGGGGTGTCCAAAGGATACCCTGTTGCACCCCTGAAATAAGCATGGGTGCACATGTCGTGCACATACATGCCCTAAGGGCATGTATGTGCTTCACATTGCACTTTGAAAAATGCAAAAAAGTGTATTTTTAAAGGAAACCGCAAATTACCACCAACTTGAAGTTAGTGGTAATTTCCGATTCCTTAAGGCCAATTAGCATTTTTTTTATGCTTCTTACATTGCATTTAAGGAATCGCAAAATTTGCGATTCCTTAAATGCAATCGCAAAATAAGGAATCGCAAATTTTGCAATTCTTTATTTTGCACGCGGATTTCTTTGATACATACCATTTAGCAAAAATGCGTTCGCAAAGGCCGAATTTTGGCGTTTGCGAATGTATTAGTGCTTGATACATATGGCCCAATGTGGTTACATTTGAGGAATTATAATTGTTTGCTGAATATTAGTGAGTAAAGAAATACAATTGCCTTCAGTGGCGGCTGGTGACATTTGAAAGTAGTGAGGCGTAAAAGTTGGTTGTAAGTGTAATGTCACCCTGACACACTACTAAACTATTCCCTGGGACACTATTAACTAATTGCATGCTACTCGGATAACCAGTTCTGCAGGACATGTTTTGCATATTCCACAAGACACTATTAGCAAGTTTTCTCAGACACTATCACCCAGTTTCTTGAGATACTTTTAACCACCAGATCGATTAGTATCTATTGACCAACTCCCTGAGGCCCTATTAACCAATTTCTTGAGGCACTATTTACCAACTACATGGAGCACTATCAGCTAGTTCCCTAGCACACTATTAAACAGTTCCTTCAGAATCACTAATCAGCAGTTTCTTTTAACCATTTCCCTGAGACACTATTAACCCGTGTCTAGAGGTCCTATTTATCAAATGTAACACACAATTAGCCAGTTCTTTTTTAGACTCTTTTTTTCTAGTTCTATCATACATACTTCACCAGTCTCTGTGAGTTGCTTGGCCGTTACTTTTCCAGACTCCACCACTACCACGGTGAGCAGTAAACTAGCCCCTTGGGCCAGCCTCCCACAGGGTCAATGATTGACAGAGGTTGGCTTGTTTAGGGGGTGTTTGGCAAGAAGGGGAGGTCTGTGGCTCTGGCCTGTATGTGCGCCTAAGGGCCATTTGTGATTTTTACTTCAATTGAGCCAAGAGTTGCTTAATTTGTAACGATACAGGTGACCCAACGGTAATTAATAATCCTGGTCAAAATGTACAGCGTAGAGAGAAAGCAAAGGAAAAATTTAGGAACCTGGTACGTTAAGTTTTTGTTTATTCACTTAACTCTATTGTGGCTTTGATGTTCAGCTTTTGTGCCCCCAAACGCCGCTATCAGTTGCGAAAGCACAGCAAACATATGAGGGTTATTTCTCTAATCTGTTCTTATTTATGGATTGAAAAAAAGGCGCATGTAAACTGTGATTCATCACATAAACCAACAGGAAACAAATCACTTTAGGCTTTATAAAGGTCCCTTTCGTTTCTATGTGCAGTCTGTAATAAAGCATGACACATACAAAAATACGTAATTAAGAACTGAAATCACAGGAAGTTAGGGTGAATGGGGCCTCTGCCCTGTGCCTTTACTGGTCCGAGTGCCCTCTGAGCTCAGCCTCTCTGTATTGCAGGACACTTCACTTAAAGCTGACCTGATCACTCTCGCCTATGAAACTTTACTCTTAAAACAATAACATTCTACGTGGCAGTCGGGAGGTTTACTCTCTATTTATGAAGCAACAATCATTCGGAAATCACACTACTCCCCTCACACAATGGGCCTCATTTATGAGGCTGTGCGTCACTTTTACGCCGCCGGTGCGTCACTTTTTGTGACGCACCAGTGGCGTAAAAAATGCGCCTTGTTGCGCCTTCTTGAGCCATATTTACAAAGTGAAGCATCTAGGTAGATGCGTCACTTTGTAAACCTCTGCGCCACATCATACCTGCGCCAGGTATAATGTATGCAAGGGGGGCGTATTGACGCAAGGAAGGGTCATAGAAGTGACCCAGTGAAATCTATGAGATTTCACTGCGTCACTTCTAGGATGCCGTTGCGTCAAAATCTTGCGCCTGCCTCACAGCAGGCGTAAGACTGACGCAGGCCCTTTCACATGGGGCTTGCCCATGTGAAAGGACGCATTGCTGGAGTTGCGTCACTTTTGTGACACACTCCAGCAATGCGCCACTTTTGTGCTTACAGATACGTCAGAAATGCTGACGTATCTGTAACTCCTTGCGACATGATGCGTCATACATTAAATATGACGCATCAGGAATGTCGCAAGGAGTGCGCACTGAGAAGTGACGCATCGCTGCTTTCACGCAGCAATGCGTCATTTCTCATAAATGAGGCCCACTGTTCCTCCCAGACAGAAAGTCAACCTGGCCTGGTTAGAGCGGATGACTTTGTGCCCAAGTCATGCTTATGTAAAGGAGTGCGAAGGGGAAGCCCAGCTCCCAGGCCCAGCTGCAGTCATGGTTGTCCAGTGCTGTTCCTCGAGGACTCCAGCAATGACCGTTTTTGACGATAACCACCGTCTGTTCTATACAATCATCTATAGATGAATTCAATATCATGTACCCTCTGTGGAAATCCTGAAGACGAGGTGTGACCCGTGCCCTCGTAGACCAGCCCAAGAAAGATGGCCGATGGTTTGTCTGTGTCACAGAGGCTTTTATGACCTCTCTGGATGAGTGACGTTGGGGCACTGCACTGCACCCCTGATCCTCGATCGCATTATTCTGTTTGTTGAAGTAAAACCAAATATATGTTTTCATGATGATAACGGAAGAGGCGTAACAACCCAATGTCTCACTCTCACCTCTTTAGAACTGTGCTTCTCTGTGAGATACTCACCTCTCCTACATGCCAACAGTCTCGATTCAGACAGGAAAGTTATAGCATTATTTTAGGTGTCTCCCACCTAAAATTGTCTCCACTTCAATGAAAGTCAATGTAGAAAATCAATGTCCCCAATTTTTTTTCATCATCTCCCTCTTACCAGGTTCAAAATATGTTGGCATGTATGACCTCTGTGCCTCACACACAATCCAGTGGCTGCTCAGTCTGCCCCCTCAAGCACTCCCGCGGCCCTCTCTGGCCCTTGGAAACCGTGTGGCTTATACTGCTTCCTGGAGACTCTTGCAGCAGGACACTCCAGTTTAACCTGCAGAGTTCGTATCCTACTGTCCTGCAAGTGTGCACAGCAGCTCCAGAGGTTCTCGGCGCCCCCTCGCTGATTCCCAGACCTGCATCTCTTAGCTCGGCACATTCCCTCGCTTGGATGATGAATCTGAACAGGGGTCAGAGCCCTGAAAGGAGCGAGCTGCTCCGGAGAACTTTAAATCAATACCACGTTTTCATTTTTTATGGATAAAAATGCCTTTAATGTGATTGGGTTTGCAGAGAGGCAGCCTAATAGAGTTAACTGTGGGCTTCGTGCCGGGGCTTGCTGAGAATTGACTGCGGCACACAGGGACCGGTGTAATACTCTCCTATAAACACATCAGATGGGACAGGTAGGCAGCATCGCCCTTCAAAGCTCCCCTCTGCAGAGGGACAGGAAACTGCCTCGTGCTGCTACCGCCGCTGTTTCCGCAAGGGCCAGGCGGCCACCAAATTTTATTTTCACCACCGACACGATCGCCTGGCTTTCCAACCTCAATCCCATAAAATGATCCTTGCAAGAACTGCATCACTTCTCTATGGTGGAAAGACTGATCTGAGCATTCACTCTGAGTCAGAAGTGGGCAGAGGAATGTTCTCCACAGGTGAGATGTCTCTGGTTGTTTCCAGAATCCATCTGGTGCAACCATCATGTCTCCTATGGTAAACAGTGATTCTAGCATGACGAATGTGAAGCATTGCTTCAGCATGATTTTGATGTCTAACTTTGTTTTTGCACCTGATCTTACGTTTGTATTACTGATGTGAAGTGTAATAGACAGATGGAAAATCTTATTTTTACAAATATGATGCCTCGTTTACAGAACCACATTGTGTTTGCATAACTATAAATTTCTAGCTTGATGCCAACTTGTATTTTCTCAACTCTGGCTTTACTTTTTGTTTCCAGATGCCATATTTTTTCTTGATAAGAATATCCCTTAAATCTGTACAACGTAAACAAAAAAGAGTAACCATTGGAGCTATTGGAGGCAGCAGGATTCACAGAAATTAAAATTAACTCCTATAGTTGGGACTGAAAATGCTACAGAAAAGACGCGGATGCAAGTCTTTATAACACAGATTCTAAAGAAGACTGTCTTCCTCAATTCCATTTTACAATCCAAACATTCTAGAATCGCTCACTATCACATCTGTTCATCTGTGAGTAGATTAAAACATTCCCTGGAAAAAAATGTAACCATGCTCCTCCAACCAGTAGCTCGTAAGTTACTGGGAGCTCTCCGGCTATCTGGGAGTATCTCTCCTGCATGCAGCCCAGCCTACGAAAATAGAAGCTTGTGCTTTGTTGAATTAATATATGTATATAAAAATAGAAAAGGGTGTTATCGAGACGAAAATGTGTGTATTTTAAGAACACCTAATTTCCAAAATGTACTTAAATCTAATATTTGACTGATGAATCACACAACATTTGAGACTATTTATTAATAGTATTACATTGGTGCCAGTGGCTTTGCAGCTATGGCTGTTATGTATTTTCCATTTAGAGGCACTTCAAATTGACTAGGCCGTTTTTACATTACTGCTGGCAACCCTGCACTGAGGTGATCACTGCTGCTAATCTTGCACATGTTGAACATCAATTTATTCTTGACTGATGTACTCACTATTAACAACACTAATAATATTAGTAGTTTGGGATGATTTCCATTGATCATAAGTAGTTCTTATTATTAAAAGTTGGAGACCCCCTGGATAGAATTGTCAGCAATTTCATACTAAGTTCAAGACGCTACATTGATCTGTGAAACATTTGCCATGCACAAGTCAACTGCAAAAGCTTAGCAGTCAAGAAAGTTACATGAAATGCCTAGATTTTACGTGAAAGTAATGTGCTAAACAAATTTATGTCGCTGCTAGCTGGGGGTCTACGTGGAATATTTATGCTACATTCTTACGAATGGGAGGAATCATTCCATAAATATCACTAAATCAAAGGAGAGAGGGAGGACTAGGTAAGCTAGTCTGGATCCCCGTTTATATATTCAAAATCAAAAGAGACTAGCTAGGTTTAAACAGAAAAGACTCAAAGGAGTACGTATGTCAAGGGAAACCAGTAGGTTTTATTTGAAAGCCCTCACCCACCAACCTAGTTGGTGGCATGCTTCATCATCGGGCCCCACCGCAGTGGCACCTAACGTGCCCCGGGTGTGCTTCGACGCCAGATTACTGCGGAGCTGGTATAATTGCTGAGTGTGCAATGTGGTGAGTATGAAGGTGAAAATTTAAAAAGCCATACAGAAATCCCAGCACCCGAGGGTAAAAACTATTTTAATAAAACTGGGTATCTGTTGGCACGTTAAAAAGGCAGACGGACACAGTGGAGTATGGATTATGACCTCCAGTGTCCTGTGTGGTCTACATGTTTCAGCCTGGCCTTTCTTAATTTGAAACAGGCTTTCCTCAGGACCAAGTGAGTATGTGTGGGGGTATTAAAATGAATTACAGTGAGTGTGTTTAAGGTTCTATGTGTAGCACACACTAAGGTGCTATATGGGTGAGAAGGGGGTTCCCTCTCGCTTTGCTACATATAACATAGAGGGGGACATACAGACGTACAGGGTAGAGTCATATTAACATATTATTGCAAAAAAACACAGTCGTCATTCCACCGTCTTGTAAGGTGAGTGAGCGAACTATACATGGCTAAAGTGTGGTCTTGTCAGTGGCAAGACTCAAGTGAAGGTTATCTAGAAGCCGGTTGTAGTGGTGATCTAGAAAACGAACATGTCAATGTGAGGTTCAGGTAAGTGAAAGAAAATCAATTATTGTCCTCACACAGTGTTTTGCTGATCAAAGCCTCCTTGGGTCGCCTGGCAGAGAAAGAGACCCTAAAAGAAGGTGGTATTGGTTTTAAATAATTATCCGACCTGTAAGGGAAAACCTCAACACCTTACCCCAACAGTAGCTGTAGTGCGCAGCCTCATTTACTCACGAAACTGTCGATCTAGTTCCTCCCTGGACCTGTAATCCTTCTGCGGCGCCCGGATGTAAGTGAGGGCTGGCCGAGCCTGTTTATTTAAAGGTTCAGTCATTGATTACACCTGGATTAAGGTAGAAACAGAGGGAGGGGTAGCCGCGCTGAAAGCGCCATGTCATGCGCGCTCTGCGCATGCGTTAGGAGAGTAGCGGACCCTATCCGGCGCATGCGCCTGCTGGTAATGCCTCTCTGCGCATGTGCGGGTAGTTCGAGACTACCGCGCATGCGTGGAAGGTGCCGCGCATGCGTGGAAGGGTGTGTAAGCGCTCATGGTAGCGCTAGTATGCAATGAAACCTTTTTTTCAGGGGCAAAAAGGTGTCAAAAATGATATTGACACTGGAAGGTGACAAATGAATGGTACAAAAATGTGAGAAGGATTAGTTTATGCCCAAATTACAGAGGAAGGAAGCCTCAGTCATTGAGTGTGGACAATGCACAGAATAGAGAGGAAGGGCTATGCACAGAATAGAGAGGAAAAGGACTCAGTCATTAAGTGTTAAGCGAATTCCAAGGTATGGAATCGTTGAGACCCTCAGTATGGGTCGATAGGCGATAAATCCAACGTTGTTCTTTTTGGAAGAGAAAACTATCATTGTTTTCAGTTATGGGGAATTGCTCAATCACGGTCCAAGCGAAATCATTGGGGGTGTGATTGTGGGACAAGAAATGGTCAGTAAGTCTACTTATGTTTTTACCACATCGGATGGTGCTACGATGTTCAGTCATTCTTGTCCGTACCTTCCGGGTAGTCATACCCACGTACCGTAGGCCACATCTGCATGTCATGAGGTACACCAGGTTAGAGGAATTGCAGTTGGTAAACTGGCGTTGTGTCCATACCTTGCCCGGTTCTAGGTCCAGGGTCTTTGAGGGGGATGTAAGGTGGCACACGCTGCAATTATTGCACGGTTGGTGTCCCGTAAGTTTTGGTAGACCCCAAGCGTTGAGGATGGTGTTGTCATTAGTGGCACAGTTCGGTCTGGGTCTGGTGTGTACTAGGGAGTCTTTCAGATTCTTAGCCCTTTTGTATGCGAATCTGGGTTTTTCCCAGTTTCGGTTGCCTGAATTGATGATCTTCCAGTTCTTGGTGATTATGTTGGAGACCTGATTAGACACGGTATTATAAGTGGTGACGCATGTCAAAGTGGGTTCTTCAGGGGGCCTTGTTGTTGCCTCAAGCAGAGACTCTCTATTTTGGTTTCGAGCCCTCTTGCAGGTGGTGTTCAGAATCCTGGTGGGGTATCCCCTGTCTTCCAATTTATGGATTAAAGTGGCTGATTGTTGTTTGTAGTACTGAATTCGGCTGCAGTTGCGTCTCAATCGTAAAAATTGACCATAAGGAAGATTTTCCCGTAGAGGTCTAGGGTGGAAGCTGTCGAACCTCAAAAGTGAGTTCCTTGATGTGGGTTTGTGGTAAGTTGTGGTTGTCAAGCCGTCCACACCTGCCTTGATGGTGAGGTCCAGGAAGGCTAATTCAGAGGCACTGCTAGTGCAGGTAAACCTTAGGTAGTTGTCACGGGTATTGAGCCACATGAGGAATTGATCCAGGGATTCCTGATTTCCTTCCCAGATTACCAGAATGTCGTCGATATATCGACGCCATACATTGATGTTAGTTGCGTAGGGATTATTCACAGATTGTATGTGTGTCTTTTCGAAATGGGCTACGTAAAGACCAGCTATGCTGGGAGCGAAAACGCTCCCCATGCTGGTGCCATTGGTCTGTAGGTACAGCTTGCCATCATACTCAAAATAGTTGTCTTTTAATGCCAGAGTGGCACAATCCATTATGAAGCTGCGTGGAGTGTGATGGTTCCAGACAGTTCCAGTTAAGACTTCCTCCAGTACTGCCAATGTGGCGTCCTGCGGTAAGCTAGTGTAGAGGCTCTCAATATCTAATCCGACAAGGAGTTGGGTTTCCGGGTTGTAGTCGGTTTCCTTGATTACATTTAGCAGGTGTTTCGTATCCTTGATGTAAGAAGGTGTGAGTTGTACCAATGGATTCAAGAAAAAGTCGCAAAAGCGTGACAGGGGCTCTAGGAGTGATTGATTCCCAGACACAATAGGTCTTCCCGGTGGTGGGGTTACTCCTTTGTGTATCTTTGGGAGGGTGTAGAAGTATGGGATTCTTGCATTTTTGCAGCACAGGTAGTCGGCCTCCTGTTTGGAGATGTGTTCTGCGTCCCGGGCATTTTTTACCAAGATCTGTATCCTCTGGCTTAGTTCCTCAGTGGGGTCTTTCCTGAGTGGTCTGTAATTCCTGGTGTCACTGAGTAGTCTGAGACATTCAGTGTCATAATCTGTTTTATCCATGAGCACGATACCTCCCCCCTTGTCGGCGGGTTTTATGACAAGGGCAGGGTTAGCCTGCAGGCGTCTTATCGTTTCACGTTCCCGGTAGGACAGATTATTGAAGGTGTCTCTTTCTTGTATATTCTCAACCTCAGTGTAGACCGCCTGTTCGAAAGCAGCAATCTCAACAGGTATACTTGCAGGTGGAGGGATGAAAGTGGATTTTAATCTGAGGCCTGTCTCGTTGGGGACTTCCTCCTGAGGGTCGTTGGACTCTGTTTTCTTTTCAAAGAAGGCTTTTAATTTTAGTTTTCTGAAGAACTCCGCCAGTTCCATATGCAGTTTGAAATGGTCCAGTTTGGCTGTAGGGACGAAAGATAGGCCCTTGTTCAGGAAAGACCCCACTGAGGAACTAAGCCAGAGGATACAGATCTTGGTAAAAAATGCCCGGGACGCAGAACACATCTCCAAACAGGAGGCCGACTACCTGTGCTGCAAAAATGCAAGAATCCCATACTTCTACACCCTCCCAAAGATACACAAAGGAGTAACCCCACCACCGGGAAGACCTATTGTGTCTGGGAATCAATCACTCCTAGAGCCCCTGTCACGCTTTTGCGACTTTTTCTTGAATCCATTGGTACAACTCACACCTTCTTACATCAAGGATACGAAACACCTGCTAAATGTAATCAAGGAAACCGACTACAACCCGGAAACCCAACTCCTTGTCGGATTAGATATTGAGAGCCTCTACACTAGCTTACCGCAGGACGCCACATTGGCAGTACTGGAGGAAGTCTTAACTGGAACTGTCTGGAACCATCACACTCCACGCAGCTTCATAATGGATTGTGCCACTCTGGCATTAAAAGACAACTATTTTGAGTATGATGGCAAGCTGTACCTACAGACCAATGGCACCAGCATGGGGAGCGTTTTCGCTCCCAGCATAGCTGGTCTTTACGTAGCCCATTTCGAAAAGACACACATACAATCTGTGAATAATCCCTACGCAACTAACATCAATGTATGGCGTCGATATATCGACGACATTCTGGTAATCTGGGAAGGAAATCAGGAATCCCTGGATCAATTCCTCATGTGGCTCAATACCCGTGACAACTACCTAAGGTTTACCTGCACTAGCAGTGCCTCTGAATTAGCCTTCCTGGACCTCACCATCAAGGCAGGTGTGGACGGCTTGACAACCACAACTTACCACAAACCCACATCAAGGAACTCACTTTTGAGGTTCGACAGCTTCCACCCTAGACCTCTACGGGAAAATCTTCCTTATGGTCAATTTTTACGATTGAGACGCAACTGCAGCCGAATTCAGGACTACAAACAACAATCAGCCACTTTAATCCATAAATTGGAAGACAGGGGATACCCCACCAGGATTCTGAACACCACCTGCAAGAGGGCTCGAAACCAAAATAGAGAGTCTCTGCTTGAGGCAACAACAAGGCCCCCTGAAGAACCCACTTTGACATGCGTCACCACTTATAATACCGTGTCTAATCAGGTCTCCAACATAATCACCAAGAACTGGAAGATCATCAATTCAGGCAACCGAAACTGGGAAAAACCCAGATTCGCATACAAAAGGGCTAAGAATCTGAAAGACTCCCTAGTACACACCAGACCCAGACCGAACTGTGCCACTAATGACAACACCATCCTCAACGCTTGGGGTCTACCAAAACTTACGGGACACCAACCGTGCAATAATTGCAGCGTGTGCCACCTTACATCCCCCTCAAAGACCCTGGACCTAGAACCGGGCAAGGTATGGACACAACGCCAGTTTACCAACTGCAATTCCTCTAACCTGGTGTACCTCATGACATGCAGATGTGGCCTACGGTACGTGGGTATGACTACCCGGAAGGTACGGACAAGAATGACTGAACATCGTAGCACCATCCGATGTGGTAAAAACATAAGTAGACTTACTGACCATTTCTTGTCCCACAATCACACCCCCAATGATTTCGCTTGGACCGTGATTGAGCAATTCCCCATAACTGAAAACAATGATAGTTTTCTCTTCCAAAAAGAACAACGTTGGATTTATCGCCTATCGACCCATACTGAGGGTCTCAACGATTCCATACCTTGGAATTCGCTTAACACTTAATGACTGAGTCCTTTTCCTCTCTATTCTGTGCATAGCCCTTCCTCTCTATTCTGTGCATTGTCCACACTCAATGACTGAGGCTTCCTTCCTCTGTAATTTGGGCATAAACTAATCCTTCTCACATTTTTGTACCATTCATTTGTCACCTTCCAGTGTCAATATCATTTTTGACACCTTTTTGCCCCTGAAAAAAAGGTTTCATTGCATACTAGCGCTACCATGAGCGCTTACACACCCTTCCACGCATGCGCGGCACCTTCCACGCATGCGCGGTAGTCTCGAACTACCCGCACATGCGCAGAGAGGCATTACCAGCAGGCGCATGCGCCGGATAGGGTCCGCTACTCTCCTAACGCATGCGCAGAGCGCGCATGACATGGCGCTTTCAGCGCGGCTACCCCTCCCTCTGTTTCTACCTTAATCCAGGTGTAATCAATGACTGAACCTTTAAATAAACAGGCTCGGCCAGCCCTCACTTACATCCGGGCGCCGCAGAAGGATTACAGGTCCAGGGAGGAACTAGATCGACAGTTTCGTGAGTAAATGAGGCTGCGCACTACAGCTACTGTTGGGGTAAGGTGTTGAGGTTTTCCCTTACAGGTCGGATAATTATTTAAAACCAATACCACCTTCTTTTAGGGTCTCTTTCTCTGCCAGGCGACCCAAGGAGGCTTTGATCAGCAAAACACTGTGTGAGGACAATAATTGATTTTCTTTCACTTACCTGAACCTCACATTGACATGTTCGTTTTCTAGATCACCACTACAACCGGCTTCTAGATAACCTTCACTTGAGTCTTGCCACTGACAAGACCACACTTTAGCCATGTATAGTTCGCTCACTCACCTTACAAGACGGTGGAATGACGACTGTGTTTTTTTGCAATAATATGTTAATATGACTCTACCCTGTACGTCTGTATGTCCCCCTCTATGTTATATGTAGCAAAGCGAGAGGGAACCCCCTTCTCACCCATATAGCACCTTAGTGTGTGCTACACATAGAACCTTAAACACACTCACTGTAATTCATTTTAATACCCCCACACATACTCACTTGGTCCTGAGGAAAGCCTGTTTCAAATTAAGAAAGGCCAGGCTGAAACATGTAGACCACACAGGACACTGGAGGTCATAATCCATACTCCACTGTGTCCGTCTGCCTTTTTAACGTGCCAACAGATACCCAGTTTTATTAAAATAGTTTTTACCCTCGGGTGCTGGGATTTCTGTATGGCTTTTTAAATTTTCACCTTCATACTCACCACATTGCACACTCAGCAATTATACCAGCTCCGCAGTAATCTGGCGTCGAAGCACACCCGGGGCACGTTAGGTGCCACTGCGGTGGGGCCCGATGATGAAGCATGCCACCAACTAGGTTGGTGGGTGAGGGCTTTCAAATAAAACCTACTGGTTTCCCTTGACATACGTACTCCTTTGAGTCTTTTCTGTTTAAACCTAGCTAGTCTCTTTTGATTTTGAATATATAAACGGGGATCCAGACTAGCTTACCTAGTCCTCCCTCTCTCCTTTGATTTAGTGATATTTAGGCAGCGCACAGCTGTGAGAGTTTAACTTTCCTAAAAACAACATAACAACATGGCAGAAAACACTGGTCTAACTTACACTGAAGATGATATCAGTGAAATCTTATCCGACCCGTCCCTTGCGGCGGACTTCAATGTCTCCACAACCATTGCACAGTCCTCTGACTGGGATGCACTGACTGAGAAGAAAAGGAACAAAATACGAACCATCCTGCATGGCGTAATTCTAGCACAGTATTTACGCACCAACACTGCTCCAAGAGGTCTCATAGTCACCAATGCCCCTAGGATCTTCCTAGATGACGCCACTTTCAGGAAGGATTGGGCCCAGATCGCCTGGCATTGTACCAGGGACTGGCTCGTCCTCATCATTAAAACCGCCAAGCGACTCTCCGATGCTATCCTGATCGAAATCCAGGCAACTGAGAACCATTTCAAGACCACCCTAACTGGTTATAAAAAGAAACTAGAAGACCAAAACCGTGAGATGGCTGACTACAAAGAATACTTAACCCAGACAAAAATTAAAAATTTTGAGAAAGACCTGAAGAGATTCAACTTCACTAAGACATACCCTTATTCGGATGATGCTTATACCCCATCCAGAAAAGACTCCGTCAGCTCCGGGGACAATAGCTCGGTCTCTAGCAATTCCAGCACCGGATCCAATCAATCCAATCAATCTAGAGGAAGAGGACGACGAGGCCAACATTGGCAGCAACCCTGGCAGGGTCCACCACAGAACCACAACTTTGGGCCCCCACAATTTGGACCAATACCACCTCCTTTCTATGGTTTCCCTCCAATGTACGCACCAGGACAGATGCCATACTTTCAAGGGAATCCAAACCAAAGATATCCTTTTTTATCACAGGGCCGCAGGAATCGTGGAAAAAGAAGAAATGCACCACAGGTCCACTGGACACCAGAAGCGGAACCAGTGAGTTCGAACACGAGGAACAAAACCAAGGAACAGGCGGGACCGAGCAAACAGTAACAGCGGTAAGAACAAAAGACCAGCTGGTTTTCAACGTCTCTAGCACAGAATTGACAGAAGAAGAGACAACAGTCCTGAACAAGGGCCTATCTTTCGTCCCTACAGCCAAACTGGACCATTTCAAACTGCATATGGAACTGGCGGAGTTCTTCAGAAAACTAAAATTAAAAGCCTTCTTTGAAAAGAAAACAGAGTCCAACGACCCTCAGGAGGAAGTCCCCAACGAGACAGGCCTCAGATTAAAATCCACTTTCATCCCTCCACCTGCAAGTATACCTGTTGAGATTGCTGCTTTCGAACAGGCGGTCTACACTGAGGTTGAGAATATACAAGAAAGAGACACCTTCAATAATCTGTCCTACCGGGAACGTGAAACGATAAGACGCCTGCAGGCTAACCCTGCCCTTGTCATAAAACCCGCCGACAAGGGGGGAGGTATCGTACTCATGGATAAAACAGATTATGACACTGAATGTCTCAGACTACTCAGTGACACCAGGAATTACAGACCACTCAGGAAAGACCCCACTGAGGAACTAAGCCAGAGGATACAGATCTTGGTAAAAAATGCCCGGGACGCAGAACACATCTCCAAACAGGAGGCCGACTACCTGTGCTGCAAAAATGCAAGAATCCCATACTTCTACACCCTCCCAAAGATACACAAAGGAGTAACCCCACCACCGGGAAGACCTATTGTGTCTGGGAATCAATCACTCCTAGAGCCCCTGTCACGCTTTTGCGACTTTTTCTTGAATCCATTGGTACAACTCACACCTTCTTACATCAAGGATACGAAACACCTGCTAAATGTAATCAAGGAAACCGACTACAACCCGGAAACCCAACTCCTTGTCGGATTAGATATTGAGAGCCTCTACACTAGCTTACCGCAGGACGCCACATTGGCAGTACTGGAGGAAGTCTTAACTGGAACTGTCTGGAACCATCACACTCCACGCAGCTTCATAATGGATTGTGCCACTCTGGCATTAAAAGACAACTATTTTGAGTATGATGGCAAGCTGTACCTACAGACCAATGGCACCAGCATGGGGAGCGTTTTCGCTCCCAGCATAGCTGGTCTTTACGTAGCCCATTTCGAAAAGACACACATACAATCTGTGAATAATCCCTACGCAACTAACATCAATGTATGGCGTCGATATATCGACGACATTCTGGTAATCTGGGAAGGAAATCAGGAATCCCTGGATCAATTCCTTATGTGGCTCAATACCCGTGACAACTACCTAAGGTTTACCTGCACTAGCAGTGCCTCTGAATTAGCCTTCCTGGACCTCACCATCAAGGCAGGTGTGGACGGCTTGACAACCACAACTTACCACAAACCCACATCAAGGAACTCACTTTTGAGGTTCGACAGCTTCCACCCTAGACCTCTACGGGAAAATCTTCCTTATGGTCAATTTTTACGATTGAGACGCAACTGCAGCCGAATTCAGGACTACAAACAACAATCAGCCACTTTAATCCATAAATTGGAAGACAGGGGATACCCCACCAGGATTCTGAACACCACCTGCAAGAGGGCTCGAAACCAAAATAGAGAGTCTCTGCTTGAGGCAACAACAAGGCCCCCTGAAGAACCCACTTTGACATGCGTCACCACTTATAATACCGTGTCTAATCAGGTCTCCAACATAATCACCAAGAACTGGAAGATCATCAATTCAGGCAACCGAAACTGGGAAAAACCCAGATTCGCATACAAAAGGGCTAAGAATCTGAAAGACTCCCTAGTACACACCAGACCCAGACCGAACTGTGCCACTAATGACAACACCATCCTCAACGCTTGGGGTCTACCAAAACTTACGGGACACCAACCGTGCAATAATTGCAGCGTGTGCCACCTTACATCCCCCTCAAAGACCCTGGACCTAGAACCGGGCAAGGTATGGACACAACGCCAGTTTACCAACTGCAATTCCTCTAACCTGGTGTACCTCATGACATGCAGATGTGGCCTACGGTACGTGGGTATGACTACCCGGAAGGTACGGACAAGAATGACTGAACATCGTAGCACCATCCGATGTGGTAAAAACATAAGTAGACTTACTGACCATTTCTTGTCCCACAATCACACCCCCAATGATTTCGCTTGGACCGTGATTGAGCAATTCCCCATAACTGAAAACAATGATAGTTTTCTCTTCCAAAAAGAACAACGTTGGATTTATCGCCTATCGACCCATACTGAGGGTCTCAACGATTCCATACCTTGGAATTCGCTTAACACTTAATGACTGAGTCCTTTTCCTCTCTATTCTGTGCATAGCCCTTCCTCTCTATTCTGTGCATTGTCCACACTCAATGACTGAGGCTTCCTTCCTCTGTAATTTGGGCATAAACTAATCCTTCTCACATTTTTGTACCATTCATTTGTCACCTTCCAGTGTCAATATCATTTTTGACACCTTTTTGCCCCTGAAAAAAAGGTTTCATTGCATACTAGCGCTACCATGAGCGCTTACACACCCTTCCACGCATGCGCGGCACCTTCCACGCATGCGCGGTAGTCTCGAACTACCCGCACATGCGCAGAGAGGCATTACCAGCAGGCGCATGCGCCGGATAGGGTCCGCTACTCTCCTAACGCATGCGCAGAGCGCGCATGACATGGCGCTTTCAGCGCGGCTACCCCTCCCTCTGTTTCTACCTTAATCCAGGTGTAATCAATGACTGAACCTTTAAATAAACAGGCTCGGCCAGCCCTCACTTACATCCGGGCGCCGCAGAAGGATTACAGGTCCAGGGAGGAACTAGATCGACAGTTTCGTGAGTAAATGAGGCTGCGCACTACAGCTACTGTTGGGGTAAGGTGTTGAGGTTTTCCCTTACAGGTCGGATAATTATTTAAAACCAATACCACCTTCTTTTAGGGTCTCTTTCTCTGCCAGGCGACCCAAGGAGGCTTTGATCAGCAAAACACTGTGTGAGGACAATAATTGATTTTCTTTCACTTACCTGAACCTCACATTGACATGTTCGTTTTCTAGATCACCACTACAACCGGCTTCTAGATAACCTTCACTTGAGTCTTGCCACTGACAAGACCACACTTTAGCCATGTATAGTTCGCTCACTCACCTTACAAGACGGTGGAATGACGACTGTGTTTTTTTGCAATAATATGTTAATATGACTCTACCCTGTACGTCTGTATGTCCCCCTCTATGTTATATGTAGCAAAGCGAGAGGGAACCCCCTTCTCACCCATATAGCACCTTAGTGTGTGCTACACATAGAACCTTAAACACACTCACTGTAATTCATTTTAATACCCCCACACATACTCACTTGGTCCTGAGGAAAGCCTGTTTCAAATTAAGAAAGGCCAGGCTGAAACATGTAGACCACACAGGACACTGGAGGTCATAATCCATACTCCACTGTGTCCGTCTGCCTTTTTAACGTGCCAACAGATACCCAGTTTTATTAAAATAGTTTTTACCCTCGGGTGCTGGGATTTCTGTATGGCTTTTTAAATTTTCACCTTCATACTCACCACATTGCACACTCAGCAATTATACCAGCTCCGCAGTAATCTGGCGTCGAAGCACACCCGGGGCACGTTAGGTGCCACTGCGGTGGGGCCCGATGATGAAGCATGCCACCAACTAGGTTGGTGGGTGAGGGCTTTCAAATAAAACCTACTGGTTTCCCTTGACATACGTACTCCTTTGAGTCTTTTCTGTTTAAACCTAGCTAGTCTCTTTTGATTTTGAAGGAATCATTCCATGACATGAGAAAGTCCTGCACCTTTCTGTTCGGGAGAGTTCTTGGAATGAAGATACCACAATGGACCACCAGTCAGTCAATAGACCCTGATGAGATTAGTGTCATCGACCCCTCTCGCAAATACAAAATGAAAGCCTATGCCGATAAGCGCCGATGTGCTAGAAACATGGTCTTTCAGAAGGGAGACCTTGTTCTTGTCAAGCAAAAGGGGACACGCAAGACTGACGCTCCATTTGATGCTGAACCACTAATAGTTTTAGCCACTAAAGGACATATGGTAATGGCCCAATGACCTGGAAAATCCATAACCAGAGACCCATCATACTTTACGCCTTTGGCTTGATGTTCGTCAGCTCCATACCTCATGAGTGAGGCAAGCCCACCTGAGTGCCCAAGTCAAGCATCCAGAGATGCCAGATAAAGGCGCCCCTTCTCTATCTCGTGCCACTAGGTCTGGCAAACTGGTGCAAACACCTCGACGAGTCATTGAGGAGTTATAATGTATACATCAGTATATATTTTGTTCATACTTTTTACTTAAAAAAGGGAGAGATGTTGTGACCTGTGTCTGTGGTATAAGGCCTCTAGTGGTCCTCGGCAGACTCCTTACACGTATTACATAATCTTGTGAGTGTGGTTAATAAAGTTTGGGATGTAGTGCGTTCAGTTAACAGTGGCATGCTGAAGAATAAAAATGTGCAAACCAAAGCTCCATGTGTGGCGTGGTCTATTACCTGCTCACGTGCTGGGGAGGACACTACTGTATCAACATATGAGTTTCTTTTAGGATTCTTTAACTATGTGTTTGGACTTCTTTGGTTGGTTTTTCCGTTTTATATGATGTCTAATTGTATACAATATTTTAAATAGACTTTGTTCCTGATGTTTCTGACTTTTTTTATAATTTGCTTGCCCCCGTCAAATGTAACTTATCACTGTGAATGAAAGTACTATTTTTTTTTATTTTGCCAAATTCCAATGACTATCTACAATATTTTTTTCACATTTAAAAAGAAAGAAGTTTTGCTTTTCTATTTCATACATTTTAAAATACATGTTTTTGTTGCATTGTTGATCTTTCTGGACTAAGTGGTTGTGAATGTAATATTAGCCATCAGTCTAACATTACTGTGAAGTTTATAGGTATCTCGATATTGTCATCAAAATCATTTATACCTATTACCACCAAAAACACTTTACATAGCACAGACATTAAAACTTACTTGACTTTAGGCTAGATATTATAAAGTTTTATTTTCAAATGTGCTCTCCAATTACATATTTACAAATCTGTATTTGTGGATAGCGCAGACATACATGAGTTTAAATATGTTTTTGAATGAGTGAAGTGTTCCGAGAGTAGTTATGTGAGCGGTGGAATGTCTCTAATATCTTGGGTTGTGGGTGGAGGGTGATGGGGGAGCATTTTTCACATCTCTGGCTACACAATATGTATTGTGCTTCTGGGTATGGTGGTGGTACTTGTGCTGGTACATTAAGTGGTGGCTATGTTTGTGGTGGTTGATGTAGAGGTGGTGGGTGGGTGAGTTTTGCATGGTGATTCACATCAGGGTTTGAGGCTGGTACAGACCTCAAAGATTGTGGTGTATTGACTGAATCACGTATATGAATCTTGTGTATGCACTTGCATGTTGCCACATTCCTCTTCACGATGAAGTGATGCTGTCTTACACTCTCCTCTCTAAAAAAACAGAATGTTCATGATCCATCTTTGTCATGTTATGGTAATACTTCACAACTTTATCTGAGTCAAGGGTCTGATATCCGAGGAAGTCTTTTAAGACGGTCTGCAATTTCATGCAGATTCACCCTCCGTGCCATCAATACCCTCCCTCCCCCTCCACAGAGCGGACTGCTGTTGAAAAAATTGACATTCACAAGGGACAGGATTTGGCAATGCCAATCCCCTAGCCCTCCTTGTTTGGCTACCGGTCATCATCCATCATGGGGAGGGTACCCATTTAGAAGGTTGTGGAGTTAAGATTGATGAAGGTTGACAGCTCCTCCTCACCAGAAGTGCTTTATCTCTCAGAAGACAAAATATGCACCTGCATGGAAGGAGTGTGTAGGGTAGTCAACTAGACTGTGTGGAAGTGAGGCTTGCATATTCAGGACAAGCATCCATAGCTACTTAGCTGGTGGCTGGAGACTAGCTATCCTCAGGAGAAACCATGAAGAAATGTGCTGGCCAGGGTTGAGGTGGTCTAGGCTTATGATTTCCACGAGGAACCAAAAATGTCCTCCTCTTCCATCCCTCTCTGCTCCTCTTTTTCTTCTGTAGCGGTGGCAACCGACATAGATGCTTGAAGGAAGATTGAATTTTCTCCTGGCATTACTCACATTGCTCTGCTTTTATATGGTACCGCGCCATCGTCAGCCTCAGTGTCTCCAGTACTAAAGGTGAAATACATAAAATAATATTTATGCTCGATGCTTCAGCAGACTGTTTCATGATGGAGGTCTGAAATAAGTCACACTTTAACATAGTAACATGAAAGTGTAGTAAAACACATGAAAGTAAATGCCAATCCATGCATAGAATTACTACATGTATGCAATGACAATTTACCTATAGTCACAGTGCTTGGTTTGTGGATGAAACCCTTGATGTTAGCTGCTGGATAAGTATGTTTAAAGAAGGTGGGTAAGGTAGCCCCTGATCAAGAAGTCAGAGAAAAGATTAATGTCAAATCTGAGTTAAAGAGTTACAAATCAAAGGATCACAGTGTTATTATTTGTTGCAAAATATGTTAATACAGAAAGCTTTACATGCAAGATAAGCACTAATCCCTAAAAGAAATATAAATAAATAAGCATACACCTGAAACAACCTATAATAGACACTGAGGGCAAATTATGGGATGGATATTGTAGTAGATGTAAGATTTTCATATACTAACCTGGTCAACAGATGTTAGAAGCCCACATTGCTGCGA
Organism: Lissotriton vulgaris; assembly: GCF_964263255.1. NCBI lineage: Eukaryota > Metazoa > Chordata > Amphibia > Caudata > Salamandridae > Lissotriton > Lissotriton vulgaris. The sequence goes on along the minus strand of NC_141693.1, from coordinate 264,610,687 downwards.
TCAGGATGTCCCCTGATGTCATTAGTGATGTTGGTCACAAAGGGGCTGTTGTCTCACTGTAGCTGACATGAAACATATACAGAGTAATAAGGCATCTAAAGCCATTCATTCTGATGATATGGTTAAATGCCGGATACTCAGTTAAACAAACGCACTCCTGGATGTTATCAACTGGGATAAAAGAAATATTATTGTGCAGACATAACAACACAGCGTCATAGCATTAGGAAAAGTGTCTAAGCATTCACAGTCAATAATTGAATATCATTGAAATACTGATGGATATTCGAATGCATGACAGGAGACATAAACCTATCCTGTCACCTATAAAGTATGATATCAGTTAGAACCAAACCCAAAAGTGTAGATAGTATACTTACCAGTCTCTACTATCTGTCTGCTGTGTGGGGCTAGCTCCAGTTCTGGTGCAGCACTAGGCGCAGAAGTAGAGGTGATGATGGGATGCAAACATAGGCCCTTAAAAGTGGATAATCAAAACAAGAAGTGACTGAGCATATTTATGTTAAAAACATAACAATTTTGAGTTGGCTCATCAAAACAAAATACTAAAAAACTGCTGTGGTCCAACAAAGGTATACAAATCCCTTATAGTGCGTTTTCGACATTGATAGCTAGTGACATTTCAGTGCATGTTATAGGGATGTGTTTGGAGACAGGCCTTGCATGTGGATATGCTGCATTTGGAAATGCTCCTGCCCCAGCTGTAGCAACCAAGGGGCATATTATCAAGGAAGGGCGTTGAAATTATCGCCGCTTTAGCGGCGGGAAACTGACGCTAAAGCGGCAATAATGGGCTTGATAATATGCCCTTGAGAATTCCAATAGAAGCCCATGTTCTGGTGTTAACATAGGCTTCTATTGGAATTCTCTACAGCATATTATCAAGCCCATGGTCGCCGCTTTAACTGCAGTTTCCCGCCGCTAAAGCAGCGATAATTTCAACGCCCTTCCTTGATAATATGCCCCAATATTACTTGTAATGTTGAATGTATAATAAGGAAGAAAGAGTAAAAGGTGAGTACATAAAGAATATAATATCTAAAGTAAGTAAAAGTGTGTGTGTCTGTGTGTGTAGTAAAGGCAGTGAATAAAAAATAAATAAAAACTTACCTGAATCCTGATGTCAGCCACCTCGCTGCCGCTTCAGCTTCACCTGCCAATGTGACGATACTGGCACAGGCTCCCAGTGTGCCCTGCGCAAATCCAGACGCTACTCTCATGGTGGTATTACCCAGCATGAGAGAAGTGTTGGGATTGGGTGGACCGGGCAAGTTCCACACTCCAGCAGGGACTGAAAGCCCGTGCTCCTGAGTCCTGCGGATATCTCCAAGAATATCCAAGTACGCTGTGGCCGGCCGGCCAAACCTACATGCGCACCACTCCTCCTGCTTCCGGAAACCCCGCCCTTAAGACTCGGTGGCAGCTCCGGAGTAAAATATAATGGTAATGCTTTATTGTCATTTTATTTTACGTGTGTATTCTGGTTCCAGCAGTGGGGCGATGCCGCTACTTCTCAGTTATTGTTTGTTTGTAGAAGGTGTGGAAGGAGAGGGATCCAAACGTTACAGAGAGAAAACAAAACAGTGTTGGCTATTGTAGTGCATCTTTGCCACCTTTTTCTCAAAAACATTTAAATACATTTTGATTAAACTGCAGAGACATCCGCTGTGCATGTATGAATTACATACGTTACAGTTCCTAGAATTGCCTTTTGGACCTAAATCTCACCCTTGATCGCTAAAAAAAAAAAAAAGTAACGGAGCCCATGGAAAAGCATTGACAATAAGTCTTTTCTTGCTTTTACAAAATGATCATCTTAATTCACGATATCAATTCATTTTTCTGGTTCAGAACACTTATCAGACGGTGTTAAGGCATTTCCTCATACATTTCATTCAGCAAACTAAAAGACAGAATTAGACAAATAAGTGGTGAGGCAAAGTACCATTCTGGGATTCTTCTTTAAACGGAAATAATGCATTTTCTTCACTTACCTCAGTTTCTTCACCATTGTTCTAGTTAACCCCATTGGTTGCAGCACCACAGCTACTTTAAACACATTAGGCACTTGGTTAGTGGCCTCATCAAAATCCTACAAAAAAGTTAGAAGCAGCTATCAGACAACAATCAACAGCACAGAAAGACATTTCTAATAGTGGAGATAGATCTAAAATCCCGACCTACAACTGATCAAACGCTTATTTTCAACAGTATAAAGATTACCATAATAAACCCATTGATCACAAAAAAGCATAACTATGTTTCCCATTAATTACTTTTCAAGATGAGCTCCTGTGTCTTGCCCCTTGCATGTCTCCAGCTCTTTTTATGTGAGCTAGAGTCATTGCTACAGAATCAACGTATGTCCTAGATGTTAAGCTTCACCACAAAACAGCCAAAATACTTAGCAGCTCATGGCTACCATGGTTATGTTAGCAGAGCACATTTAGCTGGTTTTCCATAAAGAGCCCTAAACGATTATACTAAGCGGAACTAGATGGTGATCTATTTCCCCAGGCTAAATATATTTTGTCATGTGTCACTGCTTACGGACTGAGGGCCAGATGTAGGTCGCCCAATACCGGTCGGTAACGGCTGAAATTACCGAATTTTGGCCGTTACCGACCGGTATTGGGTTTTTGAGATGCAGGTGGCATTTTTTAAGGATTCTGTATTTTACCGAATTGGTAATTTAAGGATTTGGTAAAATACCGAATTCTTAACATGCCGATTCGGTAATTTACCGAATCCAGGATGTAGTCAGCACTCAAGTTAGTGCATTCCTCAGTTAAGGATTCGTTATTTACCACCAACTAGAAGTTGGTTGTAAATAATGAAAACCTTTGGAAAAGCATTTTTTTTGCTTTTCCAACAGTGCCATGTTGCAGACATACATGCCTTTAGAGCACGTATGTCTGCAACATGTGCACCCATGCCCAATAGAGGGGTGCAACAGGCTGTCAAACTGCCACCCTTCAATGTTTCCCCCAATTACCGAATCGGTATTTACCGATTCGGTAATTGACATTCATTCCTATAGGCCTCCAGGCATTAGGAATGAATGTCAATTACCGAATCGGTAAATACCGATTCGGTAATTACCGAAACTTACCGATTCGGTAATTTTTTAGGAAAAATTACCTACATCCCTTTTGCCTGTTCTTAAATACCGAATCGGTATGATGCGGTATTTAAGAATCAGTAATCTAGGATTACCTACATCTGGCCCTGAGTCTTTTGCATACCTACGTTCAACTTAGTTATGCAAAGAACGAGCATGGTAACAATTTCCAAAATCTTGGTTGACTGAAACAGGGTCTACAAACGTTCAGGGCAGCTGATAGAGCTTGGTACAAAAGAATCTTTGCAAGCTTGGCCATTCTTTACCTTTCTGCCCCCTTTTTCGGCCTTCTCACCCGTGCATACCCCTGCCAGGGAAGTACATGTTGCTCTCTCTAGATACCTATCACCCTCTTTCACTTTTGTCATTTTCTCTGGCATAAGACATACCCCGCCATCACACCATGCCCTGGTAGCTGTTCTTTATGACTATGGAATACTTCTTTGATGGTATATGTGCTAACATACAATATCCCAAACATTGCCCTAGAGAGGAGACAATGCAGTAACAGTACTTCCACAGCTCTTAAAAATGAAAGCAATCAAAAGTTAATAGAGAAGCTTCGAATGATGATGAATCAATTAATACATTTGTAAACTTATCTGCAAGGGCTAAATTCCCAGCCTCTTCAGCTTTAAGAAGAATGGAAGTTAAGCGCACTAGGAGTGAAAGAGGCTCCTATATATATCATGGCATTTCCACACAAATGCAGAAAAGGGAAAACATCAGGGCCTGAGTTCCAGAAAATGCCACAAACACAGCAGTAACAACTAGAATCCCACTTGATATGGGAGATTAGATGGAGACCGTAACCCCTTGCATGCTTATGACAAGCTCAGCTCGTCATGAGGCACAGTGGAGCTGTGCTCATGACGAGCTGAGCTCGTCATAACTGCTGCGGCCCACCCACGCGCAGCTAATTCCCTGCCTGTGCGGGTGTTCTATTGGAGTGGACGGAGTCGTGAAGAGTCCAGCTCGTCATGAGCATAGCTCCACTGTGCAGCAGGACGAGCTGGGCTCATCACGAGCACCGCGCCGCCGCATGCGGCCCCTCCACCACCGCACCGCGGGGGAATTAGCCCCACGTGGAAGGGGTTAAATGATATGAACAGAGAAAAAATCCCAGAGAGGACTGCCTGCTTGATATTATCAAAAGTATATATCAGCAGAGAGAATAAAAGAAGATTTTCTCGAAGCTCATAAAAAAACAATGTTTAAAGTGACAATATATATATTTAGGAGAAAATTACAATTTAAATTTAACATTTTGAATTTAACAAAAACATTGAAATCCAACAGTTGTAGTTATTTCAAGAAACTATAACTTATGTCACCACAATGCAATGTTGTTGTTAAGGTCAGTTCAGTTGTCATCAGTAATGTTATCAACAATATTACAGAAAAGGCAACGAGTGTTGTAAAATGTGAGGCATAGGCAGTGCTTGGCGAGGGGGGCGAGGAATAGTTACTTGAAATAACTATAAATGTTGATTTTTTTTGTTTTTTTAAGTTGAAAATGTGACATTTAAAATGACATTTCCACCTATTAGTCACATTCACCTTTGATTTTGTCAGTGAATTCATGGAGGTTTGTTTTAATGCAAAGTAAGATGATATTACCATACCTAACTATATAGTCACTTTGCCTTTGTTTTTTTAGTGAATTAAAAAAAAATTCAATGTAAAGTAATATTGTATTACCATAGGTAAGGCCAACCCCTCGACACACATTGCCTTTGGTTAAACCTTAAACTTCTGGGTATAGAACATTGATGTATAGATCAAAAGTGCCAAGTGCGTGTCCACAGCAATGGTCTACAAACCCAGGGCTCTAGTCGGGGTACCACGCGGGACTGCGTCTCCCCACTTATTTTAATGGGAGCTCGATAACTGGAGCAAATGGAGTCACACATTCACTCTTTGGCCTCTCTGGGGCGAGATCGGAGCCCACTCACGCGCTGGCCTCTCTGATGCAATCGCATCTAAGGGGTGAGCGAGAGGAGGCAATGAGTCTGATGGTGCAAGCCTCCCTTTGTGACGTCACTTCCTGTTGTGAAGTCAGAGTCCCCCCACTTCTTTTTTTAGGACTTGTGCTCTGTACAAACCTATGAGCCTATGAAGTGCAGTAGCAAAGCTTGATAGTGGCTGTTAGACCTGACAATTCTGGCAGGGTTTCCCCTGTCTTTTTTTGCTTCTGACCTCCTTGGCATATTTGATTTACTAATAAATAATACAGTACTGGGCCCTTGGAGGTGAATTTGGTGCTGCAACCAAGACATTGACGCATCAACTCCAAAGCGTCTGTTCGGACCTACGTGGCGTCCAACTGGCCCATCACTTTCAGCTCAACGGTTTGACTTTGACGCCATAGAATCAACACATCACGCAGTTGATATCAACACATCATCGACTCTGTATTGCCTTCAGAAACTGACTTCTTGCACCAGCAATCGACACATCACCTACTCTATGCAACGCATTTCCCTGAATGTTAAAGCTTTAACGACCTTGCACTGTCTCAAAATACTGACACATACCTGTCCGTGATGCCTCACCTCCTCTGTGCCACACATCGTTTTCAATTTCTGACGCAGCCAAGGGACTGTAAGGGCGTCTGCATGATTCCTGTATCCGTCCTGCACTCTAATGAGGGTGTACTGAACTTTTGGATTGGACCAGGTCAAGCATGACCAGACAATCCCATTTGGAGCTATTCACTTCTATGCACTGCATTTTGATTTAATCTTGCAAAATTCATATCTTGACTTGTGCATGTTGGATTTTTGTTGTTTTGGTCTTGTTTTACTCACATAAATATTGGCTATTTTTATAAACAGGTGTGTAGTAGTTTTGTGGTGTTTTCACTGTGTGTGTGTGTGTGTGTGTGTGTATGTGTGTGCGTGTACTTGTGTGTGTGTGTGTAAATACTTTACACATTGCCTCTGTAGTTTAGCCTGACTGTTCTGTGCCAAGCTACCAGAGGGTGAGCACAGGTAAACTTTTAGTGTGTACTACACTTACCCTGACTAGAGTGTGGGTCCCTACTTGGGGGCCCCATTTCTAACAGTTGTCATCAAGCTTTGCTACTGCAGTTCATGGGTTGTTAGCCCAGTTGTGTTACAGTACTGCTCATGAAATAGATCAATATCTGCATGTTCATCTGATCAATCTTTCAGGCTGCGCAGAATAAGGCTGCTAGAGTATAATCTAACTAAAGGAAGGAGTATTGGCTGATTCAAGTCAGATGCTAGTTGCTACCTGGTCTAAATCGAAGGACCTTCAATACATGGGTTTTCTCTAGTGAACTGGTGATTTCCTACTGTACCTCCCAATGGCTTCATGACACTGATCTTTCAAGGGGCATATACCTTCCGGACTTTGTAACCCATCAAATTGCACGTTCTGCTTATCATTGCCTTTTATTAAAAACAGTCACGTCTCCATATCCAAAATGTTTCATAGATGGTACTTATCCACTCACTTTGACAGATCATCCAAGAGATCTAAATTTCCAACACTCTAAAGTGGTCTTTATAATGTGCTTTCCATTTAGAAGTGGAGCTGAAATTGGAACTCTCACACCAGATAATTGTTCGATGGCCCAGTGGTTGGGAGGAGGGTCGCGGGGAATGCAAAGGATTGAGCAATCCCCAAGCCCTGAGTGAGTAGAATCTTCGTTCTTCCTCTGGGTCTACATGGGAGTATAGTTCTGGTCTCACCTGAGGATGCGATCTGTACTCTGTTCCCGGGTTGGTCGATCCGTGCCCTCTTCTCTGTGTGATTAAATCTACCTGCCCTCCGGTTCCGAGTGAGGCTTGAACTGCACTCTAGGCACAGGCGAATTAACGGTGGCTACTCTGCCTCCACTTTGGGTGTAAAATTTAGCTCTCCAGAAAGGTCTTTCAAAAGACCGCATTACTTAAGATACATATTTTTAAACACTTCAGCTAAGAGCCGAACCATATTAATCACAATGTCAAGGGAAGTGATACTTTAGAAAGTTCAAGGCTTTGTTTGTAAAAGGACTTTAGAGTTTCATTTTAAAAACAGAAATGATTATAAAAAGATATTACAAGAACTCATTCAACTAAGTAACCAGCAGGGCTGGGGGAGCAGGAGAAAGTGTCCCACCACTCTTGCCGCTCTGGATGGGAGACCTGCAGGGCCCAGCCATGGACAGGCACCTGTTCTGGCAACGAAGCGAATAGGTTCAGGTGATGTGAGTATCTCGTAGGCGTAAGGGGGTAAAATGAACATTGTGTTAAAAATGATCATACTGCTGCTCGGTATGTTTACTGAAATTAAAGTCCATTGATATTCAGCACTATGGTATGTTTACCCTCGGTATTATTTACCACTAGAAAGGTTACCTGTGTGTTTTTCTTAGAGGTTTGCACTTTAATCCAAGCAAAATCCATTATCTTCGTTGTCTGTTTGCAGGACATCGCGACCACCAGGTATACAGAAACAGACAATGCCACGCACTACGGGCGTCCTACTTTGCGGCTTGTTGTGTGTAGTATCACACGTGCTTGCCTGACCTCTCCCTTTGTTGTGTGTAGTACCACACGTGCTTGCTTGACCTCTACCTTTAGGGCCCCGTGCCCCTGCTCGCTAGGATGCGGACGTGACGTCTACGGCAGTGACGCGCAGCCCGTCGCACGCGCTCGCAGCAGACGCCGGCAGACTTCAGCTCAGCTATAAAGAAAAAACAAACACACACTTACGGCGCGTGCTATATTCTTCCCCTGTGCCTAGTGAAGTTTGTGCGGGTGTCTTTACTTCCGTATCGTGGCGGTGGGAACAGGGCCATAAAATCTAAGAGTCCCCCGGACTCGAGATCATTTTGGTTTCAAGCACGTGTAGTTAATGCCAATTAGACAAGGTTTCGGTGCATAGAAATGTTTAATCGACAGCTCATTTCCACATTTCATACTATTCCACTGATGGCTGATAAATGCACGGCGAGCAGGCGTCATGTGAAGAGGTGGGATGCCACTGATCGGGATCACGTTTCTTATAGTGGTGCACAGTGCAAACCCTGAAACCGGTCCCAGGATGCTTGTTTCTGGTCCAGGGAGGACCAGGCCTGGCAGTTCGGGCTGGACTGTTCCCATGAGGCACAGGGCCAAGACTGATTTGCATATGGTTGGATCTAAACTGGGGTGGCATGCTGAGCAAAAGAATGATGGATTTCACCCAGATCTCTTGACTAGGGGTGAATGTTTTGATTTGTTCTGCATTCTGTCCATCATTTCGGCATCTTTTGGCAGCTCGAACACTGGGCACGTGAGCAACAGTGCCTATCATCAATTCACGACTGACAATAACAGGTGTAAAGCACCTGAGAAGACGTAGTGACAGTGATCAAGTTCATAATGCATGAGCACAGCTAGACGTTTTAGCTCGTGAAATGACACAAGTCCACAAATCACATGGATGTGCACAAGAGTTGGATTGGGATCTGCTAGGGCACGCTAAAAAAAGTGGCCTACATTTGTATATTGCTTTTCCCCACCACACTGCTTCGACGAAATGTTATTTAAAAAAAAGGGGGGATGGGAGCAGTTAAATGCACCGATTAGTTTACACTGTTGAACCACACCTGAAGCAAGTGAGGCCACTTTTGTTCAGGCCCCCTGCTGCCGCTCAATTAGCGTATATTAATCTTTTGCCCAGGGAGAGAAAGGGAGTGACACCTCTGCCCATTGATGCAAGGGAGGTAATGGACGCCCCTCTGACTCCAGAAAGGCCACTCTGGCACCCGCTGGGCCGCAGGCGGCATCCTAACAACGCAGAAACTGCCTAAATCTGCCCGCAGGCTGCTCAAAAAAAGAAGCCCACAGCTGGGACTGGACCCCGGCCCCTCGGGCATTGCACGAGTGCCCGCGTTACCAATCCGACGCTGATGTGCACAACTCGAGCAGTAAGGCTCGTGAAGTAATACTGTGAGAAGGGACATACTCTAATTCACGTGTGTGAGCATTACTAGACATATGTGCATATGAAATGATACAGTAAGTAGAGGTGAGCAGCATGTGAAGAGCTAACGTATTGATGATCATTGCCACACATTGCATGCGCAGCTAGAGATGCGGGGAGTCTGAAATAACACTTGGCCTGTTATCAAGCTCTCATTGCGCAGGTTAGGGGTTGAGCATGAAAGGCATATGGTGACATGTAATGTTATACAGTGCATTTGTACAGTCTGAATCAGGGCTCAAGTTGGGGCACCACGCGGGTGGACGGCGTCCCCCCACTTATTTTACCGGGACCTCGATAACTGGAGCAAATAGAGCCACACATTCAATCTTTGGCCTCTCTGGGGCGAGATCAGAGCTACTTCAGAACGCTGCTCACGCACTGGCTTCCCTGATGCAATGGCATCTAAGGGGTGAGCTAGGGGAGGCAATGAGTCTGATGGTGCAAACCACCTTTTGTGACGTAATTTCCTGTCGTGACGTCAGCGCCCCCCCCACTTCTTTTTTTAGGACTTGTCCCTGGTTGGAATTGATATATGAATTTATTTCTCTTTAATTTATATCTAGTCCTTGCTGGAACTCCTTATGCTCTGGTGACAAATTTGCTCTGCAATAAAATTCTGAATAAATGCAAGGTAAAGGTCCGGCAGACTGGGACCCAGGAGGGTCATTGAAGCCCACTCGTACTAGGTCATACCCAGGTAAAATATGGTTGTCTGGGTTAAGAGCTTAACCTTTGGGACTTAGATTATTTTCTGAAGGTCACAAAACTTCAGCTGGAAAAGGCCTATAGCTGCCTTGATGAAGGGTTCCATGAGTTTGTATACGTGTGTTGAGAAGTTTTACTTTAGCTGCAGACTTCACTACAAACATCTCACGGCAGGAAAAAAATCTTAGGATGATGCAGACACATTTTTTTCAAGTTCTAACTTTTGAAATAATTCGGTAACTTTGTATCCCGCACTCCCAAATTCTCCAAACTCTCAGGGCAGATTCATCAAACAATGGTTAAATCTGTAGGTGGGCTCCTAGTAACCTAACTTCAAATACAGATTAAAAAAAAAAAAATTCTCTTGTAATTGGTCAGCTGGTTTTATTCCAGGTAGCCACAAATCCCTCTGCTTTCAAGATCTTTCTTACTCTAGCCACAGGCCAGACATTCCAGACAGTCATTCTGCCCTTTTTTGTGTAGGGGTGGGAGGGGGAGTTGTATATAGCGTAAATTCGACCCGAAGGTATCAGAGAGATTTACCATGAGCACCAGTTACGTTACAGAAGGACACATTCATTTTTGTTAGGCAAGGGGCGATAAAGTGATTTGCCCAGAATCACAGGCTTCACTATAGGACCAGGTTCCCTGTATCCTCATGGTTTGTAAGAGATCTGCACATGCTGCCCATGATGCCGCATTCTAATTCTAGAGATTCAAGACAAAGCTGAAGACCACAGTCTTGCAGGCCTCCGTCAGGTCGTCAACAACTCTACCATGCATCAGGCATGGACGTCTTATCTTCTTCTGTTCCATGCATTTATCTGCTCAGAGAAAGTAAAGAAGGGCACTTTTAGGGTGAAACCAGTCAATAATTAGTGATGCCCTCTAACCAAATCATTCTAAAATGCATAGGTTTTCCTCTCTCAAGACGTGGAGCAGTACGATCCAAGTCCTGTTCTTGGAACACGCTTTAAAATAAATTTTATTGCATAGCCGGTTGAGTCACAGAAATAAAACATGTTGTAATCTTCTTTTCTCTTATGCTCAGCTTTCTTTTCCCCATACGGCACTACAGGTTGATCACATTACTCTTATAAAGGAACAACGAAAATCTGTTTCCTCAAGCCTTCGACTTCTCCAGGCCTCTGAAATCTAGGGAAGGTCTCCCTGTTCATAAGAAGTAAGCACTGGAAATCTTGAAGGTTCAGCTTCACTCCCTATGACCTATTGTGTGCCTCCCCTTTGATGGACTCACTGCTGGCTCTCTCAGCCGCAGAGGGACTTGATGTGAAGGCTGGTGGACAACCATGATTAGCAACTTGCAAAACACTGCAGCTGAACTCAGGCACATTATATTTAATGATTCAACAATGGGTAAAGCAATACAGTAAATCAAAGTGTGATCCTTCCAATGAATGTCTGTTGAGGAATTATCTATAGATGTGAATTTGATTTTGACACCATGCTCCAGTCAAAAGTTGATAAACAAGAGCTTTAATCGAGGTTTCACATTTAAAATGGGAATTAGACGTTTGAATCACATGTTGTATTTGTTGGTGCACACAAGAAGTAATGCTCTTTACATTGCTGTACTGTGTAGAACTGCGCAAACTGTGTGTGACCAGATACAGAATACCAGCTCTCCAGAGTAAAACATGAAGGAAGCATACCAGAAAAATGCATTTCCTCACACTAAAGGTCAAAACTTACATGGGCACTCCAGTCCCTAAGCATCAGCCCTATTAAGTCATATTGTGCCAGTGATTACGAGTAACAAATCATCTAGCAGAGAAGGACTAGGTAGAGGTTAACACGTTTTGTTGTATTTCCACAATTCCCAAACTCGAGGTCTGGTCTGCAGATAGTGCAGGCACAGAAAAGTAACCTGCCAGGTGCTGGACCAAGCAGCCATTCCTAGGCTGGAAACTGGCTCCCCGCCAAATTCCTGTAAGAAGCTCCGACCGTACTTCAGTCTGGGATGCCAAAACATTGACACAGTCACAATTACGTGCACATTTAGTGCAAGCAGAGCTGCAGCAGGCAGCATGTTATGCACAGAAAACTAGCAAAAGCTACAACCAGCACTACAAATTGTCAAATCACTATATACAACCAATTGCATTGTGCAGGAAGATGGGCTCTTTTTCCCCTGCCTGCACAAAATTTCAGAAGCTTGGCAGCCCCCTTCTTGGGTAGGAGAGGAAGATGAACAGCCAGAGCGCCAAAAATGACTAGTACCACGGAGATAAAAGAGTAATTAAGCAGTGGGCAAGATGCAGGCAGCTTTTTTTCTCATAGAGCGCCCATGCACCAAAGGAGTCTGATCGTGCGGCACTAAAGTCAGAATGGCCAACTCTGTTGTATTAAGAAGAGGTGGAAGTTCTCATACTCACCAATGACAATTACCAGGGCTGGATCTAGGGTGATGCGACCGGTGCAGTTGCACCTGGTGCTGACCTTGGGAGGCGGGTGGGGCACCGTACTTAGAAAGAAAAAGGTTTATAAAGTACCTGCTGCAGAGTTCCTTGTGTGTCCAGCAGTTTTCAGGCAAAATTAAAAATGGCAAGATAACTCTGGTGATCAATGTTCTGCTGGAGATAGTCTTGTCTAGTGGCAGTTTCCACTCATGATAAAGTATCACTGAAGGGTTAATATAAACTGCTGCAAAGAACAAGTACCATGCAAATCACCGAACTATATTGTATGTGGGTTGCTCAATAGGTTAATGGTTTTGTCACAGAGTTGCAGTTCATAAGTTACAACCCTAACATGAGCTGTCAAAGAGCTGCATGATAACGTTTAGAACATTATGTTTTTCCCCCTAGTCTTTCACTATCCTAATGTTGCTAAAAAGTGATCTTATTACTAAAGCCAATCACTGTGGCATGTTTTAAATCTTGAGTCTGTGCTTCTTCAGACCAAACACTCATGAAATATATTCTACGTACTCTTATCGGTGACATGTGACTCATACACCTTGTAATCCTCATTTTTTATATGACATTTCCTATAGACTGATTTATACATGTAGGATTCATTGGCTTTGTATAATGTGTGTGTGAGATGTAAAGTGTTCTGACCCCCTACTCTGGTATAAGTAGCAATGTAAAACCAATGAAAAGTACCTGAAAGAGGGGCTATCGAGAGCTAAATGGCACTGGTGGAGTGTAGTAGTGAGGGAATTTATGGAGAAGGTTGTTTTAGGGGGGCAACAACAAAGATCGTTGCATTGGCCGCTACCAACACTAAGGCTGGCCCTAACCATTACTTTGCACTTGTGTGAGGGGAATGTTGCAGAGGTTAATTTACCATTTAACTGGTGGTTTGTAGGCTGCATAGGACAGACAACTCTTGGAGCCTCACTTCATTCTAATTTCCTTTGCAAGCATGGCCTGAAAGGAACAGTGGAACACTTATGGGCCCACATGCATCAAGCACTTTTTCATTCGCAAACGGTGCGATTCCTTAAAATCGGCCGTTTGCGAATGCAAAAGTGCTTTTTGGGATGCATGAAGCAATTTTAGAATTCGCAACTGTTAGAACCGGCTGTCTCTAGTTGGCAGAGGTATACACTTCTGACAAATAGGGACACTCCTTTTCTAGTCAGGGCAAGGGGATCACACCCTTCGATAACCCCTGCTCACCCCCTTGGTAGCTTGGCAGAGCAGAACAGGCTTATCTCAGAGGCTGTGTGTTAAGCAATTATGACCACATACAGTAATAAAGTGAATACACTACAAATGGACACGACACAGTAGTATTATAAAAATAAGTATTTTTATATAAGACTTAGCACAAGACCAAATAACGGCAAAACTGTACACAATCGGAATAAATACGTTCGGGAAGGAAAAAGGATAGTTCAAAGGTAGTTTCTTCTTTAGCACAAAAGTCTTTTATATCAAGCAAATCTTCTTCTTGGAAACACAGTTCTTTAGCAACCGGGTAACTCACACGGGAGCTACACAACGCTGGGCAGAGATAATCCACAGGTTCGGCGTCGACCGCGAGGAGCGCTGCGTCGGGCCTGGAGTCACACGGACCCCCAACAACACAGTACCTTAGGAAAATGAAGCACCCGATGATCAGCGGCGTCGAGCAATCCGGCGTCGCGTCTCCGGTGTCGATCAGGCCTCAGCAGGCGTTGTCGATGATGCAGTTGCACAGAGTGAGCAGCGCTCACGGCGTCGAAGGGCACACGGTTGATGCGATCAGCAGCGGGGCAGACACGAGGTCCTCTGGAGTTAGAGCCGTACTCCTACTCACTGGCGTTGCTGCTGGCGTCGGTTGGGTCCAGCGTCCGATCGTCGTGGTTGCTGGTTCTTTCGGAGATGCTGGATTCACACTTCCAGCAGACAGCACTTTGTAGCAGGTGAAGTCCTTTAGCCCTGTGACTTCGGCAGGAGACTGGCACTCTTCCAGTCCTTGGAGATTTTCTTAGCAAGCGTGAGAGTACACACACAGTTCCTCTCTCCTGGTTCCTTGGCAAAAATAAAGAAGCACTGCAGGATTCCCCCAACAACAGCACACTGGCAGAAGGGGTAGGCAGTCCTTTAGATCAACAGGCTTCTTGTCCTTGGTTACAGGGTTCCTTGTCAGAAGTGATCTGATTTCCTAGTTCAGGGGTCCTTCTCTTATACCCCTTTTCATCTTTGATCCCTTTGTCTATGCCGGGGGTTTCCCAACATCCTGGGTCTGTGGTGGGTGGAGCTAGGCAGTAGCACCTGGCCTATTCATTGAGCCGGGCCGGGTCCTCAGACGCCCCGCAGGAGGTGGAGCCAGCATTGACACTGGCAGGAGCAGAGCTATCGCCCTCCTGGCAGGAGGTGGGGCTAGGATCGTCCATGGCAGGTACAGAGCCATCAGTCGCTCGGCAGGAGGTGGAGCCAGCATTGTATCAGGCAAGGCAGGCTATCAACAACTACTCTCCCACTACTCTCAACGTAATGTCCCACTCATCCCACACTGACTCATCCAGACCTCTTGGAGCCACCCAGCTCCTGTCACACACACGCAAGACCAGCAGAGACCAGATATGGTTAGACAAGAAAATAGACACTTTCTAAAAGTGCTATTTTCGAACCCAGAGTCCAAAGACCATCCACACCAACGGATGCGTAATTAAACCCCGAGTTCAGGGATACCAAACTCGACATTGCACCATGCTCCCCGGGCCAGCTAGGATTATAGCGTTAATAATCCCGGCGGCCCATTCTATCCAACGGAGAGCAGGCTACCTCGCGATAGTGAAGCCCTAAGATGGCGGCACTTCACTATCAGGACATGCCAACTTGGTCAGGCTTGTCCTACCTTACACTTACAATGCACCCTGCCCATGGGCCTACCATAGGGGTGACTAACATGAAGCCAAGGGAAGGTTGGAGGGGCTGGCAAGTAGGTATACCTGCGCAGCCGACGTGACAGTGCAGGACTGCACGTGGGTCTCGCAATGACCGACCCGTAGACATTCGTTTTCAAGGCCGCTCCTGTGGGTGGCACAACACGTGCTGCAAGCCCACGAGCGGCATTTGTATTTACAAGCCCTGGCACTCCTGGTGCACTAGACTAGGGACTGACAGTAAACCAAATAAGCCAAACATGGATACAATAGATACATCATTTTAACAGAGGGAGCACTTGCGCTATGGCACTGATCAGCAGTGACACGGCGCCCAAAGCATATACCAGCAAAACATCGTAACACAGTAGAGGCAAACAGAAAAAATGGAGGAGAGACTCAAGCCAATGATGTCAGGTCTAACACGTGTCCCCTCCAGCTGAAATGTGGGGAGAACTACCCTTAACCTAGGGAGTCCTCATCACTAAGGCGGAAAAATCTGGACAGACCATCAGCATTGGCGTGATCTGTACCAGGGCGGTGTTCCACCGTAAAGTCCATCCCCTGTAGAGCAATGGACCACCTCAACAATTTTGGATTCTCACCCCTCATTTGCATTAACCATCTGAGGGGCCTGTGGTCTGTCTGAACCCGGAAGTGAGTCCCAAACAGGTAGGGTCTTAGCTTCTTCAGCGCCCAGACCACAGCAAATGCTTCTCTCTCTATCGCACTCCACCTCGTTTCCCTGGGAAGTAACCTCCTACTGATGAAGGCTACAGGCAAGTCTCGGCCCTCTTCATTTACCTGAGCTAGAACAGCCCCCACGCCATGCTCTGAAGCGTCCGTCTGAACAATGAATTCTTTCGAAAAGTCGGGTGCTTGGAGTATAGGTGCTGTGCACATTGCAGTTTTCAGGGTGTCAAAGGCCGTTTGACAGGCATCAGTCCAGATCACGTTTCGTGGCTGCTTCCTGGAAGTCAGCGAAGTCAAGGAGTGCACAATGTTACCGTAATCCTTGACAAACCTCCTGTAATAACCCGTGAGTCCTAAAAAGGCTCTCACTTGCGTTTGGGTTTTGGGCGGCGCCCAAGCCAGGATGGTATCAATCTTGGGTTGCAGGGGGGCAACCTTGCCGCTCCCTACTTGGTGCCCCAAGTACACCACAGAACCCTGCCCAATCTGGCACTTACTGGCCTTGATTGTGAGGCCTGCTCCGCGCAGGGCCAACAACACTTCCTGGAGGTGACGCAAGTGTTCCTCCCAGCTGGCGCTGAACACTGCGATGTCGTCCAGGTAGGCGGCGCTGAATTCCTCCAGTCCAGCCAAGACCTGGTTGACCAACCTCTGGAAGGTGGCGGGGGCATTCTTCATCCCAAAGGGCATCACCCGGAACTGGTATAGCCCATCTGGTGTGGAGAATGCTGACCTCTCTTTTGCCCCATCGGTCAAGGCGATCTGCCAGTACCCAGACGTTAAGTCAAACGTACTAAGGTGCCGGGCAGCTCCCAACCGATCGATGAGCTCATCAGCTCTGGGGATGGGGTGCGCGTCAGTCTTCGTGACTGAATTGAGCCCTCGGTAGTCCACGCAGAACCGGAGTTCTGGTGAAGCACCAGGCGCTGCAGCCTTCGGGACCAAGACCACTGGGCTGGCCCAAGGACTGCTAGAGGACTCAATCACCTCCAATGCGAACATTTTGGAGACCTCCTCCTTAATGTACGCTCGGACCTTGTCAGTCACCCTGTAAGCCTTGTGCTTCACAGGAGGGCTGTCTCCGGTGTCAACGTCATGGACACACCAATGCGTGACACCCGGAACCAAGGAAAATAGATCCGGGAATTGTCCCAACAGGTGGCGACAATCCTGTTTCTGCTCAAGGGTCAGTGTGTCAGAGAGGACCACACCATCCACTGACCCGTCTTGCTCTTTAGCATACAGGAGGTCAGGAAGAGGCTCACTCTCCTCCTCCGTTCCATCATCTGTAGCTAGGAGCATGCCCACTTCGGACCTTTCTAAGTGGGGCTTCAAACGGTTGACATGCAGGACCCGCAAGGGGTTCCTGGGAGATTTCAAGTCCACCAGGTAGGTGACATCGCTCTTCTTCTCCACAACCTTAAACGGTCCAGTCCACCTGTCCTTGAGCGCACAAGGTTCCACAGGGGACATGACCCATACTTCCTGACCAGGCTGAAGCTCTACCAGAGTGGCATTCCGGTCGTACCATCGCTTCATCTCCTCCTGGCTGGCCTCCAGATTTGCCTGAGCAAGTTCTCTGAAGCGCCGAGTCTGGTTCCGAAAGGCCAGCATGTAGCTGTATACATCCTGGGGAGGTTTCCTGGGAGATTGCTCCCAGCCTTCCTTGACCAGACTCAAAGGTCCTCTTACCGGGTGACCGTATAAGAGCTCAAAGGGGCTGAACCCTAGAGCCTTCTGCGGCACCTCACGGTAAGCAAACAACAGGCATGGCAAGAGGACGTCCCATTTCCGCCTCATTGGTTCTTCAAGACCCATAATCATGCCTTTCAGGGTCCGGTTGAATCTCTCAACCAGCCCGTTTCCTTGAGGGTGGTAAGGAGTGGTGAACTTGTAGGTTACCCCACACTCCTTCCACAGAGACTTCATATAGTTCGAAATGAAGTTGGTGCCTCGGTCGGACACCACCTCTCTGGGGAACCCCATCCGGGAGAAAACACCCATCAGTGCCCGTCCCACCACGGGGGCCGTCACTGTCCTGAGAGGGGTGGCTTCCGGGTACCTTGTGGCATGGTCCACCAAGACCAGGATGAACCTGTTGCCCAGGGCTGTCTTGGGGTCCAGGGGCCCAACAATGTCAATACCCACCCGGTCAAAGGGGGTGCTGACCACCGGAAAAGGTTGGAGGGGAGCCTTCTGCTTCCTTCCGCTTTTCCCACTTGCCTGGCAAGTGCGACAAGTCTTGCAATGGATGTCTACATCCCTACGCATCTGAGGCCAATAAAAATGGGTGACAAGCCTGTCATATGTCTTGTCCTGCCCCAGATGTCCAGCTAACGGTACGTCATGAGCCAAACACAGTAGGAAGGCTCTGAAGCGCTGGGGTACCACCAGCACACGGGCTGACCCAGGCTCAGCAGCCTTAGGCTCGCTATACAGGAGGTCGTTCTCCCAGTACACAAAATGTGACCCTGACTGATCACCTGAGGATTGGGCTGAGGCCTGCTGCCTCATGCCCACAAGAGAAGGGCACTCTTTCTGTTCCGCACAGAATTCCTCCCTGGAGGGACCACCATCCTGCTGCCAGTGGGTCAGCTCGGGCAGATCTCCCAGTTCGGCAATTTGTTCCCCGGTGGGCTCCAGGGCATCCCCCTCAGGGTCTACCTCCTTCTGGACCACGGGAACAACGGGGGCCGGTTTCCCGCGCCTCCTGCCTCTTCTCTTCACAGCGGGGTCCTGGGCCGTACTTTCAGGCTCCGGGACCCCATCAACACCCTTACTCGCTGTCATGGATCGAGTGGTTGCACACACCCACTCTGGCACACCCAACATTTTCAAGTGCGCCGCTCTCTCCACCTTAGCCCAAGGGGAGTCTTCCAAATCATTGCCCAGGAGACAGTCGACAGGCATGGCGGGCCTCACAGCAACTTGAAGAGTACCTGAAACTCCCCCCCATTCAAAGGAAACCTGAGCCACCTCACACTCTTTCTGGGAGTTATCGGCAGCTATCACGGGGTAGAATGCGTGGGGAACCACCTGCTCTCTGGACACCAAGTGACACTTGACAGCTGTCACACTTGCTCCGGTGTCTCTGAGAGCTTCCACTCTCTGGCCATTAATGGTCACCCACTGCCTATATTTACTAGTGTTACTAGGCAGAGGGGGTGGAGGGACCATTTGCATGTCTCCTAGCGAGACCAGGGACATTTCTGCGGGACCCCTCCCACAATGGACAACCATCTCCTCCCCTCCCAAGGCTACACTTGCCAACTGACGAGGGGGTGCACGCGGCGGTGCATTCGAATCCTTTTTGGGGCACTGGGGGTCATAAAACCGGTGTCCCACCTGCCCACAACCGTAGCAGGTTAGGGGGCCCCTATGAACAGGTTTACCCGTCGGGGCCCCTGACTTCTTCTCAGGGGGAGGCTGGGAACCCTTCCCTTGGTTCCCTTGGGGATTACTTTGGGGTCCTTTCTGAGACTCCTTCTGTTTACCCTTGTCCCCCCCACTCTTCTGCTGGGGACCCTGCCCACCCTTGGCTGAGTCTCCCACTGGACCCTTGTGGACCCTGGTACTGACCCAGCGGTCCGCCTCCTCAGCAAGTTTTCTAGGGTTAGATATCTTGCTATCAATCAGGTGCTGGCGCAGCTCTGGAAAACAGTTATTAGACAAGTGCTCCCACGCAAACAAATCATAGAGAGCTTCATAACTTTCCACTTTGCTGCCCTTTACCCAACCATCCATGGCTCTGCAAAAATAAGACACATATTCAACCCACGTCGTACCAGGCAACTTCTTACATTCTCTAAAAGCTTGTCTGTACTGCTCGGGGGTTAAACCATATCGCAACATTAAAGCATCTTTCATATGAGCATACGACATCCTATCCGCAACAGGCATGTCTAACAGGGTATCTCTTCCCTCATTCACAAAGCGACCCCACAACCCCGCTCCCCAATTCTTCTCAGGGACCTGGTGGGCCAACAATGCTAACTCATATGCTTTAAACCATTGACCAATATCTTCATTCTTATTGTAATCTTTGATCACATCTTTCGGGAAGTAAAACTTACTTTCTGCAGGCTCGGATGGAATGCTGCCACCAGAGGGATTCAATTCTAACTTTTTAGCTTGGATATCCAGTTCCCTCAACCTGGCTTCACGCTCCAAAGCTAACTTCTCTCGTTCAAACTCCAACTTTTTGATCTCTAAATCAGCTTCCCTTCTACCTCTCGCATTTTCTAACTCCAACTGCCCATTTATCTTTAGCCTTGCCATCTCCATGTTGTAAGCTCGCTCTTTCGCCCTTTCTTCTCTTTCTTCAGGGGAAAGACCTTTGGAGGAAACACTGCTTCCGGGAGAGGGCACAGGTCCATTCACTGGCACCTCCTCATCCCCTTCCTCTGTGGGTACCACCACCACATCAGAGGGATTTCTGGATTCCCACCAGGCCTGCAATGCTTTATAAAAATCATCTTTTCTCGAGAGGCCGGTGGTAGGAACTTCAAACTGGTTGCAAAAGTGTTTCAGCTCATCTTTCTTGTATTTCTTTAGCTTACTCCGCTCGAACTCCTCCACAACAGCGATAACAGGGGCAGTGACTCCGTTGTCACTCATGGTTAAACTGGCAGTGTTCAGAAAATTAAAGTTTCAGGAAAGCGGAGAACAAAAATAGGATCCTACCGAATCAGATTGTGACTGCGTTATGGTCTGCTTTCACTACGTAGCGCACACTAATCACTGTACATGGGTCATAAATGCAAGGTCCAAATCCCACCGCTGCCACCAATGTTAGAACCGGCTGTCTCTAGTTGGCAGAGGTATACACTTCTGACAAATAGGGACACTCCTTTTCTAGTCAGGGCAAGGGGATCACACCCTTCGATAACCCCTGCTCACCCCCTTGGTAGCTTGGCAGAGCAGAACAGGCTTATCTCAGAGGCTGTGTGTTAAGCAATTATGACCACATACAGTAATAAAGTGAATACACTACAAATGGACACGACACAGTAGTATTATAAAAATAAGTATTTTTATATAAGACTTAGCACAAGACCAAATAACGGCAAAACTGTACACAATCGGAATAAATACGTTCGGGAAGGAAAAAGGATAGTTCAAAGGTAGTTTCTTCTTTAGCACAAAAGTCTTTTATATCAAGCAAATCTTCTTCTTGGAAACACAGTTCTTTAGCAACCGGGTAACTCACACGGGAGCTACACAACGCTGGGCAGAGATAATCCACAGGTTCGGCGTCGACCGCGAGGAGCGCTGCGTCGGGCCTGGAGTCACACGGACCCCCAACAACACAGTACCTTAGGAAAATGAAGCACCCGATGATCAGCGGCGTCGAGCAATCCGGCGTCGCGTCTCCGGTGTCGATCAGGCCTCAGCAGGCGTTGTCGATGATGCAGTTGCACAGAGTGAGCAGCGCTCACGGCGTCGAAGGGCACACGGTTGATGCGATCAGCAGCGGGCCAGACACGAGGTCCTCTGGAGTTAGAGCCGTACTCCTACTCACTGGCGTTGCTGCTGGCGTCGGTTGGGCCCAGCGTCCGACCGTCGTGGTTGCTGGTTCTTTCGGAGATGCTGGATTCACACTTCCAGCAGACAGCACTTTGTAGCAGGTGAAGTCCTTTAGCCCTGTGACTTCGGCAGGAGACTGGCACTCTTCCAGTCCTTGGAGATTTTCTTAGCAAGCGTGAGAGTACACACACAGTTCCTCTCTCCTGGTTCCTTGGCAAAAATAAAGAAGCACTGCAGGATTCCCCCAACAACAGCACACTGGCAGAAGGGGTAGGCAGTCCTTTAGATCAACAGGCTTCTTGTCCTTGGTTACAGGGTTCCTTGTCAGAAGTGATCTGATTTCCTAGTTCAGGGGTCCTTCTCTTATACCCCTTTTCATCTTTGATCCCTTTGTCTATGCCGGGGGTTTCCCAACATCCTGGGTCTGTGGTGGGTGGAGCTAGGCAGTAGCACCTGGCCTATTCATTGAGCCGGGCCGGGTCCTCAGACGCCCCGCAGGAGGTGGAGCCAGCATTGACACTGGCAGGAGCAGAGCTATCGCCCTCCTGGCAGGAGGTGGGGCTAGGATCGTCCATGGCAGGTACAGAGCCATCAGTCGCTCGGCAGGAGGTGGAGCCAGCATTGTATCAGGCAAGGCAGGCTATCAACAACTACTCTCCCCCTACTCTCAACGTAATGTCCCACTCATCCCACACTGACTCATCCAGACCTCTTGGAGCCACCCAGCTCCTGTCACACACACGCAAGACCAGCAGAGACCAGATATGGTTAGACAAGAAAATAGATACTTTCTAAAAGTGCTATTTTCGAACCCAGAGTCCAAAGACCATCCACACCAACGGATGCGTAATTAAACCCCGAGTTCAGGGATACCAAACTCGACATTGCACCATGCTCCCCGGGCCAGCTAGGATTATAGCGTTAATAATCCCGGCGGCCCATTCTATCCAACGGAGAGCAGGCTACCTCGCGATAGTGAAGCCCTAAGATGGCGGCACTTCACTATCAGGACATGCCAACTTGGTCAGGCTTGTCCTACCTTACACTTACAATGCACCCTGCCCATGGGCCTACCATAGGGGTGACTAACATGAAGCCAAGGGAAGGTTGGAGGGGCTGGCAAGTAGGTATACCTGCGCAGCCGACGTGACAGTGCAGGACTGCACGTGGGTCTCGCAATGACCGACCCGTAGACATTCGTTTTCAAGGCCGCTCCTGTGGGTGGCACAACACGTGCTGCAAGCCCACGAGCGGCATTTGTATTTACAAGCCCTGGCACTCCTGGTGCACTAGACTAGGGACTGACAGTAAACCAAATAAGCCAAACATGGATACAATAGATACATCATTTTAACAGAGGGAGCACTTGCGCTATGGCACTGATCAGCAGTGACACGGCGCCCAAAGCATATACCAGCAAAACATCGTAACACAGTAGAGGCAACCAGAAAAAATGGAGGAGAGACTCAAGCCAATGATGTCAGGTCTAACAGCAACATTGTTGCGAGTTCTAAAATTGCGGGTGCTTTTAAGAAGTCGCAGATGTGCGACTTCTTAAAAGCAATGCATCATTACTTTGACAAGTGGAAATTCGCAATTAGGGTTCCAAATTTACCGAGTGGTTGAACCACTCGGTAAATTTGGAAAAAGTGTCTAAAATGCTTTGAATGTTTTTTTTTCAACATTCATGTTTCACACACACATGTCCTTAGGACATGTGTGTGTGAAACATGATGCGAAAAATACATTTCTGGGGTGCATGGGGGGGTCCTTTGGACCCCCCCCCCCTGCACCCATGAAATTTTCTAAGTGCCACTCGCATTTTGCATTGACTCCTATGGGCCTTTTGGCCCATAGGAATCAATGGGAATTGCGAAAATTAACTTAAGAATTCGGTATTTCTTTGGGATTCGGTAAAAATTGCGATTTTTACCGAATCACAAAGAAATACCGAAAAAAATGATGCATAGCATTTTGCACTTCTTAATTTGCGATTCCTTATTTTTCGCAAATTAAGAAATGCAAAATGACACAATGATGCATGTGGGCCATGGAGCCTTCAAACAGAGATAGGAATGCGCTCGAAAACATTCAAATTTAAAGTTTCTCTTCCACTATTCAATAACATTATAAATCCATACATTACCAGGAAAAAGTTAAAGCTGAGTTCAATCACATATTTATATGTTTCAGATCTTCATATAAGAACCAGCCAACACATTTGGTTTCTCTTACATGACCTTCTTCAAGGCTGATATTTGTAATGTAGGTGTCCAAAATAGACAAATTTTAAATTATGGCTCAAAGGAATGCGGAAGTTGATAAATACTATTTATCCAGTATCCTGACCAAAAAGACAGTAGTTCCAAAGTCACAGAGTACTCACACCTCTGTATTCTGGTATCGCACACGTTTCTAGTGGTGTCTTGTATGGCTATCTGTGGAGTTAAAATGTTATAGTTCATGTAATGTACTTGCTTTGCTACTGACCACTGCCATCATCGTTCTCTAACCGTTTTTGAACAGTGAAACAGAAGCTTGAAATTTGATTGTTTCGAAAGTGCATTCCTATTTTTCTATGAAATATTTTCTGCATTTTTAGCATCAGTATTTCCTTACAGATGGACACTGAATAAATCACATATAATGTTGTGTGCAGTATTACTAAAACAACAGCCATTCTTTGCAAAACCCTTGTGGAGCTTAACAGGAATAAATTTCTTTTCACATCTATGCACAGAACAACATTCCTGAATCCACCAGGACCACCCCAGTGCTTCTCCAATTCAGGAAAGAGACGGAGATGCACCTCTTTTAAGAGCCCTACATCACATTGCAGTAACAGTGGGTTTCTGCAACCAGATTCCAGCTACCTCTCCTATCACACATTGACCGTATGCTTACCTTTGACCCTTTTGGCTATGTTTGTGCTAAACAAATACCACTTATGTACATACAATGGAGCTGATTCACAGTTAGGATTTTTTCTTAAGTTACGATTTTGTCTTAAGTTAGGATTTTATCTTAAGTTAAACTTAAGACAAACTTAAGTTAAAGTTAAGTTTCACTTAAGACAAAATCCTAATTTAAGACAAAATCCTAACTTAAGACAAAATCCTAATTTAAGACTACTGAAGGCCTTCTGTGAATACCAAAAGTAGTAAGTTTATGATTTTGTCTTGAGTTAGTTCTGTGAATCGGCCCCATACGGTATTGCAGTATATAGAGGAAGCTTACCTTGCCTTGCATCATTGCTTCCTGCAACCAGCTTCATTCTGCTGTAGCCTCTCGCCTACCAACCAAAACGTGTTCAAGGGACTGGGACTGTGCCCATGCATGGCACTGTGGGACTAAGGCTGCACTCAAGACTGTTGTGCGAGGGACTCCCGAGTAGAAAGTGGGTGAAAGTGTAAGGCCTGGGCTGAGGGAAGAAACTAACAAGGTTGTCTACTAAGGCTGTGCTGGTGGGACTGTGGTGCCATGGCTTGAACTGATGGGACGGAGGGAGCAAAGTTTGGCCAGGACAGGAATTGTGAGGTCCCTGTACCAGATAAAGGTTTCAAAGTTTATTGTTTTTTTTATTCATTAGCAGTATTTTGTGAAATGCCCAAATAATTCCCTTCATCAAACTTGACAAGTCTCATTGTTTAAGTTTGTCTAGGCAAAGTGTTTCTGCGTGATGGGAAAGCATTTCGCTGCATTTTGAGATCACTTTTTCTTTCATTAAACCAAGCATACCTGGAAAATGAATGGAGACTGTTTTTCTGCAAGCTTGCGTTTTGCTAAACTCTTCAAAATGGGAAATGTTTGCGACTTTTTAGTTGCAGTTTTAACTTTAGCAGAGCCTTACAGACCCAAGTGGCATTACACGGAAAAAAAAACATTTTTTTGCAAAGAATATCTTATTTAATTTGAACCATGTTTAGTGCTACCTCAAGATGTATCAAACATAAATTGTAACATGGTCTCTTGACTTAAATGTAAACGGGGAAAAAACTTCTGAAAGTTTTCCATAGAACTTTGTCATGTTTACAACAACAAATGTTACACATGTGCACACCCGTAGTTGCAGGTAGCGCTGAAAGGCGGCAGAGAGAGGCGATGCTTTCCATACGAGCCATACAGAATAAGGCTGCAACCAAGCTACTCTGTCCCAGGACAAAGCTCTCCGAGTGCTTTCCATTTCCGAGAAGGAGTAGGCGGCAGCATCTGTTATAGAATAGAGAGCTCCTTTTCAGAAAAAAAAACCCGAAATCTCAGGCAGGGCTCACCGAGGCCAGTTCTTCCATAGTCAATTTTTCGGATTTTCTTTTACGTGTTTTTCAAACATTTTCCTGGGCTTCTGGGATTTTTGAATGGACAGCAGGCAGCATCCACGTTCTGCCAGTTGGGCGCACTCACCCCCGATGCTCGCACTTTCAAAGTTCGGCGTGTTTTGAATTTGACTGAATTTCTCACATTCGGCGCATAGCACTTGAATGACACACACATTATTTGATGTGCCTTAATAAGACTAAAACAAACGCGTAGCACGCGGCCCTCGTCGGGCGCGGTCTGGCGAGTGAGAAGCGAGCCTGGCAGGCGCGGACGCGGCAATGGGCGTGAAAGGCGCCGTTTGTGGAGCCCAATCCTGCGGGACGTCTTGGGACATGGTTCAACCTGGCTCACGATGCTGCAGCATCGGCCAAAGCCTGGCGCCGTCCAAGAGGATGTTCACGATGTCCTGCGCGGCGCCCAGCTCCAAAGTGTGAATGAGTTCATTCGCTGTATGTGGTGATTTTACAACGCGCGGGAAGGACCAATGGGCGGCGAAGAGCGCCAAAAATGCAAGAGGGAAAGGCGGGTCAAAAAACCTGTTCACGGCTAAACTCTTTGAGAGACAGGTGGGGTTTCTCAAATTCTGCAGTTGTCTTCTACATGATCTGATATTAGCCTCTTGTTCAAAGGGCATCGGAAGTTAGGGGCATATTACCATGCAATAGCAATAGCGATAATTATCGCTATTGCTTGGTTAGAGACAAAATTTTACCGCTGAGCTGCGGCTATTTTTATCGCAGATAAACTTTGGTATTACCAAGGTTTATCGCAAATGCGATAAAAATCGGCCGCAATGCATGAATATCGCTGAAAGTCCGCGATATTCAGGCATTACTGAGCTAATGCTCTTAGCCATGTTATTCACCTCCCATTGGATAACATGGCTAAGAACTGCTCAGGGCAGGTGTTAGCTTTTGGAGATATTCGCGCTTAGCGCGAATATCTCCATAAGTTGGTAATAGGAGATAGCGATGTTAGCAACTGTTTCCAGTCGCTGACATCTTGGCACGCCCACTTTGCATGTCATTAGTGATAAATATCACTGACATGCAAAGTGGGGCCCAAGATGGTCGCTATCTCCTACCAGCTGTCGCTAACTGGTGTTAGCGACAGCTAGGTAATAGGGAGATAATTTTATCTCCGCTTTCTTGGCTTTTAAAGCAAAAAAAGCAGAGATAAACCCCCTTGATAATATGCCCCAGAGTTCGGAGGGGAAAGCCCCAAAACATTTACTTCTCATAGGAAACATTGTGCCACTGGAATCAAGCTATCCTGGCTAAAGAGGGGAGAAACCCCGAAACCAGTCCTAGGATGCGTTTTTCCCGGTACAGGGAGGACATGGCCTGGCCGTTCGGGCTGGACTGTTCCCATAAGGCAACGAGTCAAGACTGATTTGCATATGGCCAGGTCTAAACTGGGGTGGCATGCTGAGAAAAGAATGATGGGATTTAACCCAGATCTCTTGACCGGGGGTGAATGTTTTGATTTGTTCTGCATTCCGTCCATCAATTGTGTGTAATTGTGAGTCTTTTGCTACGGACTCACACAGTTTTGTGCCTTCGGGTTTACGAACCTGGCTGCAGGGATAGTTTCTGACAATAGAGGTGAAGGGCACTATAAAAACAAAAAAAACACCCAAAAACAACAACAAAAAACAACTGCACACCCATGCACAATGAGTGAATAAAACATATCAGGTGGCTTAATGTCAGCAGGAACACCACCCACCAGTCCTTGGTTTTAACTTAAACAACCCAGGGCATATTAAGACCTGTAGTGCTGGTTCACATCAACTGACACAATGGAATAAAATTTGAGTTTAAAATGTAAATGATTTGTAAGAGGAATACCTGGACTAGCTTATAGGACTGCCATCCAATTTTGTCTCCTTCAGAAAGATACTCAAAACACACTTCATAGGACCCATCAGCAGAGAAGACTTCAAGGGGCACAAAGGCCCGCGAGAAATTGAGCATTTATGTAGCACTTTTAGAATGCAAACCTAGCCGAAAGGCAGCGAGTGCTATATAGGGTCGAAGGCAGAGATAGAACCAGAGAGGGAATCAAAGGGGGCTACTGGTTTGAGAGGGGACGTGGTCTGTTTACAGTGTGAATGTTATACAATTCCTATCCTGCAAAGGCTAGCCAACCCTCTCTTATTTTCCTTGCTTCTCCTGTCGAAGCTGCGGTTGAACCATCTACCTTTCTCAGAGGAGGAGGTGGCTAAGCTATTCTCACCAACTACAAATAGCATCACACCGCTAGAGAAGATCCGTGTCAGCCAGAGGGATTACCTCCAAAAGCAGCACTTCATTACAGGTTGCTAGATTAATATTGCAACAGTTAAAATGGCACTCGTGACCCCAACAACTTCTACACCCAATGGGATAATATGAAATATAGATCATATACAGGCTGCTGTGTGCCTAGAGTGGTATTATTCTGTAGGGTCATCTTTGTGAACACTCAAAAGCACCCAGGGACTTGGGAAATACTGGATGTACAACAATCAACTTAAGCTCCATTTTCAAGAGTTTATTTTGCTCGTAACCAAGGTGAGCTCCAACCTATCCTCAATCCCTATCTCTGAAAATGAAGGCCTAAGTTTTGATGTCACCACCAAAATTAAATGTGGCTTTATTTTTTACTCCAAAATTATCCTTAGCACTCGGCATGGAATAGTCGCATGGGGCTGTTTTCATCAACTTGCTAAATTCAGGCTTCTAAGCAGTGACCCGGGAGGAGGAGAATGAGTTGGGGGTTAAGGGCACCCATTGTTCTGGGGTGGTAGTGAGAAGTGATGATTTGTCATGGGTATTCTCATCAAAAAAGTAGCCCTGGGTCCATATCGATAGGGAGGTCTACCATGTGACTCAATGTGCATTAGTGCAGAACAGGAGATTTCCCTTTTAAGGACAGTTCCCCTCACACACCAAAGGTGTCATGCTTCATCATGGGGGGACCTTCCTCTCTTGAGAGATCCGCACTGTCAGTGGTTGTGGCGCCCGTACCATATGGCTAATAAGATGTGGTGAACTCTGTATACCTACAAGGGATATACGACGAACATACTGAACAGCAAAATTGTCCTGGTTCAGTATTGTTCTATTTATTTATCACATTTTCTTTTTGTGTTTCTTCACACTCTCTATACACCGATTTATTGCAGTAGCTATAGTACCAACCCTGAAGAAAGCCACAACGCTATCTGAGGTCTGCTAGGCTGAAACATGTTGGTCTTGTAAGAGCGCAGAAGCCTTGAATCCTGGCACCTGCATTACAAGCTATATTTTGTTTTTAATCCTGACACGGGGCAGTTGAATAAAAGTAGCACCTTAGCTGACTCGTTAGCCAATTTTAATCATTTTGAACACAGCACTGCACCTTTTTCTCAACACACCAAGCTCTCATAGGGTTTTAGTACACCCTCCCTCCTTATGAAAACATCCCTGAGCTCCTCACTTGCAGCGAGGGGGTTGTAGCCCGCGTGAGAACTAGGTCTCTCATGCGAGGAGGTACCCCCATGATGAAGTATGACACCTTTGGTGTGTGAGGGGAACTGTCCTTAAAAGGGAAATCCCCTGTTCTGCACTAATGCACATTGAGTCACATGGTGGACCTTCCTATCGATACGGACCTGGGGCTGCTTTTGTGACGAGGATATATGAGTAGGGAGTTGGCTCCCGCAGGTCCTTAAACCTTCTCTAGCCCCCTTTGTGTGATTACTTGTCATGGGTATTGCCAAGAGCCTCCTACGCGCCCAGAAAGTTTGGACGTTATGTTTTGTGTCTAGTGGCATTGACTATTTATCTGTGCTTCACACGACCTGTGACCAGGAGACATGTTTTGAGAACTGTCTGCTACAAGAAAGCGGCACATGCTGTTTGGAGTCAGCATTTTCATTTGCAAGGTCACTTTAGACAGATATGGAAGGTGACACCAAATGCTTGCTAACTCGAGATCCATCATCCTGGTTACCCAAAGTTGACTTTAACAGAAACATCTCAAAGAGCGAGGAACGTCAGTCTCATTAGGATCTCAGAATATGAGGACTATCTGTCATCTTAGAACCTTATAGGATGAAGAGCACCTTAGAATCTTACAGGACGAGGAACATCAGTCTCAATTGCGCCATTAGGCATGAGGAACATTTGTCTCACTGGTCCCTTAAAGGAGGAGGAACACTTTCCTGCTTAGAACCTCAGAGAACGAGGAACACTAGTATCATTAGAACTTCAGAGAACGATGACAATCAGTCTCATTAGAACTTCAGAGAACGAGGAACACTAGTCTCATTAGAACTTCAGAGAACGAGGAATACCAGTCTTAATAGCCCATCAAAGGACGAGGAAAACTTGTCTCAATAAAACCCCAGAAGAGAAGGAACATCTGTCTCCTTAATACCTCAGAGGACAAAGAATACCTGTCTACTTAAAACCTCAGAGAGCAAAGAGCACCTGGCCTCATTAGAACCTCTGACGATAATAAATATATGCCCCTGAGAAGACGAGAACCACATTCCTCCTTAGAACCTCAGAAGCTGAGGAACATCAGTCTCATTATAACATCAGAGGATGAGAAACACCTATCTCCTTAGAGCGTCAGAGGACGAGGAACACATGTCTACTTAGAACTTCAGAAGATGAGAAATAACAGTCTGCTTAAAACCTCAGAGAACAAGGAACACCAGCTTCATTAAAAGTGCTGAGCAAAAGCAACATCAGACTCAATAGGCTCATAAGAGACGAGGAACACTAGGCTCAGTCTGGCTAAGGGCAAGGAACACTAGCCTAATTAGAACCTTATATTACAAGGACCGCCATAACACTTCTCTCATTAGCCGCTTAAAAGGACGCGGGTCACCAGTCTCCTTAGAACCTCAGAGGATGTGGGACGCCGTTTCATAAGCTCCTCAAATGAAGAACACCATTCTCGTTAGAACCTTAGAGGACGAGGAGCATCAGTCTCATGAACCCCTCAAAGGACGAGGAACACCCACTTCATTAGCCACTCGGAGGATGAGAACCACCTGTTTCATTAGCTGCTCAAAGACAGAAAACACGTCTCTTATTGGCCTCCTCAGAATTACGAGGGTCACCAGTCTCCTTAGAACCTCAGAGGACGAGAACACTTGCCTCATTACCCCTCGGAGGATGAGAACCAGCAGTTTCATTAGCCCCTCAGATGACGAGGAATACCTTTCTCCCTCACACCATTGAGGATGAAGAACCCTTGTCTCAAATGCACGTCTGAAATGCACCTTTGAGGTAAAGACGCACCTGACTTCCTATCCCTACTGAGGACAAGGAACAAGTCCTCTCTCCAGCCTCTCTAAGCACGAGGAACACTTACTTCTCCAGCCACTCTGATGGGGAATACCTCCTTCCGCTCTCCCTCTTAGGAGCTTAGCCACTGTTCTCCTTAGCCCCTTGGCAGACTTGGAGCACCGCTTTCTATCTTTAGCCTTCTGAGCAAATGGAACATCTTGTTTCCCTAGCTGCATTAAGGAGCAAACCAGTCTTCCTAGTCCCTCTGATGTCGTGGGACAACTCTCTTCCTGGTCCCTTTATAGACCCTTTGAGAACGAACATCACCTTTCTCCCTACTCATTAGCATTTGTCTTCCCCGGCTCACTGAGGATGACAAGTTCCTCTCTCAGTGGCCATTCTGGGAATGGCGAGCACCTCTTTCACTAGCTCGTGAAGAAAAGGAGCACATATGTCCCTAGCCCCTGGGAGGAGCATAGCTAAACTACCTCCCTAGCCGCTCAGATGAGGAGAAACACCTGCCTACCTACCTTGACAAGGACTAACTCTCTCCCTAGCCCTTCTGAGGACGAGGAATACCTTTCCCACTAGCCTCCCTCTGGACAAGGAACACCTCGTCTCCCTAGCCCTTCTGGGTGGACAAGGAACACCTCTCTCCCTAGCCCCTCTGGGGACAAGGAGCACCTCGTGTCCCTAGGCCCTCTGGGGACAAGGAACACCTAGTCTGTCTGGCCCCTCTGGGGACAAGAAGCACCTCGTCTCCCTAGCCCCTTTGTGGACAAGGAACACCTCGTCTGCCTAGGCCTTCTGGGGGAGAAAGAACCCCTCTCTCCCTAGCCCCTCTGGGGGACAAGGAACACCTCGTCTCTCTAGCTCCTATGGGGACAAGGGACACCTTGTCTCCCTAGCCCCTCTGGGGACAAGGATCACCTCATTTCCCTAGCGCTTCTGGGGACACGTCTGCCTAGGCCTTCTGGGGGAGAAGGAACACCTCTCTCCCTAGCCCCTCAGGGGGACAAGGACCACCTCTCTCCCTAGCCCCTCTGGGGGACAAGAAGCACCTTCTCTCTCTAGCTCCTCTGGGGACAGGGAACACTTTGTCTGCCTAGGCCTTCTGGGGGGGAAGGAACACCTCTCCCCCTAACCCCTCTGGGGGACGAGGAACACCCAGTCTCTCTAGCTCCTCTGGGGACAAGGAACACTTCGCCTCCCTCTGGGGACAAGGAACACCTTGTCAGCCTAGCCCCTCTGGGGGAGAAGGAACATCTCTCTCCCTAGCCCCTCTGGGGGACATGGAACACCTCTCCCCCTAGCCCCTCTGGGGACAAGGAGTGCCTCGTCTCTCTAGCTCTTCTGGTGACAGGGAACACTTTGTTTCCCTCTGTATACAAGGGACACCTCGTCGCCCTAGCCCCTCTGGGGGAGAAGGAACACCTCTCTCCCGAGTCCCTCTGGGGAGAAGGAACACCTCTCTCCTTAGCCCCTCCGGGGGGACAAGGAATGCCTCTCTCCCTAGACCCTCCGGGGGACAAGGAACACCTCTCTCCCTAGCTCCTCTTGTGGACAAGGAACACCTCTCTCCCTAGCCCCTCCAGGGGGACAAGGAACACCTCTCTCCCTAGCCCGTTCAGGGGACAAGGAACACCTCTCTCCCTAGCCCCTCTTAGGGACGAGCAACACCTCTTCCCTAGCCCCTTCAGGGGGGCAAGGAACACCTCTCTCCCTAGCCCCTCTTGGGGACAAGGAACACCTCTCTCCCTAGCCCCTTCGGGGGGACAAGGAACACCTCTCTCCCTAGCCCGTTCGGGGGGACAAGGAACACCTCTCTCCCTAGCTCCTCTGGGGACAAGGAGTGCCTCGTCTCTCTAGCTCTTCTGGTGACAGGGAACACTTTGTTTCCCTCTGTATACAAGGGACACCTCGTCGCCCTAGCCCCTCTGGGGGAGAAGGAACACCTCTCTCCCGAGTCCCTCTGGGGAGAAGGAACACCTCTCTCCTTAGCCCCTCCGGGGGGACAAGGAATGCCTCTCTCCCTAGACCCTCCGGGGGACAAGGAACACCTCTCTCCCTAGCTCCTCTTGTGGACAAGGAACACCTCTCTCCCTAGCCCCTCCAGGGGGACAAGGAACACCTCTCTCCCTAGCCCGTTCAGGGGACAAGGAACACCTCTCTCCCTAGCCCCTCTTAGGGACGAGCAACACCTCTTCCCTAGCCCCTTCAGGGGGGCAAGGAACACCTCTCTCCCTAGCCCCTCTTGGGGACAAGGAACACCTCTCTCCCTAGCCCCTTCGGGGGGACAAGGAACACCTCTCTCCCTAGCCCGTTCGGGGGGACAAGGAACACCTCTCTCCCTAGCTCCTCTTGAGGACAAGGAACACCTCACTCCCTAGCCGCTCCTGGGGGACAAGGAACACCTCTCTCCCTAGCCCTCCGGGGGGACAAGGAACATCTCTCTCCCTAGCCCCTCTTAGGGATGAGGAACACCTCTTCCCTAGCCCCTTCGGAGGAACAAGGAACACCTCTCTCCCTAGCCCCTCTTGGGGATAAGGAACACTTCTCTCCCTAGCCCCTCCGGGGGGACAAGGAACACCTCTCTCCCTAGCCCCTCCGGGGGACAAGGAACACCCTGCCTTCCTAGCGCCTCTGAAGACAGTAGCACCTATCTCCTGGCCCTTTAGAGTAAGAGGAACTCCCGCCTCCCCGAGATGCAGCCGTCTCCCTAGTCACGGTGGGGACTCAGCCATGGCTTCCCCAGCCTCTCTGAGGAAGGATTCCCGCTCTTGCGACGCCCGCACGTGCGCCCAGCAGTCACACGGCGCCCTCCTCTAAGTATCTCCAACAGATTTCCTCTCAAGTGCTTTGCCATATGGTTCCTGTTAAGCCCATATTTCTCCTCCTCGATGGGAGACGCGCAGTTTTCTCGCTGCCAGACGTTTTACAGATTGAACTGTTGGCTCAATTTCTTATTGGATTAAAAAAAATGACATTTTAAATTCATTTACAACCACAACAAAAAGACTTCAGAATTTTAATGGTGTTGTAAGTAATTTTGAGGTAATCCGCTCCAGATTTCGATATTAACCTTTGAAGCTGAGTTCAGACAGCTACCATGTTACAACACTTCACTTGGACAGAATCTGCTGTACCTTTCTGTCGGCTTGGAACCGGTAGTGCACCGCAGAGCGCGAATTACAGCCAGGTCAGCTAGTTAACATGTGTTACCCTCCAGTGGACACTAAAATGTCCTAGTTCATGGCAGGGCCGGACTAGGAACCTAAAGCAGCCCTGGCAATTTTGTAGGACCAACCCCGGTCAGAGGGGAGGGGGAGGGGGGGTGTTAAGCAAGTGTGAAGCACTGCTGCTTTTGGGACTGGGGCCGATATTGCAGCACTGCTGCAAAACCGGCCCACATTAACAAAACAAAATGGCCCACACTGCTGCAAAACCGGCCCCACCCTTCCAGCCTCCTGGGAAAATACCCGTTGCCCGCTATTGCCAATCCGGCCCTGGTCCACGGGCAGCATGTGACCTGTAGCACCTTCCGGGAGTACGTGAACACTAATCGTGCATGTGAACCACGTTAGCTTCCTGAGTGTGCATGACACGCCTGGCAGGTGAGCATGCAGCACCGTCCTTGAAGTGCATTGGCAATAGTTCTATATGAACTAGTGGTACACTCGTGAGCGCGCATTAACATTATGACATCTAGGGAACCTGGACCCTTCCTTAGTGTGTGTGCAAGTACTATGCAGGCATTTGATCATCCAGTCCCTTCCAGAGTGTGCAATGACAAACGGCAGGCAAGTGAGCGGGCAGTACTTTTCACAGCATTCATTAACATTATACCAGTGTTGGGACAAAGAAAGGTGCCCAGCTTCGAGTTCATCATAGCAAAATAGATTTTTGACCCCCAACTCCGCCAGTTCCGTCTTAACGCATGGGCATGCTGGGCAGTTGCCGGGGACCCACGAGCATAAGGGGCCCCCTGCAGACCAGAATTAAACACAAATCTTCAGTTTATTCCTGTGAGTGGTTGTGTAGGGCTCAGTGCACTGCTTTGCCTGGGGGCCTATAATGCTGTTAAGCCGGCCCTGAACTCGGCGCACCCAACAAACTTATGCACACGGGCTGCATCTGAATCATGCACTACGACTCAGAGTCGGGCTCTGTGTTCTGGAGTCGGGGCATACTATGTGCCCCCGTCCTTACAGAGGGTGATTACAGGCAGGTCCCTGAGTTACCGAGTACTGATAGTAGCGGCAGTGAGGCAAGCCAGGCCTTTTTTGGCTGTTAATGCCAGGAAGAGTCCCTTACTGACTTCTCTAACCTCTTTTAAATTGGTCTGCCAGTGCCCTAACAGCTGTTTTTTGGCTCATCCATGTGGGACATTGGCATTGCATGTGTGTACCTTTCTGCATGTGTTGGTGAATCTTGTATTAAGCATGAATGATACAGGTGGCCATAACAAAATTGGAATCTATTTTGTATTTGCTACACCTGAGCGGTACCTAAGACAGAGGTCGCGGTTCGCCTGAACTTGAGACATGCAAGTCCAGATATCCACAGTTGATGCTTTATGCTTTTTGCTGCTATTTTCACTGAAATCTTTTAAAAACCTGCATATCTCCAGTTTTACTGATTGGATTTTTGTCGTTTTGATCTTGTTTTATTTATTAAAACTGACTGTAGTTTCCTAACCTGATGTGGGATCCTTTTGAAGTGTGTTTTTCACTGTGTTACTGTTTGAAGTGTTTCACAAATACTTTACGCATTGCCTCGGAGTTAATTATCTATGCAAAACTCCCTGAGGGTTGAGCACAGGTTAATTTAATGTTTGCTTGTGACTTTCACCCTGGCAAGGATTGCAGTTCCTGCTGGAGTGAGGGTATCACTCCCCTCAACCAGTAACCCAATGTATTACATAAAGTAGGAGTAAGTTCCAAGATTTACAACCACAATCCCCTCCTTACTGGTACTGCATAGAAAACAACATGTGTGTAAGGACGTAAGTAAAAAGCTGCACAACACATCTCTCTCTCTCTCTGTATTTTTACGTTTAAAGATTGATCCATTTCTACAGACCACTGGACAAAGGTTTGTCTCGGCTGGATCACATAAGTAATGCATTCCTCCTATCAGTACTTTGCAGAGTAACATACCAATGACCAGCATGGTCCAGACAAGCACCTTCTTACATTTGGGATTGTGTGCCGCCTATTCTGTCTATCCAGCTGAGACCTAAGCAAGTCAACAGTCAAGTTCATCTGGGCCCTGTAATGTATCACCTAGCACCCCAGAGTATCCCACCAGGGAAATTAGTATTAGCCTCAAGCCATGGCCAGTCTGCCCACAATCTAGAGATCGCAGGGCTGCACGAGCAACTGGTCAGCCAAAATACGCTGGGGTGCTGACCAAACTTAGTACAATGAATAGATAATGTGGAGGATTCACCAGAACAGTGATACTGCTGGATGAACATAATGGACTGTCGTCAAAGAGGGTGTAAACAGTGCGTATCTGCACGCAGCACGTATCTCTGTCCAGTTTGGATTTGACATGGAAGCTACGGCACCTCACATCTGTTTGCTGTGAGTATGTATTGAGACACAATCACAGTCCCTCTTACACTGCTCCTGGCGGTGTTGTTACTGGAGCCCATATATCAGATTTGGATATTTGTGAACAGAAGGTGTCCCACTAGGTTTCCTGCCCGCCTACAGCCCATTGTGCAAGCTGTGAGGCCTCAGGAGAGACTCTAACATGCAGGGGTGCAATAGCCTCGAAAAGGCCAGGCTTCCAGTTCTTAACCAGTGTGTGAGCTCGTTTGTACCTTGACTCTTCGCCTTCAGTGCCCCTCATATGTTCTCTGCTTGGATTCCCTAGAGTCACTTCATCAATAAAGGCTAAATTCACAACTGATATCACTTAGTGAAGACCCCCGAACAGACAGAAAGGAGGTACCCATAAGGAACTACATCTTCAGTTTAAAAAACGTCACTACATTAGTTCCCCATGTGTTCCTGTGTGTACAATCACCGCATGCGCTCACACACCCACACGTGCATCCCCCATCACGTGCCACATAGGTGCATTCCACATATTGTGAACTTATCACATCAGTCTTTGCACAGCCACAGCAGAATAGACGGAGCCTTACCAGCCTTGCCAGAGCGTCCCTGTGTGGGGAGAGAGCGCGGAGAGCCACGCAACGCGGACAGCAGACCCAGAGCCCCGCCACCAGTCGCGCCGCCGCCTTGGGACTACGTTTCCCATCAGGCTCAGCGGCGGCACGTTCCCCGACGCAGCTGAAGCGCCGGGAGGGGCAGTACAAGTGTGAGAGCCCTCGGTGGAGCGGGTGGGACACACAGTCTTTGCACAGCCACAGCAGAATAGACGGAGCCTTACCAGCCTTGCCAGAGTGTCCCTGTGTGGGGAGAGAGCGCGGAGAGCCACGCAACGCGGACAGCAGACCCAGAGCCCCGCCACCAGTCGCGCCGCCGCCTTGGGACTACGTTTCCCATCAGGCTCAGCGGCGGCGCGTTCCCCGACGCAGCTGAAGCGCCGGGAGGGGCAGTACAAGTGTGAGAGCCCTCGGTGGAGCGGGTGGGACACACAGTCTTTGCACAGCCACAGCAGAATAGACGGAGCCTTACCAGCCTTGCCAGAGCGTCCCTGTGTGGGGAGAGAGCGCGGAGTGCCACGCAACGCGGACAGCAGACCCAGAGCCCCGCCACCAGTCGCGCCGCCGCCTTGGGACTACGTTTCCCATCAGGCTCAGCGGCGGCGCGTTCCCCGACGCAGCTGAAGCGCCGGGAGGGGCAGTACAAGTGTGAGAGCCCTCAGCGTCGCGGGACGCGAGCGGGACGCCCGGGGCTAAGCCCGGGCAAAGGGCGGGCCCTCTACGGCCCTCCAAGGCCTGAACAGGCCGGGCCGGGCCACCCCCCTTAAATTGTGTCCCAGCCCACCAGACTCATAACTATGGCCAAAACAGGAATTGAAGCTCCATGCATGGGCGAAGGGAGCATAATCTCCGGCCCTTTGGATACATTTTTTACCAAAGTTAAAAGCGACATTGACAGAGACCTTGCCTTGGCAGAGAGGCGTATGTTAAGACGCCAATCTATTGAGCTACTTAAAAACAACGCACTCATACTACTTCCGACACCCATTCCCGAGCTTAGCCCACTAAATTCTACCTTGAAAAACACGCTAGAGGATTTAATGAACACTGACAACGTGCCCTCGCTCTTTCACTCCTACTTTCCCCCAAACAATGGATCTCTGCATTCATCCCCTCCAAAAACGGATAATTTCACAACCAAGCCGTCCGCCGACCTTATAGATTTGGTCACGCCAAATCTTCCAAAAATAGCGGAGTTTGTGGGGCCTGATATAATAGACATTCCTTCCTCCCAGGTTTCCCCAAAGATTTCCATGTTCCACCCTTCCCCAGCGGTAGTAAAGTCAAATAAAGTGTCTAAAGGGAAACTGAAATCTAAAAAGAACCAGGTTATCATACGATCCCCACCAAATAAACGACGGAAAAAAATGTTAACAAAAAATAACACCAAAACTCAACCCTTGGCTAAGGACATACTCACAAAAGAACTACTACAAATTGCAGAAGGATTACCAAAACCACCACGGGAAAAATTAATTTCGTGTGTCCCGCCCACAATTAAAGACTTCGTGGATGCCATGGAACATCTTGTAAAAGCTTTATTATCACCGATACTCGAGAGAGTGAAAAGAATAGCTACTGAACTGCACACTCTCTCTGAGACTTTGACCCAAACCCAACAAATAAAGTCTGACCCCATGTTAAAAATTGGGGAAACATCCAAACAAGAAGTAAAAATAAAAACAAATACATTAAAACCCAATACCACCAAAATAGGGGGCGGGAAATCTACTGGTGAAAAATCGATCAAAGATCAGATTCCAAAGAAGCAAACCCCGGTACTAAATCAAAATAATGCCCAAACGTTACCTCCCATAAAAAAGTCACTAACAACTCAAGGAACAGTTCCTTCTTCAAAAGCGCCTCCTCACACGCAGTCAAATGCGACACAAATAAATTCTCTCATTGCCTCAGCAAAAATGGGTAATAACACTCCTACCCAGGAAAAAACCCACCCTCTTCCGTCACAGGATAAATGGACATGTAAAAGATACGTTGATCTTCCCCCGGCTGCATCGCAAAACGTTATTATACTAACTGGGGTCGCACCTCTATCAAGCATAGGAGGTTATGAAAATCACCATAGCCTAAAAAATAAGGTGATTTTCTGGCTCAGGGAAAATAGGCCCCTACCCCCCCATATAAACGGGGATATAATCATGGTGAAAAGAACCAACTGGGTTGGTATTCGACCGAAAGATATTGATGGGGATGTGGTCATTATTACCTTTAAAGATCCTAGGGTCATTCCCCACATCACAGATTGGTTCGCGGGCCTCCATAAGGGACCGATTTTGCCAAAACCCTTAGCATACTTCTATCCAGAACCTTTAATGGCTTCAAAGACACATAAACCCTACTACCCTAAACACTCATTTGCGCAGCATGGAAAAAAACATCCTATTCCGCCAGTAAGAGACCAGTCATTTTTCCCCCCAAATGATCCTTTTCTACAGCTTACTCCACACTTTTATCCACAGGGAAATGTCAACCGCCCCTCTTTTTTCCATTCAAATTGGAACTTACCATGTTACAACTTTTTTGAGCCACTTCAAGGGATGGAGGATGTAGAATGACTCTCTCAAGAGAAGCAAGCAAAGGTTGGTTGTAGGAGACCTGAGAGTATTATCGCTCATCCCAATCATACTCAGGTTACTCACGCAAGGGGCCCAAATAAAAATTCCCCTCCAACTCGGGCAATAAATGGTTGCCAATCTACTGATAGGGGCAAAAAGAAAAGTCTAACTCCTAGTCCCATCAGTACAAATCTCAATTCATATGCAAATAATAATCCAGACAGGAAAAAAACCCCTAACTTACAGTTCCTTTCGTGGAACCTAGCAGGACTTTATTCTAAAACTAGTCTACCGGATTGGATAAAGTTGGTCAACGAATTTTCAATTCTTTGTTTTCAGGAAACTTGGGCGATCTCTCCCATCCATCTACAAGGATTTAAGACCTTCCACTCACCGGCCGTACCGATCAAACAGGGCAGACACAAGGGGGGTTTATGTACCTATATTAGTACAGCAATCGGCCACAGGGTCAGAAAAATACTATTGAGAGATTCCTTCCAAATAATAGTACTGGACATTGCCCCGTCATTGTCATTGATAATTATCAATTTCTACAATAACCTCCCTGTAGATCAACTGGAGAGAGTTATGCACAATTTACATCAGGCCTTGTTCAGGTTCAAAGAAGAAACGGGTGGAGAGTCTGCAATTCTCTTAGCGGGCGATTTAAACTGCCATATCTGCCCAAACACAGAAAGAGATGCCTGCGATATCTATGATACTTACGCTTCAGACCCTGGCACTTCTACCTTCAGCCATTTCATGCACACAAAATCAGGGGATCTTATTAATACTTTCTTGACCTCTTTTAACTTATACCTGGTAAACGAGCTCCTGCAGACCCCATGCCTCTCTAAACCAACCTTTCACGGGAGAGGTAGGAACACTATCATAGACGTCTTATTCTTTTCAAAAGCACACGCGTCGCTATTACTAGATTGGAACACACTGGACCATCTATATAGTGACCACTACCCCTTGACCATTATCATGGACTTATTGGGATCATCGGTGAGTTCTAATTCACACAAAGATACCTACAAACAACCAATTATGCTGGGAGCCAAAAACGGTTACTGTCTTAAATGGGATAAAATCAACCCAAAAAATCTCCTAAAGAATTTAGTCAACAAAAGGAGGGAGGAGATTGGCACTTGTCTCTCAATTAAGGAGAACCCCGAAAAAGTCTGTGAAGCTTTTATTAAAATTCAGGGCACCCTGAAAGAACTTTTAACGAGACAGTACAAAACAACCACATTTCTTCAAAATGGGTGGTTCGATTCAAAGTGTACAAAGGCGTTGAATTCCCTAAAGAACTTGCTGCGTGCCCATCCCAAACCTCTTTTAGAAGTACGCCAGGCAAGAAAAAAATATCACCTAGCCATTAAACAAAGAAAAAGGGAATTGAGACAGGAAGCATGGCATAACTTGGTGGAAACATCGAAGATAGGGGATATGTCAGCTTTTTGGAAACTCATTAATTCCCCTTTGCCATGGGTAAAAATGCCAGAGAGGAACCTGGACATGGCAATAGATGGAGAGATGTGGGCGGACCATTTCCAGAACCTCTATAATAAACCAGCATTTTTAAACTACTCTAACCTTGATCTATTTCCTATAACTTTAACTCAGGACACTCCGTCCCATATCTGCTTTTCACTAGAGGAGGTGGAATCAGCTATTAAGGAAAGTCCTTCAGGGAAGGCTCCTGGACCAGACGCAATCCCTGCGGATGTGTATAGGGCAGAGTTGGAGTTCTGGGCCCCCCTGTTGACCACCGTACTTAACTCTATAAATACCACAAAGCTCCTGCCAACCTGGAGAGAGGCCATAGTAATACCTATTTTCAAAAAAGGAAATAGGAACCTTCCATCGTGCTATAGGCCAATATCCCTTCTTGACACCTTAATGAAAATTGTTGGACGCATAATCCTCAAAAGATTAACAACCTGGATAGAGGAGCAAGACGTATTATCGAAACTACAATACGGCTTCCGGTCAGGCAGAGGTACAATTGAACAGGTCCTCAATTTACATCTAATCCAAACAAAATATATTGACATTAAAAGGAATAGTCTATATATTACATATATAGATCTTACCTCTGCTTTTGACTGTGTCATGCATGACCAACTATGGGACACTCTAACCCAGCTTGGGATGGATCCAACAATCCTTCTGTTCATTAAGGCTTTGTACCATGAGGCAGGAGCTAGAGTGAGATACGGACTGAGGGGAGAGTGCTCGCCACGTTTCACCATCAATAGAGGGGTCAGACAGGGGTGCATTTTGGCCCCTCTGCTTTTCTCCCTCTATATAAACGCAATCGGCGAGCATCTGAAAACCTTCGAGTGCGACTTCCCCAAAATAGGAGGCCAACCAATCCCAATTCTGCTCTATGCGGATGATGCTGCAATCCTATCTCAGACAAGAATGGGCCTACAAAAGGCAGTATCAGCCTTCACGACTTTTATGAAAGACAGGGGCCTCAAAGTGAACATAGCAAAATCGTACACCATGCTATGCAATAAAAGACAAAAAGCCCAATGCCCCATTTTTATAGAGGACCAAAAATTGGGGACAGTAGAAGCTTTTACGTATCTGGGAATCTGTCTACATAGAAAGTTAACGTGGAAGGCTGCAATAGAGAAAAGGAAACTGGCCTTTGTAAGAGCGATTGGAGCCCTACGGGATTTTGCTGGTAAGATAGGGGGCAGACCTGTTAAACAACTACTAATTATATACAGAGCTAAATGTGCATCTACTGCTATCTACGGGGCTGGCCTATGGGGCGTGGATAAAAACATCTCAGCAATACAAACTTTGGAAAACCAATTTCTAAGGTATCTCCTTGCTGCCTCAAAGGGAACCTCCGTATATAAAATGCACATCGAGCTGGATCTCCCGTATATAACAGATATCATCAAAACGGAACCCCTCCTTCTCTGGCACAAAATTTGGACTACTCATGAGACTGCCTTTAATAGAGAGGTGCTACAAGACATTTTTAAATTGGAAGGGGCTAAACATTTTAAACAA
Source organism: Lissotriton vulgaris (assembly GCF_964263255.1). Taxonomy (NCBI): domain Eukaryota; kingdom Metazoa; phylum Chordata; class Amphibia; order Caudata; family Salamandridae; genus Lissotriton; species Lissotriton vulgaris. Next base: position 264,567,915 of record NC_141693.1, on the reverse strand, counting down.
ACTAATTGGCTGAACTATGTGAGAAATCTCTTTTCTGAAATCGGTCGCCAAGAGTGGTTCACAGATCCACTTTTACTAGAAAACATCTCGCGAAAACACCTGAGAAAGACCTTAATGGACCACTTGGAATTAGTCAGATGGAATAAACAAAAAATTTCTGACCCCATCCTGGCATATCAAAGGGCGACACCTATTAAGGGGCTTCAATTATACCTATCATCAGACATTCCATGCTATTCAAGGATGTTACTTACTAGATTTAGAATGGGCTCCTTTTTTCGTTACGTAACATTCCCAGAATCCAACGATTGGTCACGGATTACTTGTCTTTGCCCCTGTGACCTCAGTTCACAACAAACAAATATTCATACCATCCTCTTTTGCAAGTACTATGGAGCTTTGAGGAAAGCCCTTTTATTACCCTTATTAAAGAAATGGAATATTCGGACATGTAAAACTGCTTTTGAGCGTTTAAAGGAACTTGAGGATAAGGAGGTGATAGCCATAGTAGAACAGTTTTTAAAGTTAGTGATAAAATTTAGGAAAACTCTGGATTGAGACTGGTGATATTGACCAACGCCTTCCTGCCGTTTAACTGTCTTGTCTAAATTTATATGTTTTTAACTTTGCTGAAAGTTTTGTATAGAATTTTAAACTGAAAGATTTTTTATCTAATTATTATATAAATGTATTTTTATTTTTTAATTATGTACATGAGGTATGCTTATATGATATTTGTTTAAATATCGAATAAAGCTTATTTTGAACCTTTTGAACCTTTGAACTTATCACATTACCAGGTTTGTCTCTCATGCAGCCACAATGCGCATCTCTCAGATGGACAAGTTTTCAAATGTGTCATAAGGCAAAATGTGAGCACCTCACGTGCCCATACGTGCATCTCCCTCATTTGCATAAATACAGGTAGCCATGGAAATGCTCTCTTGTGCATCCCTTACGTGGTCACGTGTGCATTTCTTGGCACCAAAGATCAGTGAGAAGCAGCACAAAGTGATGAGCGAGACCACCTGGCCTTAATAGTTGTTTTCCTTTGCGACCTTCAACAGGTCTTTGACGGCAGCTATTTGATGCTATTTGAAGCTGAATGCACAGATGTCTTTCCTAGAGCCTACTCTAAACTCTTAGTTAAATTCTTCATTTAAAAAAACTTACGGACAAGTCGTTAAGCTTGCTTTCTCTAAATGGAGTCTGCAACATTTCACAGAAATTACACACAATTGTATGAATTACTCGAAAGATGATTTGATGGTATTTTGCACTAAATTTGAATACAAGGACATACATACCTCGTTTAAGGAACTTACGCAGGATACTGGCAGGTGGCTGGCTTAAAAAGAAAACATCTCTCAGAAGACATTTACTGCTCACACTGGTCTCCACGAAAAAAATGGCACGAAGCTGAGCAGTGTGACATTTCATGAATTTGGTGTCCTTTGCATAACACTAAATTCACAAGTTCCCAAACACAACTGAAATTTCGCAAGGGCCTCTCTGTCACCTGTTTTACTTGCAGTCTTTGTTACATAAGGTGTCTCCCACATAGGAACCTCTCTGACACCTGCTGCTAGTGCTACCTGTTCCACTCAGGAGTCTGTCAGACACGGCTGCTGTGCAGCAGAGTGTCCGTGGCACCTAGTGTCTGCTGAACACTGGGCTAGACCCTCTGATGTGGCGGCGAATGTCTGTGGCAACAGATTCCGATTGACAAATACTGTACGGTGGAGGTTTTCTAACCCTCGCTATATAGGAAACCTTAAGGCATCTGCTGTAAGTGGTACTGGAGAGTCTGGCACCTGCTGCCTACCACCTGGTGAATGAAAGCTTGACACCTGCTGCAGTGCTTAATCTATATTAAAAAAAAATCATAAATGCCAGGGCCAAAGTACTTCTCAGGAGGCCTCTGCAGCTGCCCCACCCACTGCCCCTGCCAGCGCTGCCCAATGCCTGCACCAGTGATACCTACTAACATCACACTCCTAGGTAGGTATGTGACAATTTCGCCTATTTCAGGTCACCTAAAGCTGTAGGATTTACATGGATGCGCTGGCATTATTGCTTTTCGATTGTGAATTTAATTGTTGAACAGTCTGCTTATGTGTTCTTGAAAAATAGGCACTGCCATCATGTGGTAGACTGTCATAAAGGAATGTGTGCCAGTGCCAAGCACTGGCACAAATTAAGCACTTACCTGCTGCATTCTGCACATACATTCAAAGGTTTCACTTTTCTCTCTTTTGCCCATTTGTGCCCCAGTGCTCCATTTTCCTCTCTCTGTGTCGCCTGCTTGCCCCTACCCGTGACCTTGGTGTTGCCACCCCCTTGCTCTCCATGTGCTGCCACCCACACACCCTCTTGCTTCCACCCCCGCTGTGCTGTGCTCTCCTGCTTACACCCTGCTTTGCTTCCGGCTCCCTAGTGTTGTTTCCTCCCCAATGTTGCTTCCCCCACTTGCCTAAAATGGTGTCCATTTCTACAAAATGACGCCGCCGGCTGCATTGTAGACTTTCTTAAAAATCTTTAGCCATGGTGTAAAGCATCGAGGATGCTGTGGAGTATGGCTAAAGAAAATTGGGAAAGCCAATACGTCCCAAAGGAGAGGCCTACTGGCTTTGCCAATGCTGGTTTTCTCAATGATTAGCTCCTTGGTGCATCACAGCTCTGGAACTCTCTGCCTCTGGACTTACGCGGTTCCTCTAATCTGCTGTCTTTCAGGAAGGGCCTTAAAACCTGGCTTTTTACCCTTTAATGTCTCTCCTTTGCTGTCAATAAATGTTTTTATCTTTGTTATGTTCTCTTCATATGAGCTGCCAATATAAAGCGCCGGGACACTCCAATGGAGTAGCCGTGCGCTATAGAAATTATGTTTAACATAACATAACATAACATAACATATCAACGGGACACTTTTCAGGACCATGCAAGTCGACTGCCAAACGAAATGCAAATCTGCCACCAAGGATGTATATATTTATCACTACGGCTGATCTGTCTGCTTCAAAAGTAGGGTGTACTTAGGAAAACTTTTATTTTTTCATTTTAGTTTTTCAATTTTTGTGCATTTTTTTACATTTCTCTAATCTGAATATAGAACCTCAGGGGTTTGTCGAAGGTCTTCTTTTTAATTCCTCACAGAGACGGTTTGCTATGGAGTAACACTGCTACCAAGAAAATGTGGCACCTTTCCTCTAGATGTGATATGCCGTACAGGCATAAAAGCTACACATGATCTTCTGGTCGGTGGATTTCACCGAAGAGAACATTCATAAACTGAGACCTGTAACTGAGAGTAAGCATTTCTGCTTGACGGGTCATTACCAAACCCCTAAAAGACGATCTCTGCGACAACCCAGTCCTTGCTAGATAAGGAGCGGTAAAAAACATCTGAGAGGTCAACCTAAAGCAACCATCATATCTCACTGCACCAGAATAGATGCACTTTGTATGTAATACCACAAATGCACAACCTGCGGGCAGACCTTCCGAAGCCCTGGAAACATGATGGTCTTTGAAGCTCTCAGCGCGTCCCTTCATTCACAGTTAATGGTCCAGAGTTACATTGGAAGAACACAATTAGGATCCTTGAATTTGGCACTGGGTGACAGAAAGTGTCTACAATTAACTCAAAGCTCTACCCAGTGACCTAGCAAGGGTGACATAGACCCCAATGCATGTAGGGAATTCCCTCGTTTGGTAATAAAAAACATCTGTAAATTGGGGTGCAGTAGGCCCCCCCCAGCCATCACAGGTCCTGGTCCCACACTACTGATAGCTTCGCTCCTGAGCTTGCTGTGGTGCTTAATTTGTGCTCCCAGTGGTTGGCAGCATCACTTAATTTTCAACACTGGCAATATAACAGTCCAGTGTATGGTGGAGCTGTCTGTCTAACATTGAAAAGAGCACACAACAGTGTTTATCAATTCAGTATGAAAATGAAAAATACACGTGGCCCATGCTGTTCCAATAGCTCTGGGTGGCCTAGATTAGTCTGAATTGTCACACTTGTAGGAGTGCGATGGTTACTATGTGTTGATACTGTCATTGCAGTGCTGACAGAGGCGATTGGTGGTACAAGCAGCGGCTGCCTCCTGAAAAGGGCCCTGGCACTTACATTTTTACAAATTAAGCACTGGTGCTGTGGAATGTAAAGACTCTAAAGAGGGCTTTGCTGATAGGATTATGATTTGAGAAAAATAGTTGCTCATATGAAAAGAGCTTCTTGCTTTTATTTGGGTCATGGTTACAGTGCTCTGTTCTGATGAGAATCAGTGCCCATGAGACTCCATTCACTCATGCTTACAATTTAGGGCTACCTGATGGACACCACGAATTTCTCTTTCCAGACATTTCAGTTTCTTTTTGACTTTTTTAGTGCTCAGGTGGCCATTTGGCCTCTTGCACCTCATTCGGAATAAGAGGGCATTACACAATGTAATAAACTCATATCACTAAATATACCACCTGCATTCAGGACTGTCGATAGGATTATGGTGTAGCTGGCAACTAAAAGTTAGGATAAGGGTCACGGGGAGGCTTCGTAGATCAATAGTCCAGATGGCTTAGCTGCACTTGGGTTTGTCTTAGGCAGTCTTGTCAGTACTTCACCGTGGGACAGCTGATTTTGGTTCATCTCCAACCATCAAAGGACTGAATGATGGCCCTGCTTGACGATGTAGTCCTCCTTTTGAGCATGTTTCTGGTCTGCAGACCAGAACGTTAACCTATCAATCAGGCATGTTAGGCCAGGGTCCAAGACAAGAACACAGTACGAGCTTTATTCCAGCTGGAATCAGACAAAAAGTGAAGGAGACCAAAAGAGAGATGACAGAGAGGCACATGAGGAAGGCAGTGTGAGAAGCCAACACTAGCCCCGGGTTTGGGGGGTGAGGGAAAGTGTGATAAGTAACTGATAAACAGCAGTGTGAGGAATTGCTTCAAAGAACAGTAGAAGACATTCAGTACAGTGATGAGAACTAGTATTTTTAAGTACTGCTACCCAGCCTTTCCCCTTTGGAAGGACATTATGTGCTAGCTCTACCTTGGTTTAAACCTGTGACCAGCAGGAAAGAAGCAGTGAAAGGAATGACTGAGGCACAGGACAGGCGTGAAGTGCATGACGAGGAGTGAGCATATAATCTGAAGCACACACCACTAGAGGCGGCCTGCCAGTAGAGGTAGGTGAGACACTGAAAACTGAAGCCAGGCTCTCGACTGAGGCCTGGCTCTGGCTCAGCTTGAGGTACTCTTGTACCCCAAACCCAAAATGAGCGGTGCTTTCATATAGCTTCTGCCTGCCACCCTAGCTCTAACCTCATGCACCAAGATTTAAAGACAAAGCGGTGACCTTTGATGTAAAACAGAAGATATACAAGTATACCCATCTAGTGACTGAATAGTACAATGTGAAATCAGGAAATCTGGGCTCAATCCCAGTTAACCAAACGTTATAATCCTTGGCAAATATTTTATCTCACTGAACCCCCTTTTCTTCTTCATTATCACATATGACAATCCATAAGGCAAAACTTGAAGTAGACACCCATTGACTCCACATCAAACAGCGCCTAATGTTTAAAGCCTTGACTATCACTTCTAGGTCTTCTCTACTTACAAAGTGTATTTAAGATGATTGACCCTAGTAGGACTTTACTCTCCCCCAACCAGGGATTGGTGCGTATTCCTAAAATACATACGGGGAGGCTGGGGGAAATTCCTTTGTCTGTCAGCCTGCAAAAAGCAAGAACCTGCTTCCTAAAGCGCTCAGAGACTTAAATACAGAAAAGGTATTCAAGGCATCATTAAAAACTCACCTCTTCAGGGAATTCTAAACTACTGTCTCACTCTACAGGTTTTTTTTGCGCCTGGATGCTTTTTGGGAAGCAGCTGTGCACTCTATAAATGACATTCATTCATTCATTCATCCATATGAGAGCAGCATCAACTATGTGAGTTCAGGAAGTGCGTGCACTGCACAAAAACTTTTTGTATCTGATTTAGTTGACTATAATGTAGATCCATCGATCACAAGAATCTAAGCGCCTGCAGGGTACTCATGGCGCTTGATGTTCTTCTTAGTTCACTCTGGCATTGTGGTCAGGGCGGGAGTGGGCAGGAATGTTTCGAAGTTCATGTTTGAAAACGATCACTCTTAATAAATGCCTCTCAAAGCAGTGATATAATCTGATGTACTAAGGAGAAAAGCTATGGCGTGTTCAGAAATACACTTTTTGAATTTGGAAATGACTTCATTGCATTTTTACTTGATATTTCTTTAATAATTTAAGCCCAAACTGTTGATGGCTCTGCTGGTGCACGGGCTCTTCGAGCCCTGCCAGACCCTTGGCTCGGCTCTCCCTGTTGGTGTGTTGGCTTGCCCACTTCTAACGGCCAGTGGGGGCTTCCCTCCTACCTCTCCCGGTCTCTTCCACCAGTTCCCCATCTGCTGGGAAAGACACCAATGCGGCCGTTTCTTTTCATAAAAAGTTGGATGTTTTGTAAGTTTTTAGGGGAACTCCAACAGCCAATCACCTGCAGCTCACCCCAGCTCCGCAGACCTCGGTGGTAACCAGGACAACTGGTCTTTGGGGGAAAAAAGCTTGTCTGTTGGGAGTCAGTGTGTTCGCGCTCAGATCGGCCCTGACAGGACATTTGAAGGGTCAGCAGGAAGCCCGGCACACAATGGCCAATGATTTTTTAATAGAGTGGCTGCCAGCAGGCAGGGCCTGGGGACAGAGCAGCCTTGGGCCAGACCATTGTTCAGAGCAACGAAATGAAAGTCTACAAAGAAAACAATGTGATCAAAACGGAGGGACGGTGGCCTGCAGTCCAACCCATCCCGGGTACCCAAGCATGGCCCGACCCGCTTGATATCTGCCCCCATCGCTCCCCCTCCCCCCCCCCCCCCCCCCCCCCTAAGTGCGCATGCATCGCACTGCCCCGCCGGGGCTCGGGTTGCCACCACTCCATGGCCCCAGCCCCTCTGGAACCCTGCAGAAGTGTCACTGCTGTTGGATCATCGGGCAGAAGAAATGAGGCTGCAGACACTTCATCGGCATCGAGGCCTCTAGTTAAAGTCCTGCAGCATCTGTCAGGTGCTGACCGTCGGCGTCCAGTCGTCCGATCCACCCGGTTCTGTCGGTGTGCTCGGGGGCATTGTCCCAGAGCGGTCAGTCAGCCGCCTGGGCAGGCACAGGCTGGCCCGGCCATGTGCGGGTTTTGTTGCTCTGTGTGGTCCAGTCTGTCTCGGTCCCTGTGCTGGGCAGGTCTTCCACACAACGGGGCAGTCAATGCCATCTACGAGAAGCCCCCTTTAGTGCAACGCAGCGATGTCCTTGTGTGAAACAGGTGTTTTTCGGGGTTCGCTCTGTAGTGGTCACTTCCGCTCGCGTGTGCGTGCCTTTCCCGCGCTGTTCTGTTCATCTCGGAGACACTCTGCGAGTTCTGAATCCGTACGTGCTGGTTCAGTCCATCTGCAGGGAGCTTCTGGGCAGTTCATCGTCGGCCCTACCCGAGGAAGTTCTTTCCGTCAGTGAGAAGCCCCTTTATCAGCCAAGGACAGCCTTTTCCTTGCATGGCATAGTGTTTTTTGCGTGAGGTTCCAAAATGAACTTTTGTCTGTGATGGTGGTACTTTTCGGTTAAGGTAGTTTTGTCTCTCTCCTTGTGCAGCTATTTTGTGGTATGTTCGGTCTCTAGGCGGGTCTGCCCCTGTGCTGGTTGCTTCGTCCATTGTCCCAGGCAGTCCTGTCTAAATTCCAGTTCGCGTTTTCACTGTGCAGATGGGTTATACGCCCGTTGCTGGTCCGTTATGCAGTCAGTGTATTGGTCTTTTTATTTTGCGATTTATACAGCGCGAGCCTGTCCCTATTAGAGCGCTTTATGTGAGTACCAGATTAGCTTTTTGTCTGTGTGTATGCTTTTAGGCACGGGATTTTTACTGATTTGCCCACAATTACAGGGACTCGACCCTGGTTCGCCAGTTCCCAAAGTCGGCAGCTTTATTAAGCCACATCTCCCAAAGTTTATTTCCTTTCATTGCGAGTCAGCCCTTTGACTGTGATAAACGGAGTTTTCCCCCTTTAAGCCGGTTCTGACCCTGTATAAGGTAGCTAGTTGCTAGTTGCTTATGCACAGCCAGTGTTCATTTGCCTCTGGGGCTGACTCTTTCCTGCTTTGCAGTGGTTATTTGTCGCTGGGTCCAGTCGCTTTGCTTGGTTGGTTCTTTCTCTATGCGGTCGCTGAGGCCTCTGTGCTAGAAGTTTCTGTTTATATGTGGGCTAGTCTTTTCTCCAGCTTTACACACGCAAACGCTGGTCTGCTGTTCCCTGTTGGGATCAGTTATTTCCCTACAGATTGGGCCCGGCCTAACAATCCTCTCTTCCAATGTGGAGCTTGAGGGTTTCCTTCTACAACAAGGCCCTCTCTGTGTACATGCAGTGCAGATCGGTTCTGTCGCTGTTTGGATCAGCTCTCCATTACCTTCTATAAGATGGTCTCTGAGGTGAGCAGCAGGTTGGACTACGTCAACACCCTCTACACGAGAACTACTGCCAAATTCCAGAAGAAACTCCAACGGCTCCAGAAAGCCTCCACACGCCTCATCCTCGACATCCCCCGCAACAGCCCCATCACTGCCCCACCTGAGAGACCTGCACTGGCTCCCCGTCAACAAGAGGATCACTTTCAAGCTCCCACCCAAGCTCACAAGGCACTCCACAACACCGGACCAGCGTACCTCAACAAACGACTCACCTTCTACACCCGAACCGCCAGCTTCGCTCCGCTGACCTCACCCTCCTCACCGTCTCACCGAACGATCAACGGCGGCAGATCATTCTCCCACCTCGCCGTCAAGACATGGAACACCCATCCTCATCCACCTGCGGCAGACCCAGGACCTTCTGACCTTCAGAAGACTTCTCAAGACCTGGCTGTTTGACCAGTAGCAGCAATCCCCCCCTTCTACCGCCTTGAGACCCTCACGGGTGAGTAGTGCACTCTATAAATGGATTGACTGATTGATTGAGGTGAGAAGGGTGGATCTGTCCCAGTGCGGCTCGATTACGTCACTGTTTGTGTCTGCTCTTTACTAGTGCGGATTGGGCCCTGCCGGACAGTCCTCCCGCCCACCTCAGCATTACCTTTTATAAGAGGGTCTCCTCGGTGTGTAGGGTGCTGCACGTCGATTACGTCAGTGTTTGAGTCAGTTCTTTCCCAGTGTTGATTGCATCCTGCCTGACAAACCTCCAGCCGTGCACTTCCTTCTACTAGATGGCCTCCATAGTGTTCTGTGCTGTTCGCCCTAGTGTGGCTCGGTTCTGTCAGTGTTTGCGTCAGTTCTTTCCCATTGCTGTTTGGGCCCTGCCTGATAATCCTCCTTTCCACCACGCAGTCCTTTTATTTCTATCTACAAGATGGCCCTGCATCGGTGTGTAGGGAAGATCATTCCAGGGGGCTCGGTTCTGCTGTACAGGTCTGTTCGGTGACTGTCTATGACCGGATCGGTTTTGTGTCAGCATGATTCTCTGTGTGACTCGGTTCTGTCACTGGGCCAGGCGATCCTTTCCCTGCACGGGTCGGTTTCGACCTTCTTCTTCCAGCGCTTCACAATTCTTTTGACATAATTCCCAACCAAATGGCACTTTTCAAAACTGTCAAAATTATATTCCAATCCATTGGCATAAATTGCTTACTGATTAACGACGTTCATAAATATTTTACACTATATATTGATCCTCACAGAGTCCCAGAGTAACAGATCAAAAGATTAATAGTGCTGTGGACTGGCAATCTCCTACACTCATTTTTTAAAGGTGGTAAAAAGTGACGTAGGGCAGTTGATCTGAACTGCTTGAGATGTTGTGCAGCCTGTGTATAAGTGTGCATGTTTGCTTCTTAGTCTGTGTTCATGGTGTGTGTGCACAGGTTTTGAAATCTTTGGCACTGTTTTTCAGAATGAGTGAGTGCTGGGTGCTGTGACATTGTCTTTCCTCCTGAAGCCATCCCCGGAGCCCAAAGGTAGGTTCCAATTGATCCCGGGAAAATTGTGAGGAGAGAAAAGGCAACATTAACCACAGGTATTTCTTGTTGGCCACATTCCAGTCCATCATTTTTCTACTCACAGTTTTGCTACTGCGATCGCTCATTTGCAAAACTGCCATGGTACTGCTCCGATAGCAACAGTTCATCTTGAACTGCTGGACACATGTGAATGTGAATAACATTTTTGATTTTCTCACTGAGATGCCCTATTGTACGGGGTTTGCCCAGGCAAGACTCCTGTCATTCAATATGCAATGTGACTCAAGTCGTACTTGAAAGATAAGGCCCAGTAAGGCCGTCATTAGTTTGGGGTAGCTTGTGTTCCCATTCATTGAGGACACAGCCTAGGAGTTCCAAATGGAGCGTTCTTACTAGAGCAGGAGGCAGATGGGGATGCCTATGTTTGGTCCTTGCCTGCAGTGGCACAGTGAGTACAAAGCGATGGACTAGAATGCAGTGCTTCACAATTAATGGTGTCTCAGATTAATTCAAGCTTTCCAATTAGCAAGTTTAATGTTTGCTATCAGTTTGTTTTTGGCATGTATTTGTGAGCTGGGTGTGTGAGGAATATATGGTCCTTTTGGTTCACTGGCACTGTAAAGTGTTTTAGGATTACTGGCTTCTTAAAGTGCACTGGCGATGCATGGTGGCTTCGTCAGTGCTTAGCTTATGGCAGTGTTTGCAGGCAATGGCACTGTCACTCACTTCTGGGGAAGTGGGATTTTTGTTCACCGTAAGGCTTTTATCCAGAACAAAAGGGAGAAAGGTCCAAAAGTAAGAAAGAGAAAAGGAGAGAAAAGTGACAGAGGGATAAAGCAAGGGCAAAAAAGAACTTGCAAGATTGAGAGAAAGAGATCGGGTCCGATTCACAAAGGTAAACTGAGACGAAAGTCTAATTTTACAACTTTCAGTATTAACAAGCATTTACAAAGCAATCGTCTCGTCTTTGTTAAAGTTAGAGCTATTGGCATTGCAAATGTAATTTTTTTCATTTATTGTTTTTTTTTTTAAACCGACAAATATATGGTATTGTCATTTACAATAGCGATAGGTAAGCATTAGAGAGTAGAGAGAGTATTAGCAGTGGTTAATAGTTAGTAGAGAGTGACTAGTTGATTATTAGAGAGTATACTTGTATAGAGTAGAGTAGGAGTGAGTTGTAGGCAATAGTAGTTAGTGAGTAGTGTAGATTAGCGGAGAATAGTATAGAGTGAGTAGTCGATAGTGTGTAGAGAGCGAGTAGGAGTTAGCGAGTAGTAGAGACCAAGTAGTAGTGAGTAAGAAAACAAGTTACTTACCTGTAACTTTGGTTCCCCAGTATTGGTAACTTTCATAGATTCCCATGCTTTGTATCATTCCCCGTCGTCGGAATGGGAGCCTCGGTACATAGTAAAAACCATAGTAGTAAGCACAAAGTGAAAAAATAGGCCTAGGCCTCATCTCATTTTGTAGCTTATCCACCTCTTTTTGTAAAAGAGACCAAATTTCTGCAGCAGCCAATCAGAGCAGCCTCACCCCATAGAACCTTCCTGAGAGAAGCTCAGAGCCTCAGATTTTCGTAGCCGTTGTATACAGCTATCCACCAAGATCAGAAGAGTGAGCTTTCCCAGGGGAGGTGGGTGGGCGCATGGGAATCTATGAAAGTTACCAATACTGGGGAACCAAAGTTACAGGTAAGTAACTTGTTTTCTTGCCCCAGTATTGGAACTTTCATAGATTCCCATGCTTTGTATCAGAGTAACTAGCAGTAAAGAAAAACATATTTTGTCATACCTGGACCTAAAAATGTGACACATCACTGTTAAAACAGCAGAACACATAGGATCATGAAACATGACAATAATGCAGTATACAAAATATGCAAAGGAAGGCGGGATAGAAAGGAAAGCTCACCGACTTATTGGAAAAGATTCCTCAGGACTGCTTGGCCCACTGCTGCATCCTCCTTCACAGAAGAATCCAGGCAATAGTGGCGGGTGAAGGTGTGGACACTACTCCACGTTGCCGCCCTGCAAATGTCTTTGATAGGGACTCCTGCGAATAACGCCGCAGATGAAGCCATGGATCTGGTAGAGTGAGCACGCACTGCTCGCTGCAGAGGTTTCCCAGCCGCCTGGTGACAAAATTGTATAGCACTGGAAATCCAACGGGAAATACAAGCCTTAGAAACTGCACAACCCTTGCGTGGAGCACTGAAGGAAACAAAGAGCTGTGAAGATTTCCTGAACTGCTTCGTGCGTTCCAGATAGAATTTCAGGCATCTGTGAATGTCCAGAGAGTGCAGAGTTCTTTCCGCAGGTGAAGAAGGTTTTGGAAAAAATGGTTTCAAGACCACGGGTTCATTTAGGTGGAATTCCGAAGGAACTTTCGGGATAAATTTAGGATTCGTCCGTAGAATCAGCACATTATTCTTAAACTGGAGAAATGGTTCCTCAATCGTGAAAGCCTGGATTTCGCTTACTCTGCGAGCCGATGTCAAGGCTAAGAGAAGAGCCACCTTCCAGGAAAGAAACTTAAGGTCAGACTTATGCACAGGTTCAAAAGGGGCTTTCATGAGGGATGACAAAACTAGATTCAAGTGCCAGGTCGGAGGAGGTGGCCGGACTGGAGGAAAAACCCTGAATAAACCTTTCAGGAATTGCTTGACGATCCTGGCCGACCATAGGGAAGGCCCTGAAGATGAACGTCTGAATCTAGAGATGGCTGCCAGATGGACCTTTATCGACGATGGAGCCAATCCCGATTTCGCCAGCGAAAGAATGTAAGGCAAGAGCTTGTGTGGAGAAGAAGTATACGGGTGTAAACCTTCCTTTTGGCACCAAACACAGAATCTCTTCCATTTGGCACGATAGGTCTTGTTGGTACTAGGGGCTCGAGCCTGAGCTAGAATGTCTCTACATTCACTTGAGAGATCTAACCCCTGGAACTCTCTGAACTCAGGAGCCACGCTGTCAATCGCAGGGACTTCAAGTCCGGATGTAGAACCTGACCGTGAGACATTGTTAGCAACTGTGGAACAGGCTGCAGGAGAACTGGCTGGTCCTGTGAGAGGAGAAGAAGCTCCGAGTACCAAACTTGTCTGGGCCATGCTGGAGCGATCAAAATCATCCTGCACGGTTCCACCTTGAGTTTGCTGACCAACCTCGGAATCAGAGGAATGGGAGGAAAGGCGTAAACAAAGGCGCCTGACCAGGCAATCAAAAGCGCATTCCCCAGGGATTCCCGATGGTGAACCCTGCTTGCGAAGGACAGGCATTTGGCGTTCTGGGGAGTCGCAAACAGGTCGATTGATGGTGTCCCCCAACGAGCAAAGATTTCCTCCAGAACGGTCTGATCCAGTTCCCACTCGTGAGAGACTGTCCTCTGACGACTCAAAGCGTCCGCCTTGACATTGAGTGTCCCCGCTAGATGTTCCGCTGAGAGTGAGACGTTGTTTTGTATCAACCAGTTCCATATCGTTTGGGCTTCCTTGGAGAGGGTGGAGGATCTTGTGCCACCCTGTTTGTTTATGTAGTGCATGGCCGTAGTGTTGTCCGTACGGACCAGCACTGTCCTGTTTTGAATTCTCGGAAGAAAAGCTTGAAGAGCCAAGCGGATCGCGAGAAGTTCTAGGAGGTTGATATGGAACTTGCGTTGCACTGGACTCCAGTGACCGCTGACCTTCAGCTCCTGGAGGACCGCTCCCCATCCTTCCATGGAAGCATCCGTTGTTACAATCAGGGGAGATGGAGGAATGAGGAACGATAGGCCCCTGGAAAGATTGTCTTTTTCCAGCCACCAGCCGCCTGCTTTTCTCATTTCTTTGGTAACGACAAGCTTGTCGTCGAAGGATCCTGTGACCTGCCGCCACTGTCTGTCCAGTTGTTCTTGTAGTGGGCGCATTCTGAGCCTGCAGTGCGGAACTAAAGGAATGCAAGATGAAATCGATCCGAGCAGTGATTTGTATTTGCGAACTGTCAGTGTCTTTCGAGATTGGAGAAGACGAGCTGAACACATTAGTTTGGTCTGGCGCTCCTCCGATGGAAGGGCTAAGCAAGTGTCCGTGTTTAGGATGGCTCCTAGGAACCTTGCTGACCTTGATGGGTATAAGACCGATTTCTCCCTGTTGAGTCGGAGACCTAGCCGCTCGAACAGATCCTTGCACGTCCGGACTGCACTGGACGCTTCTTGAAGAGATGGAGCTTTCAGCAGCCAATCGTCCAGGTATGGAAACACCTGAATAGCTTGTTTTCTGAGAAAAGCTGCCACCGGAGCAAGAACCTTTGTGAAGATCCGTGGGGCGGATCGGAGACCAAATGGCAGTACCTTGAATTGAAAGTGACTCTTGTCCACTGTAAAACGCAGATATTGCCTGTGAGCTGGATGGATAGGAACGTGAAAGTAGGCGTCCTCCAAATCGAGGGTCGCCATACAATCCCCTGGATTGAGCAGACGAAGGATGTCCTGAAGAGTGACCATCCTGAAGGACAACTTCACGAGATAAGTGTTGAGCTGCCGTAGATCTAAAATTGGACGCCATTTGTTCCTTGTCTTCCGAACCAGGAAGAACCTGGAATAGAACCCTTTCCCCTTCTGCGAAAGGGGTACAGGCTCTACTGCCCCCTTGGTGAAAAGTTGGTGGGCTTCGAGATGAAGGAGCTTGAGATGTTTCGGAGGGAAGGCATCCGGCGCTCTTGTTGGAGGAAGGTCCTGAAACTCCAATGTGTGTCCTTCCCTGACAATTTGGAGGACCCACTGATCCGATGTAATCATCATCCAGTTGTGTAGGCAATGGGAAATCCTGCCCCCCACAGGTGTGAATGAGGGGACAGGAACAGTGGAAAGAGCCACCTGGCCGCTATTGTTTCCTTGTGTTGTCTCTCCTCTGCTGCCCCTGACGTCCTTTAGGCTGCTGGCGAGAGAAAGAGCCTCTTTGAGAGTATTGTGGCTTGTACGACTGGCTGGACTGAGAACCAGAAGAGTAGCGATTTTGATTACCTCCACGATAAGAAGAAAAACCTCTTCCTCTAGCTCCTCTGAAGGGCACCTTACGATACTGCAATGTACCCAAGGACTTAGCTGTATCCGTGTCCTTTTTGATTCCTTGCAGGGCCTCATCGACGTGCTTGCCAAATAGCCTCTCACCGTCATATGGAAGATCCAAGATCTTATTCTGAACCTCCTGTCTGAACCATGTGGCCTTTAACCACCCCTGGCGTCGCAGAACCGCCGAGCCGGCTAGCGCTCGGAATGCGGTGGTTGCAATATCCATTGCCACATCGATGACCTCCGAAGAGGCTCGCTCTCCTTCGAGCAAAATTTTCTTCACATCCTCCTTAGACGAATCCTGCAGTTCGTCTACAAATGGGGCAAGATCGCACCACATTTGTCGATCATAGCGTCCCAGAATCGCTAACGCATTGGCTGCCCTAACCAGAAGACTGGCCATAGCTGAAAATCTCTTGCCCACATTGTCTAGGCGCCTGCCCTCCTTATCCGGCGGCGTAGTCATCGGTGCTGAAGGATTCTTGGACTTGCTCTGGGCAGCCTGCGAAATGACCGAATCCGGTTTCGGTTGGCCAAGTAAACATGCTGGACTGCCATCAGGTGCCTTGTATTTCTTTTCCAGTCTTGGTAGCACCGGGAGGACTGTGGCCGGATTATGCATAGCCTTCAAGCCCTCAGACCAGACATGCTCAATGATTGGAATGGACCTCACTGACTTCCTGAAAGGTTCTTTAAAGTCATACAAAAAGCAATCCGATTGCACTGTGGTCACTGGGAGGCCAAATCTCTTGGATGCCCTGTCCATTAAATTGTGAAACCCTCCAACATCCGCTGGAGGCGAAGTTATATTATCCGGGTCGGTGTTATCCGGATCGATAGGGTCCGCAGTATTCCATGGAGCCTGTTGATCTTGATCAGGATCCACTTGCTGGTCTGCATCTGAAGACGCAGCGTCATTATCATCATCAGTGTCTTGTACCTGTACTACCTCCTGAGGGCGCACTTCCAGCGCAGTGGCACGCTCTCTTGGGGGTAAAGAATGGTCTGCCACCGGACGTAATGTCTGAGGCGGAGGGGTCGTGGGGCGCCCTTGTTGGGCTTCCGGAGGCGCCGGGAATCGTTGCTTGTAATCACGCAACATAAGTTGTAAATCCGCCACTAAAGTGGATGGTATTGCCACCATACCCTCCGGTAACTGACGCATCGGTTGTTGTGGAGGCACCTGCCTGGTAGCAGTATGTTCCTCCTCATAATAATGCTCTGGAGCATAGTGTTGCCGTTCCATCTGCTCCTCCTCAGAGCTAAACTCCTGCACCTTAACCTGGAGGTCAGAAGGGCTATAGGCCTGCCCAAAGTCACTGAAAGTCTCTTCCTCAGAGTCATCCTCCAATAGTAGTGATGGTGGTAGCTTCTGCACCTGGCGAGGAGACGTCATCTCTGGCGTGATCTGCTTCCTTTTCCGCGAAAAAACTTGTTTTCCCGACATTTCCCTCGTCGACGAGGTCGTCGTCGACGAGGCCCTCGTCGACGAGGCCGTCGTCGACGGGAAGGTCTTCTGTGTCTGTGTCGACAGTGTAAGAGTAGATATAGAAACTGTCTTCGTCGACGAGGATAGCGTCGTCGACGAGGTGAAGCTCATCGTCGACGATGGTGGAATCGTCGACGGGACCGTCGACGAGCTCGTCGTCATCAACATGGCAACCGGCGTCGTCGACATCGTCGTCGTCGAAGTCGTTCTCGTCGACGACACAGCCGTCGACGGCAGCTTTGCAGACATGGTCGTCGACGTGGAGGTGGTCACTCTCGTCGACGACGAGCAGGATTCCGGAGCCTTGAAAACAGTCGACGGTGTAGGCGTCGACGCAGCCGTCGTCGACGAGCCCGTCGACGAGGCAACCTTGGCAGAGCTGTCCTTTTTTACACTCGTAGACGACGTACCTGGGAGTTTAGTCGTCGACGGCTTCTGCTTCTTGTCTGAAGCGACCTCTGGAGTCGGGGTTGAGGGCTTTTTGACCCCACGATCCGTTTCTGAAGAAGGTGAAGAGACTGTAGAAGCCTTTTTCACCTTTTTCGAGGCCCGAAGTTCCTCAGGCTTACCCTGCCTCTCCTTTTCACCTCGGTGAGGAGATTTTTGGGCAGCCGGCCTGTCGGACCTGTCAGAGGTCCCTGGTAAGGCCTTGTGACGGGACTCGTCTGAAGCAGAAAGGGGGGACCTACCCCTTTTTTGAGACCTTCTGGATGACACCATAGACGAGGAGCCCTCACTGTCCGAAGAGATGATGTCTTTTCGGTCTTTCAACTTCTGGAGCCATGTGAGGAGACGTCCTTCCCTGTCCCTCTGGGTCTTGGCTGAGAAGGATCTGCAAATCGGACAGTCAGTTGGAACATGGTCCGGATACAAACAGTAAATACAATCCTCATGTTTATCCTCGACAAACAACCTCTTCTTAGAGCAGGTGGCACAGGCTCTAAAAAGGGCTTTCCTCTCCGACATGCTGAGAAAAAATCCAAGTAGTTGAAGAAAAAAAACTGAAGAAAACTGAGCAGAGCTCAATGGAGACTCCCTTGCACAACGTGCGGTAGAAAATCTGAGGCTCTGAGCTTCTCTCAGGAAGGTTCTATGGGGTGAGGCTGCTCTGATTGGCTGCTGCAGAAATTTGGTCTCTTTTACAAAAAGAGGTGGATAAGCTACAAAATGAGATGAGGCCTAGGCCTATTTTTTCACTTTGTGCTTACTACTATGGTTTTTACTATGTACCGAGGCTCCCATTCCGACGACGGGGAATGATACAAAGCATGGGAATCTATGAAAGTTCCAATACTGGGGCAATGAAAAGTACTAGATAGAAATAGATGTAGTGTAGTGAGTTATAGATAGTATATCTATTTAGTAGAGTGAGTAGCGAATGACTTTTAAAATAGAGTATATATTAGAGAGCAGTAGTTAGTTAGTACTTTTTAGTATTATAGTTTAGTAGAGAGTAGTAGAGTAGTAGAGAATGATTATAAAATTGTGGATAGTGTAATTTAGTCAGTTGTGAGGAGTGTGACTTGTATGCAGTAGAGAGTAGTTAGAGGGTGTATTAGAGTGTGATTAGTTGAGTCAGTAGTAGAGTGTGAATTGAGAGTATTAGAGAGTAGTAGAGATTGAGTAAAGTGTGAGTAGCTTACAGTAGCAGAAGAGTGAGTAGTTAGTAAAGTGTAGTAGAGTATTAGATAGTTATAATACAGAGAATTATAGTAAGTAGTAATGAGTAGTATTTTGTAGATATAGTTATTAGAATAGTTTGAGTAGGGTATTATAAGCTGAGTATTAGAGAGTTAGTAGTAGAGAGTGAGCTGTAGAGTGAGTAATAGTGAGTAGTAGATAGTTTTATAAAGTGTGTAGTAGAGTAGTAGTGAGTATTATAGAGTAATAGGTATTAATATTGTAGAAAGTTAGTAGTATAATTATTTTGAGTAGTAGAGAGTGTGTAGTAGAGAATTATTAGTGAGTAGAGTAGTAGAGAGTATTAGGATTAGGGTATTATAGAGCATTTACTGCAATACGATAACTAAACTTCAAAAGCCTCTCGGTGGCAGTAACCGCAAAGCCTTCTCTCCCCGTAACGAGGGATAAGGGTATCGCTTAACCCGTGCAAGCAAATTCGTTGCATAGCCTGGTGTGTCGCCAGACTACTAGTACATTGATGTTTCTGCTCTTGCATTCCAGGTATATGATACAGCCAGAACATCGTACCAGCAACCTGTCAGGGTTCTTGGCTTTATCATAGGTTGTTAGAGCCTAAGGTAAATAAGCAGCAACATGGCTTGTATATAATATTGAAAAGCTTTCGCTTGAAGCCACTGACACCATGACAATGTTGCTGCTCCTGAGTTTCAAAAGGAGAACAGAAGTCCACAGACTGGCCTTACAATGACTAAATACGACATCTTAACTGAGCATCTGAGCGCTGAAAAGATTTACAGTTCGGTCCGACAGCAGAGAAGTGGCCAGTTCCTATCGTCCTCTCTAGAAGGCATTGGTTCTAATTCTGGCTCCCCACATTTTGTGATCTTGGGCACAAAAAGTTAACTGGTGAGGATATTAACTTCCTTATTTGCAAAATCAGGGAGTGTTGGTGAGCAGGCTCATCTTTGAATATTAGTCACAATGTTAACAGAGTGTGGTTAAAACGTTGGAGGGTTTTCCCCCTTTATTATGACACAATTATGGCTTCTTGCATACCTATGCAAGTATGATTGTGCTCACATGTATAACTACATTTCATACATGTACAATGTCAACAGAGTATGTTTAGAAGGTTAGAGGGTTTTTCCCTTTTAATCTGACAAAACGATGGCTTCTTGGATGCCTCTGCAAGTATGAGCGGTACTCTAATAAAGTGAGTACACATGCTCGCCGTGGCTCACTGCAGTGGTTTAATTCACAGGCTCAACCTTGGACCCAGGCTTTGTAAATTCGGACTCAAAGCCCAGAACAGGGGGCCTGGGGACGCTGACTACACGCAAACCAAACAGCGCCGTAATTGCCGTCTGGGATGACAGCGCCATGAATACAAAAGCCGCTTCACAGGAGCGCAGAGTGGTGGCAGAGCGTCTCAAGTGGATGAGGGAGGGCTGTGCCTGTCTGTGTGGCAAACCCGGGGCACAACAAACCGATCCCATTACTGGTGCAGTGCCTGCCACAGGAGCCTTGGCGCTTTCCTGGCATCGAAGGATGATGGTGGGGTGAATAGAGTGGGCAGAGTGGGGTGTTTGTGCCGCTCACCTGTGAATTACGCGCAACTATCCCCAACATAGCTCAACTTTCATCATCTCCCTCACACATTGCCCCCAGTGCAGAGGACAAGGGAAACGGAACCTCAGCTTCGCCATATGTTGCATTTTAGAACAAAACCCACGTATCTTTGTTTCACCAAATAAAGTATGTTTTGCTCAATGGTTTGAAATGCAAAGCAGGAAAAGTCACTTTTATAATCAGTGCCACGTCTCTTAATATTATAATGGACGGTAGTAAGAGTGGAAATGTCTCCAGGTGTGTAACTATATAGTGTTATTACTGGTGGATACAAGTCTCTTCAATGTATAGAGCTTTGAAGATCAACCCTGCTTGCAGTCAAACTTGTAACTCCAGGCCGACAGATCGCCACTGCAAGAACATTAACCCGCTGAGCTATCCAGCTAGAAAATTCAAAAGTACACTTTATGCAGATCTGTCCAGGGTACATTAAACGACTGATCCATCTTGCTGTGATTTGAACGGGTGAAGCCCATCTCAGGTACACTTACTTGCAGCAGGAGCATTAGCCTGCAGAGCAATCCTACAGGGATGGGTACAGGTGACATGTACGAGTCGCTGCACGCTGACCACTACAGCTCTCAGCCTAGCTGCCTGAAACCTGATGCAAGTTATAGACCTATCTACGCAGCAGACGCTCAACCGATTGAATGCCCACCATGTGGAATCTGACACTCACATACAGTCTGAAAACTCTGAAACAGGTTGAGTCCTCTGACCTTTGGAGATTATGCGCCCACTATCACTATTAAAAGGTCTCAATTCTATGCCAGTCCCGAGCGAGCCCTGGATTCCTGCACAGGCAGGCTGCCTCCATCCCGTCCCCCAGCCCACCCAGCTCTCAGCGTCTGGGACCTGGGGATACTTGATTTGCTCAGAATCACCGAGAGTTGAATGGATGCAGGGCTCCTGGGTCAGGCACAATCTTTGGTGCCTGCATCCCCTCTCAGCTCTGACCTTCGTCAGAGCTGAGAGGCTCCTATATCACGCCAGGTGCGCGGCCTCCCCAGGTCTGTCGATTTCCGGTACCACCAGGAACTTGAAAACTTGGAGGGCCAACCACCCAAGCGTTCGGTTCAGAGAGAACGTTTAAATGGGACAGTTCCTGGGTGAGGTCGTGATACACCTGTAACCCAGGGAGAACTGCTGGTAACGAACGCTCCATGTATTGAGCTCTGAGAGTCGTACTCAGGACCTGTATTGTGAAACTGGCGCTCTGCCTACTGTTAACAGGATACCAACCCACGGTGCCCCAAACCCAGCGCCCTTCAACCTGCTCAGTGGCGTGGCACCACACATCAACAAACGACTCGCAGGCGGGTAACGTGTGGCACCACCACAGCGAGCTGACCCTATCCGCTGGAGCCAAGCCTGCAGCGTGCCCCATGGACCGCGTCACCCCCGCAGCCCAGGTACGGGCGCCAGCCGGGCATGTACAGCCCGCCTGTGATCATGCCCGTGGCTCACCCTGGGCCAAACCAGGAAATCGTTGTGCCCTGCAGCACCGCCCGGCCCCCCACACGAGGGCGCGCCCAGACCCAGCCGACCACTGCAATTGTGGCTGGTGGAAGGATATTATGCATGAGCCCATACAGGGTCGACCCGTGACCTGCAGACCACCTCATGGGTGTACGGACACCTCTAGATGAACCAGCTCGAGGGAGAACGCATCCATCGGTACTATGCGTTTTACTTGTACCTCATTGCTTAGGGAGGTGATGAACGCCGACACCGCTCACCACCCGCTCGAGCTGCACGCTGGTGCCTGGGCTATGTCCAGCTCGTGTGACACGCTGCCAGCTGGCCCCCGGTACCATGTTCTCATATGGTGGGGAGGCGCGCTGGTCCCACACCGGAGCTAGTGCCCAGTGGCGGCTACCATTCCCCCGCGAAAACCCTCAGAGGGATCCCACTCGTCTCCTTGAGCCAGGCCTGCCTCGACAGATGAGAGCCCCGCATGGACTCCCTAGCGGTCAGGCCCGGCACTCCCCTCGCTGCCCCAAGGTAACCCGACCCTGCTGCCAGGGCCCACATTGCGCTGGAGCAGAGGGAGAAGGGAGGGGGGAAGGCCGTGCTGGAGAAGTAATGTGAGGTGAGCAAACGCTCCTCTGCTTGCGGCTGCTGTTTGGGACGTGGACCCCATACTGCCCTGCCCCCCGTCCCGCTCCCTCGCCCCAACCCTTACAGGTACCGAACAAGCGGAACTCGCTCCAGCGGGCGCCAGACCGGGAACGTGTAACTGGGATGGGCTTCCACATGAGCAATGGCCCGCGTGGGGGGCGGGCTGGGGGGGGTACTGGCTCATCTTTGAATATTAGTCACAATATTAACAGAGTGTGCTTAAAACGTTGGAGGGTTTTTCTTCTTTATCATGACACAATTATGGCTTCTTGCATACCTATGCAAGTATGAGTGTGCTCACATGTATAACTACATTTCATACATGTACAATGGGGGGGGTATGCTAACTAACCTCGCAATCCCTCCTCCACGACTTCAGCAGCAGTCCCCAGTAGGGCCCACACGACGGCGTGTCTGGCGCTAGCATGTTTCTCCGAGGTCAAGCACAAAAGAGACTGAGAAACGCCCCGTCCTTTTCAGACTGATGGGCGTGTTTTTCTTCCTCCCCTCTTCTCCATTGGCTGCAATGTAAACAACGGGCGTGTTTTTGACTTGTTGTTTACATTCCAGCCAATGGAGAAGAGGAGTGAAAGAAACGAAAAAAAACCACCCCTCAATCCGAAAAAGACGGGGCTTACATGGAAATAATGACATCACTGAGACCTCTTCTCCAATGGCTGGCCGCCATTTAGGAAGCCAGCCAATAGAGAAGAGGGGCGGGGTTTACCCTCGCTACTAAGAGACATTAAATCTCGCCAGAGAGACTGCGCATGTGCGCAGCCTACGCTAGCCGAGACCTAAAAAGGGCATTTATGAGTAGTATAGTTAGACTTTTGTCTCAGTTAAGCTTAAGTTTCGGTCTTCAGTTTAGAATTCTGGTCTCAGTTAATGTGAAGCCAACACTTATGTTTAATTGAGACAAAAGTCTAACTCTGGAATCCTCAAACCCCAGGAACACCACATATAGGATTATGGCCACTGTGAGACTTACAAGGAGCTACATGCCACGATATTCTAGTTGCAGCGAACAATTCTTTTCACTGATAGGTGCCTGATGAGTTGGGACAGGTTGTGGACAGGTTTAACTATCGGAGCTAAAAGGACCCTGACTTTTTCATAAAGGCCATGTTACAGGATATGGTACTTGAGCTATTGGTCATTTGATCCTGACAGTCTGCAGGGCAGAGGTCAGAGGTGAGACTAAGGTGCCTGACACCCTTGCAACACTCCGGACTAGAGTGGGAGGATTCACTGGGCTCACCTCATACCAGCAAGGGAGATGGAGAGGAGTTGGCCTAACAGCTGGGGCGGTCGACCTCGAATCTAGGGAACCGGGTTAGAGTCTCGGCAATGACGCTGAACATCCTGTGATTCTGGGCAAATCACTTAATCTCCCTGTGCCTAACAAAAATGAATGTGTGTCCTCATGTAACTCAACTGGTGCTATGTAAAGCGCTCTGATACCTGATACCATGTCAAGTTTGGGCTATATAAAACTCTGTAAAAAACAAAAAGATGGTTTGTGATGTGTAACAAATAGTCTAGGGTTGTTCCACGAAAGTATACACCAACAAGGAACATTTAGGAACTCCTGGGGGTGGCTCACCAGTACTTTAAATTGTCACTGTTCCCTTGTTGTGACTGTCTATCCACTAGAGTACCTCTTAACCCTCGCTATCACTGGTAGGACCAGCCAAGCAGGCCCTGAGTCAGATCACTGATGAGACTGTCTGTCTCCCTCTCTCTGTCACCCTCAATCTCACTCCCTCTCTCTCCCTCTCTCTCCCTCCCTCTGTCTCCCCCCTCTCTCTCCCTCTGTCTCCCTCCCTCTGTCTCCCTCCCTCCCTCTGTCTCCCTCCCTCTATCCCCCTTCCTCTCTGACTCCCTGTCCCTCCCTCTGTCTCCCTCTCTCTGTCTCCCTCTGTCTCTCTCTCTCTCTGTCTGTCTCCCTCCCTCTATCACCCTCTGTCTCCCTCCCTCTCTCTCTCTCCCCCTCTCTACCTCTCCGTCTACATCTTTGTCTCTCTGTCTGTCTTAGTCTCTGCCTCTATCTGTCTGTCCTCTGTCCCTGTCTCTCCATCTCTCTGTATGTCTCTGCCTGTCTGCCCCTGTCCCTGTCTCTGCCTCCATCTGTTTCTGCCTTTCTCCCTCCCTTCCTCTCTCTCTCTCTGTCTTCCTCCCTCTCTCTCCCTCTGTCTCCCTCCCGCTGTCTGTCTCCCTCCCTCTGTCTCCGTCGCTCTGTCACCCTCCCTATGCCTGTCTCCCTCCCTCTGCCCGTCTCCTTCCCTCTCTCTCCCTCCCTTTCTGTCTCCCTCTCTCTCTGTCTCCCTCTCCCTCCCCCTGTCTCCCTCCCTCCCTCTGTCCCCCTCTCCCTCTGTCTCCCTCTGCCTCCATCTATCACCCTCTGTCTGTCACCCTCTGTCTGTCACCCCCTGTCACCTCACCCCAGCTTCCCAGGTACACACACAGCCACACCTGAGTACTGTCTGTCTGTCTCCCTCTGTCTGTCTGTCTGTCTCCCTCTGTCTGTCTCCCTCCCTCTGTCTCTCTCTGTCTCCCTCTCTCTCTCTGTCTCCCTCCCTCTTTGTCTCCCTCCCTCGGTCTCCCTCCCTCTGTCTCCCTCCCTCTCTCTGTCTCTCTCTCTGTCTCCCTCCCTCTGTCTCCCTTCCTCTGTCTCTCTGTCTGCCTCTCTCTCTGACTCCCTCCCTGTCTATCTCTCTCTGTCTCCCTCTCTCTCTGCCTCCCTCCCTCCCTGTCTCCCTCCCTCTCTCTGTCACCCTCTGTCTGTCTCCCTCCCTCTGCCTCCCTCCCTCTGTCTCCCTCCCTCTGTCTCCCTTCCTTTGTCTCCCTCTCTGTGTCTCCCTCTGTCTCTGTCTCCCTCTGTCTTCCCTCCTCTCTCTCTCTCTCTCTCTTGGTCTCCCTCCCTCTGTCACCCTCTGTCTCCCTCCCTCTCTCTCTCTCCCTCTGTCTCCCTCTCTGTCTCTTTGTCTGTCTTAGTCTTTGCCTCTATCTGTCTGTCCCTGCCTCTATCTGTCTGTCTGTCCCTGTCTGTCCCTGTTTCCCTTCCTCTGTCTCCCTCTCCGTCTCTCTGACTGTCACTGTCTGTCTTCCCCTGTCCCTGTCTCTGCCTCCATCTGTCTACGTCTGTCTCTATCTCTGTCTGTCTCTGTCTCCCTCCCTCCCTCTGTCTCCCTTCCTCTCTGTGTCTCCCTCTCTCTCTCTCCCTCTGTCTCCCGCTGTCTCACTCACTCACTCCATCTCCCTCCCTCTCCCTCCCTCTGTCTCCCTCTCCGTCCCTCTGTCTCTGTCCCTCTGTCTCCCTCTCTCTGTTTCCCTCTGTCTCCCTCAGTCTCCCTTCCTCTGTCTCCCTCTCTCTCTGTCTCCCTCTCTTTCCCTCTATCACTGTTTCCCTCCCTCTATCTGTCTCTGTCTGTCTCCCTCTATCTGTCTCCCTGTCTGTCAGTATCCCTCCCTCTGTCTGTCGCCCTCTGTCTCCCTCCCTCTCTCTCCCGGTCTCCCTCTCTCTGTCTCCCACCCTCTGCCTCCCTCCCTCTCTCTCCCTCTGTCTCCCTCCCTCTTTCTGTCTCCCTCCCTCTATCTCCCTCCCTCTGCCTCCCTCCCTCTGTCGCCCTCCCTCTGTCGCCCTCCCTCTGTCTCCCTCGGTCTTTCTCTCTGTCTCCCACCCTCTAGCACCCTCTGTCTCCATCCCTCTCTCTCTCTCCCTCTCCCTCTCTGTCTGTCTTAGTCTCTGCCTCTAGCTGTCTGTCCTCTGTCCCTGTCTCTCAATCTCTCTGTATGTCTCTGCCTGTCTGCCCCTGTCTCTCCTCCATTTGTTTCTGTCTGTCTCCCTCCCTCCGTCTCTCTCTCTCTGTCTCCCTCCCTCTCTCCGTCTCCCCCCTCTCTCCCTCTGTCTCCCTCTGTCTGTCTTCCTCCCTCTCTCTCCGTCCCTCTGTCACCCTCCCTCTCCTGTCTCCCTCCATCTCGTCTCCCTCCCTCTCTGTCTCCCTCTGCCTCCCTCTGTCTCCCACCCTCCCTCTGTCTCCCTCTTCCTCTGTCTCCCTCTGCCGCCCTCTATCACCCTCTGTCTGTCACCCTCTGTCTGTCACCACCTGTCTGTCATTCCCTGCCACCTCACCTCAGCTTCCCAGGTACACACACAGCCGCACCCGAGTACTGCCTGTCAGCCTCCCTCTGTCTGTCTGTCTCCCTCTGTCTGTCTCCCTCCCTCTGTCTGTCTCCCTCCCTCTGTCTCTCTCTCTCTGTGTCTCCCTCTCTCTCTGTCTCCCTCCCTCTTTATCTCCCTGACTGTCTCCTTCCCTCTCTCTGTCTCTCTCTCTCTGTCTCCCTTTGTCTCCCTCCCTCCCTCTGTCTCTCTCTCTCTGTCTCTCTCTCTCTGTCTCCCTCTCTCTCTGTCTCCCTCTCTCTCTGTCTCCCTCCCTCTGTCTCCCTCCCTCTGTCTACCTCCCTCTCCCTCTCTGTCTTTCTCTCTCTCTCCCTCTGTCTCTCTCTGTCTGTCTCCCTCCCTCTGCCTCCCTCCCTCCCTCTGCCTCCCTCCCTCTGTCTCCCTCTCCCTCCCTCCCTCTCCCTCCCTCTGTCTCGCTCTTTCTGTCTCCCTCTGTCTCTGTCTCCCTCTGTCTCTGTCTCCCTCTCTCTCTCTCCCTCTGTCTTCCTCTCTCTCTCTTTGCCTGTCTTAGTCTCTGCCTCTATCTGTCTGTCCTCTGTCCCTGTCTCTCCATCTCTCTGTATGTCTCTGCCTGTCTGCCCCTGTCCCTGTCTCTCCTCCATCTGTTTCTGTCTGTCTCCCTCCCTCTGTCTCTCTCTCTGTCTCCCTCCCTCTCTCCGTCTCCCTCCCCCTCTCTCCCTCTGTCTCCCTCCGTCTGTCTCCGTCCCTCTGTCACCCTCCCTCTGCCTGTCTCCCTCCCTCTCCCTCTCTCTCTGTCTCCCTCTGCCTCCCTCTGTCTCCCACCCTCCCTCTGTCTCCCTCTCCCTCTGTCTCCCTCTGCCTCCCTCTATCATCCTCTGTCTGTCACCCTCTGTCTGTCACCCCCTGTCTGTCATTCCCTGTCACCTCACCCCAGCTTCCAAGGTACACACACAGCCGCACCTGAGTACTACCTGTCTGTCTCCCTCTGTCTGTCTGTCTCCCTCTGCCTGTCTCCCTCCCTCTGTCTGTCTCCCTCCCTCTGTCTCTCTCTCTCTCTGTCTCCCTCTCTCTCTGTTTCCCTCCCTCTTTGTCTCCCTCCCTCTGTCTCCCTCCCTCTCTCTGTCTATTTCTCTCTCTGTCTCCCTCCCTCCCACTGTCTCCCTCCCTCTGTCACTCTCTCTGTCTCCCTCTCTCTCTGTCTCCCTCTCTCTCTGTCTCCCTCCCTCTGTCTCCCTCCCTCTCTCTGTCTCTCTCTCTCTCCCTCTGTCTCCCTCTGTCTGTCACCCACTGTCTGTCTCCCTCCCTCTGCCTCCCTCCCTCTGTCTCCCTCCTTCTGTCTCCCTCTCCCTCCCTCTGTCTCGCTCTCTCTGTCTCCCTCTCTCTGTGTGTCTGTCTCCCTCTGTCTCCCCCTCTCTCTCTCTGTCTCCCTCTCTCTCTGTCTCCCTCCCTCTGTCTCCCTCCCTCTCTCTGTCTCTCTCTCTCTCCCTCTGTCTCCCTCTGTCTGTCACCCACTGTCTGTCTCCCTCCCTCTGCCTCCCTCCCTCTGTCTCCCTCCTTCTGTCTCCCTCTCCCTCCCTCTGTCTCGCTCTCTCTGTCTCCCTCTCTCTGTGTGTCTGTCTCCCGCTGTCTCCCCCTCTCTCTCTCTGTCTCAGTCTCCTCCCTCTGTCACCCTCTGTCTCCCTCCCTCTCTCTCTCTCCCTCTGTCTCCCTCTCTCTCTTTGCCTGTCTTAGTCTCTGACTCTATCTGTCTGTCCCTGCCTCTATCTGTCTGTCTGTCCCTGTCTCTATCTGTCCCTGTTTCCCTCCCTCTGTCTCCCTCTCCGTCTCTCTATCTGTCTCTGCCTGTCTTCCCCTGTCCCTGTCTCTGCCTCCATCTGTCTCTGTCTGAGTCTATCTCTGTCTGTCTCTGTCTCCCTCCCTCCCTCTCTCTCTCCCTCTCTCTCTCGCCCTCTGTCTCCCGCTGTCTCACTCACTCATTCTGTCAGTCTCCCTCTCTCTCTCTGTCTCCCTCCCTCTCTCTCCCTCTGTCTCCCTCCCTCTGTCTCCCTCTCCATCCCTCTGTCTCCATCCCTCTGTCTCAGTCCCTCTGTCTCCGTTCCTCTGTCTCCCTCTCTCTGTCTCTCTCTCTCTCTCCCTCCCTCTGTCTCCCTCCCTCCCTCTGTCTCCCTCCCTCGGTCTCCCTCTCTCTCGGCCTCCCTCTCTCTCTGTCTCCCTCTCTTTCCCACTCTCTCTGTCTTCCTCCCTCTGTCTGTCTCTGTCTGTCTCCCTCTTTCTGTCTCCCTGTCTGTTGGTCTCCCTCCCTCTGTTGCCCTCTCCCTCTGTCTGTCTCCCTCTGTCTCCCTCCCCCTCTCTATCTGTCTCCCTCTCTCTGTTTTCCACCCTCTCTCGCCCTCTGTCTCCCTCCTTCCTTCTCCCTCTGTCTCCCTCCCTCTGTCTTCCTCCCTCTGTCTCTCTCCCTCTGCCTCCCTCCATCAGTCTCCCTCTCTCTGTCTCCCTCTGTCTCCTTCTCTCTGTCTCCCTCTGTCTCCCTCTCTCTCTCTGTCTCCCTCCCTGTCACCCTCTGTCTCCCTCCCTCTCTCTCTCTCCCTCTCCATCTCCCTCTCTGTCTCTGTCTGTCTTAGTCTCGGCCTCTATCTGTCCTCTGTCCCTGTCTCTCTGTCTCCATCTGTTTCTGTCTGTCTCTCTTTCTGACCCCCTCCCTCTTTCTCTCTGTCTGTCTCTCTTTCTGACCCCCTCCCTCTTTCTCTCTGTCTCCCTCCCTCTCTGTCTCCCTCTCTCATTCTCCTTCCCTCTCTCTCCCTCTGTCTCCCTCCCTCTGTCTCCCTCCCTCTGTCTGTCTCCCTCCCTCTGTCTCCGTCCCTCTGTCTCCCTCCCTCTGCCTGTCTCCCTCCCTCTGCCTGTCTCCCTCCCTCTGTCTATCTCCCTCCCACTGTCTCCCTCCCTCTCTGTCTCCCTCTCTCTCTGTCTCCCTACCTCTGTCTTCCTCCCTCCCTCCCTCCCTCTCTCTCTGTCTCCCTCTGCCTCCCGCTGTCACCCTCTGTTGGACACCCTCTGTCTATCACCCTCTGTCTGTCACCCCCTGTCTGTCAGCCCCTGTCACCTTACCCCAGCTTCCCAGGCACACACACAGCCACACCCGAGTACTTCACAGGTCTTTAAAAGACCATTCACTTGTTAATGAGGCTTTGTTGTGAATCACCTGGCCCCCATAGAGCAGAGTGTCTCAGAGTCCGGCTGCTTCGGCGGTGTTTGCTGACACTCTTTAATTTAAAAAAACAAAACACAGGTAGGTTGTCTGCTAGGCACGTTAAAGGCAGACAGCCCATTGTCATTCTTTATGTGATAATCAGCAGCAAACAGAATGACAATGGGCCTGTCCACAGTCTGCTTGAGGTCGGGAAGGAGCTGCTGCCGCCTCTAGAGTTCAAAGAGAAGTGCGAGAGGCCCCAAGTGAGAGAACGTTTAAACTCCTGGGGCTTCTCACAGGGGAACTGCACAGCCTGCTGTAATTGTGAAAATTAAGGGGACCAAAGGCGTCCATAAAAGGAATGTTGAAGGCCTCCCTGCTGAGAACACATGGGCGTCCGCTACAGCAACGTGCGCTGCCTGAGTGATAATACCACATTGTCACTGGGCCTGCACCGGACGGACCGGCAATCCAGGCATGCCCGGTTCTATGAT
Source organism: Lissotriton vulgaris (assembly GCF_964263255.1). Lineage (NCBI taxonomy): Eukaryota > Metazoa > Chordata > Amphibia > Caudata > Salamandridae > Lissotriton > Lissotriton vulgaris. Next base: position 264,538,124 of record NC_141693.1, on the reverse strand, counting down.
TCTTACTCAGGGAGGGCCACGAGCATCGATGGGTGGGCCACAAACATAGATGGATGCGCTACAAACATGAACGGGGAATGGACAGTGGTACAAAGTATTGCAAAGATCTGATATTTTAGGTACTTACATTGTCAACTTTTGACATTTTGAACACCATAAGTATCAAACATCGAGGGACCTACATTATTTTCCCTGCTTTGCTTCTGGCTTTTTGTTCATGGTGCCACACATCTCTTTGCACTTTTTCATGTTTAAAAACATGTACATTCCACTTTGCAGTTTGCAAAGCATTGAAGTTTACAAGTGTGGTGCAGTAAACCCTCCGACAACTTTGCGCACCCCTGCCTAATAAAATAATTCAGACTTTACAATTATTTATCCTCCCTTTCTAAGTACATAGGCAATAAAAACACAGTTAAAAACTGAGCTATGGTTTTTCCAAATGTGGAAAACCAATGCAACTCACCAGTTATGCTAACCAACGCACACACAATTCATGTTCCCCATCATGCTCAAAACCGTTTCTTAACTGGACCTGGGTCTTTCTCCCATCTCTTTTGAGGCCATCCAAGTTTTTACTGAGATATTGTTTTTTTTCCCTTCTAGCCTCTAGCTGTCATCCCTGTAGAGGTGATACTCCCAGTATTCACATCTCCCCCTTAATGGAAGAAGCAACAACATACTTAAAGTGCTAGTAGTGAGTTGTCTGCTTGTTTAGGAAGGCGCAACCCTTTCTGGTAGCCACAGTGCTGCTAACAAGTCAACGTCAGGGCAGACAGTGCCTTCCCAAAGGAGTCTCCGAGACTAAAAAAATACCCTGAAGGGAAAAACCTTTGATGGAAGCGGTGACTCCAGAATCCAGGCGACAGGACCTGAAAAGGAGGATAGTCAGCAAGGGGATGACAGACCTGGGAAGAAGAGGAGAATTGCAGAAGAAGGAACCCACAGGACCAAAATACCAAACTGGAGAAAAGTGTCACCAACAGAAGCGAATAGATATCAACAGGAGAATAGAGACACCAACAGGAGCGAAGAGTGTTGCAACGCAAGACAAATGAGAATTCCAACCCCTTATATATACACACAAGGACAGCAAGGAAGTGACACAACAGGAAAAGGAGAACCACCATCTTGGTTTAGGAAGAAAAAGGAAAAAGGTTAGAAAACCTCCATCTTGGAATGGTGAAGAAAAGACAGTACTCAAGGCACTCTGGGAACCAGACAGAGGAATTTTGGAAGGAAGGAACACGAAAAATAGCCCCTAACCATGACTGCAGGCAACTCATATTAAGGTCACGCTAAGATTCAGGTAAGTCTACAGCACTTGGTTTTCCCAGGCAGTCCCCCATCCAGGTACTAACCAGGCCCGACCCTGCTTAACTTCAGACGAGATCAGGTGCTTTTAGGGTGGTATGGCCGTTGCCTACAGTGGTGGTATGGCCGTTGCCTACAGTAGCGGTGTGCCCCAAGAGAAAAGAGAAGTGCTTCATGGCACGTTTGCACCCAGAAAAGAAACTGCAGGGTGCCGCACTGAGCTGCGCCATGCCCAGTGTCCAGAAATAGGTGCCACAGACAGAGTTACGGCCCGCAGCTGTGAGGCGGGAGGTGCACAGGTCATGACCCAGTCCACGGCATAACACCACATCTATTAGATTTTTAAAGTGCCTGTAGGTCTGTCCATATATCATACCAACTTTTCATTCTGTCTCCCTCCCTCTGTCTTTCTTTCATTCTACTAACCCATCCTTTATCATACTCTATCCCATTATCCATCTCTTTCATTATCCATCCCTCTTTTCCTCTCTCTCTCTTCCCGTTGTGACCCTGATTTTCCCATTTCAATTGCCCCTGCGCTATTTCCCTCACTCTCTCTTAGTCTATAATTGACCCCTCTTTCTCACTTGCCTCCCATATACACTCTATACTCCGTTCTATTTCTACCTCCCATGTCCTTAGTCCCAACTCTCTAAATTCCTACTGCTTCTTTGAGATTTACATCAGTTCTTTTTCCTGTATTGAAAATTCTCCTCTTCTTCAGTTATGTGTTCTTATGCCAACTACCTGCTCTATTACACCTTGTCATTTGCAGAAGACCCTTCTCTGTAGACATTAAATAGATTCCTGTCCCTCTGAGTGCTTTCAGTTCTGCGTGCTTCTAAAGGTTAGGAAAGTGGAAAGGCCTTGTTCAACCTTTAGTAGGCATTAGATCAAAAGAAAGTTTACTGTTGAGTGGTAAAGGAAAATCCACCTATTACTGGAGGAGTTGTTAGATACCGTGGAGACTCCACATGTGGCATTTCTTTTACAAAACTATCCTTTTCTTGAAGTGATAGTGTCATATTTCTTGGGTTCTACTCCTGATTTGGCACTTCCTCAATGTATCACCAACCTCTAAATCAAGCTGTAGGCTGCTGAAAGTTAGAACTAAGAAGTGTGTGTGAGGCCTTGATTCATCCTTTCCTTATTATTACTGACCAGGAAACTTCTAATAATCCTCTTCTGCATCCATCCTTTGCGTTGTCATTCACTATTCTTTTTACTCCCCTTGCCATCGCCCTTCTCCACTTTCGATTCCTACCCTATCTTTACCAATCTCTTGCTCTAACTTTCTCTCCACTTGGGGCTAGATGTAGGTAATATCATTTTACCGATTCCTAAATACCGAATTTTACCGATTCGGTATTTAGGAATCGATAAATATAATGTAGGTAATAAATCGATAAAATTTACCGATTCGGTAATATTTCTTATTACCGATTCGGTGATACCGATTCGGTAATAAGAAATACCTTTCTATTCACTCCTATGGGCCTGGAGGCCCATATGAATGAATGGGAAGCCATTCACTATTACCGATTCGGTATTTACCGAATCTGTAATAGCGGGAGCATATTCAAGGGTGGCAGGGTCTCACATTGACAGCCTGTTGCACCCCTGAATCGTGCATGTGTGCACATCTGGCGCACATACATGCCCGAAAAAAACAAATTATTGCTTTTTGAAAGGTATTCGGTATTTAAAGCAAAAATGCACTCACTTGAGTGCTACCTACATAGGTTTTAAGGATTCGGTAATTTACCGATTCCTTACAATAAGGAATTGGTATTTTACTGATTCCTTATTTCCAGCCTCTTACATTAGAAAGGGCTAAATACCGGTCGGTAAAGGGAAAATCAGTGATTTTCGGCCGTTACCGACCGGTATTTAGCTACCTACATCTGGCCCTTAGTCTGTTCTCACTTCACCTTTTACTTGGCTGTTTCCCTCTCTCATTTCCCCCTCTCCCACTCTCTCATTGTGCTTATCTATCATTATTTCCCTCCCCACTCGCCTCTTTTCCTACTTTCACTCATCAATCATTTCTCCCTCTTTCCTCTACCCCTCTCAGTTTGTCTCTACTCCCCACTCCGTCTCTTATTTTTCCTTTTGGCTCTGTTTCTCTCTTTATCTCTCCTCTGCTCTTACGCCTCCCTTTGTCTCAACATGGAGGGTTAATTACATTTTTCACTACAACATTGTCAAAATCGAATTTTCATTTTTTCCCATTTTTAGTCATATTGTTCTTTAAATGTAGTTTTTTCAGTCCTTAGTGTTTTTTCCGGAGTTTTTTCACTCTTAGATGTATACAGCACTCTCCCCATTGCACAAACGGATGGAATTTCATAAGAATGAAACTTTCAATTTCAATCTGGTCTGTCACTTCACAGTTTTTAAACTAAGAATGTTGGCACTAGCCCCACTCCCCAAACGCCCCCACCTGCGCCCGTAGCTTTTTATCCGATCGTTGTGGCCTGCTGTGAGGGACTAAAGCTCACATCCCCTGCCTAAGACTTGCTGATTGTGCTGCTCGAAAGCATCAGCAGCTCCCCAAGGACTCAACGTCATCTCCTGAGGCCTGGGATGGGGGGAGATGCGCCATGCTGTGCCTCCTCTGCCGGCCCATTTTCATTCTGCCCATGACAATGGGAACGGCTGACTCTGTGACCTGCTGAGAGTCACACTCGGGCTGTAAGCAGCCTTTCAGGTGTTGCCCCAGCAGGAAAGTCGGCCCAGGTATGTGGGCCCATCCTCTAGAACCGGGCCAGGATCCTTGGGGTGGGGAGAAGCGCCCCACTTTGCCCCCTCCCCCTTGCGGACGCCCATGCTTAGAGCCCTGCATCCCCATTCTGCCTATTGCTGGAAGAATTAACCCTTCCCCCCGAATTTTTTTCTTATAGGTCTGCTTAAATAGGTAGGTATTCAGCTCTCTCCTGAAGTTGAGAATTAAATGTTCCATACCTTAAATTCATTGGAAGTGAGTTCCAGGGGGATTCTTGCTCAATTAAGGCCTTCCACCTAATATCTTCAAGTGGATCAGACATATACACGATAAGTTTTGATGGGAAGACTTTAATCTTCCAGTTTGCAAACGTGAGACCAATAGTTAGGCCAAATATTTCGTGTTCTGCAATGAAGTGGTTTGTTGTCAAGAAAAAGGGATTTAAAATGTGATCTTTACTGATAGCAAGCTGAGAAACTTAAGAACAGTCATGGCATGGTTATGTTGTCTCAAGCGGGTGACAAGCTCTATGGTTCTCTACTACTTGTGAGTTTTTTCATCATTTGACCCACACCATTTGTCAGATATGATAGACTGTACACAAAGGTAGGCAATATTTAATGTGTTTCACAATATAATTAGAGAGCAGCCCACAGTAGAAACCAATCTAGTTAACAAAGATGATATTGTGTGTAAAAGTCCCATTACATTCCCCTCACTGGCTCGTTTAATATGTTTTGTATATTGTATGTGCTGTTATTCTGTGCCCCTTGGGCAATGCCAAATTGTAGTCCTACTTCTATTGTTGTGGAATGTCCCAGTTTTTGCTTTCCCAAATCTGGTCACCCTCTGTGAGATGCAGTTTATTAAAATAGCGGTGCTTGCTGTGTTGACCTTTACATAATTATCTCAGGTGATTTGATAAATGGCAACAACACGTACCTGCTAAATAAAAGAGAATGGGACACAGTAATAGAAATATGGTTAGTATGTATGCTAGTGTGTGCAAATACCCCGTCATTAAGTCCACAGTGCTGCCATCTTTCAGCAAAAAATTAAACTGTAATACAGGAAGCGGAAGTGCATGAGATGGGGCTAAGAAGAAGGCTCAAATAGAAACTGTGAATTAAATGGCCACTCGCCAGCATAATCAACATAAGGATTTTGGAAGTTGTGAGGTATTCTATGGACACCAATGTCTAACACCTTAACCACCCCGTCATGCCGCCAGCGTAACAGACTAATCGCTGAAGTGTGAAACACCATCTTCCTCATTGGAGTGTTCTCATTTCTGTCAAACAGAGGCTCCTACCCACTAGCATGGCACACGTGTAACTGTCTACTGAGACACCACACCCATCAGTTCTGTATGGGAGTGTTACCTGTAGAACTGTCAGGGGTGAGGAATTCCTATAGCCCGACACCCAGGCATATTGTTTGGGGTCAGGGACAACAAGTTTTCATGTTCATTTTGTCACTGGGACAAGTGACCCATTCCCCTGCTGCTCAAACCCTTTGGCTGCCAGATTACAGTACCACATTATGGATCAAGGAAGAACATTGTGTGCTGTTAAGGTAATATTTGTGTCCATATGTCAATGTTGTTCAAACATGTATTTATTATTCATCGATAGCCTTTATTATTAGGATGAGCGCGCAAAGGAAATTTTATAAGTTCAGACTGAACTACTGAAAGTGGTTCCAGGAAAAAAATGTGTACGCACTTTTGCAAAGTTTAACAACATGAGGCTACGTATAATGCTTCCAGGATGCTCTCTGATTAGATGCAAGTATATGGAAAAGCTTGAAAGCAAGGTTAATGATTCTTTGCTTTCAAAATAAGATTTTCATAAAAAAGATCAACTAGAAACAAAACGTTTTGATAAACTACTCTGAAATTGTAGGTACCATTTCTTTGAAGCATTATTTGGTAAAATGTGTTGCTGCATGATAGTATTTCCCCAAAAACATTCATAATCGCAAATCAATGTAACACGTTTCAACAAAATTATGGGAAACATGGCAATACACAAGCATTTGCAAAGCCAATAGGTAGGACATTGATGGTAAGTCTTTTGGTTTTGTCAATGTGTGTCTTGTTTTGACATGGTTTTTGTAAAATTGTATTATTGTGGGAGCTGCTGGGCCCTCATCACTATAACATTGGCAAAATTAAAAATCATTTTAGTCTAAAAAAAACACACATTACCACAGTAGTTACTGGCATTGAACAAAACTACTTTGCATGCTGATATGCTCCTTGTGAAAATGCAGAATGCTGTCACTCACAATGAAACCAGCCAGGGGACAGAGAGTGAGAGTGAGTGAGTCAGAGAGAGAGAGTGAGAGAGAGAAAGAAAGAGAGAGAGAATTATAATAAAGGCAACAAGTCTTGGTTAATGCCAGACCTGAATAGGTCCCCAATTCTTAAAGAAAGTCACAAAAGTGCAGCCATAGTTTAAGTCCTTGTATTGGTGCAGATTTACGGCCTTCATGAATTCACAAGAATTTACAGGAGTAGGTTAGGAATTCGTGCTCCTAGAAAATATTTGTGAACTGCACTTTAGCAAAAGTACAAGCATGTGTAGATTTGCTTATGCGAAAATCTGTTGAGCAGTAACAAGTTCACTTTCCCACCAACCACTTTTTTCCCCAAATCTGGAAGATTTACATCTGCCCTTGTCAGGAGTACATTTCCAGACTTTTTTGTATGACAAAATATTAGAAGCGAGCTGATGAAAACCCATAAAACATGCTAGTAGTTTTGTACAGACTGAAAAGGCCATTCAAACCATGGAGCACTATTGCTTACCGCTACCTCCAGCACCAGTATGCAGAAAGGCGGCAAATTAAGTGAATCACTAGTATTCAAACCCTACTATGGTATGAGCTCTAGCATAGTCAGAGAGCTTATTATCAGAGCTCTTATGTAAGGACATTTCTTCCATAATTTTCGATCTCACTACTTGGCACCAAAGGGACAAGTGGATTTTGTTACAGGAAAAGTAGATTTACGAAGCAACCTGTCCCATGGACAAGTAGATATTTTATTAAATACCACACCCCTGAGAAACTAGAAGTTTGGAGGGTTTAGAGATCGTGGTGCATTATGAGACCACGAGGAGCTTGAAGCACAATGCCAGAAAGTATGATGAGATTGAAGTACATAGTAGGAGCTATTTTTAGGCAAATAAACATAAAATAAGTGTGGATCTTTGGGCACATGGATGGTGCACTAGGCAGTGTAAGGTAACTTCTGAAATCGGAGGGAGTGGAGGCGTCTTAGGACAAATAGTCAGGATCTTGGGCATACTGATAAATAAGACGAGAAGCTTGGGGAGCCCACACATACAGTCAGTGAAACATGGCACACATGGTGTATGATGTTTATGGCATGCAGAGCGAGTGCAAGGAATCTATAGAGAGTGACAGGATGAGTATCTTAGGCAATGTGAAGACTTGTTTCACTTGCAGAGACAGTCAGAGGAGCTTGAATCACTTTGGCAGATACTTTTAGGAGTTTTGCTCACATTCACAGAGTATATGAGAAGCTTGGGATAACACTGAGGGGAGATCTGGACTGGGTGGAAAGACATACTGTATTGGGACCTTGGGGAACATAGACACATTCCGAGGGACTTGGGACACATGCACAACCATTGTGGAATAAAGCTTTCATCATCCTAAATGTATATACAGTCAAGGACCCCAATGCCCAAGCGTGTAGCAGTGTCTTGCCAACTCAGAGTGGGGTATTTAAACACATTCTGCTACTTATTGTACCTGTACCCTTTTGTGATGTACAACACAGCAACAGCATCACTAGTTGTTAGCAGCGCATATAAAAAGTAAACAACAGCAACAATTGCCACAACTCTACACCACTTTTCGTGACCCAACTTCCCTATCAGGGAACACTTAAAGAGATGATTCTGGTCACACAACCACTAGATACACAAGAAACTACTCCTCTATTAGGGCACTCAAGGGCAGATGCGTCCGTCAACTACCCAGCCCAAAATAAATCTGCAGGCCAATTGACAAGGGTGCAAAACGAGTAGATACTTAAACAACCTGGCACTGCCCATCGGACTGGACTTCCAAACCCACAACATTTGACACATTCACACAACAAAAAAATCCTTATCCTACCAACCACACATCTGCATAATCCTACTCAGTCTCCGGCCTTTGACGGAAACCTGAGGATTGCTTTAAAAATCTTCCAAGAACTAAAGCATGTGCTGCGATACCATAGTAATGGCCGACAGTGCACTGCGTACCTACCAAACAGCAGTAACAATACAACTCATGAGGCTGTGACACTCTCCATATATTTCAAAAATTGACCAGAGGGATTGCTTTGTGATGATCTGGAGAGAGGTAATTTTGTGCCTGCAATCGCCTTCATGCAAAGGTGTGGAATATTACTTGGTAACACTAAAATATTCAAAAAAGAGTGTATTACGTCGGTCTCAGCTGTTTTTGTTAACCATCCTCATGACATGTCAAATTACTTACAAAATTCTGGAATACAAAAATATTTCTGTATCATATAAAATATACATTCAAATCCACCTCTTTCATTTAAAAGCTGTGCGATGCATTTCTATACACATACAGCCGCCATTTCATACTTTCAAACTTAGGTGCACCTATCCTATAATTGTTTATCTTCCTACAGAACATGATATGTGCTGATATTCGAGATTGTTAATCATTAGTGGTCACTTGTTCAGTTATCCCTACACCTACATCACAGCACCTTCTAAATATGTAGATGCAACGTTTAGGCTACAAATTTACGATTAACTTAAAAAACACTGACTGAGTGCATACTCCAAATGAAATGCTGTCAGTGAAGTAACACAAATGTACATGAGAAACCCAGCGCATGATCATATGTGTAAGAAGTGGGCAGGTAATAACAGATTCAAGACAACCGGTAGCGTTAAATGAGACAACCCGTCAACCTAGCTCAGACCCTGGCCGAAAGGATAGAGGTGGTGTCTCCAGTCCGTTGGGCCAAGGAGAAATTTAATATTTCAGTGATTGTATAAAGCAATTTACGCCAAAAATATCATTTGAACTTAAGAAGGTCTGGTGAGATGGAGCCAGTATGTATTTCATGGCTAGGAAGGGTTATGTTACTCAAATGGATGCTGTACCCTGCTTACTATAGTTGTTTCAGGATTTACCAGTAGCAATACCCGGTTGGAATATCTACCTCTTAAAATCCATGTATGATGCTTTTATATGAGAAGGTAAGAATAAGAGGGTCTAGAGAAAGGTGCTGAGAGCACACAGGCAATAAGGGAGCAGGGTCTCCCCAATACGCTAGCCAAGCGGTCCAAATAAGAGAATTGTTCGAACAGATACTGAGGGAAAGTGAGAAGCTCGTGATGCGTATGGAAGCTGCACTGATGGGTAGGTGATGGGTAGGTGGCTATTGGATTTAATCTGGCTTTCCAAAAATTGTAAACCAGAAGAAGCATATAACTAACTTGTCACATGCCCAACTCTAGAGGCTTGGAATGTGGCTACAAAGACCCACAAGTGACCACATTTCCTTCACCCTACTATTCAATAACCCAGAGTTTACACCAGCTGTTGAAAAAGATCTGTTATGGAATTGGAACTAAGGGGAATCTTCATGAGGGATCTGTTCATTCTTTCTTGAAAGATATGGGTATAAAATCTACTTGGCCCTGTATGAGCGGATGGAAGAAAATTGTTGGGCACAAACGTTGACACACCTTGTTGGTAGGGGGTATGGAAGGACATCCCAAAGTTGGTATGAAGCGTAAAGAATACACAGAGAGTGTACAAACTACTGTTCGACTGGTACCAAAGTCAAACAAGTTGAAACATATGTACACTAGTATGAATAGTATGTTTTGGAGAGTGCATGCGATGCAGTTTAACAAATTGCATATCTGGCGGTGGGGTCTAGTGATACAGATATGGTGGAAAGAGGTGCAGAGCCACAGAAGGTTGACTTTGGGTTACCCAAGTCCACATGATCCACCCATAGTGACTTTGGATTTGAAACTGACCACACAGGCATGACAAGGGATGAATGGATGTTGATGATGTAAATAACACTAGAGGATAAACAGCTGATAACAATTTATTGGAATCCAACACTCTCCCTCGAGTCTGATCAGGGAGATTATAGTTAGTGATGTCCATGCAGCTGTTAACATGGAACCAGCAGTGCAAGGGTATGAAGTATAAAAATATATGATGGTCGCTGATGAACTATTTGAAAGGTGGGTCCCATATACTGTCTTGCCTATGATTCTGCGGTCATTCTATTTGCTGTGGCTGTTATAATAAATAGTACAGCAAGGGACTCTCTGCTTACATTTCTATATCTTCGGAACAGCCTTTACACGCCAACACTTACTCAATGCCATTGTGGATTTTCGCTTTGAGGATCTCTACTCAGATGGATAGAGAGGCTTCCTACTGTAATTGACACTGTGGCCAGTCAAGCGCATTGTATATCTTTGTATCACCAAGAATGTTGTTTTGTATTCTGTCAAAATTCAATTTAATGTCTTTAAAAAGATGATAGTGTGTCAGCTCCACCTGGTAGGAGAGCTGCAGGCCAAAGATCTGATCTGCTTTGTGACATTTGTATACATGTAGAAATGACCCCTACTAGACGCAGGGATTTAGTCATGCCTCACATACATGTTACTAAGAAACTGTGATGATATAGAGCCTTCTGGAACTTTGCAACTGATCTTTCTGGGCTCTGTGCCTAGGATTAAATCCACTGACTGACTCCTCGGTTAAGAAAGATTTGAGTCACAGCAGCAAAAACTGGAAAACCCTGCTTCTTCCTATCCAGACCCAGTATGGTATGGTTGATGGTCTTGAAGGTGATCGTAGATCTGCGGGCGGAATATGAGATGATCACAGAATAAAAGTAAGCAGTTGAGGCTACCACTGGCGCAAGGAGGTACAAGCCAGGTTTTTCCAGGTGTACCTTGATGGACAAGCGATCACAACTGTAAAGAGCAGGTCATATGATCAAAAGTTTAAGGAGGGTTTAAGTCAGTTGATTATAGCTGAAGAAGGAACTTCTTTTGTAAGGAAGAGGGTGGTAGGTGATTACAGAAATTACGATGATTCAATGAAGTGATAAGTGGTGTAGGATGTAGTTAGGCCATCAAGTGTTTGAACGAGGAGAGCGCTCTATGTATAGTCAGTCATTTGAAGTTTGCCCACCATACGATTCATGTTAGACGGTACTTGAGATGCCCAAGACGATTGGTACTGAGCTTATTCGGATGCTGCAGAGCATCCCCTATGTCTGCGGCGTAAGGTAAGATTGAGTGAACTAATAGCAAAACGTACTGACATCTCAAAGATGTCCGGAAGATTAGAAAGAGAACCTTGGAGTCTGTGCAGTTCATAAGAGAACAAAACACACAATCAGTCCAGTGAGATATATCTGCACCAACACAAATCAGAGATGCACACACGAATCCACAGAGACAAACACCAACAGAAACATTCACAAGTAACGATATGCAACCCAGCTCCTCTACAGCTAAACAGAAGCAAAGGCCAACTACAGACTCGCTACAGCACAAACACCCACAGAAAGATGAACAATAACAAACAGTCTGGAAGCAAGCATGAAACCCACGACTTTATCTCCAGCACAAGTTCAGCTGCCAACTGATAGATGAAAAATGGCTTACCCCGATTGCAAAACCATGTTAGCAGTCCTAATGGCAGATAATTACTCTATCATGATAGAACACAGACGGAAGCAGAGAAAAAGCGTCTTCAAGCCATATCTTCATCTCAGCAAATGCTCACATAAAGATCACTGTTTTTCGTTGCTAGTACTCACAGGCTGTTCTGCTTCTTTGAATGAGGCTGATGAACGCGGTATTGAATTTCCATAGCACCAAACCGTCATAGGCACCACTGTTTCTTTGGAAAGCAAACTGCTTCTCATAAGGCACACTCGAAGGGGAACATAGCATTAGGCCTCAGCATAGGGTCTGGGCTGCAGATCCTTCCCTGGGCTACAGGCCAATCGCAAAGGGCTGGGTAAGGGCAAGGGTTGTCCAAATGGACCCTCTGTCTCCTATCCTCCACACCCCATAGTCTGGTCAACAGCAAAGGGCCTGGGGATTGCTGGAGATCGTAGGTACCACTCGGAAAGAAAATCAAAATAGATTCCTAGGCTGCCACAGTCATGCACAGAACATAAACTCCATGCTCATCCCTCTGCACATACAGATGGCAATCATATCTGTGCCATGCGTGTCCACAAGGATGGAGCACAGAACCCAGATACAGGGGACTGATAGACCACTTCAAAACAGGAGAAGCTAGTAGGTAACTCCACCTAGTAGGTGACAGGTAATGGCCGGTTTTGCCACAGTGATGCTAAGTTTGCCCATATTATGCTTGCGTCTTAATTTTTGGTACACAGCACGACATACACCAAGACAAATGATGACCTGCACAAACACATACCAGATATATTACACATATCAGATATATTACACATATCAGATATATTACACATATCAGATATATTACTCACCCACATAGACGCAGACCATCGGTGACGCAAATGCAAATCAATTTAAAGACTACCTACCTACCTACACAAAGAGACACACACGCCAAAACCTCTACATACTCACACTACTGTAGTCACTTTGAGACATACTGATACAAGATCACACATTAGTAACTGCATAATTCACACTATTAACCACTCACCTACATATGCTTACTACCACAGTCCCGCTTACCTACAAACTTTCAGAGATTTGCACAAAGACCCAATGCTCTACTGATGTGCAGTAACACTGCTAAAAGTTCCTCAACTTACCCTGAAAAAATAGACGCTCAGGCCTCCCCAAAAAGTAAGTTAAAAACGTTTCTATTTCAGCAACCTTAACCTTGCCTCTGTTAATAACTGTGGTCTAATATGCTTTACACTAATACAACCAATCACATAGCGTCCTGAGATACTTTTGGTGTTGAAAGGGAGATTTAGTGTATCACCCATAGGAGATACACCCAACACAGACACAACCACAACAATATATACCTAAAAACCTACAACCATGCCTCAATGCCTGTAAATAGATACACCCACCAGAGACTCATCAGCATACAGGCAACCCCACCCGCTTGCAAACACAGCTGCATACCTTCACACAGACACACATGTCCTACAAACCTACACTGTTGCACAAAATACACCCCCTCATATACATGAACATAAATACATCCACATATATACCCCAGCACAAGCACGCCACAGACACAATCTGCACAGTCAAACCTATATACCACAGGCAGAAACACCCTTGCACTCTTTATGAACAGATATAAACCACTGCATCCAAGCACATGAACAGCTCTAAAGGCATAGCCACACACACCTTAACAATGCCAAGTTCCCACACATACAAGTAGAACGGTAGCAGGCAGACAAATCAGGATTTCACAAGCCAGTCTCCAAGAAGAGTGGATTGGAAGGAGGAACCACAGAGATGTGACTGTAGTTTTATAACTCTATATGACCTTAGAGAGTGCCAGCTGGAGTATGCTGATGGTGCTGTGGCAAGGTTGTATGCATGACCAGGTGATGCACAGGTGGTGGCATCGAAAAGTTGATATTTGGAACCTTGAAGGTGTTGAGCTGCAGAGGAGTAGACACAAGGACCCGCTCCTACACACTTTTGGCGCATAGTGCGTTTGCTACTGCGGGTGACACTGTACGCATTGTCCGAGTTGTAAGTAGCAAAGGACTGCTGATGTTTGTTCAGGTTTAAGGGAGCACGCTCCCAAAAGCAGTATTGCCATAGGCATTCTGCTTGGTCTTGAGAGAGTGCAATGCACTGGCTGTTTAGGTCTGACATTACTCCAGACCTTTTGATTTTACTACCATTGTATATGTATTATATACTAACCCACAGGTAGTACTTGAAATGGAAAAAGAGAAGTGCAGGTACTCTGTTCCAGAGTATCTGCTCGTTTCTGAGAAGTGGCGGGCATCTCCAATTAAAAGTATTACGCTTCTCTTGAGAAGTACAGGTACTCTCCCTCTCAAAATAAAAAGTGCCAGTACTTCGTACAGGACAGTACCAGCCCATTTAATGCACCGCCCACAGGGGTTTTCAGTCCGCCCTCTTTACCCACTACAGTGTACTGCATGGGGCCTTGGCTAACTTCATTGTGAGTGAAGGCGTGCTACTCTTTAACAAAGAGCATATCAACGCACAAAGTAGTTCTCTTCACTGTACTGGACTAATATGTGTGTTTTTTAAGACCACAAATATTTTTGCTTTAACTATTTTTTTTCATATTGGCGAGGTCACTTGCCTAAAAAATAGTTGAACATAAACAAAAGAAGCATTTACTAAGCCAAAAGGCTGACAAGACAGACAACACCAACCCTATTGTATTTCCCAATGCTTGTTTTTCTAGCAGTGCTTGTCCAAATGCTAAATCAAAAGGCCTGCACCAGTTGAGTGCCTTGTAAGGATATTTTCAAAACGTAATGAAGGATATTGACTGCGACATTTACATGTAAAAAGGTATATGGCTTCTTAGAGGTCATCAGTGTCCGGAAGGGTCATCTTCTGATAGGCATAGAATGTGTGGTGAGTGGGGGGGCGTGGTTTGGACGCTGGAGGACATGGCGGCTTGAGCCCTTCTCTCCTCTCGTGGTGCAGAGTTTTGGAATATTCCGGCGATCTTCTGCAACTTCCAACCGCTTCTGGCAATGACATGAAGCAGCGGAATACATGGGGAACACATCGCTGATAGCTTGAGTGTTCGGGAGTGACGTTGAGCCCTATTTCAAGGACCGCATGCTGTGGCCGCACTGAAGCCTGCGCGGGGCCCTACCCGCCTACCTGGTTCACCGGTTACCCGACCCTGCCTTCCCCGAGCGGCCTGCTTAGCTGCGGGGATTTTTCGTCCCTTTATGCTGTGCCGGTCCGGTACAGGCTCCTGGAGGCCTGCAGACTGAAATCAAGCAACGAGGACGGGGACGAGCTGACTCGCAATAACCCCAGGTACCACGCGCGTCTATCACGCAAAATGGCGGCCACCCGAAAATGCATCGGCCCACTGCTACTAAGCCTGCATGATACGCTTGCATAGCGATCTAGAGTTAGCGGATGGCCCTCCTTATGCTCACGGTCCCTGCTGCAGCCTTGCATCGCTCAATTGCCACCTTTTGTGCCTCACCAATGATCATCTATGCCTTAGTCTCAGTATGTGCCCAGCCTTTCACGAACTTGACTCTTCACGATGCAAGCCCTTCTCTGCCATAAATGTATTGTGACCTGCTTGCCTGGTACCCACGTGATGAGCTGCTGCTCGGCCTTTTTCAACAACGAAAGTGAGCTCAGCACCATTGTCCAGCCTTGCCTGACCATAAGATGGCCGACGTTTGTGACACTCCTTGCAAGTAGTGTCTGCTGTTTGATCTGAGGTTGGCTGCCTTTGTTCTTTTCTTTTGGGATGAGCACAGTGTTAACGGCTTTTGGTGATCTTCGGCCTCGATTCACCCTCTGTTGCCTACGGTCCTCGATCAGCCTCCAAGTGTCTGGGTACTAGCTACTGAATATTAGCTACAGGCCACACGACTGTTACCTACGACCCTCGACCAACTTAGAAGTGTCTGGGTACTAGATACTATATATTAACTGCAGGTCATATCAGGACCTAGCGCTGGCAATATACCGCTGGTCGTATTCGTTTTGCTGTATCAGTGCCACGGACCACAGGCTAATTGTACCCATCAACACAGACCTCACGCACCCAAGGTGTATCACCACATCGTGACGAGTCTTTCCTCTCTTCCCAGTCAGGATTAAAGGCCAACATGGGGGACAAGGAGACAACAAAAAACCTCAAACGCTTAAAGGCTGAACCACCGATCCCGGTATCGCCCATCAAAGGCAAGAAGGAAGTCAGCTAAGCCATGGACATCATACTAAGTAGATTGGAAGAAGTAAGAGACCTAGCGAAATCTACAAAGGAAGAAGTTGTGGCCATTAGACAAGATATCAGAGACACAAACTCTAGACTCACCGAAACCGAATCAAGAATTAGCCGTCTCGAAGACATAGAAACCAAGACCTGTGATGCTCTCAAACGCCTCACTATCACCTCAGAACAGACAACGAGGAGACTCGCCGAATTGGAAGATAGGAATCGGAGAGGAAACCTTAGAATATTTGGTATTCCGGAAGGTTCAGAGGAGGACCACGGATCATGTGTCGCCTTTTGGCAAACATGGTTTGCGCAAGCAACCAATCTCACCTTCACCTAACCTCTGGAATTTGACAGGGCGTGCAGAGTTCCAGGCAGAATAACAAAAAAACAAAAAGGCCCAAGACCCATCATCTGCAAGCCCCTACGATTTCAACATGTGGAGCAAATACTGTCCTTTGTCCGTAAGAATAACCATGTACTGTGGAAAGCAAACAAGATATATATTTCACAGGACTTCTGTAAAGAAACTGTTGACGTGAGGAAGGCCTTCCTCGCGATGCGTCCGCAGCTAAGATCATTGGGTCACCAATTCGGGTTTGTGGGTCCAACTAAGTTCCGGGTGACCATACAAGGAGTATCCCACATTTTCTCAGATCCACAAAAACTCAAAAGACTCCTACACGGGTCAGAGGAATCATCCATGGACACAACGTCGAATGAAGCAGCCGGGGCATCTGCCTCTGGATATAAATGGGTATCCTTTACTGGTGTTGCCGATCTCTTACGCTGTGTGATATTCCCCACGGTTTTAATGTATGCTACTTGCTGCCATTGATAGCTTATGTTTATGCCTAACGTACCTACCACATTGCTTTCGCTTATCTAGTTACTCTGATATGGTATACGGTTGGTAGCTATCTTATTGCTGCTTGCTTGCAGTCATCGAGCATTTGTTATTACGTTATACACGTTATACACGTTTTCAAAGACTCAATATGTATGCTATACATGGAATGTTGGTGCGTAGCCTGCACCCTGTGCTCACCATATATGAAAATTATTGGTCACATCACTAGCCTATCCACCGACAGGTATTATCTTACTATCTGTTAATCAACTGGGCTAAAGGGTTACAATGAGATTGGAGGTATGCTGCCGCTAATTCTTATTCACTGATAATAGTTGTTGCCAAATGGTAGTTGCTGTTATTCCTAGAAGTTCAAAAATTGATTTAGTTCCCAATATTTGAAATGTTGCGTCGGTTGCCACGGAGGTAATGGCGCTGTTGTTGTTTTCTCCTAGTCACCATGCCCTACATCTATGTTTGGGGAGGGGTGGGTGGGTTGGGGTCGGGGTGGGGGGAGCGGGAGGGGGAAGGGGTGTGGTAAGGGTTTGTCTTTTTTCTTCTTTTTGATTTTTGCCATTATTTTCACGATTATTTTTGTTTTTATTCATGCATGTGCACATGAATCCTTCAGGTGTTGCATACCGTCGCCAGAGCCCACACATTACCAATACTTTGGTGATACTGTTGATTTTCCTGCAATCAGTACTATCCCCATGACAACTGTTGTCCAGTTGAGGCAGCTCAGATTGATGCTTAACACGTTCCCACGTTGTTTACACATAGGTTCTCCAATACAACACTATGACATTTGTCCAGACGCATGGCTTCCTCTCTGATTACTGATCTTGCTCTATGCTCTCATGCCATTGTTCACAATTGATACACCCGTGGGGGTAATGGCCGTAGGCACCTTGAAAATTCTGTCCCTCAATTTGAAAGGTCTTAATCAACCCGTCAAGCGCCAGAAAATCCTAGAGTACTTACGCAGGCAGAAATGTGATATTGTTTTACTACAAGAGACCAAACGGACAAGACCTAGCACACATGCTCTTTCATTGCCCCCCGCTAGGAAGCTTTTGGAACAGAATTTTTGACTGTATAGAACATATTCTAAGGATTAAACCTACAAGAGAGTTTGTATATGTTTTATTGGGCGCTATTGAACCAAATCTGGCCAACGACAATGACCGTCATCTGTTGGACTTACTTCTTACTCTGGCCTGTAAATGGAAGAACGCTGCTGAAGTATCCTTTAAAATGTGGCAAGAATGGGTTTCTTGCATCAGGGGAGCGGATAACCAAGTTTACACTCCTCCCCTTGGCGTGTCTCCAATAAGAAGCTTTGGAAATCTCTTGATGCCTCTTCCTTTTCCTTTGACCCCCCGTAGGTCTGTCTGGAATGACTGGCTCTCTGGTGATATATGGAGATGCCTAAGCCTACTGGCACTTATTAACACCTTTAACGCCACTAACTACTGGTTGAATGTGTGGCTCTGCTTTAGGACGATCTTGCTTTCTGTATGCCACTTCTCACTAATGTAACATCTGAGGTTTGAGCGCCGCTTCGGCGTACAATATGCAATATTCCCGTATTCCGTATTCTGTATTTTATATTTCGTTTTTTGTATTTTGTATTTTGTATTTGTATTTGTATTTTGTATTGTGTATTTCTGCATTCTGAGATTGGCAGTCATCATTTTGTAATATGTATTTTGTAATTTATCTAGTTTGTATCATATTCATGCATGTGCTCCCTTTGCAATTGATGTATGTATACATTCATGTCATTCTCTGATTTCACGAATGCCATTCCTTTTGGATTTTCTTTATTTTTGTTTTCCTAATAAAAATGATTTGAATTCAAACAAAAGAATGTGTCGTGAGTGGCAGCTGATGGAGCAAGAGAGGGCATCAGCGGTGGCAGTCATGGTATCGCCCCTTTGGTGATTTCACCATATTTATTGTATGTTGGCTCCTTCTTCCTCCCCCTCTCTCCCACGAACTCTTGCAACATGATGTTTTTACTTTACTTTGCTATGCTCTTGTAACTGATGTAACTTCTAAAGCAATAATCCTAAATGTAAAGCGCTCTGATACCCACTGGGGTCTGGTTCGCGCTATATAAAACATTAACCAAATAAACAAACAAACAAATAAACATGTTGTTGGATGGAAATTAGAGAGAGTACATGTAGATGTCGCCCTACTATCTGCAACCCTATACTACTGCACAGACCATAGGGCCGCAGACACAGTGACACCATACTCTATGCCTACAGACATATCCTCGAGACCACATTGCCACAGTCGTGCAACCACACATTTACGCAAGATGTAAACACACGGGCAAAAAGACAGACACTTGTGCACATTTTCGTCTAAGCAAAAGTTGTGCTGCCACTCTCCCTAGGGCCCACTTCACTCTTGCCCAGGAATGCGCATCACAAACCTCCGGTGTAGATAAAAGGGAAAAGGAAGACTGACAGCTGACGAGCACCATCACCCACCCTCGCCTCCAACAGACAACAAGGGGAGAAAGTAGCAAAAACAGGAAAATCCCAAACTGATGTCTAGGAAACCGAGAAAGACAACATCTTTTTATTTTGTGTTTTTTTCTCGGTAATTATACTAAAGATGAAAAAGTCATAATAAACATCTCGCAGTCCCACCTGCTAACTGTAATTATAATAGACTCAACAATAAATGGTAAAGCAGCACAGAGCAGCATCTTGGCAGTTCTCTGGGGTATGTGGATTAGCTCGAAAAGCCTGAATGATTAAAATACACTAATTAAAATTTTGCGTTCCTTGGTAACTCGTCTGCCTGGGCCCCTGGTGTTGGCAAAATGGGAATTAACGTGACAAAAGCAGCACAGAGGGCTTTTGTTTTAAATATTTTTAAAAGGGGGATAGAGGACGGGCAGGATGGCGAAGCTTGGGACGGGGTCCGCCCCGTGCAGGGCGTGTTTGGGGGGCAGTGTTGACAAATATATCCCAAGTGGCTGTGGGCGGCGGCGTGATATGGCGGAACGGCTCCAGCTGGGGAACTTCGAGGGCCGCCCCTCCGGCCGGGTGCATTCCTCCATGCACGTTTTATGCACTTTTTAAAGAAAACACGACTTCTGATACACAAGAGCTTCTACCTCACTGCAGCTACACAAAAGAAATTCAACACTTTTGGGTTGCCCTTAGCAACCTAATTGCATCAGTCCATTGCACACAGGAGCCAAACTAACTGAATTTTCATGAAAAGGCAGCAGTAATTTACGGCATCACAAAATTAGTTGCCGTGGCGACGGGTTAATTACATCTCAAATTAACAATGCAAGTGTGGTGAAATTAAATATAAATCATATTTTCTGCATATATTATAGGGGTTGATTAGACCGGGGCTCAGGAGAGGGAAAGGTTGGGCCGCTACGGGCCTACCCTGGATTCTGACTCAACACGAGTGTCTGAGTGACACTGGTGGAGTCTGGGGGGACTGACAGACGGGGGGAGGGGGGCTCGGAGGGGAGGGAGGCTTCACTTCTCTTCCTGCACCAGCAGCATGCTACCTGCCCTTCTGGAAGAAGCGCTGAGGAAGGGTTCGGAAGTGGGCGACTTGAGGAGTTCACAGCCTTCTAAAGAAGACACTGCTGATGCCAAGACGCCCAAGACCGTCGCAAGGACAGTAAGTTCCACAAACACCTTCTACCTTTCACAACTGATGAATAGTAATGTTATGGCAAAGGGGACGTTCAGTGAAAGAGATGCAACGCCCTCCAGAAAGCCAAGGACAGTTAAGATTGCCATTCAGCTCCATATTGCGGGATTGCCTTTTTCCAGAACTAGGATTCTCTGTTCTAGATCATTTTAATCATGTGTATCAGTCCAAATGGTTGAATGGAAGCAACAATTCACTGCGACTTCCAGAACCGGTTATGACGTCAAAGCAAAACCCTGGAATGGGAGCATGGTGTTCTGATGACATGGAGCGAGGCAGCAAACCTAGGGTCAGCTATACAAAGACCCACACATACACATTAATATATGCTTTCATCTGAGTAAAGGCCACAGGAGTGTCACTAGCCCTTCCATTAGCCCATGGGGTGCAAACAAAAAATATGGTGCAGCATAGTCTTACAATGTAACAGATACCTGTGCAGCTCACTGTCAAAGGGCCTACCTGCCTTTTATGCATGAACATAGCATTCAGCCTGTGCTGGTTCTGAGTCATCTTTCGCATCCTGGACAGCATGAATCTGGACCGGAAGAGTAAAAAAGGGCAGGGGTCATCATCAATAAATTCTTCCATGTATTGTCTTTGATACTTCTTGAACCAGGACAAATTTTGCATTATCACTGCCCGGTGTTCATCAAGGTCTCATTGGAACTTTACCATTTGGATCTTTCCTCCAGGCTGATAGTCTTGCACGAGTATACTATCTCCCTTCTGAATGTCTGAAATACATGCAACTCTCCAAGCTCTCACCTTTTCACTGTTTTTTTTAGAGATTTAAAGCAAGTAGATAATAGGCATGATGGGTAAGAATCTTGCACAATTTGGGTCGACTCACAAGAGCGTCAACTCAAATGGCTGTTTTCATCTTGGTGAAGGTGAGGGCTCTAGACCACTACTTTCTAAGAAATGGGAATCAAGCTAAATCCAGACTAGTTAATTACCAGCTATTCAGCATTTCAAGTGACTTTCTTAAGAGCTAGAATTCATCTGCCTTCACTTTATACCTGTGAGAAGGTGCAGCGCCTTCTTAAAGGTCCCCCTTCTTTAACGAATAAACATAAAATCAATGATAGTTTCAGACCATATCCGAGAAAGGATCCAAAGTCCTTACACCGCATGTCAATGAGCAAAATTAGGCACAGGACAAAGTCTCAGGCGTTAAAGGCATCTTCTTCTTCTTCAAAATTATCTGGCTTCCTTCTGGTGTAGAGCAAACCTCATTCCCTCTTCAAAGGCTGTGCCTCAGTGTCTGGTATGAACTGTGCTTTACCCCTTTATGAAAGTCTGAAGTTGCAACCTCCAGGATCACCAAAAGTACTCACTAGAACTTCTTCCAATGCCTTGATACTTTGACTCTGGCAGGAGTAAAATAGAACTTTGATTTCCCATTTCAAATACTGTCATCTTATCTCCAACCCCATCCCAGATGTATGGCACCGAGTTTGCTCGCTTGCAAATGCTTTGCCTCATCTTCAGGAGTGTAACGGAGCTCCTTCTGTCTTATTCTCCCTTCTTCCCGATACTAAATCCCTCATTGTTTGTGGGTTTATCCCTTCTCTCCAATGCCGTGACCCCTTCACCCCTGTAGGGAAGTACCTGTAAAATGTTCTCTTTCCACTCAGTTATTACCTCCGGTAAAGGACAGTGTATTGTTTCTTTTCCATACACTGGGGTAGAAGAGGTGGAACAGAGCTCCATGTTTTTTCCTAACTCTGACTTCTCAATAGGAGTGAATAGAGCAAGCCTCTCATTTGTTCAATCTCTCATTGCGCGAATGGTGCCTCTCCCTTCTTTCGACACTGTGATCCCCGCCAGGCGTGCTAAAGACCTCTTCCCCCTCTCAATCTCTGTACCATTTCTCATATGTGAAATACTGCCCTAATACCCACCCCATGGCAATGAAACCTCTCTAATTTTGTAAATGTTGCAATCTGAATTGAGAGCGGGGCAGCATATTTTCCCTCTCTTGATGATGCCTTCTCAAGCATTTCACGGTTACTTCAGTGCTTCTCCACTCCCGCATCCCTGCCTGCCAAGTATGGAGTAGGATCCTAAAACACTTTTATAAAAGAAGAATTATTTGTTCATCGATTGGCATTGGCCTATTTGCTGACAGTGTTCAATCTCAAGACTACAAAATACCTGCCACCAACTGTGTTAGGAAACAGGGCCACATTTCATGACTTTATCCTTAAAAGGCACAGCAGTGACCACATGTGAATATAAAGAGAATACCAAGCTACAAAGCCACTTGTGCACGTCTGCAAAATATGTTCATGCATAACATGCTATACTATGTGTATTTGTATAGCGCACAACTCACCCGGGAAGGTATCCTAGTGCTGAAGCAGGATGGAATCCTGGCAAAATGTATGGGCTTTATCAGCATCATTGTTGAAGTTAGTAAGAAGAGTATGTTAAATGTCAGATTAAAGTAAAATGAATCCATTAAAAACAGAACATTATTCTGGGATACTTGTCATCATTAGGAATTTGTAGGCCCTTCCAGAATCACAATTCAAAATAAATAGCACAGATAAAGAAAGGGACGCCATTCTGCACATCTTTGCAAAAAGAAAAAAAGGTTCCTAAATCTAATGGTTAAAGATAATTCACCCTAGAATTTCTAATAGTTTGATAAACACTATAAATGCAATGGAAAGAGCTTATCTAAAGTTTTATTTTTAGTTTATTAAAATGTGATTTGGAGGTTCATGCAGCCTTCATTTGTCCACCAATATAAGATATTATCAATATGTAATTGAGGTAGGGTACTCACTCAGAGACACATAAAGTGAGAAACCAATCAAAGAGCCAAGTGTAAGTTTCATTTTAAATCTATTTTAATATCCATTTTTAATTTTAAAGTTCAAGAGAGGAAATAATAAACCGAGCTTATCTGCAAGAATAGCCAATATTTTACGTAAGATTTTAAACCAGACTTCTGCTTTATCTAAGCACTGTAAACAAGGTGTTACTATTTCCCGGTATAATGTAGTTTATCTACTGACTTCGAAAGGATGGAAGTTTGGGTTGACTTTGCAGGGAACTAAACATGCTGATGAACACCTATGGAGACAAGAATTGAACTCACAGAGTCATGTGGCTGATGCCTAGCTAATAAAGATCTTCTGAACAGGTATCACTAAGGCTCTAGACCCAGTCTTGGACCAGAGAAGTTGGTGATAGATTTTGTGGGCAACATGCTGCCCACAGTGGGCAATACAAATAAAGTTTCTTTGTTGTTATCTATTTGTGCCACATTTCACGCTATCACCATAGCATTTTATCAGCATGAGCCTGATTACTGAAGTTGTATAGCGTTCCAATGGAAGCAGATTTGGAAGACATTTATTAAATAGAGTAGGTAAAACACGTTAAACTGCAGGGTGCACCGAAATCTGGGTACTGAACACCTAAAACTAAACAATCAGTTTAAACATACCCACTCCAAGCTCCATGGGCAATATATTGCACGTGCAGCTTCCAAGAAAGAAAATAATTTAGGAGTATATCTAGATTTCTACAACTACATGACTATTATCAGTCTATAAGGAACATAGAATATTACTTGCTGAAAACCTCTTCATACTTTGCTAGACAAAATGAAGCCACATGCTGCAATTGTTATGCTTTTGCCCACTTCAGCCCATAGCACAAACAAATAAGATCATCTCTGAATACAAATCTAGTTGATAAGGCAGTTTGATATGTTAACTTTCTAAACTATTCACTCTAGATGATATGAGTAATAAATGGAAAGGGTGCAATTTTGTAATAGTATTATTTGAATTAATCGGAGCTATGATGCATATCTATAATATACAATTAGGAATTAAAATAGTACTTGAAATAAGGAAATCAATGTGAACATTTGATTTAGTTATTGTATAATTTCACTGAATAAAAGAAAAAGTTATTAAGAAATTAGTGAGTTATCGTTTAAGAGTGGGTAAATGAAAACTAATACCAAAATAAAAATACTGCACTTACTTAAAAGTTACAAACCTATTTTGTTGGGTCAACAATACTATTTGCATGTTGTGTGGACTGCTTAGATAAAGAATGGATGGTAAAACATAGAAGGATAGATGCGAGGAGGGATGTAAAACAAGGGGTTCTGCTTTCCACA
The DNA here is from genome assembly GCF_964263255.1 of Lissotriton vulgaris. Lineage (NCBI taxonomy): Eukaryota > Metazoa > Chordata > Amphibia > Caudata > Salamandridae > Lissotriton > Lissotriton vulgaris. Next base: position 264,513,383 of record NC_141693.1, on the reverse strand, counting down.
AAGGCCAAATTTAGAAACCGTAATTCCTGGGGAAGTGGGTGCGAGTAGCCTTAAATATGTATCTTAGCAACAAGGTCATCATCCCAGTGTTTTTGGCTGAAGTTCCCAACTGAAGATGGTGTCATATTTTTTTTTCCTGTGATGTAATTTCCTGCCCAGTCCATATATAAGGAAGCTTTGATCAGAATTGGTCAGACAAGGAGGTGTCACATTTTCCATTTGTTCCATTATTTTTCTGGGCATTCATCACTGTCTTTGATGCATTTTGTCTCATTTTTGCTTCCTTTCTGAGGAAATATTCTTTATTTTATAAGAAGGTATGCTGGGATATTTCTCATCCCAGATCAGGTTGCCTTTGGTACCTTGCTTGTCAACTCCTATATCATCTTCAAATTAGAAATGTCAATACTGGGGAAGAGGGGAACAGCACAGACCACTGACACCAGGTTTGTGGGAAAAAGGCAGCTCTATTGAAAAAGGTGGACATCACAAAACTACAAACTCACTATACAAAGTTACAAACCTATTTTCCTTTACCCCATCCCTAAGGTATCTCTCCCCTTCATAACAACTTAATACATCAATACTTTATCTGATCAATGGCTGTTTGAATGTAATTGATACCAAAGGGGATGATGGATCGAGCGTTTGAGCAAATCAAACACTCACCCCCAGTCAACTGATGTGGGTTTAATCCATCACCATTCTTTAGCTCACTCCACCACCCCAGTTCAGACATGGCCATATGCAAATCAGTCTGACCCTGTGCCTCATGGGAACAGTCCAGCCCAAACTGCCAAGCCATGTCTTCCCTGGACCGGAAACAAGCATCCTGGGACCGGTTTCGGATTCATAATCCTCATCAGACAGGCTATCTTGAATCCAGTGGTAGAGTGAGCAAGGGACCCATGTCTGGGCATACCCTGCCAACTTAGGGCAAACACAGTGATACCAAAGGGGATGATGGAGCGTTTGAGCAAATCAAACACTCACCCCCAGTCAAGTGATCTGGGTTTAATCCATCACCATTCTTTAGCTCACTCCACCACCCCAGTTCAGACATGGCCATATGCAAATCATTCTGACCCTGTGCCTCATGGGAACAGCCCAGCTCGAACTGCCAAGCCATGTCTTCCCTGGACCGGAAACAAGCAAAATGACGATGGATTAAACCTAGATCTGTGAATGGGGGTGAATGTTTTGCCATTGTGCAACATTCCGTCCATCAATTGTTGTTTTTGCATTTGTCACCCCGAGTGGGACGGGTATGCTCAGACGTGATTCCCGTGCTCTCCATGCCACTGGAATCAAGCTATCCTGGCTGATGACGTCTGATAGCCAGAAACCGGTCGTAGGATGCTTGATACCGGTCCAGGGAAGACATGGCTTGGCAGTTCGGGCTGGACTGTTCCCATGAGGCACAGGGTCAAGACTGATTTGCATATGGCCATGTCTGAACTGGGGTGGTGTGGTGAGCAAAATACCGATGGATTAAACCCATTTCAGTGACTGGGGGTGAATGTTTTGCCATTGTGCAACATTAGGTCCATCAATTGTTGTTTTTGCATTTGTCACCCCGAGTGAGAAGGGTATGTTCAGACGTGAGTCCCGTGCTCTCTATGCCACTGGAATCAAGCTATCCTGGCTGATGACGGCGGATAGCCAAAAACTGGTCCTAGGATGCTTGATTCCGGTCCAGGGAAGATGGCTTGGCAGTTCAGGCTGGACTGTTCCCATGAGGCACAGGGTCAAGACTGATTTGCATATGGCCATGTCTGAACTGGGGTGGTGTGGTGAGCAAAATAACGATGGATTAAACCTAGATCTGTGACTGGGGGTGAATGTTTTGCCATTGTGCAACATTTCGTCCAACAATTGTTGTTTTTGCATTTGTCACCCCGAGTGGGACGGGTATGCTCAGACGTGATTCCCGTGCTCTCCATGCCACTGGAATCAAGCTATGCTGGCTGATGACCGCTGATAGCCAGAAACCGGTCCTAGGATGCTTGATTCCGGTCCAGGGAAGACATGGCTTGGCAGTTCGGGCTGGACTGTTCCCATGAGCACATGGTCAAGACTGATTTGCATATGGCCATGTCTGAACTGGGGTGGTGTGGTGAGCAAAATAACGATGGATTAAACCCAGATCTGTGACTGGGGGTGAATGTTTTGCTATTGTGCAACATTCCGTCCATCAATTGTTGTTTTTGCATTGGTCATCCCGAGTGGGACGGGTATGCTCAGACGTGAGTCCCATGCTCTCCATGCCACTGGAATCAAGCTATCCTGGCTGATGACGGCTGATAGCCAGAAACCGGTCCTAGGAGGCTTGATTCCGGTCCAGGGAAGACATGGCATGGCAGTTCGGGCTGGACTGTTTCCATGAGGCACAGGGTCAAGACTGATTTGCATATGGCCATGTCTGGACTAGGGTGGTGTGGTGAGCAAAATAACGATGGATTAAACCCAGATCTGTGACTGGGGGTGAATATTTTGCCATTGTGCAACATTCCGTCCATCAATAGTTGTTTTTTAATGTAATTGAGACCTCTAAAATCCCTTCCCTTTTTCCTACATCTGTTAACCTGATAGCCCACTAAATTTCCTATCTAAACTTAAACTTCCTGCCTCAACCTGCTGTGAACTTGCCTACCCATTCCCCTTATAGACTGAACTGCAGCTAACAACAAAAACAATAAACTTCAGTAAACTGTAGAAACTTCTCTGCCAACCATCACCCAGAAAAAGGTGGGGGGCTGATCCCCCACAGCTCCTTCCTGCCTTTTTCTGCCCCCCCCCCATGTCTCCGTTAATGTATACTACAGGACTAACTGACATTAAGTACCTTTTTCTAGGACCAGCTTAATCTATAACAAGTAAAGCTCCATGCCCATGTATGATAAATGGATTCCATTCCTGTGGCAAAAACTCCTGATCGTCGTAACGGAGGTCCAAATGCTCTAACCTACCTATCTCGAAGTCCCTACAGAAAAAAAACACATCTCCTTATTCAGTTTCCTTCTCACGTTATCTATTGACACTGGTTTTTCCGCCCCTCTCCAAACTCTCACAGGTATGAACTCTGTCCAGATCACATGGTAGCCGGCTCACAAGCTAAGTATCTCCCTTAGATCTGCCTTCATGCATTTGATCATTGCCAACCCTTTCTGCACCACCAAGTAGTTTTCACCTAGATGAATCAACAGGATGTCTGGGCATTGCCCCTACCACAAATTTGTTCAGACAAGTAAGGAGCTCCCCCTACCTCATTCCTCCTTTACCATATCACTTAATATCATACATGGACACATCGAAACCTAAATTCATCCCCTGCCCTGTAGACTTCACTTGCCGTTCCACTCATTTCACAAAGGAGTGGCTTACTTTCATATTTCTTCAAACCTGCCGCATGAGGGCCAGGGAGGTTGACAACCCACACCACAACTTAGCAAGACCCTTTCCACCCCCTGACATATCGCTTAAAGCAATTCGATGACCACCTGCCTACATCAATGATGCCTTCTGGCGCCCTGCCTACCTACTTCTGTACCCAGGAGGGGGCTGGGTTGTTCCTGGTTTAGAAAATACAGGTCAAAGGAGAGTGGATCTGTGTAGGGGGTTAAAGGGTAACCCGCCTATGGGTATCCATTTTGTTGGATATATTGGCCTCACACACCCTTGCAGGTGTCATGCTTCATCATGGGCAATGCTCCTCGTTGGGTGGGCGGTGCAATACCCAACGGGCAACACCTCAAAGAGGGGCTCTTTAACGGAGATCTTTTAATCCAACTGCCCTTAGGGTGAAGTGCGGGTGAGGGGCCAGAAGTGATTGTAGACGGTATGTGAACTTAAAATAGCGCAGGGGTACCAGAAGGAACTTTATTCGGGTGGTCCCATGTGCTAACTAAAATCAACAATTAGCCTAGGAGACTTGGAAAGTAATGTTTTCCGTGCTCAAGACTGTTCTAATAGGTGAGAATTGTGGTCGACATGTTTCTCGCAAGGGTTAATTAACCCGCGATTCTTCAGGACCTATACAGAACAATACTCATTGTCTACAGTATGGCTGATCTTTCTAAATATCAGTGCTTATGTGTATATATGAGAATTAAAGTACCTGCATCTACATTGTTCCATGCCTAGAGGTCACAAGTTAAATGTAGCAGCAGTGTCTGGCGGGATGAACATCGGTGAGTCAAGCCTCTAAAGCTAAGGTTGATGCTCCCGTGTCCTGCTTTGGACGCCTACCCCTCTCCGCCAGTACCGGATGACCTCTAGGCATGGAACAATGTAGATGCAGGTACTTTAATTCTCATATATACACATAAGCACTGATACTTAGAAAGATCAGCCATACTGTAGACAATGAGTATTGTTCTGTATAGGTCCTGAAGAATCGCGGGTTAATTAACCCTTGCGAGAAACATGTCGACCACAATTCTCACCTATTAGAACAGTCTTGAGCACGGAAAACATTACTTTCCAAGTCTCCTAGGCTAATTGTTGTTTTTAGTTAGCACATGGGACCACCCGAATAAAGTTCCTTCTGGTACCCCTGCGCTATTTTAAGTTCACATACCGTCTACAATCACTTCTGGCCCCTCACTCGCACTTCACCCTAAGGGCAGTTGGATTAAAAGATCTCCGTTAAAGAGCCCCTCTTTGAGGTGTTGCCCGTTGGGTATTGCACCGCCCACCCAACGAGGAGCATTGCCCATGATGAAGCATGACACCTGCAAGGGTGTGTGAGGCCAATATATCCAACAAAATGGATACCCATAGGCGGGTTACCCTTTAACCCCCTACACAGATCCACTCTCCTTTGACCTGTATTTTCTAAACCAGGAACAACCCAGCCCCCTCCTTGGTACCAGTTATCTGAGGGCCCATTGCTGCGGTCTGGACCTTCCACTCTCCCCTTGAGTGGTAATTCGGCCCTCTGGATCCACAAAGATCCCTCTTCCCCCATTGTTGTACACATACCTACTTCTGTAGCCATGCCTGTAAGGAAAGAATGAATACCATAGCCGTGTGGATATACTCCGACCAAGCTGAGCAGCTTGCACATTACTGACAGCAGTTGGAAGAGAATTACTGGTCTACCATCTATGTGTTGAACAATCCTTCCATTCCTCTGTACTGTCTGCTGTTGGATGGCTGCCCCTCAACGCACGGGGCATAAGCGTGCTACTGGATACTCCCTAAGGAATATGCTCTGCCCTTGCCCTTCCGGTCTGTCTTGGACTTGTATAACCATATTTGCAGGCCCTCGTGCTGTCTACAGACTTTCTCCGTTGTGACCCCTCTACACCCTTTACCTCCCAGTAATTCCAACACTCCAAAGGCCCCAAAGATCATCCATGACATCAGTGTTGAAAATAATGTCAACTCACCATCTGATGCACATACTGCTGAAAGGGTTGCCATCATCTTTCCGAAAATATCAAACATAAGTGGCCTCCTCTTCAGCTCTGGACACCCTTCCTCCCTAGCCCATCCTCCCAAAATCTGTTTACCTAGCTCTGATGGAGCGCAACCCCAAAGGAGTTTACCCATGAATGTTATTATTATTATTATTATTATTATTATTATTAGGAAGCTTATAAAGCGCAATGATTACTCCAACCGGAGTGTCCCCACGCTAGGACAAAATGGATCTGAAAATAGATGGTTATAACCGCTAATTTACTCGCAATAGTCACTCTCAACTGTCCTTTCTCTATGAGGGTCACCATCAATTGAACTACGTCCTCTGTTCTAAACTTTCTTGTCTCACCGTGCTCCCCGGGCTAAAAATTCAGACCAAGCCTGAGCATAAGCTCTCTGTGTCAATGGCACTATGGAACTGGTTACCAGCTGAAACATTCTCTCTCCCCTACAGACCAAAGATCCAGCGGCATCCTAGTCCGTACTTGGTCTGCTTCCGTGGCCAGCCCATGTAATCTCTCCCACTTCGAACGAGACAAATAATCCTCTATGTCATTGTCCACACCAGGCAAGTGTCGAGCCATAAGTATTATATTCCCCACCCTGAAAAGTACCTGCTTGTGATACAGCTGATCCCCGAAGAGCTCGAGTGCCACCATCTGAGGGAAACAATTCCAGGAACGCAATGCTGTGGCCCCCTCATTGCCAATGTAGCGGCCATTCTTCTGCACACCAATGACCCTGCCAAAAGAGGTAAAAACCTGAACCCCCTTCTGCATCAGAAAAGATCTAAGCCTCGCATTCTACATATTCCAATGCTGCTGTTGGGATCCAGTTAAAGGAGTGTAGGAATGACCTCCAACTCTGTAAGTCCTCTTTAACACCTGCTGACATTCTGATTTGGTGATGGGGTAGTGTTAAACCTGACAGTGACATACCCAACTATTGACAGCATGTTTTCCCTGCACGCACCACTCGGCAAGCAAAATTCAATGGTCCCAACAGCACCTGTACCTCTTTAACTATGACTTTTGCTTTGCCTAACATTCCATCCAAGAGGTGTTGCAGTTTCTGAATCTTCTACTCCGGCAATCTGGCCTCCAATGCCTCTAAGTCAATCTCAAAACCCAAAAAAGACAAGACCGTGCTGGAACCTATTATCTTTTCAGGTGCTAAGGCTGCACCTAGATCAACCATGGGCTCTTTGAAACTGTCCAGCGCAGTCTGGCAGTCTGCGGAGCCAGGCCTACCTAAGAAGAAGAAATCATCTAAGTAGTGGGTTACCAAATCATTGCCATTGTACCATGTGAACATCCACTGAAGGAAGGAGCCGAAGCACTCAGAGAGAACATGAGATCGAGCAGCCCATTGGCAATGCTTAATCTACATACCAACTACCCTAAACTGTATGCCCAGCAGGTAAAGTCAGAAGGGTGCACCATCAGCAAACAGAAAGCTGACTTAATGTCGCTTTAGCCATAAGCGCCCCCTGTCCCACTCTGTCTACCAATGCTAAGACCAAGTCCATCGAGAAATATGTGACCAAGACTTGTTCCAACGCTATATACTCATTGACTGACTGGCCATCTGCCCAGGAGAGATAATGAATGAGATGGAACTGACTTTGTCCTTTTTTGGGTACTACTCCGATTGGTGACACAATTAAGTGTTCCACCGGCCACTCGTCAAATGGCCCGCCAGTCTTCCTTCTCGAATCTCATTTCTCAGCTCGTCTCTCACAATTAGTCTGTGCTCTGATGCCGACTTCAAACTGGCCACCCAACATCGCAGTTCTGGGCCCTCATATCTCAATCTAAAACTCCATTTAAAACATTCCAACAGCGGCTCAGCATCGCCAGGCTTATCGTAGAGAGCAAGTCAAAGTTCTAGCTTGTCCAATTTAATAGGCGTATGAGCCTTTCACTACAGGTCCCTGTCCCCCATCCCACCTTGTATGTGTTACCCTGCCCATTCTGCTGCCCCTGTGCTGGTGACCTCCTTTACACTCATGCTGGTGCCCATACCCACCTGCACCAGGTGCCTCAGCCCCCCAAAGCAATTGACCAGGGGATGCATGCCTGCACATTTGAAACATTTGTGGCTGATTTTTCAGAATTCCCTTGTGCTGACTTCCTTATTATAGTCCCACCAGGCTCCGAAATGGGTAGTTTGTCCCTTGGTTGATGCTCCCAACCCTCCCCTGGTTGGCGGCACTGAAAGGCCCGATATATGATTGGCAGCCCACTGGCAATAAAGAGTGTCTTGCCAAACTTGGCCAGGCCCACCGTATGCAGCCATTAATCAGTGTCTAGCACACCCAAGGGGGCTTCTGGCTCAACCGCCATGCTGGCCCACAATTCCTCATCATATTGAGCCTAAGTATACCCTCTGTTACTTAACTTGGCGTTCCTTATTACATCCAGGTATTTAAAGAGTGCTACGGACCTCTCCGGGTGCCATTCGCAATAAACACTCGCGTTTATGAGGAAAACTGCTGTTCAATTTTCAATGGACTCGCGGACTTCTAGTAAGCACTAGCTCCTCCTCTTTTGATCCCTCTTTAAGACCTAAACTCCCTATGGAGGACCTTCAACATTTTTTTTTTAATTTCTTTTTATTAATATATAACAAACAATGAAACAAAAGTAACAAATGCATTGGGGATACATCAACATTATTTCTGCAGTGCTCGGAGCAGAGGAAGTCTTGCGAACAGAATATGATACACAGAATGGTATAGAACTTAGAATCAAGGGGAGTCCTGAGTGTCCAAATCAGACCGCCCGGCTGGAGGAGCACAAATGTCGCCACAGTAAGCATTCCACGGCCCCCAAACTTTTATCCACTTTTCAGGGCAGCCCCTCGCAACATACACGGCATGCTCTCGGAACATACACCAGTCCAGATCATGGGCCCATTTGGTGTGCTGCGGCGATTGAGTTGCTCCCAAGAGCTGTGCTATATCGAGCTTCGCAAACATACAGGCCAGTGTAACCCATTGCTTTAAGTATTGATTAAGATCCGTGGGTTGCCAGATATTCAAAAGACATCTGCGTGCTTCCAATCGCACCTCACAGCCCAGGACCTCGTTCAGTGTATCATGAGTGGCGCGCCAATAACTCTGAACTCTATCGCAGTGCAACAGTATGTGCAAGAACGTCGCAACCTCTCCACAGCCTCTCTTGCATTTGCCATTCGTACTCCATCCCATCCTCACCAGACCCGGACCCGTAACATACGATCTATGTAAAATCTTTAATTGCACCAGACGCAACCTCATCTGTATCGCCACTACTTTAGGGGAGGACACAGCCTCAACCCAATCCTCATCGTCTATCTCCAAACCATCAGCAACCCACGCCACCCGAGAGACCCCAAAGGGTCTTCCATGTGATTAATCAATTTGCGATAAATCAATGAAATAGTTTTCACTGGTATATGCCCATCCAATACACGGTCTTCAAGAGGGGAGGCCTCGGGAGAGGCTTCCCCCGGTAACACATGGGAGAGGAGGGCATGTCTGACCTGTAGGTAACGAAACCGCTCATTGCTATGAAGGTGATGTCTCTGCTGAAGCGCCTCGAAGGACAGTATTTCCCCTTTCCCCCAGACATCCTTAATCTGACCAATACCAATCAACTCCCACTTGTCAAATCCTTTGGTGGTCCACAGATTGCCCAATTTGGCGGAGCTAAAGAGAGGGGTCGCGAGACTCAATCTCCCTTCCCATCCCAGACTCCTGTTAGCCGCATGCCAGACCTTCACCGCATGTGAGGTGGGACCCGCAAGCAAAAAACTGTCCCGGCCGATTATACAAGGCCCGAAGGAAATCTCCCCCGGGCGACTGACTACGATCCATGGAGTATCCAGGGTCTCCTGGCAAGCCATACACTATCTGATTAATAGCCGCCAACTGGGAGTCCCAATAATATTTCTTCAGATCGGGAAGCCCAATACCTCCATCATACCAGGCCAGGGTGAGTTTAGCATAAGCGATACGGGGTCTACCATCCCATAGAAGCAGCCTCTGAAGCGTCTCTATCTCCTTAAAGTATTTAGCGGGAACAGGGTCCATAGCGTTTTGGAGAGCATATAAGAACCGAGGAAGCGCAACATTTTAAACAATACCGCTCTGCCCAGAAGAGACAGAGGCAACGCCCTCCAGCGCTGAATATCAGTGCGTAGTCTAACCAGCGCCGGCAACAAGTTCTCTACGTATCTTGTCCTGGCGTCCAAGGCAATATAAAGTCCCAAATACACAAAGCCGGTGGTAGCAATTTGAAGGGGGCAGGTCTGTGGAATCACCAGCGGGTCTCCCGACAATACTAACAATACAGACTTTGCCCAATTAATAGCAAAGCCCGAGTACTCACCAAACACTCTGAGAATGTCGAGAAAGACAAGCAGCGAGGATCTAGGCGAAGTGAGATAGAGAAGCACATCATCAGCATAAAGCTAAATCTTATCGTCCCAATCCGGGGACCACCGCAGCCCACGTACAGACCTATCCCATCTGACCCAAGCCGCCAACGGCTCCAGCGCCAACGCAAAGAGAAGGGGCGACAGAGGACATCCCTGCCGCGTCCCTCTCTCCAATGCAAAATCACCGGATTGACAGTTGTTCACAACAACGCAAACCAAAGGGGCAGTGTACAGCAGACGCACCCATCCAATAAACTCAGGCCCGAAACCCAGCTTCTCCAACACCGCGAATAGGTACGACCATTCGACACGATCAAAGGCCATGGTGGCGTCCAGGGACACCAACACAGCGGGTTGCAACAAATCACGGGCCTTACCCAGCACTCTGTGTAAACGCTGAAGATTCAACGCAGTGTTGCGGCGTGGCATAAAGCCCGACTGGTCTGGGTGTACCAAGGTGGAGATCACCTTGACCAACCTGATCGCCAGTACTTTGGCCAAAATCTTGGGTTCCGCTTTGAGCAAAGAAATAGGTCTATAGGAAGAGGGGGAGGTTCGGGGCTTACCAGGCTTGTGGATAACGACGATATTCGCAACCCGCTGATCATAGGGGAGGCTACCAGACTCTTTACTCTCAATAAACATGGCTTTAATATGCGGCGCAATTTTGTAAGCATTCAATTTATAGAGCTCAATCGGAATACCATTGGGACCTGTCGCCTTCCCCGAGTTAATGCTCTTGATGGCACCCGCTATTTCGTCATCTGTAATAGTGGAATCCGTATACTTCCGATCTTCCTCAGACAAACTAGGCATATATGGTCAGTATATGCGTCCGAGGAAGCACAGACACTCTTATAGTGGCAGCCAAAGGAATCCGCGATCTTCTGAGGATCCGTGAGAGCCTCAGGACCGCCACTCTCAAGCTCCGGTACCAACCGAGAGGCGCGCTCTCCACGCTCCAGCCACGCTATGAGCTTGCCAGCCCTATCGCCATGCTCATAAATAAATAAATAAATAAATAAATAAAGGAGAAAGTTACAAGAGTATAGATTATACTAATATGAAGAATTCGAAACATGTTCTGCTAAATTTTCCAAAATTTTGAAAGATGTTTGGTGATAGGATCACCAGATGAGGGAATTAATGGAGCGAGGTGGCAATAACAAAATTTTGTATACCCCTCGTAAAATCAATGTTCCATAACGTTAACAATTTACTAATAGTGTGATGTGGTGAAATAATCAACCATAGTATAAGATGCATACACAAAACATACACGGGAATACTAATTTTGCCTGCATGAATCAATATAATTAACTAATATGTGTTGTAATTGTGATGTGAATTAATGCATAGCTTAAATATAAATATATGCAGTTTAAATGTGCTTATTGTATATGTTTTGTGTCAGAAAGTCATTGAATATGTGAGTATAAAATGCATTTATGTGGCTTAACTGCTAGGTAATAACTAATGGGGAAACATTAGTATGGTGGGAGGTAAACAGAAGGACTTTAGTTCTATATTTAACATAAATTTGTGTTTGTTTCTACGATAGTTCCAAAAGTGGCCTCTGAGGCCTACTAAGAAAATGGCCGTTCTGATGAACTGCGAGTGAATGATAAACTGCGCATGTGCATCCAAACCTGCAAGCGAGAGTGAGCTGCCTGTACTCGGATGGGAGGTTCAAGGTTGCCTTGCCCTGGAAGCCAGGATGGGTGCCAAAATATTGACAGACGAGTGTTCAAAATGTGGGAAAGCAACGCGACGTTGCGAGTTAAGGAAGTGACCATGCCAAAGACTGTCCTAAACAAAGCAATATTATAATTTTGCTAATTCACCGAGAATATGATGTTGTAATAGTAAGGAGATGCTCATCCACCCTAAATTGTCCAATCAGAACCCGAATTGGTGATGTTAGATACTTTTTAGATAGATTAAGTTAGGAAATTAGTGTATAAAAACCCCTGATTTTGCTTAGAGGCATCGCTCCTTTCGATTTCCTCTGGAGATGCTGCCGGACTGAAGATCGATTCTTGAATGTAAGGTCTCTTTAATGCTTGTTTGTTTTCTTTGCAGGACTGTTAGGATAAGATGAGGGTGTTAGTTAGGGATGTTAGGAGATAGTGAATTTGGAACTATCGTTCTTTGCTAAACATCCCAACTGAACTTCAAATAAATGTCTATTTCTGAGCTCTTAAATAAATGATCATTTTGAAATAAAGTTAAAGATTTTTACTGAATAAAGAATTAATAAATGCCTAAATGCCAGTCATGCTAAAAGTTTGCTATGAATAAAAATTAGATAAAATTAGATAAATGGAGAAATAAAAGCTGGTCTTGTATTTTCCTACGCCTGATTTTCATTCTAGCAGATCCATTGCCACAATGGTGGTGTGTCTGAATAAAAAGGTGTTTAATGAAACCATGGTAAATCATTTTAAACTATAGGTGTAAATAATAAAATAGTTAATTAAATCTAGACACCCCGCCAATGTTACGGTAGGACTCCTGGTTCTTTGGCAAAATCTCTGAAGTCTAGTTAAATGTTGCAGAGAAAGTGTGCAGTGTAATGGGCCCCACTGTTGAATGAATGTGTTTTCTGAGGAATCATGGAAATGGCAATGTTGATTTAGAATTTATTTATGGAGTCCCGCTGTAGCATTCCAACCCAACACAGGATGTGTTCCTTATCATGGGTGGGCGCAGATAGCTTCACTCCAAGGATCCACGTTGGCATAAAAAAGAAAAACATATGTTCCATCAGTTTGCTCCCAACTCATAGAAGGTAGACTTTAGAGAGAAGCATCTCTTTGGCTTTTAGCACTAAGGCCTTCATTGCAAGCGGAAGAATTTCATCTGGAGCACCAATGTCAGGTGAAATTGTACCACCTGCAATATCTCCCGCAGTGTCTCCATACCTGGAATAATCAAGTCTGCAAACTCTGGCCCGACCCGAAGTCTCTAGACCCTTTTCATGCTCCAGGGGCAAGGGCTACAGGCAGCAGTACGAGGTAAGCGGACATTACTAACCTAGACAGCTAAAGCTTACCCAGACACCTGAGCCCCCCCCACTCCCCTCGACCAGTCAGAACTTTAAGTCGACTGAAAAGGGGGTTCTCTAAAAGGGGAGTGGCCAAAAAAGCTAAACGAAGAAGCATTTCCAAGAGACGTGGCATATTTAACTACGGGCATTGTTTAAAACATGTAAATTAAAACTCTGTGCTTCACTCAGTGAGTCACCTGATCAGTAACAGAGTGCCTCTCAGTAACTTTTCTGTTATGTCATCCAAACAGATAACACAACAACATATGCCTAAAACATACAGGACCACATGCCTTTACCAATTCTTGTTAGCAGTATTAGATAAGTAATAACATTGATTTTTTTGTAAATAATTAAAATTTAAAATGTTTAAATTCTGGAAAATATGGCAATAAGAGTTACGGATACTAAGGGCCCGATGTAGGTGGCAAATACCGGTCGTAAGTGGCCGAATTCGGCCGTTTCCGACCGGTATTTGGCATCTTGAGATGTAGGGGGCCAGATTTTACAGATTCTGTAAATTTACCGAATCGGTAAATTTACAGAATCTGTAAAATACCGAATCGGTATTTCTACCGATTAGGTAATTCCCAGATGTAGGTGGGACTCTTCTGAGTCCCAAAGGCCCTACAAATTCGGCATTTTACCACCCAATCCAATTGGGTGTTAAAATACCGAATTCAGGTGTGCATGCACATGTCTGCATGCACACCTAGCCATGTGACAGACAGACATGCTCTTAGGGCATGTCTGTGTCACATGGCGCACATGCCTATTTTTGGGGTGCCAGAGGGTGTCAAAGTGACACCCCCTGCACCCTTGCAAAATTCGGTATTTACCGATTCTGTAATTACAGAATCGGTATTGCCCATTGATTCCTATGGGCTTTAAGGCCCATAGGAATCAATGGGCAATACCGATTCGGTATTTACAGATTCGGTAAATACCGAATCTTAACGATTCGGTATTTACAGAATCTGTAATACCTACATCTCCCCCCTTCATATTTACCGACTCTTAAATACCGAATCGGTAAAATTCGGTATTTAAGATTCTGTAAATATGAATTACCTACATCTGGCCCTAAGATCTTTAGAAGGGTTAGCGCTCTTCGTATTGTCTCAATCCTTCACGTTTTCCCCTGCACACCACTTCCTTCTACAGTTTCAAAGTCTGTTAGACACTTAAGCCCTTTTTTGCCCCACATCTTTATGAAATCCACCATCTGTAAATCTCATACGTGACCTCTTTCTTCTTTCACTCTCTCCTTGTGCACATACATCCCCTTCCTCCTCCACTGCACCATCCTCCCACACAACCCACTGACTCACAGGTAAGCACTTCACTTTTTTCCTTTGACATATCAATATTTCCTCTCTCACACACATTCCCACAGAAACACAATTACAACTGCCACATTTACTGAGAGGCCAAATACTGGGTGTGCATGTATTATAAACGCCTTTATGACCCACTTGACCACGCCCTGTCAAACACCGACCCACAACCTGAACTCACTCCGATACCTGAAGGCGACTCAGTTCAAGCTGTGCCGTATTCAAGACTCATATGTTGCATGGAAGAAAGCTACAGAAACACATCTGGAGAAAAACAAACATTCTAATGGAGTGTAAGGTGCAGAAAAATATATGAAATGTAGCAATGCTACAACTGACATGGATTAATTTTGGGTTTTTACAGCCACTGTTAGATAAATCGAGTAGTGTTTTGTCTAAAAAATAAAGGACATGAATAAAGAGAGACCAACTTGGATCTGTTCAAAAAATCTTTTAATTACTGTCCGGTCTGATACCAGACAGGGCCCGTCCTACTTAAAGCTTTGCCTCCTGCCATCGGGCTGGCTCTTTCCTCCTGCTCTGAGTAGACAGAAAATGTCAGTGATTTTCTCCTACAAATTGGGTAAGGATCACAGGAAAAGGGCCCAGTGTCTCTGTGTCCCCGTGGGCGCTCCCCATTGCTGGGAGAAAAGTTTTAGAGACCGGCTTTTGGAAACCGTCTAAAATCAGGGTCCCCCACACCAAAAACTGGCAGACCTTACTGTGGGCTTATGAATCTGTTTACCACAGAACACCTCATTCAGTCAACAAAGAGTGGGAACATGCCATGTCGAATAGAACTATTATTTCTTCCGCATATCCCAAATGTTTTGCAAGTAATTTACCTGTCTTAGTCTCAAGGTCTCTCTTCTTTTGTTCCACAGTCACACTTTGTCCATATAAAGATGTCATTCTTGTTTCTAGGGTACAGAACATATCTGCTCGGCATCCAAGCAAAAGTGATCACACATTTCAGCCACCAGAGACTTCAGTAGGTCACCGGGGACTCTGGTAAAAACAAACCTCGGCCTGGGCTAAAGACACTCCTGCAGCACGAGAGCGTCTGCTTCTTGACCAGACAGCAGCTGCCTCTTGCGCCGGCCCAGCCCGTGCAGCACAAACATTCTGTACTTCAGCCTAACAGGAATGGCCATACTCCCAGATCTACCTCTTTACTCCCGGGGACGCGCTGGCGTAAGGTGGCTCTGCAGTGGGGGCAGGTGCAGTCCCACTGACGAGCAACACTGAAACATTCATGAGGTGTCCATTAAAATCCAGTGACATTCCAATGACGGGCTCTGCCCTTGTCTTTCTGTTTCATAGACCGAAAGGAATGGGGACAGCTGAGTACAACAGCTCAGGCTAAATCTTGAAACTCGAAGCTGGGGGGTGAGTAGTCCTTTCAAGCGACGTGGACAAATAATTGCGAATACAGGATTAGTGAGGCCCTACCTAAAGGTAAACACTCACTGCTGTTAAGGTTCAGTGAGGCTCTATCTTTACATTGGCAGTCACTGTTGTAAACAATCACTGTTGTAAAGGTTCAGTGAGGCCCTATCCATAGACCGACAACCACTGTTGTAAAGGTGCAGAGAGCCTCTATCTATAGACCGACAACCACTGTTGTAAAGGTGCAGAGAGCCTCTATCTATACACCGACAACCACTGTTGTAAAGGTGCAGAGAGCCTCTATCGATACACTGACAACCACTGTTGTAAAGGTTCAGAGAGCCTCTGTCTATACACCGACAACCACTGTTGTAAAGGTGCAGAGAGCTTCTATCGATACACTGACAACCACTGTTGTAAAGGTTCAGAGAGCCTCTATCTATACACCGACAACCACTGTTGTAAAGGTGCAGAGAGCCTCTATCTATACACCGACAACCACTGTTGTAAAGGTGCAGAGAGCCTCTATCTATACACCGACAACCACTGTTGTAAAGGTGCAGAGAGCCTCTATCTATACACCGACAACCACTGTTGTAAAGGTGCAGAGAGCCTCTATCTATAGACCGACAACCACTGTTGTAAAGGTGCAGAGAGCCTCTATCTATACACCGACAACCACTGTTGTAAAGGTGCAGAGAGCCTCTATCGATACACCGACAACCACTGTTGTAAAGGTTCAGAGAGCCTCTGTCTATACACCGACAACCACTGTTGTAAAGGTGCAGAGAGCTTCTATCGATACACTGACAACCACTGTTGTAAAGGTTCAGAGAGCCTCTGTCTATACACCGACAACCACTGTTGTAAAGGTGCAGAGAGCCTCTATCTATACACCGACAACCACTGTTGTAAAGGTGCAGAGAGCCTCTATCGATACACTGACAACCACTGTTGTAAAGGTTCAGAGAGCCTCTGTCTATACACCGACAACCACTGTTGTAAAGGTGCAGAGAGCCTCTATCGATACACTGACAACCACTGTTGTAAAGGTTCAGAGAGCCTCTATCTATACACCGACAACCACTGTTGTAAAGGTGCAGAGAGCATCTATCTATAGACCGACAATCACTGTTGTAAAGGTTCAGACAGCCTCTATCTATAGACTGACAATCACTGCTGTAAAGGTGCAGAGAGCCTCTATCTATACACCGACAACCACTGTTGTAAAGGTGCAGAGAGCCTCTATCTATTGACCGACAATCACTGTTGTAGACAACAAAGAATGCAAGAAAAAGAGATACATTCTTAAAAACAGTGGATGTTATCCACCATAACTCACACTACAAACTGCGGGTACTATACTACCACACCACACTGAGTACTCATTGTGCCACAAACTAAGGCACAACCCTCAACTGCACATACTAATTGGAGGACAGATCTACCTCAAAGAAGAGGAATAAGTCTCCACCCATACCAAAGCAGGGCAATTATAATCCCAACAGTCTAGAAACCAATATGGGTATCTTTAAACTGAAAGTAAATCCAGGGTATATTTAACCCAAAGCAAATCCAGGCTAACTATAACCCAAAGCACACTCAAAACATACTATGGGTGTCTTTAAACCCAATTAGAACATTGGAATGTTGGGAGCTCCATTGAAAACAATGGAGTGCTCTGGGCTTATAATGACTGGTATAAGCCTGGAGCTCCAACATTCCAATGTTTCTATGTTCACAGCTCTGGCTCTGAACAAAGGCTTCAGGGAGCCTGAGGGGATTCCAATCCCCTCACGCTTCCAAAAGGCTTTGTTTGTTTTGTTAGAACATTCAGTCCCTGAGTGACAGAATGTTCTAATAGCCTTAAAGCCCTTCGTAGATGGTCTATACCGCTATTAAAGTCCCTCTCCCTTGTTAAAGCCTTTAACGCTGGAGAGGGCCTTTAATAGCCAGTATAGCCCTCTACGGCAGGCTATAAGGCTATAGTCAAATCCAGGGTATCCTTAAACCCATGACACTCTGGCAACGTACAATGGGTATCCTTAAACCCATGACAATCTCGAGTATCCTTGAACCCGAGACATACTGGCCAAAACATGAAATTCAGAAAATCTAGCACAAATGCGCAGTCAAGACACTCTTGCAACATACTATGGGTATCCTTAAACTCACAACAATCCAGATATCCTTCAACCCAAGACATACTAGCCAAAACCTGGAATTCAATATAGGAGAAATGCGCACAGTCCTGAACACACTCAGGCGCAACAGGGAACACACCACCAGCCCACAACCTACACATCCTAGAGAGACAACACCACCACTCAAAGAACAAAAAAACAAACCACAAAGAAGCATCACATTAAGAAAGCTCCCCTTCAGCTGTTAACATCCAATGCGAAGACTTTATCTTGGTTAGCATCCCCAAAAGCCTTCAAAACTTGTGAATGTTGGATTGAAAACTTCACAGAGATGCCGATTGCAAGTGACAACTGAAAGCGTGCAGTCTCCAACAGGACAACATTATGGGGTCACGACGTGGTTGGCAAAACGTGTTATCATGTGGTTGGCAAGCGTGTGCTTGAGACTGCAGTAAACCAAAAAGATCCAAAACGCCAATCCCAAAATGGCGGCGCACAGTGCACGCTGCTCCGGGTGGCTCTAGGCACGTTGGTGCACGCTGCACCATAGAAGCAGCTAAGCACCACAGCACATCAGAATGGCCACGCACTGCTGCTCACGACCATCTGACAGGTGAGCACATTACCCAGCTCATGCAAAGTTTGAAATAGTAAGTGCAACAGTTAATTAAACGCCAACAACAATGCGAAAAAACATGGATTTATGACAAATTTATACAAAATGCCTCATCACACCTGTACAACGCCGGTTTTGAAGGTACTTTTCAGAAACTGCGTAAATCCAATGGGCCATACTAATCAGAGCCATAAGTTGCTGTTTTAATACTTGCCTCTGCATTTTACAACTCAGTCCAGGGTTGCCAGTTTTCCCAGCACACATTGCTGGTGCCAATTTCTAAGCACCAGGCGCCACCACCAACCAAGTCAGTAGCTTGTACCACAAGTGTAGTAAGGTCAGCAGGGAAATAACAAGTCCACAAATGTCGATTTAGACGTCCTGGGCAGGAAAAATTGTGCCAGTCATTGTCAAAATGATGATGCCAATTACCTTAGTCGCTAGTGTTACTGACCATGACGCTGCCAATTTTCTCCTCCAACTGTAGTTAACACCAGAATGCACACAAGACTTCAACTTACTCCAGCAAGAGAGAGTGTCCCACAGTAGCAGGAGCACTTTGTAAAATGGCAGCTGGAACTCATCACAGCAAAACAGGCAGAGATTATCCAAGGCAGGGTGACAGCAAGCTCCACAGAAATAACAGCAGTAACTGGCAGGCCCAGACTAGGACTGACCATTGACAGGTGGTGAGGAGTGTCAGGAACTTCTGTTAGTCAAGTTACTAATTTGGGGAAACACTCACCCAAGTTCAGGAGGTACTGGCCCGTCCACGAAGGGGCCGACCGGTCTTTTGGTCACTGGTGGGGCTTCAGAACTGTCAGCTTGCTTCTTATAAATGCGCTTCTTCTGTTTCTTAGGTACCAGTCCATTCAAGGTAGCTCATGTAGGTTCTTCAGATCGTCCCCAGTGTTAAATCGAAGAATGATGCGCAGGTATGTCTTGTAGGTGAAGGTAGTAGATTTATTCTTGAAGTTACATCACAGGTTCTAGGTTAAAGGAAGATGTTCTGGTCCATAAAAGTGCCCCACCAGGAGCAGCCTCCTCGCTGCTCAGCCCTTCCACACCAACTGATTCTCTCTTCCATACAAACCCACTGAACATTCTATATGACCTCATCATAGGTTGAGCAGCAAGGCAGAGACCACTGTAGGGAGAGTGCATTGGGTAATTAGTACATTACAACACACTCCTACCACCGACCGCTACGTGTAGTACGTTTTAGTGATTTTTTACTTACTTTCTGAAGCCTGCCGGTGATCCACTTACTTTCTATTATAGGGTACTTTTTTGTGAGGTTTTAATTAATGACCTTTGTGGAGCAGGTATGGGGTCTAAGGTAAGGTTGATGTCTTTAATAATGGTTTCCGAGTTGTCCAGCAAATATTTGCCATTTTGGTTCTTCAGAAAGAGGCCTCTGGAAGATTTCCAGACGTTCAATTTTTACAGAGAGGAAAGACCCCATTTTAGTAATCAAATTAGTTGTTGATTTTCATCGCCTTATGAGGTGTTTACTAACTTCTGATATACATGCTTAGTTACCCTTAATTGTAACACAATTCTGAGTGGAAGATCATCGCTCGCTTGTGATGGAAGAAATTCGAAGTTCTCCAGGTGCTCAAGGATTTAATCCATACTAAATACATAGTCAAGAGTACTTATTCCCTTTTATTACCAGTGTATGCTGGACAGACTTGAGACCATGATTATTAAGCAAGCTTCGGATCTGGTTAGTGGAGGAACTCAATATCGGATGGTCTGTCAAGGTTACTTCCAAGTGACATACATTGAAATCCCCACAGATTATAATTCCATAGTTAGCATGATCACAGAGCACAGTGCCTAACATTTCACATAAATGGGTCAACCTGCCTGCACGCTCTGATCCAAAGCTGTAGAGACTACTGAAAATGCCATAGAGCAGGGCGGGCAGAATTCTAACTTTCTCACCTTAACAATCCTTTCTAAAAAGACAAATGGCTGGCAAATTATGGCAAGCAACCTTTTCATGATCCCTCTTTGGGTTCTATGGGCCTTATTTATGAAGGTCTTGCGCGACTTTTACGTGACTTTTAAAATGGGAAAAAGACACGCACCGGTGGCGCAAGGCCTTCATAAATAAGGCCCTATATGTTTTCTATCTAGGGGATGGAGGTTTTTATATGCAAATGTACAAAGTCTAATATGGTTTTCATTACTCAAGGTCACCTCGGGTGGGTCAGAAGCAACTCTCCTCCTTTATTTTCACAAGTGTATGCCAGTCATGCATGGTCAAGGGAGCAATGAATCCATGGTTAAAAAAAATAGAGGTTGGTGCAAAGAGGGGTATGCTCACCAGACTGTGACACCACCATTCGAAACGTATCTGCAGCTGTTAATCTCTTGGTCAGCCCATTTCCATCACTGACATGGGGTGCAAATGTTTATTAGCATCTGGCTCTAATGAGTTTGAATCTTCAGCCGATAGTCTCTGGCTCTTGTTGAGTTGAACAGAGATCAAGATTCGGTCTCAGGCTATCCTCAGCAGGGCAGTACTGCTTGGTCTGGCTGCGGGCATTTTACATAGGACAAGGTTAGCAGAATTAGGCCACAGGCTCAGTTCTTACTAGGAGGCAGTGGGAAGCAAGCCACCTTCGCATTCTGGATGCACTTCCGCATCAAGGATCCTCACATCTTCAAGACCAGAAATGATCTAGGAGCTCAAGGGAAGCTTTAGTTCATATTCACAAGGTTGGACATTAGGTAGAAGCCCAATAGGCGTGATGACTGTGCATTCCACAGATATCTTGCCAATGAGACTTGGGGTGTTCCACCTAAATAGCGACTCATGATAATATCCGGGTTAAAATATTGTTGCTACAAAAACAACGTAAAGCAATATATTGAAGGTAAGCATATAATTTTCGAAACATTTTACTATTCTATGAACTTTTAAAATACTGTTGCCTTTCAGAAGCTGCACTATATCTGCGTTGTCCCAGCAGAAGCGGTCAGTAAGAGCTGTGTAAGTCTAGAAGTTCCACCTGAAACCTACAATGACTGAGGCCCAGGGGAATGATCAATGCCTGTAAGAACTTGTGGTTAGCCGCCTGTTCCCCGGGCCCCTCCAATGTGCCCCTAGCTGCCTTCAACTGACTGTGAGGTTTACTTTCCTTGCTCTCTCTCCTTGCCAGTAGAGTATCCAAGAGACAGCGGGGAGTGCCTGAGCTGCGCTGAATGTTGCAAAGCATGTTAAAATCGATTAAGGAGTTTGGCAGGTATCTGCTTCCGAAGACCCAACTTGTGTAAGAAGTCTTGCGTCTCAGGCACATATGTCCCTTGATGCTCTAGAAACCTGGCTACCTGTCACAAAGTTGACAATAAACTACAGGAAAACAGCATAGAGCGGGGCAGTATGCTCTCCAGCGCCATGCAGGGGTCATTTCCGCCCCACCACCGGTGTTGTAAAATTATGACAATGGCCAGCTATTTCCATGATAACATGTGCTATAATTTTTATCTCCAAAGCAGTGCAGAGATCCTTGAGTGCGAGCACTCGGGAGAAACTGTAGCCCCCCCTCCCCCACATGAGCCCCATGATTACACCTTCGTACAAAGTATCAACACTCTTCTGTGAATTGGATCTTTGGTCGCTTTTGGGTGGTAGCTTAAATTACACCTTGAAGATTAACTGCTAAAGCAGTGCAATGGCCTGGCCGGTTCAGGGAAGTAGGTACTGGTGTGTACGGGACCCACCAGCACAGCGCAATATTATTAGGAAGCCTCCAAACCTTTTTCCGCAGCCCCGCGACATTGCACCATGCTCTGAAGGAGAGCCGAGTGTGCACCTGTGCATTGAAGTTGGGACCACTGGCCGAGATTGTGAACTTGATGTGATCATGAGTACCATTGGCTCGGTGCTCCTATAACCTTGTATTTACAGCACCAGGACACCCTGAAAATGACTGAACATTATGCCAGCACCATACACCACAGGAGTTTGAGACTTAGCAAAGACACATAAAAGCAGATATCTAACCAAAGAATGACAAAGACAAGAGGGATCGGGGTACTGACCTTCACTTAGGCATTTGTATTTTATGCATGCAATTTAGCTGTGTGTGTAGATAAAACCACGTTGGCTTATTACAAGTAAAATCATTGGTGGAAATGTTCTCACTGAATGACATTTTGTGCTTTTTAAGGTCTGGGTTTCTATTCCAATCCACAAACTTTGGACGGCTACTTTGTCTAGCCAAACTCAGAGTCAAATTCAAAGGGGTGATATTCAGTTTGGGTCCAATAGCAGTTGGAACCCAAGATACGCCGTTGCCATGGGACTCCACAGACCCATTTCCTACAAGGACACGGTCGATCCAGCTGAATATATATCCCATCCTGACTTGTTCTGGTTTTAGGCTGAAAGTTTCTCCCTTTTAGTTTTCACCTGGTTGTCTATGCCCAGCTAACTTTACATCCATGCTCTTGTTCAATTTTGTGGTCGTAATATACTATACTGGCTCATGGGGAGGCTGCTTGTTTGGTTGGTGACAGTTTATTTTTGGTTGAAGTCTTTTTACAATAGCCCTATGGGTGCAATCCTTGTAACATCTCACAAATGGACTTTCCTACACACCCTCAAGATGTTGTATGTTTGGAATCCTACCTTAAATAATCTATACATGCAGTACTGTAAATTACTACTAGAGGTCCAGCGCTTTGCCATGGTTCACCCCACCCCCGCCCCGAAGATCCACTGCCAATATCCTGTGTGAGCTGTGTGATCAAGAAAGGAGTTGTGGAGAGCTCTGCGTCAGCCTGGAATGCACACTGTGCCAGATCAAAACAGGGAAAGAAGCCTGGAAAAATGACCCCTTTACTGAGAAGCCTGCGGTATACAATATAAAATAATTTTGATTCTTGAGAGTTGAACCCCTAGCAAAATACGAGAAATTAAAGAATAACTTGACTTTGCCAATACTTTGTCACAATGTACTGATGGAGCAAGGATTTGCATTTAAAACGACTTGCTTGGATTCAGCCCTCTCGTTATAACCTTAATGTATTAATCAACATGTTTGTTCTATTAATTTCGCATTTTACATAAACACGGGGTATCCAGATAAAGCTTGCAAATCTGTTTTACTAACGATAACTTGCTTGCATTAAAACGGCTGCTGCTACGCAGGATTTTCTATTGCGCATGTGTCTGTCATAATCACGTGACATGATGTATCTTTCGCTTGGGGGGAATTTCTCGCTTCTGCGCACTAGTATTAAAAAGGCTTTTTTTGTGTAACCGCATGCATGAAGCTTGCACTGCTGCTTTTGCTAAGCTGTTCGTACTGCTTAATCATAACGCAATAGTTAAAAATAAAGTAATGGGAATAGAGTAGAAATAAGTGGTATACAGTACAATCATTTATTCTGTGTTCTAAAATTGTTTCTTTTCCACTTTCATGTATCGTAATCTTTGGGCCTGGGATGATCTGTGACTCCATATTGGAAGACTGTACTGCGCAAGTGCTGAAATCCACCTGAGTCTACAAGCTATGACATTGAGCCTCTGCCAACACCAGAATGAACTGTGAAAATCGTGGGAATCTGACCCTTTACCTCTGTCAGAGGAAGCTCTAATGTACAAAAGTTATTACAATGTATTTACCAATAGAACATTAATTGTCGGGCGGAATAAAGATGTCATCTGAAAAATAAAATGATGAGCGGGAACATTAATTTAAATATGAGATGCAGAAAGTTTCTTTTGTTATGGTGTGATGACCTCTCTTCTTCTTTTGTCCAATCAAAATTGGGGATTCTTTCGGTGTACGTGGCCCGGGGCAAGCCCAAGAAGTGGTTTATGATCGGGGGCCTGGAACGAGTACAGGGGTGATATCTGTCTCCCTCCCGATACTGCCCCATTGGACATACGGCTTTCTCCCTAGCCTTTATTTCCAACCTACTCATCATTTCATTGCCATCCTGGTTTCCTTCCCTCCCAATATCGTCCACTTTGTACTGCTCAGTTGCACTCTGCGGGCATAAGGCCCTGCCTTCTCCTGCGTTGGGTATTGTCGCATTTATGTACTTATTCCTTGCCTTTTCACATTGGTTTTGATGTTTCTTTAGGTTCTTTAACTCATAGGTTTGTCGTTATTATAACATAAAACTAAACCTGATACAATTTTATAATATGTACTGTGTGCACTGATCATCCTTCTTCTAATAATGCTGCCTAGCCTCCGGATGTAAGGCTAAATAGCTGTGTGCCTTGATTTTTCAAAAAAGGTTTTCAAAAAAAAAAAAAAAATTGGGGATTCTTACACTTGCAAAATTGGTGGGTGGTACACTGACCTGGAAAACAGTACAACTAGAGTAGTCTTAGCTAGTTAATTTGTCCGACATGTCCGAATAGCTAACCTGTCACTGACCCAACGCACTCAATAGGTGATCGAGAACAGAGGGGCTGCGAAGCACTCTGTCAGAAGATTCGCTGACCCAATTGGGGTCTGGGAAGCTGAGGTGTTGGCGAAGCACTTTTTTGGTGAAATCGATAACCCAATTGGGGTTAATAATAATAATAATACTGATTCTTGTATAGCGCGAACAGCTACCTCGCGAGGAGGTGTCCCGGCGCTGAAAAGAAACCGCAGCAGCAGAGAGGAGTGCAGGGAGAGGTACTAGGCCTTCTGCGCAAAGAGCCAAGTCTTTAGGAGTTTCTTAAAGATGGCTTCTGACGAGGCAGATTGGATGGCAGAGGGGAGGGAGTTCCAAAGTTTCGCAGTGCCTACCGAGAAAGATCTACCTCCGAGTCTCGCCCTTCTCGCTCGTGGTACAGCCATGAGGATCTGCGAGTTCGGACGCAGGTGTCTCTCTTGATGGTAGCGGGGGAGTCGGAGTTTAAGATAATTGGGACAAGTCCCTTTTTGTGCTCTGTACGCTAGGGTGAGCGCTTTGAATTTTACTCTGCTCGCCACTGGGAGCCAGTGCAGCTCGTGAAGATGCGGAGAGATATGATGTTTAAAAGGCACGTGCTTTATCAATCTCGCAGCCGCATTCTGCACGCTCTGCAGGCGTTGTGTCAGATATTTCGGGAGGCCAAGATAGAGGCCGTTTGAATAATCCAGTCTGGATGTGACTGTAGCATGGACCACCGATTTACGACAGTCAGTTGGTAGAAGAGAGAGAAATTTTCGGAGGTTGCGGAGTTTGAAGTGGCAGCTAGAAGTGACTTGTTGTATGTGAGAGGAGAAGGAAAGCGTCTCGTCCCACCATACACCCAAATTTTTTGCCTTGGTGCCAGGGGTGGGAGCAGGACCCATTTCGGTGGGCCGCCAGAGGTCAGGGGAGGGTGGAGTACTTTTCCCAAAGAATAGTACCTCGGTTTTGCTAGCATTCAATTTTAGCTTGTTAGTGTTCATCCATCTGGCTACGTCACTAAGACAGCCTTTTATTTTGCTAAACGCTGCTTCTGACACCTCAACGTATGGGAAGACTAGTTGCGTATCATCCGCATCCGAAATCGCCTTGACCCCCCATTTGGCAATTAAGGTAAAAAGTGGGGCCAGATAAACATTAAAAAGTAGCGGGCTGAGGGCGGACCCTTGCGGGACGCCACACCACAGCCGTTTGGGTTCAGAGGAAAAAGCGCCCAGAGCTACTTTCTGAGAGCGGTTCGTAAGATAGGCGTGCAACCAGCTCAGTGCCTTGTCCTCTAAGCCAATATCCTTCAATCTGAGCAGCATTCTACCGTGATCCACAGTATCGAAGGCGGCAGATAGATCCAGGAGCACCAGCATGGCCGATGCTCCTGAATCCAGCGACCACCTGATTGACTCAGCCACCTCAATGAGGGCAGTTTCAGTGCTGAAGCCGGCCCTGAAACCAGACTGTGTTTCGTGTAGTATGCCTCTTTTTTCGATAAAACTATTGAGTTGGCGTTGGATAAGTTTTTCGAGCATTTTTCCCGGGGCTGCTAGTAGGGAGATGGGGCGGAGATTGCTCAGATCATCGGGGGCGCCATTGGGTTTTTTTTTCAATGGGAGAAGAGTGGCATGTTTCCAGCAGTCGGGGAACGTGCCAGTCTCGATGGACATGTTCCAGATGTGTAGGAGTGGCCCCACCGTAGCATCCGACATCATTTTCCACAGTTTGGGGGGGCAGGGATCATCAGGAGCACCTGATTTGCATTTGTGTAGTTCTTTCAATGCATCCTCGTGGGTGATTGGGAGGAACCGAGTTAAAGGAGGGGTAGGCATCTCAATGATATCATGGTCTGCCATAATTGTTGGCTCGGAGGGGGTGAAGGAGTCATAGACCTTCAGGATTTTGTTGTCGAAGAAATCCGAGATATCCTCACAAAGTTTGCTAGAGGGAATAATTTCTGTTTCGATGGCCTTGGGTTTGAAGAAGGACTGGACTATTTTAAAAATTTCTTTGCTTGGTTGTTCCGCTTGTTGAATAGAGGATACAAAGAACAGTTTTTTTGCTTTTTTTATGGAGTGATGGAGGCTGTGCAGGGCTTTTTTATAGCAGTTTTTTGCAGGTTCGGAGTAGCTTGCCCGCCACTGATATTCTAGTCTTTTGCATTTGCTTTTTTCAGCTATCAGTTCTGCAGAAAACCAGGGAGCAGACGGGGATTCTCTTCGTGAAGTGGCTATTTTGGGCGGAGCAATAGAGTCTACTGTGCTGCTAATCCAGTGATTCAGAAGTATTGCATCAGAGTTCACATCTGCTGATAGTAAAGGGGGGGCAGCTGCGAGCGCCGGACATAGGGTCTCGGTGGATAAGTTATCCCAGTTTCTTCGCACATACGTGCGTTTTCCTGTTGTTCGAGAGCAAGCAGGGAAAGAGATTAGGAAGGGGACAAGGAAATGATCTGTCCATAGAAGTGGCAGCGGGGGTTTAGTTGTGGTATCCGGAATGTTAGAGAAAATGAGGTCCAACATATGGCCTGCCTGGTGCGTGGTACCGGAGGTGATAAGGGCTAGATTTGCTGATTGAAGTGTGTTAATAAGTTGGGAAGCCAGAAGACAGTCAGATCTGTCTGCATGAACGTTAAAGTCACCGACTACTATATAGTGTTGGTGAGAGAGAGTGTTTTGGACTATGAAGTCCATAAGTTCATGGGTATGGGACGGAGAACAGTCCGGGGGTCGATATATTATCAGGCCAGCTAGGGATGTTTGAGGGTTGATTTGGAGGCAGAAGTGTAGCCCCTCTATGCCGGCGAGGGTGGTAGGAGTGGAAGAGGACAAGGTGTATTTATCTTTAAAGATAATAGCCACTCCGCCACCTCTTCTGTTCTTCTCTCTATTGGAGAGGCTTAAAGTGAAACCGAGCGGAACGGCTAGAGCAATGGAGGCAAGGTTTTCTTCGTTGAGCCACGTTTCGGTAAGAAATAGAGCGTCCCACTCGGAGTCAGCTAGCAGCAGATAGATATCATCTGCATGTTTAGGAAGGGATCTGCAGTTCAGAAGCCCAGCTTTAAAGGGGGAGGTGGGAGTGTTGGCTGAGCGATTGTTCAATGTTTTTGGGTAGGAGTTAGCTGAGACTGGAACGTCACACAGAGGCTTGTTGCACCGTGAGCAGGAGGGGGGGGAGGTCCGGGGTGGAAAGGTAGAGCCTGGGAGCCTGACAATGATTGGCAGGGTTAAGTGCTAGAAGTTCGCTTCTAGACCAGACTATCCTTCTTGTGTGGGACTGGTCACTGGCAGCGTGGCCGGCGCCAGGCGCGGTCCGGTCGCGGACGGGCGCAGACGGGCTTGCCTTAGGCGCGCCTTTGGCGCGCAATCGGCGCGCCCGCTGCGCTCGTCCGCTGCGCTTCCTGGGTAGACACATTTTTATAGAAGGAAGGGGGTGTGGCCAGATGGGGTGGGCGTGAGCGCAATGGATTCCCCTCAGCTGGCGTCAATGAGGGTGTGTTCCCCTCATCAGCGCTGAAATCCGCTGAGCAGGAGAAAGGCAGATTGTTTTAAAAGTACACGGTATTAGTCACACGTAAAGTTTAAAACAGTTAAAAGTCAAGACAAATTTTCTCCCGGCTTCCGCCTCAGGAGCATGCAATTTCTTAAAGACGCGCTAGTGCCTCAGCGCGGGGTTTAAATACTCTTGCAAGGGGGCGTGGCCAGATTGGGTGGGCGTGAGCGCAATGGATTCCCGTCAGCTGGCGTCAATGAGGGTGTGTTCCCCTCGTCAGCGCTGAAATCCGCTGAGCAGGAGAAAGGCAGATTGTTTTAAAAGTACACGGTATTAGTCACACGTAAAGTTTAAAACAGTTAAAAGTCAAGACAAAGTTTCTCCCGGCTTCCGCCTCAGGAGCATGCAATTTCTGACTGTTAGCTGTAGAGAGGGGGTAGCGCAGGCATTGCAACTGAACTGCGGGTGCCGGTCTTAACCTTTGGTGGTCCTGTCCTGATCCAAATCTGGTTTTCCCTGTCCTGATTCTGATCTGCACCTGCTGGCCTACTGGCAACTGCAACTTTTGGGGTTCTTTGTCCTTCAACTGACCCGTAGCCAGGGTTGGTCTTCACACCATTCTAGGTAAATATAAATCTGTGTGGGTTTGTCATCGTATTTTTGTTCCCTCTATTTACCCTCCCTAACATAAAGATTTGATTGCATATATATATATATGTTCCCTTTTCTTACCCGCCCTATGGTTAGAATCTTTAGCAAAAATAGTTTTAGCATGTTCCCTTTCTTACCCTCACTTTGAATAAATGCTCAAATCGTTTCTTATTAAATATGTTCCCTTTCTTACCTTCCCTTTGAAAATGACTAAAGTGTTTTGATTACTTAGCGTGTTCTGTTTTCTTACCCTTCCCAAAGTATAAATACTCAAAACATTTGGTTATATAGCATGTTCTTTTTTTTCTACCTTCCCTTATAGCTAAATGATCGAAATCAGTTTAATACGTCTTTTGCATAGTTACATTCTAGTTCTGATTTTTATTATTGAGAGTCTTGTGGCGTTTAATCTTTGGATCATGACCATTTAAGAAATTTAGATTAAGAGTTTAAAACTTTCCTGAGTCTGTGGTTATTATATGAGTGCAAATGTTATTTTTTCCCCTATCTATTTTCAATCTAACTCCCTGATCCAATAGGGTTACAGGTACCAGCGACAAGGATTGGTAAGTCAATGGTATAGGACTCAGTAAATAAAATAGACTGATGGTAGAGCGAAGGTTACCTGTTTAAGTTATCAAGTTATTGATTTATGGGCCCAGGTGAGTATGACAAAATTATAGTCGGGTGACCTGCGCGCTCTATCAGTATATTGTTTTGGTAGCAGAAGTATGGTTAGGGTTTAGTTAAGATAGGTAGTTAGTTAGTTAGTTATGTACTGATCGATCGAATCTGATTTTACGTGTATTATATTGATGCTGTATTGAATGTTTGTATTAACCAAAATTGTTCGTGCCTGTTATATGTTTTGTCTGGAATTCCCGGGGGCAGAATAGCGGGTGGTAAATGGAAGCCACACTGCAGTGAGGTCACTTCCCCAGAGGAAATGGGAAACTATTTAGGGATTTCTGTATGATTGTGTGAATAAATGATAGCAAAGAGTTTGCTAGCAAAAATGTTTGTGTGATATCACCTAGAAAGGGTCACACGGAAGGAGTAGCAGGTTCGTCTGAGCTTGATTGAGAGCAAAGGGGTTCACTGGTGAAACTTTGTCTTTAGTATATCCCTGAGTGGATAAGATTGAAGGAGTAGCAGGTTCTCTAATGCTTGCATGAAGGGTAGACGGAAGGGATCTACTCGTAGTATATGAAGAGTAAGCGGAAGGGATTTACTCGTGAATGAAATGTAACTTTCCTTTGAATTAGTCCCTCGGGTACAGTGGCAAATGTTTTTACGTTGTTAAATAATAAAATTTGCATTTAAAAAAAAAAAGACAAGAAAAGGGTTTTCGTATTACCTTGCAAAGGAGGGAGTCAGTCGCAGTGCTGCGCTGACGTCACTCAGAGCTGCGCTGGTATTGGTTAAGACAGCGGGTGTGTAGCTGAGGTAGTAAATTGTAAAGGAGGGGTGAGCCCAGGAGCATGAGAACTCGTCACTCGAGAAAAGACGTGCAATCATTGGTTATTGTTATTTGAAACGACATTCTTGATTGGTTAAAGAGAAATAAGAAACGCACTGGTATTGGAAGCACTTTAGGTAAACAACCAAATATAATTGAAAAATTTGAAATCCGGTAAAAAATATATGTGGCATATAGGTCCACTTGACGGAAACAGACCTGTTAGGAAATACTTAGGTTTTGCTAGAGAACAGATGATAAGAGGCAGACCTTATATTATGTATGGAGGTGAAAGAAAAATGTCATTCGTAAATAGAGTTAAGAATTTCTTTAAAAAAGATAAATTGATTAAAACTAGAGAAGGAATTATTATTCCACCACCGAATACGCCCGCATCATACATGATGTTTGATAGGGGCTACCACACTTGTGTATGGCTAGTAAATTGGGTGGAATACACTAAAGATGACGGAGTATTGGCATTTCCCCAATATGCTACTTTTTATGGCAGAGTTCTGTTTAATTTAAGGACACGTATGAATGACTTAAATCCCAGACCTAGATAAACTCACTATGAGGCACTAGAAGAATGGGAGATTGAGGCTTTCGAGCGAGACAGACCCAGAAGTGACAAAGGATTGAGTAAATTATACCCTAAGTTTCCACGAGAAACTAGAGAT
This sequence comes from Lissotriton vulgaris, assembly GCF_964263255.1. Taxonomy (NCBI): domain Eukaryota; kingdom Metazoa; phylum Chordata; class Amphibia; order Caudata; family Salamandridae; genus Lissotriton; species Lissotriton vulgaris. The sequence continues at coordinate 264,482,312 of NC_141693.1, read as the reverse complement.
AAACAAATGAAACAATGGCGACAGAACATGATAGTGGAAGGACTCCAGTATTAACTTTAGAAGAACCTACTGTAAGTAAAAGGACTGAAACAAAACATGTAATGACTAGTGGTGAGTCAGATGATGATTATTTGGAGGATTTATTAATGAAAAATCCACCATCCTATAATGAGGAACCAAGTACAGTAAATCCAAATGCTCCGTTTCTGAAACCTCCTCTGATTCCACAAGTGGTACATGAGACTTCAATAGAAAAGGTATTACAAGATAGAGAAAGAGAAGCATTAAATAAACAGAGAAGTGAATTAATTCAGAAGATTTCCCAATTAAATACAAGTCCCGAAGCCCTGACAATACCGGTAACTATTGGCCCAGTTGTACCTTTGTATGGAGACAAACAAGCTAGCCCTAAACCTCCCGTTTTGACTACCTCAGTAGTACAGCCAAGAAAAGAACCATTGATAGTAGACGATCAAGCAAGTGAATGTGAATCAGTAATCTCTTTGATGGATTTACCAATAAGAGAACCAGAAAGTAGTTTGATTAGGAAAACCACTCCTCTAAATTTAAGGGAAGTACAAATGGAGACATTCTCAGGTACGAGAAGTGCAATGGTAGTAACCCCAGAAGAAATAGAGAGATGGACAGGCGAAATAGAGAAACCAAAATCACAGCCAAAGCCTTTGGATATATATAAATAAAGAGTTGAATTGGAGGAAATTATGGCTGGAAATGTGGGATTGGACAGATTAAATACATTTAGTGAAGATGAATTGTTATTTATATGTAAAAGCATTACTAGAAATACAAAGGTGTTTCATGAAAAATTAATGGACACAGCAGCTAGTATGGGAATTGACATTGGTGAATCTAAAGTATTACAGAAACCATATCGAGTTGAATTTTCTGACAAAGATCTAGAAAACATGAATGTGTCAAGGAAAAAGGTACAAATCAAAGAGCTGATGACTTTATTGCAAAAATGGGGTGAATTAGAAAAATGGAAAACTAGATGGGCAAAGAAAAAAGAAGAAGTTCGATCTAAACAAATTGCTTCTGAATATGTTTTAAAGGAAACAGAAAAGGTGGAAAAATGATGTCCTATGAGAGAGGTACCAGGTGGAGGTTATGTGCATGTCCCATGGTCCCGACAGGATATTTTATCCTTTACAAATGATTTTCCCAAAACTTTGTGAGAAACCTGTAGAATGGTACAGACAAGTTTAGAGATTTGTGAAAGTTTCAAAATGTCTTTTAAAAGATTTAGATGGACTATTTGACATTGTGATTCCCGTCGATTTATGGACAGAATGTAAAATTGCTGTTGATTGGCCTAGTGAGGAGTACCCTAGAGATCCAAAAACAGGGGCACCTTCCGAAGAAGTTATGAAAAAATATATCCAAGCAATACTCTACCTCCAAGGGAAGGTGCCTGCAAAAGAGACAGATTGGACTAGAATAAATAGAACTACACAGAATAAAGATGAATCAGTGCGTGCATACTATGAATGAATATTACAAGTGTTTAAACAGTATAGTGGTCTGGACAACATTGATATGAAGGACATGACGCATTTCATTTATCGATTTGTATCATGGATTAAGGACCATAAAATTTGTTGGCAGGCTAAGCCAATTGACGAAATCCTTAAATATGCTAAATACTGTGAAGATGAGCTTGACAATAAATGAAAAGAGTTAAAAGAAAAAGTAATAATGGCACAAGTAAAATTAGCAGAGCAACAAGAGCTTCAGTTAAGCCAATTAAATAATAACCAGAATCAGTGTGACGGTAATGGAGGAAAGCCGAGGGGAAAGTTCAATAGAAAGGAGGCAAAGAAGAAGTTCCCTTGTCATGGGTGTGGCAAGTTGGGGCACTGGAAGAACGAGTGTAAGGCTGTGCAAAATGGTAAAGTACAAAATAATGATTTGAATCCACAGACGCAGAATGAGGTGCCACGGAAGTCACAGCAGCAGGTAATACAAAACCAGTTACCCCTTGCACCTATGCCAAATTACAGGAGCAAAGCACAACAGAGTGTGGATACCACAAATTGGGAGGGAAGTGAAAGGAGAGATACAGCAACCTCACAATTTCTTTTGAGTGATACATTTTTTAGTGAAGATCCCTACTGATGGTGCCTGAGAGGGGAGGACGAGGAGTGCGTGCTTGGCGCCTCCTTGCCGGTAGACCATTCAGGTCCATACATTGAAGGAAAGGTTGAAGGAAATGATGTCCCCTTTCTCTTGGACACTGGTGCTACCTGCTCTACTATGAGAACAGCAGACGTTCCAAGTAGTGGGTGTTTCTAATAAACAAATTAGTACCCCAGTTACAGAACCTATGGAAGTTAGAATAGGTAATTTTAAAGAAATGCAAAGATTTGTTGTGTGTGATTCAAGTCCAGTGAACCTATTAGGTCGAGACTTGTTGTGCAAAATGAACTGCACCATTTTCTGCACCCCAAGTGGTGTTGAAATTCAAACCCCAGATGAAGACGGAATTTATAAATTTATGTTAGCAAAACAAGAAACAGAGATTAAAAAGTTAACTATAGAGGACTTACCAGAAGAATTACAAAAGACTGTAAAGCATAATGTATGGGATTTTACTGGAAAAGATGTAGGGTTAATGGCAAATGTCGATCCAATAAAAGTGACAGTAAAGGAAGGTGCAGTTTACCCGAATACTCGACAGTACAAAATGAGCCCAGAAATAAAAGCAGGTGTTGCATTAGAAATAAAACGTTTGGTTGAAGCAGGCATTTTACAAGAAATAATGAGCAGTCCATGTAACTTGCCCATAATTGGAATAAAGAAACCGAGTGGCAAGTACAGGGTCGTACAAGACCGTCGCAAGATTAATAAGATTATTGTTCCCTGCTGTCCAGTCGTGCCAAATCCTGCAGTAATTCTGTATCAGATACTGTGGGAGGCTGGATGGTTTAATGTCATTGACCTGTGTCACACATTTTTCTCGATTCCATTGCACCCAGATAGCAAATTTCTTTTCTCATTTGAATTCGACGGTCATGTATACGTTTGGAATCGTGTCCCTCAAGGGTATACAGAGAGTCCATCGATTTTCTTTTCTTTTTTTTCCAAAAACCTTTATTGACAAACATAGTTATACAGTAGCAAGCATGCAGCCACTCGGAGCCGGCTGTCACCATTTTCAATAAGTATATCGGATGAGTCAATTACATGCACTTTAGCGGACAACCCGAGGGCCCGGCGGCAATTAAACAGACATGTCATAGCCATACATCGAATCACAGGAGAAATAAGGCCTTTTTTCTTTTATGTTTTATTTAAAAATTAAACAAACCAAAAAACAAGAAAAATAAATAAATTAAAAAAAATAACTGTGGAGGCAAGACATAAAGCTTATACACAAGTGATCCTCCTGGAGAGGGAGTACCGCACCCAAGGTTGTTACCCAGCAACAATTGAAGCTAAAAGCTATAGGGACAGCGAGGCGGGAGGGGGAAAGGGGCAAGAGAGCCAGCAAGCAATATATGAACAAAAATCAAGACCAGAAGGAACATCATGCTAAGGGGGGTGCAACCCCTCCGGTGGAGGCACAAAAGGGGAGTACAGATCTCTCCACGATACTGGTTCCACTGATTCCATACCCTCCCCCACTTCTTGGGCCTGCCCCGAGCGATGAAGACTGTTTTTTCGCGAAACATGCACCAGTCCATGTTTTTGGACCAGGCCGACAGACTGGGTGCCCTCGCTGATCCCCACAGTTGTGCAATGTCACGCTTGGCGACCATATTACCCAAGGTGGCCCACTGTGTCTGAGCCACGTTGTAGTCATTGGGCTCCCACACATTCAGGAGACACCTTCGGGCCTCAGGCAATATCGAAACACCCGTCACATCTTCCATAACGCCATGCACACGATTCCAAAAGGACACCACCGCTGGACATTCCCACAAAATATGCAGGAAAGTACCCACCATTCCACACCCACGCTTACACAAGCCATCCGAAGCATATCCCATACGTAACAATCGAGGGCCCGTCACATACACTCGGTGTAGGATTTTCAATTGCACCAGTCGCAGGCAGGCCGGGATCGCCGCCTCCTTCGGGGAGGATATCGCTGCCTGCCAATCCTCATCGTCAAGTTCCAATCCATCTCTGGTCCAGGCCGCACGGAGCTGTAAAAGAAGGCCTGCTCGGTCATTTATCAGTTTCTTATATATAAGAGAGATCGTACTGTCCGGGACATGGCCGTCGAGCACTCTGTCCTCCAGGGGTGAGGATTCTGGAACAAGAGTGCCGGTCGGGAGGACCGAGCAGATGGCATGTCGGACCTGCAGGTACCGGAAGTATTCTCGATCGCTGAGTTTATATTCAAGTTGTAACTCATCAAAAGTCTTTATCCTGTCTTTCCGCCAAAGATCCCCCACCTTGCTGATACCAATGAGGTCTCATTTCTCAAAGCCCTTGGTAGTCCACAAATTGCCTAACCTCTCGGAAACGTAGAGTGGAGTCGCTTGAGTGACGATGTCTGACCAACCCACGGCAGCATTAGCGGTGTACCAGATCCGCACCCCAACCTTTAGGGGGGCCGTTAACTCCGTATCTGACCGTTTAGAATAAAGTGCCCGGTAGTAATCCCCGCCCGGCAGCAACCATTTATCCATAGCAAAAGCCGGGTTAGAAGCTGGGCCATACATTGCATGGTTAACCGAGCTCAATTGAGAGGCCCAGTAATAGCGCCTAATATCAGGTAACGCTATACCGCCATCATACCAGGGCAGCGTGAGTTTGGCCAAGGCAATCCGGAGACGTCCAGTCCACAGCAATTTTCTTTGGAGGCTTTCGATCTCGTGGAAGTAGCTGGTAGGCACGAGATCCAGAGTGTTTTGTAGTGCATATACAAATCTAGGGAGGGACATCATTTTGAAAAGGGCCGCCCTGCCCACCAGGGACAGCGGCAGTCTGCCCCAGGCCTTCACATCTGCCTTTAAACGAAGAAGCGGGGGGAGCAAGTTGCGCTGATACCTGATTGCAGGATCACGCGAAACATATATACCTAAATACTTGAACCCAGAAGGCGAAATTTGTATTGGGCAATTACGTGGTACGAGTGGTGTATCGTCCGTGAGCGAGTAAACACAGGACTTACTCCAGTTAATCACTAAACCAGAGTTTCTACCGAAGGAACTAAGGACGTCAAAGAGCACCCCCAGAGATTTCCGAGGGGAGGTGAGGTAAAGAAGAATGTCGTCCGCATACAGTGAGATGCGGTCTTCAAAGTTGGGGGTCCACCTGATACCCCTGAGTGATGGCTCCCACCGCAACCAAGCGGCCAAGGGCTCCAAAGCCAAGGCAAAGAGCAGCGGAGAGAGGGCACCCTTGTCGGGTACCCCTCCCTAGGACAAAAGAAGCCGATACTCTACCATTAATGACCACCTGGGCCAGGGGCTCTTCATAAAGTAGCCGTACCCAACCAATGAATGCCGGTCCAAAGCCGAACTTCGCCAAAGCCGCCCATAGGTACGCCCATTCCACTGTGTCAAATGCCATGGTATCCAGAGAAACCAAAATGGCCGGCTCACGAAGCGTCTCCGCCCTCGCCAGTACGCCGTGGAGACGGCGTAAATTCAACGCGGTATTGCGGGTCGGAATAAAACCGGACTGATCTGGGTGCACCAAGTCTCCTATCACTTTAATCAAGCGATTAGCCAATAATTTTGCCAGGATCTTGGGTTCCGCATTAAGAAGTGAAATGGGCCTATAGGAGGTACACAACTCACGGGGTTTTCCTTCTTTGTGTATTACTAGGATAGACGCCAATCTCTGATCTCGGGGGAGCAAACCCTTCTCCCTAGACTCCAAGAACATCGAGCTAAGATACAGCGCCATTTTGTTCGGACACAACTTGTACAGCTCGATGGGTATGCCGTTCGGGCCTGTAGCTTTTCCAGAGCGAATGGAGCGAATAGCGAGCGCCACTTCATCGGTGGAAAAGTCCGCCTCCATAAGCTCTCCGTCATATTCGGACAAGCAAGGCAAAGCGATATCCCTGAGCAAAAGACGCAAGTCCTCCTCCGGCCGGTCTGAAACCGGCGCGTACACCTCTCGGAAGTGGCAAGCAAACTCCTCCACGATCTCTAGTGGATCCGTCACACGTACACCATCCACTCGCTCAACAACCGGCACCACTCGATTCAGTCTCTCTTTCTTGTCCAGCCAAGCTATCAACTTCCCCGCCTTGTCGCCCACCTCATACAGACGGCCCTGTTGCTCTCGACTCATGGCTTTCGCGGCATTTGTAACCAAGGCTTTATAGTCAGACTGTTTCAGTTGCAAAACATGTAGCTTATCTCGCGTGACCCCAGACTCAAGATCTGCCTCCAAAACTACAATATCAGACTCCACTTGCTCAACCTCATCATTATGGCGTTTCTTAGAGCCGGTGATCAGCGATAGCGTCTGACCCCATACAACAGTTTTAAAGGCTTCCCACAGGGACACAGACGAAGACACCGACCCCACATTTTCGGCAAAGTAATGGTTAATGGCCTTAACCACCCCAGCCCTGGTCTCCGGAACACGGAGATACCAGGGATTAATCAGGGCGATCCGGCCCCCCGAGTCCAGATGGAGATCTATCTGGATCCATAGCGGGGAGTGATCCGAGACGCCTCTAGGCAAATGTCGGACCTCTCTTACCGTTGTTGTGTGGGCTGCAGGCACGAGGATGTAATCAAGTCTAGCCAAGCTCCCATGGGCCCCGGAATGAAAAGTGTATTGAGCCTGCCCAGGGTGAACCATCCGCCAACAATCAATCATACCAAACGTTTCCAAGAAGCCACCCAGGCAGGACTGCGACGGTGTGAGAGCCCTGGGAGGATGACGATCTTCCAAGCCGCTAACAACAGAGTTGAAGTCTCCTCCAACCACCAAGATCCCCTCAGGAAGCCCCAACACCATTTTCCCAGGTCAACAAATGAGGTGGTCTGTAGCCCCGGGGGAACGTATACTGAAAGGATGGTGATCGCCTGCCCCTCCCACCTACCAACAATGGCCGCATATCGTCCCCTATCGTCCAATATCGTATCATCAATCTCCAAGGGAAGGGAACTTCGAACCATAACACCAGCCCCCCTGGAGCCCGAGGTGAACCCTGAATGTGCAACCAACCGGTAGTCCCTTCGATTCATAGCGTGGAACGTGTTCCCCACCAAGTGCGTTTCTTGCAATAATACAACATCGGGGGAATGGCGTTTTAAATATTGAAGTACAATCCCCCATTTTATCTTGTCCTCCAAACCGTTGACATTCCAACTCAAGACTCTCAACCCCCATCCCATGAGCAGTGGCAGAGTCCCCCAAACCCCATGAAGGAAACACAGATCAAACTATGCAACAATATGTAGCCTCAGAAACAATTCAAACAGAAAATAAGAACCCCCCTCTCCCCCAAAATGCCCCGTACAAACAACCCCTCACCCTGCACCCCTGCGATAATACAAAAAACCACCCCAAGTTGCAGTGTGCCTGTCGCCCTACCCAAGAAAACTAATCTACAAGAAGAAAAGGAAACACCCCAGGAGGAGGAAAAGTCCCAAACTCCCCGCCGCCCCAGGGTTTGTCCGTGAGAGTGTCATTGACCCAAGAAAGATAGCGATCCACCGCAACACGGTACGGTGGTTACACACGCCGGTGTCCTTACTCCTCCTGGTCCCGTTGGCTTCCCTCTGCGCCTCTGGAGTGTTCCGCATTGTCCCGTTGCGTTGATAATGTGTCCAACCAGTCACTGACCACCTCTGGCATATCAAAAAATAGCACATGCTCCTTATGTTCAATGCGCAATCGGGCGGGGAAGAGCATAGCATACTTCATGCCCAGGTCTCTCAGTCTACGCTTCACCCCAGTAAATCCAAGTCTCTGTTTCTGCACCGATTGAGTAAAGTTGGGGTAGAAGCTGATAGACGCATTCTCAAATTTGGTGGGGCCGTTAGTCCTCGAGGCTTGTAAAATGGCGTCTCTGTCTATGAAATTGAAGATCCTCGCGATGATGGGTCGTGGCGTAGCCCCCTGTTTGCGTCTTCCGCCCGGAACTCTATGGGCACGCTCCACCGCAAAAAAGTTACTGAGGCCCTTGGGGACGAGATGGTTTAGGATCAGATCTTCAACGAGGAGGTCCGTCGATTGATCAGCTGAGGACTCCGGAACTCCGACGATGCGAACATTATTGCACCTAGCGCGACTTTCAAAATCCTCAAGCCGGCGGGCAAATTGTTCACTCGAGTTCCGGAGGGTCTGGACCTCGGTCTGGAGATCGGAGACGTCGGTGGTGAGACTGGCAGCTTTGATATCCAGCGACTTGACTCTCTCGTTAGTCTTGGCCATGTCCGCCCTAATCAAGCTAACATCCACAGCCACAGTGTCAATCTTGGCGGCCAAAGTTTCATATTGCTGGCCCATAGATGTCTTTATAGTCGCAATGGCGCCAATCACATCTCGGAGAGTCGGCTCCTCCGTTTCGGGGGGCCACCACCAAGGACTTCAGGGTTTTGCCAGTTCCACTAGGTGAGCCCTTGTTGCGTGCAAATCGGTCCATAATGGTGGTTTGAGTGATGCCACCACGAGTCGAGTTCTTGATTGACCGCTTGTCGCTGTCGGACTTGCCCGCCAAGGTGGGCTGCGCGCCCCTTGGGGGCTTCTGGGACCTGGTGAAAATGGTTCCCCACGGCGAAAAACAGCGAGAAATCAAAGTGTAGGGCGCCAATGAAGAGCAATCAAGCGAGTGCGCATACGGGCCAGCTAGATCACGGGGCAGTAATCCCCCAGCCGTCTTAGACAGGAAAAACGAAACCGAAAGTAAACCTCGGGTAGTCGTTCCCTTCCATACGCCGTTGTTGTTCAATTACTTTCGGGGTGTTTCGGATGCCCAAGTCCCGGGATGACTCACGGTGTAGGCCTTCAGGTTCAGGAGAGAGTATTTCAGGTGTCCGGCTTCCGATTCGAATTTTGAAAAAGGCCAAACAGGTCAGGAGAGTCTCAGCTACAATAACCCATGGTCAGAAACACGATCCGTGACAGGATAGTTGTTAGAGGCGGCGAGGGTTTCGGGAGCTCACAGCTCACGCGACCATCTTGGATGCGCGCTAAGCTCCTCCGAGTCCATCGATTTTTAATCAGATTTTGAAAAAGTGCCTTGAGTCTTTGGTGCTGCCTGGACAGTCAGTCCTGGTCCAGTATATAGATGACCTATTGGTAGCATCTAAAACACCAAATGACTGTGTTGTTGATACCATTGCTTTATTGAATCATTTAGGTGAAGGAGGACATAAAGTGTCACCTGAAAAATTAGAATTTATCACCACGTCAGTGAAATATCTGGGGCACCAGATAGAAAGAGGCGTCAGAAGGGTTACCTCAGAAAGAATCAGAATAATCAAAAACATGAATTTGCCTCAAACTCAGAAAGAAATCAGAATGTTTCTTGGAGTTGTAGGATACTGCAGGCAATGGACTGTGGGATTTGCAGTCCTAGCAAAACCATTGATACAAATGACAAAGAAGAGAGCAAAAGACCCAGTAGAATGGGATGACGAAACCATGACTGCTTTCCTGAAATTACTAGAATGCCTATGTACAACTCCAGCATTAGGGATGCCTGACTATTCAAAAGATTTTGGACTTTTCTGTGACACACAAGATAATTATGCTCTTTCAGTTTTGACACAAATTCATGGTCTGATGAGACGTCCTGTGGCATATTTTTCATCCACATTAGACCCAGTGGCATCTGCGCTGCCCGGATGTCTGAAAGCAGTAGCTGCAACCTGCATGAGTCTTGAACAGAGTGAGTCTATTATTATGGGACATCCTGTGACTGTCTATGTTCCACATGCAGTTGTAATTTTGTTAACAAGGACCAAGACCCAGTATCTCACACCTAGTCGGCTGACTAGGTATGAGAGAATCCTTGTAGGTGCAGGAAACGTAACTATTGCCAGGTGTAATATTTTGAACCCAGCAACACTGCTACCTAATTCACACTTTGCAGAAGTGAAGGGAGAAATTGAACATTATTGTATAGACTTGACTGAATATAGTACAAAACCACGTCCAGACAGAAGCGAAGAGCCATTAATTGATTCTGAATATGAGCTGTTTGTAGATGGCTCATGTATGAGACATGAGGAAGGAGGTCTAAGTGCTGCCTACGTGGTGTGTACTTTGTGAGGTCCAATTGAAGCATCCTATTTGCCTGGAGTAAAGTCTGCACAAATAGCTGAATTGATTGCATTAGCAAAAGCTTGAAAATGTGGGAAAAATTGGAAAGTAACCATATACACTGACAGCCAGTATGGTTACAGGGTTGTGCATGAATATGGCCAACTATGGATGCAAAGGGAGTTTCTGACTTTTTCACGTACTCCAATTAAGAATGGTTAATTTGTAAAAGATTTACTTGAAGCAATCCAGTTACCAAAAGAAGTGGCTGTGGTCAAGTGTGCTGGTCACAAATCTGGAAATGACAAAGTGACAGCCGGTAACCGATATGCTGACCAGTTAGCCCAACACTGTTCAAAATTTAAAATGGCTGTTAATAAGAAAATTGAGGTGGACGGAAACAGCTGCCAACTTATGCTGCTAGAAGGTGTGAATACGTGGGAGGAAGTGAGAGATTTGCAAATTGGAGCAGAACCAAAAGAAAAAGAAGAATGGAGGAAAACAGGTTGTCAGAAAAGGGTTGAGGATGGTGTCATTGTTTATCTTGATGGGAAGCCAGTGTTACCAGACTGTATGCTTGCTCCTATGGCTAGGACGATTCATGGATATTCTCATTTGGGTAGAGATGCTATGACACGTCTGTTCAGACAGTCATGGTTCAATGCGAAATTCAGGAACATAGCAGAGGCACTTTGCCAGAGATGCCTGGTTTGTCAACAAATGAACCCAGGGAAGAAAACAGTAGTATTACCAGGAAAGATTGGGAAGGCAGAGGGTCCCTTTATACGATTGCAGATTGATTTCATTCAGTAACCCCCTTGTGGAGGACTAAAATACATACTTGTCATTGTCTGCCTGTTTTCAAAATGGGTGGAAGCTTACCCCACACGCAGAAATGATACTATTATTGTAGCCAAACTTCTACTCAGAGAGCTTATACCACGCTCCGGTTTTCCAGTAACGATTGAATCAGACCGAGGCTGCCATTTTAATAATGAAATAATTGGTCTAATTTGTGAAGCATTCAAGGTTAAACAAAAGTTCCACTGTGCATATCGCCCAGAGGCTTCTGGAGTGGTAGAACAACTGAATGGCACAATCAAGTCAAGACTAGGAAAGATGTATGAGTTTACCCGATTGGAGTGGCCAGATGCTTTGCCACTTGTTCTGATGGAACTTAGAAGTATTCCAGATCGGAACACAGGCTTGAGTCCACATGAAATACTAATGGGAAGAGCAATGAGGAAAGCATGGGTGCCAGGACACAAACTGATAAGTATATCTGATGATTTAGTACTGGAGTACTGCAAAGAACTGGCTGACTCAGTGCGTTCTATCTCTCACCAGGTTGGGGAAGACGCTGTCGCCAGACAAGCAACTCCAGCACATGACCTGAACCCAGGTGACTGGGTAGTGCTAAAGAAACATACTCGAAAATCTTGCCTGGCACCGAGGTGGGGAAAACCACGACAAGTGATTTTAGTTACCACCACAGCTGTAAAGTGTGCAGGAGTTCCACACTGGATCCATGCCAGTCATACAAAAAGAGTGACTGAACCAGATGAAACTGAAGCTGAAGGTTGTGCAGCTGAGGGGTCTCGAAATATCGATCCTGAAGTAGCTGAAGAGGAACAACCAAGCACCAGTCAAGATGATTGGATTCCAGTAATTGATATACCTGCAGAATATGTGAGAGCCAGAAGTCAAACTTATCTAGATAGACAGAGTGATAGTGAGGACCAGACAGGTTTAGAAGAAGGGACTCAGATCATAGAAATACAAGTCAAAAGTGATTCTGAGGATGACCAGATAGGGAACGATCAGATAATCGACACCCCACCAAGAATTTCAGAGTCTAAGGAGGGTCAGATAGCAAAAAGGGCGGAAGCTCGAGCAGAAGAAAATCAAGGGTTCGAAGAGCTTGAGCAGGACCAGACAGGAGTAGGAAATTGGGTTCAGGAAGAATAAAGTGAATCAAAACAAAGTCAATTACAGCCCATACCTGAACCAGGCCAGATTAGTAACCAGGCAGAAGAAACAGAATGAGACCTGGACGTAGTCAGATAGAGAGGGATACAGAAGACAGCATTGAAATAGATGTGCCACAACTGAATGAAAATAAGAGAGCGTTGAAAGAGGGCCAAAGCACAGTGCCAGCTAAAAGACTCAGAAAAGGAGATAAGTGGCCTAGGTTCGTCAAAAGACTGAAATTACGTTTAAAGAAAATTGATGAAGAACCAGAACAAGTGAATGAAATAACGAGTCAAACTGATCCACCTGTAATACAACGAGAAGGAGAAGTCCACGACTGAAAAGACTAAATAATAAATTCAGAGGCCCTGAGTGGACCTACATCGTGTTGGAAGATTTTGAAAACTTGGAAATAATTGACTAAAGTGATGAAGAATTAATTGCTGATCAAACTGACGAAGAAGTGAGACCAACCTTAAATCTTCACAGGGTAAAAAGGGCTGTGTACATGGTATAAAGAGGGGTTATATCTCCTTAGTCAGAAATGGCTGATCGTACTGTTAATGGAAGACCGAAAATAAATTGTTTAAAAACATGCTGTAGAGTATGTGTATGTAGTATAGCAATAGTACTTATAGTTTGGTTAGGACTGACAGTAGCCATTCCTTACATAATGAGTAGAGACATGAAGAATGAAACTAACAAGCAACAAACCATAGATACTGATGAACTACAAACAAGAAATGCACCTAAAAGAATAGATACACAAGAGAAAGCACTTAGCATTAAACAACAGAAGGTAGATTCAGAAGCATCAGATGAGGAAGGACTACATTATACTAGAATTAAAAACAGAACTCACTTAAATGTATTTGCAAACCTATTAGTACATTATGTAGAAGCCATGGAAATAGAAAATTGTTATGTATGTATGAAGTTGCCTACTTCAGTAGCTGAAGGTGTTACCTACCATCATTTACCACTAACATATGGTATTTCATGTAGTATTTTAGCTAGCCTATTCTATAAGAAAGGACCTTTACAGTATCATTATTCTAATTCAGATTTGATTTTTTCAGAACTTCCTATACGTACTAACCTGAATCCTGTTCATACCACTAGTGATGTAACACGTTATATGGGTGAATATTTTCTAACTATAGGTACAATAGATATAGCTGAAGCACACAAGACTAATTTAACCTGTTTATTACAAGAAAAAGAGAAAACATTTTTGAATATGGTTGAGAAAAGAAGAGAGAATTTCCAAAGGAAGGCAAATGATAAGAATCATAAGATTCCTAAATGGGCTGAAAGTGGAGGGTACACCTCAAATGGCAAAACTCATGCTGCTATGTTGCTAGATTTCGAAAAAGAGCAAACTCTGTCTCCACAGAGAAAGAACTAGTCATTATAATAATATATTCATTGGTTCCAGTGAATGTGAACACAATTATAAAGTAATTGGGGGTTGGAGTTTCAAAGATGGAACTGAACCTGTATTTCCTGGAATTTATTTTATATGCGGAAACAAGGCTTATTACAAATTGCCAGACCATTGGTATGGGAGCTGTTATTTTGGAATAGTCTTCCCAAAAATATATCATGTAAATAAAATCACTGGAAACAATAAAGAAACTAATGGATTAATAGGTAGTAAAAGAGCTAGTTTTGGTGAAATAGTAGGTGATATATTTAGTGCATTGATACCTACAGTGGGAGTGGCTCTGAACACACACAGAATTTGTAAATTTTCAACAGTAGTGGATCGGTTATCAACTGACACTGCTGGAGGGTTCTTGATGGTCAATACAGAATTGGTTGTGATCAGATCAATGGTTTTACAAAATGGACTTGCTCTTGATACATTATTGGCAAAAGAGGGCGGAGTCTGTAGAATGTTGAAAGCGCAACATTGTTGCACCTGACAAAAGCGTTGAAATTAAGAAGTATGTGAGGAATATTACTAATTTGGAAAAAGAGCTTAAACCACTGGAGGTTGATAGTGCATGGAAGAGACTTACTGATGGTCTCTCCTCTATAGGTAGTTGGCTTTCTAATGTAGGAAAAAGTTTTGTAGGTAGAATACTGATGCCAATGGTGGGAATAGGTTTATTAGTTTTGGGAATATTAATCTGTTGCAAATGTCGAAAGCATAAAAAGACATACTCCATAAATAAGCGAGGAGTAAAAAGAAATATTGATGAGCTTGAATTAGAAGAGATGAATGGGAAAATATACAAGAACATGAAAAATTTCCACAATAATAATGAAAAGAAACAAAATAGAAAATTTGAAGAGATTGAGTTGGGTAAATTGTGAAAAATTAGCATCTGTTTCATTAATTAGTGATAATATAAAATATCATCAAAGAGGGGATTGATGGATCAAGGATTCGCATTTAAAGTGACTTGCTTGGATTCACCCCTCTCATTATAACCTTAATGTAATAATCAACATGTTTGTTCTATTAGTTTCGCCTATTACATAAACACGGGGTATCCAGGTGAAGCTTGCATATGTGTTTTACTAACGATAACTTGCTTGCATTAAAATGGCTGCTGCTACGCAGGATTTTCTATTGCGCATGCGTCTGTCATAATCACGTGACATGACGTATCTTTCGCTTGGGGGGAATTTCTCACTTCTGCGCACTAGTATTAAAATGGCTTTTTTGTGTAACCGCATGCATGAAGCTTACACTGCTGCTTTTGCTAAGCTGTTCGTACTGTTTAACCATAACGCAATAGTTAAAAATAAAGTAATGGGAATAGAGTAGAAATAAGTGGTATACAGTACAATCATTTATTCTGTGTTCTAAAATTGTTTCTTTTCCACTTTCATGTATCGTAATCTTTGGGCCTGGGATGATTGTGACTCCATATTGGAAGACTGTACTGCGCAAGTGCTGAAATTCACCTGAGTCTACAAGCTATGACATTGAACCTCTGCCAACACCAGAATGAACTGTGAAAATCGTGGGAAGCTGACCCTTTACCTCTGTCAGAGGAAGCTCTAATGTACAAAAGTTATTATAATGTATTTACCAATAGAACATTCATTGTCGGGTGGAATAAAGATGTCATGTGAAAAATAAAATGATGGCGGGAACATTAATTTAAATATGAGATGCAGAAAGTTTCTTTTGCTATGGTGTGATGACCTCTCTTATTTTGTCCAAACAAAATTGGGGATTCTTACACTTGCAACAATCGGGGTGGTACACTGACCGGGAAAAGAGTATAACTAGAGTAGGCTTAGCTAGTTAATTTGTCCGACTTGTCCCAATAGCTAACCTGTCACTGACCCAATGCACTCAACAGGTGATCGAGAACAAGAGGGGCTGCCAAGCACTCTGTCAGAAGATTCGCTGACCCAATCGGGGTCCGGGAAGCTGAGGTGTTGGCGAAGCACTTTGTTGGTGAAATCGATAACCCAATCGGGGTTCTGACTGTTAGCTGCAGAGAGGGAGTAGCACAAGCGTTGCAAGTGAACTGCGGGTACCGGTCTTCACCTTTGGTGGTCCTGTCCTGATCAAAATCTGGTTTTCCCTGTCCTGATTCTGATCTGCACCTGCCGGCCTTCTGGCAACTGCAACTTTTGGGGTTCTTTGTCCTTCAACTGATCCGTGGCCAAGGGTTGGTCTCCACACCATTCTAGGTAAATATAAATCTGTGTGGGTTTGTCATCGTATTTTTGTTCCCTCTCTTTACCCTCCCTAACGTAAAGCTTTGATTGCATATATATATATGTTCCCTTTTCTTATGGTTAGAATCTTTAGCAAAACTATTTTTAGCATGTTCCCTTTCTTACCCTCCCATTGAATAAATGCTCAAATCGTTTCTTATTAAATATGTTCCCTTTCTTACATTCCCTTTGAAAATTACTAAAGTGTTTTGATTACTTAGTGTGTTCCTTTTTCTTACCCTTCCCAAAGTATAAATACTCAAAACATTTGGTTATATAGCATGTTCCTTTTTTTCTACCTTCCCTTATAGCTAAATGATCGAAATCAGTTTAATACATCTTTTGCATAGTTACATTATAGTTCTGATTTTTATTATTGAGAGTCTTGTGGTGTTTAATCTTTGGATCATGACCATTTAAGAAATTTAGATAAAGAGTTTAAAACTTTCCCGAGTCTGTGGTTATTATATGAGTGCAAATGTTATTTTTTTCCCCTATTTTCAATCTAACTCCCTGATCCAATAGGGTTACAGGCACCAGCGACAAGGATTGGTAAGTCAATGGTATAGGACTCAGTAAATAAAATAGACTGATAGTAGAGCGAAGGTTACCTGGTTAAGTTATCAAGTTATTGATTTATGGGCCCAGGTGAGTATGACAAAATTATAGTCGGTGACCTGCGCGCTCCAGCAATACAATAGAAGCATGTATGTACATCAAGTGTGCTGCCATACATTGGAGCTGCGGGCCATCTTATTCCCTGCCAGTTGAGACAACACACAAAGTTCTATTTGGACCATGACTTTAAGGACCTGCCTATCTGCACACTCTGCAAGAGGTGAGCTTCAGCAGCCACCAGATCCCGAGTGTCAGCCTACTTCCGTCATGAAGCTGCCGCAAGTACCACTGCTAATTGTGTCATGATGGTCCCCTAAGCAGCGTGATAAGATGCAGAGCACATTTGCAGGTGAGCACTGCAGAGCAGTGACCAACTAATGCATGCACATCACTCCCAAATCCACTTCTACCCAAGCACATTCACCCCATCCAGCATGCATCTGAACTAGAGTCTGTGACCTCAATAATCATGCTACGAGAGTGCCAGGTTACACTTGGGTTTTCCCTCCGATATCCACCTGAAGTGAGCTTTGAAACTCTGGAACTTATAAATCCATTATACTGCTGCCCCTGAAGCACTCTCGACTCTATCCTAAGGGGGTTTAGGACCGTAGGTACCCTCTGATCTGAAGCAACTATTCCCGATATATTTTGAGAAATCAATCTTTAAAAGGAACCTGGTGCCTTTACCTCTAATCTTCCGGTAAACAGGACCCAAGCCACTTCCGAAATGCCTCATCTCAAGGTCAGTTAGAACCAGAGGACTTAGAGGTCCACTGCTTTTTTGTCGGTTAAACATCCCAGTGCCTTAAAACCCCATGAGACGCCCAGACATGAATTCCATTTTGGGCACCCAGAAAGTATAACCACCGTCAGTAAACACACATATATTATTATTATTATTATAAAGGCTTTTGTAGCGCGCTCAATTACTAAGAAAATAGTATCCTGGCGCGGAGGGGAGAGAGGGCAGAGCAGAAAGATTCCAGAAAAAGAGAGGAAGGAGAGCCCTACACAATGATGTTAAAGAGGTGGGTCTTCAATCCTTTCTTAAAAACAGTGATGGTGGGGGCTGTTTTCAAGTGGAGAGGAAGAGTGTTCCAAGCTCTCGCAGCTCTGACTGAGATGGATTGGCCACCAAGTCTGCTGTATTTGAATTTAGGTACAGTCATTTGGCACAAATTGGCCGACCTGAGGGGCCGGTTGGGAACATAGAGGGAAAATCTTTTTCTCAGATAAACTGGACCAGTTTGATGGACAGCGCGGTAAGAGAGGACAAGGATTTTAAACAGAATCCTGTGAGCGACTGGGAGCCAATGGAGGGCACGAAGAGGGTGGCGAACACTGGAGCTTTTGGGTATGTTAAACAGGAGTCGCACAGCGGCATTTTGAATAACCTGGAGGCGATGTATAAGATAGGCCGGTAGACCACAGAAAAGGCCATTTGCATAATCTAATCTAGATAGTATAAGGGCGCGAATGACGGTCTCTTTGGCCTCTCTCGGAAGAAGGGGAAAAAATCTACGTAGCGTTTTGAGTGTAGAAAAGCAAACCCCTGTAAGTTTTTTTAAATGATCTTCAAATTTGAGGTCATTGTTGAACCAGACTCCTAAGTTTTTTGCAGGGCCGCCGATAGATTTAGGACAAGGCAAGTCGGCAGGCCAGAGAAGATCACTAAAGTTGTCTGGAAAAGAACCATACAGCAGAATCTCTGATTTGCTTTTGTTGCATTTTAGCTGGACGAGGGCTAACCAACGAAAAACAGATGATAGGCAGGATTGGGCCGCCGACGTATCTAGGTTATTTTTTGGCCATGTGAACAGAAGTTGGGTATCGTCGGCGTAGGCCATAGTTTTTGCTCCTAACTGTTCTGCAAGATAGATGAGAGGGGTAAGGTAAATGTTAAAAAGCAGGGGGCTGAGGGTAGAGCCCTGAGGGACACCAGTTGTAAGTTTCTTGGGGGAGGAAGCAAAGGGCGGCATCCAGACTTGTTGCGTTCTATTTTCTAGAAATTATGTCAACCAATCAAGTGCAGGTCCTGTGATACCTATGGCCGCTAGTCTGGTGAGCATGAGGGAATGTGGAACCGTATCGAAGGCGGCAGAGAGGTCCAATAAAATCAGAGCCGCTCTGCCACCTCCGTCCAGACATTCCCGGATAGCCTCAGATATTTCAACTAGAGCAGTCTCCGCACTGTAGGCTGCTCTGAAACCTGATTGCGCTGGATGGAGTGCCTGAGAGGTTTCAACAAATTTGTCCAGTTGTGTAAAAGCGACCTTTTCACATATTTTAGCAAGAGCTGGCAGCAGTGATATAGGCCGGAAGTTGACAGGGACAGCGGGATCTAAACCATTTTTTTTTAAGAGTGGGAGCAATTTCGCTTGCTTCCAGCAGGCCGGGACAGTTGCAGTAAGAAAAGAACGGTTAATAATATGAGTCACCTCATTACCAACTGTCTCTGCAAGTCCCGCAAATACTCTAGCAGGACAAGGGTCAGAGGGAGATCCTGATTTTAAGGCCGCAAGGACTTTAACGATGTCCATTTTTTCTACCGGGGCAAAGTTAACAAACTGCTCGGTGCGGTCAGGCATCATGGGGGAGGGAGTGGCCAGTAGAGATGGAAGGCTATTGCAGACAGCTAGCAAATCATCCTGAATTTTGGTGATTTTGTCAACAAAGAACACAGAAAGTTCTTCGCACCATTTCTCCGAGGAGGTCAGTAGAGGTTGAGCAGCACAGGGTGAAACAAAGCTTTTTACAATAGTAAAAATTTCCTTGCTGTTATTGTTGGCTTTATTGATTCGCCCTGCATAGTAGTGGCTTTTGGCAGATCTAATAGCTGTATAGTCCTTTTTTTGTGCCGTATATTTACCTGTGTTGCCCTGATAGTGATCCCAGTGAGAACTACGACCTAAGGGAGGCCCCAGCACAATCAGGGACACTGTAAAACGTTGACTAAAAGGACTCGAAAACAAAGTACTTTAAGAAGTATCTTTCTATTTCAAGAATTCGATTTTTGACACTGAACACACCGCAGAATCACAAAATAGCTGCAGACTTCAAAAGACTGAAATCTAGCCAAAGTTACATGAAAGAAGACAGTCTACAAATTTGTGCTACTCTGTTTGTACATACACTAACTCTGTTCCATCATCTTCCTCTTAGGAGTAAACAGTAGAAGACAATTATCCCCCATCTGAAGCTCTAGGTCTTGGCAGATCTTAGGTTCCAGTGAGATTCTGAGGTTATTCAAAACCTGACTCTTAGGCTAACATAGCTCATATATTATGTAGATTATGTTCCCCATAACAGTTATTAATTGTAATAACTAGGTATAGATATAAATAGGACATAATTGTTATGCCATGCAGCGAGTAAGCCTTCAATCCTCAATGACCACTGAAGAGTCAAAGAAACAAAGGAACTTTTTGTGAATTTAAAAAAAAATCTTTATTAGGACATCAGAGCAAACAAAATATTACAAATTATACAATACCAAGAAATAACTGAGGTCCGGAATTGTACGTTTATCCCCCCACCCCGGAGGATCCAGACAAAGCAAAACAATACAGAAAGAGAAAAGGAAAAAAGGAGTTATTTGCAAAAAAAAGGAATACTACATACAATTAGCCCTGAATTACCCTAGCATACCGCAAGGTTAGGTGTCTGTTAATCCTCATCGTTATTTAACCATCTAGTTAAGGGTTCCCAAATCTTTAACCCCCTTGCCCTAGACCTGATTCCCCTTCTTCCAGATACTGAGATCTCCCATTTATAAATAGAAAGTTGTATGCCAAACCAAACATGGATAGAAGGAGGATTCTGATCAAGCCAGACACTGGCAAGTCATAGCCAAAATGCTGCCATTGATATGTAAACCAATTTCCAATCGGATTCCTCCATTTCCTTATTGCTAATCCCTAATAATATAACCTGGGTAGTCAGTACGACAGAGTATCCCAGTATGGAGTCAAGGCGTTGTTCAATTTTAATCAGCAGTTGGAAAAGGCATGGGCAGGGGGCAAACATATGGATACTATCCACAGCCCACGACCCACACAGAGAGCAGTGTACCCAGAGGTCCCGCCCCATCTATAAATTTGAGCCGGAGTGATATAGAGATTGCACCATGTTTTGAAACACTGTACTTGCAGACTTGCTGTCTGACTAAACAGAAGGGAATCTTCACACTCTCCCTGCCCTGCTTGTAACATCACTTGCCACCTGTCGAAGTGTTTAGGCATATCTTCCCCCATCCCTTTATTAATGAGTTTGTATAGCGTGGACAATGTTGATCGGCCCCCCAAAATCAGATCTAGTAAAGGAATTCTGTTACAAGAAGTTAACTTTTTGGGTAGGAAATCCCTTATTTGCAGGTATTTAAAAAAATACTTGTTCCCGATCCCAAACTTTTCCTTTATTTAATCAAAAGTGAGTATTTCGGTGTCAGAAATTAGATCTCCTATAAACAAAACTCCCTTCTTATTTAAATTTTTAAAATATACATCCTGAAATATTTCGGGAAGTAGTTTATTATTGTTAAGAGGGGAGTATATGTGTATCCGCCCAATAAGAAACTTTTTTCAAATGGCAGTCCAAATCCTAAACGCACCCAGCAAAACCTTTAGTTTTACCCTCCTAAAATAGGCATAATCTACATGGCGCATGAGGAGTCCTTTGGCTTCTACCCCACAGATTAAACGATAAATAGATATTTCCCCAAATCCCTGATTTTCCTCTTTCAACAGCTCGACCATTTGTTTCAGAGCTGATGCCCAACAATAGATTTGAAAATTTGGTACAGACCACCCGTCCCCCTATCTCTAGTTAGGGTCATATATTTAAGAGCCGTACTTGGGCGGTGTCCAGCCCATATAAACCTCGAGTCTAGCTGATTTAGCTTTATAAACCAAGAGTTGTTTATCTCTAGTGGATTTGCTCTAAAATAATAGAGGATTTTTGGTAAGAATATCATTTTAATTACACTGCTCCTCCCCTTTAAGGTCAGATGTAAATTATTTATTCTTTGAGAATCTGCCTTTAATTGCTGCATCAATGGTTTGAAATGAATATCGACAATATATTCTATTTTAGAGCTAATCTCTATACCCAGAAATCTGGCGCTTTGTGCTATTCGATGGTCGACTAAAATGATTTTATCATTTATTACAATTTGGGTTTTGTGTTAGTTAAGATGGTATCCTGAAAGTTTACCAAATTGTGTAGTTAAGCTGTTTATTTCCTCAAGGGCATAACGGGGAGCGGGTGTTATAATAGGTAAATCATCGGGGTGTACTAGATTTTTACATTCCCCCTCCCCTCTTGCGTATACAGGTTGAATTCTTTGGTCTTCCAGAATTTTCCTAATTAGAGGTTCGATGTAAATGGCGAATAATAGACGGGAGCACGGGCAACCTTGTCTCGTGCCACGTGATATCTTGATTATTCCCGATAGAGCCCCCAACATCGCTTTTCTAGCAGTTAGTTCTTTATACATGCTTTGGATAGCTTTAATAAATCTTTTCCTATACCATTTTTTGCCATGACAGCCCATAAGAAAGGCCAGTAGAACCTATTGAATGCCTTGTCTGCATCCAGCAGAATTAGGGCCATAGGGTCTCTTGTAACCTTAGTGTAATCGAAAAGGGCAATTGTCTGGCATATATGGTCAATGGTTTCCCAACCGGGAACAAAACCATGTTGTTGGGGAGATACCAGCTTTTTAATAACTGACGCTAATCTGTTAGTGAACATTTTGGAAGAGATTTTCGTGTCACTATTGATCAATGTGATGGGTCTGCAAGACCCAGGGTTGGTTACCAATTACCTTTCTTCAGAAATACAACAATCTTAGCTGTCCTCCAAGAGTCCGTAGGTACTTCACCACCCTGCACTATGTTAAACATCTCGAACAGTATTAAAATCAATTGAGTCTGGAATATCTTATATAATTCACCTGTTAAAAAATCAATTACAACGCTTTCCCAAGAGGAAGAGATTCTATAGCTATTTGTATTTCCTCCAGTCTAATTGGAGCTTCTGACATATTTTGGTCTTGAGGAGTAAGCTTTCCTAGTTTAATCTCTTTAAGGTATTTCTAAATATATTCTTGGATCCCACGGTTATCTTCTATATCATCCATATATAGTTTTTGATAACATTTTTTAAATGCAGAAAGTTTTGCTTCTGAGTCATTAACTAAGCCTATATCAGGATCCAAGATTTCAGTAATTCGTGTTGGAACCTTCTTTTCTCTCGCACAAACTGCCAACATATGGCCCACCTTTTTGTTACTCTCATAGAGTTTGGACCGCCAGGCTAAATATCTACCTGCCGAATTTAGTAAGTGAGATTTCAGTTATGGCGGATTTGGCAATTGTGATCCTAGTTTGTGCGGTATCTTTGTCCCCCCCTCAGATAATACTTTAGCCAGATTAGTTTCGGCCTTCCCCAATGTGTCATATGGTATATTAATTTTGTTCTTCTCCTCTTTTTGGGTCTCCCAACCATATTTAACCGTTTCGCCCCTGATCCCAGCTTTCAGAGTGTCCCAGACATTTTGGATACTTGTACTTCCCAAGTTTTCCTCTATGAACCTAGGGATCCATCTCTCCATTTGTTGAATATAAGAGCTATCATTTACCAGAGCCCTATGAAAAGTCCAGCATGTTGCTTTGATTTTACGTTTGATGTTAACTTCCAATACCAGGGGGTTGTGGTCGGACATTACTCTCGGAAATTTAGTGATTTTACTGCCCTGAGCCATACACTGGGAGGTAAAGAAATAATCCAGTCTTGCATGGGTTCTGTGTGGGGCGGAGAAATATGTAACACCTGGGTTGTTTCCTTTTAATTGTGCCCATACATCTATTAATCCAAAAAACTCCTTTAATTGGGATAGAGATTTAAAACTTTGGGTTTCTGCCCCTGATAAGCTATCTCAGGATGGTTAGATATCGGGAAACTCAAGTTTATATTAAAATCCCCACATAGAATAATTGGGAGTGGCCAGACCACCAGTTCTAAATTTAACCAATTACACATCTCTGGGTCATCTAATACCGGTACATAAACCGAAAATAGTGTGAACAAGCTATTGTCGATTGAACATTGTAGAATTACCCATCTACCAAATTTATCAGTGAGAGATCGTGAAAAATTGGCAAGAGCCCGCCGAGCACGTATTGCGACACCTCTGGTTCTGACATCTTGTGTGGTCCATGAGATCAATTGATACCCATCAAAATTCATAACTTTGCTTCTTCCAGCTTGAATGTGGATCTCTTGAAGGCAGAGAACCAAAAGTCCCGATTTATCCTTCGCCTTTTGGCAGGGTCATTTAATCCGCAAATGTTAATAGAAGCAATTCTAAGTTTCCCCATCAGAGATAAAGAACAGGTCCAGATACATTAAAGTCATACATTGCACATCTAAAAAAATCCAAAAACAACACTGTGCAAAATTCCCCTTATCAAAGTTTGGATCCATACGTTCCCTCCCATCCCCCTCTTCCCCCCACCCCTCACTAAGGCAAAAAAAGGTCCTCAGGCCCTTGTGATGCTCCCAGATCACTCCCTAACCTATCTAAGAGAAAAAAATATATACTAGAACCCTATGAGCAGTATACAAGCAGCCTTTGACAAAGTTTGCAACCTTTTTTCAGACACCAGTTAGTTCCTGCAGATAATTATGTGCCTGAATCTCAGAGGTGAATAGCCTGACCTTTCCCTGGCAAATAACTTTCCAACGTGCTGGATTCATTAAATATACAATTTAATTGTAACAAAGGAGAGAGGGAGAGAAAAGTGGATTCAGTCTCCCCGAATATGTTTCATAAACAAAGTGGAATCCACTTGGATGGTGGTGGTGATCCCTACTGTGGTGGGGAGCAATCAGTGTTGTTAAAATACCCCTCACACACCAACAGGCCCCTTGGTGTCATGCTTCATCATCGGGGTCTTCGCACCCCTCTTCGGGATGCGGCGTGCTGCGACCGACGACTAAGTGGGAGCACTATTATTGGACTATGTGTGGATGTGTGTGGGGTAATGAATGTACGTGAGTGGTGGGTTAAGTGATGGTTAAAAAATACCTGGCTCGTGGGGTGCAAAAATAAACTTTTATTAAGCCCCCGGCTGGGATCATTAAAAGGGGTGCAGTGAGAGGTTGTTAGTGTATATTTATGTACATCAACCTCATATGTGCGTCTACATGAACATGTTTCGGAGTGAAAAACTCCTTCTTCAGGACGGGGTTTGCACAAATATCCCCACCTTACTCACATGAATGTAAATGTAAAAGTGTATTCTACAAAAAGGAAGTGAACTATAGGTGATATGTACCTAGTTTGTAGTTCAAAATTGTAGTCTCTCATCACCCAATTGGCGTATATTAAAGACCTAGAGGGAGAAAAAGCACATTAGATACTATTCTCATAATAATCTATAAGTATCTTGCAGGTTGCGGTGACCTTAGGAAAAAGTGAAGGGTTGCCGATTTCTACATACAATAAATTGGACACTTTCAAGTTACATACAGAAGTACAGAACTTCATCAGAGGCATCAAATTGAAAGCGTACTTCAGCAATCGAGATACAATACCAGACAGTTCTGACACAGGTTTAAAACCCAAGTCAACATTCACACCTTCCGACAATGCACTCCCAGTGGAAGTATTGGCGATCGAAAAAGCCCTGATGGTGGAACTCAGTAAGCTGGATACCACCAATCACAATAGCTTTCACAACATGAGCAAGAAGGAGAATGAGGGGATAAAAGAACTATCCTTAAACAAAGAACTGACAATCAAGCCAGCAGATAAAGGCAGGGCAGTGGTGATTCAGACCACAGCTGCATATGACCAGAAGTGCTGGAGACTCTTCTCTGACAGAAGAAACTATCAGATCCTAACGAGTGACCCCACTGAACCCTTACGTATCACAATAGGGGCCATGGTAGAGGAGGCCTTAGCACATGATTGGCTCACTAGAAAAGAGGCCGAATTCCTTACACAGAAGGACCCTAGAACTCCCTACATCTATAGCATACCAAAAGTACACAAGAACCTTGCGAACCCACCTGGCAGACCAATTGTCTCGGGTATTATGTCAATCCTCGAACCGTTGTCAAAGTTTGCCAACGCTTTTCTGCGTCCACTAGTCCAGGCCACAGATACATATCTGAAGGATACCAAAGCTGTCCTCCAGTTACTGAGGGACCACCCCTTTGATCCAGACTCTCAAATGCTACTTAGTTTAGATGAGGAGAGTCTTTATACGAGCTTGCCCCTAGACGAGACTCTCCTCATCATAGAGGAAGTACTCCATTCGAAAACATGGAGATACCAAACTCCGCGAGGGGTAGTCATGGAAAGCATTTCCACCGCATTGACCAAGAACTTTTTTGAATACGAGGGCACTCTCTACCTCCAATGCCACGGGACCAGCATGGGCAGCACTTTCGCGCCAAGTCCGGCTGGACTAAATGTCCATCATCGAGAGTCCACCAGGATCCTCCATCCAGACAACCCCTTCATGGATAGAATAAAAACATGGAATAGATATATAGATGACGTCTTGGTCATCTGGAATGGGGATAGCCAGACAGTTGTGGATTTTCTGACATGGCTGAATGATCAGAATGCGTACCTGAAGTTCACCCATTCTATGTCCAACGAATCAATGGTCTTCCTGGACCTCAACATCTATCATGACTCAGGGTTCCTAAAAACAGAGACACACTTTAAACCAACGGCAAGGAATTGTCTGTTACCTTTTGACAGTTTCCACCCTCGCCACCTCAGAGAAAACCTACCATATGGGCAGTTCCTGTGCCTGCGCCGCAATTGCAGCGACATAGGCAAATACAAGGTACAAGCCCAAGATCTCAAGATAAAATTACAACATAGACAATATCCTGACAGAGTAATAAACGCCGCAATGAAGAGGGCACGAAATAACAACCGTGAGGCCTTCCTGGAAGACAAGGTACCCAACGACAACATTCGAGAGAGGCCAGTGTGTGTTACCACATATAGCACACACTCAAACCAGGTTTCAAAGATGATAATTAAACATTGGAGAATACTGACAAGCGGGGCTCTCGATCTAGAGAAACCACTTTTTGCCCACAGACGAGGAAAGAATCTCAAAGACATCCTGGTGCATACTAGACCGAAAACAACACCATGCCAACAGCCAAGGTTGCAGGGGATACAAGGGCACCATCCCTGTGGCAACTGCAACAACTGCCACCTCATGAAAAAGTGCCGGGCCCTTACTTTCAGGAATGGGAGTAAGTGGGAAAAACGCAATTTTACGATTTGCCACAGTAAAAACGTAGTATACCTAATTACCTGCCCATGCAGTTTGGAATATGTGGGCATGACCACGAGGGCTGTCAAAAAGAGAATTAACTAACACAAGAGCAATGTCAGGTGTAAAAAAACCACAACAATGATGGCAGCCCATTACCTTCAGGAGCAACACTGCGTCAATGACCTACAATGGACCATTATCGAGCAGTTACCATCAGAAGCAGACCTCTTTGAAAAGGAGCAGAGATGGGTGTTCCGTTTAGGAGCACACACAATAGGCCTCAATGATGCCATATCATGGGGCCAATTATGCTAAAAATCAAACTGCAAAATGCCCTAAGGAGAAGGCAATCAGAATCCATATCACAGTCTTAACAAGCCCGTAGACATCTATTATGTACTAACCTATATTAATGTTCATGAGGGCATCAGAGAATTCTATTCGGCCATAATTTTATTCGGCCATAATCACTGTCAGATCCACAGTCAAAAAAGGACCACAGTAATCCTTCATTTTATAAACCATCAAATCAATATCAATGTTCTAAACATTTTCCAAACTGCGGGTGCCACATCAGTTTGCAGGATCCATCCCAGTCTGATCATGAACATCCCTACTGCATCTAGGAATGGACAGCTCTGACTGCTTAAAAAATACCCCAGCCAGTGTTTTTCCCATGCCGCGCGTGCGCGGAATAACATTCCAGTCTGGCACATGCGCTTTGTCACTTTCGCGAGGCATCGGTACTACGCATGTGCAGAACTGGAAGAATGAGCACTTGCGCATTACCAGTAAACGAAGACATAAAGGTATCGAGCAGCCCTTGTTTGGGCATATATCCGCCTTCAATTTACCAGTCAATGGGCAATTTAGAATACATCGTGAAAGTATATAAGGGCACACCTTTCCCCACAGCGGCATTATAAGCGGAGCTGCGAGGAGCGGAAGAGGATAGATCGCATCCTGAATAACCGTGAGTTAACTAAAACCCTGAAAGAGGAGGGCAACAGAAGGACTCTGTAAGTAGGAGAACTCAAACAGACTTTTTTCACATTTTCAGATTGCTACAATTGGGCCAGATGGAAACCCCCAATACACGTAATAGTCTCATGGAGCATTATAATCAATATTAAAAAGTAAGACAATCGCTTTCCTGTTTTTTCCCTCCCCGCATCACAGGAATGCAAAAAACAAATACATGTGTTTTTAATGTTACATGTGTGTTTTGTCCAGTCTTTGTCGCTTGGCTTTACAGGGTGCACGATCACTTAAGGCATAATATATGTATGTAGAAATCGGCAACCCTTCACTTTTTCCTAAGGTCACCGCAACCTGCAAGATACTTATAGATTATTATGAGAATAGTATCTAATGTGCTTTTCCTCCCTCCCGGTCTTCAATATACGCCAATTGGGCGATGAGAGACTACAATTTTGAACTACAAACTAGGTACATATCACCTATAGTTCACTTCCTTTTTGTAGAATACACTTTTACATTTACATTCATGGGAGTAAGGTGGGGATCTTTGTGCAACCCCGTCCTGAAGAAGGAGTTTTTCACTCCGAAACATGTTCATGTAGACGTACATATGAGGTCGATGTACTCAATTATACACTAACAACCTCTCGCTGCACTCCTTTTAATGATACCAGCCGGGGGCTTAATAAAAGTTTATTTTTTCACCCCACAAGCCAGGTATTTTTTAACCATCACTTAACCCACCACTCATATACATTCATTACCCCACACACATCCACACATAGTCCAATAATAGTGCTCCCACATAGTCATCGGTCGCAGCATGCCGCATCCCGGAGAGGGGTGCGAAGACCCCGATGAGGAAGCATGACACCAAGGGGCCTGTTGGTGTGTGAGGGATATTTATACAACACTGAGTGCTCTCCACCACAGTAGGGATCACCACCACCATCCAAGTGGATTCCACTTTGTTTATGATTCATTAAATATACATCACAACCATGTTTTTGAAAGAGGTTAATCATTTGCCGCAGCCACCATCTTCTTTCCACCGTTGTGTGGCAGAAATCTGGCCGTAAAAAAAAGTCTGCCCCTCAGCCGTTCTTTTAGCATCTGGTCTTGCTTTTTCGAATATTGCCTGACGCAATAAAAAATTACCAAAAAAATTAGAATAGCTCGAGTCTTTTTACTTGGGCCAGGATTATTTTTTTTAACATCAAAGGAAATCTGTGTACTCGCTGAAGTTCGGCTTCCCAGTTCCAGTGTGATAGTTCAGGGAAGGCAGTTTTAAAAAGTTTCAGCACGAACCCACGTATATCGTTTGCTTTAACATTTTCTTCTATACCTAACAGTCGTAAGTTATTTCTTCGCTGCCTATTTTCAGATTCTTCAAGTTGCCATAATATGTCAGCCATTCTAGCATCATTTGCGGTAGTTTTTTGTTCAGTGCTCTCTAGCCTGGCCTCTTGCCCCACTACATGCTCCTCCAAGGCAGTAGTTTGTGCTACAATTGCTGTACAGGTTTTCGTTGTCTTTCGGATTGCACCCTGGAGTTTTTTTATTCGCAAGATGTGCTCTTTTATGTTCTTGACGAGCCTCTACCTGCATTGATTTAAGTGTGGCATATATTTATCCCATGGAAGGAGCGGTCTCCATCTTATTACCAGAAGCCCTTAGGTCTTTCCACAGAGATTCATTCGCATTTCCTTCATCAGCTCCTGTACCCAACAAGGTGGTGGAATAATCCCATTGAAGGTGTTCGCTAGTATCAGAGTGAAAACTCCCATTCTCTAGACCATTAGTGCTCTCTCTCTTTGTTCGATTAACTGCCCTCTTCAGGGTGTCTGTTGTTGTGAGGGGGGGGGGGGCTGTCACTATCATCCCCAGAAGCATCAAGCGCTGTATTATCAGGATCACTGACATTAGTATGATCCGATTCATCGGATAAAGAAAGGAAGCTTTCCCCATCCGGTGTACCTAAGATTTTGTCTCGGGCCTCGGGTAAATCAATGCTGTAGTCTTTGAGCTCCGTAGATATTGCCATTTCCGTGTTATCACTCTGCGTTTTGTCTCTAAGCGCCAATCCTTCCTGCCCCCTTTTATTGAGACCGGTACTATGACCCCACCCGGATGATCATTAGGTGCATTAGGAACATTAAGGGCATTGAGAGCATTGGGGGTTTCAGGTACTGGAGTTTTGGTTATATCCTTTCTCTCATTATCTACATCGCCTTCCCACACTCCCACACTGGAGAGTTATTTGCTATCTTGTCCTTAAGCAAGGGTTTAGCCTGTGTACTGCTTACCCCTTTCTGGAGAACATCCCGGGCACCGTCTGCAACTTCGGTCTTACTGAAACATTGGTGAGACGCTGCCCGCCACCGGGAGTTCTGTCAGTGTTTTCTGCCCCATCCTGGCTGAGCGTGCGAGTAGCATCTGATCCTTTTGGTGCAGCCCGCTTCTTGGGAGCAAGAAGATCCTTAGTGCCGGTCGCTCCCTCCTTCACAACAGGTTTTCATGGGGCCATCCCGCTTGGTCTAGGTCTCAGCTGAAAGTTCCCGGCAACAGTGCCTTAACGGGTGGCAGATATGTCAGGTTTCTGAGTTGCTTCACGCCGATGGTAAAGACCAGCGCTGTTCGTCGCAGTAGCGCTTGAAAATATGGCTGAAAGCTCATCCAGGCACTGGTTAGGCTTTTTCACTGCCGCATCTCACACAGAAATGAACTTCGCTAAGGGTTCACCAAACATTCAGAGCATAGCAGTCAGGGAGTGACTCTTGCCGTGGTCACATAGCCGCCATCTTGCCTCGCCTGCACCAGCACAGTGTGTCCGAGGACTTTTTGCTAACCGACGTAGTCCTACCATCAAGCATCCTGGCCGAGTAGGTAGAACGGTCAATATCACCTCTGAAGGCATACAATATATACATATTAATTTCACTACCCAATTATACAACTCTATTATGTCTCGTTCACATGGTCCATGCACGAGAAAACTTTAACTAAACAAATGAACTTCAGCTAGACTAATTCATACAACCTGGGGATCTAGAAACAAAGGCTTCCGTGATTTAAATCCTGCTAGCAACAGTGTTGATTTATCTATAGAGCCAATCACTGCTGGTAACAGCACAGGCGGGTTCTTGACAGGGTCCTTTGCCGCTGATGAAAACTAACAAAAATAAGATGAGACTCGATTTATACACTGCAATGACTGCAGGGAAGTTCTCAAACAGGGTCTATAAATAGACCACAATCACCGATGTAAAGGCACAGCGAGGCTCTATCTTTAGATTTTGATTACAGATGCCAAAGTGCATTGAAGCTCAACCTATATACCCCACAAACTGCTGCTAATGGTGCAGTAAGTCTCTATAGGCAGCGTCTACTGCTAAAAGTGCAAGGAGGGTCTGCGAATGGAACCCGTCACAGCTTGAAGAGGTGCACTGATATCCTAATTGCACCAGGCTAAAGGTTTGAAGAGAGCATCTGTAGACACCAGTCACTCCTGTTAGGGTACAGTGGGTCTCTATCGATGGTACACGTTTAGCCAGTCTAGCCACAGAACTCATGAATGGTGAGAAGGGTGCAATGAGGCTCTAGCTATAAACCCTAAGGACTGCTAGTAAGGATGAAGTGGGGCTCTATCTATTCACCCTAAGGACTGCCACTAAGGGCACGGTGAGGTTCCATCTATAAACCATAAGGACTGGTACTAAGGGTGCAGTGGATCTCTACTTATAAACCCTGAGGACTGGTACTAAGGGTGCAGTGAGGCCCTATCTATAAACCCTAAGGACAGCTACTAAGGCTACAGTGATGCTATATCTATAAACCCTGAGGACTGGTACTAAGGGTGCAGTGGGGCTTGTTCTATAAACCCTATGCACTGCCACTAAGGGTTCAGTGAGGCTCCATCTATACACCCTAAGGACGGTTACTAAGGGTGCAGTGAGGCTCTATCTATAAAACCTAAGGACGGTTACTAAGGGCGCAGTGAGGCTCTGTCTATGAACCCTGAGGACTGCTACTAAGGGCGCAGTGGGGCTCAATCTATAAATCCTGAGGACTGCTACTAAGGGTGCAGTGAGGCTTTAGCTATAAACCCTAAGGACTGCTACTAAGGGTGCAGTGAGGCTCTAGCTATAAACCCTAAGGACTGCCACTACGGGCGCAGTGAGGCTCTATGTATAAACCCTAAGGTCTGCTACTAAGGGCGCAGTGAGGCTCTATCTATAAACCCTGAGGACTGGTTCTAAGGGCGCAGTGGGGCTCGATCTATCTATAAACCCTAAGGACTGCCACAAAGGGTGCAGTGGGGCTCTATCTATAAACACAAAGGACGGCTACTAAGGTTGCAGAGGGGCTCTATCTATAAACCCTAAGGACTGCTACTAAGGGTGCAGTGGGGCTTGTTCTATAAACCCTATGCACTGCCACTAAGGGTTCAGTGAGGCTCCATCTATACACCCTAAGGACGGTTACTAAGGGTGCAGTGAGGCTCTATCTATAAAACCTAAGGACGGTTACTAAGGGCGCAGTGAGGCTCTGTCTATGAACCCTGAGGACTGCTACTAAGGGCGCAGTGGGGCTCAATCTATAAATCCTGAGGACTGCTACTAAGGGTGCAGTGAGGCTCTAGCTATAAACCCTAAGGACTGCTACTAAGGGTGCAGTGAGGCTCTAGCTATAAACCCTAAGGACTGCCACTACGGGCGCAGTGAGGCTCTATGTATAAACCCTAAGGTCTGCTACTAAGGGCGCAGTGAGGCTCTATCTATAAACCCTGAGGACTGGTTCTAAGGGCGCAGTGGGGCTCGATCTATCTATAAACCCTAAGGACTGCCACAAAGGGTGCAGTGGGGCTCTATCTATAAACACAAAGGACGGCTACTAAGGTTGCAGAGGGGCTCTATCTATAAACCCTAAGGACTGCTACTAAGGGTGCAGTGGGGCTCTAGCTTTAAACCCTGAGGACTGCCAGTAAGGGTGCAGTGAGACTCTATCTATAAACCCTAGGGACTGCTACTAAGGGTGCAGTGGGGCTCTATCTATAAACCCTGAGGACTGCCACTAAGGGTGCAGTGGGGCTCTATCTATAAACCCTGAGGACTACTACTAAGGGTACAGTGGGGCTCTATCTAGAAACCACGAGGACTGCTACTAAGGGTGCAGTGAGGCTCTAGCTATAAACCCTGAGGACTGCTACTAAGGGTGCAGTGGGGCTCTAGCTATAAACCCTGAGGACTGCTAATAAGGGTGCAGTGAGGCTCTATCTATAAACCCTAAGGACTAGTTCTAAGGGCGCAGTGGGGCTCGATCTATAAACCCTAAGGACTGCCACTAAGGGCACAGTGTGGCTCTATGTATAAACCCTAAGGACTGCTACTAAGGGCGCAGTGAGGCTCTATCTGTAAACCCTAAGGGGTGGTTCCAAGGGCGCAATGGGGCTCGATCTATAAACCCTAAGGACTGCCACTAAGCGTGCAGTGGGGCTCTATCTATAAACACTAAGGACTGCCACTAAGGGTGCAGTGGGGCTCTATATATAAACCTTAAGGACTGCTAATAAGGGTGCAGTGGGGCTATATCTATAAACCCTGAGGACTGCCCCTAAGGGTGCAGTGGGGCTCTATATATAAACCCTGAGGACTGCCACTAAGTGTGCATTGGGGCTCTATCTATAAACCCTGAGGGCTGCCACTAAGGGTGCAGTGAGGGTCTATCTATAAACCCTAAGGACTGCTACTAAGTGTGCAGTTTATTTATTTTAAAAGGTTATAATAGTAAGCAGGCAGTAAGGAAGCAAAACAGAAATAAAAACACAGCATGAAAAATAAGTAAACAGTGCAGCGGAGGGAGAGAAAACAAACAAAGGTGGTTAACACAGTCCGGTCACCAACTATCCTTGAATGTCAAGAGAGAGAGGAGTCAACTCGGATATTGAAGACTAGGTTAGTTGACGTTGGTCAGGAAAGTATTTGTTAAGGAGATGGAGTTACAGGTTCCTTTTGAAACAGGAGAAGGAGGGGTTGCATCTGAGGACTCCAGGGAGAGTGTTCCACATCCTGGGAGCATTGCCAGAAAACGATCGGTTTTGGGTGTTTTTCTTTTTCAGTTTCGGAGGGATAAGAAGGAGTGAGTTGGAGCTTCTCAGAGTTCTGGATTGACCTGCTCTTACCATGTTGTTGTTCAGGTAGTTGGGGGCCAGAGAGTGAAGGGTTTTGTGTGTGATGCAGGCCAGCTTGTAAATACACCTCCCTTCCATCGGAAGCCAGTTGAGGGAGTTGAGAGCTGGAGTGATGTGTTCATATCTTTTACTCCAGATATGAGTTGAGCTGCCATGTTCAGTACTGCCCTTAGTGTGGCTAGGTGAGCTTTTGGAGTCCCTGTTAGGATGGCATTCCCGTAGTCGAAAAGGTTTCAATTTCTTGAGGTGTTTTAGAGATAAAAGACACGTTTTGCAGAGTTTTTGATGTGGGCCTTCATTGATAAGGTCTTGTCAAGGGTGATGCCTAGAGACTTAACTGAGTCGGATAGGACGAGGGGGCAGTTTAGGGCAACCAGATTCCTGAGCCACTCTTGGATTGGTCGATGGTTGTTTTTTGGCGAGAATAGGATTAGTTCAGATTTATCTGGTTTGCGCTTTAAAAGGTTAGCGTTAAACCAAGTTTGGATCTCGGTTAGAGTGACATTGAGGTGTAGGATGTCGCTGGGAGACTTGATTTTGAAATAGATTTGGGTGTCATCAGTGTAAAGGTGCTAATTAACTCCAGCTTTTTTCAAGATGATTGTGAGGGGCTCCATGAAGAGATTGAAGAGGACCAGGGAGAGGATCGAGCCTTGCGGGATCCCAAGTGTGACTTTTGTTGGCTTCGAGAGACAGGAGATGATTTTAATTTGATGCGAGCGCTGTTGAAGGAAGGAGGTGAACCATTTTAGTACTGTGCCATTAATGCAGGAGCGCTTTGAAAAGGTCTCCAGAAGATCTGGATGATTTACTGTGTCTTTTTTTTTTAAGTTTGAAGTTTATTGAAGTATAAAGAAGCAAAGACAGAAAATGAAGAAACAGTCAGAAGTTATGAAAAACAAGAAATCTCTCTTACAAAATGGTGGAACTGATTAAAATATCTTATACAGAAAAATAGGGTAAACAATAAATGCTCAGGAACATAGGGGAATGAAAGAACAGCCTGAATAATAAAACGTATAAGTGATATGAAAGAAACAGTAGATGCAATTAAAAACATTACATGCAATTAAGAAAAATGCAATCACGGTGGTTTTTGAACTTCGACATTACGTACTGGAGAAGTGGGAGGGAGTCTGACAATTCTGGATAAATACTCGGTATGGGGGAGCCATAAAAGATCACGTTTGATTGCTAGAGAAATGGGGGAAACAAAATTAGTGTCTAGACGATGATTAAAACAAACTGCATTCCACCAAGCAGTAAAGGAAACATCTTTAGCCTGTTTCCAATTCGACGTAATATGGTGTAAGGCAATGGCTATCAAGAGGCCAAGTAATTTATGTTTGTGGTGTGACCCGGTAAAAACAGGAGAAAGAGAACCTAGGAAAATATGAACAGTGGAAAAGGAGAAATTGAAATTGAAAATCTTTTGAAATTGGGACCAAACTAATTGCCAGACACGCAAAATGGGAGGACATTCGAACAGCATATGTTTCAAATCAGCCAAAGGGCAGGGACAGGACCAACAAGTGGAGGGAGTGTCTGAGGAGAATGATGACAGAATTAATGGAGTAAATAGTGTACGGTTATAAACAAAGAATAAAGTTTGGGTAGTGTTAGCAGCTCTGGATGTACTGTGAAACTTAGACCAAATTTTATCCCATAGAGTGAAGGACCAAATTTGAGACAAATCTTTTTCCCAAGCCAACTCATGATTTACTGTGTTGAATTCCGCAAAAAGGTCAATAAGGATGAGTAGGCAGGCATCACCTTCATCTAAAGCCTTGTGAATATCGTCAGAGATGTTGAGCATAGCTCTTTCCGTACTACAGCCTTTCTTGAATCCTGATTGAAAGGTCTTGAGGAGGTTGAACTCATCAATATGTTTGTTGATTGGTGGAGAACGCATTTCTCCAATGTTTTTGCAAGGTCTGAGGTTGTTAAGATCATTAGGGTTGGCCCCTGGTTTCTTGAGAATGGGTGTGATTTGTCCTAGTTGAAGGGAGTCTGGGCCACAGCCTTAGGTGAGAGAGGTGTTGATGAATTTAGTCCAGAAAGGGTTAATGGTGTGGTTGAGTTATTTTATTATTGTGGATGGGAGGGGGTCCATAGTGCAGTGGGGCTCTATCTATAAACCCCGAGGACTGCTACTTAGGGTGCAGTGAGACTCTATCTATAAACCTGAGGACTGCTACTAAGGGTGCAATGTGGCTCTATCTATAAACCCTGAGGACTGGTACTAAGGGCGCAGTGAGGCTCTATCTATAACCCCTGAGGACTGGTACTAAGGGTGCAGTGAGGCTCTATCTATAAACCCTGAGGACTGGTACTAAGGGTGCAGTGAGGCTCTATCTATAAACCCTGAGGACTGGTACTAAGGGCGCAGTGAGGCTCTATCTATAATCCCTGAGGACTGGTACTAAGGGTGCAGTGAGGCTCTATGTATAAACCCTAAGGTTTGCTACTAAGAGTGCAGTGAGGCTCGATATATAAACCCTGAGAACGGGTACTAATGGTGCAGTGAGGCTCTATGTATAAACCCTAAGGACTGCTACTAAGGGCGCAGAGAGACTCTATCTGTAAACCCTAAGCACTGGTACTAAGGGCGCAGTGAGGCTCTATCTATAAACACTAACGACTCCCACTAAGGGTGCAGTGAGGCTCTATCTATAAACACTAAGGACTAGTAATAAGTGTTCAGTGAGGCTCTACCTATGAACCCTGAGGACTGCTACTAAGGGTGCAGTGGGGATTTTTATAGAACCTATCAATGCTGGTGATCATTTCAAAATGGAGACACTATATTGATCTTATACTACATTCAGTCCAATTATGTACAACGTGCATATAAGTTCATTCGCCCATCATTCATCATCTATTATTTCAATGCACCTATCACAAACTTTCTGTGAGCTACCTCAGACCACTCACACTCTTTTATCCAATGCTGCTTAAGACAAATCCTTTTATAGAACCTTGTTGCGTACTCACAAGATATTTCCTAACTCAGACTCTGTATCTCAGTACTGACCTAACAAAGCTCCTCACACAAGCTGTGTCTGATAGAGTGTGGCTCGAGTGTGGCTCGAGTGTAGCTCATCGGTAGGTCGGATCTAAGATAGCCCCACTAACCACTTTCAATCAACCCAGCCCTTCGAAAGCATCTCTCATCTAACTCAGTCTCACTTTATGGTCTGCCTGTGTCCTGCACATATTCTCTCTGATCTCACTCTGCTGACACGCATATTTGATCTGACTCCGCCCTTCATATACCATCTGCCTATAGCTCTCAAACACTATTTCTGATTCACCTGTGCCATTCTCTCAGAGTACAGTCAGTAGCCAATCACACATCGCCTTCGACATAAATCAAACATTCATGTCTGATTCGGACTGAACTTCGCCCTTGAAAATCTCCGCTTTTTGACTGTTCGTCTCACACCAGTGGCGATCTGACACAGATTCCTTCCCAAGACTTCCGATGTCACCTGCCTGGCCTGCCTTCACCCCCGTATATCGTCTAGTTCCCTTGTATTTAGGCCATGAGCCCCCCCCCCCCCCCCCCCCCCCCGCCGCTTTACACATCTCCCACGTCACTGCGCACAAGGTGAAGACATCTAGTCACTAATGAAAGTTTTATGTAGCAGCCGGGAGGAGAAACGACCGGGATTTTCACAAAAACCTGCCACATTTCACCCAACCCCACAGTGAGGAATTTGTCAGGAAGGGAAGATTTTAAACTTCAGACGGAAGTTCATTATCACGGCGCGGTGTGAGCGTCTCGCGCAGATGGGAGGGGACAGTTCGCGTTCCTTCACGTTTTTGAACGTGCATTATGTTTGCCTCAGCAGTCTCCCTCGCGATGTTTATCTAAGGATGATGATTTCATATGCACTCTGCATGCACACTTCAAACCAAAGCACCCCAGCATCTTCCTTTCTACAAGGCCTTCTTCGCACACTGGTTTAGACGGTATAGATGCCATATGTTTAGGAGCTCCCCTCCAGGGCAGAGGGCCACTGAGGAGCACTTGAGGTGGGCGAGAGGATTCTTCGCAGCATTATATATATATTATTGTTCTCAATACCGCGTGCATTAGGAGACCGCTGGCCTTCGTCTGGGATAGCCTTAGTTTGGGTGCGAACTGGGGGAGACACCTGAGCCACCGCCAGAAGAGCTCGAAGTCTGGCCCCAGAGCAGATGGTACAGTGGCTAACATCCCAGCACTTCAGAGCATTTGTCGAAAATAATGTTCCAGTGGCTGCCTGCCAGTATCCTAGATTATCCATAGATGAATGTTAGCGCAGGGACGAAGGTTCTCCAATGATAGGTCGGAGAGCAGGTTATGTCACTGGCCAATACCCAGGAGGTTCAAGGATGGGGCCCAAAGCTAGTCTAGGAAGTTGGCCAAAGTACCAGGAGCTGTAAGAATGGATTGGATCGTAGACTGGTCCTCAGACTGGCCAATGTACAAAGTCAAGTTCCAACACGCTCTCTAGGACTATCCAACAATATACCACAATGGAGCCAAACGCAGCCTCTAGAGCTGTCCCACAGCCCACAGAGTTCCGTCACACCAGGAGCTAAGAGAGGGAAAAAACTTCACCATATCTTCACAGACAAATACAAACACAGGTGTGTATCCATTTCTTTGTCAGGGGCCAAGGAGTTCCTGCGCAGGCCCTCTCTAGTCTGGATCTCTTCTCTGTACTTATTCAAGTCCTTTAGGGTCGTTGCGCTCTCCATTTGGGACATCTCATATATCCTCTCTTTAGGCAGGCTCAGCCCTGCCCCCCTTCTTACTATGTCTCTCTTCCCATGCAGGTTCTAACCACTAGAGTGGCATGGACTTTTCCCTTTCTGGTTCTGCCTTCTCTCTCTCAAAGGAACCAGGTTCATCAGATTGTTGGTGGGGCCCAGATGGTATGAGCATTTCTAAGGGGATGGAAGATGGCGAGGGTGCGTCACTGGATGCCTTTGCTCACAAGCATGATGACCCATGGAAAAGATACTAGAATGAAAGCACTTACGCAACTCAAGAACAATAAATAGGGAACATATTTATTAATTTTGTGCAGATCCAACCAACAAGTGCTGGACGCCAACTCTTGCCACCTTTTGAGCCCTGAAAGCAGGGACCAACCCCTAGTAAAAATAGGAGCGGGAAAATCAATACAGGGCAATGTGCATCCATGTCTCTTGATCATAAGAGAAACTGCCACATTACAGCTCCCCCACTACAGTCATTGACAAGGTAAAACTTAGTAATGTGCAGTATATATGCATGTAAATATATACATATAAACCACATGCTGTGGTCTAAGAAGAGTTTTGGGATTATGATTTGTTTTTATTGGTGCCTAGAAGAGACAACCTATTTCAGCTCTATAAAAAAGAAACTAGTTAGTATCCCAAACGGAAGTGTAAAAAGAACAGTTATTTTATTAATGAAAATCACAAGCATATTTTCCGGTGTTGAGGATTGACCTTATGAATAAGTCATAACGGCATTTTAAAACAAGGGCTACACTCTTTTGGTGCATTTTAAAAGGGCAGCGTTTTAACATGTAAAGGAAATGTTCTGCCTTGAATGTTATAATGTTTTAGTGCTAAAGGTATGAGAAATGAGAGATGGCTTTTGCAGGCGCGGTGCGTCCATTGGGGCGTAGGGGCGAAGCCCCACTAAGCCCCATGGACCCACCACGTTGTCACTAGAAGCCAAACACAATTATTTAAAAAAATCGCGCTATCTGCCGGCCGGGAAACCGGGAGACACCCGACCTTCCCGGAGTGCGCAAGGGGGGGGAGGGGGTGGTGGGGGGGGAAGGATCGGGCTGCTGCAGCTGCGCAAGTGTATTTTTGGGCACAAACATGCCCGCGCATGCGCAGATCGTTTTCTTGTGAATTCCCCCTTAGAGAGAGGACCAGGGGGCGGGCCGCAGCCCCCGGGGTTACACAGGGCGACTGGGCGAGGAGTCATGGTGCCCCCCCAGCCAATCCTGGCGCAGGATTGGCTGGTCACTACATAGCCCTGTTACATAACCCCTGACGGATAGCACGGCCGACTTTGGTGATGGGAAACCAGGTTCGAGCCTCTTATCGAACTATAACAATGTATACATGACTTACACTGGTGTTAAATAAATAGAAATTTTAAAAAACAAATAAAAATGATGTTCCGACTAAGGTGTGAAATTGGTGTCGAATAAATACATGTTTTTAAAAACAATTAATATTAATCATGTATCATTGGTGCTGGAGTACAAGGTTCGAGACTGGTATTAAACACTGACAAGCTGTGTGCAAGTTATAGGGTCATAAAAATACATGAATGATGGATGGATGCATGAATGGATGCAGGATGAATGATGGGTGGATGAATGGATGGGTGGATGCATGAATGAATGATGGATGCAGGATGGATGCAGGATGGGTGGATGGGTAGATGAATGCATGATGGATGCAGGATGGATGCAGGGTGGATGGATGGGTGCATGAATGAATGATGGATGCAGGATGGATGGGTGGATGGATGGATGGATGGGTGCATGAATGAATGATGGATGCAGGGTGGATGGATGGGTGCATGAATGATGGATGCAGGATGGGTGGATGGATGGGTGGACACATGAATGGATGAATGATGGGTGGATGAATGGATGGGTGGATG
Source organism: Lissotriton vulgaris (assembly GCF_964263255.1). Taxonomy (NCBI): domain Eukaryota; kingdom Metazoa; phylum Chordata; class Amphibia; order Caudata; family Salamandridae; genus Lissotriton; species Lissotriton vulgaris. The sequence continues at coordinate 264,441,667 of NC_141693.1, read as the reverse complement.
CATGAATGAATGATGGATGCAGGATGGGTGGATGAATGAATGATGGATGCAGGATGGATGCAGGGTGGATGGATGGGTGCATGAATGAATGATGGATGCAGGATGGATGGATGGATGGATGGATGGATGGATGGATGCATGAATGGATGCAGGAATGGATGATGGATGGGTGGATGGATTGGTTGATGGATGATGGATGGATGCTGGATGGGTGGATGAATGAATGATGGATGCAGGATGGATGGGTGGATGGATGGATGGATGGGTGCATGAATGAATGATGGATGCAGGATGGATGGATGGGTGGACACATGAATGGATGCAGGAATGGATGCAGGATGGATGATGGATGGGTGGAAGGGTGGATGGATGGATGGGTGGATGGATGGATGCATGAATGAATGATGGATGGATGGATGCAGGATGGATGGGTGGATGCATGAATGAATGATGGATGCAGGATGGATGGGTGGATGCATGAAGGAATGATGGATGCAGGATGGATGGATGGGTGAATGCATGAATGAATGATGGATGCTGGATGGATGGGTGGATGCATGAATGAATGATGGATGCAGGATGGATGCAGAATTGGTGGATGGATGGATGGGTGGGTGGGTGGATGGATGGATGGGTGGATGCATGAATGATGTATGGATGGATGCAAGGTGGTTCGGGCTCGCTCGCTCGCTGTGCTCGCTCGCTGCGGTGCAATATGCAAATTAGTTTACGCCCCACCACTTTCAAATGTCACCAGCCGCCCCTGGGCTTTTGAATTGCAGCCTTATCTGTCTCTGACAGCCCACCTCAGTCCGGGGCCGGCTCTAGAGCGGTGTGATCGGTGCGACCGCACCGGGCGCCAACTTCGGGTGGGGGCGCCCTATTTGCAAGTGGGTTATGGCTTTAAATGCGCCTACTGCCTCGCTCCTTTCCTCAAGCAATTTCAGGAAACAATAAAAATGTCAAGATGACTCCAGTGATTAATGTTCATCCTGGAGACAGATGGAGTTTTGTCTAGTGGAAGTTTTGACTCATCAAAAGGTAGAGCAGAGGGTTAATATGCCTGCTTCAAAGTACATGTACCATACAGATCACAAAGTGCATATAATGTAAATAGGTCAGTGGGTTACTGCTTTTGTCAGAGAGATCCTTTTGTTACTTGCAGTTATACGTTAAAATCCTAATATAGAACAGTGAGCTATTAACTGTTATTAAAGAGATTAGAGTGTTATGACTTTTTCCCTCTCTTTCATTATCCTAATGCTGCAAAAAAGGCTCATTTGTGTAGAAATCAATTCTTATTTAACCCTCAAGCCTGGTGGTACGTTTTAAATTCTGAGTTTGTGCTTCTCCAGTCCAAGAACTCTTAAACCATACTGCCTACCTGTATTGATGACATTTGATGCCTACACATTGAAGTCCTGTCTTATGTAACATTTCCTATACACTGATTTACACATGTATGATTGATTGTCTCCGTGTAATGTGTGTATGATGTAAAGTGCTCTGACACCCTACACTGGCATGAGTGGTGCTATAAAACCAAATAAATGCATATGAGAGAGAGTGGTTATGGAGACTTGAGGGGCACTATTAAAGGGTGGTGGTGAGGGAACCTGAGCGGAGGTGGTCAGTGGGGGGCGACGTCAACAAACATTGTTGCACTGGGCACCACCAGAGCTAAAGCCTGCCTCGGTGCCATTTATACATGCTGATCAATCTTTCGCGCCTTGTCTTGCTCAAAGGAGGAGCCTGGCAGTACATAAGTCTCTCCTATATTCAACCAATAAACAATGTGAAACGTCCTGGTCCAACACTTAAGTACTTATCATAGATTATCGGTGGGGCCCACGTCCCCCTAACCCTTCCCATAACATGTCACCTGAGCTCTCTCTCCTTTCAGTCTGTCTACATTCAAGCCCACTTTTCTGCAAAAAAAGAACAAAATGCAGCTGACCAGAAGACCGCACTACAAATCCCAAGAGAATGTATAGTTAAAAAGTCTGTTCAACTACTTCCAGAGCCTGCCGCACTTCCGCTCCACTGGAGACCAGGTAAACAAACTTTGTGCCAAAGGGAAGGTGCACCATAACAAAGTCAATACACTCCAGGAATATCCGAAAAATATATATCTCTTTATCGTCGTAGAAAATTAAAGTTGAATATCAGCCAGCGCGTTTCGTCCCACAGCTGGAACTTCATCAGGACTTATTGTTCGGTTTTGTCAAGTCATGATCTGCCTGTGTTAATGAACACAATTCATTTAAAGCGCCTAAAACAGACGATATCCTGAGATCTCAACATCAAATTTATCGTAGTTCTGAGTTGAGCAACATCGTTCAACACCTTAGCCTAAGTTGCGGCCAGTGTCCTTAATACGACATGAAAACAGTAACAGCACTTCTTCAGAGTTTTCGAAAACTCAGAAGAAGAAGTGCTGTTATTGTTGTCGTGATGTTGAGATCTCAGGATGGGGGGTTACAAAACTTCGGATTACGGACGATTAGAGGTAAGTAAACATATAAATAAATAAAACAAATTTAGTTGCGCGAGCTGCATCGCCAATTGCAATGCAGCACGCTCAACAAAATTCATTAACGTAGAATATTCCTGCATGCTTGCGGGGATTCTAAATAATGGTAGTATTTAAGCATGAAAAACTGTGCTGGCTAGACAGACATGTGAAATATAAAGTATATGAAGGAGACAAGTTAGCTTGATAGGTTGAATTAAATTACTAGGGAAAGAAAACATATGCTATTCCTTTAAGAAAACGCTTCCAGGTCCCAGCATGCATTTTTCTGGCAGCTGCTTGTCAGTCTCAGTTGTTATTGAAGAACTGGCTAAATTTGCAAACAGTATATGAATATGCATTTTATTCTCAAATTTTTAGAGACCAAGAATGAGGACGTTTTTTTAATCATTCTAGTGACGGTGCAGAAGTAGGCCTACGATGCAGAATTGACCTATGATGCAGACATAGGGGCCGATTATGATTGCGGTTTTTCCGCATCCTCGGGGCCGGCGGAAGCCACCGCCGGCCCAGAGGATGCGGAAAAACCACAGCGGACTGACCAAGGACCCACCGCCACATTAGGATGGCTGGTGGGTCCTGGTTTCCGTCCGCAGCTTTTCCGCCACGGTCGGCTTACAACCGCGGCGGAAAAGCTCTGATATGGTGACGGTGTCTCTCAGACACCGTCCGCCATATCAGGATGGGCTTTAAAAAGTGCTTTTCCGCGGCGGGTTTTCCGCCGTGGAAAAGCATACGGATCTTCACTGCGGGGGCCCGTTGCGGGCCCTCTAGGTGAAGGGGGGTGGGTTGGGGGTGCACATGGGGGGTACCTATGGTACCCCCCTGCATTTGCATGCAGAAAGCGGCAGGCACTGCGCGGTGCCTGCCTCTTTCTGCATGCAAATGCAATGCGTGCATTTTTAACATTGCCGCGGGTGCAGCTTGAAGCTGCACCCGCTGCAATGTTAAAAATAGAGGATGTGACCGCCAGGGTGGCGGTCACATCCTAATTGCACAGGAGGGAACTCTGCATGCCATGCGGAGGTTCCCTCCTGCTCTGGGGTCGCGGACGGACGCAAGTCCGTCCGCGATCCTAATCGACCCCATAGTACTGTAGAATCTTCACTGATGGTCATAAATGTGGCACCGAATAGCAACCAGATCCGAAAGAGTCCTATTTAGCACTGCAATACAAAACTGAAGGCCTGTTAGTAACTGACAGGATACCATGCAAAGATATTCCCTAAGACATCCTGACCTACTACTGTATCTGCTCTAGAGATGCAAGCTGTAGAACTAGTAGCTGCCTTTCCTTGTGAGAAATGTGCTTCATGTTTTCCAGGCAGACACCCCTCAGTTAGCTAATAGCTTAAGGAGATACAGTACACTATCCTTCTGGCAATGATTGTCTGGATTTTGCCAAACCATTCTGGAGAGGCTTATAGTTGAAAGACAGTTGATTACATTTCCTTATATTTTTAGTTATGTCCAAATAAAATAAGAGTTTTCTTACATGTAAGGAATGAAGGGATCTTTCTGCCCGAGTGTAAAGATTAGCAGAGCAAATTGCTAATGATATAGTAGGAGTAATATGAAAATTGGACTGGAAGGTGTGTCCTCATAAACACCATATTGTGATGAAAAAACATATAATGGTCCACTGCAGAGACCTTGCGGACTCTGAGAGCTGAGGAAGAGGCTCATAGAAAGGTTAATTTTCAAGTACGATGCTGCAATGACACCGTATAAATAGTGTTATTAAGGAAGGGCAACCTAATAACCCCTTGCAAGCTTCAGTAACATAATCAACTGCAGTCAATGGCCAACAAGAGGATGATTCATAAAACGGATTATACTTAGCCCAGAAAAGAATGAAACAAAATCAAGTGTTTAACCGTATTAAACTGAACTCGATGAACAAAATCAATCATGGGTAATAAAATGTATTAAAAACAAATTAAAAACAAGCATACAAAAATAAAGCTATTGCATTCACTTTATCTATGTTACAGAATAACATACACTATTAGAGGTACAGAGAAAAGGAATCAGACACGTGTCAAGTGTATAGTGTGTCCATGCTGTTACAATAATTGTGTGTGAGACAATTGTATGCCAGCTCCACTCTAAAAAAACAATCAGAAGAATATAGTAAATTACAGAAGAGTAGTGGACCTGTTTTGACATTTTGGTCTTCATAGTGTTAAGTAAGTGAGACCATCCTCTGGACTAATTGCATTTATGAAATATGACATCCCCTAAGATGTCTATGAATTAAAAGAAAACCGAGAATTAAGAGCCAGATGTATCAAACAGTTTTACCCATTCTGTGTCTAGGGGAAAATGTGTTCGTACATCTGGCCCTAAAAGTACACCTGATTTATAAGTAACTAAGGGTGGGATAGTAAGCACTACAAACATGAAGGCATATGTGTCTCACTGCAATTGTTTGGGGCAGTGCTTAGAAATCGTGTTGAAAATATGCGAGTGATAATAACCATATGCTAAATCTATGAAAAGATGTCTGAAAACATTCCATTCCCTGTGGAGAGAGAAAAATGGATCAGATTTGATCTAGAAAAGTGATAAAAATGGATAAGAATTGATCAAAAAAGAGGATTCACAAGGGAAGTCGGGACCAAAAAGATAGTAAAGTCAGGCAAATGGCAGATAAGTACTCACTAATTAACACTGGTTAAATGTGTCCAACAGTGAGAGAGTCCCGAGTTGTATTTTGACCAGGCATCAGCTGAAAGCTAAAAATGTAAGAAGACTTTATAAAGGGGCCCCATGGTCTGCGGGTTCTGTATCAGAATGGAAGGTACCCTGCACTATACTTAACTCTAGTATGGTGTGGAAGAACTCACACAAGTAGCCAGCAGTGATTCAAATACACCAGCTCTACCTCCAAAGAGTTGGAGTAGGGGCACAGAGTCAGCTTGGCGGCCATTTTTAACCGCATGCGCGCTAGCGCAATTCCGCTCCTGTGCTGAGTTTTTTAAAACCGCACTTTACGTGACGAGCTGGGCTCGTCATCAGCGTGCGAGGACGCTACGCCATGACGAGCCCAGCTCGTCATGAGCGTGGAAGGGGTTAAAGGGCAATGTGACATGCACTTAGCATGCTTCCTGATTGCATCAATAGAGCATTTCTTCGGTTATGGCCATAATGGGTTGGGTCCCGAATTAAGGAAAAGTGGTAAATCAATTAAAAATTCTTACTCTAGTATCAGAAAAGTGATCCTGCTGTGGTGAAAAAAAAAACCAAATGTTCTAATGCTGTTCTGGGAGCTTGACTGCACAAATGGAAGATGCAATATATGGGGAATAGCTACCAGATTCCCAAAATGAATGTCAGTTAGCTTCAAAAATACTTCATATGAATTATTGTGAAGACTATTAACTTTACTAAGGGACAAAAAGCAAATACAATTTGAAAACAAAATTTGAAAACAAATTTACATATGTAGTTTTTGGACAGAGACTGCTAAGAAGCCAAAGATGCAGAATATGAAAAAAAAAATCAAGCTGTCAAAATAAATGGTGGTCATCTTGAAACTGCTCTGTATGAATTAGTGTAGAGTTGAATTACATTGTTTGGAGCAAAGTTAAAGTGTATTTAAATTGAAAACACTGTGCATTATACAGTGTACGCCTGGATAGATGGATTTTATTGTACAGTCAATTGAATCCTTTACAAAAGCAGAAAGCACAAAATGCTTTTTAGTATCATAAAATGTTCCACCAAAGCCCCAAAAGAATTAGTTAGACCGTAAAAACAATTTTTTTAAATCACGTTAAGATCCTCGCTATAGATCTAAGCATGAGCGGATTTTGCGGATTGGCAATCCGCGAATTTTGCGGATTTGCGGATTCGCAATCCGCAAAATCCGCGAATTCCAGCGAATTTGTGGATTTTTTTTTTTTGTGTTCGCCCGTGTTTCTGCCAGTTCGCGAGGGTTTTTACAATTTCGCAAATTGCGAACTTACCTGTCGGGTCGCAAGTTTCGCGAACTTGTTGTTTCTACGTGTCCAGCCTGTTTGGGACACTCTTCTTCATCACTGCCACTCTCTGTCACCACTGCCACTCTCTGACTACTCATGCCACCCTCTGGCCCACCCATGCCACCCTCTGTTTCATCACCACACCCTCTGGTTGTCCAGTGTACATTATTTTCGGCAAAGCAAAGCACACCTTCCCTGCCTCAAGTGACCTGAATTAATTTGGGGCTGATTAATGTGTCACAGAATATTTTTTTAGCTGGCACCTGCTTCCTTAGTGCGCCCTGATTAGTGATCTTTTGCACTTGCTAAGTGCTTTCATTGTTGCAAAATTAGTTACAACACCTGCCCTGCCCCAACTGACAATAATGAATTAGGGGCTGATTAATGGATTTTAACTTCCAGCCTGGCTCCTGCTTGTCTCCCTTAGCTGTAATTCAGGACCTTTGTGGCATATGTGTAACTATTCTGAGGTTCAGAGCAGGGTCACATAATAGTTTCAACTGGCAACTGAACTCTGGAGGGGCCCCTCAGGAAGCACTACAGGAAATGGCTACTAATGATGTGCCTGAACTTTTGAACCTGGTAAGTAGTTACTTTCAGTTTTGCTAAAATCGTATTTCTGCAATTTTGCACTTATTCGCGGGGCGCGAACTCACGCGAACAGTGCGAGCAGCGCGAGCAAAATCCGCTGCTCGCGGATTTGCGGATTTTGCGGGAAATTCGCAAATCTCGCGGATTGCGGATTTCCCGAAAATCCGCAAAATCCGCGAGCGTAACGGATTTTCCGCCCATGCTTATATAGATCAGGGTTCTCCAAAGTTGGTACTGGAGGGCCGGATCCATGACAGATTTTTAACATATGCCCATTTAGATAAATGTAGTTTTTTTTGTTTGTTTCAAAAACCTTTATTGTAGGCAAGTACTGTTGAACATGGCATGGTGCCTACAACCCTGCTTGGGCAGGTAGCGCAATGAAGTAACAGGTATAGCAGTATAAGCATTGTAAAAGTACACAGCAAGCCACCTACAAACAGTTTGAACCGGCTGCGTCAAGTGAAACATTTTGAAAAATATTGTGTTTGGGCTGGGAGCATAAAAGACAAACCGTAAGAAATAAACATTACCACCTAGCATTGTTGACATTATAAGTTGACCAATCAGACAGCATTAAAGTACTGTTAGCACCATGAATGAAACTTCCATAGTCCCTGTTATATAATCCCCCTGGGTTGTGTCCCCTGGTCAAAGTGAGACCCATTAAGCTTCAGTTCGCACCTCATTCGTTTGGCCCACCGTCTCCAGGTTATGGCTCGATGTCTGTGTATATGGTGGTGGACTGCTCCAGAAGATATGTCTGGAGGGGGACCCATATGTCGCGCGGACGGGAGGAGGGTGGCATGAGCTCGGCATAAGTGTGTATTTGGTCTTTGCAATAGATAAGGTCTTGCAACTAGTCCTTACATTTGGGAGCTCTCCCTCTACCCCACCTGCAGGCAATTCGCCTCTTAGCGAGAAGGAGCGCTAGGAAGACGTATTTACGCACCGAAGCAGCCAGTGCCTCAGTGTATCCTAAGAGCGTAATCAAGAGGTCATCGGGAACATGTAACTCAGTCATCTGGTCGAGCACCGCCAACACTTCCGTCCAGTAGCAGTGGATGGGAGAGCAGTCCCAAGCTAAGTGTCAAAAGTCCGCTCCTTCACCTCCGCAGCGGTCACAACGGTCAGCGTCACGGAGGCGCTTCATGCGTGTAGGTGGATAATAAAGGCGTGAAAGTATTATATATAGAAAAAACGCTCCAGGGGGTAGGTAGGGTAGTGCCAAAGGATTCCTCACTGGTGCAGAATGTGCAATTGACATAGAGTTTACCCCAGGTCGGGATGGAGAGCTTCCAGAGGAGTTGGTGGCAACTTCCCTCCAGAGTAAAAGGGAAGTCAAGCCTTCCTTGGATGGGTAGCAGGGGGGATTATAGGATGGTTGTGTGGAGACAGCAGGCTAGATCCCACCAAGCACTGGTGGTGCAGTGTGCAGTGGTGGAGGCTAGGCGCCTCGGGATGGCGGGTACACTTAGGTAGGGGGAGCAGGGGGTCGGGCCATATAGCCATCTTCGACTGCCAGGTGAGGCATATAACGGGGGGGGGTTTATCCAGTATGCCACAAAGTGGGGCCGACCACAGCTGAAATATAGTTCTAGGTCTGGTATTTCAAATCCTCCAGCACTAAAGGGTTGAGTGAGAGTGTCCCAAAGTAGTCTGGCCTGTTTCCCTCCCCATGTGAGACAGATGAGTTGAGTTTTTAGGGCTTTAAAGAAATGTCTAGATAAATATAGTTATCTTAAATATATGGCATGGATCCGCCGATCCATGACCGACTTTGGAGAACCCTGATATGGATCAAGGCAATTTAAAAAGTTGACATGGATGGATAACACAATAAAACTGGCCTGAAGGCTCCAAAAGAGAAGGTGTGAACAAATATCACTGTAAAATATTCAGTGTTGCTCTGTTCAACACAGACACAAATTAGCCCAAAAATGCGCCATCCGGCTAGTCAGAGCTTTCCGCAAAGCATTAATTTGTTTTTGCCACTGAGGTCAGTGCAAAGAGGCAGGAGGGCGGAACAGCAGCCAGGCAGCCCCAGTGGCTTCAAATGTTAGATTCCACATAGTGATCATGTTTAGGCAGACAAGAACAAAGTGCAGCGTGATTATGGACGCTGGTGTGGCCTAAGGGTGCTACAGATGAGTTGAGTAGATGCTGTGCAATGCAGTAGCCTGAGTGAGATCAAGCTGATGATTGGAGTCTGTGCATGTGGCAGCAGCTGCCGTGTAGTGTCCTTAAAAGCTAAATCGAAAACACAGTGAACAATATATTGTATACGACTATGGTCATCAAATGAACATGTATGTATCGCAGTGGACCTAACAGGGTAGGTCAATTCAAGTGGTATGCAGGAAACATTTGGCTAAATTATTAATATAACAGTGGCGGCCATTTTGGAGATATCAGCACAAGGCAGTTAAAATTGACGTTTGATATTCAGATGTTGTTTGACCATCTTTTTGATGTATTGGGGTGTAAGAGGGCACCCCATTTTCTTGTTTTCTTCTTGATAAGGAAGAAATGAGAATAAAACCCCTGATTGCGTTGTTTGAAGGGTACCTTGTATATGGCATGCCTGGAAAGGAGTGATTTTATTTCCTTATTGAGATCTGGTAGATGACGAAGTAGTGCCTTCCGTGGTGGGGCATTCAGAGGATGCTGAACGAATTCCAGGGTGTGACCATGCTGAAAGATACCTAACACTCATTTGTCTGGAGAGATGGACTTCCACTATTGCAAATATTTTTAGAAGGTTGGACCGAATTGTTTTGGGACTGCTGTTCTTCCGGCAGATTGCTGCCTCTTACGTCCTGTAGGTCTTGAATAGGAGTGCACTGCATTGGATCTGAAGGAATGATTGTACGGTTGCTAGGAATTTTGTGAATAATGTAGTAACCGCTGGTGAAATTGCGGTCGAGATGTATATTGCCCTGGAGCTCTGCCTCAAAAGGACGGAAAGCAGCGTTGCTTAAGAGTGACTAGAAATTTAGCCGTGTCTGTGTCAGCTTTTATGATTGTAGTGTCTCACATATGTGCTTGCTGAACAAACAATACCCATTTAAAGGCATATCCAGAACTTTGGCCTGTACCTCAGGATGGAAGGTTGGTCGCCTTTAGCCAACCCTAACAACGCTGCTCCTGCCATCTGACGAAAGGCAGTAGACGGAAAATCAATGGCGATGCCAATAAGTTAGACGCTCTTTACCCTTCGGACAAAATAACTTGAAATTATGCCCTATTTTGCCCATTATTGCATACGTCTGCAGTAATCCCAAAATGTCCTCTTGCAACAAATGCAGCAGGTGTTTTGAGTGCTGGTTATGGTGAACGGCAGAGATGCCTTGAGCTTGAGAGTGTATTTGTCTGTATTTATCTGATTCAACTGTCTGTTGTTATTCTTTGCCGCTTTTTCTGATAGTTTGATACAATCCCTACAACCACAGTGATACATAAAGGAAAGGTAGTTATTATCTCTTATAAGACAGGTTTTTCTCAGAGGGGGAAAAATGCTGTTGCTGCAGATATTCTCTTCCTCTTTCAGATCTTCTCTGGTAATGAGGTTGCTTGTCGTCATTGAGACTGTGGTTGTGAAGACTAATGTGAGGATTGAACCCTTTTGAATGGTAATGGTGGTCTTGGCACCTGTACAGTCTAAAGTAATTTTTCCTATCTACCGACCCTAAAACATGAGCATTTCAGCTTCATTCCTCATCCTCTGCATTACCACAACTGTATGCTGACCAAGGAGAATGAAACCCATAAAGGATAGAGTCATAATTATCAGCTGATTCAGAAAAGGGGGTGGTGATGAACAGAGTGTCTGAATTAAGCAGACCACTCTTACCCAGTCCAAAGATCAGGGCTTGATCCATCACCGTTATTTATCTCACTGCACCATCCCAGCTCAGAACCTGGCTATATGCAAATCAGTCTGTCCCTGGCCCAGTGCATCATGGGAACAGGGCAGACTAAACTACCAAGCCAATTCTTCACCAGAAAGGAGACAAGCTACCGGGGACCGGTTTCTGGCATTTCAGCCGTCTTCGGCCCAGCTTGCTTGAATCCTGATGGTGCAGTGAGAAAGGGACTCATGTCTGAGTATACCCTGCCACACCTATAGTGGCCAAAAACGATTCAAGCAAGCCGGGCCGAAGACGGCTGAAATGCCAGAAACCGGTCCCCGGTAGCTTGTTTCCTTCCCAGTATAAGAATTGGCTTGGTAGTTTGGTCTGCCCTGTTCCCATGATGCACTGGGCCAGGGTCAGACTAATTTGCATATAGCCAAGTTCTGAGCTGGGATGGTGCAGTGAGCTGAAAAACGGTGATGGATAAAGCCCTGATCTTTGGACTGGGTAAGAGTGGTCTGCTTAATTCAGACACTCTGTTCATCACCACCCCCTTTTCTGAATCATTTTTGTCCACCATAAGCGTGGAAGGGTAAACTCAGATGTGAGTCCCTAGCTCATTGCACCATCAGGATTCAAGCAAGCCGGGCCGAAGACGGCTGAAATGCCAGAAACCGGTCCCCGGTAGCTTGTTTCCTTCCCAGTATAAGAATTGGCTTGGTAGTTTGGTCTGCCCTGTTCCCATGATGCACTGGGCCAGGGTCAGACTAATTTGCATATAGCCAAGTTCTGAGCTGGGATGGTGCAGTGAGCTGAAAAACGGTGATGGATAAAGCCCTGATCTTTGGACTGGGTAAGAGTGGTCTGCTTAATTCAGACACTCTGTTCATCACCACCCCCTTTTCTGAATCATTTTTGTCCACCATAAGCGTGGAAGGGTATACTCAGATGTGAGTCCCCAGCTCATTGCACCATCAGGATTCAAGCAAGCCGGGCCGAAGACGGCTGAAATGCCAGAAACCGGTCCCCGGTAGCTTGTTTCCTTCCCAGTATAAGAATTGGCTTGGTAGTTTGGTCTGCCCTGTTCCCATGATGCACTGGGCCAGGGTCAGACTAATTTGCATATAGCCAAGTTCTGAGCTGGGATGGTGCAGTGAGCTGAAAAACGGTGATGGATAAAGCCCTGATCTTTGGACTGGGTAAGAGTGGTCTGCTTAATTCAGACACTCTGTTCATCACCAGCCCCTTTTCTGAATCATAATTATCAGCTGAGCACCAGGCTTCAGTGATGTTATAAGCAACAATGAAGAACAGAACAAAGACATTTTCTGACAGATTTGGTTAGATTCACTAGAATATATTTAAGGCACTAATGACCAGGTTAGACACCAGCATACGTACTGAACAACGTCTCTACAGTCCTTCCTGCTTTTAGGAGGTCCTCAGCAAAGAAGTGAAGCATCTCCAACAACAGTCTGCCATACCTTCTGAGAGGAGCTGTTGCACTAGCTGTTTTAAAAGCTGTCGCTGCAGAGCCACAAACCTTCCTTCCAGCAGCATTGATCTTTTTACTATCCCTGTAGGTGGAGCGAGGGTCTCGGCAGCCGATGTGTGGTTCTTCAAAAATGCCGAGACAACCATGGAGTCAGGTTTGGGCTCTTTACACAAATATATGAGATCTTGCTCTAGTAATTTACATTCTTCCAGGAGTCTTGCAATGGGTATTTTGGTGGTAGCAGGGGACAAAAATCTCTCTTCTGCAGGCTCCACGAAGACGGGTACTAAAGGCAATAAAGGTATTGGAGCAGATAGCGATTACAGAGTCTCCATAATAATTGAAATAGAAGATTCTGGAAATTCCTCTAGGATGTTTAACTTAGATGCTCCCTCAGAATGACATCCTGGAATATTATGATATTGTCTATAGGAAAGGAAAACAAAGGATACCGAACTGTTGAAGCTGATGTATAGCAAGAACATGACTAGACTGTATCAGAGTGGTCATGTCGAGATGGTGAGATTGAAAGAGATAATCTCCTCTTAAGTTTTCAAGTTTGGTCTACTAATGGTTGTTCCAAGTGACCGAAGGAAGAACTGGAGCCAACAGAACTGGCATATTTTGAATAGAGGACGACGAGATAGGTCTTTGAACCATCAACGGCTTAAGAGTAAGAAGCAGATGAGCTATGTACCTGAAGTTGGCCCTCAGAAAGAAGCCTCTTCACAGGAGGTCTTGCTGGTAATAGTGATATTGCCTGAGAAGGAGAATGTTAAAACCTCCTAGATTAATAAGGTGAAGCCACTGATAATGCTGCTGAATGAATGTATGTCAAGTGTTGACTTCAAGTACCTCAATGTTGTGTCTTGTATTTGATCTTCAAGATGTTAAATCCCTTGACTTCAAGTCATATCTCGAGGAACGATTCAATGCAAATGGGTGTTTTAACAGTGTATGCTTCAATAGCCATTCCTTTGATGGTAAATCTGCATACGCTGAACGGTCTGAGAATACTTTTGAAGGCAGTTGGTCTTTCATCTTCAACATCATGCAGGCAAGCAAACTGGCTTTCGATGGAAAACATGCTGGGATGTGCCATGTTTCCACATCACGATGTATGATGTCGAAATAGGAGTCGAAGGAATGGTAGGAATGACCAGAGTGGTAAATGATGATGATGACACTTCTTTTTTCCTCATCTCCTTTTCTGAGAATGTTTTGGGGTAGACGGAAAGGTCACAATGGATAAAGCATATCTGGCCCATATTGTGATGTTTCTTTCTTAATTCTTCTGCCCTGAGGTCTTCCAATTTTCCACTGAGGTAAATTTCTATCATTATTTTTCAGGGATTTTTTAGCATTTTCTAACACAACTTTCAATCTTTAACAGAATGTGTAGGTGGTGAACAGACCGCACAAACATTTGGTTATACGGTACCTTTTTCCTCCATTTGAGGAACACTTCCCAAATAGTGAAAGCATATTAAGAGAAAATGACCCCTCTAGGGGGAATGAAGGGGGAAATTACGTAGATGCATCTAAGATGGTAGATGGAACAAATAAGTAACGAGTTCTGAGGAGAAACAAAACAAAACAAAACAGGGTAAAAAAACACAAAATCTACAGCTTTCAGAGAACCATTCAGCTTGTGAGGGTAAACAGAAATCGGACTGAGAAGCAACTGCAAGTACAAAGCAGGCTGGGAGATGGAAGCTGTTTTTTTTAATTAACAGAGCATATTTTCCTTCTCTAGTCAAGCAGCCTATCAGGCTACGTTTTTTTCTTCGTATGCTTTCTTCTGTATATTCAGCTCATTTGGATTCATGATGCAATGCTCTCTTACATTTTGGTGACTTGACACGAAAGAATAATAAGGCTAAGGAGGTTAGGTCTATATTTAAAAAAAAGACTGCTTTCTACATATACATAGGCTGAGTTTTGACTATGAAGTTTTTCAACAGCGCGGTATTATTCTGTATTTATGAGAAATCCCGCTTTCAGTGAAGATCCTGTGATGCATAAGTAATGAGGGCATTGTAAAAGAATTATGCACTGGCTTCATAGCATGCACATTTATGACCAGAATTAAGCTGGCTGACACGTATTAAATAAGCCTATTTGGTTTTGTTGTCTTAATGCCTTTTCAAGATTTTTTTTGTGACGCATTACTGCTTTCCTGACGCGATATATCTTCATTTATGACTTTTCTTGCCCGAATTCCTATTTTTCTTTAAAACAAAGTGTAAAATGGGGTAGACATAGGTAGGGTCTTTACCATTATGCGATTTTGCAGTAGTGATGTTTCCCAAAAAATTGTGGATTTCCTATACTTGCCACATAATACACCATCTACTGTATAATTTGCAGATGTCAATAAAAATATTTGTTCCTAGCTCAAACGATTCAAATCGTGCAAATCCACATGTGGTGCTGCAGAATGATAGACCATTGGGATGACTTAACTCCTCAGCCTTCAGTTTACTGATTGCAGTATTAAAGTGTAAAACTGTTACTAATAAGGGGAAACGTTTACCGAGAAAATATTAATTTATGTTAAAATGAAGCAATAACGTTCTTATTATCCCACAGAATATGCGTCATAATTTCCCTTTTCTTTTCGCATAATTTAGGCCCCTCTGTTGCATAACTTGGTACTCCATTGCTGCACAGTTCCAATGGCCCTGGATATAGATTTATAGGAGGTGCAAAAAGCATTGGCAATCCTAATTCTCTAAAATCTCTAAATCAGGTGGTAAGAGAACCAACATTCTGGTGCAATGAAATTTGTGCCAGGGGGTTTACCTCCCAGTTTACAGTTAGCCCTCTGTGGTTTTCAACATGCAATCTGGTCTGTTGGTCTTATGTTCTCTGATTATATAGTCTGCTGCCAAGGGCTAAACTGGTTGTTAAAGGTCCTAAACCCGATTTACATGGCTGAGCCACAGCTAAGGGTCTATAGCGAGGGAAAAGGCCTTTAACACCAGTATCGCCAGAAACAAAAGGGCTATACGGTTGTTAGAACATTCTGTCTATTGAGGGCAGGATGCTCTAGATTAAAAAAGTTGAAGCACAAAGATAAGCATTGGAATGTTGGAGCAGAAGAAATAAACTAGCTATTATTAGCCCTTAGTCACTTTGTTGTCTTCAATGGAGCTTTCAGTAATCCAGTGTTGTAGAATCTTTAGACTGTTGAATCACAAAGTATCCTGGCCTAAGTTTGATGACAAATTCACACAGGATGTAGACTTTGAGTGACTTTTCAACCCAGAGTCAAACTCGGAAAGATTCAGATGCTCAAGGCGAAGAAGCCAGCAATATCTCCTGTTATTGTACAATCATACAGCCTGGTCTTCTGTGTTCCTATCACTTTCAAAGACCACATCACCCTGTCAGAAATCTGCATCCAACGCCAATTTGTGCAGACTTAATGTAGCCATGGCATACTTGTGCCAAGCATTGGGAAGCTTATGGTGGGTTAGGGCTTGAAACCTTGACTTTCGAAAGGGGGTTTGCCGTCATGAGTAGAGTTTTTAAAATCCTCAATGTTTACATACTTTGCGACTCTGTGTATAAGCTGGTCACACATTTTGGAGAAAGAGATGCCTTACCCTCACTTTTGCTTTTCTTTGCTAAGAGTTTTGTTGGCACGATTTATACCCAGCAGTGAGGCAGATTTGACAGCAATGAAACTTCTGCTACATTTTGAGTTCTCTAGGATGGTGGGGAACAATGTTGTAGAGCTGGAATTAAGGAGTTAAGGAGAGGATTGGCATTCGTGGCCGGTGCAGGTAAGCGCGGTGGGGCGGGGCGGTGGGGGGGTGGTGGGAGTCGACAGATGACAGTTTTATTTATTTATTTTCCCTATTCTATTCTCTGTTGACTCCCCCCCTCGACCTGCCCCGCCCCACCCCACCGCACTTACCTGCACCGGCTGCAACTGATGATTGGGCTCTAGCTGTCCATACTCTACATCAGTATAGCCCTCACACATTAGAGTGCTTAGCACTTTAGACCCATATGTGCCCATGGTGTCCTTTAGGTAGCAGTGTACAAACTGCTCTAATCATCCGAGCTTGTAAGCATCAGCAATATCACAAACCAGCACCGAAGGGCTCCGGGTGCCTGGCCATATGAGGAGGTCTAACTCTATTCGGAAGAGCCCTTCACTCTACAGCCCTAGAAGTGCCTAGTTCTAATTAATCATGGATTTGTTTGCTCACTGTCGTAGTTTCTTGCAAATCATCCTTTGCGCTATTGTCTGTAGTAGGCTTGTCCCAATGTGCAATTCGATGTTATGAATGTTTGAATTTTTGAATGTTTGAATGTTTCTCTCTTCAGTTGTATCTTGTGCGACAAACAACCGGATCCCAGACCTGCATAGCCTCTCATTCCACGAGTATGCTTGCCACTACACATGAGTGTTCCAGGCTATTGGAGTTGGTTAATAACACGAGTCCCTGGCTTTCGTTAGTGAATCGACTGGGCTACGCTGTCTTAACTTGAGAAGGTTCTCACAAAAGAAAATAAGCACCTACAGAAATTCAAGTCATAATAAGAGAAATGGGGTGAGGCGTGTTCTGTGCACTGCAGACGGTACAGCTATGCGACCCCAACCAACAGCTACTGACAGTGAGAGTAAACTCTATGAACTACATAGATCTTAGTACTACCGGCTGGAAAGGTAGAGTTAGGCAGTGAAGGGGCCAGCAAGCAATCTCTAAAGATTAGAGTAACAGACAATGTCAGATTCTAAACCTGTGGGGATGACGGAGCACTTTCCACAGGGAGGATGCATGTACCTGAATTCTGGTACTTAGCCTGAAACAGAAAGCTGGACCATCCAAGACTCTTTACCTCTCCTGCGTTGCTTAGTCTGTTGGCACAGTCAAGTTATTAGTCATGGAAGTTTAAGCTACACATAATCGACTACCACTCTTAGCACATGCAGACATAAACATATGCATAACGCACAGACGTGCACACACACACACACACACACCTAAATAGACATGACCACCCAGAAGTATTTCTTGAAAAGGGAATAACTACTTAAGGAACGCCTTAGAATGATAATAGAGTAAACTTCATTTCGTAAAAGGCCTCTTGAAGGATATTATGGGCTGGCCTTACCCTACAAACTCCGGACAATGGACAGCTCAGAAACTGTCCATATTGCTGGATGCTTTAACAGTGAAGGCTATGGACAGCTCTAGAGGTGCAGGGGTGCAACGCTCCCGGTTAACATGCTCTTTTGGCACAATCAGGATCTGGTATTTTAAGACCTTGGGGGCTTTGAGCACATATTCACTGTGTTTTTCTTGGATTCGCTAACGTCAAATTAATAGAAATACAAATTAAATAACAATCCTCGATAAACCTGATGGGTGTGGACAGTGCCCACATTATCTTCCAAGATAATGTGGGCACTGTCGACCAAACCTTTACATTTTTGGTAACCAAGTAGAAGATAGTGGACATCCGTGGCAGCAACTTATTTGTCGCCCCTGTTGACCTCCGTTCTGCCTTTGACCTCGTTTCGAGTGAGAAATTGTGGGGCAAACTGACCTCAGTAGGGTGTGCCCCAGGAGCTTTTGGATATCTTAATTAGATTACACAAGGGCCCTTATGCCCAAGTTGTGGATATTCATAACTTCAGTCACACACAATATCCCCATCAGCTCAATCAGTGTGGTCCCCTAAGGTGTCTCGTTAGTTGGTTGTCTTACGGTCTTGTTATTAATCTAAGCATCCAGGAGCACAGACCCTTGCCATTGCTTCACATCTGCACTGTCTGGATGAGTTGTTAAGTAAAAGGTCAACTGTCGACACTCTTCTAGCACCTGGATCACGGCTCAGTCTTTGCTCAGCACCCCGCTCTGTCAAGAAAAGAGAGTTCTTGACCTGAAAAGGAGGTCCACTATGGGTGTTCAGATTTTAGCTGGGGAGGCTGCTCGCTAGGCAGAATCTTTGCCATAGGTGCATGCTTACTTGCGCCTGTATGTAGCTCTTGGCCGGCTGTCCTTCTACAATAATCTTTAGTGGATTACAGGAAGCTCAGGGTGGCTTCCTTGGAGTCTCATTTTTATGGAAGGAGGCTTGTAGCAGCCTTTTATCAAGCAGGCAGCCCCAGAAGCTGGACAACAGGAATACATCTCAAATTTCGTGCTAGCATGTGTCATACAACTCGATGTCTAGGAGCATAACAGGGCAACACAGGTCAAATTGGTATAGTCCTTCAAATATCACTTCAGGGATTAACCAATTATTTGTATTTCACTAAAGCTGGTCAGGGGCCCAGATCAAATCAGGGACCGAGAAATTATGAATGTTTTCATGGCCAGCCTATCAGGTGAGTCGCTTCATGGGGGTTTTCCAGAGATGAACATAGAAAACTGGAGTGGACTGGATCGGGTAAGAGAAAACATTATTTCTCTATGGAGTTCTACATTTGGGCTTCTTTTTCCCCAGTTTTTATGGACATATTTGACTGGGCAGAAAATGTGTGTATTGTCCTCTGATAGGGGAAATGGAGAAAACAAAGGTTGCAATGATGAGAACTGGAGGTGGTTATATCCACAGTACTGGCATGCACACATATCCACCACTCAAATTATTTTCCTATTTCACTATACTAATGCAACACTAATCCTTTATGGGTTCTGGAGTAGCGTGCTACTCACCAAAAAAGCGCTTTAACACCCCTTCAGGGGTAACAAGAGCTATATCTCTTCTATCCCTCCGCTATCCTTCTCAATCTAAATAATTTACTAATATCCATCACTCAAATTACTTTCATATTTCACTAAACTAATTCACCACTAATCCTTTATGGGTTCCGAAGTTACATGTTACTCGCCAAAAAAGTGCTTCAACGACCCATCAGGGATAACCAGCGCAATATAAATGCAAACGTTTTTCCCTCTTCTATCCCTCCGCTACCCTTCTCAATCCAAATAACTAACTAACATATCCATCACTCAAATTACTTTCATATTTCACTATACTAATTCAACACTAATCCTTTATGGGTTTCGGAATAGCGCGAAACTCGTCAAAAAAGCGCTTCAACACACAATCAGGAGTAACAAGTGCTATACCTCTTCTAGCCCTCCGCTATCCTTCTCAGTCCAAATAATTGACTAATATCCATCACTCAAATTACTTTCATATTTCACTATAATAATTCACCACTAATCCTTTATGGGTTCCGGAGTAGCATGCTACTCACCCAAAAAGTGCTTTAACACCCCATCAGGGATAACAAGCGCATTATAAATGCAAACCTTTTTCCCTCTTTCATCCCTCCGCTATCCTTATGAATCCAAATAATTGACTAACCTTTCTACCACTCAAATTACTTTAATAGTTCACTATACTAATTCAACACTAATTCTTTATGGGTTCCGAAGTAGCGTGCTACTTGCCGAAAAAGCAATTAGATGCCTCGTCAGGGGTAGTAAGCGCTATATAAATGCAATTATAATACAATACAAACTGTCACTAACACAAGTTTAAAACTCTTGACTTACAAAAAACATGAGTTGCCTTATATTTGTGAACCATGTCTTTGAGTCCGATTATCGAGAGAGGATGATAAATGATAACAATTGAAAATGAAAATATGTGCACCTGCTCAAAATTGTTTGTATTCACTCATCCACGAACAACTTATAAGGGAGGAGGCAGAATTGTGGATATTGCATTGTGAACAAGAGTCTATCTAGATTCTCCCTACTGCGTCAGTTATTAAAGAAAGCGAGTACAATATTAAAAAAACAGCCAACTGTGGGAATACGAGAAGGGACGAACATTGGCAGTGGAAGTGAATGAGGAAAGTAAGGAGATTGGGGGATAGAAATGTGAAAAGAGGGGATAGAAATGGAGGCCATGGAGAAGGAGACAAAAGGGACTGGACCAGGAAGGTAAACGATCAGCATCTAGACAAGGATAGAGGGGTCCATGAGGGAAGCAGGCCTAAAGTGGAAGAAAGCAGTGAACCAAGAGGTAACGAAAAGGAGGGCAAGAAAGCAGGAAGAGGCAGAAAGAGGGAAGTCAAGTGAGGGAAGAACTAGGCCACAGAAAGAGGGTGGAAACGTGAGGAGGAAGTTGAGAGAACGTGGTAGGAGCGGTTCTAAGGTGGACTTAATAGCAAACATTGTCCGCAGAAGACAGAGGTTTAGCTAAGATGACTAGGAGAACAAGCATTTGCAGTGCAATAGGTCTTGTATTAGGAAAGTGTGAGCTATTGGTATTGTAAATGACACATTTTTTAATATGTGTTGGCTTTGAAAATATATAAATTATTAGCATTGTTATTCACAAAGCTAATAGCTTACACTTTCCTAATGCGAGTCCTATTGGCTATGGCAATGCTTGTTGGTAGCAAGCAAGGACAGTGCTGTTGTGGTGCTGAGTGATGATGTGGTTGGGCTGAGTGATGTGGTGGTGTCCCAGAGTAATGTGGTGGTGCCCCAGAGTAATGTGGTGGTGTCCCTGAGTAATGTGGTGGTGCCCCCGAGTGATGTGGTGGTGTCCCCAAGTGACTTTTGGTGGTCCCCCCGAGTGATATGGTGGTGCCCCCGAGTGATGTGGTGGTGTTCCAAAGTGATGTGGTAGTGCCCCTGAGTGATGTGGTGGTGCCCCTGAGTAATGTGGTAGTGTCCCTGAGTAATGTGGTGGTGCCCCTGAGTGGTGCCCCTGAGTGATGTGGTGGTGTCCCCGAGTGATGTGGTGGTGTCCCCGAGTGATGTGGTGGTGTCCCCGAGTGATGTGGTGATGGTGCCCCAGAGTGATGTGGTGGTGTCCCAAGTGATGTGGTGGTGCCCCCGAGTGATGTGGTGGTGCCCCCGAGTGATGTGGTGGTGCCCCCGAGTGATGTGGTGGTGTTCCCGAGTGATGTGGGGGTGTCCCTGAGTGATGTGGGGGTGTCCCAGAGTGATGTGGTGGTGTCCCCGTTTAATGTGGTGGTGTCCCCGAGTAATGTGGTGGTGCTCCTGAGTGGTGCCCCTGAGTGATGTGGTGGTGCCCCTGAGTGATGTGGTGGTGTCCCTGAGTGATTTGGTGGAGCTGGAGGGTGGAGCTGGAGGGTGGAGCTGGAGGGTGGAGCTGGAGAGTGGAACTGGAGGGTGGAGCTGGAGGGTGGAGCTGGAGGGTGGAGTTGGAGGGTGGAGTTGAAGGGTGGAGTTGAAGGGTGGAGTTGGAGTTGGAGGGTGGATTTGGAGTTGGAGGGTGGATTTGGAGTTGGAGGGTGGAGTTGGAGAGAGGAGTTGAAGGGTGGAGTTGAAGGGTGGAGTTGGAGGGTGGAGTTGGAGGGTGGAGTTGGAGGGTGAAGTTGGAGTTGGAGGGTGGAGTTGGACGGTGTAGTTGGAGGGTGGAGTTGGAGGGTGGAGTTGGAGGGTGGAGTTGGAGGGTGAAGTTGGAGTTGGAGTTGGAGGGTGGAGTTGGAGGGTGGAGTTGGAGGGTGGAGTTGGGCTGTAGAGTTGGAGGGTGGAGTTGGAGTTGGGCGGTGGAGTTGGAGGGTGGAGTTGGAGGGTGGAGTTGAAGGGCGGAGTTGGAGGGTGGATTTGGAGGGTAGAGTTGGAGGGTGGATTTGGATTTGGAGGGTGGAGTTGGAGGGTGGAGTTGGAGTTGGAGGGTGGAGTTGGAGGGTGCCTCGCTTCACAGACTAATTATTCAATCGTCTGATAAAATATAGGGCTACACAGCTGCAGTAACCCAACCCACGGGGAAATGAATGAATATTACGAGCAAACAGTCATGATGCTGGCTAAGCCAGGGTAAAGCCTCCTCACACTCCATCTTCCTTACCACAGCGAACTCGTGCTGAATATGCATCAGTGTGGCTTCCCAGGCACCTGGGTAATTTCTTACACAGGAGAGTTCCACATTTGAATTAAATTAGTTAAGAAAAGGTAAGTAGGCGGAAGGACAGAAATCACGTTTTACTGAAATATAGGCACAAGAAAACGTGTTTACAAATTAAGAAAGTGAATCGCCAAATAATTGTGATGTAGAACTGACAATTGTTTACAGGCTCAGAGCAGCAATAGTAGGCTACATCAGGATATGCACTTTGAATGTTGAGACAGCACTTATCTAATAACTGCAAAGGAAAGACTTTTTACTGCCTTTGTTGTCACACTTACATATGACTTCAAGAAAATATATTTGGCTTTCTGAGGGCCACGAGTGTCTGACCTGACAGATGCTCTTACTTGGAAGTAAATGCTCGAAGGCCGTAGATGCTCAGACACTCCAGCTCAAAGGAGAGAGTAGAGACAAAGGAGATCTGCAGGGAGTGGCTAATTATTTAGAAAAAAGAGGCAAAGGACAAACAAGCAGCCCCTGCACGGCTCATGCAGGGTATGCGTTTGCAGCTGTACAAGCAAAACTCAGAAATCCTCTAACTTTGAAGTCAGAGAATGAAAATAAAGACAAACTTGAAAATAGCTGTGTACTGATTCCACCTCCCCCCGAAACCGTACTGCATCAATCTGCCCAGGGGGCAGAATGGCAACTACATGGTGGGTGTGCAGCATGCTGGTAGGGTGCCAATTAAGCCCCAAAAACACAAACACTTCAGGGAAGTGCTCTGTTAAAAGGAAGCCTGGTGGTTGTGAGCCGGGTGTCAGGCTGAGAGGGAAAAAAATCGGCCAGAATATTTAAAAAAGACGGGTGACACGCTGAGTGGGACATGCCCATTTATAATTGCAACCAAAAAAGCATATAACATAAAACAAAAGAGAATCTTGCGAGGCATGGCGTTGGTGAAGCTGGTATTGCGCTAATCAAGCCAATAAAGCACAAACACTTGAGGGAAGAGCTTGGTAAAAATGAAGCCTGGTAGCCATGATCCGGGTTCCGCACTCAGTGGGAACTGCACGTCCAAAATGTAAAAAAAAAAAAAAAGGTTCCTGATCCAAGGAATAGGATTGAACATGCGTGCCGCACTGCTTTAAAAAAAAAAAGCTCTCGCATTGCTGTGGTGGAGGTGAGGGGGGCGGAAAGCGGCGATTAAATTAAGTAGTGAATCACACAGAGCAGCGAGCCAAGAGAAGAGTAT
Organism: Lissotriton vulgaris; assembly: GCF_964263255.1. NCBI lineage: Eukaryota > Metazoa > Chordata > Amphibia > Caudata > Salamandridae > Lissotriton > Lissotriton vulgaris. The sequence continues at coordinate 264,418,143 of NC_141693.1, read as the reverse complement.
TTTTTCTGAGAAAGTGAACAGATGCAAAGAGCGATCGGGAAGAAAGGCAGTCACAGGCCCAGCAGAGATTTCAGAAAGGTTTCCTTATGGCATTCCCTCTCGGCCTGCTGCAGTATAGAGAGGCGAGGTGGCGGGGAGAGTGGAGAGGCCAGCAGAGTGACGCGATCTGTGGTGGGGGAGGGAGAGGGAATTGAAGTGCAGATGGAAAGTGCACAAACAACGCACACACTGCAAAGACAATTAGAAGCTTGCAGCAGTCTCTGGGTGAAAGAATACATGTTTGGGTGCGTGAAGTAAACATTAAATTAAAAGTGAATAAGAGAGGGATGCAGAACACAGAGGCAGGAGAGTATTGAAGTCGAGGGCAGGCAGCAAGACACACAGAGGTGAGGTAGGATAAGAGTGCTGCGTGGGGAGAGAGTGATATTCAGAAGAATGTAAGCAGGAGGGAAAGAAGGAGAATCCGAAAGGGGAATGCGATGACCAGGGAACCTGAAGTGAGCTAAGGTCAAGTAGTGAATCACACAGAGCAGTACTTCTTGACTCCTGCGACGGATATCGGGTGGCTTGTGTGTTTTAAACAAGCAGAAACCAGACCGAAGCAGGGAGAGAGAGCAAAAAAGAAATGCAAAAGAAGCTCTCGGCATTGCAGGGGGCGGGGCAGCCGAACCCGAACCCTTTGAAGTAGCCAAGCTGAAAAAAATGCAATTAGGACGGCGTGCGTACGTGAATAAGTCACGGCGGGGGGCGGGGAGAGAGGAACAGATGGCTGTGAAGGGAGAAAGGCTGCTGGTAGGGGGAAGGCTCGTGCATGAGAGCAGGTCACGTGATTGGGATTCACGTGAACTTTTGAAAATCCGCATCGTAAAAAGTCAGCTTTGTGGATGGATGGCAAAAGGTCTCTCTACGAGACCTAAAAAGGGCCCTCCACGTAAATAAAGCAGTACAGCATTTGATTAGACTGCATCTTGAAACTCCATGAAGGGCCATGTTAAGGGCTTTCCTATACAACAAGACAAATTCGAGATGCAAGGACTCTTAGTAACTATTGACTCAATGTTGAATAAACGCATAAAGAACTTTTTCAAGGTCACATTCAAAGAGAAAGCACATTATCACACATATTCTCACAATCACAGTGGTGCAAAAAGGATCAGGATTACAGGGATGTCTGTATTCTAGAACGGAGTGGGGTTGGTTGACCACTTTGCTGAGGTACAATGCCTTTGTTCCTCTATTAAAAAAATTAAGAGCACTAATTCAGAAGAATTTGTGACAATATCACCTTTAATCTCACAGAGAAGTGCTGTATTAAAGTGATAAAAGGAAAACAGTTGTGGGCGCCATCACGCAGGAACACGAACTCCATTTTGCCCTTGGCTCTCACAATTCATCAACTGCAGCTGTTTGAGGTAAAAGAGCGGAGTACTTTGTGTACCCTTTTTCCAGCAGCATCTATTGCTCTGTACCTGAAATCATGGTTGCCCTTTGAGTTAGGGGCTACCCAGTTAACAGAATAATTTGCAGGCGGACAATAAAAAAAGAGTCCTGCCAGCTTGCCTTCTCAGCTAATACACAAAGTAGGGGAAAATTCTGCTCCATAGATCCTAGTTTATCTAACAGTTGTATATTCCCAAATGTCCATTAACATTACCAGGACAAGTTTTAGACTTGTGATTTGTGGTGAAATCCATCCCTGTGGCACAGGCTGAGAATACTCACAAGGTAAGATCACTACTCTGGGACATACATCTGCCCCGTTTGTCTTCTCAGCCTTGTATGTGACACATCTGGGGTTAGTTTACCAGTTCAATGTGACACACCATATTCATCACTATTTCACAAGGTATGTTATACATTAGGGGGTCACATCAGCCTTTTGAACGATAAGAGTTTTGAAGATTGAAATCTTTCATCTAAAGAAACAGGTAATCATGCCACCACTCAAAGGTTTATGATTGACAGCCTGGCTCGGATGATTTTGTTCCCTTCAGATCAACATAAAGTTGTTGTTCAACGCAACTTGGAGGATCGCCTCATAAGCAAAAGTGTAATCAAAGCACTTTTTTGTATTTCAGTTGATCACAATTACAGCCGCAGACTGTAGATCCCTGCAGACTTCTAAGGACTAAAGTCTAGCCAATGTTAAACAGTGTGAGATTACCTGTGACCTCTTGCTTCTTTGTGACTCTCATAAGTAGCTCTTGCCTAATGACTTTCTACCAGTAGTAAATAGTAGCAGTTATTGCTCCAAAGTCCCAGAAATTGAGGGCTTTACAGACAAGCGCTTAGGTGGTTTGGAAACTAAGCAACGTCTGGACCATACGTTGACATAGTTGATTCATTGAGTAGAATGAAGCTTCCCTCGTACTTATGTTATGTTGAAACTGTTAGAGGTCATAACTAGGGAATCGTGATACAATTTAGTTTTCACTATTTTGAATGCTCTTTAGAAGAAGAGTGAATAACAAATGCTTTTTTTTTAAACAACTCAGGTTTTTACTGACAAACAAGATCTCTCACAAGACGTTAAGCTTATTACATTGAAATAACCTGTTTTACATTGTCTTTGGCCCAACATTTATATCACTTCCTGTGAATTTAACTTGACTGCTTGATCAAGCTACCACTGGAATGTCAATAAAACGAAGCAGCTGCAGGCCTAGGGTCCAAAGACCTTTACTAGTACAGAGTAGATAGTTTGGCCTTGAACACTGCAAACTGTTGCTTACAAAAGTGACCGAGAAAAGCTGCATGTCACAGGTGAGCAACGAGTCTAGCCACCATCCCACCATTCCATCACGCCTCAATGGTTCAATAAATACATGACTGGTTGTCCTCAACAAAAAGTCCTATGTTCTCACTAGCTGTGTCGTTCCCACCCACCTACAAGCCTTCGATGAACATAAATTACTGGTAATTACAAGTGATTTGTGCAACTCACAAAAAAGCATGCAACCAAGTAGCACAACAAACATTCCTTAAGACCATTAAATCACACATTACACCCACTCTAATGCAAGTGGCACATCACATATTCTCCCATCTTTACTAATCCCCTCCAGGCAAATCATCATCGAATCCTTGCACTCAAGAGGGTGACTCATGGTCAAGAAAGGTACATTCTCACTAGAGTAAATTAGGTTTTTATAGCAGCTATGTCACAAAATAATTATTTCCAAACATGGAGAGTACATAGAAAAAATTAGGCTAAAGATCAATTGTTTTATCATCTATAATGATTATGCCCCCCCTCCATTTACTAATGCCCTTATTGTCGCAACATACTTTGAGAAAGATGTAGACCTGGACCACTAACTAATTAATAAATAATTAGTTGACTCCCATCTCGCTCTCCTACATTCATTCGTTCCTTTCATCATTTACACAACCTAACTTAGACCCCGACTGTACCTTAAACCCACTACAGGAACCAATCTCGTCTTAAATGTCTACCTTCATATACCTCTCCCACCAATCAAACCCAGTAAATTTACTTCTCAGCATACTGGATCAACTCTGAGAATCTACACTAGACTTTGCTCGCAAACTTTGCTGCCACAGACAGCTAGGCTGCAATATAAGGGGTTGCCAGAATACTCTCCAGAATCATCCACCACATCCTGTGTGCATTAGGAACAGAAAGACATAACATTACATCACTACCATCCAATATAGATGTTTAATACCCAAACCTGCTGCAGCATTGACCAAAGGAATGTTGAAAACATAATCCTAAAAAACTCACCTAGAAATATTGCTTTACATAACTCTAATAAAAAACGTTTCAATAATATTGTAACTCCTACTAGTCCAGACGGACATAGTAGTAGAATGTGCGAATTGAATCCCAGACCAAGACAACCACAGCAAATCTTGACAGATACCCTGTACTCCATACAACTAGATTTTTCATAGTAGAAACCTGGCTTTGTCTCACCGCAGCAACAATTCTGCATGAAGCAATCCCCGAGGAATGCCTAATCTCGTTCAGAAATCAAGTAAATTGGAAAAATGATTGAGGGCTTGTACTTGTCTATAAAAAATACACTAACCACATTCTACATTAAAGACTTAATTATCTCCAAATATGGGACTATGCTTTTTCAGTGCTCTCCATCTGCAACTTTCTCAGCCATGATCTTCCTCCACACAACCCTGCCTCCACAGATGCTCTCATGGACTCAGTAATGGATGTTTCAATAGACCACAAGAGCCTTTGCTTTCTCGGGGACCTTAAGGTCTGCTTCTGTAAACCAGCACTATTCTGGTTATCATGCCTACTCTCTAATATTAAAGCATTTGACTATCATTAATTGGCCAAAGAACAACCCTCTTGGCATGCTGCACTTTTGATGTTATTTATGCCCAAGAAGCCTACCCTCCGTCTGGAAAAACATCTACTTTTTGAAGAGACCTGAAAATTATTTATTTTAAGGTTAGCCTTCCTCAGGCAATCTAATCTCCCTCAAATTTCAATACAATCACTGCTACCAGATCCTGGAAGAAGATTAACAAACATTTTACAAAAACTCCTCTCTGGTTCCTCCCCATCGGCTCAAGAAATTTTACTAAAACAGTTCCAGTAATGGTTAACCAGGCGATTCCTCTCACACCCACAAGTCTATGACCTCACATAATGCCAGCTGGATGTTGAATTCTGAGGATCAGAAACCAGATCCATGAAAAAATATTGAGTAATAAATACAATCTCAACAACAAAAAACAGCTTCAAATGTTGTACAGAATTAGTAGAATATCCATCAAAAAGTCCATGGTTTCCCACTTCAGGCAATCCATTAGCAAGGCTGCTTGCCCAGCCAAAGACTTCTTTATAGTTAGTGAATTTTGCAACCTTACCAGCATCCAAACAAAAGGAAAACACTCACTGAAAATCTTTGACACCTTAGCTAAACATTTTGTTTAAAAAGCTTGTAACCTTTACACTTACTTCTATTCAAACTTCGATTCGAAGACAGGCACTACCTTTGAATGGAAAGACAAGGTCCAGACAGACTTTGGTGCCAAACGGGCAACCCCAAGCACACGACCTACGGTTTGCTCATTGAATCTTCTTACTGAAAAGGTAACTAAAGATCTATCCAAGAGCTTAAAGATGGTAGTCTCTCCAGCAGATGCTTGCCCGCTAAATAACGTCAAAGCCTTTCTCCTAGAGTCTGCTGCTGTCATACCAGCAAGAGAGCTCAACAACTCCTCCCTTGAACCTGGCAAGTTCACATCTGAGGTAAAAAACATTGTTACCAAAGCCACTAATAAAAAAAAGGTTGGACTTGACCAGGCTGACTCCACCAACTACAGCTCAATATCAGTCTCCACTTCTAGGTAAACTTATTGAAATAGCTTTCTCCCAGGTCACACCCGTCATCATATAACACCTTCATTGTCGGATGAGCTTGAGAACTCTGCAGACATCAAAGGTGTCACTGTTCTACTACTGAAATTAACTGTAGCATTTGACACGATTGACCAGTAACAACTGTACTGAAATGGATACAATCCTGTCTTATGCACAGATCCCAAAGTGTCTCACTTCCTTAACTTGCACACTGTACCCCTAAAGTAGGCAACCAACAACGCTCAACAATCTCACCCTAACTTTTAAAATACTATGGGCCAGATGTAGGTAGGCGTTTGCCGGGTGGTAACGGCCGAATTCGGCCGTTACCGACCGGTAAGAGCAATTTGACATGTAGGTCCCTGTATTTTACAGACTCGGTAAATTTACCGATAGGTAAATTTACCGAGTATGTAAAATACCGAGTCGGTATCATTACGGATTCCGGTAAATTGGTATGTAGGTGGGACTCTTCTGAGTCCCACAAGCAGTACAAAATCGGTATTTTACCATCAAATACTACTTGATGGTAAAATACCGTTTCTGGTGTGCATGCACATGTGTGCATGCACACCTATGCCATATGACAGGCAGACCTGCCCTTAGGGCAGGTATGCCTGCCACATGGCACCCGAGCCTCTTTTGGGGGTGCCAGAGGGTGTCAAAGTGACACCCCCTGCACCCTTGTGACAGTTGGTATTTTCCGATGTGGTAAATACCGACCGGTAAATGCCCAATCAATCCTATGGGCTTCAAAGCCCATAGGAATGAATGGGCATTAACTGGTCGGTATTTCCCGCATCGGAAAATACCGACTGTTTCCGATTCGGTAATTGCACATCTGCATTTACCTACATCTCGGTACTTTTATTTTCCGACCTCTGAAATACCGAGTCGGTATGACTCGGTATTTAAGAGGTCGGAAAATAAAATTTACCTACATCTGGCCCTATGTCCTTCTGACATCATAAATTCTTCCAGCCTCAGGTACTACAACTACGCCGATGATACTGAGATCATCTTAATATTGAACTAACCTTCCAAAGTCATGATATCCAGATTCGGTGAGTGTGTAATGGTTGTGGAATGTTGGACCCTAGAGATTCAACTCAAAATAAACTCCTCGAAATTTGAGACTCTAAACTCGATAGTGGCAGTTTCATAACCCAATTTCCCTGAGGCCTGTAGAAATAGGACAGTTTTGATGTTGATGATGATGATGCCATGCCAAGTGAAAAACATTAGCATTAGCATTGATTTGTCTTCTCCCTTAAATCCCAAACCAACACAATGACAAATGAATTATCCTATACAATGAGAAGGCCTCAAAGTATTTTCCCCTACTAAAGCCTCTCACGTTGGATACATTCAATAGTGGCGCTAGCAGTGTCCCATTTAGACTCTGTAAAGGTACTCTATATTCTAGAAAAAAATCAGTAAATTACTACACAAGCTACAAAGAATCCAGAACACAGCAGCCAGAAAAGTTCTCAACCTAAACAGATGGAATCACATTACCTCAGCTCCCACAGAACATTCATCCAAGAATCTACATTGCATACCTGGCAGTACAGGGGACATGAACAGCCTTCTTACCATTCAAACTAAGACTAAACAAAATGTTTGCCCCACAACTGATAATCCTCCTTAATGAAAAAAAACACCCTAATGGAATCTCTACAGTTGAAACTTGCACACTTTGGATTTAAGAAACCATTGGAAATTCAGAAGAGAAAAAAATCTCTGTCTTTTCCGAATACGAGATAAAACTCCCTCTGTGGCCACAATGCAAAACTGGTTTGTATATGCTGCTTGCAATCCTATTCTCACATTCTTTTTCTTACAACCATATGCATTACAAACATATACATGTTGTTGTGGCAAGTCTGGAGCACACTCTCTGAGCTTCAAGAACAACCCCAAAACTCAACACTGGCCAATATTTCTTCAACCAAACACCCTTTAACATCCATGCACTAGCGACGTGGTATTCTACTCACATCATACACTACAAGTGTTGCTGGGATTCCAGCTTACAAGCGTGGGACTGAATGTGCAGTAATGGTCAAATGTAGGAGTGGGGCATTACAGGCTTTTGAATAGTCGTGCCATTCTTTTCTCTGGCTCGTGTCTGCTTTGATAGGTTAAATGGAACTGTGCTGGAGCTCTGGAAGTGGCCAGGAGAGGAAAAACAAAAATTAGACAGTGGAGCACCTTGGAGGACCATGTTTTTGATAGCTCTGGGGTTGAAAAGGTCAAAGGGAGCAACGGATGAGTTTGCTTTGTGATTAGTTTGATAATTTCAGCCATGTTGTTATAGAGAAGCGAGATAGGACTGAGCTAGAAAGCAGATTGGTGAGCATGAGGGTGTGCTGTCTTAGTGAGTGTGTTTTTTATGAAAAAAACATGATTCCAAGTCAATGGCAAAAAGATTTAATGTGCGACTGGTACAGGGATGGAGAGGAAAGAGGGTGAGATTGACATTGTGGATGTGGCTGAAGGGAAGATTTCATTCTTGGAACCATGAACATTTAGCGCTCTTGTATATGTTCAGAACGAGAATGCAGTCTTTAGGTGTTGGACCTGATAATCATCAGGTAACGATTCCCTAAACATTTTGCTTTCTTCCAACTTGGTTTTGCTGACTCTCTTGTGCACCCTCTGGGCACTTTGCCACTGTTGCTACAATGTGAAAGTGTGTGCACCCTTCCTACCACTTTTAGGGAAGTAGCGCTGACTCAATGTTCTGAAATGTGCTTGGTCTGTCATTGCAGACGGGTGTGTGAGCACTGGCATCCATAGTGATTAAACTCATGAGCAGCCTGCCATTGAAGGCCGCCGGAGGTGCGCACCTGCACCAATGGTGCCCGTAATTGTGTGTGACACCTGCCATCGCAGGCTGGAGCGTGCACACTAACATTTGTTTAGTTAAACCTGTGTCCAGTCTGCCGTTATCCTGGTGCTGGGGACTATGTATTCAACCTGTCATTTACAGGTCTGTGTGAGCACTAGTGCACACGTACCCAAGTAGTGAGAAATACCAGTGTGTGTTTTCACTACCTATGAGGCTTGCTCTTCCCATAAGTTAACATGGGGACGTGGTTGACATTACTTCAGGCTGCAATAGTGGATTGCAGTGAAACAGCCTCATGATTTTTACTATCAATCGATTTGGCATGCCAAACCCTTTCCAATGGCAAAGGAGGTTTTGGCATAACTCGCTTAGAAATTACACTTATAGAATATGGACATTTCTATGTTCGAAAAGTCTTGTGTGACACAAGTCTTGGTTCCGGTGAACACCAGGGGTTGGGGGGGACATCTGTGCATTTCCATGACTGTCATAAACCAGGTGAAAACCACTAGAATGACAGACCTCACCCATTTGAGGGTTGCATGGAATAGATTGGAGAGAAAGGTGTTGACACTTAGCCTCTAGGGGCTAGACCATGGCCCCACTAAAGACTTAGGGGCAGATTTATGTTAACTGGCGCATCCCCAGGGATGCGCCAGTTAACATGCGCCACAGTGCGCCACAGCTCCGCCACCCATGGTGCGCCGCATTTATAATGCGGCGCACCATGGTGCAAAAACGGCACAGATGCGTCACGCATCTGTGCCGGAAATGTGGCACATTGCTGGAGTTGCGTCGCAAGCGCGACGCAGCTCCAGCATGGCTCGGGGGTACACCATGTGCGCAATGCTGCGTCAAGACCTACGCCTGCTTCAAGCAGGCGCAGGGTTTTGACGCAGCATTGCCATGAAAGTGACTGAGTGAAATCTCATAGATTTCACTCAGCCACTTTCAGGAGGCGTTCCTGCGCAGGAGCGCCCCCCTGCGCAGGAACGCCTCCTTATGGCGCAGTGCTTTACAACGTGACGCATCTCCTAGATGCGTCACATTGTAAATAGGGCGCACTGTTTGCGCCGCAGTTGCGTCAAATAAAGTGACGCAATTGCGGCGCAAAGAGGCGCAACGGCCTCATAAATCTGCCCCCAAGATCTGCATTCCCTGCCCCCATGGCAGACAGAGGTACTATCTAGGGGAGACATCTATGGTTCAAAGGAAACCCCTTAAACCACCCCTAACTTCAAAGACACATGACAGTATAACTACAGGTGCCGTCGTTCAGCATGAGGTGAGATACGCTTGTGGGGACCCGGGAACAGAGAATCCGGACAGAGTGGTGCACATTTTGTGCACATGAAGGCTTACTGTTCATGAAGGGGACAAACGTGGCTAGAAGGTCGCGGGCGTGCACCAGCGCTGCCGATTATTTTTAACCTTATCTCCAGCTGATTACGAGCTGCTTGCGCATTTTTAAATTGCTATTTTGCTTTATTGTGTGTTATGTCCTACAGCGCCCGCACTTTTCATTTACTGTCACGGTAACTTGATTACCTTCTTCTTCTCGCTCTCGACCCCGGTCCGCCCAGGCAGTGTGCTGTTTGCGCGGAGGGTCCCTGCACGAGCGCCACTTCCGGTTCTGCACCACTTCCGCCCTGCCTCACCACCGTGCAGGTGAGCGGTCTAGTGGTTGCAGAGCCTTGTCTATATCTTGCCCTGAAATTGGCTTTGCAGGCTGACAAACGTGGCTAGAAGGTCGGGGGCGTGCACCAGCACTGCCGATTATTTTTAACCTTATCTCCAGCTGATTACGAGCTGCTTGCGCATTTTTAAATTGCCATTTTGCTTTATTGTGTGTTATGTCCTACAGCGCCCGCACTTTTCATTTACTGTCACGGTAACTTGCTTACCTTCTTCTTCTCGCTCTCGACCCCGGTCCGCCCCGGCAGTGTGCCGTTTGCGCGGAGGGTCCCTGCACGAGCGCCACTTCCGGTTCTGCACCACTTCCGCCCTGCCTCTCCACCGTGCAGGTGAGCGGTCTAGTGGTTGCAGAGCCTTGTCTATATCTTGCCCTGAAATTGGCTTTGCAGGCTGACAAACGTGGCTAGAAGGTCGCGGGCGTGCACCAGCGCTGCCGATTATTTTTAACCTTATCTCCAGCTGATTACGAGCTGCTTGCGCATTTTTAAATTGCTATTTTGCTTTATTGTGTGTTATGTCCTACAGCGCCTGCACTTTTCATTTACTGTTACGGAAACTTGCTTACCTTCTTCTTCTCGCTCTCGACCCCGGTCCGCCCCGGCAGTGTGCCGTTTGCGCGGAGAGTCCCTGCACGAGCGCCACGTCCGGTTCTGCACCACTTCCACCCTGCCTCTCCACCGTGCAGGTGAGCGGTCTAGTGGTTCACGTCAGGCAGTATAAATGACGACCTGGAGAAAGCGCAGCGGTCGAGCGCAGCGGGAGCGCCGACTTCGCGCCGAAGTCGCACATAAGTCAAGCCCGTCTGCGCCCGTCCGCGGCCGACCGAGGCCCGGGGCCACGCATGCTGCCTGCCGCATTACTTATTCCTCTCAAGATCTTCACTCCTTTAACTGCTGTGCTCCCCCTGCTTCTCATATTGTTGCTAATGCACATAAGTATGGCATACTGTCCTCCCATCCTTCTTACACCCCCTGGTTTCCTCTCCCTACCACCTCCTCCCATTGCACCGTCGCCTCCACACTTATCAGTACCAGCTCTCCTGATGCTCGCTCCATTTCCATTGTTTATCTTAACACCCGTTCACTTCCCAAACACCAACTTGAAGTATTTCAACTTCTAGATAGTGGCAACATTGACATCTTGCTCCTCTCAGAAACCTGGCTCCATGCGGACTCCCTCCCCGACATCCTGGCCGCTAATCCTACAGGATTTTATATCCTCCAATCCAACAGGATTTCTGGTAGACCGGGCGGTGGAGTTGCTGCCATCATCCGCTCTAACCTACAATTCACCTCCTTAATAACTACTCCTATATTAAATTCCGACATACTTACGCTGAAATTCACGTCTCCCAAACACTCTTTCATCTGTGTTTTAGTTATCGCCCTCCTGTCAACATGCCTTCCTTCTCTTCCCGGTTTGGCGATCTTATCTCTGAGATGGCCATTAACTCCGCCAGAGTCTTGATCATTGGCGATTTCAATTATTGGCCACTAGATCCCCATGAATCCACCTCCTCACTTGAATTTACCGACCTTCTACTTGGTCTTAATTTTCTGCAACACATCTCTGTTGCAACTCACAACAGGGGCCATATCCTTGACCAGGTATGGACAACCAACTTGGATATCTCCCCTCCCCTGGTCTACCCCTGCACCTGGTCTGATAATTTTTTTATTTCCTTCTCTCTGAAACTCTCATTATCTATTCATCCTCCATCAGTATCGAATTTCTCAGCACGCAATTGGAAGCATGCCGACATTTCCCTCTTCTATTCGACCCTTGCTACCACACTCCCCGTTGTTCATTCTGATCTAAACTCTCAAACCGCCACACTGGACCAATGGTTGTCCCAAGCCAGCGACCTGGTCGCCCCTGTGAACACCATTAAATCTAAACGGCCACACGATGCCCAGCGTGGGTTTACTGATCAACTGAAAGATGACAAATTACTTCTTAGACAGGCTGAGCGTCGCTGGAGACGAAATTATGACCCCTTTCTAAAGTCCATTTTTATTGATTTATTAAAATCCTACAAAAAATCTATCATTCTGGCCAAATCCTCCCACTACTCCCAGAAAGTTATTAGTGCTGCATCAAAAACAAAAGAAATGTTTTCCATTGTGGGCGAACTTTCCCTCCCTGACCGTGTCACGCCTCAGCCTCAACCTTCGCAGGCTCTGTGCGATTCTTTAAACTCATTTTTCATTGACAAAATCTCTACCATTAAAAACAATATCCCCTCCTCTACCTTGTCCCAGGTCAGCATCCTCCCTTCGTCGAATTCTCGCTCTCTGTATAATTTTCCTCCTATTTCTTTGGACACTTTCCTCTCGATACTACAGGCTGTTGGCTCCGGTTCTCCCCACGACTACTGCCCTCCCCAAATCTTAAGGGACGCCATCATGGCCTACCCTGGCTCTCCTCTTGACCTGCTGAACCGCTCACTCGCTACAGGCTCTGTCCCCAATGCTTTCAAAAAAGCAGTGGTCGTACCCATTTTAAAAAAACCCGGTTCGACCCTGCGGTCTTAGGTAATTACCGACCTATTTCCCTTCTCCCCTATTTGGGGAAGGTCTTGAAGACTTACGTCACCCGCTGCCTGAGTGCTTTCATCGAGGAAACTCATTTTCTTGATGACCAACAGGCAGGCTTTAGACCGGGCCCACCCAGTGACACCTAGCGTGTCCCGGGTGTGCTTTGACGCCTGATTACAGCGGAGCAGGTATGTCACTGTGTGTGCGGTGTAGGGTGTTTAGGTAAGTGAAGTTAAAACGGCTTGGCGGATGGTCCCTGGGGTGAGGATACTTTATTAAAAGGGCCTCCGTCAGCGGTTAAAAAATAAGGCTGTGGGACGTTAGAGGCGGGTTACGACCTCCTACGTCCTTAGAGTGTCAACATGTTTCAGCCAGTGCCTTATATTAATCTGGCTTTCTTCAGGACAATAAAATATGTGTGGGTTAAAATAGGGTTGTGTAGTGTAGTCTATGTGTCTACACGCCCTAAAGTGTATCTAACTGTGAGAGGGGGGATTCCCTTCTCAAGATCACCTGTACATTTAACATTGAGGACAGGTACAAGACAAACATGGGAGAGAAAGAGTCACTAGAAGGTATTGATCATATATTATGACAGCCGACCTAAATAGCGAATTGTGCAGGCTATGAGCGGCTCAAGTGTAATGATACTGGTGGTATCATTAATGTGGAATCGCACTAGAACTTCGAGGGTGAAGTGATTAAAACAGCGGAAAAAATTACTGCAGTGAATGGTGAAGGATTTTGGCGCAAGGACCATGTCTTACGCTTTCAATGCTTGTTTTTGCTCCAAGGTTATTGAAGTGGCAAGGTGTGACCCTAGTAGGGAGAAAGAGGTAGGACCACTGGGGTTAGGAGACCTGTGGGAGAAAATTTGGGAAGCGCTTACCTATTGTAGTGATGTACAGCATACTCACAGGCTTTCTGGCCAGCACCAGCGTGGGACCTGTTGTGCCTCCTTCGCAGAACCGGTGGTGAATGGCTGCTGTTGCCGGTTTATATACTGTCATAGATTGAATAATTAAGGGCACCTGGGGGAAGAGCAATGGTGGAAAGACTCGCTAAGCGGGTCTAGATAGCGCTCAGGTGTGTTCCCTTAGTGGCGCGCTAATGCGCGGTGTAGTGCCTGATCTGAAGCGCCTGCGTGGGCGTGTGAGGCTGCCGGGTGCTGGGGCGGCCGTGAATAGCGCATGCGCGGCCGGGAAGTGGTCCGCGCATGCGTAGTGGCAGTGATCAGCGCATGCGCGGCCGAGAAGTGGTCCGCGCATGCGCTGTAGTGTGTATGTCGGTGCGCGAATGGGCGGGTGTCCCCGCTCGCGCTACCGCTTGTTATGGCTCCTAATAAGTGACCGGGACAGTTTAGAAGGCAATAGGAATAATGCTTAAGGCCCTCGGTTATTCACATGTTTAGGTATAAATGGAACATAGTGTGTAACCTATAGCCCTCGCTCCTTGAAGGTGACTGGGGCAAATTATATGGCAAGAGAAATAGCGCTTAAGGCTGTTCTCAAGTGCTAAGTTAGCACAGTATATGATGGTAGCACCTTACTGGGGGGTGGTAAAGACCAGGAGGCAATGGTGGGTGTTAGCTCAGACAGGGTTACTTAATAGAGTTAGGTAGCTGGGTGATGTGATAGCCATCATAGGGTCAGGGAGTTCCAGGGGATAGCGTCATTAAGCCCATCCGTGGCTGTGGACAGACGGTATATCCATCTCTGTTCCTTGTTTAATAGTTTTTTGTCATTGTTAATGGGGCTGACTGGTATTTGCTCAATGACTGTCCAGGTGAAGTCATTGGGGGTGTGACAGTGGGTAATGAAGTGGTTTGTCAATTTGCTTATGTTTTTCTTGCATCGCATTGTGCTGCGGTGCTCCGTGATCCTGGTCCTCACTTTGCGAGTGGTCATGCCCACATATCTGAGTCCACATCTGCAGGTTAGCAAGTAAATCACATTCTGTGAGTTGCAATTAGTGTGACTTCTTTGGGACCAGACTTTATTCGGTTCCAGGTTCAGGGTTTTGGTGTGGGATGTCAGGTGACAGACACTACAGTCATTGCATGGGTAGTGTCCGGTTACTTTGGGCATTCCCCACGCATTGAGGATGGTATTGTCGGGTTTAGGTGGTGGTTTGGGTCTGGTACTGACTAGTTGGTCTCGGAGGTTATGGCACCTTTTGTAGGCGAACCTGGGGGGTTCCCATTTCCTTTGCCCTGAATTGATGATTCTCCAGTGCTTTTTTATAATTTTAGCCACTTCATTGTCGGCAGTATTGAAAGTGGTCACACATGTTGTAGGTTGTGTGTCGCTTTCTTTGGTGACGTCTTCAAGTAGTGCGTCACGGTTCTGGTTTCTTGCCCTCTTCTGGGTTTTCTTGATGATCGCCTTAGGGTAACCGCGGTTTTCTAGTTTTTGAGCTAGGTCCGCTGATTGTGTTTTGTAGTCGTTTACGTCCGAGCAGTTCCTTCTAATGCGGAGAAACTGGCCAAAGGGTAAGTTTTCTTTTAGGGGCCGGGGATGGAAGCTGTTGAAATGCAGCAGTGAGTTTCTTGCCGTCGGCTTGTAGTATGTTGTTGTTGTCAAGGTTCCGCCTTTAGCTGTTATTTGTAGGTCCAAGAAAGCGAGTTGCTGGTTGCTGGCTGTGCAGGTAAAATTAAGGTATGGGTCTCTGTTGTTGAGCCATTGCAGGAAGTTGTCTAGTTCGGGTCGTTGACCGTCCCAGATGACTAATATATCATCGATATATCGATGCCATTTTAGTATGTGGTTCCTGAACGGGTTGGCTTCCGTGTTGATGTGTGTGCTCTCAAAGTGGTGGACGTAAAGTCCAGCTACACTCGGCGCGAAAACACTGCCCATTGAGGTACCGTTGGTTTGTAGGTAAAAGGTGCCCTCATATTCAAAGTAGTTTTCTTTAAGGGCAAGGGCTGCACAATTCATGACAAAACTCCTGGGTGTCTGGTATGGCCAGGGGGATTCTTCCAGGATATCATGTAGGACCTGTAAGGTGGCGTCTTGTGGGAGGCTGGTGTATAAGCTTTCCACATCCAGTCCTACCAGTAGCTGTGTCTCAGGGTCAAAGGTGATGTTGTCGATGACCTGTAAAAGGTGTTTGGTGTCCCTAATGTAGGAGGGGGTTTTTTGTACCAGAGGGTTTAGGTAGAAGTCACAATATCTTGAGAGTGGCTCTAGTACGGAGTTGATGCCCGATACAATTGGTCTGCCCGGTGGTGGAATTACCCCTTTGTGTACCTTAGGTACTGTGTAGAAGTATGGGGTTCTGGTGTTCTCCGGGCAGAGATATTCGGCCTCCTGTTTGGAGATGTGATCGTCATCTGCTGCCCTTTTGACAAGGTTGTGCACTGTATTGCGTAGTTGTTCTGTGGGGTCCTGCTCAAGTCTGCGGTAGTTCCGGCTGTCGCTGAGTAATCTCCGACATTCCGCATCGTAGTCCGTTTTGTCCAATAGCACGATGCCACCCCCTTTATCTGCTGGTTTGATTACCAGAGTGGGGTTATTTTGCAGGCGTTGTATCGTCTGTCTATCTTCCCATGACATGTTATTGTGGTGGTTGGTCGGGTTGAGTTTTTCAATGTCATTGTAAACCGCTAGCTCGAAGGTCGTTATTTCTGCTGGCACGGTGGATGGTGGAGGGACAAAGGTGGATTTCACTCTGAGTCCTGTGGTGTTGGGGTTCTCATCTGGTTGGCGGTCATCTTGGTTTGCTTTTTCAAAAAAGGACTTCAGTTTCAATTTCCTGAAGAATTGTGCTAGTTCCGCTTGTAATTTAAACTTGTCCAGTCGTGTGGTCGGTACAAAGGACAGGCCTCTCTCCAGTACTGCAATCTCTTTGCAGGATAGTGGGGTGCTGGACAGGTTGAATACCAATGAAGGCTGGCTAGTAGGATTGTCTACCTGCTTGTTCCCGGAGTTGCCTCCCTCGCCTTCTGGCGTGTGTTGGAACTCACCGGGTTTTCGTCTTCCCAGTGTACCTGTGCGCTGTTCTGTTGGTTTGTTCTTCTGCGGCCCCGGGGTCTCTGGCCCCGTCCTAAAAAAGGAAAGGTGTTGCCCTGGTTGCCCGCAAAAAACGGCATTGGCCCCTGGGGGTACATGTTTGGGAAACCGAAGTAGGGGTTTTGCATATGGCCTAAGTTTGGTGGGAAACCAAAAAATTGGTTTGGTTGTCCTCCTTGCCAGTGGTTGGGCCATCGTTGTCCTCTTCGTCCTCTGCCTCCTCGTTTTTGTGATCCGCTGCTGGAGTCACTGGAGACGGAGCTGTCGTCCCCTGAGGAGTTGGGTGTGTTGGTTTCCTTGGCTGGAGGGGTGTAGTTCTCCTCTGAGTATGGGTATACTTTGGCATAGGAGAATTTTTTGAGGTCTTTCTCAAATTTTTTGAATTTCGCCTGGGTCAAGTAGTCTTTGTACTCATTTATTTCCCGGTTCTGGTCATCAAGTTTCTTTTTGAAAGATGTTATAGTGGCTTTAAAGTGTCTTTCTGTCTCTTCTATCTCAATAGATAGGGCGTCTGACAAACGTTTGGCGGTTTTTAAGATGAGAATCATCCAGTCTCTGGTGCAGTGCCATGCGATCTGTGCCCAGTCCTTCCTGAACGTGGGGTCGTCAAGGAAGATCCTGGGTGCATTAGATACCAGTAGCCCCCTTGGTGCAGAGTTGGTTCTAAGGTATTGGGCTAGTATTGTGCCGTGGAGGATGGTGCGTATCCTGTTGCGCTTCTTTTCTGTTAAGGTCTCCCAGTCCGTGGTCTGTGCGATTGTGTTAGAGATGTTAAAATCAGTTTGGAATGACGGGTCAGACAGTATGTCTGTCAAGTCACTCTCAGAGAAAGTCAGTCCATGGTTTTCGGCCATGGTCGTGTATTCTCTCACAGCTGTGCGCTGCCAATAATTGCGAGAATCAAGAGGGAGAGAGAGGACCAGAAAGCTAGTCCAGACCCCGGTTTATATGTTTAGGATATCAAAAGGAGACTAGCTAAAGATAGGGTTAATCTGACATTATTATTATTATTTGCATAGTGACTCAGTATCGTTTTACCAAATGGTAGTGGCACCTGTTGGGTGTCTTTGGAAAGCCCTCACCCACCAACCTAGTTGGTGGCATGCTTCATCATCGGGCCCACCCAGTGACACCTAGCGTGTCCCGGGTGTGCTTCGACGCCTGATTACAGCGGAGCAGGTATGTCACTGTGTGTGCGGTGTAGGGTGTTTAGGTAAGTGAAGTTAAAACGGCTTGGCGGATGGTCCCTGGGGTGAGGATACTTTATTAAAAGGGCCTCCGTCAGCGGTTAAAAAATAAGGCTGTGGGACGTTAGAGGCGGGTTACGACCTCCTACGTCCTTAGAGTGTCAACATGTTTCAGCCAGTGCCTTATATTAATCTGGCTTTCTTCAGGACAATAAAATATGTGTGGGTTAAAATAGGGTTGTGTAGTGTAGTCTATGTGTCTACACGCCCTAAAGTGTATCTAACTGTGAGAGGGGGGATTCCCTTCTCAAGATCACCTGTACATTTAACATTGAGGACAGGTACAAGACAAACATGGGAGAGAAAGAGTCACTAGAAGGTATTGATCATATATTTTGACAGCCGACCTAAATAGCGAATTGTGCAGGGTATGAGCGGCTCAAGTGTAATGATACTGGTGGTATCATTAATGTGGAATCGCACTAGAACTTCGAGGGTGAAGTGATTAAAACAGCGGAAAAAATTACTGCAGTGAATGGTGAAGGATTTTGGCGCAAGGACCATGTCTTACGCTTTCAATGCTTGTTTTTGCTCCAAGGTTATTGAAGTGGCAAGGTGTGACCCTAGTAGGGAGAAAGAGGTAGGACCACTGGGGTTAGGAGACCTGTGGGAGAAAATTTGGGAAGCGCTTACCTATTGTAGTGATGTACAGCATACTCACAGGCTTTCTGGCCAGCACCAGCGTGGGACCTGTTGTGCCTCCTTCGCAGAACCGGTGGTGAATGGCTGCTGTTGCCGGTTTATATACTGTCATAGATTGAATAATTAAGGGCACCTGGGGGAAGAGCAATGGTGGAAAGACTCGCTAAGCGGGTCTAGATAGCGCTCAGGTGTGTTCCCTTAGTGGCGCGCTAATGCGCGGTGTAGTGCCTGATCTGAAGCGCCTGCGTGGGCGTGTGAGGCTGCCGGGTGCTGGGGCGGCCGTGAATAGCGCATGCGCGGCCGGGAAGTGGTCCGCGCATGCGTAGTGGCAGTGATCAGCGCATGCGCGGCCGAGAAGTGGTCCGCGCATGCGCTGTAGTGTGTATGTCGGTGCGCGAATGGGCGGGTGTCCCCGCTCGCGCTACCGCTTGTTATGGCTCCTAATAAGTGACCGGGACAGTTTAGAAGGCAATAGGAATAATGCTTAAGGCCCTCGGTTATTCACATGTTTAGGTATAAATGGAACATAGTGTGTAACCTATAGCCCTCGCTCCTTGAAGGTGACTGGGGCGAATTATATGGCAATAGAAATAGCGCTTAAGGCTGTTCTCAAGTGCTAAGTTAGCACAGTATATGATGGTAGCACCTTACTGGGGGGTGGTAAAGACCAGGAGGCAATGGTGGGTGTTAGCTCAGACAGGGTTACTTAATAGAGTTAGGTAGCTGGGTGATGTGATAGCCATCATAGGGTCAGGGAGTTCCAGGGGATAGCGTCATTAAGCCCATCCGTGGCTGTGGACAGACAGTATATCCATCTCTGTTCCTTGTTTAATAGTTTTTTGTCATTGTTAATGGGGCTGACTGGTATTTGCTCAATGACTGTCCAGGTGAAGTCATTGGGGGTGTGACAGTGGGTAATGAAGTGGTTTGTCAATTTGCTTATGTTTTTCTTGCATCGCATTGTGCTGCGGTGCTCCGTGATCCTGGTCCTCACTTTGCGAGTGGTCATGCCCACATATCTGAGTCCACATCTGCAGGTTAGCAAGTAAATCACATTCTGTGAGTTGCAATTAGTGTGACTTCTTTGGGACCAGACTTTATTCGGTTCCAGGTTCAGGGTTTTGGTGTGGGATGTCAGGTGACAGACACTACAGTCATTGCATGGGTAGTGTCCGGTTACTTTGGGCATTCCCCACGCATTGAGGATGGTATTGTCGGGTTTAGGTGGTGGTTTGGGTCTGGTACTGACTAGTTGGTCTCGGAGGTTATGGCACCTTTTGTAGGCGAACCTGGGGGGGTTCCCATTTCCTTTGCCCTGAATTGATGATTCTCCAGTGCTTTTTTATAATTTTAGCCACTTCATTGGAGGCAGTATTGAAAGTGGTCACACATGTTGTAGGTTGTGTGTCGCTTTCTTTGGTGACGTCTTCAAGTAGTGCGTCACGGTTCTGGTTTCTTGCCCTCTTCTGGGTTTTCTTGATGATCGCCTTAGGGTAACCGCGGTTTTCTAGTTTTTGAGCTAGGTCCGCTGATTGTGTTTTGTAGTCGTTTACGTCCGAGCAGTTCCTTCTAATGCGGAGAAACTGGCCAAAGGGTAAGTTTTCTTTTAGGGGCCGGGGATGGAAGCTGTTGAAATGCAGCAGTGAGTTTCTTGTCGTCGGCTTGTAGTATGTTGTTGTTGTCAAGGTTCCGCCTTTAGCTGTTATTTGTAGGTCCATATTCAAAGTAGTTTTCTTTAAGGGCACACAGTGACATACCTGCTCCGCTGTAATCAGGCGTCGAAGCACACCCGGGACACGCTAGGTGTCACTGGGTGGGCCCGATGATGAAGCATGCCACCAACTAGGTTGGTGGGTGAGGGCTTTCCAAAGACACCCAACAGGTGCCACTACCATTTGGTAAAACGATCCTGAGTCACTATGCAAACATTAATAATAATGTCAGATTAACCCTATCTTTAGCTAGTCTCCTTTTGATATCCTAAACATATAAACCGGGGATCTGGACTAGCTTTCTGGTCCTCTCTCTCCCTCTTGATTCTCGCAATTATTGGCAGCGCACAGCTGTGAGAGAATACACGACCATGGCCGAAAACCATGGACTGACTTTCTCTGAGAGTGACTTGACAGACATACTGTCTGACCCGTCATTCCAAACTGATTTTAACATCTCTAACACAATCGCACAGACCACGGACTGGGAGACCTTAACAGAAAAGAAGCGCAACAGGATACGCACCATCCTCCACGGCACAATACTAGCCCAATACCTTAGAACCAACTCTGCACCAAGGGGGCTACTGGTATCTAATGCACCCAGGATCTTCCTTGACGACCCCACGTTCAGGAAGGACTGGGCACAGATCGCATGGCACTGCACCAGAGACTGGATGATTCTCATCTTAAAAACCGCCAAACGTTTGTCAGACGCCCTATCTATTGAGATAGAAGAGACAGAAAGACACTTTAAAGCCACTATAACATCTTTCAAAAAGAAACTTGATGACCAGAACCGGGAAATAAATGAGAACAAAGACTACTTGACCCAGGCGAAATTCAAAAAATTTGAGAAAGACCTCAAAAAATTCTCCTATGCCAAAGTATACCCATACTCAGAGGAGAACTACACCCCTCCAGCCAAGGAAACCAACACACCCAACTCCTCAGGGGACGACAGCTCCGTCTCCAGTGACTCCAGCAGCGGATCACAAAAACGAGGAGGCAGAGGACGAAGAGGACAACGATGGCCCAACCACTGGCAAGGAGGACAACCAAACCAATTTTTTGGTTTCCCACCAAACTTAGGCCATATGCAAAACCCCTACTTCGGTTTCCCAAACATGTACCCCCAGGGGCCAATGCCGTTTTTTGCGGGCAACCAGGGCAACACCTTTCCTTTTTTAGGACGGGGCCAGAGACCCCGGGCCGCAGAAGAACAAACCAACAGAACAGCGCACAGGTACACTGGGAAGACGAAAACCCGGTGAGTTCCAACACACGCCAGAAGGCGAGGGAGGCAACTCCGGGAACAAGCAGGTAGACAATCCTACTAGCCAGCCTTCATTGGTATTCAACCTGTCCAGCACCCCACTATCCTGCAAAGAGATTGCAGTACTGGAGAGAGGCCTGTCCTTTGTACCGACCACACGACTGGACAAGTTTAAATTACAAGCGAAACTAGCACAATTCTTCAGGAAATTGAAACTGAAGTCCTTTTTTGAAAAAGCAAACCAAGATGACCGCCAACCAGATGAGAACCCCAACACCACAGGACTCAGAGTGAAATCCACCTTTGTCCCTCCACCATCCACCGTGCCAGCAGAAATAACGACCTTCGAGCTAGCGGTTTACAATGACATTGAAAAACTCAACCCGACCAACCACCACAATAACATGTCATGGGAAGATAGACAGACGATACAACGCCTGCAAAATAACCCCACTCTGGTAATCAAACCAGCAGATAAAGGGGGTGGCATCGTGCTATTGGACAAAACGGACTACGATGCGGAATGTCGGAGATTACTCAGCGACAGCCGGAACTACCGCAGACTTGAGCAGGACCCCACAGAACAACTACGCAATACAGTGCACAACCTTGTCAAAAGGGCAGCAGATGACGATCACATCTCCAAACAGGAGGCCGAATATCTCTGCCCGGAGAACACCAGAACCCCATACTTCTACACAGTACCTAAGGTACACAAAGGGGTAATTCCACCACCGGGCAGACCAATTGTATCGGGCATCAACTCCGTACTAGAGCCACTCTCAAGATATTGTGACTTCTACCTAAACCCTCTGGTACAAAAAACCCCCTCCTACATTAGGGACACCAAACACCTTTTACAGGTCATCGACAACATCACCTTTGACCCTGAGACACAGCTACTGGTAGGACTGGATGTGGAAAGCTTATACACCAGCCTCCCACAAGACGCCACCTTACAGGTCCTACATGATATCCTGGAAGAATCCCCCTGGCCATACCAGACACCCAGGAGTTTTGTCATGAATTGTGCAGCCCTTGCCCTTAAAGAAAACTACTTTGAATATGAGGGCACCTTTTACCTACAAACCAACGGTACCTCAATGGGCAGTGTTTTCGCGCCGAGTGTAGCTGGACTTTACGTCCACCACTTTGAGAGCACACACATCAACACGGAAGCCAACCCGTTCAGGAACCACATACTAAAATGGCATCGATATATCGATGATATATTAGTCATCTGGGACGGTCAACGACCCGAACTAGACAACTTCCTGCAATGGCTCAACAACAGAGACCCATACCTTAATTTTACCTGCACAGCCAGCAACCAGCAACTCGCTTTCTTGGACCTACAAATAACAGCTAAAGGCGGAACCTTGACAACAACAACATACTACAAGCCGACGGCAAGAAACTCACTGCTGCATTTCAACAGCTTCCATCCCCGGCCCCTAAAAGAAAACTTACCCTTTGGCCAGTTTCTCCGCATTAGAAGGAACTGCTCGGACGTAAACGACTACAAAACACAATCAGCGGACCTAGCTCAAAAACTAGAAAACCGCGGTTACCCTAAGGCGATCATCAAGAAAACCCAGAAGAGGGCAAGAAACCAGAACCGTGACGCACTACTTGAAGACGTCACCAAAGAAAGCGACACACAACCTACAACATGTGTGACCACTTTCAATACTGCCTCCAATGAAGTGGCTAAAATTATAAAAAAGCACTGGAGAATCATCAATTCAGGGCAAAGGAAATGGGAACCCCCCAGGTTCGCCTACAAAAGGTGCCATAACCTCCGAGACCAACTAGTCAGTACCAGACCCAAACCACCACCTAAACCCGACAATACCATCCTCAATGCGTGGGGAATGCCCAAAGTAACCGGACACTACCCATGCAATGACTGTAGTGTCTGTCACCTGACATCCCACACCAAAACCCTGAACCTGGAACCGAATAAAGTCTGGTCCCAAAGAAGTCACACTAATTGCAACTCACAGAATGTGATTTACTTGCTAACCTGCAGATGTGGACTCAGATATGTGGGCATGACCACTCGCAAAGTGAGGACCAGGATCACGGAGCACCGCAGCACAATGCGATGCAAGAAAAACATAAGCAAATTGACAAACCACTTCATTACCCACTGTCACACCCCCAATGACTTCACCTGGACAGTCATTGAGCAAATGCCAGTCAGCCCCATTAACAATGACAAAAAACTATTAAACAAGGAACAGAGATGGATATACCGTCTGTCCACAGCCACGGATGGGCTTAATGACGCTATCCCCTGGAACTCCCTGACCCTATGATGGCTATCACATCACCCAGCTACCTAACTCTATTAAGTAACCCTGTCTGAGCTAACACCCACCATTGCCTCCTGGTCTTTACCACCCCCCAGTAAGGTGCTACCATCATATACTGTGCTAACTTAGCACTTGAGAACAGCCTTAAGCGCTATTTCTCTTGCCATATAATTCGCCCCAGTCACCTTCAAGGAGCGAGGGCTATAGGTTACACACTATGTTCCATTTATACCTAAACATGTGAATAACCGAGGGCCTTAAGCATTATTCCTATTGCCTTCTAAACTGTCCCGGTCACTTATTAGGAGCCATAACAAGCGGTAGCGCGAGCGGGAACACCCGCCCATTCGCGCACCGACATACACACTACAGCGCATGCGCGGACCACTTCTCGGCCGCGCATGCGCTGATCACTGCCACTACGCATGCGCGGACCACTTCCCGGCCGCGCATGCGCTATTCACGGCCGCCCCAGCACCCGGCAGCCTCACACGCCCACGCAGGCGCTTCAGATCAGGCACTACACCGCGCATTAGCGCGCCACTAAGGGAACACACCTGAGCGCTATCTAGACCCGCTTAGCGAGTCTTTCCACCATTGCTCTTCCCCCAGGTGCCCTTAATTATTCAATCTATGACAGTATATAAACCGGCAACAGCAGCCATTTACCACCGGTTCTGCGAAGGAGGCACAACAGGTCCCACGCTGGTGCTGGCCAGAAAGCCTGTGAGTATGCTGTACATCACTACAATAGGTAAGCGCTTCCCAAATTTTCTCCCACAGGTCTCCTAACCCCAGTGGTCCTACCTCTTTCTCCCTACTAGGGTCACACCTTGCCACTTCAATAACCTTGGAGCAAAAACAAGCATTGAAAGCGTAAGACATGGTCCTTGCGCCAAAATCCTTCACCATTCACTGCAGTAATTTTTTCCGCTGTTTTAATCACTTCACCCTCGAAGTTCTAGTGCGATTCCACATTAATGATACCACCAGTATCATTACACTTGAGCCGCTCATAGCCTGCACAATTCGCTATTTAGGTCGGCTGTCATAATATATGATCAATACCTTCTAGTGACTCTTTCTCTCCCATGTTTGTCTTGTACCTGTCCTCAATGTTAAATGTACAGGTGATCTTGAGAAGGGAATCCCCCCTCTCACAATTAGATACACTTTAGGGCGTGTAGACACATAGACTACACTACACAACCCTATTTTAACCCACACATATTTTATTGTCCTGAAGAAAGCCAGATTAATATAAGGCACTGGCTGAAACATGTTGACACTCTAAGGACGTAGGAGGTCGTAACCCGCCTCTAACGTCCCACAGCCTTATTTTTTAACCGCTGACGGAGGCCCTTTTAATAAAGTATCCTCACCCCAGGGACCATCCGCCAAGCCGTTTTAACTTCACTTACCTAAACACCCTACACCGCACACACAGTGACATACCTGCTCCGCTGTAATCAGGCGTCGAAGCACACCCGGGACACGCTAGGTGTCACTGGGTGGGCCCGATGATGAAGCATGCCACCAACTAGGTTGGTGGGTGAGGGCTTTCCAAAGACACCCAACAGGTGCCACTACCATTTGGTAAAACGATACTGAGTCACTATGCAAATAATAATAATAATGTCAGATTAACCCTATCTTTAGCTAGTCTCCTTTTGATATCCTAAACATATAAACCGGGGATCTGGACTAGCTTTCTGGTCCTCTCTCTCCCTCTTGATTCTCGCAGGCTTTAGACCGGCCCACTCTACTGAGGCAGCGGTGGTAACGGTTATGGATGCGCTGAGACAGGGGGCTGACAAGAACTTGGCCCAGGCCCTGGTGCTATCAGATCTCTCTGCCGCTTTTGACACAGTCGATCATGTCATTCTGATCGACCGTGTCAGAAATGCGGGCATCCAGGGCCCGGCCCTGTCTTGGATTGAGTCCTTTCTTCAACACCGCTCCCAAGCGGTACAACTGTCCACCTTCTCTGCTCCCCAAATCTCACTTTCCTGTGGTGTTCCCCAGGGTTCTGCTTTGTCCCCTCTCTTGTTTAATTTATATATGCAGCCCCTTCTTGCCTCTCTTCGTCACTCTTCTGTTACCATCTTTAACTACGCAGATGATCTGCAATTAATTTTTCCCATTGACTCCTCCCCTCTCTCTTGCTCTAACTTTCAATCAATAATGCTCACCATCTACGAGTGGATGAACTTCAGCCAGCTGAAGCTCAGCCCCAGCAAGACAGAGTTGGTTTTGATCGGTGGCCCCTCACACCCTTGGACTCCAAACGTTTGGCCCCCAGCTCTTGGTTCCCCCCCCTGTCCAGTCAACTCTGTAAAGAGCCTAGGAGTCATAATTTCTAGCGACCTTTCGATGCGGCCCCATATCAACGCCGTCACCTCGGCCTGCTTCTATCACCTTCGCAGAATCGGAAAGATCCGAAGGTTTTTATCATCAGAGGCTCTCACCCTTGTCATCATGGCCCTGGTCACCTAACGTATTGACTATGCCAACTGTCTGTACGTGGGGATTCCCGCATACCACCTTCACCGGCTCCAACTGGTGCAAAACCAGGCAGCCAGACTAGTTTTCCAACAGCCCAAACACCAACGTGTCACGCCGATGTTGAAAAAACTACACTGGCTCCCGGTTGCGCACCGTTGCATCTTCAAAATGGATTGTACTGTTTTTAAATCTCTATCTGCTTCTGCCCCTGCCTTTATTTCTCTTAGCCTTCACCTTCACGTCCCTTCTCGACACCTCAGATCTTCTGCTCACAATCTCTTAATCACTCCCAGGTTCAAACGTAAAAAACACGGTGGTGCCTGGTTTTCCTACCTTGCTCCGTTTACCTGGAATTCCTTTCCCCTCTCAATTCGGTTCACCTCTGACTATATTACTTTCCGTAAACTCTTGAAAACTTTCCTGTTCCACCTTGCCCATGATTAGCCGCTTCTACTCCCCTGCGTCCTCCCTCCATTTGTCTCTGAGCGCTAAGAAACCAATTGGTGATCGAGCGCGGTACTAAATATTTTTAACATAACATAACATAAGGGGACTGCGTGCCCTCTCTGAATAGTGGCTGGCCAGGGTCAAATACCTGCTAAATGTGGTGCCCCTAAGTGTGCTCTACAAGGGCCCGTACGCGGGCCTCCTGTTCTCCCAGAGATCTCAGGGACATCAAAGATCTCCCACGAGGGAGGGACCTACACCATCTACCTGTGACATCTGGAGAGCAGCGCACTCTCAAGCGCACACATCAGCTACGGAATCCCATCGGGTAGCAGGGTTTGAGCGTGGAATTAAGATTGGTCCAAGTTGTCAGACAGCGCAGCCGGTGCATGCTTGGATCTAGTGAAGGATCTTGTTCTAAGCGATGTTAGACAGGAAATGTCAGCAGAGACCCAATTTCTAACAGTGCCCAATACAGGATCCCGAGATACTGTTCATTTTAGGGTATCTCAGGCTTTGTCCACTCTGATGGACCCAATGAGGGTCTTTTCAAATGGAATCTGAGACTATGCAAATTATATCAGACCCAAGTCAGTGTGCATATTTGGAAAGTTCAGGCAGAGCCCATGCTCAGTGGCCCCATACAGTGACAACAATGGGGGACCCTAGAAAGGCAGTGCCAATTATAAGGGACCTCATGTATTGCTCATTTTAGGGGACATGAGATATCGCCCATGAAAAGGACTCCAAAACAATGACTAGCAGAGAGGGCTGCAGAAAGTACCAATGCTAGGGAGGATTGTGATGGGTATTCATATTAAGAAGATTCGATAGCCCCAATTTAAATGCCCTAGGTTATGTCCACGTTTTCAGGTGTTCCACTATAGAAGAAAGTAGAACCTCTTTTTTGTTCAGATCGGTTCTTCCTGTTTCTGTGGCTCCAGGCCTCCACCTTTACCTTCCATAGATAGCAGTGTTTGGTGAAGAAGGTGGGGAAAGGTGGTCTCCTGACCTACCCTTCACATTTTCATTAGGTGAGATTAGGGGCGGAGCGGGCGACTAGATAAACTTTGCCATCACTCCACCCTGAACTAATGAAGAGCACAGGAGAATTATTTGCAAGCTGGTCTCAGGGAACAAAAATGAATACTCGTGTGCAAAGGACACACCCACTATCTTTGCATAATTTGTGCTTATATGTAGGCCTTTGCCTTGTGTAGTGGGTGGCAGTTGGGGTGACCCTGTCACACTGATTGTGCAGCACAGGCATAAGTGATATATTTCTAAGTATTTATAAACTGTTCTGCCTCTTATGTGTGCCTAACCTCCAAAGTTAATCAGTCAATCTCTCGTGTGCATGGATTCCGTCCACCCTGTGCCTGAAGCTGTTGAGCGGTGAGGGCTGGGAGAAGAACCTGGACCCTAGGAAGCAGGTGAACAACCAGTCTTCTGCTTAGATCCTGTGAAACCAGGGGATCAGGACTGATACAATAATCAGGTGTGATATCTGACGCAGACCAACCTGGAGAAGGAAGTGGTTGCCACACTGCTTCATCTGCGAGAGAACTGGTCATGAATCTTGGCCTGGCTTTTAGATGAGAGACATTATACGACAGGAAGAGACTGGGTGAGCCATGCAGACTTTCTCTCCATCCATTGCTCTATGGACCGGAGCCGGATATTGTCTTTTCTAAATAAAGCACGTTGGGGTACCTTTATCTTAATAAGGTTCACTGACGGTCCACCCCCATAAGCCTGAAACCATGAAAAGCAAAAGGAAAATAAAATAAATGCGATCTGCAGCTTTAATACAATTTTCATTTAAACGCACTCAGTTCTTCCGCCATTTCAGTGATCTGTATGCAAATATGTTAATGTATGCAAATTAAGACACCACTTTTAGTCCCAATTTAATAGAAAGCATTAAAATACCATGTTTTTTTTCCAAAATCTCCCCATGCATATGCAAGGGAAGCATTTTCTTGCTGCTGGTGAGGAGGGCCCTGGCAGCAGCAGTTTAGAGCTGTCAGAGAGGGGGAGCTTTGGAAGTTTGAGGCTGCACTTGGTGCAGATCTGTTGCCGTCCCACCGCTGTGTTGTATTTATTTGCACTAGCTCTGGGATTAAGAAGCTTTTTTGTGAAGTGCCGGAGGCCTCTAAGTAGGCACAGGAATCGAATAAGTGCAGGCGCTGTAGATGCCGCCTATGGTTCTAGGATACTTCCACGAGCGTGGTCTGGAGATGGGCTACAACATGGCTTGAGCTCAGTCCTAGAGCACCGCTCAAGAGCCCAAGTGTATCACTTTCAGTCACATACTCCGACAGCGAATAATGGCCCATTTCAGGTGGTGTAAAAAAAAAATGTAAATTGATACTTATATAGCGCACTACTCACCCGCAAGGGTCTCAAGGTGCTTGTACGAATACCGCTGTGGAACCCATCCTGGCTTTCCCTGTGAGGCGTCTACTCCTGGGCACTCCCAAGGTGGAGGCCAGGCATCCTTAGCATTGTGGGGGACGTTGTGGAGATTAAGCAAGCTACTGCCCAGCGTTGTAGAGTGGGACTCCATGATTGGAATAGGCACTGAGGCGAGAATTATCAGGTCCGTGGAATTTTTTAGCCCAAGACCTGCCGAGGCGGGGAATTGAACCCTGGTCCCGGGCTAGACCTCTGCATCAGGGTCTGCCGCTCTAACCATTGAGCCACACTTCTCCTGGTGGGGACCTGGTAGGCTGCCAGGTCAGGGCTTCACTGGGCTATAGAGATTCTGGGCTGCCCGATAGGCTCACAGGTGACCCAGTGATACTTCCTTGGCACGTAAGTGGGTGCAGCCCTGTCATAAAACAGAACTTCTAAGCTCCTTCATTCCATCCTTGATATTGTTTATGAAAAATAGCAACGAAAATAGCAAGACTCTCGATTTCAGTTTGGGAGGCTCCAGATACAATGCAAGGCAGCAATGCAATAGTCAAGGAATCAACAATGTCCAGTCAGAGGATGTACATAACATACGTAACGATTTTAACAACCCTAAAACAGTAGAGTGAAAATGTGTGCTGTAAAGATAGCCAGTCTGAGGAGAGAAAGCAGTTCGCAAGATATGACATTAAATAGGATGGGGCCCAAGCAAAAAAAAAGTCAAGAGCAGAGTTAAACAAGACTGGTCCTCAACCTGCCAAGACCTCATCTACCACATCTCCCAGCACCTGTGCACACTCCACTGGCTCCCCATCGAGGCTAGAGTTACCTTCAAGATGCTCACCCACGCACACAAGGCCCTCCACGACACCGGACCAGTATACCTGAACAACTGACTCAAATTCCATGCATCCCAAAGGACCCTACGATCAGCCCAGCTCTCCTACACAGTGGTACCCAGCACCAGAAAGACCACATCGGGAGGCCGCTCCTTCTTCTTTCTCGCGGCCAGGGCTTGGAACGCCCTTCCGCTCCACCTCAGACAGACAACATCGCTCCCCATCTTCGCAAGGAATCTCAAAACCTGGCTCTTCGACAGACCCCCTCCTTGATGGACTGGAACCTGCACTTCCCTCCGCCCCAGCACCTTGAGACCCTTATGGGTGAGTAGTCGCACTCACCAAACACCTGATTGAGTGACTGAACAAGCACTGGCAAAGACAATAAGTCTTGCCTTTTAGCTTTGTCAATAGAGAACCACTGACCTTATCACTACTTTTTGCTGATGCTGTTCCACATCAGCCGGCAGAAAATAAACTAACAAACGATTTCTACAACAACAAAAAAGAAAAAATTGCGATGGTGTGTAGATCGGCATGTGTCATCATGGATGCACAAGTGTGCGTCATGGTACTAATTTGTCCCAGTGCGATGAAATACACACGACCTTATGTCACATACAAGAACTTACATTTGGCATGATGGTACAACGCAGCAACATTTTGTTTTATTTTTTAATTTGCCGAAAGTCTGCCTTGTTTTTGCCCCTGATTAGATTGCAGGTGCCCATCTTGGATCAGTAAATCAAAAGAAAACTAATAAAATATGCGTAAAAGCTCCTTTGAAGGAAGGAGTGGTCTGGCAGAAAATTGCTGCTACCAGGCTCTCAAAAAACACGATAAGTAAAAAAGGCCGCTGCGGGAAGGGGCAGAGGAACAACTAAAGAGTAGATAGGAGTAAAAGTGAGCGCGAGTGGTGAGAATAGGGGGAGGCAACAAAGGAGTTTGGTGTTAGGGCGGTTTGAAAGTTAATTTTAAAAGAAACCAGATTAGAAGAGGTGGGAAAGTAATGGGCAATCTGGGAGATGGACAAACAACTTGGAGAGGTGGGGGGGGGGCGGGGGGGGGGGGATTTGCAGCAGCAGCATCACAAGCTGAATAGAGCAAGAAAACACATGCACTCCTATGGAGTGCTAAAAACAAAATAATGTGATTATTGGATATCCTTCCACAGCTCACTTGGATGAGAGTTGTGGAAGGATACAAGCCACTCAATCGAACGGATGGTAGCGAAGTTATGCTTCGGAGGAGGTACAAACACAACAAAAGGAGGGAAATTAATCGAACAAGAAACAAGCGTGCAAAGAAAGCCAACACTGGTAAGCCATGTGCTAGCCCAAGGACCAAATTGGTACTGTCCCCAACAAGAGCAATAAATGATAGCTAAAAGATGTCTGTGGGGTGGGCAGGACCTTAAAAAGGGAAGCAAAACTATGTTGCGCTTCAGAGCTTTATTGTTTTAAATACGGCACTAAAGTAAAACTTTATTGCATGGTTATTAATGTTCTGTTAAACCTTGAGAACCAGAAGTATCTCTAGCTCAGCACAGAGAAACTGACCGCAGCATAATCAACATCTCTCCACTTTTTTAACACTTAGGTACTGGACTGTCAACATAAGAGTAAGTGGGCCCAGTTGTGTCATCTCACAGTGAGACTGTAGACAGCTGTCAATCTGTCCCCAGGAGCCCTGACAAAAAAAGGTGCTGCGCCGTAAGTTTAGCCCCACAGACAGCACTTTCATGTGAGCTCCCCAATGGTCGCTGCTCTCAGAAATCACTTAAGGAAATGAAAAGAGGGCCAGTGGGCCTTCTCACCCTTCCTTTACCACGGAGATGCTCTCCAGTGGGAAAGATGGATCTTGCTTTGCTGAGACAGATGGCAGGGGAGTCATTTATAGACCACCTTATCTTGTGGGAGGGAGAAGGCAGCGATGGAGGGAATATGAATAGACAGTCACCCTATGTCCCTGGGTATTGTTCCAAATTTGTTTATATGAAATTACTGTTCACATTTTTTCTTACATTATCCTTCCTAATGTTTCCGCACTCACAAATCTTTTCTCCATTATCCCGTCCCTCTTCTACCCACTCTCCCGGGGCCTCTTCATTCCTCACATGGTCACTCCTTCTCTCTTCTACTCCCATCTCCTACTTTGAAATAGCATTCTGGGCTATAAGCACCATATAAGCAACCAGTAGGATATAGGGCCATATGTATCATCAAACTATTTTGCATTTCCTAAATAGCGAATTTTAAGGAATCGCTATTTAGGAAATGCAAAATGGTATGTATGAACAAAATCGCTTTTTATTTGCGATTCCTTAAGCTTCGCATTTTGCGAATTCGCAAATAAGGAATAATTTCCAATGCATTCCTATGGGCAAGGAGGCCCATAGGAATGAATGCAAAAAATTCTCAAATTGCGAATTCGCAATTTGCTAATCGCAATTTGAGAATTATTGCAAGGGTGCAGGGGTCTCTCAAAGACACCCTGCTGCACCCATGAAAAGAACATGTGTGTGCATATGGCGCACATACATGCCCTATGGTCATGTGTGTGCATCATATGCCACCTTTCAAAATGCCAATTTGTGCATTTCTGGAAGAATTTGCAAGTTACCATCAACTGACAGTTGGTGGTAATTTGCAAATTCTTAAACAAAATTCACAAGCGAAAATTGCTACATACATAGCATTTAAGGAATCGCAAATTTGCGATCCCCTAAATGCTATGGAAAAATAAGGAATCGCACAACTTTGCGATTCCTTATTTTGGGAATGTTTCATATATTCCAAAACGTGCAAAACGGCATGATACATATGGCCCATAGTCTATAACCTTCTTCCCTTTCCCCTATACCTCTCGTCCTTTGTTATTACTTCCTCCTTCCAATTCACACTTCCTTACCTCTTGCGCAACCCACCACAGGGACTAATGCAGCCTATGGCTGCCATATGCATCACACAGAATAGCAACATGACAAGAAGTAGTATGTGCGGGGTCAGTAGACAGGTGCAGTCATTGCTCTGCGAAACACGAGTGCAGAGATCTGATGTACATGTAGGGCCAGATGTATCAAGAAAGCATTTTGCGAGTATGAAATAGCGAATTTTACCAATTCGCTACTTTGGAATCGCAAAATGCAATATATATAGGAATTGCAAAATATTTTGCTATTCCTTAACATTCCCTAATAGCGAATCGCAAATTGTGATTCGCTATTAGGGAATGCATTACCATTCATTCTATGGGCCTATAGACCCATAGGAATGAAAGGGAATGCATTAGCAATTTGCGATTGCAAAATTCGTAATCGCAATCTGCGAATGGAAATCCAAGGATGCTAGGGGCCTAAGTACCCCCTAATGCACCCCCAAAAAAGGTAAGTGTGCACATGTGGCGCACACACATGCCCCAAGGAGATCAGAAGAATGCAGACCCTGTAGATGGCACCATTTAACAGCATCTCCCCGCTCCCAGCCTGTACTGCTGTGGTAGCAGGGCTGGGCGGGCCACCTGGCATTCCCCCATGACAGGGGGCAGCTATCGCAGCCCATCAAGTCCAGGGGCATTTCTCACATTTTAATAAACTGACACTGTCAGTGCAGGAACGCCAGCCCTGGAAGAGCAGCATCTGAAGAATGTAGTTTCACCTGGCAGTTGATTTTTTGGGGTAGCAACAAAGCCTGTAACTAATGAGGATGAATACGTTGTTGGACTTGGCCCTTTCTGCAGGGTCATGCCCAACCTTTTTGCCTTTGTCCTCCATATGTGCTGAATTCTTTTTTGGGGGGTTTTAGGGCTCTGTGCACTTTACCACAGCTAACCAGCACTAAAGTGATTGTGCTCTCTCCTTAAAACATGTTAACATTGGTATTGGAACCAGCACAGTCTGGTTGGCTGAAGGGATTCCCCCCCGGGCGGAACTACAGCTCCTGTCAAGGGTAGGGCATTACACTTGCTGTATAACCCATGCTCACTATTAAATAGCGTGGCACTGAGCTGTCAGGCTCACTACAGAGGCAATGTGTAAAGCAAAGGCACAGCAGCCACTCACAATAAATGTAGCATCACAAAAGAGACTTCACACAGGATGTATGTAAAAACATTTATATTCAACACACATTCTAAAATTATAACATGACCATCGTATACTTTTGGGCATAAAACAATCAGAAATTATTACTAGCAGCACTGGTCCCACTCGTATTGTAATGATTTTACTTGTATGCACACCCTGGACAATTCCTTATCTAACCTTCCATGATATCAATATAAAGTACATACACAAGAAAATAAAACACTTGTTAGCAGGACGTTGGGCAAATCCACGAGGGAAAAAAACAATGTAAAAAAGTATTGTGCTTTTGGCTCTAATAAACGTATAAGGTGGCACCACCATCCTGTGTCGTGAATCACAGGCAGTCCGCACACAATCACTCCCACTCACTCACACACACCCACTCCACACCACTACGCCATGTGACAGGTATAAGTCAGTCGGTACGGCACACTCATACATACACATACACATTCAGCACCCGAATGCGGTACCACTGGTATCCAGCAGGCATACGGTTCACCGTCTACAGACTCCGTTGCCTAAGCCTCACTTTACCCTCAAGTTAACCCCTATTGTCCTTTATCCCTGGATGGAAGATAACTAGCCCCACATCCTGGATACTTGGCCACACACAGCCAAAGTCACACTTAGTCTGGGTCCTTGGGTAGAAGGTGGAAATATGTAACAGTTTTAATTAGGACAAAGACGTAAACAAGGGAGAGGTTAGCAACCACTAGGAAGTTCACAAAGGTCTCAAATGGCAAAGGAGTCACGCAGTCTCTTGACCCACATCCGAATGGTCGCAGTTTTCTTTAACCCAGTTAATCTCTCTCGCTACTACCTAGCCGCCAAGATGTCTTCAGGAGGGGCCAGGGTCAACAAGGGAACAACTGATGAATGGGAAGTAACACAGGGGTGCCTCTTGATGGGATGAGGATGATCCAGATTGTGCCCAGGTGATCCGGGTACAGTGTCTGTTGCGCGTAGGGATGAGTCGCATCAGACACCTTAGATTTCATACACAATGAGTTGCAAAACTCTGCAACCCCCTGGTGAGGAGGCAGAAAGACCAGTGCACTTCGAGTTGAGTTACACCAGGCAATTCCAGTCACACACACAGTGAAGAGTTGCAATTCTGTACCTCTCTGGAAATGAGGCACACCGCCCAGTGCACAATGATAACAGGATGCACCAGAACAGTCTGGGCACATACAAACAAGTACAAGTCCAGCAGAGCCACATGAGGTAAAAAGAGGCACTACTCAAGGTACACCCAGACCTCCGAGGGCCGCTTGCTGTGAATTGGACACCGCATGCAGACGGCATGTTGCATGAGGGAAATGCGACCCGATCAATGAAACGGGCAACGTGGGGTTCCCCAACCGGTGAAGCCGCTCACCACCACAAGCCGTTTATGAGTGTCGCAGTTCCTGCAGTACGGGAACCACACCCCTCAGATGTGGGTACAATTTCTAGGACTCTGCACTAGGCAATCAGGTCTCCAGACACAAGTCTTAAGTCCACGCTCACACCACACTACCAGTTTTGTTTAGTAGCCGAGGTGGGCACTTAAGTGGGCACGCTCTCCAGATGTCACAGGTTGATGGAATAGGTTCCGCGGGGGAGATCTTTGATGTCCCAAAGATCTCTGGGAGAACAGGAGGCCGGCTGTAGGGCCCTTGGAGAGCACACTTCAAGGCACAACACTTCATCAGGTCCTTGGCCCAGGCCAGTCTCTATTGGGACAGTTATCCTCCATGTTCATAACAGTGTTCTCTGACAATGTGCAACACTTGGTCCAGGTTCTCCGGTCCCACATCCCCACAAGCGTATCTCACCCTTTGCTGGAGGATGGTACCTGTAGTTATACTATTGTGTATCTTTGAAGTGGGTGGTTTTGTGGTTTTTTCCCTTGAGACACAGTTGTCTCCCCTAAATTGTAGGCCTGTCTGCCATGGGGCCTTGGAATGCAGATCTTAATCTTTAGTGGGGCCATGATACAGCCCCTAGAGGCTTAGTGTCAACACCGTTATCTTCAATCTATCCCATTCAGCCCTCAAATGGCGGCAGAGGTCTGCCGCTCCTGTGTGAGGCCCATGTTTCATGTCTGCTGAGGAATGCACAGATATGCTCCCCCTGACTCCTGGTGTGCCCTGGAGCCAGAGGTGTTCCTCACTACTCTGGCAGGGAACGTAAATATGTGCCCGCCTGGCCTTTAGCCTACCACCCCCCTGGTGCCAGTCAGGGCTTCCCTGTTGGAGGGAAGGGGTGTGCCGTCATGATATGGGACGACCAATAATAAGTGATGCCAACTTAGGCAGGAGCGAAATGGTGCCCGCAGGCCTGCCATGGCAGACCCGATGTAGGGTTGACAGTCATCAGCACTCAATACTACATTCCACTACTTGGCCCATGCCATACCCGTCCTGGGTATGTGGTGTTCCTATTTACTGGACACATGGAGGTAGGGCACCAAAACCCCATCGTTTCCACACCCTCAGTCCAATGCAGGCAAGACCGGCGCATGCTCATTCCCTCAGCAGTACAGTGGGAAGGTGCCAAGTTTCCTAAGGTTATGCAGAGAGAGCCAGCAAAGACTCGGAGGTCAAAGCTAAATGTTTTGGGGTTATTTTCCGAAGGAGGCCATTCCCAACAATTGGCTTTTACTCAATGGGCATATTTGGTGTACCTATAAGTCCCTAGTAAACTGCCATTACATGTGCCCAGGGCCTGTACATTAAATGCTACTAGTAGGTGTGCAGCACTGGTTGTTCCACCCACTTACTTAAGTATCCCTCTAAACATGTCTGACATTGCAGCGCCTGTGTGTGTAATTTAAACTGCTATTTCGACCTGGCAAAATAAACGTTTTGTCAGTCCAAACCTTCCTTTTTAATACATATAAGTCAACCTAAAGGTAGGCCATGGACACCCCCAAAGGCAGGGTGCAATGTATTTAAAAAGATGGACATGTACTTTTAAGTTTTACATCTCCTGGTAGTGAAAAACTCTTACGTTTGTTTATCACTGCGGCAAGTCCTATCTTTCTCATAGAGTAACATTGGAGTTGTCTTATTATACTTTATAAGTGCAATTTCCAAATTGGAAGATGTAACCAGTACATGTTTAGTGTCTATGGAATAACAATTAAAAATCCTAAATTATAGTGAAGTTGGCTGTTAAATTCAATCCTGGAAAATGTCACTTAAACAAAATTGTAACCTGAGATTAAGGTTATGAGAATTGGTCTATTTAGTCACATTTTTTTGTGTGTAAAGTTGTATACTGTGATGTGTTTTATTGAATCTGTCTTAATGAATATGTGGAGTTTAAATGTTTTGTGTAAATTTACGAAGAAGTGTTTTTGTATGTATTGTCAAAAATCTGGATCATTTTTCCTTTTCACACTTTAAAAAAAAGGTAATGAAGATATAAATGTATGAAGACGAAGGTATAAATAAAATACATGGACAAACAAAAAGAAATGTGTTTGGCCATTAAGCACTAAGTTAAAGCTTATGAATAAATTGAGGTTCGGGCACACCCCCTTTTTTCTACGTATATATACGGCCCTGCCTAGGCCTCGTCCCTTAGGGCCAAGCTCCTTATTTTTCCCCAAAAACTTTTAGAAAGTTGGCATTACTTTGCCTTAGCCATTTGATTCCTGTAGCCTGTCTCTGGTCACATGACTGGGTGTGGGTGATAGTTGGGCTTTGTGTTTTCCACCTAGACTGCCACACACAATTGGAGCCTAGGTGTGACTGGATGGGCTATCACTGTCAGGATAGGAGGGAGGAGCAGGGCACAGCTCCACTTGAATAGGCTGTGTCGTTCCTCTACACAAAAGGCTGCATACTCCATGTAATTAGTTTAGAGACAGGGCCGGAAGGCAGGGTATCTGTGCACTTCAAATGCATGCCTCTAGAAGCTTCTCCCCACTTCAAAAGAGCAACTCAGTATAAAAGAAGGTTCTTAGACACC
Source organism: Lissotriton vulgaris (assembly GCF_964263255.1). NCBI lineage: Eukaryota > Metazoa > Chordata > Amphibia > Caudata > Salamandridae > Lissotriton > Lissotriton vulgaris. The sequence continues at coordinate 264,380,237 of NC_141693.1, read as the reverse complement.
ACCACTTCAGTACACTTCTAGAACGGGGAGTATGGATGCGGCGGTAAGGTATCTAATACAAAATACTGTTTCTTACAGATATATCGTTACCGAAGGTAAGTAACTTGAGCATCTGAAAGAAACAGGTTAGTATTAGATTCCTTACCTTAGAATAGATACCCCAGCAATACCAACCTCGGTGGTGGGTCTGCGAACCAATAATCACACCAGAAAGTCCTGGAGGACGGAACGGCCAAAGAAGCCATCCTTCCGGACTTGGCTGTCCAGGCAGTAGTGTCTTGGGAAAGTGTGCAGCGAGGCCCACGTAGCTGCCTTACAGATGTCCTGCAAGGGGACTCTCCGGCCCAGGGCAGTAGTAGCCGCCGTGGCCCGAGTGGAATGGGCCCTCAGCCCAACAGGAGGCTCCTTCTTAGCCAAAGAGTAGGATGCCTTGTTCCAAAACACGACCCACCGAGAGATGGTCCGTTTGTGCACCACCCGTCTCTTCTTAGCGCCCACATAACCAACAAAGAGTTGGTCATCCACCGGGAACTGGTGTGTGCGATCCAGATAGAATGAGAGCGCTCGTTTTGGGTCCAGACGGTGGAGCCTCTTTAAAGGGATGCAGAGGCGGAAAGAAGGTGGGCAAAGTGATGGACTGCCCGATGTGGAAGGCTGTGACTACCTTGGACAGGAAAGAGGGTCTTGTCCGCAACACAACCTTGTCCGGATGGACAGAAAGGAAAGGAGGCTTGGAGGAAAGAGCCTGGAGCTCACTCACTCTCCTGGCAGAGGTGATGGCAACCAGGAAAGCAGTCTTAAGAGTAAGAAGACGGAGAGGACAGTTATGAAGCGGCTCAAAAGGAGCGCACATCAGGTAAGTCAAAACCAGGTTCAAGTCCAACTGGGGCATCACGAAAGGAACAGGGGGGAACATATGAGTGATGCCCTTCAAGAATCTATTAACAATCGGGGACTTGAACAAAGAAGGCTGATCAGGTAGCCTTAAGAAGGCGGAAATGGCAGAAAGGTAGCCCTTGATAGTGCCCAGAGCAGAGCCCTGCTGGGCAAGAGAAAGAAGGAAAAGGGGTACCTCAGAGAGAGGGGCAGAGAGTGGATCCACAGTCTTTGATGTGCACCATGCCACAAATCTGTTCCACATGCAGGCGTATACCGAATTTGTGGAGGGACACCTGGCTGCCAGAATCACATTACAAACTTCAGGAGGCAAGTCAAATGGCCTCAACTGTCGCCGCTCAATCTCCAAGCAAGGAGGTGGAGACTGGACAGGTTCAGGTGGAGGACCGTCCCCTGCTGCTGCGACAGAAGGTCCTCCTGAAGAGGCAGACGAATCGGGGGATCGACAGACATGCTGAGTAGCTCAGGATACCAGTATCTTCGTGCCCAGTCCGGAGCCACAATGATGACTTGGGCCCGGTCGCGCCTGATCTTTTTCAGCACTCTGGGCAGAAGTCGTATAGGTGGAAAGGCGTACAACAGACCGCAACTCCACTCGCGACGAAAAGCGTCTCCGAGCGAGTGCTGCCTTGGAAATTCCAACACGCAGAACTGATGACATTGCGCGTTCTCTTCTGTGGCAAATAGATCTAACCAAGGCTCTCCCCACTGCTGAAAGAGGCCTTGCGCCTCTTTCAGCAGTTCAAGCGCCATTCGTGATCCATCATGTAACGGCGGCTGAGTTCGTCCGCCCTGGCGTTCAGGGAAACTGCCAGGTGTTGAACCACCAGGGTCACAACCTGCTGTTCCAGCCACTGCCAGAGGCGCAGAGCCTCCTGGCATAGGGTCCACGACCCCACCCCACCCTGTTTGTTGCAGTACCACATGGCGGTGGTGTTGTCCGTGAACACCTGCACTACACTCCCCCGGACAGATGGGAGGAATGCCTTCAGTGCAAGCCGGATCGCCCGCAGCTCCAGAAGGTTGATGTGGAGCCGGGACTCCACCGGAGACCAGAGGCCTCTGATCTCCGCCCCCCAGCCCTGGAGGGACGCGTCCGTCACAAATACGTGCTCCGGTTGGGGTAAGGAGAGGGATCTGCCACTGACCCAATCGCGGTCCGTGAGCCACAACTGCAACTCTCTTGCAGTGCCCTCCGAGATCAAGACATGGTCGGACAAGTTGCCCTGATGCTGGGCCCACTGAAACTTCAGGTCCCACTGGAGAGCCAGCATCCGCCACCTGGCGTGATGCACCAGAAGGATGCAGGAGGCCATCAGCCCCAGAAGCCGCAGCGTCAACCTGACCGAGACTCAGGATAACGGCTGAAAGATCGGAATCAGAGGCTGAATATCCCGAACCCGCTGTTCGGAAGGATAAACCTGGAAGTGCGCCGAGTCTAGAACCGCTCCGATAAAGAGGAGCTTCTGAGAGGGACACAGGTGTGACTTCAGCACATTGATGGAGAACCCCAGCAGGTGCAGGAGGTCGGCCGTAGTCTGGAGGTGGCTGACGACTGTCTGGGGCGAGCCCGCCTTCAACAACCAGCCATCGAGGTAGGGGAAGACTGAAACCCCTAACCTGCACAGATGAGCTGCGACCACTGCCATCACTTTTGTGAACACCCGTGGGGCGCTGGTAAGGCTGAAGGGGAGCACGGTAAACTGAAAGTGCTCGTGGCCTACTGTGAACCGCAGGTAACGCTGGTGGGTCGACAGGATGGGGATATGAAAATAAGCGTCCTGCAAGTCCAACGCTACAATCCAGTCTCCTGGGTCAAGGGCAGCTAAGACCTGAGCCAGTGTCAGCATCTTGAACTTCTCCTTCCGGTGGAACCCGTTGACGTTCCGCAGGTCCAAGATAGGGCGTAGGCCCCCTTTTTCCCTTCTTGGGTACCAGATAGTAGTGGGAGTAACAACCACACCCTACTTCTAGCCCAGGAACGTGCTCGATGGCCCCCTTGGCCAAGAGGGCCGTAACTTCCTCTTGTAGAAGTTTCAAGTGATCCCCCAACATGCGGTGGTACTGCAGTGGCATGGCTGGAGGGGTCGCCTCGAAGGGGAGGGAGTAGCCCCTACGGACGATTTGCAGCACCCACCTGTCCGATGTGACAGTGCGCCAGTGGAGGTGGTGATGGCGAACCCTGCCCCCCATTGGCGTCACATGGGCCTGAAAGCTCGGACTAGGAGGGTTTTGAGGCGGATGCTGCAGGGGCAGGTATGTACTGGCCTCACCGTTGTCCCCGACCGCCGCCATGGCGGTTTCCACGTCCACCACTGCGCTGGATGGTAGTCTTCGGCCCGTGGCTGGCAGGACGTGTGGGGGCGCCCCTTCCTTGGCCACGAAAGGAGCGAAAGGCAGCCGTTTGCTGGCGCGGGCCGAGAGGCCCAAAGACTTGGCTGTAGCCCTGGAGTCCTTAAAGCTCTCAAGCGCATGGTCTGCCTTGTCGCCAAAGAGGCGACGGCCATCAAACAGCATGTCCATAAGGGTATTTTGGACATCAGCCGAAAAGTTGGCGGACCTCAACCAGGCGTGGCGATGAATCGCCACTGTCGTTACCATCGCTCTGCCCAGTGAGTCCGTGGTATTCAGCCCACACCGGATGGAATACCGTGCCGCATCTCGACCCTCCGCAAGGGCTTGGGCGAATTTAGTCTGGACCCCTCCGGACATTGTTGCAGCACGTCCGCGACCGTGTCCCACAGAGAGTGGGCGTAACGGCCCAATAAGCAGGCGGTGTTGACTGACCGCAACCCCAAACTCAGGGAGGAGAATACCTTTTTCCCATATTGCTCATACCTCTTGGATTCCCAATCGGGGGAGCCTTCGGGAATGCGGTCTGGGAGTTAGAGGCCTGGATGACCAGGCTCTCGGGGTGGGGTGGGTGGACAGGAAGCAAGGGTCGCCAGGCGGGGGTGCCTGGCCATGTTCCTATCTTCAGGTGGACCTGTAGCGGCTTGGACCAAGTGCCCAGAAGAACGTCTGACAAGGGCTCATTAAATGGCCGCAGAGGCTCAGCCGAGCTTGCCTGCGATTTAAGGACCTCAGTGAGGAGGTTAGTCCTCACGGCCACAACGGGGAGCTCAAGGCCCAAGGCCTTGGCAGCCTGCGTCAGCACCACACTATAGGCAGCCCCCTCCTCCGTAGCCACGGTAGGAGGGGAGACAAAACCAGTGTCGGGCGAAGTGTCCAGACCACTGGCCTCCCCAAGCTCACCTGTCCAGTCCTGAGAAGACTCGGACCCCTCCCAATCCTCCTCGCCACCCATCTTCTGATACTCAGGGTCAAAGGATGGGGCCGGGTCATAGAAATAGAAATCTCCCATCGGCGTCGAGAGTGGCGCCGAGCCTCCAACGCCGGACCCGAATAGAGGGTAGAACCAGGGGCGACATCGTCCTGGGACGGCGCCGGAGGCGACACCCTGGGGGTCGGCGCCGGCGAGGTCGACTGGCGACGACCCGGATCTGGAGCTGGATCCGGCCGGGCCCTGCGGCGTCGGGACCGAAGTCTCCGACGGCCGAAGCACCCAACGGCGCCGGGGCCAAAGCACCTGGCCCGCGTGGGGACCCAGTCGGGGCCGCTTGGCCCGAAGGCGCCGCGGACCCCAACGGAGGAGTGAGTGACCTCATGGCCGTAAGAAAGGCCTCAATCTCCGGCGTCGCGTTCTGCCCAGGGACTGGTGGGTATGGAGCAGGCCGTGACGCCTGCGGCTCCAGCGGAGCCGCGGGGCGGTGTCGCCCAAACCCCCGGCTGCGTCGCGCGCACGTCGGGGGAGTCAGAAGAGCGATGACACCTCTTCATCTTCTTGTGCCTCTTACCTGAGGACTTCGAGCCCGAAGACTGGTGACGACTCCCAGAGGTATGATGACTCCGACCCCGCGACCGGTCCCTCGACCTCCTCGCGGACCGGGACCTCGAGTGGCGCGGGGACGACTGCCGGAGCTCGAGTCGCTTGCGGGACCGCTCCCATCTAGCTTTGGACGTCAGGGCCCGGCAGTGGGAGCAGGACTTGTCGTCATGGTCGGGGCCCAGACAGTGAAGGCACCGGCGATGGGGGTCGGTAACCGACATCAGTCAGTTGCAGTCGATGCAGGGTTTAAACCCGGGCATCCCTACCGGCACCGTCGGAGTCGAGCGACTTCCAAAGATGATCAAAAAGGATCGAAAAAGTTAGTCAAGAATTGACTAAGGGTACAACTTTTTCCAGATCTGCGCCTGCTGGCGCGGAAAAAAGAAGAACTGGCGTCAGCGCGCGAGGGCGGCGTCTAAGTACTCCGACGATGTCATCACAGCGCCAACGACGCCCGCGGAGCCGCAGACAACGCCTACCAACGCGCAAGGGTAGTGCTACGCAAAAGTTTCCTGATCCAGTCTGACGCCTGGGGATATTCTAAGGTAAGGAATCTAATACTAACCTGTTTCTTTCAGATAGCAATGCCCAGCCTGCTCTTTGCACCACGCTAACTACCACCTGCAACACTCTTTACTCCTCCCAACCCTCTCCAACGAGAAAGTGACACTTGGCACAAAACTTGAGAGGGCAAAATTTCAGCTGGACTAATCTGGGACTGTATCCGCCCCACAACCATTGCGGATGGCCTGAACTTTTGACTGCGACACAGTCCAGAGCGACCAGATAGCTGCGGCTGGTGCTTTCTGCTTTTAGGCACTATTATACAATGTATTATTTAAACATTCATAACTCCAGTTTTAATGATTTGATATTTGTCATTTTGGTCTTGTTCTATTTATTAAATTGAGCTCTATTTTTCTAACATAGTGTGGGATCTGTGGTGTTTATACTGTTTTTAGTGTTTTACCATTGGAAATGTTGCACACAAACTTTACACATTGCCTCTAAGCTAAGCCTGACTTTTCTGTAACAAGCTACCAGGGGGCTGAGCACAGGTTAATTTGGGGTTTGTTTGTGCCATACAATGACTAGGATTGTGGTTTCTGCTTGACCAGTGCTCACACATCCCGTCAACCAGTAAGCCAAATTCTAGCATTAGTCTTCCCCAGTCTGATAATATAGTTTAATGTTTTTGGAATGGTCTTGAGACCTACACATAATGGATGTGTGTTTTAGATGGTGAATGCCCTAGCTCAGCTCTGACTAAACCAGGTGTCCATAACACTGCCCCATCATTTACAAATTCAGTGGGCATTTGTTTGAGTGTGAGCACAACTAGACAACATGCACGCTTGTCTTAGTGTGCCGTGCCACCTCCCTGAATATACTGTGTGCCTGAGGGTGCACACAGCCATAAAACCAAATGAGTACACCTTTCAAGGTGTACTGGTGAGATAGTTGGTGAATCGGGAAAAAATAAGAAAATAAAGTCAGATGGCGATGTAAATATCTGCCCGTACTCTTATATTTTGTATATGACTAGTGCCCATTTTGTGTTTGGGTGTGCACAACTCCAAGAGGCCTTCACAAACTGTATGTATGTGTATGCATTTGGGTTTCTGGGCATGCAAGGGTGTACCTGCTCAGTTCTGAACTCAATGGCCACGTGTTTGCACGTACACACTTCCACAGCATCAACATTAACAGAATGTATGTGTTTGTGTACATTGAGCACAAAGCAAAAATATCTGCACAAAATTACCACGTGTGTGAGGCTGCCATCAACTAAACCATGTTCAAACTGAGTGTTGAATGAATGCGTATGTTCACTGCCTCAGTTCCGCATAACGCCATCAGTGTATCTGCTAGAAGCAGACAGCAACAAATCCATCAGACATGCGTGGGTCATTGTTTTTCTGGCAGTGCTGGGCTGTCTTACCACTGCAAGAGTCAATGTTACTACCATGCATTGAAGGCTGCATGAGCACACTCAGTCAGATGTCCACGCAGAGCACAGGTCACTATTGGTGCTTGGTGGCAAGATGGGAATCAAAGCACAAGAGGCCTACTGTGCCTGGCAGTGAGCTGTGTCCGAGCACTGCAGGGCCTCTGTTTGTGTATGGCAGTGAGGTGTTTCTAAGCACTGCCTGGACACTGTTTGTGTTTGGCAGTGAGGGGTATCTGACCACTGCAGGGTCGCTGCAGTGAGGGGTATCTAAGCCCTGCTATGGCCACTGTTAGTGTTTGGCAGTGAGGGGTATCTAAGCACTGCTATGGCCACTGTTTTCGTTTGGCAGTGAGGGGCAGCTAAGCACTGCTATGGCCACTGTTTGTGTTTAGCAGTGAGGGGTATCTATCAATCAATCACAGAATCTTAAAGTGCGCTACTCACCCGTGAGGGTCTCAAGGTGCTGAGGGGTTGGTCAGTTAAAAAGCCAGGTATTGAGGGTCTTCCTGAAGATGTGCAGGGTAGGGGCCCGTCTGATGTCAAACGGGAGCTCGTTCCAGGTCTTGGCCGAGATGTAGGAGAAGGTTCTTCCACCCGTTATTGCTCTGCGAATGCGCGGGGATTTGGCAAGGGTCGAGGTCGGTGAATCAGAGGTTTCCCAAGGGTTTGTGGAGGGAGATTCCATCTTTGAAATATTGTGGTCCAGTGTTGTGGAGGTATTTGTAGTATCTGAAAGTTACTCACTTCTCAACGGGGAGCCAGTGGATGTTTTTCAAGTGTTGGGTGATGTGTTTGTGTAGAGGGAGGCCGAGGACAGGTCTGGCTGCGGTGTTCTGAATGGTTTGGAATTTGCAGAGCCCTTGATTCGGGGGGATCCATTTGAAGGGCTTCCGAGCATGCGGAGGGTCTTGAAACCGGTGGAGGTCATGGCGTGACATATCGGGTGATGGAGAGGGAGGAGTCGAGTACGATGCTGAGGTTCCGGACGTGGTCCGTGGAGCTGGGGTGGCTGCTGAGGGCAGTGGGCCACCATGTGTTGTCCCATGCAGAGGGGGAGGGTCCGAGGGAGAGGCCATGTGTCTTCTCTGAGTTGAGCTACAGACAGCTGCTGCTCATCCAGGATGCAACGTCCTTCATTCTGTCCTGGAAGTTGAATCTGGTGGTGATTGGGTCCTTAGTGATGGAGAGGATGAGCTGGGTGTCATCGGCATAGGATATTATGCAGAGTCAGTGATGTCTGAGAATGGCAGCGAGGGGGGCCATGTAGATGTTGAAGAGTGTGGGGCTGAGCAATAATCCTTGGGGTACTCCGCAGTTGATCTCTGTAGGTTTGGAGAGGAAGGGTGGAAGTCTGATTCTTTGGGTTCTGCCGGTGAGGAAGGAGCGGAGCCAGTCGAGGGTTGTTTCCTGTATGCCGGCGTCGAGGAGTCTGGTGGTGAGCGTGCGGTGGGAGATGGTGTCGAAGGCTGCAGAGAGGTTGAGTAGGATCAGGGCAGCGGTGTGTCCTTGGTCAAGGAGGGTGCAGATGTAGTTTGTAGCGGCAAGTAGAGCAGTCTCAGTGCTGTGGTTGCTGCAGAATCCGGATTGAGAGGGGCAGAGGATGAAGTTTGCTTCGATTAATTTCATTAGTTGGACGTTGACGGTCTTCTCTGTGACTTTGACCACGAAGAGGAGGAGGGGGATGGGTCGGTAGTTCTTGAGGTCCGTAGGGTCTGCTGAGGGCTTCCTGAGTAGGGGTCTGACTTCTGCGCATTTCCAGTCGTCGGGGAAGTTGCTGGTTTAGAAGGTGGCATTGATGGTACGTCGTAGTTCCGGTGCGATGGCAGCAGCGGCTCTGTGGACGATGTTTTGGGGGCAGGGGTCCGTGGGAGCTCCTAAGTGAACAACTTCATAATGTGGGGTAACATTATGTCGCAGCACCGGTCGCACAGCTTAATTGCGCCAATCTAGCGACATTTATACTTGCCAACACCTCGTTCCTTGTAATCCATGTAATCCACTATTTAATTCCACTGTTTAATTTAAATCAACACCTTTTCGTCCACACGCAGGAATGTATGCCATTTCCAAGAGCTTTCCATGTCAAAGTTGTGCCCATCTGGCCCTTTTACTAAGACAGAAACAAATGCATTATTTTCCAGGCAGTATTTATTTGAAAACCAATGCATTTCGGGCTACCAGAGGCCTTCTTCAGGGGTAACTATGAGTAACAATAAAATATTTACCAATAGTATATTGCACATATTACATAGACAGTCAATAATCATTGCAGTACATCTTAATTAATCACTCCTATTAATGCATTTACACAATTACTCTTAATTCTCTAATTCTCACCCAACCCTGTGTGTAATTCCACTGATAAACTTCGAAAAATTACTCAAAGAATGCCTCTCCATTAGACGGACACAAGATTACAAAGTGCCTTGTACTATACTACCTACTGTTCCACCTTCATCCTCACATTCACCTTACTCAATTATCCACACATCCCACTCTCACACACTCCTATCTCCCCGCCACCTATCATCCCCCTCCACTCCATCTCGACACACCCCTCTCCTGGCATGCTAACAAATTCACTGTGTTTTCACCTTCCTTCCCCTGCTTTTCTGCCACTTGCTTCACTTGCACCCTTCAATAGCCCTCTTACCGACATCCCCCACTTTCTTTACAACCCACTTCTTTTAACCATTTTGTCACCCTCCTTTCCGTGCGTTCCACCACATGCTTCACTTTCATCCTTGGTGACCCTTATCTTCTACGCCCCTTGCTCCGTTCACTGCCCCCTTCTTTTCTCCCATCAACATGCACACTGTCTCTCATTTACAACTTTTTCTACCATTTAAACACACTCACTATCATGCCACTCAGTACTCAACCTGAATTGCCATCTAAAAGCTTCATGTACCTGCCACGGTGCTTAAAACCAATTGATCCTCCTCACATTTTCAAAAAAGCAATTCACCCCTCCCATGCTTCCACCCTGCTTTTTACCACATTCTCCTCCCATGCGCCTCCCAAGTTTGAATTGACTGATTGGCCAACTGTTTTTTCGCCTAGCCTGAGTAAATGCCTTTTATGGTCGATGAGGTGTTTTCAGTGGTGCTCGGAGTCCAGAAGGAGATCGTAGGCTGGCTGGCATTGCTGAACGGGGGAGTGGTTCCGGAGTTAGGTGTCTGGTCATTGAAGTCGTCGTAGAGGCACTTGAATTTCAGATAGAAGTAGGAGCCAAGCTTGTTGCAGAGGTCCTGGGAGGGGGTGATGTCCGTGGTTTCGCTGGGTGGTTTGGTGAATTCCTGGGTGATGCTAAAGAGTTTGTTTGAGTTGCTGGAGTTGGTGAGGATCTTGTTCTGGGTGAAGGTCCTTTTAGTGGATCTGATGCGTGGGTGGTATTTTGTCATGGTGTTCTTGTAGGTTGTGCGGTTTTAGGAGGATTTGCTGTTTCTCCAGTTCTTCTCGAGACGTCTGTAGATTTGTCTGGATTCTTGGAGGTCGGCGGTGAACCAGGTGGCTTTTCTGGGGTGCTGTCTGTCGGGGTTACGTAGGGGTGTCAGCTCTTCTGGGCAGTTGCTAATCCATCTGTGAAGGTCTTCGGCTGCGAGGTTGGCGTCGGTCGAGGTGGAGGGGGCATCGCGGTTGAGGGTGGTGTTGAGCTGCTCCTTGGATACCTTGGTCCAGTTCCTTCGTGGAGGGCGGGATGCCGGTTTGGGAGCAGTGGGTTTGTCAACGTGGAATTGTACACTGTGCATAGCCACTGTTTGTGTTTGGCAGTGAGGGGTCTCCGACCATTACAGGTCCACTATTTGTGTTTGGAAGTGAGGGTTATCTGAGCACTGCAGGGTTCACTGTTTATTCCTGGCAGTAAGCTTTCAGAGTACGAACTTAGCAGTAACCATTTTTTTAACCTAGCAGTGGATGACCCGCAAATATTACAAAGGTTGGGGGCATAACGCAGGCCCCTGCGCTGCAAGGAGCCCCACCCCTTCAAGGTGATCCCATTCAGCCATAGGCCAATTAATATCTGGGACATTTGCAAGACTCAGGGGCCCCATCACAATTCTGAGGGGGGGGGGGCACCAATTTGCTTTGGGTGACTGCAATGGTTGCTATATGTGGCAGTGAGAAATGAATGTATGAGCAGTGCTCACTATTGAGAGGGTCAGTGCACTTGACAGTGAACAGCACCCGTCCGTGCTTGTGCCTGGCTTTGAAAGGATTACTAGGTATTTAATGGGTCAGTGTTTGTACATGACAGTGAACACATACCTAGGCAAAGGAGGAGATGTGAATTCGTTCATAGGGAAAGTCTTAACTTTACAATTCTGGAATGGTCCTCTCTTGATTCCAGCAGGTTTCAATAACTGTTACACAAACTTGCATTAAATATTACGATCGTTTATTCCATTCATTTTACTTCTTAAGTTAATTCCAAGATTAATTACAAGTGTTTAATTTATTCTGTGCCAATTGATTAACTCTTAATCATTCACGTTGTTGGAAGCAATGTTTTCCAACAACTAGTGCTTTTTCTGGATAATTTTCCTCTGTCAGGTCCTATCATTATTATCAATTACAAAATTAATCCATTGTACTTTGCCCGCATACAACCCAACATTAAGCTTTCATCAAACCTCAATATATTTTAAAATCAAACAGAGAAGAGCACTTGTGTACCACACTCTCTCAAGGCATTAACTTGCCCCCTAATAGTACCTTACCTATTCAAGAGCTGATGCCTCCATTCTTTGTGATACCTGCTAATAATCGAGCTATTAATCAAACTCCTTTTTTGTTAATGTCCTGCAGTTATTGCCTTATAACCTTGAAATACTCGTGTTCCCTTATTCTTCTGTTGCTGGTCGTTCTTAATGCAATCCATTTACGATTTGCATTGTAACGTGCCAAAAGAAGATAGGTTCATTCGTATAGGATACTCTCAGGACGTCTCTCTTATGCCAATGTCCTGGTACTTTACAAAATGTATTACATTACCAAATTCAGCTTACAGTTTTAACATGTTTTAATGAGATCCACATTTGCATATGCCTTCATATTTTTATTAGAGCAAAACATTATTATTCTCGGTTTCATTTAGTCCTACTGCAGTAATTTAGTAATTGTATTATGTCAGTGTGTTTCTTTTTTTGTGAAACTCTTTACTTCCAGTCTGGATCTTGATGAAAGGTGTACACTGTACAGTGTATATTATCTGTAATTCAGTTTATGGTAGTGTATGCTGTGGTTCATCAAAATGCCCTATCATATTTGTGCTTTTCTTGTCATTTGGCCTGCATAACACAGAGTTTGAGTTTGAGTTTAAAATATTTCTTAAGCGCACGTACACCTAGCGGTTTCATGGCGCTGAATAAACCGAACCCCTGAAGCTTCAAGGATGGGAGGGATGGAAAGAGTGGGTTTAGGAGGGAAAAGCCTGAGTTAAATGAAAAGTCTTCAGTGCCTTGCGAAAAAGTGAGTATTGAGGACAGGATCTCAGGTGAGCGGGGAGGGAGTTCCAAAAAGTGGGGGCGAGTGTGGAAAATTTGGATCCGCCCCACTTTTTGCGTTTGAAGCGGGGGACTAGGAGCAATTGTTGGGTAGAGGAACGCAGCTCCATAGGGGGGGCATAGGGATGAATTTCAGAAGTGATGAAGGCAGGGGCAGAACCGGAGCGAGCGTTAAAGATGATACATCCTAGTTTAAACTGGGCTCGTTCACAGATGGGGAGCCAGTGTAGGGTCTTGAGGAGGGGAGTGACATGGTGAGACTTGGATAGGTTGAAAACCAGTCGGGACGTTTGGTTTTGTACTAGTTGGAGGCGTTGCAAGCTATACGCGGGCATGCCACAATAAAGGGCATTGCCGTAGTCCAGACGGGAGATCACCATTGTCAGAACTACAAGTTTAAGAGCCGGATAGGAGAAGAACCGGGAGACTTTGCGGATGGTACGAAGGGCGTGAAAGGATGAGGACACCACAGAGCTGACTTGGGGGTGAAGTGAGAGTTGGTGATCCAGTTTGAAGCCAAGGGTTTTTACTGAAGAAGAGGGGGTAAGGGGGGAACCCAATTAGGGGGGCCAGAAGGAGGGGGACCAGGCACTGGAACAGCCACCTGTCAGCACCAGCTCCGTTTTGTCGGGGTTGAGCTTCAGGTGGTTGTGGTTCATCCAGTCCCGGATAAAGGTCATGATAGATTGGAATTTGAGAATGGACTGAGGGGAAGAAGATAGGGAGAAAATCAGCTGGAGGTCATCCGCATAATTAAAGACAGAGACCTCCAGCTGCTGGAGGGCAAAGATAAGGGGAGCAATGTACAGATTGAATAATAGCGGGGATAAGGAGGAACCTTGGGGGACCCCACATTTGACAGGCTGGAAGTCCGCTGCAAAATCTGCCAAGTGCACAGCTTGGGTACGGCCCCTCAGAAAGGAGGACAGCCAGACCAGGGCAACGCCTCCGATTCCCGCCGCCTTGACACGGGATAATAAGATGGAATGATCAACCGTGTCGAAGGCGGCGGAGAGATCGAGGAGAACCAGGGCCTGGGGATGATTGGTGTCCATACCCTCTCTGAGGTTGTCAAGAACCGAAAGAACCACGGACTCAGTTGAGTGTGAAGGGCGGAACCCTGCCTGCCGGGCTAATATCATATTCTCCTCCACAAAAGTGCTGAGCGTCCTAGTTACGTGGCGCTCTAGAACTTTCGCCAGAAAGGGTAGGAGAGAGATGGGACGATAGTTGACAAGTGTAGAGGGGTCCGCTCCAGGTATCTTTAGAATGGGTAAGATGACGGCTGTTTTGAGAGAAGGAATTACAGTGCCCTGAGATAGCGAGCTGTTGAGAAGAGTGAGAGGGGGTGAGGTGCAGGCAGAGTAAATCTGTTTCAGAATGGGTGCAGGGCAGGGGTCTAGAGGGGAGCCGGACTTGATCAACGGTAGAAAAGAAAGAAAGCATTCTTCTGTAAGGAGAGGAAATGAGTCAAGACGAGCTGGGTTGGGGGGACACTGGGGAATTACAAAGGAAGGGGAAGGCGGAGGAATATTGGCTTTGATGGTAGAAATTTTATCAAGAAAAAAGTATTAAGGGAGTCACAGAGGTGCTGGGAAGGGGAAGGTTTCAGGGAGGCCCTGTCAGAGTAAGCGAGATCGTGCACAATGGTGAAGATTTCCTTGGACTGATTCTCAGCGGCTAAAATTTTGGAAGAAATGTAAGTTTTCTTGGTTGCTAAACTTTTCCACAACTCCCCTGTGCTTATTGTAAATGAATCAAGAGACTATTGGGTCATGATATTATATCACTTGTTAACAGAGTCTTTTTCTCCCTGCATAGTGTTGGTTTGATGGACCTTCGGAGTTCTCTTGGGATCTGTTTAGCCTTAAAGTTTTGCAACAGTGTTGATGAATGCAACTGTTGCCTTATTTCCTTGCGTAATAGGCAGTTCAGTGTCCTACGTTTTTATCAATAGTAGGTTTGCATAGCAGGGATGGCAGTCTGATCCCATTTACCACCAGCTTAGCATAAGGTACAACGGAGATTTAAATCAATCGAACTGGAATTTCGTGCAGTTTTACTCATGGACTGCACAGTCATTTACCTTTCGATGGGTTTAACTCGCAACTGCACTGTCCAGGCGGGGGGTTACTGCACTCTACCAGTAATTACGGGTGCGGAGTTTGCACCCAACCATTACTGAGCAACTCATAGTGAGGCCCTTAATACTACTCGGTTTAGTGACCTCAGTAGGACGGATGGCTGAGTCCACCATGCCGTGATTGCAACCTATGACCTACAGATCACAGCTGTCCTGGTGAGCACTTTGGTTGCTAAGCCATATTGCCGGAAGACAAAACAATATAAATATACTTAATTTGAATGACAATTCAGAGAAGTACTGTCAATTAATTTCATGTATCTATTGTATTCTATCTGGAGTCAGAATGCTCGGCGCTGGAAGAGAGAAGCCACAGCCCAGGTGTGTGTGTGACTGAGCTCCCCAAAAGGCACAACAAATCTCATTCACAAAGTTAACCACTTTGCCAAGCAATACAATTAGGATGAAAAGAACCTAAAGGCCTAAATCAAGTTATATGAAAAAGCTCAAAATGTAATAAAACAAGGCAAATCACATAGTAGAGAAATGGATAAAAAGTATACCAAAAACAGTCCAAGATGTAAATGGATCAGGAATAGTATAATTTCATGTATGGCCCAAATTCTGAAGTACAGTTCAAAAACGAAATTGGCAGGCTGATTCATCCTGTCTCACCCACTGAAGTGGTGCTGACTTCACCGCTACCCAACTGGAAGATGCAGGATGTCGCCCTTGGAGCGCTGGCTTGAAGAAATTTAATGGGGATGTCACGATTCCCCAGCTCAAAGAGGCTTGATTTAAGTGAATGTTGATCAGTCAGTGTCAAACACGTTCAACTACCAGAGTGGGCAGATGTATTAGTATGTGGAACATATTAGTACAGAGTGTCTGTCTCCGCTTCTCTCAGATCACACTGCTAGCAGATCTAGATTCCTCTTGATTCCTTGTTTCTTCTGTGGCAGTCATCTCTATTTCTGTTGGTTGCTCATCTTAATGGAGCATACATTTGCCTGCTGTGTTTTTAACAGCAGATATTCTTGGCGGGACGCTGATCCTGTGGTGAGCCAACCCGCCTGTTGACAGGGGGGATCGTGCCCGTTGATTTACCATCGGGACCACGCTGCTGAAACGCCAGTACTGCTCCTCGATTCCTGCAGCACCTGCGCCTGCCGACGCTCTACACACTCTGGTGGGACTGCAGGTCCCAGAGTGCAACGCCCGGCCTCTACCAGTCCCAGCTGTGAGGGAGGTGCTACCCAAGGTATTTAAAGCACCGCACCCGGGCCAAGGGCGGGCCCGTCCTGCGCCCTTCAGCGACAGGAAGAGGCAGGGCGGCACCACCCCCCTGAGCTGTTATCATTGCCCCCCACCTCGCTGATAACCCAAGGGGTAAGACTTTTAACAATACTCTTACCTAAAGCAATTTGGTGACACTGGCGCAAAAGACAATAACATCCATATGTCTCCCCTTTTAACTGGACCATTGCCCGAGTATTGCTCTGAAGGCAATGGTGTGCTTGTAAATGAATCTGGGGTTGATTTGCTTTTTATCACTGCACTAACTGTGCCACTAGGTGGCCTGTTCTCTACTCTTGGCCTCTTTTCTGAGGCCCAAGTGTGTTCAACCGTACCCTGGTTGCTGTTGGCCGAGGTACATTTTGCAGGAGATCTGTATCAACAGTGTGGTAATATCCTTCTTTTCTTTCTAGCATTGTCATTGATGTCACTTATGGAATTGTCATATGTATTAAAGAATGTTACACATGTAATGCAGAATGTTGTAGTGGACCTGAGTTCTAGATCAGAGAAGCGGTTGGAGCTGATCTGATCTAAAAAGTACAAGAGCGACTCTTAGCTTGTCATAATCCTACTCTGGCAGAAGTAATTGATTTGGCCAAAGGGATTGAAAGATCAATTGAGTCATCTAAGGTTATTGCTGCTAACGAAAACAAGAATACTAATGACACCTCTGTTTGTGCTGTTCAAATGCATTGTAAGGGTAATTTTCAAACTAATAAAGTTTTAAGTTGTTTTAGGTGTGGCTCAAAAGCACATTTGGCGAACTGTCCAGATTGTCCTGCACTTAAAAAAAAGTGTACTAAATGTGGTAAAATTGGCCATCTTACATCTTCATGTAGGATTCAAAGGAAAGGTGGTAAGTCTAATTCCGCTGTTAGTAGTGTTTCTTATGTTAATGATGATTTGGAGAATTTAGTCATCACTATTTATGATGATTCCTTTGATAGTCACATAAATAGTATTTCTCTTCCTTTCAAAGCTCCTTTAGGGATAGTTCATGTCGGTAAGATTGCCTTTGAAGCTATGGCTGACTCTGGTTCGCCGGTGACTATCTTATCAGATGTGTTCTTTTATGAAAAATGGAAAGATGTCAAACTTGCTAAATCCAATATCAATCCTAAAGCTTTTGGTAATTTTGACATCAAAATGTTAGATTTCTTTGAATATTCGTTAAAATATGAGACTCGTGTCATTTTTACCAAAATTTATGTTGCAATTGATGGAAAAAATATTGATGGGTGGTATGATCTTGGTAAACTTGGCATTAATTTATGCCCAGGATCAGATCGTCCCATTCAGTTGAGAGAAATGCCTGTTAACAATGTTTCTTTGGAATATCCTCTATCTTCCATTCTGAATAAGTATAAGAATGTTTTTGAAGATGTTGTGCGTGAGGTCAAAGGTTTTTCACACAGGATTAAACTTAAAAAAGGAGCTTTACCTGTACAACATAAAGTTTGTATGGTACCTCTGGGTGTGAGGGACAAGCTCAAATCACATTTGGATGGTCTCTGTTCTCAAGGTATCATAGAACCTACTGATAGCTGAGAATGGGTTTCGGCTATCGTTATTGCTCTTAAGAAGAATCAAGAAATTAGATTGTGTGTAGATATTCGATCTCTTAATAAAAACATTGTAGTGGAAACTTATCCTTTGCCTAGAATACAAGAAATGTTGGCTGCTGTCAATGGAGCGAATTTTTTTCTCCATTATTGACTTGAATGCAGCGTACCATCAGGTTACTCTGGATCAGGATTGTAAAGATCTGACGGCGTTTATAACTCCGTTTGGGTTATTTAGATTCTTGAGGATGCCTTTTGGCCTGGCATCTGCTGCCAGTGTTTTTCAAAAGTTAATTGAAAATGTGTTTAGTGGAGTTAAAGGTGTCCAGTCTTTTCAAGACAACATTTTAATCTTTGCTAAGTCAATTGATGAGCATAATGTCACTTTGGAAAAAGTTTTGAAGATCCTAAGCAGCAAGGGCATGACAGTGAGCAAGGAAAAATGTAGATTCTTAGTTAAAGAAATTGACTATTTAGGTCATAAAATTACTCAGGAAGGGATTTTTCCTAAAAAAGATATCATTAGCAACCTTGAAAATGCCAGCAAGCCTCAGGACAAGGATGCTTTACGCTCTTTTCTTGGATTAAGTGAATACTATGCGAAATTTGTGAAAGGATATGCTTTGGTTGTTGGACCACTCAGACAACTATTAAAGAAAGGTTCCAGATTTGTTTGGACTGATGTCCATGATTCAGCTTTTCAGGGTGTGATTAAGCTTATCACTAGTGCTCCGGGTCTTAAAACTTTTGATCCTGAAGGGAAGTCTTTTGTAACTGTGGATGCAAGCACGGTTGGATTGGGGGCTGTTTTCACGCAGATGGGTATTTGGCAAGGAGAGCGTTATTTCGTTTATCTCAAGAGCGATTAGAGGTGCTGAAGTTCATTATAGCACAATCGAGAAGGAGGCTTTAGCCTGTGTGTGGGCTGTGGAGAAGTTGAAGAATTTTTTATGGGGTAGGCCTTTTGTTTTGGTGACGGACCATAAGTTGTTGGTTTATATGATGGATGGCGTGAGGAGTGGTAGAGCATCTTCCAGGTTGGTTCGGTTAATAGCGAGACTGCAGGAGTTTAACTTTGAGATTCAGCATATTCCAGGTGGAAAGAATTTTGCTGCAGATGCTTATCTAGGTGACCTCCACTGGGTGATTCTTGTGATGAAGTCACTGATCAGCAAGAGTGTGTTGTGGCTGCTTTGGATGCTGTAGAGTCAAGCAATTTTGGCATTGATGAGGATGAATGGAATGATCATGCTGGTAAAGATAATTTGTTAGCTAAGGTCAAATCTTATGTTGTTAATGGATGGCCCTCTGTTAAAAATATTGAATCACCGTTGAGAAGTTTTGCACAAGTGGCGAATGAGTTATCTATTGAAAATGGAATTTTATTGAGGAATGAGTTGTTTGTTCCACCAGGTAGTCTCAGAGAGAAGATTATCAAATTAGCACATTCAGGGCATCCTGGTGTTTCAGGTACAAAGAGGTTGCTTAAGTGTCATTATTGGTGGCCTGGTTTGGATACCTCTGTTGAGAAGTTTATCAATAACTGTGCAGTGTGTGTTAGGTCTGACAAGCACTGGAAGGTTTCTACTGAACCTTTGTCAATTTGTGAAGCTCCTACAGGTCCATGGGAAAAGCTCTCTATTGACTTTTCAGGACCTTATCATTGTCTTGGCAGAGAAAATAGATTTTTAGTTGTTCTCATTGATGATTTTTCTAAATGTTTACATTATTCTTTTGTGGAGCATCCTAGTACTGATGTGGATATTAGTTTCCTGGACAATGTTTTCAGGATTGAAGGGGCACCCATTTCCATTAGGTCTGACAATGGTGTTCAGTTCATTTCAAACAAAATGGAAATGTTTCTTTAAAAGTTTGGAGTGTCTGCTAAGAGGGCTCCCCTTTATAGTCCACGTTCCAATGGTCAGGTTGAAAGGGCCAACAGATTTTTTAAAGAGGGGATCCAAGCTGCTTTGGAGAGTAATTTGGATGTTTTGGACTTTTTGAAAGACAAAATTTGGAGTTATCATCTGACTCCTAACTCTTGTACAGGGGTTTCTCCTTTTTGTCTAATGAGAGGCAGACAAGCTAGATCTTTGTTTTTGCCTCAACTTAAAAACAAGAGCAATTTGACAGAGAGTTTTGAGTCTTCTATCTCTAAAGCTAGAGATAACATCACTTCTGCACGGTTGTCAGGAAAGTTCTATCATGATGATTTTCATCATTGTAAGAGCAAGGTTGTGAATGTTGGTGATTTGGTTAGGATTGTTAGTCCCTCTCACACATCCAAGTTCAGTAAGCCCTTTAAGGTGGAACAAGTTTCTGATTCCACTGTTTTCCTCAAGGGCAGAGGATGGTGGAGTAAAAGTTCTGTGGTTGTTCTTAAACCTGGCCAAGATTTTTCTTTTTGATAAAAGGGAAGATGGTGAAGATGTTTGGTTTGATGATTCCTGTTCTGGTCCATTACGGAAGGAACAGTTTGCTTGTTCCAGTGATGGTCTTGGTTCTACTCCTTGTTCAGAGTCTGATCCTATTTTGGGTCCTCCTGTTTCTGATGGTGATGCTGGTACTAGTTCATCTGTTCCAGGTTCACATGTTTCTCTTAAAAGATGTGTTAAGTTGCCTAAGAGATTTGATGATTATATTATGGATTAATCTTTCTTTGTTTTGTTTTACTTTTCTTTTGTTTTGTTGTATTTTATTTTATTTTGTTTTATTTGTGGAAAAGATACATGTGGTAATATCCTTCTTTTCTTTCTAGCATTGTCATTGATGTCACTTATGGAATTGTCATATGTATTAAAGAATGGTACACATGTAATGGAGAATGTTGTAGTGGTCCTGCGTTCTAGATCAGAGAAGCGGTTGGAGCTGATCTGATCTAGACGCTTTGGTTTGTGCTCCAGTGGGTCCTTGGATTTAACTTAAATAAATCCTATTTTAAACTTATACTGCCTCCTCCGCTCTTTACAGACAGTAGTTGGGAAAATGGGAAAAAGGGCAGTTGCGAGTAGAAACAAAACAATTTGCGAGCCTCCCACTACATCAATAGACAAAATGCTTCAGAGGGCCATTGGGGTGGTGTCTACGGAAATAGAGCGTATGGACAGAAGGTTATCTCTCACCCCGGACATATTCCTCCAAGAGCCCGAGACGACCCCCTCACTAACTACCACTCAAACACCGCAACACAAACAAACACCGATATCCCCCGCTGGTCAGTTCCCCACATCGCCAACTGTGGCTCAAGAAATGCAAACACACACCACGTCGCCCCCCCCCTGCGGGTAGCTCCACCCATGAAACAACAGCAAAAGGATAATACACATACAAACATACAAACATACAAACATACAAACATCCAAAATAAAGGGAAATGTAAACTACCACCTGGGGTTGGGCCAAAAAATAAGAAACCCTGTGTGAGCAACCAGGCTGTCCTTATGGGAGGTGATGAGCCGGAGTCGACAAAGGGCAATTCCCAAACAGACAATACAGTCATAGAACAACCCCAGTGGGTATCTAATTTGATGGCTGATCTTTTAAATAAACTGAGAGCTACCATCAAAG
This sequence comes from Lissotriton vulgaris, assembly GCF_964263255.1. Taxonomy (NCBI): domain Eukaryota; kingdom Metazoa; phylum Chordata; class Amphibia; order Caudata; family Salamandridae; genus Lissotriton; species Lissotriton vulgaris. Next base: position 264,359,482 of record NC_141693.1, on the reverse strand, counting down.
AAGAAATAGCCCCTCTAGTCAGCCGTCTAGATAGTTTGGAGAAAGCATGGGTAGGTACCAATAAAGCAATGGGAGGGATTGACAACGGTTGTTATGAGGCTACCCAAGGGCCAATCCCTATACACGGGGGCACATAATTGAGGGCCCCTCAATCAGTGGTAAACAACGGGAAACAAGCACTAGAACTCGAATAGACAGTCAAGAACTTAGTTACAGGAGGAGTACCGCCGAAGTGAATGATTGTGATAAGGTCAAGCCTCCTACCCGGGAGGCAAACAGTAAAAAAAGTTTGCCATCAGCCCAGGATCCCAATAGTGAGAGCAATGTGTCCCCCTTCCCCAGCATAAGTCTTCCCCTAGCTTGTGCCCCTTATGTTTGCCATAATGACAGGCATCCCCCCAATTGCCAATACCGCTAAGGAATCTCAGCTGGACCTTAGGAACAAATGTTTATTCTGGCTTGCAAGGTACAAGCACTTAGAGTATGCTAGAGCGGGGGAGATAATCATGGTTCGCAGAGTAGGTTGGTTGGGCAATGGTCGAAAAACTGAAGTGGGGGAGTGCATTGTTATCAACTTTAAAAACCCCAACACTACTAGCAGTTTGATAAATACACCTATTTCAGGTCACTATGCACCCACAGAAATAAGCCTTCGTTTGCTGGATTTCTTCTACCCACAACAACACATCAACCCCAGAGGCAGTGCATTTTCGTTAATCCATCCTATGGGCCCTGGTCCCCTTATGGAAGGCAGGTGGGGCCCCCCTAGCAGGCGCCCTCTGTTTAACATTGCATTGAGCAATAGATGTGAAAATCTGGAGCAGTTTGACTGACTGGGGCTGGGTTCTTTTATTGGCGGCATTTGTGACAACCAGCGCTCTGCCCAAAAAATCGAGGAAATGGGTGGTGGGAGGGGTGTGAACAGGGTTAGTAGCGTGGACTTCGACCTCTGGTCGGGCACACAAACAGATGGCATCCAACTGAGCGAGGAGGCTGCTCCCATTCCCCCTGAGACACAGCTGGGCCGCAATGATGTGGGAGAACTTAGTGTAGTTCCTGCCAGATTAGCTAGGGTTCATTAGGTTGTCCACCCTTCCCCCATACCATCTCCCTGGAGGCAGCAACAGGGGTGGGACCCAAGAGTAATGAACTATGGATTCTATCATGGAATCTGTCAGGACTCAAAAGTAAACTAGTATGTCCAGACTGGGGGTCTTTTGTGGACAACCAGGACATTTACCTATTCCAAGAGACCTGGGCCTGCGAAGAATATCAAAGGGTAGGATTTGTGCCATTCAACATCTTAGCTACTAAAGGGGGGGAGGGGGAGCCCATTTGGCGGACTTACAATCTGGGTAGGCAAGCATCTTGGGTGCAGAGCTGAGCAGTTGGTAACTCCCACCAACGATATCCAATGAGTTCTGCTGTCATTCCCTGCTAAGATGAAAATTGCCCTAATTAATGTCTATTCAAGACCTGTGACCAATAGACTAGAATCCGCCACCATAGACCATCTAGGGCGTTACATTCCTACCCTGGACCCAGTGACTTTGTTGATTATAGGAGGCGATTTCAATTGCCAATTCGAGCCACTAACTAACCATACCCATGAGGCTCCCTCAGAAGAAGATCTATACTTGTCCATTCCTGATCCGCAGATCACCCCAATCAAAGTATGGCTCCCCCTCGCCATGCAACTCCACTCACTTATGTTGTCCCACTCCCTCAGGGCATGCAACGGGAGGACTAAGTCTGACTTTCCTGGTAAATTTACATTCAATAGAGAGGGCCAGTCCTCGCTAATCGATTACATTGTGGTGGAAACTAGATCCTGGGACAAAGTTCTACGTTCAGCAGAGGCAGGACAGTGATCACAACGCCTTGATTGTAATCCTGAAGCTGGGGGAATTTTGGCACACCTACTACCCGTTCTTACCCAGTAGCCGGGTCTAGTGCACTTAAGACAACCAACAATAGAAGGAAAGTTAGATGGAGTTGTATCCAACACTCTCCCCTCAAATTGGCTAAAGTTTACCAGCTTGCAATACCCCTGATAGCCAGAATGTGGGAGGCGGGACAGGTGGAGGCACTTGTAGGGATAGAGATATGGCCAAGAAAATTCATGAGGAGTTAATTGCAAATCTGACCGATGTATTCTATCTGGAAACATCAAAGAGGGAAACAACCCGACCTAAATGTTCCTGGTATAACAACAATTGCCGCAAAGCAAAGCAGGAGCTTTTGCAAGCGGTGAAGGCTAAAGACAGGCCAATCATCAAACTAGCCAGAGTCAAGTATAGGAAGACTATGCAGCAGGAAAAGAAAGGTTGGGAAACAGAGAGGTGGGATGCCCTCAGGATTGCCCTGAAGGACAACGATTGTTTTGGAGGCTAGTGAGCTCAGGAGAGTGGGAGGAACGTACGGCTATAGAACCAAACATAGCACCCGAAGTCTGGGAGTCACACTTCGGATCCCTGTATGACTGTGAAGTTGAGGGTCCCACCAGCTCAGATATCTTGAGTAAAACTTTGGAGCATTGTCAGGAGGGGGGCCGGGACATTTCATTGATGGAGGTTGGAAATGCTATCAACAGCCTACACCCCAATAAAGGCCCTGGTCTTGATAAACTCCCGGGGGATCTCTTTCGGGAGGAACCCAACATTTGGGCCCCATACCTGTGTGCCCTATTTAATGCTATTCTGAAGGGCATGAATCCCCCAATACCTGGAATGGTGCTGAGATAGTACCCATATTCAAAAAGGGCTGCCCTCTTCTACCCTCCAACTATAGATCCATCAGTTTAATTAATATTACTCAAAAACTGACGGGCAGGGTTCTATTGGCCCAGATGCAGGGGTGGATGGAGGAGCAGGAGATTTTGAGTCCCTACCAGGCCGGCTTCAGATCAAACATGTCAACCGTGGACCAGATATTTAGATTACAGCTACTTTTCTGGAAAACGGTGAAGATGGAGGGTGGCAGCCTCTATCTTAAATTTGTTGATCTGAAGTCGGCCTTCGATCTTGTACCAAGGAAGAAGCTTTGGGAAGTGCTCGGCGATTTTGGGATTCCTCCTTACCTCCTCAATATGTTAGTGAGGCTACACACTGACAATTATGCACAAGTCAGATGTGGAAAACATGGGGAACTCTCTTCACGCTTTCCTGTCAAAAAGGGGGTGAGACAGGGATGCGTTTTAGCCCCCACCCTATTCTGTCTCTATATCAATGAGCTTATTGCTTTTCTAAACAATATAAAAGACACTGATGCCCCAAAGCTAGCCACAGGGAAAATACCCGCGCTGATGTTTGCGGACGATACTTTGCTGTTGTCCAAGTCAACCTCTAGGTATACGTGTCCTGGACGGGTTTGCATAGTTTTGCAATATGAGGGGTTTGGAAATCAACTTATACAAGACCAAATTTATGGTCTTCAACCCTCCCAAGAGCACGCTCCCCAACCCCTCTCTCAACGGTATCCTCCTTGACAAAATGAGGATATTCGATTATTTGGGTATAACATTGTCTGAGCAATTTGGGTGGGGCCCACAGATGGCCAAAGCTAGACTTAGGCTAACCCAGACAACAGGCGGGATTATGAAATTGTTCAGAACATCTCTATACAAGCCAGCAGCTCCTGTGGTGGAGATATTCAAGGCCCAAGCAAGAGGGGCTACACTGTATGGGGCGGAGCTTTGGGGGCATAGTTCTACCTCGGACCTTGTCAAGCTGAAAAACAATTTCATGAGACAGTTTATAGGCCTTCCACACAGCACCCCACTAGTTCCTCTCCGTATGGACTTGGGCATGAGGCCAATTGATGAAGAGATTGCCCTTAGGCCTCTGACTTTTTGGCACCGGGTATGGGTAACTCCAGAGCTGTCCCCCTACAAAGTTGAGTTAAAGGAGCTCCTCTCCAGACTAAACTCCAGTAAAACACCATGGCTGGCCCACATAAGGAATCTCTCCACTAGGCTTGGCAGGACAGAGCTATGGACAGCTACAGGGTTATCCTGTGCTCTGATATCTAGGTCGGACCTTGTAAAACACTACAGGCAAGCCAACATACTGTCTCTCCAGGAAATTGTTAAAGAGGGCAGGCTGACGATGGAGTTCCTACAAATAAAAGAGGTATACAGGAAAGAACTCTCTCTGGATGTAATCTACCCTCCTATGGCAAGGAAACTGTATCTGCAATTTAGATTGGGGAATCTACCACTGGCAGCGCACACCAGTTCATGGGCTCCTGAGAACTCAAGCGTGTGCCCCACATGTACCTCAATGGCTGAATCTAAAGACAATGTATTGTTTTTTTGCCCTGCATATGTTTTGCTGTGTAATCCAACTATGTAAAAACCTAGGGTTTGTCCGCTGTGCAGAAGCTTTCAGAGTTTTAAACTATGATACTGATCCTCCAATTGTATTTGCTGTATCTCGGTTTTTTAATCCTATGTGGCATATCAGGAGAGGGCTCTTAAAGCAATTATAGGGGAGGACCATTTGGAAAAATTCTCTGTAATCTTTTTACTGCATTTTAATTCTTGTTTTTATGAACCTTAATCCGCTATGTGGCTGTGAGTCATTTTAATCGTGCACAAATGTATAGAATTGTAAATATTGAACAGTCTGTGTAAATGTTTCAAGATTTTTCCATGCACTTTTATGGCCTGAGTGGCCGAAATAAAGTTTTAACGAACGAACAATATTCTGCAAACTTGAACTCTTATGCAAGCGTTGCGATGCACCTCAGCTTGCTGGTTTGCCCCAAAAGTGTCACCAAGTATGGCTGGCAATTACGTTTTAGGGCTCTTCAGGCTCCTGAGTGACACGCTTTAGTATTGTGATCCTGGCAGGTAGTATTGCTTGGGATGCAGCACTTTGGCATGGGATTCTGGTGAATATCTGGCAAGACGCTTTGCTTGGCTATTTCAAGCCTGGTACCTCATGGTATTTAGGCCATTCTCCTTTTTGTGGCGGCAGAATGTAGAAATGCGCTTTCAGACAGAGCAGAGGAGTCCACACAATTCTTCTTTGCACCCATGATTCTGACACATTCTTTGCACATGCTGTGCCAGGGTACAAAGTTAAAAGGGCTACATTTCTGTCATTTATTTTTGCCATTCTTTGCACTCCATGTTTATTCTCTGGCCACAGATGTCACCCCGTAGAGAAGTAACAGGGGAGACAATTCTTACAAAGAGTTTCAGCAATAGTCTTACTGCTACAGGGTGCTGGAAATGGATCCAGCACTGGGAAAGTCAATTGGTCTGGCTTTGTCAAGCTATATTTGCAATTAGGTGCATTTTGTCTTTTTGTTGCAGGCATGTGGAAGACAAATAAAAAAAAAGTAAAGTAAAGCGGGAGCTTAAAACTTAAGGAGTGGTGCAATAGCTAGAGAAATAAAGCACTCGCTTTTAGGTAGATGTCCACACGTGATAAATCTGTCACTCACAGGGCAATAGAGTCAATGACTGAAGTTCGCTGCTGTGTGCGAAAGCAACATATGAAAGTCACTCAAACTGACTAATGTCTGCAGAGGACTGACCCAAAGTTAAGCTCTGTATGCATATGCATGTATTATTGTTATGATTTTGTTGCTTACAAGTTCTTGGCAGAAACATATAGCTATGAGGTCAGACCTACAAAACAAGTTTGGGAATGGACAAATTGTGCGGGAAAGAGGGTTGACGGCAGCAGAAAAAGGATGGCATCAAGAAGGACAGACTGATGAGGAGAGAAATCACAAAAGGCGAGTTCGGTGATAGCCTAGGGTCTACCAGTGCATATGCATTATTACTTAAAAACTCCGACCTTTAAGAAACCAATAACCAGAACAAATGTGATAGTAGAGCTGTTATACCTTGCTTTCTAAGTCTTGTCAAGCGGCACCAATCTCATGGGCAGCATCCAACAGGAGCACTGCTCTTATGTGTCGCTGAACACCCCCACCAGTGTCCACTTACACAGAGATATGAAGGCCAGTGGCAGAAGCAGGGATATGGGAATAGGATAAGAGAGAAAACAGACAAAGGACTCCACTAATCTACACCATCACTTCTGTTGGTTTTGGAGATCTGGAGGATGAAATAGATCTCTATGACATAAAGAGATATCTTAAGTAACAGGTCCTAAAGAGTGTAAACTGTGATTGGGAATGGGTGTGCCTTAGCAATATTTGTAACCAACTCTCTGTACTTTGACATGAAACTGGTAATTCCTGAAAGAGCGAAAATGGTAATTATTGGAAAAAACATACAAAAATAAAGTAACTTACAAATAAATTGCACTAGAAACTCTTTATGTCATGAATAACGACCTCAAGCTTTGCCATCACAGGCCTTAGTTGTGGAAGATGGGTTATAGTTTCAACTTGACATATGTAGAACTACAGAATTACTAACATCCTTTTGTTCCCTGCTATTATCAATTATGTGTGCATACTAGAACTCGAATAACTTGAACATGACATTCATATAAACATATGCAATACTGTCCGCTCTAAAAATCGTTCCTCTTCCTTCACAGGTAACTCTTCGTAGAATATATATTCTCAGTCTCTGGGTTCAGATAAATAATCAAGGAAATACTTGAAAGTTCGTTTTCATCCCCAATATGACTTTCAGAATACTTCTTTGTATCACCAATGTTCATCAAAACGATCCTCTGGGAACCAATAGCAAGGGAAGTTTGCAATCCATGCAGTGACGTCCTAGCTGCATCAACATATATTGTTGTTGCCTAGTAAAGGGTCCTAGGAACCGCTAGGGAAGTTATACCTGATAATCCAAGATTGCTCTCATCTCTCTACAACACATGACAGTTTGTGGCCTGCTGGCACCACAGATGATTACTGGCATACTGCCGCACAGCACGTCCTCTGCTGATGGATAGTATAAGACCAGACAGCAACAGCGTTCCTCTATGACTGCCATCCTTTCCTTCACTGAAAGGAACCCAGTGTGATTGGATCTGGAGTACATGAGCTACACTAACCTCTGAAATGGTTATGTGGTTGCTGGAAGATCTGTTTGTGACCCACAAGCCATGGGATTGAATCCCTCGTCGTTTTAACCCAATCCTTTAATCTTCTACTGTTGATACAACATTTATAATTAAGTTGTGGAGGAATTTACGCATTTTCGTCCCTCTTTCATTGAAAGACTTTCGCCTTTTTGGAGAGCTTGAGAAAGGGAAACGCTTTTGCATTTCAGTTTAGCTGTTGTGCATCCTTTGGGGTGACACGCAGATTATCTTTGCCACCCTCTCTCCCATAAGCTGGTAAACTTGAATGGAAGGTGTGCCAGTGTCTACATGTGCTCATTAAGACTTCCACCACCTGCTCCCACCTAGGACCCTTTGACATAGGAAGACACTGATTATGCTTGAAGTGAGGACACAATATTGATGTCAGCTGGGTAGGTGGACACAATCTGCTGGTCCGCAGTCCAGACTGAATACTGCTGCTGGGCATATCACCCCGCACAGTGAATATGCATGGGTATCACTACACTTCTTGTCGGTATGGGCTGATTTATAAAAAAGACCGCAATTCCTGTTGCGGAAGGGTTTCTCACCCGATAATCAATCAATCAATCAATCAGTGACACTTATAGAGCGCGCTACATACCCGTAGGGTCTCAAGGCGCTGGGGGGGAGAGGGGGGGTGCCGCTACTGCTCGAACAGCCAGGTCTTCAGCTTCTTCCTGAAGGAGAGGTGGTCTTGGGTCAGGCGCAGGTCGGTCGGGAGGGAGTTCCAGGTCTTGGCGGCCAGGTAGGAGAAGGACCTTCCTCCTGTAGTCGCTCTTCGGATGCGGGGGACGGCGGCGAGGGCGTGGTTTGCTGAACGGAGGTGGCGTTTGGGAGCGTAGAAGTTGATCCGGCTGTTGAGGTAGCTCGGGCCTTGGTCGTGTAGGGCTTTGTGTGCGTGGGTGAGGAGGCGGAAGGTGATTCTTTTGTTGACGGGGAGCCAGTGAAGGTCTCTCAGATGTCCGGTGATGTGGCTGGTTCGTGGGATGTCGAGGATGAGTCTGGCTGAGGCGTTCTGGATCTGCTGGAGTCTCTTCTGGAGCTTGGCGGTGGTACCGGCGTAGAGGGCGTTGCCGTAGTCCAGTCGGCTGGTGACGAGGGCCTGGGTGACGGTCTTCCTGGTCTCGGTGGGGATCCACCGGAAGATCTTCCGTAGCATGCGTAGGATGTTGAAGCACGCCGAGGAGACGTTGTTGACTTGCCTGGTCATGGAGAGGGAGGAGTCCAGGATGAAGCCCAGGTTGCGTGCATGGTCTGTCGGTTTGGGTGCGGTGCCCAGGGCGGGAGGCCACCAGGAGTCGTCCCAGGCGGAGGGGGAAGAGCCCAGGATGAGGACCTCCGTCTTGTCAGAGTTCAGTTTCAGGCGGCTGGTCGTCATCCACTCGGCTACCTCTTTCATCCCTTCGTGCAGGTTGGCTCTGGCGGAGGCGGGGTCGTTGGTCAGGGAGAGGATCAGCTGGGTGTCGTCGGCGTAGGAGATTATGCTGAGGTTGTGTTTGCGTACGATGGCCGCGAGGGGGCTCATGTAGACGTTGAAGAGGGTGGGGCTCAGAGATGATCCTTGAGGGACGCCGCAGATGACTTCGGAGGCCTCTGACTTGTACGGTGGTGGGCGGACTCTCTGTGTTCTTCCGTCGAGGAAGGAGATGATCCATTCCAGCGCCTTGTCCTGGATTCCGATGTTGCTGAGGCGCTGTACTAGGGTGCGGTGGCAGACCGTGTCGAATGCCGCGGAGAGGTCTAGGAGGATGAGGGCCGCTGTTTCTCCATTGTCCATCAGGGCTCGGATGTCATCGGTGGCGGCGATGAGGGCGGTCTCGGTGCTGTGATTGGCTCGGAAGCCGGACTGTGAGGGGTCGAGGGATCCGTTCGTCTCGAGGAAGGCGGCCATCTGCTTGTTGACGGTCTTCTCGATGACTTTGGCAGGAAACGGGAGGAGCGAGATGGGGCGGTAGTTCTTGAGGTCGGTGGGGTCAGCTGTTGGTTTCTTGAGTAGGGCGGTGAGTTCGGCGTGTTTCCAGCTCTCAGGGAAGGTGGCGGTGTCGAATGATGTGTTGATGATGTCTCGCAGGTGGGGTGCGATGACAGCGTCGGCCTTGTTGAAGACGTGGTGAGGGCAGGGGTCGGTCGGTGATCCGGAGTGGATGGAGTTCATCGTGCGGATGGTGTCTTCGGTGCTGATCGGGGTCCAGGCGTGGAGGGTGGTGGTGGGGGGTGGCTGTTCTGTCAAGGTGTGCGTTGGTTGGTTGTTGAAGCTGTTGTGTATGTCCGCGATCTTGTTGTGGAAGTATGAAGCGAGGGAACTTTGTAGTCCACGGATTTGCCACAGACCTGTCATTTTACCGAAATATTTCGGCTGCTAGAAGCAGTGGGAACCTCCTGGCGAAACGACAAAGGGAAAATAGGGCCGAAGTCCAAATAATTCCCCTGTTAATTTCACATCCCTCTGAGGATTCTAAAGGTTCAACTCAAAATCGAAAAGTAATTATGCATGGCAGGAATGAATGGCCCCCCTGTATTGTTATCCCTGCCCTTAGAAAGAGGGCCTATGCTCATCGGTGTTAGCACACTGCACTTGGACTCAATCAGGATGAATTACTGGGGTTCAATCACAGTTCTTTTTTGAAGAATAGCTACGGAAACCTCTAAATGACTAGTTGCCACCATGGGCCAGCACAGCTGCTGGATGATTAGCTATACTGGGTGGCATTCAGTGGACATACAGATGGCTTTTTGTTGTAGTGTTATAAGAGTTGCTTTAAAACATCTAGATCCCACGACCCCCGAAACTGGGGGAGGCCGATCGCCACCCTCCTTACCCCTTTTCTGTCTCTCTGCCTTCTCCTCTTCTTTCCCTTTTCCCTTTCTTTCCTCTCTCCGTTTTCTATCGATTTTGATGGTTATACTGTTCGCAATATATCTTAGCATTTTGGATATTAGTAACTCCCTCGAGCACCCAAAGATCAAAGTACAGAGGATATTTATGAGATATTCAATGCTTAGAGCTGAAATTGCCAATCCTGGCCATAAAAAGAGACATACTGGAAATAATCCGGGCTGAAGCATGCAAGACTAATGGCCTGTTGATGTCATATGTATTACTGTACTTGTTGAAAAAGTATATGCTTTAAAAATGCAAATAAAGATATATTTAAAAAAAAATTAGATGATCTTATACTGGGAGCAGGTAAACGGTCTGTGCTGTTCTCCACCTTGACATACTTGAATTGTTTTTTTCTCAAAGACCCTAGAGTTGGTTTTCTATTTTTATTTCCCATTAAGGCTTATGCCCCGCATTGCTCCTCCCCAGTTTTTGCGGTGGTCCTTGGTGGGTGCTACCAATGATAGATTACTTTGGTATAGCGGGCCCAATTGCTGTCAGACATCAAGCGTGGTATTCATCCTGGGGCGTTTCCTGGTCACCTGCTCCTGGAACGTGGTGAAGGGCGCAGGTACCGACCCCCTGCATCTCAGGCCAGAGCCATGGAGGTGGAGCCGGGGCTCCTCGCAGCGTACTGACAGGAACAGCGCCCAGCCCAGGTTAATGAACTGCGGATAGAGGAAGAGCAGATGCCGGGGTGTGGCAGGGTAGGGGGGCAGTGTCCTAGTCAGTGCGTCCTGGCCTCTTACGCAAGGAAGGAAACGGGCACCCTGGCAGCTGTATGGATTTTAAAATACAGCAATTATCAGGGTTCAGTGAGCCCCTCAGGCCCAGAGGCTCAGTGCCACTGCACCTGCCGCACCAATGGAAGCCACGCCCCTCGGGGGGGGGGGTTTACCCAGGTCTCATGTCCCTGAACCACCGTTGAGACCTTGGAGAGAGGTGGGCAAACGAGTGCCAGTGCAGCGTCCATGCCATGCCCTGCTAGAAAACACGGTCTGATTGCCCCCTCCCCAACCACCCGGGACGAGCAACGCAGAGAAGACAGGAGGGGTGGCAGAGTTGAGAGGGGGTGGGGCTGGGGACACAGAGCAAACAGCAGCAACAGGAACCGAGAGGAGGCTTTTCTATTATTCATGCGCCAGATGGATTCCTTTCCTGCCTCCTTTTACTATTAAAAAACACAAGGTACGAAAAAGGAGCTGTATGTGCGCAAAACAACACACGCTATCCTGTGGGTGACATCTACAACATTCACCATCCTGTGAGACCCCATTATCATGACGGTAAATATTAAACATTCTCCACACAGTTAGTGACACTCCGAATAATTTGACGTTCTGCATGTATACATGTGGCTGAATGTAAGAACTTAGGGGACTGTGCATAGGCGAGGTGCGAAGATTTTTAGGTCTCACCTAGACATAACATGTGCCGTCTCTTCAGGACATTTTGTTTTCTATCATTGGGCTGAGAGAGCGCCCATTGATTACCACTGGTTGGTTTCATTGTTACCCTCATTTGTTTGCTTCTTATTGGTCAGTTGCTGTACTTTGTGTTCCTCTTTGTGTGTTTGTCCTTCCCATGGGGCATGGACGCATTACTTGTGTCCTTCCACTGTTAATTTTTAGGCACTCTTTTCTTTGTATTTAAACTGTCTTTTTCAGCTTTCTCCTTTATGTACTCCCTCCCCCCTCTGTGTTCCTCTCCCTTCGCCACCTTCAGTGTTCCCAATGCCCCACTAGCCATCCCTCGATTCCATTGTTCATGTTAGCTTGCCCCCAGCATTCCTCTCATGGTCTGTGTTGCCGCGCTGACACTCTTTCTCCAGATGTCCTTATAGACCTGCTGCCATCTTCTTTCCCGTTGTCTGTGTTGGCTTGCCTCCACCTTTCCTCCTGTTGTCTGGTTTCCACCCTTCTTCTTGCTGTCCGGGTTGCCCTGCTGTCACCCTCCCTCCTGTTTTCTGTGCTGCCCACCTTCCACTCTCCCTCCCGTTGTCCCTGTTGGCTTGCCCCCACTCTCCCTCCGCCCGCCACACTGCTCACTGCCCATTTTTGCTCTGCAGTACAACCCTACAACCCACTATCCTTGTTGCCGTGCTCTTGACATTCCTTCTGTTGTCCTTGTTGCCCTTCCGTTGCCCTGCCTCCACCCTCTCTCTGGTTGTCCGTGTTACCATGCTGCCACCTTCTCTCCAGTTGTCCGTGTTGTGTTGCAGTTGTCTATGTTACCCTGCTGCCCAATACTGTACAACATGCATAAAAAATATTATCAAAGCCAATACCTCGCACAGACGAGAACTATTGGCTTTGCCAATGTTTGTTATTGTTTGTGGATAAGAAAGGCATGAGTATGACCAGTCACAGTGTAACTTCGGATCCTGCCAATATCCTGTAGAGAAACACATTGGCCAGCACACCGCAGGAACAAATAAAGGACAGTTCAGTTCAGTGAAGAATCCATGATGCGAGGCACAGGCTCTTCCAGGACTTTCCTATTGAGACCAAACAGAAATTAAACTTTAGAGAGAGCATCCATGCCAGGGGCGTGAACTGTGCTCCTCACGGTTCTAACCAAGTCCGACTGAAGATAAAGAGGGTCCTATTGCAGATTAATACATGGGTCACCACATTACCTGGTCCCCATTCTAATGGCAGTAGTTGGGGTGACAGAAATGCTAATGGTCCTGCATGTTGCCAAAGGTTAAGTCCTTTATCAGTTAGTTGCTAATAGAAGATTGGGCACAGGTGTTTTTTGTTGAATTACTGTCCATCCTAAACACCTACAGCACACTGCCACAATTATTGGGGGTTGTCATTTAAGATGTCATCAATGATGTTATTTAATAAGCCATGAGTGATGAAATATGCCAGATCATAAGCAGTGCATGACAGGGGCATACGTTATAGTTCACTAAACTATAACTTGTGTATTTTTTATTTTTTTAAGTTAATTTTGTATCTTATTTCAACACCTAACTATTAGGTCACTGTAAGCTTTGTTTTTTCCAGTGAATTTTGGGGATTTTTGAAACACAAATCAAGATCTTATTACCAGACTTTACTACAATGGCACTGTAAACTTTGCTGTTTTCAGAGAATGTCTATGTTTTTTTTATCATATTCTAATTTTAGAATATGCCAGTTAAAATCGTATTACCATACCTTACTATAATGTTACTTTAACCTTTGGTTTATTTCAGGGAATTTCTGTGGTTTTTAGATCATATTCTAAGTTGAGCAGGTGCTTAACTCCATCGGGTGACCTCTGAGCCACAGGGCAGCCAAACTTTCATTTTATTACTATTTTTTGGTACTGCATAACTGTAACACGTTAACATCTTGGTTCCCTCATTGAGGGCCTTGATGGGTCTTGCGATATTACCAAGATACCTGTGACAAAAATCATAATTTCTTTTTACATTTTAATCATAGGGTGGTCCCCTATGGTCCCCATCCACATGGGTCTAAGAGTCATTGTGTGTCCACTCTGCCCTCTTATGTGCCCTTCTTCACTCTTTTGCATGGCTTGGGTTCCTTAGTCTTCTAATGGCAGCAACACACTTTTTCCAGATGTTGCGGCCAGTTAATCAGAACACCCCAGGATTGCAATTTCATCTCAGGAAACAAAATACAACGTTCCCCTACAGCAGAAAAAGCTCCCTTGACCAATCAAGTTTGAATATTTATTTAATTTTGAATGTTCTGTCATACCGGTGCAGCAGTACTCCCATAAATTGAAGATACAAATAGCTCTAACTTTTTCTCATACAGCTGCACCGATTTATAAAAAGAAATCACAAAAAGCATGCTTCAGAGTAAAGTTCAAACTTTTTATAAAATTTGGTGTAATTCTTTTAAACCATTTTTTCTGTATCAGCGAGCCAACTTTCCCATGGGAATTAAAACAGGAAATCACACTTTTACGGAACCCGCTTTTCCATGATCTCCGCTTGATGGATCAGTGCAAATCATTCAATGAAGGAGCCACTACACTTGTGCTGTGTGTGTGTTTAGCTAACCAAGGTAGTTATAGTTAGGACCACGTTTCCATAGGAATCCAATTTTTTGGGCTTGCTCATAACTTTGGCGCTTTTTGAGGAATCTTCATAAAACTTTCCAAACAAAAGTTCATCCACCCCAGATTTTTCCTGGAGAATTTCAGGGTGATACATCAAGCAGGGGCAAAAAAAATGGGGTGTTCCAAACCGTGTTTCCCCTGTGCAATTTTCTGTAGAAAAATTGAACAGCAATTACCCAAACGACAGAATGGAATTATGCTTAATTTGTCAGGAACCCAGTCTTAGTCCAGAAAGTGTGCTTTTTGTGATTTGGTATAAATCTATTCAGTAAGTTGCAAGAAATTAAGATATATAATGTATGTGTATATATAGGGACCCAGTTTCTCTGCGGATCCAACATATCTGAAGATAGGATGTGATTGGCTGCTACCACATCAACAAAGATATGGCAGCAGCTCTTTCAGGGCTTTGAGACTCTGTCCCCTGTCCTTAAAAAAACATATAGGGGGCAGGATAGGAAGACCTTTTAGCTCTGGTGGTGGGGACAACATCCCCGGGGCCATAAATGTTATATACATTTTTATATGAGACAGCGGATAATCTATAGATCTGCAGTACAGGGAAAAAAACAGGGAAGGGTCTCACTCTTTTCTGTTTTAATCCCCCCGGGTAGGCAAGGTTTATTTTTTATTTTTAGGGAAGGGGCTTGCATGCCCCTTCCCCAAAAAAGCTTGTTCCCCAGGCCCTTCTGAGGCATGAGGAGGGCGGCCCACGACCCCTCCTAAAAAAACATATGCCACGGGGGCCTTGAAAAGGTGCACGTGGGGGCCCTCTACCCTTTAAAAAATGATCAGGACCTGGAGAATGGGGCACCTGGGGCCATTAAATGGCTCTGGGAGGTGGGCTGCATGCTCCTTCCCAATAACAACAAAATAAATAAGTAAAGAGCAGTTAATGTGAAATGAGCAAAGTAGCTGATCTTTCCACAATCACCGCTCCAGCTGGGAAGCACTCCATAATGCCTTGCAAGGGTTTTTTTATGAATATTTTTTTTCATGCTGGCAGTTCCCTTAGAAGGATCAGGGGCACCACCAAGCATTTTTTTTAAATGTTGAGGGTTCGCAGGGGGCACAGCAGGACCCTTGACAACATTTAAAAAACGTTTTAAAAATACAGGATATATATATATATATATATATATATATATATATATATATATATATATATATATATATATATATATATATATATATATATATATATATATATATATATATATATATATATATATCTCCAAGCTCCAGTTGTACCAAAAAATCCCAGGGCACTCGTGGGCGGGTGCTCCAACACGCCGGTACCGCGTGTCACTATTCAGGCTCAGAACTTCGTTATTCTTCTATGAACAAATCAGAAGCACTCCGTGGTAAGCGGTTAAAGTTTTTTTTCCAGCAACAGCAAAGTGTGCACTGACGCATTTCGGACGTCTAGTCCTTCGTCAGTGTTTCAACATCGCGTGTGTGAGGTGGCTGTATTTGAGCACGTCATCGCGACCTATACATTGTAAGCGATGACGGCTAAGAAACTCTAATTTACATGCAAATCGGGCGGCCATGAGAATGCTGTAATATAACGACATCTAAGCATTGGAATGTTCTTGAAATACAGCGCAAAAACCTCCAATAACCATAATAAAGCTCTGTATCGGCAAATTGGTCGCTCTGAGCCGGTATGATTTACAACTATAAAGCCGTGTATCGGCATAACACCAGCTGTCATTTTGCATGTTAAAACAAACTAAGACCAATTAAATAATTTCAGGGCAAAGCAATCACATTTCAGTTCATTGTAAGATTCTAAAAGATGGTTGTCAACATTTTTCTGTGATTTCATTCATCTCAAGAACCCGAAATAGTGATAAACTGAAATTAAGAATAAACAGTAATTGTCATAAAGTGAAGAAAAAGAAAGGAAAAATAGTGGTTACAATGCACAGATTCACATCATCAATTCATTTGTACTCATCTATTCATTATTTTCCCAAATGTGCTGTCAATTCCTCCCCACTGTTCATACCTTGTGGGGTCTTGGTTTCTAGGTCAATAATGTAGCGTGACTCTAGTCTTCGCAGCTTAAGAAGTCTATCCCCACCTCTGGGTTGTGCAGGAACATGATCTAGCCCCCAATATTGTAATAGATCCCTATTACTTTGGTGTATTTTAGCAAAATGGCGGGCAACAGGGTATGTTACATCTTTATTTGTAATTGCCCGTTGATGTTCCAGAATCCGCAGTTTTACACTATTGATTGTGCTGCCTATATATTTAAGGCCGCATGGGCATGACAGGCAATACACTACAAAGGGGGTCGAGCATGTGATGAACTTGTTAATTTCTCTACCTCTTGGTAGGCCCGGCACTCTATGTGAGTACTCTCTTACTATTTTCGCACGCTTTACATTTCCCACAGGGGAAAAAAACCCTCATTTCTTTCAGGGTACCGCTACTTTTGGGTTTAGGTGGCATAAGATGACTTTGTACTATTTTATCTTTGATGGATTTTAGTTTGCGAAATGTGATCAATAGACGTTCTTGGACATCCTTGCCTATTACAGGATCTGTTTGCAGTATATGCCAATTTCTAGTGAGTGCTTTTCTTAAGTAGTTGGCATCATCAGAGAAAGTAGTTATCAAATGTAATTTATTGGTTGTTTGAGTTAGTTCACTTGTTTTCTCTCTATGCAATAATAGCGTGTTTCAAGGAATTTTAAGCACTTTCCTGCATGTTTTGTCTAAAAGGATGCTGTCATAGCCTCTGATTTTAAACCTTTCGATTGATTCTCTCGCTGCCTTGGAGAAATCACACTCTCGTGAACAGTTCCGTCGTAATCTCAATAGTTCTCCATACGGTATACTGCGAACTAAGCTTGGAGGATGGCTACTTCTAGCATGCAATATGCTATTCCCAGCTGTGGGTTTTCTGTATAAAGCTGTATCCAACTTTTTGTCATCATTACTGAAAACCCTGAGATCTAGATAATGGACCTCCCTACTGCTCATCTCGCAGGTGAATTTTAAATTCTCTCTCAGGACCTGTGTCGCCCATTTTGCATTATTACCCGCGAGGCCCTTGTGGGTGATAATGCAAAATGGGCGGCCAGGTCCTGGTATGGAGGCGCTACATTGGTGACCTTTCTCGTATGGAGGGGCTCCTTCAGCGAGGCAGAGGACTTTGTGAGAGCTTTGAATAGGAATAATTTGAATTTAAAATTCACCAAGAGAGAGCAAGTTAATCTGGTCTCTCTTTCAAGTAGGAAAGCAGATTGGTTTTTGATAGAGAGAGCAGCATGTAAGCTGCTCTCTCTGACAAAGCAATGCCGGCTCTCGAAGGACGCGGGGAGGATTGTGGGGGCATTGGGGCTAAAAAAACAGGGCCATATTATCAAGCCTGGGCGATAAAATTATCGCCGCTTTATCGTCAGGAAACTGCCGATAAAGTGGCGATAATGGGCTTGATAATATGCTCTATGGAATTCCAATCGAAGCTCATGTTAGATGTGAAGGACATCTAACATGAGCTTCGATTGGAATTCCATAGAGCATAATATGAAGCCCATAATCGCCACTTTATCAGCAGTTTCCTGCCGATAAAGCGGCAATAATTTTATCGCCCAGGCTTGATAATATGCCCCACAGTTCTTTTTGAGAATTAACTTTACTGGTGAAAAAAAGAGTTATATTTCTATGATAGTATGTGAAACTTTCTGTTTTTTTTGTGCACCAGTTGTACTCTCTATGCATGAGCAGCCTTGTTTCCAAGACCATGTTTCTTTCTTTTTCTTTAAATTCGCCGAGCAAAGCTGTCCTCACTCCGTCCTCGGCTATTTTAGTAGTTTTCCCCAGTTTTTTTTAAATATCTGTTACTTTCATTTTACCCTCCGCCTATCTTGTCTGTGATCGATGAGATGTCCTGTGTTATTAGACTTGGTCACACGTATACGTAAAAAGTAATTTGAAGCACGTAAGCCACAGCCATTACAACGCGTGTTCGTCACCAGAAAGCCATTATTATGTTTATGCTTTTATCATGGGTGGTAAATGATTATGGCTAATGACATACTCGTGCTCCCATCATATCATTGCAGGTTGTTAACTCGCTCAGTGCTTTGGGCACCACTAACACAGTGACCAAAGAGGCCACGCATGTAGTAGTGGGCCCCTTGTTCGGTACTTTGGGAAAAACTCTAAAATGTCATAGAACACGTGCGCCCCGTCTTTTTTATACATAGGGTCACGTGTGTAGTGACGGATGTGCTGGATAGGTGTGGTGTGGGTGTATACCAGCCAGGAGAGAGTGTGTGTCGATCTGACAACTAGACCTGCAACTAAGAAATCACTACAATGGAAATCTGGACTTTGTACTGTTGTTGTGTTTTCCTGGTAGCGTGAGCACAGTAGGCTGTACTAACGTATTCAGTCTTGATTAATTTACCACCTCCCCCGGGGGCTTTTAAATGTTGGGAGAGGGGTCAATAATTGTGTTGTCTTTTCTTCTTTAGTGTTATATTATTTTATAAAATGTATAGGTCTTCAAACTATCTTTACTCTTACGACGTACGTTTAATATTTCCGTAATTGATTTTAAAAGTAATATTTGCTTTTTTAAAGTTTTAAAAAACGATTTTTATGATTATCCCAGATAATGTCTTCTCTTAATTTGTACATTAAATGTATAAATATATGTTTTTGAACAATTAGAATCTTACGTGGAGTACGTGTACGGGGCGCCGTATATGATGTCACGCAGGATATATATTTTTTTAAGCGCAGGGTACGAGTTTTGGGCGAAAAAGAAAAAAAACGCGAAGTCCGCCTTATTGTTAATTAGATTCCTGGGGGGGTGAAATCTCTGGTTCAATTTGTGTTTCATAATGGGGGGCCTAGAGGGTCTCCCCTGCGCAGGGATCGCTACCCCTGGATCTTTAACTATATGTATGCGGGGGGCTCATGGCCCCCCGGAGTTCCGGGGACCGCTTTCTCTTCCACTCGATCCCCCCCCACCCCAGGGCCTCTTTTTTGTTTTTTTAAACTGTGCAAAGGGGTTGCAAATGTGGTATTTTGGTTTCGTTTCTGTTTCGTAGAGGATCCAAGGTAAATATAAAGTTTTTTTGTACAGTCACTACTTTTCTGCCTGTTACCATAGTAACAGTTCATGGATCAGTAGCGTGAGTACAGAGGTTAGAAGTTCATCACAAAATGTTGCTAATTGAAATACTTACTGTGTTGGAGATTTATATATTTTTTTTTCATAGGAACCGTTAGTCGTAGAAGAAGTTCGTGGAAAAGTTTTATTAAGGATTCCTTCCTGTTCGGGAAGTATTAGGGTAATGTGCTCCAAGCAGGACTTTACGAAGTTTAATGTTCATTGGCTGTAAAGTATTAAAAGTAGAAGGCTTAGCATTTATTCCTTGCTTGTCTTTGGAGCAAGATGGACATTTTATTGGCTAAAGTGTTCCGAACACAAGTTTCCTCCTTATTGGGTGGGAACGGTTCACTTTTTTCAGTGATATTGAGATGCATTTTCCAAAGGAGTATGGGGAAAGAAAGTAGTAGAGGGCAGGTTAGGAAAACTATTAACTGTGTACAGTGCCCATAAGGTGGTGGAGAGGAATTATGAGGTAAACAATTTTTTTATATATGTTTCAAGGGCCATTTATATAATTGCAGTGTGGTGTATAAATCACGGAGGAAAAATAACAGTGTCTTGCGCTGTTTTCTTTTATCAAGTTTTTAGGTGACAAACCTCTTAGTAGTACTATTTACTTATAATGTGGTGTTTACTTTCATGATGGGGAGGTGTGGTTGGGTTGCGCAGCAAAAAATTCAGTCTAGGTTTGAAACAGTTTTTATTAAGCAAATACAAATAAACTTTCTTCAGAAACTGTCGCAGTATATATGAAAGAGGTGACAATTAAAAATGGAATTTCATAAAATATCAGTTAAGCGTGGCTATAGAGTTCATTTTTGTGCTACAGTTTGTAAAAGTGTTGCCCACCATTCTTGATGATGTAAGAGGGCATCAGTTACTTTTAGATAAAGTAGAATAGAAGTGCTACAACAAACACTCCCGCACTACATTATCTCAGATCAAGAGAACAGGTAAAACAGTAAAATCTAAATTCTTTCATATTACATAGAAATGCATGCATTATTATTTTTTAAAAAAAATATTCTGTACAATTGAAAAGTGCTGTCATAGTGTTTACAAGTTGCAGACTGTTCCGCTAATAAATCCCATACTAAGCAAAGAATATATAGAATGTTACTATAATATAAAGTAAAGGTCCTATATATTCTTTAGGGAGAAGGTGAATAGGAATCGCAAATAAGAATAGAAATTAGACAATAACATTCAGAAATGTAGGGTTTATTAAATATTTAAAGTAACAAAGTATGCATGATAGCTATATTTTAATATATATAAAAATATCTCTTCAAGTTTTTATAAATATTTGATAATTATATTACAGATGGCGCTGAAAAATCTCCCATTCCTCTTCTGTAGCAATAGGACAATCTATTATAATATAACGATTGATACCATTGTTACAGTAAAAAGAAAATAAAGTTATGTATTTAACAGAACATCCATAATGAAATAGTTTCGAGCAGTAATTATTTACTGAACTTCTTTTCACCGGGAGGTGAAAAAATTAGATCTTCGTGGCGACGGGTCATAAACTTCTCTGAGATCATGACGTTGAGAATAATAATATGTATATATTCTCACAGCATATGATCACAAGGGGAAAATAGACTGAAAGTCGCAAGCCAGTAACATTGCTTACTTAGCGTTACTGTTTGTGACAACGGATTGTGAATTCCGCTAGGATCACTAAGACTGTTAATGTTATAATATACATATTAACAGTATGTGATCTCTAGGGGAAAACATAATAACAAGTGTATCATTGTCAGGTTGATTGTAAATGTTTAGGATTTGCGTCGACGGGTTAGCAGCACCTCTCGAGCGAAGTACAGTATCAATATTATAATATAAAAAGTCACTATATATAAGGTGAAATGAGCCAGAAAAGGAGTAATATTTGTTATAATATATCTGTTTCTAAGAACAAGATGCTGACGTTACAGAGAAAAAGCGAAAAACATGCAATAACATTGTTTTCTACATATAAATGTTTAAATATTGACAAATAGTCACAATTTATAACTAAGTACTATGCCTATGCCATCTTGAAACAACTTACAACTCCGGAATATGTTTGCTGACGCAAAAAGAGAATCAGATGGTAGAGAACGCAACCTGCAACAGAGATTGGCGATTCAGAAATAACTCGGTAAAACAAAACTAATTGCACAGTAGGTGTGGTTTATATAAATGTTTGTTGTTTAGTAGTCTATGGAAGGAAGATGTGGCTCCGCCTATGTAGATGGCACGTTTTGCAGTTTACACGTGCTCACATTTTAACTGTTTTTTGTCTGCACGTGTTCGGAAAAGTTTCAAACTGTAAAGCTGTAAAGGTTTCGATTTTGATAGTAACACATATAAGGTATTATTATCTACATACGTTGGAGAGTTTAAAAAGTGTTACTCTGTAAAATGTGTTCTTTGCATTTTCATGATTAAAAGCATCTAAATAGAAGACGTATAAAAAAGTATCGTTATCATTAGAAGAAAACAAATGGTTTAATATTTGTTATTTTTTTTGGTTCTTAATTTAAAAAATGCTAGCATTTGTAAATCGTAATCCTACCCTCGGAAAGGTGTGCTGGCGCTTGGGGCTTTGGGAAGGTTATTAAATAATAAATGCCCTTTTCTATGCACCTGTAGACGTGGCTTTTAAACTTTCAATTGCCTAGTATGAATATTTACACTTCCTCCAAACATTTTGGTACTGCTATTTTAGTATTTTTAGTGAGCCAATTAGTAGTATGTGTTTATGTATACACTGTTCTAAAAGTGAAGCTGCTGCAAAATTTACAGACACTCTCCTTGCAGAATTGTAATAATTCAGCCAGTACCCAAGTAGTCATGGTGCAAAGTGGGCCTTAGGGCATGGACTGCTTCAAACTACTATACACTATGCATGCAGTCTTCTATGCATGGGAAACTTGTCTTTTATAGCTTTTATTATCCAGTCTATATTCTCACACTTTCAGCAAACTCTTGCTGATTCAGTATTGTAGTGAAGTATTCAGCAGAATGCCTTTATGTATGCACTGTGCTAAAAATGAAGCTCTTCTAAATTCAGACAGACACTTTCCTTGCGGAACTGTAATTAGCCAGTCAGTACTCACGTAATCATGGTGCAAAGTAGGCCTTAGGCCATGTACTGCTTTAAACCTGTATAGAATATGCATGCACTCTTCTATGTAGCTGCACATTTTTTTTATACATTCAAATATCCAGTCTGTATCATTAGACTTTCACAATCACTCTCACTCTACTGTTTCAATTTTGTAATGAGACATTCAGCAGTATTTCCTTATATAGGTACTGTGGTAAAACTGAAGATGTTATAAATTCAGTCATGCACTCTCTTTGCAGAACTGTATTCATGCAGTCAGTACCCAAGTAGTTATGGAGCAAAGTAGGCCGTAGTATATGGACTGCTTCAAACTCATATTTACTATGAATGTACTGTTTTATGGACATGCAAATTTACCTTTTATATTTTGAATTCCCCAGTCTCTATCCTTCCACTTCCACCATACACTCTGTCATTCCTGTTATAGGTTTGTAGTGACTCATTGATTAGTGTGTAGTAATCCATTCACTACATTCAAACAGTAATCAGCAGATGTACAATAAGTGGTACATTCCCAGAGATATGGCAATTATTGTGCACTGTGATATCAGCACAATGGATGCACCGTATTTACAATGTAGTGTATTATGGAGCAAAACAGCACAGATATGTGATGTATTTGTGTTGTGAAGGTGGTGCATTGCTTGACTTGCATTCCAAGTGCAATGCAGCTCCAGCAATGCTCTTGGGGTTCTAGGCTCACAAAGCTGTGTCAATTCCTTACACCTGTTTCAAGCAGGTGCAGGGTTTTGATGTAGCATAGGTCTAAAAGTGACTGAATGAAATATTATAGATTTCACTCAGTCACTTTTAGGAGGTGTTCCTATTCTAGAACACCCCGACTCCCTCCCCCCCTCTCTGTGCAGAAAAGTCTCTTTTTGGCGCAGGGCTTTAGAATGTGATGCACCTTCCATATGCATCACATTGTAAATATCAGACACCATGGCACATCTTTTGCACCACCGCTGCATCACAAAAGTGACGGAAAAGATGTGTAAAAGAGGTACAAGGGGGTTGTAAATTCGCTCCTAACACATACAAATTCCACCAGGCAGTTTCACTAGCAATGCAAATTGAAGTATAGACTTGTAACATATTTATATGGATGTGTTACATTGAAGTGCTTCGGAGGTACACAGTATAGTATAGGTAAACACCTTACACATTATGCTGACACTCATGTAGCTCATGTAGCTATTCACTAACCCATCCAGCCACTTATACACAAAGCGAGACACTGATACAGATATTTACATGTTTAAACATTAATCGTTAATACATGTATTCACTAAGATATACTTAATAAGTCAGTTATGCAATCAATTTTACACAAAAAAAACATTTAGACACTTATTTACCCATTCATTCTTCCATCAACCTTTACATATACATATATAAAAAATATTTATTTTTCAAAAAGACACACATTCACTGGATGATGTCATCAGTGATGTCATCAGTGATGCCATTTGAGATGTCATCAGTGATGTCATGAGTGATGTCACTGACCATGTCATGAGTGATGTAGTATGTGATGTCATCAGCAGTGCATTGCGGGCCCGCGAGTTATAGTTAGCTGAACTAACTATAACGGGGGAATTTCAATGGTTTTGTATGAGTGAAATCTCCAGCTAACTATAACATGTGTGAAACCTATGGTTTTTTCAGTGAATTTGCAAGGTTTTTTAAATGCTAATTCCTCACTATAACGTGGCTGAAACCTATGTTTTTTTTAAGTGAATTTCAAAGGTTTAGTAAATGATCATTTTTAAATGTATACATTATTACATTTCTTTCTTTTTATACTAATTTCTTACATTTTTAGTAAAAATATTTATATTTATTTTAATTTTGTAAATTATATTTCATATTCTTAATGTAAAATAATAAAACTAAATCCCAAATTTTTTTTGATAATTTTTTTCTCTCCATTTTTTACGATTAAAATCTGTATAATTCCTTTTTCATATTTTTGGGGTAATCGCACTGTATGCATACAGTGATCGCATCACACTATGGGGCTTATTAGGATGGAGGATTTTCCGCATCCTCCGGGCCAGCGTAAGCCACCGCCGGCCCGGAGGATGCGGAAAATCCTCTGTGGACCCACCAAGACCCACCGCCACCTTAGGATGGCTGGTGGGTCCTGGTTTAGGTCCGCAGCTTTTCCGCCGCGGCTGGCTTACAACCGCGGCGGAAAAGCACTAATATGGTGACGGTGTCTCTCAGACACCATCAGCCAGATTAGGATGTGCTCGGGAACATGCTTTTCCGCGGCGGCTTTTCCGCCGTGGAAAAGCATGTGTAACTTCACTGCGGGGGCCCATTGCGGGCCCCCTAGGTGAAGGGGGTTGGGGTGCACATGGGGGGTACCTATGGTACCCCCCTGCATTTGTATGTAGAAAGCGGCAGGCACCGCACGGTGCCTGCCACTTTCTACATACAAATGCAATGAGTGCATTTTTAACATTGCTGCGGGTGCAGCTTGAAGCTCCACCCGCCGCAATGTTAAAAATAGAGGATGTGACCGCCAGGGTGGCGGTCACATCCTAATTGCACAGGAGGGAACTCCGCAGCCCATGCGGACGTTCCCTCCTACTCAGGGGTCGCGGACGGATGCAAGTCCGTCCGCGATCCTAATGACCCCCTTTGTACGGCAATAGGTCCTCTGCGTGTGGCCGCGCACTCGTTACAGATACGCTTTGACCTTGCGCATCGCATCAACGCTTCTGCGTGACGTCATATACGGCGCAAAAGTTTCTAATTGTTCAAAAACATATATTTATGTATTTAATGTACATATTAAGGGAAGACAGTATCTAGGACAATCATGAAAATAGTTTTTTTTAACTTTTAATAAGCGATTATTACTTTTCAAAGCAATTACGTCGTACGTACTCGCATCTTAAGAGCACCGTAAGAGCACTGTAAGCGTACGCAAACTCATGTGACCATAAAAGGAGAGTTTTGATTGGTTCATAATAATTCCTATTCCAACTGTTGAAAGACCCCTCTCATTTTGATCATCCTACTTCGACTTTCCTGGGAAAAACATCTATTCTGTGGAGCTGTAGTCTTTTACAACCAAACTCTACAATGGCTACTCTTTTTGAGACTTCATCAGTACATTCCTCTAAGGAAGATATTGTTACTGAGCCACCTCAGAAAAAGAGAAAAGAAGCTTTAATTTGGAAGTTTTCTTCATTTCCGGAGGGACAAAAAAAGGTGAATGTACCGAAAGTAACATGCAAGATCTGTGAGGTTACACTTCCAGGGTTGACCCCACTAAAAAGTACTCTTTCAGGACAGCCTCAATGGTTCGCCATGTCAAAAATTTGCATCCAAATAATTATGGAAGGATGGCAACACAAGGTTCCAGGAGAACCCTCAACCTGCAGTTCCTTCTACCTCAACTACACCACCACCTCCTCCGAGCAGTCTGCATCCTATTATTGTGCCTCAGTTTGCAGATCTTACAATTCATTGTATATTTTGCAGAGATCTCCTTTGTTACGGTGAGCGGTCTATTCACCTCATTGTGAAGAGCAAAGAAGAGCACCGTTGCCCATAACAATAATATATTTTTTTCTTTTTTCTTCCTGTTCCACAGGTTTTTTATTTCCAGTTTCATTTTTTGGGTTTAAAAAAAACAACTAAAAACTTGCTGAAAAAATACAAAAAAAATAGAAAACTAAAAAGGGAAAAACACCTCTTCTCAGAACTACCTCCACTGGCTTAAAATATAACTATATTTCTATATTAGTGTGTAAACCTTTGTCAGAATGAATGTGTAGTGCATAAATGAACAAATGAATTAGTAGTGTATGGTGAATGTGAAAGTGCAAAACTATAAACTTTATTACAGGGTAGGAGTAGTCCGCTGCTGGCCGCTTCAATCAGACAGTCAAATGTGCGGTAAGCCTGACGCGTTTCAAAATGTACTTTCTTCCTCAAAGACAACCGCTCAGATGTATACATGCACCTGGTCCCGTTTACATAATACCGTTACCACGCCCCCTGATGGGCCTGTCGGATGACAGTGTGGTACTATGGGAACTGTAGTCCAAGTTGATTTTGTTTCCAAATGGTGGCACTAATTTCTGTCTTCATTCAGAGCCCTCGGATGGGCCACAGCATGCAGTGACCACTCTCAATCCCACATCAATGTCCCTCTGAGCGGCTCAATGTATTAAAGCTGCACCCCCTAGATCCTGTGGTGGTGCCGGTTAGGCGAACGGACAGTCGCCAGTTATCTTTGCTCCAAATTGCCCACCGTTGAACCAGCACTCGCACACAGATGGAAAAGTGGCAAATCTTTATTACAGGTTATGAGTAGTCTGCTGCTGGCCGCTTCAATCAGACAGTCAAATGTGCGGTAAGCCTGACGTGTTCCAAAATGTACTTTCTTCCTCAGAGGCAACCACTCAGATACATACATGCACCTGGTCCCGTTTACATAGTACCGTTACCACGCCCCCTGATGGGCCGGTTTAATGACAATGTGGTACCATGGGAAATGTAGTCCAGGTTGATTTCGTTTCCAAATGGTGGCACTAATTTCTGTCTTCATTCAGAGCCCTTGGATGGGCCACTGCCTGCAGTGACCACTCTCAATCCCACATCAATGTCCCGCTGAGCGGTTCAATGTATTAAAGCCGACCGGCCCCCTAGATCCTGGGGTGGTGCTGGTTCGGGGACTGGACGGCCGCCAATTATCTTCGCCCCAATTTGCCCACCGTTAAACCAGCACTTGCACACAGATGGAAAGGTCGCAAACCTTTATTACAGTGTATAAGTAGTCCGCTGCTGGCCGCTTCAATCAGACAGTCAAATGTGCGGTAAGCCTGACGCGTGCACGAAGTCTCATGGGGCTGGGTCTTTGGTTTATAGTTTGCATTGGCTGCCGGGACTGTTCCTGGAGAGCCAGTGAACAAAGGCATGGCACCCAAAATGCATTTGGCACCTTCTGGGGGAGAAGCATGACGTACTTATGACCTGGGAAATAAATATTGGAGTTACTTACCCACTGTGTTGGCGTTCCTCAAGGGCAACCTTTTTGTGTATAATTTAAATGCGGGGCGTCTCGTCGCAGGAATGCCCCACCACCTCTACAGCGGACCGACGGCACCTGGAGCTCTGGGTGTCAGAAGGAGTGTGTAAATACGGTTTTCCAGGCGGAGAACCAAACATGTTGTCTGGCGCTTTCTCCCACACGGAACCCACTTGGGGATTGCAGTATTTAATCCACACAACCTGGACAGCATTCACTTTTAATCAGTTACAGAACTACCATACCCAAAATACATTGCAAGCAATGTGCACGAAGTCCCATGGGGGTGGGGTATTTGGTTTATAGTTCACATTGGCTGAGGGGACTGTGTGTGGAGAGCCAGTGAGCAAGGGCATGGTGCCCGAAATGCATTCGGCACCTTCTGGGGAGAAGCATGATGTACTTAGGACCTGGGAAATAAAGATTGGAGTTACTTACCCACTGTGTTGGCGTTCCTTCAAGGGCAGCCTTCTTTGTGTGTGTGTGTGTGTGTGTGTATATATATATATATATATATATATATATATATATATATATATATATATATATATATATATATATACCACGTGACTCCTCCTCGAATCTCTCGGCGTCTCAAACTCGCACGCCAGCAAACAGAAGGGAGACGGACCACGATAATTCAGCATCAGCAAGTTTTTTTTCGACGCACTGAGAGCAGCTACGCGTTTCTGGCAAATTATGCCCTTGATCACACTGCAACATGCATAGAAGACAGAATGCTTTTTTTAAATGCAATGTTAGAAGGGAACACCCCCTCACAGTGACGTAGTGTGTCATGTGACAACTAAAAAGTGAAAACATACTGCCACTAGTAGTTCTTTAGCAAAACATAAGCACTAATTATTTTTACCGGATAAATCCAGGATTCCTATATGTATATTGTGATAAGTAAATAAACTAACCACATGTTTACGTCAAACAATGGAACAAAGTCTAACTGTATAAGTCTCAATGTGCACGAAGTCCCATGGGGGATGGGTAGTTGGTTTATAGTTCGCATTGGCTGGGGGGACTGTATGTGGAGAGCCAGTGAACAAGGGCATGGTGCCCGAAATGCATTTGGCACCTTCTGGGGGAGAAGCATGACGTACTTACGACCTGGGAAATAAAGTTTGGAGTTACTTACCCACTGTGTTGGCGTTCCTTCAAGGGCAACCTTCTTTGTGTGTGTGTGTGTGTGTGTATATATATATATATATATATACAGGTAATGGCTAGCTTTTAAACCCGTTTTTTATAATTTTTCTTAAAGTGACAAGTGCTAATGACGCTAATGGTAAATGGACATAGAGAAGGTACTAATACAAAGGTGACTGCATACGATTAAAACAATGTTTTACAAAAGATGATAGTATAAAATATCGACTTGGCAGCTCCAGTTTGTTGTGATCACAATTTCAAAACATTTTCATAGAGCTCGTACATTGCCAAGTTCACTATTTTAAGCGCCACCACTGTTGTTAAACTTTAACATCGAATAATACAAGGCTTTGTTAAATAATGCTTTTAAATATATATATATATTTAAAAGCATTATTTAACAAAGCCTTATATATATATATATATATATATATATATATATATATATATATATATATATATATATATATATATATATATATATATATATATATTTAAAAGCATTATTTAACAAAGCCTTGTATTATTCGATGTTAAAGTTTAACAACAGTGGTGGCGCTTAAAATAGTGAACTTGGCAATGTACGAGCTCTATGAAAATGTTTTGAAATTGTGATCACAACAAACTGGAGCTGCCAAGTCGATATTTTCTACTATCATCTTTTGTAAAACATTGTTTTAATCGTATGCAGTCACCTTTGTATTAGTACCTTCTCTATGTCCATTTACCATTAGCGTCATTAGCACTTGTCACTTTAAGAAAAATTATAAAAAACGGTTTAAAAGCTAGCCATTACTTGTGAAACGCGTCATGTGATCAAGGGTATACGTTCTCAAAACGGGCAAATTGCACAAAATTGTGGTCCGGTCACGAGAGGAGTTCCTGTATATATATATACATATATATATTTCGCTCCACGAGTGCCGGAGAAGACTGAAAGGCTGTCTGGGCGGTCCGAGTCACGAAGCCGGCGCTTCGCAAAATATCCGCTCCCATGTTCTAAAAATTCATAAAGAACCACTCGGACACCTCGAGTGCTTTTTGCTCTGATTTATTCAGCAAACCGGGAAAAACGACGCGTTTCGGGGATGAACCCTTGATCACGCTCGTCAAACTTTCAGTGCCACCATGTTTAAATACATAAACAAACCCATTTACACCACGTGACAATTGCAGCCAACTGTGGCGGCCATCTTGTAAGGTGCAATATTGCCTTAACACACATAGGCTTGTCTCATATCTCAACACATTGATAAGCCGACAATTTCATTTTTTGGGCATATCACAGAACAATTAATTATCAATGCTAACGCATAAAACCATACAAGTGCAGAATTACATTTGTTAAACTGTGATACACAGCATGTTTTTTGTCTTGCCCCAGTGGGCTGGTCCATTCTTGGTATCTTGCCCAAGTGGGCAAATAATAGTTCAATGTCAATAGAGCCACCCCGATCCAATTGAAGAAATCAAATAATTTTTTATTACAGTTCCAGGTCATGAGCCAAAATCGGACAGAACAACACCAGGAAGGAGGGGCTCAGAGAGGACGTGGATGAGGAAGCAAAGGAAAAACCAGAGGAACAAACAAGCAAAACGGAGGAGGAACAAATGGAGGAAAAACTCCCATGGGAATGGATACCAGGAGCCGCACCCAGAGAGTATGACCGTTGTAAATCTTTCCGAAAGACCACTGACAAAGGAAGAAGAAGAAACACTAGCGCTTGGCCTCTCTTTCTGCCCCTCGTCCAATTTGAATTTTGCCCAAACAAGGATTGATCTGTTCTTGTTTTCCCGGAAACTTAAATTAAAGAAATGGTTCAACACTGCGGTACAAGATCCACGAAATGTGAGTAACCCAAGTATTACAAGCTCTATTAATGTGGGTGATATTGATGTACTAAATGTAATGTACCCCACTCAAGACAGAGCAGCAAGCGCAGCAGAAGGAACCAATGAATGGGAAGGATGGGTAGATGATCTGAGCGGGAACCCAGGCAGCACTTTTAAGCCCAAATCTGTTTTTCTCCCTAATGTCCAGAGTGAGGCAATTGATGTGTTTGAGAAAGGGGTTTTAAAAGACTTGAAGAAACTGAGATATGTAAAAACACAGTGGAACAAGAAAAATCTGACCGAGATACAAGCAAATGCACTGATGGACCTAAAGAGTGACTCTAGCATTGTCATCCGACAGTCAGATAAGGGTGGCAATGTGGTCATTCAGGACAAACAGAAATACATAGCAGAAGGCAAAAGACAATTAAATGATACAGAATGCTATTCTAGGAGCAATATGACAGAAGTATTGGGATCCTACATAAATTACAGAAGCTTGTTACAAGATTGGTTAGACAGAGGTCTGCTTGAGGAGGGGGAGTACAAATACCTGTATTGTGCCCACCCCAGAGTCCCTGTCCTGTACCTACTCCCAAAACTGCACAAAAGTATGATAGACCCGCCAGGGAGACCTATAGTCTCCTCAATAGGATCAATGCTAGAGAACACCTCAAGGTTTATCGACTATTTTTTAAGACCTTATGTGGTTGCATTACCCTCATACCTGAAAGATACTACACACTTCTTGACGGTGATTGATGGGATGCATTGGGAAAGGAATTTCTTACTTGTGTCGCTTGATGTTAGCAGTCTGTACACATGTATTAAACATGAACTTGGGCTAGAAGCTATACAACATTTCTTCAAAAGTAGGTCAATAACATTTTTTCATCATTCACAAATGTTGTTGAAAATGATTGAAATTTGCCTGACTAATAATTTCTTTTATTTTGATGAGGACATCTATAGACAGTCACAGGGCACAGCCATGGGAACCTGCTTCACCCCCAGCTATGCGAATCTTTTCATGGGCTGGTGGGAGGAGCAGGTTGCCATGGAGATGGCAGAATTTTCCAACATTGCCCTGTGGCTGCGCTATATAGATGATATTTTTTTCATTTGGTGTGGCACAGAAGAAACTGTAATATCCTTCATAGAGAAACTTAACAACAACAATTTAAATCTGCATTTTACCAGTAACATCAGCAAAAAATCCATTGAATTTCTTGATGTTCTGGTTGAAATAAAGGAGGACAAGATTACAACTAAGCTGTACCGGAAGAGTACAGCCGGTAACAGTATTCTTAATGCCAACAGCAGCCATCCATCTAATCTGGTACGCAGCATACCGTATGGTGAATTGCTGCGTGCAAAGAGAAACTGCAGCAATGACTCATCTTTTGAACAAGAACAAGAAATCATGTGCAAAAGATTTCTAGAAAGAGGCTATAGCAGGAACATCATAAATAAAGCCAAAGTCAGAGTTCAATCATTAAATAGAAATGACCTACTGTATCCTAAAGTGCAAGATGAAGATCAAGACAACACTGTCAGATCTATCACCACATTCTCGGGACAGGCCAATTCTGTAAGACACATTCTAAAGAAACATTGGCATGTCTTGCTAACTGATACTCACTTAAGTACTAACTTAAGCAGCAATCCACAGATCACTTTCAAGAAAAGCAGAACCCTGAGGGATTAATTGAGCCATAACCACATTAAATCTAGGGATGTCTCAAAAACCGTGAAACCGGCTGGTTTCCGATGTTGTAAGAAATGCAAAGCCTGCAGGAACAGCACAGATTGCACAACCTTGCAGATACCCAATCAAAACAGGGAATTTGTGATCAAGAAAAATCTGACTTGCACTACCACACACTGCATCTATGTTTTGATGTGCCCCTGCCAGAAATGGTATATTGGCAGTACAAAACATGAGGCAAAAAAACGAGTACTGGAGCATTTACGAGCAATAAAGAATAAGAACAAACAGTATCCAGTTTCTCGCCACTTTGCAGAACACCATTTCAGTGACGAGAACCTGGTACGTCTAGCGGTGATTGACAGTGTGGATCTCGGAGTGAGAGGGGGTAACCGAGAATTGTCAATGCGCAAATTGGAATCCAGGTATATTGTTGACTTGGAAAGTTTGGCCCCGAATGGACTGAACATTAGTGAGGAGCTAGCAATTCACTTACATGAATGAAATGTTTTTATGTCTGAATACAGTTTGCTGAAGTGTAATTTTATCATGTTTTTAATTCCAGATGAATTTTGAGCACTAACAATTGTAAAACAACTGATGGTTAGAAGACCAAGGCCAACACTTCATGAACACGTAGGATGTGATATGTATTCTCTATTGACATTGAACTATGATTTGCACACTTGGGCAAGATACCAAGAATGGACCAGCCCACTGGGGCAAGACAAAAAACATGCTGTGTATCACAGTTTAACAAATGTAATTCTGCACTTGTATGGTTTTATGCGTTAGCATTGATAATTAATTGTTCTGTGATATGCCCAAAAAATGAAATTGTCGGCTTATCAATGTGTTGAGATATGAGACAAGGCTACGTGTGTTAAGGCAATATTGCACCTTACAAGATGGCCGCCACAGTTGGCTGCAATTGTCACGTGGTGTAAATGGGTTTGTTTATGTATTTAAACATGGTGGCACTGAAAGTTTGACGAGCGTGATCAAGGGTTCATCCCCGAAACGCGTCGTTTTTCCCGGTTTGCTGAATAAATCAGAGCAAAAAGCACTCGAGGTGTCCGAGTGGTTCTTTATGAATTTTTAGAACCTGGGAGCGGATACATATATATATATATATATATATATATATATATATATATATATATATATATATATATATATATATATATATATATATATATATATAATTCCACCCCAAAAAACAAAGGTTAAATTGACTTTATAGATAGGTATGCTAAAAAGATCTTAAATGAGGTTCAAGAACCTTAGAAAATTCACACAAAACAAATCCCAAAGATTAAATTGACGTTATAGTAAGGTGTTGGGATAAGGTAAAAAGTTATGTTTAACAAACAAAAAACCTCTGAAATTCAGCAGTTATAGTTTACGGAGCTAACTATAACTTGCACCTCCGACAAGCACTGTTTATGAACTCACATATTACACCACTTATGACATGTTAAATGACATCATTGATGACAACACTGATGACATCTCAAATGAATTAATTGATTGGGTGCAGTTTAGAATTTAAATGTTCAGGTATCATTTTGTGAGGAATCTTGTTTATCCAATTGTTCCCTTGCAGAAGGGATCGAAGTTGCCGGGTATGTTTTTTCCCTTTGCAATTCGCAAAAAAGTTGTATCATTATATTTATTGGGACAGGATGGGTTATTTTACTCTATTGGTTGTAAACTATCCATTCTTTCTGTTTCTGATGGCTCTGACCCTCTTGTGATGTTTACATAATTGCACATTCCTGGGTTTTGAACTGTTTATTGCATTTGTAATTTTTCTTGTGTATAGTTTTTCTCTTAATCTTTATCTGTATTTGCAATTTTCGTTTTTCATTTTAAAAGGAGGAAGATGTGTAATGCTCTGCATAGTTTACTCATATCTTGTAGTTTAACAATCTTCCTGAGCTCAGCCAGTGTGTGTGTTTTGGGTAGAATGTTGGGAATTCAGTGATGCACCGAATGTTGGGTGCCTGTGTGAGTGAGGAATGACAGGTAGAGATGGGCCTAGCAGCAGGCAGGCGGCTCCTGGTGGGGGTTGCTGTTACATGGAACTAAGGGTTGACTACAGGGCTAACCTACATCTACTTCACCTGTTTACCTGGACTATCTATCTAATGTACTTGTGTACCATTGGATGTATTTGGACCAGCTACAGTATAAAGGTACATTTGAACTTTACTTGGCTACCAGTGTCTACTTGTGTCACAGGGCACAGCACTTTGGCAGAAGGGGCTAGACTTAAGACCTTGTCTGTGGATTAGCATGCACCAAGCCACCTATGCATTTCAAGTTGTATTCTTCTTTTTTCTGTTTTTTCGTAATTGAGAAATGTCATCAAAACCTTGATTTCAAGCTTGCTAACTTCTGTTTGTGAGCTTGTGCTTAGGTAAGTGTTGTTTTATTGTACCCCAATGAGACACCTTGCTTTTCTTCATCCACTATCACTTTCTCTGTCCTTCAATCTCTGGGTGCCGGTCAACCCCAAGAATTAGTCCCATACAACCTACGATCCAGGCCATCTGCAGGCCTTCCTCAGGGCCCCATATCCTCTGACTAATGAACTTTTACCACAATCTTTTGAAGGGGGCAACATACACTACTATTCTTCACATTCTGGCATTAATAATTAACTGTTCAAATCCGCCTCATACTCCGGTACAAACATGTACTGAAGTCCTTCATTGAAACTGTCGTAGTGACCTATCATAGGATTATTACTCTGTAAGAAGGGAGTGGTCCAGTTGAAAAAGTTACCCTCAAAGTGGCTATGAATGTCATATCCGTTTGACCACCGCAAAACATTACAGGACGTTGTACAAAATGCAAACTAAACTGTATATGAAATGTGAATTTTCTATGGACCCCCTCAGGACACTTAGGTAAAGAAAGGAAATACAGATATTAACTTTATACTGGATATCTATGGTTGCCTTCCAATCTAAAATATGATATTTTACCATATTAAAAGCATCATATTTCTACGCGAAATATAAACGTCATTCAATTCGCTAACTTTCCTTGCCATCTCAACTTTAGCTGGTTCCAATCAGTAGGTTAGCTGGTTCATACAGACTTCAGTATGCACAGATTTGCCTCCTGTCATAGCCATGGTAATGTCTGCCATTAATAAATCAGGTGGAAGTGGTGATGACACACATTAGTCCAGTGCATTTGGTACAATGCTCAGCTCAAACAACAGTCAGCACCAAACTCTCACACGCAATGACTAGCTGCTGAAAAAAGCTGCCCCACGGATGACTTTCTCAATTGAAAACTTAAAATCTTATATTAAGTCTATACGAATTATCCACTGGAACTGACTGAAGCCAGTATAAACGGCAACCATCTTAGACTGTCACTTCCTCAAAATCCTTGCCAGTGGTCCTGCTCATGACTGGCCATACTGCACACATATTTTAATGGACCTTCAAAAGCTTTGAATAGGGCAGAAGTCATGTGCTGGTGACAGAAAATGCCACAACCTTGGTCTGGGTGTAGCTTAATTTGCCCAGGCCTAAAACTCTACCTCTTAAGAACAAGTTGACTTTCTCCATACGTCACTGCATGTAAAGTGCTAAACATCTTCTGGAACATCTCAGCCAAATATTGATAATTAGAATGTTAGACATGGCTAAAGGTGGCAAAATCCCCCTAGTTTATATGAGACAATTAGCTTAAACGCATTGTTAATCAGGTTTCAAAGGATGCGGGCACATTTATGTTTCTATAGCACTAGACTGTAAATAAGAACAGTGGAAAATAAACATTTGATGCTTCCAGCTACCTAGGAGTAAGTGCAGTGTCCAACAGTCTCGCGTGATGGGAAGGCCCAAAATGTACACAAAAGCTACAAGCTTGTCTAACAACATCTAAGAACTGAGCAGTGATAAGAATCGCTCACTCTACCCGGCTTAAACATGCAAGACTGCAGAAAGGCACAACAATTCTTGCTTTGAGTGGAGATAACAAATGGGTGAGCCTACGGTGTTTGGCCTGCATGGAAGGAACACAGCTGCAGTATTTCCCCAATCTCTGTGTTACAGTTAGAGTAGCCCATTCAAAGAGCATGCACAGGGTAGGGTCTGCATCCAATCTCATGGGCACAGTCCATTATTGTACACTGCCACAGTGCTCTCATCAAACCCCACTGCTGAGACCTACTCTGCCAAGGGAAAGTTACCGTTTCCATAGAGTCTCTGTGTAACTGGACTGAGGTCGCTGCTCCACTTAATTCCAATCCAATTAACATTGGTAGAGGAAGTGGCCTGAGGGCTAGTGCGGTCGACTTCAAACCCAGGGAACAGGGTTCGAGTCTCGGCACCGACGCCTGTAATTCTGGGTAAATCATTTCATCTCCACGTGCCTAACAAATAAAAAAAAAGAATGTGTCCTTGTCTAAGATAACTGGTGCTAATGTAAAGCGCTCTAATACCTTTCGGGTCAAGTTCGCGCAATAAAAAACTCTGAAAAAAATAAAAATTGGTGCCAGGTAAAATAAACTTGATTTACCTGAACATGCTATGCCTGATAGGCTTCTGATTGGCCTGGCCTGTATTGTCAACACCAAAGATGGCATTTACTGTTCATTCAAAACTCACTTTTCTCAGCTCACCTTCACAGCCAGCCATGATGGAGTCTCTTGAACGTTAAACCAAAAAGAAAAAAAAACTCAAATGGTGCCCACGGTATTCCCTAATGAGACGGCTTCCTGTAAGCTAAATTGAATTTCTCCTCACCGCAATCAACACTTAACATCGCTGTCAGAGATTCATTAGAGCACTACGTCTAGGTTTTGTTTTCTGCAGATGACAGTCATACTCAGTGGGGTGGACACTTTACACTCATGAGAAAGGGTTTGTATAAGAAGAACACTGTCTGTTCGCAGACCAATGCATACACAAATACTCAAGGGCATCACCCCCACTGAAAGCAGAAAAGGTATTAGAGCTCAAAAAGCTTGCCTTCTGTCTTGTATTTCTTCAGCAGTGTCAGGGATTGTTCATGGGTCTACTTTTAATCGCTCTGGGTGACCTGTTACATTGGACTCGTGACTGCAACCAATGCACAGCTTTTAGTTTATTGGTGCGCATTTCCCTGCCCATTCTACAAAGAGAGTATTACTACAGCAAACCCTTATAACGAATGCTTATGGTTAGGATAGACTTGGTTTAAATAATGGCATTTCTTGATCCCTCTGGTTGAGGAAGACAGGTGTCAGTCACTTTTATTACACAGCGTCTTATGTTTCTGTACTGGTGGAGTGGCATGGGCCTATTGTATATCTTGTAGGGGCAAAACATTTTGAGCAGAACCCCGATCTTTGTTTCAAAAACACTTTTGGTCAGGAGAAGTAATTGTATCTACTCCAAGCTTCGCTACCTAAAAGTGACATTTCTGGCTTCTTGGCTGCCGAATCCCGACAGTTAGAACAATTGAAGTTGTACTGGCTATTGGTCTTAGAGTCTACTGGCATAGACAAAAAAGTTACTTACCTTCGGTAATGCCTTATCTGGTAGAGACTCTATCTAGCTGCAGATTATATACCTCAGAATATTTCTCAGATGCCAGACTGGATCCCGGAACTTTTTGAGCAATAGCCCTGCGTGCTGGAAGTTGGCGTCGGTCGAATCCGTGTCCTCAGAGTCCTCCATGCCGGAAGTTATGTGCACAGGCCTTCATAGGAGCCACCACAGCGCACTGACATCACTTACTTTTCAGGACACTTCCGTGTCAGAAGCACAAAGCCACGAAGTCTGCTGATGTACCAGTGTGCCGGTACTAGGGACGTCAAAGGGGTTCAAGCTCCACAGAGAAATCCATTTGCAGAGCGGGGATGATGGGTGGGTCAGTAAGGACTCTGCGGCCAGACAGAGTCTCTACGAGATAAGGCAAAAATGAAAGTAAGCAACTTGCTCATCAGATAGACACTTCTAGCCACAGACTCCTGACCTTAGAATAAATACCCAAGCAATACCTACCTGGAGGAAGGTCTGGTAACTGATTTAGACCAGGAAGTTCTGGAGGACCGAACAGGTGAAAAGCCCATCACGACAGACCAGACTGTCCAGGCTGAAGTGCTTGGCATACGTGCACAGAGATGCCCACTTTCCAGCCTGTCAGACCTCCAGACAGGGACACAGTGAGCTAACAAAGTGGTTGCAGCCTTAGCTCTGGTGGATTCAGCCCTCAAGCTCTCAAGAGAATGCTTCTTGGCTGATGTGCAGTAGGTTTCAATGCAGAGTACTATCCATTGTGAGATGGTCCATTTTTGCACCACTTTATCTTGCTTCAACCTGACACCCAATGAAGCCTTGATTTTCCACCCAGAACTGTTTTGTATGATCAATGTAGAATGGCAACGCTCCTTTTTGGGTCCAGATGGTAGACTATATCCTCTTCCTTTGAATGATGTGGCAGAGCAAAGAAGGTAAACGATGTGAAGTTCTGGACTACGTGAAAGGGTGTAACAACCTCTGGTAAAAAGGAGGTATGTGTTCTCAGAACCTGGTTGTTTGGGAAAAAAGATGTGTAAGGAGGGTGAACGGAGAGTGCTTGCAGTTTACTGTCACTTGTGCCCGATGTTATGGCCGCCAGGAAAGCTGGTTTGATGGTCAACAGATGGACTGGACAGTTATGCATGGGCTCGAATGGCGAGCAACTCAAGTATGTTGAAACCAAATTTAGGTCCTATTGGGGATAATGAAGGGCTTAGGCGCAAACAGATGTTGGAGTTCTTTCTAGAAATGAGTCACCAGAGTCACCACAGGTGACTTAAACAAGGAGAGTTGATCAAGCAACTGCAGGAAAGCAGAGATGGGCAAAAGATAACAGTTGAAAATGCAAAGAATTGCTGGGCTGAAGAGAGAATGAACAAAAGCAACTCAGATAAAGGTGCAGAAATGGGATAGATCTGTTTTGAGGTCACTATGCAACAAATCTGTCCCACCAGCAGGTGTATATTGTCTTATTTGAGGGAAGCCTAGCTGCCAGAATAACATCACAGACTTCTGAAGGGAGATTAAAGACTTTTAGTTGCTGTCGCTGAATCTCTTGAAGGCAGAGTGTGTGTAGGGTTGAGTTAAGGACCCTGCCCTGCTGCTGTGACAGAAGATCCTCCCAAAAGGGCAGCCTGATCAGAGGACCGATGTGCAGATTTAGTTCTGGATGCCAAACTGTCTGTGCCAAATGAAGAGACATAAGAATGACTTGGCCCAGTAGTTGTTGATCTTCCTGAGAACTCTGGGCAGAAGTGGTATAGATGGAAAGGCGTACAGGAGACCTGAGCTCCATTCAAGACAAAAAGTGTCTCAGAGTGAGAGCGGCCTTGGAAATTCCAGTGTGCAGAAGTGCTGACTTTACACATTCTCTGTGGTGGCGAATAGATCTAACCAAAGGTCTCCCCATTTTCAGAATACACCTTGCACCATTCCAAATGGAGATGCCATTCATGATCTGCTAGGCATCTACGGCTGAGCTAGTCCCATCTGGTGTTCAGCGAGCCTGCCAGATGTTGAACCACAAGGAAAATGTTTTGATGTTCCAATCGAGTCCGAGACACAGGACGTTTTGACACAAGGTCCATGAACCAACCCACCCTGCTGGTTTTGTTGCAATACCACATGGCGGTGGTGTTATCCATGATCACCTGCACTAGCCCCGCCCCCTCCCAATGGAAGTAAAGAAGGCTTTCATTGCCAGTCGGATCGCTCTCAGCTCCAACAAATGTATGTGAGCTGAGACTCCATCGGAGAACAGAGTCCTCTGATCTCCACATTTTCTAGATGGCAGCCTCATCTCAGGAGTGATGAATCTTTCGCTACAGTCAGCTCTGGGTGGGGAATGATTGGGGATTTTG
Source organism: Lissotriton vulgaris (assembly GCF_964263255.1). NCBI lineage: Eukaryota > Metazoa > Chordata > Amphibia > Caudata > Salamandridae > Lissotriton > Lissotriton vulgaris. Next base: position 264,319,583 of record NC_141693.1, on the reverse strand, counting down.
CCGCTGACCTAATCTTAGTTCATCGTCACCACTGCAGGTCTTTTGCAGTTCTCTCGGATTAGGTCAGAAAGATTCCTGTGATGCTGAGCCCACTAGGATTTCAAGTCGCACTGCAGAGCCAGCATATGCCAACAGGCATGTGTCACCAGAAGGATTCAAGAGGCCATGAGACCCAGGAGCCTCAGTGTCAGTCTCACTGAAATCCAGGATAGAAGCTGAAACATCAGTATCAAAGCCTGAATATCTTGGACTGACCGTTCCAGAGGATAGACCCCAAACTGCACTGTATCCAGAACAGCCCCAACGAAAGAAAGCATCTGAAAGGAAGTCAGGTGTGACTTCGGCACGTTAATAGTTAATAGTGAATCCAAGGGAGAGCAGGAGGTCCACGGTAGTCTGGAGGTGGGAGACGACTGCTTGAGGAGAGCCCGCTTTCAACAGCAAATCGTCAAGGTAGGGGAAGATTGAAACTCCAGACCTCTGCAGATGTGCTGCAACCACACCATCACCTTAGTGAACACCTGATTGGAGCTGGTTAAGCCAAAATTGGAGCACCGCGAGCTAAAAGTTCTCCCGACCCGCGATGAACTACGGTAGAGACAGTGGGCAGGCAGAATGGGGAGGAGGAAGTAGGTGTCCTGCAAGTCCAATGCTACCATCCAATATCGAGATCGAGGGCTGTAAGAAACTGAGCCAACGTGATCATCCTGAATAGCTCTCTCTTCAGGAAGAGGTTGAGAAGGTGCAGGTAAAGAATAGGATGAATATCCGGAAGAAAGAAGCAGGAATAGCAACCAAGACCCACTTCTGATGCCAGCCCCCTCCTGATGGCTCCTTTGGATTAAATAGCATGTACTTTCTGATGAAGAAGAGAGAGTTGATCCACGACCAGATGGTCAAAGAAAGATGGCCTGGGTAGCGGTGTTTGAACAAGGAGAAGGAGTAACACTCCAAACAATTTGGAGAACCCAATTGTCCAATGTTCTTGTCTGCCAGTTTGGGCAGATTGTGGTTTATCCTGCCACACACTGGGTGCCCATGATGGCAGCCGGGAGGAGGGCAGGTGGTGGACTGGGTTGACCTCTGGCTGGTTATTCCACGGGGTCTGTGGGAGCCGTGTACTCGGCCACAAAAGGACTAGGAAGCCTGTTGCTCTTGTGGGAATAGGCTCAGCCGCTAGACCCTTTCGTAGCCACGGAATGAGCAAAAGGCAGACTGGGGTTGGTGGAGGGACATGGAGAGTGCGAGAAGGTGGGCAGGCGCCCTGTTGTCCTTAAAGCGCTCAAGTGCTGAATCCACCTTGTCACCAAAAAGCCAAATGCCATCAAAGGGCATGTCCATGAAGGAAGCTTAGACATCCACTGAAAAGTTAATTGATCCCAGCCAGACTTGGCGTCTGAGCACTACTGCCTACGCAGTCGCTCTATCTAGCGTGTCAGTCGTATCCAGTCTGTCGTGTACGGTGAACTGCGCTGCATCCCTGCCATCAGGAATAGCCTGGGTCAGGATGGATTGGGCCTTCTCCAAGACCATAGATGGCACTTGCGCAACAGAGTCCCAGACCATATGGGTGTATCAGCCCTAAAGGCAAGAGGTGTTTACCGACCGCAGTGCCAGTCTGGTGGAAGAGAACATCCTCTTAACAAAGTTGTCCAGCCTCTTTGATTCCCTATCCAGTGGAGTGGTAGGGAACGCACCAGGGTTGACTTTGGAGGTCGAGTCTGGGCAATCAGGTTTTCCGGAGTGCGTTGCAGGGTGAGGAAAGCCAGATCGCCAGGAGTGGGCCCTCAGTAGGACATCTGTGAGAGCTTTATTGAACAGAAGGAGCAGTCTGGGGGGAGGGGCAACATGTGACTGGAGCAGCTTTGTCAAGACATTCTTCTTGACTGTCACTGAGTGCAGATGAAGGCCAAGTACTTCGGACCTCAGCCGCCCTCTGCATCATCGTAGCAAAGGAATCCGCTTCCTCTAAAGCCACCGCAAGAGGAGAGACCAAGCCAGTGTCTGGTGAGGTATTCAAACCACAGGCATTCGCCAGTTCCTCATACCATTTGTCTTCGGGCTTGTCAAGGGGGTTAAGGTACCCATAAGGATGCTGATCATAGGAAAAATATTTACAACAAGGGCTGGTGAGGGACAGAGTCTCTGAATTAAGCAGAAAACTCTCACCCAGTCAAGAGATCAGGGCTAGATCCAACACCGTTTTTTAGCTCACTGCACCATCCCAGTTTCAGAACCTGGCTGTATGCAAATTAGTCTGTTCCTGTCCCAGTGCATGATGGGAACAGGGCAAACCAAACTACAAACGCCAATTCTTACACTGGGAAGGAAACAAGCTCCCGGGGACCGGTTTCTGGCATTACAGCCGTCTTCGGCCCGGTTTGCTTGAATCCTGATGGTGCAATGAGCAAGGGACTCACATCTGAGTATACCCTTCCACGCTTAGGGTGGACAAAAATATTTACAACAAGGGGTGGTGAGGGACTCTGTTCATCACCACCCCCTTTTTGTAAATCGTTTTTGGCCACTATAGGTGTGGCAGGGTATACTCAGACATGAGTCCCTTTCTCACTGCTCCATCAGGATTCAAGCAAGCCGGGCCGAAGAAGGCTGAAATGCCAGAAACCGGTCCCCGGTAGCTTGTCTCCTTTCTGGTGAAGAATTGGCTTGGTAGTTTAGTCTGCCCTGTTCCCATGATGCACTGGGCCAGGGACAGACTGATTTGCATATAGCCAGGTTCTGAACTGGGATGGGGCAGTGAGATAAATAACGGTGATGGATCAAGCCCTGATCTTTGGACTGGGTAAGAGTGGTCTGTTTAACTCAGACACTCTGTTCATCACCACCCCCTTTTTGTAAATCGATCATAGGAAAAAGGCACTTGCTTTGACTCAGTAGGTCTGGTTCTGGCTAGTGCCGGAGTTGGCGTTGTACAACGCCCATCTGTTCCATGTCAAAGTCGGGTAAGACAATAGAGCGGAGCTGCCGTGGGGCATCAATCACACTAGGAAAGACTGAAGCAGGCTCCGAAGAAGCTCCAGATTCATCACTGGATCCAAGGGGCTCGACTGGTGCTGAGGGCAGACCCGTCGGTGGAAGTCCAGTGGGGTGGGGCTCCCCCTGAATCCATGGAGCCCAAAAAACGGTCCAGACTGCTCCGGCCACCCAAATGGTCTCATAAAACTCCTTGAGGTTGGCTGAGGTCACTCCTGCTCTGAGGATCTCTGGGAGGAGTGGACTGGACCCAGGCCCAGAGTCGGTGGAGGACGCTCTGGAGCGGGACCTCGAGTTGTGACGTCCTTCCTGCTCCTCATCCGAAGAATTATGCGGGGGTGTGAAGGCAAAGTGCACTCTGACTTCTTAGATTTTTTGTAGGACTTACCGGAGGATGATTTTGACTGCGAAGATGAACAGTCGAAAGTGGCTCCACGAACAGTCCTGGGACCTACCACGTGACCAGGATCTGGAAAGTCACAGAGTCATCTGACGCAGGCTACCAGGAGCTTCAGAGACCGCTCCCTAACGCCTTCCGCTGCATGGTGCAGCAACACTCACAGGTCTTGAGTTGTGGTCCATCTCCAAACAGCAAAGATAAACTTAGGGCCCCATTAGGATGTCGGGTGGTGGCGATCCGCCCGACATCCTTCACCGCCCGCCACCAATTTACCCCTGCCACATTACTATGGCGTGGGGGACCGCGGCGGACGGAAAGGCGTCCGCCGCTTTTCCGCCCGGTCAAGGAGTTGACCGGGCCGAAAAGGGTTTCATATGGTGGCGGTGTCTGTTAGACACAGCCATCCATATTAGGGTGAAGGCGGGGACGTGCTTTTCGCCGCCACAGAAAGGCATGCGGGAATGTCTTATGGGTGCCCGTTGCGGGCCCCCAGGGACTCCGGGGGGGGTGGGGGTGCACAAGGGGGTACCTACGGTACCCCCCTGCACTTCACTGTACAACGTGACAGGCACCGCACAGTGCCTGTCACGTTGTGCATTGAAGTGAACGATGCACCCGCCAGTGTGGCGGGCGCATCCTAAGGGCCCCCACGGGACTGCCGCCCCTAAGGCGGGCGGTCTCGTTTTACATCGGGATGGTGGATAATGGGCCCCCAGGTGAGGGTCAGCCACATAAATCTCACTGTGACAAGTATCCCAGGGTGTAAAATCCACCGTTGTCTGTGAAGACATCCCTGACAAACTAAGACAAAGTCTCAGAAAAAAGCTTTGGCAAAATCTCAAAAAAATGTCAGTCAAAAACTGACTGGGGGTAGCTCTTTCAGGATCTGCGCAGACTCATGCGGAAAGAAAAGACCTAATGACAGCATGCTGGGGTGGCGCTTATATAGACCCACCACCGTTACTTCCGACGCAGAGCTGGCTGACGCCACCTAACGGCGCACAGGGGTACTGCTCGAAAAGTTTCCAGATTTAGCCTGACACCTGGGGAATATTCTAATGTAAGGGATCTGCGGCTAGAAGCCTTTATCAGATAGTGGTTTACAAATGCTTTTTTATTTCATTTTTTTTTTTTTTAAATCTGTTTTATTGATACACTTGGTATACAGTTACATTTCTTGTGTGCATAATTCAAAGGGGAAACAACAATTGGAGCAGCTCGTACATCATCAATGCGAATGTTGGCGACAGTTGAAAGTTGATAATTGCGCCCGTTGTTAAAGAACTGCATACGTTGTCATGGGGTGGTCACTGCATTCACCAGACCATTCGCTTCACCGTTATCGTACTGTGCAATGCGCCCCGCCTACTGTTCTCTAGTGTCTAACCTCTCCTGTCGGGGCGGGTAGCCTAATGGCCAGCCGCACCCTTGGCGGTCGTAGCTCGCTAGCAAGTGGTATAGCTCGATGCCCCTCAGTGGTGTGAAGAACCTGCTGGGCTAGGTTCCGGGCGGCTTGTATTTGTGCGGTGGTCTGCTAGGAGGTTCGGTGGCGTGCCTCCGTGTGGTGGATGGTTGCGGCAGTGGTTTGTGAGTGTGCTGCTCCCCCGTGTTTCGCCGCCGTGTATCAGAAGTGGGAAGAGTGCGTGGGGGTGGCAGAACCAGCGCGGACAACTGGGAGGCGTCCTTTGCTGTAGATTCCACCAATTCGAACTGGGAAAAACCAGGAGAGTGGGGGAGGGCGTAAAGACTCCGTTCTCGGGGTAAGGGGGGGGGGGGAGTGCTGCTGTGCGGGTCCTGTCTAGACAGTTTCGGGTGTAATATTCTCGCAGGGTGCTGGCCTCGAGTGTGCTCAGAGAGGAGGCCCTAGTGGTGTGTGGTTGTTCCCGGTCTCGGGTGGGGGCACATCGGTGGGGTCGACTGCGTATGTGGGTTCCGCCGACCGGTGGGGGGGGAGGGGGGGGGGGTGGGGCATGGCGGGATGGGCAGAGATGTTGTGGGGGGGGAGGGGAGTGGAAAAGAGAAAGAGGGGGGGGGGGGGAAGGCCATGGGGCCGAGTAGTGGACCGCAGGGGCAGCGTGGCATGCCCGTATGTGTGTGGTTCCCAATTCTTCCCTTTCCCACTACGCAGCCTGTGATCCAGTCATGCCCCCCTTGCTCCCCTGGGGAGGGGTCATCTCCTCACGGCATCCCTTGGCCGTGGCAGGCCCCAGTGAACGCGCTCAGGAAGCCCTCCCATGTTTCGGCTATGGGTATGGCCCTCCGCCCCGCCGTTTCCTCCCTACGTAGCACCGTGCCCTCTGCGGTTGCCCAGTAGATGAGGGAGGCGCTCCAGTGTTTCGTCAGGGGAGGTTCCGCGGCCTTCCAGCGACGGGTTATGAGCCTTTTGGCGGTTATCAGCCCCAGATCCCAGAACCTCATGTGCGTCTTGTTGTGTTTCGTTCTGGCAAGGAGTCCAAGCACACAGGTGTCCCAGTCGTGACGTTGGCCCAGCCCCGTCCCTTTTGTCAGCAGCGTGTTAACATCCTGCCAGTACGTCCGTAGCTTGGGACATGCCCACAGCATATGCAGGAGATCCGCATTCAGTAGTGCGCATCGCGGGCATTTGGAGGTATCCAGACCAAAGTAGCGGTTAATCTTGTCCGGGGACAGGTATGCTCTGTGCATAATATAGTACTGTATGAGTCTGAATCTCGAATTGCGGGGAACATGTTGCGGCCCCTCCAGGATCCTCTCCCAGTCTTTATCCGACCAGTCCCTCCCTCTGTCCGTGGTCCACCTGTCCCTGAGCGGCTGAAGGGAGGCCGCCGTGTGGGATCTCAGCGCCTGTGTTAGCCAGTGCACCACGTGCGAACCCGCCCCCATTACGTGTAGGTATTGTACTAATAGGTGCGTCTCGGGTTCCACTGACATATCGCCCCAGTGTTCCGTTAGGACCCGCAGCATTGTTGCGTGCAGCAGGAACTGTCCCGCTGGCAGGCCCGGATTCTCCACTAGTCCCTCGAACCGTACCAGGGCTCCGTCGTCATATAAGTCCGCCAGAGTCTCAAGTCCCACTTGCGCCCAGTCTTGCAGGCGTGCTGCAGTCACCACTCCCCCGGGTCTCGGCAGACCCTCAAGCGGCAGGGCCGGAGCGTAGGGGGTAGTGTCCTTAGTCAATCGCAGCGCTCGTCTGTAGCATCTCAGCGCCACTGCTAAGTACAGTTGCGTCTCGCGTGTCACACGTCTGAGGGGGTGGAACAGTGCGAGAGCTGCCGTGTGGGTCAGTGCTGGGACTGTTGAGGCCGTGTCATTAAGGTTCCTACCCGCCAACCAAGCCACCACCCATTGGAGCTGCGCGGCAAGGTAGTAGTGCTCCTGGTTCGGGACCGCGAGCCCCCCCGAGGATGTCGGGGCATACAATTTCCTCAGGGCCACCCTCGGCCTCCCCGCATTCCAGATTAATGTACGCGTCAGAGTCTCCAAGTCTCGAAAGACCCGAGCCGGGACATACACCGGTATGTTTGAAAAATAGTATAGGAGTCTGGGTAGGACTATCATTTTGGTCAGGGTGATTCTGGCCGGGACATTGAGCGGGAGTGTGCCCCAGAATTGGATCTGGGCTCGCAAGGAATTTATGGCTCGAGTCAGGTTGCCATCCAGTATATCTGCTGCATTCCTATATACGTGGATGCCCAGGTACTTGAAGGTACCGGCATACCATGTCAGCGTTGCGTCTCCTAGTTGTACTGCGCAGTCCTGCATTTCCGGGTGAAAGGGGAAGACCCCAGATTTGCCCCAGTTGACCCTCAGTCCCGAGTGTGCCGTGAATTCGCGGAGGGCGTCGGTGAGTCCCGGGGGTATCCGTGTCAGGTCTCTGACGTAGAGGAGTAGGTCATCAGCATACAGTGAGACCGCGTGTATCCCATCTATCAACGGGATGCCCCAGTCAGCGCCCTGCATCCTCAGCACCTCTGCCAGTGGTTCCATGGCCAACGAGAAGAGTAGAGGCGATAACGGGCAGCCTTGCCGTGTGCCCCGCCTCACCCGTATGGCCTCCGATATCAGACCCCCTATCCGGACCCTGACGGTTGGTGTTTGGTACAGGAGTCCCACCATGTCCAGGTATGCGTCGCCCAGGCCAAACCTTTGCATAACTGCCCTTAGAAACGGCCACTCCACCGAGTCAAATGCCTTCTCCAGGTCTAATACTATGCAACCCGATCGTGGCCAAGGGCCTCTCGCGTACTCCTGTACTCTGAACAGCCGGCGGATGTTGTGTGATGTGCTGCGTGTGGGTACGAACCCGTTCTGGTCTGGGTGGACCAGGGTAGGCGTGTATTGGGCCAATCTCCTCGCCAGCGTAGAGGCTAGTATTTTGTAGTCTGTGTTTAAGAGGGCAAGGGGCCTATACGAGCCCACGAGCGTCTCTTCTTTACCTGGTTTCAGGAGGGAGACCAGGGTAGCTTCACTCAGAGACGGTGGCAGGGAGGAGTCCTCCAGGGCTGTCTCGTACAGTTTTACGAGTTCAGGGATCAGGAGGTCTTGGTATGCTTTATAGAACTCCGCCGGTAGTCCGTCGGGGCCAGGGGACTTTCCGTTGGAGAGCGCCGCTATGACTTCCCGGAGCTCCTCTGGGGATAAGGGTGCCGCTAGGACAGCGCGTTGGGCATCGGTAAGTGACGGCAGTAGTACCTGGTTAAGATATTCCTCCATGTCCGGGGGGGGTGTGGGTAGGCAAGAGCGATACAGTGTTTTGTAGTGTGCGGTGAATGCTCCGTGGATCTCTGCCTGTGTGTGTAAGGGTACCCCGTTCATGTCTAGTACTTTTGTGACTGGCTTTGTCCGGTCTTCTCTATTGATTAGCCACGACAGCAACTTACCAGGCTTGTCCCCCCTATCGTGTGTGCGCGCCGCATGAGCCGCGAAATTCAGACATCTGAGCCTCTCCATCAGTTTTTCGTGCGTCGCCTGCGCTGTTTGAAGCCCAGTGTCGTGCCTTCCCACCGAGTCCCGTTCGTGTTGACTCAATTCCTCCTCCACCCTGTGTAAGTCCCTCTCCACCTGGCGCTTGAGGTTCCCCTGTGTTCCCAAGCACTGTCCCCTAATGACCACCTTGAACGCCTCCCATTCCATCTGTAGTGAGGTGGCCGTACCCGCATTATCCTCAAAGTAATGTACAATGTGTGCGAACAATGAGTCCCGGAAGGGTGCGTCTAGAAGGAGGTCCGGCTGCAGCCTCCAGGTGGGGACAGGGGGGCGAGTGTTCGCCCATGAGACCGTTAACATGTGTGGGTTATGGTCGGAGTGTGTCCTGCCCATGTAAAGCGCTTCCGTCACTAGTGGGAGTAGATCGTCCGTGAGCATAAACCTGTCTAACCGGGTGTGCAGGGTGTGGGCTCCTGAGTAGTACGAGTACATCTTGGCCGTTGGGTTCCGGTGGCGCCACACATCGTGCAAGTTCCAGTGTGAGGCCCAGGCTATAAGAGCTTTCATGGCACCCACCACTGGTGCGCCGGGGAGAGGTGGGAATGAGCGGTCCAGTGTGGCATCCAATACACTATTGTAATCCCCCCCCAATACCCAGGGGATCCCGTGCCAGTGCGCTAGGGTTGTGGACACCATTTCGAGATAGCTCTGCAGGTCTGTATTGGGGGCATAAAGCGACGCCACCACCAGTGGCCGGCCATCCAGGCGTCCCTTCACTGCTACCAACCTCCCCTCCGTGTCTATGTGTGAGTCCTCAGCCTCGAATGGGAGCCCTGGTCTTACCCATATCAATGCTCCCCTGGCGTAGGAGGAGAACCCGGTCGCATAGATCTGACCTCGCCACCGCCTGCGCAGGGTGTGTACCTCTGGGGCTGTCAAGTGTGTCTCCTGTAGGAGCGCTATCTGCACCTTATGCCTCTTCAAGTATGAGTAAATCATGTACCTGCGTGCGGGTGTATGTATTCCGCGTACATTCCAGGTACACATTTTGACATCAGCCATCAGCATTCAACAAGGCAGCCACACCCGTTCTCCCCCTCGCCTCAGGCACCCTTTCAATGGGGCTCCCCACACCCAGTTTCAGAGCACCCCCACCCTTGTCCGGACAACCCCTGAAGTAGTCCAGCGAGCACCCCTGTGGTCCTTGCATGCAGCGTTTCACAATAGGGAAAGGGAGGGTAAACATTAACTGGGGATAACACCATCGGGTCGGTTGCCAAACGGGCAGCCGTCCAAACATTCCGCAAAAAGAGCGAACAATCCATTCTGGGGGGTTGCTGTCCATCACGCAGTGCAAGCAGCTAGTGAGTGTCCGTTAAGCGTGCAGGCGTGAGTGCCCTCCCAGGGGGGTGTAAGTATAGGCCCGAGTGGCCAGCAGGTTGGCCCATCGTCTTTCGGAGCAGTGTGCTTGTAACGACACGGGGCCGCTACCCTGGCCAGGTTTGTAGCAATTAACCATCGCCCACCCATGTGGACTTTTTTTGGTGCGATGGCCCGTGTGTTGCGGGTGTCTTGGGGCGTCTGCACCGCAGTCTGTAATAGCGGGTGTGGCATTGTTTCAACTTACTGCATATTCAGAGTCCGTCTCCGCCAGGCAGCATCGTGTCCATGTTTCCACCGCTGGGTGCCCCATATTGCGGCTCTTCTTCAGCCGTATAAGTCCGACGTTTGTGGGGTGATGTCTGGTAGCCCACCCGAGAGTTGCGAGTCCGGGAGACCATATATCGCCTCATCGTCGCTCGGCGATATCCCAGGGCTGGTGGCTGGCGGGGTGCGCCGCGATGGGGAGCCGCTGAGTTCCGAAACCATCCGTAGGGCTTCCCGTTGTTCCCTGCGTACCTCCTCTTCCGGTGGGCTTGCGCCGTGTTGGCTGCTGTTGGCCGTGGGGGAGGGTGACCTGGCTCCGCGTCTTCTCTTGGATCTCCTGCGTCTCCTAGGTCTGTCCGTGTGCCCAGGCCTCCCCGTGCTCTTGTCCGTCCCATTGTCCAGCCAGGCTTCCACGTCTTCCGCGGAGTCAAAGAAGTGCGTCTTCTCATTCGCGATCACTCTGAGTTTCGCTGGGAAGAGGAGGGAGTACGTGAGCCCCAATTGTCTTAGCCTCCGCTTTACCATTAGGAATGATTGCCTCTGGCGCTGCACCTGGATTGTATAGTCTGGGAAGAACATTATGTTCGCATTTTCTACTTGGATGGTGCCCAATTTTCGAGTTTCTCGCAGCACAGTGTCTCGGTCCCTATAGTTCAGAATTCGGATCAGGAAGGGGCGTGGGTTTGAGCCGGTGCGAAGTGGCCTGGTTGGGACTCTGTGTGCCCGTTCCACCACGAAGTATGGCGAGAGGGTGCCTTCGGGTAACAGGGCGCGTAGCCAGTCCTCTACGTGGGCGGTCGGATCCTTGCCTTCCCATTTTTCTGGCAAGCCCACTATACGGACGTTGTTGCGTCTCGCCCGTCCTTCTGCATCCTCTGCCCTATCCTCCAGGAACTCCACCCTGTTGAGAAGGTCTTTAATTTGTTTGTCCGACTGGGTGACACGAGGTTCCAGGCCCGTCACCGTAGTTTCCAGGGTTTTGGTGCGTTCGGCTAGTTTCTTATGGTCCTCCTTCAAGTGCGTGAGGTCTATGGCGACTCCGTCTATCTTCGCCTCCAGCGACGTCCGGGTGGATTGGATGGAATTTTCCAGGCGTTCCATGGCCGCCAGTACCGAGTCCAGTCTGGCCGCCACTGGGTCCGCGTCCGTCTGCTTCTGCGACTTGTCCATTTTGCCCTTTTGGGATGTGCTCCCCGTTCCTGTGCGCTTCCCGGCACCCCCAGACATGAGAGGGGACTGGTTCTCGGAGAGTTCGGATAGGGCGGTGTTCCTTGGTCACGTCGGGGGTCAGAGTCGCTGGGTGAGGTTGCGGCGACGCTTCAGGGGGCTTGCTGTGCGATCGGGCCGTCTAAGGCTCAGCGTGCGTCGGCGGTGGTCGTTATTCCGCTCTGCACGGTCTCAGGCTCTGGTAGTGGATTGTGGTGCACCCCTCCCTCAGTTGGACGCGCTCCGGGCTCCGTACTTATCCCTTGCTGTGTCCAGCTGCGCCGTGATCCCTAGGGCGCCTGTGTTGTGTATAGCGCGTAGTTGGTGGCGTCCCCCCCGCGGCGCCCACCGCACCCAGCAGCCCTCACCGTCCGGTGCGTGCGTTCAGTGCCAGTTCCCGTCGGTCGTCCTCAGCAGCAGCGGGCGTCGTGGGTAGTCGGGCCCCGTGTCCTGTGAGTGGCCAACGGCCCCCTCTGTCGTCACCCCTCGGTCACTTTGCACTGTGGGTCGAGTGTGGTCCGCTGTGCGCCCTGGTGGGTGACTCTCTGATGTCTGTGTGGCAGGTCTGGTGTGTGTCACCTCATGGGTCTGGGCCTGTAGACCCCGCTATGTATGGCGCGGTGAGCCCGCGCTCTGTGCCCGCCGGGCAGGTACTGCTGGGGGTGCTAGGCACGGCAAGCTCACGTTCTTTGCCCGTCGGGCAGTTGGTGCTTCTCACGCCGCGGCACTCACCACCTAAGGCCTCTGCAGGCGGCGCCAGGGATCCGTCCTCTGTCTCGGGGGGCGTCCTGCTGGTGATCCGATCGTTCTCGGGTTTATGATTGCAGCGGTGACCCGCTCCGCGGGCGTGGGCCGAGTGGGGGATGGGCTTCTCCTCGTGGCCGGGCCCGTCGCCACAGTCTGGATGGCGGTCCCGGTAGTCCGCTGTTGCGCCACCTCTCAGCCCTCCGTGTATTACCTATCGGGACGCCTCCGTCTCCGATGGCCCGCCGAGGGTTTGTTCGCTCCTGCGTGCCCCAGAGCCGTCACCACAGCTCGCGTCTCTCCGGCGCTCCGTCAGTATGGCCTTCGCTTCCGGTCCCAGCACCGGGCTTGCCTGGCGGGCCTCGCCGGGCTCGCGATCACTTCCTCCGGCGACGGTGGCCTCACTGGGGCCGGTGCGGACCCGGGGCTCGCTGGACCGTGAGAGTTGGTCCGATGCCGGGTCCGCGCTAGTTGTCCACTCGCTGCAAGTTTGGGCCACCTCTGTGGGGGTTACACAGGATAATTTAACCCCTGGGTGGGCGATCACTCCGGAGCTCCGCTAACGTGCAGCCAGTCTCGCTGCGCGCGTAGCCACCATGCTTTTTTATTTCATTACATTGGTTTGAGCTAGACCAGTCTTCTCTATAGGTAGTCCAAGATGAAATGGCTGAACCTCCTCACTTCTCCAATCTTTAGCCAACCATCCCTCAAGCAATTCCACGACATGGGCCCTCTAGGTGTCTGTGAAAAAGCTTAGAATCAATCATTTCCGTGTAAAATTGTCACTGTGTGATAATTTGTTGGTCAATTGCAAGACAACTGTCATTACAGTTGGCAAAGAAGGCAAACAAAGAATTAATTGACTTGTGTATATTTAACACATTAACCCAGTGTTATCTGTGCAGCCCCTGGCATTCAGAAAAGGGGAAGGTACTCCTGATTCCTAGCCTAGCATGCTTGAGTGGAGGTGGATCGCAATGGGGATGAGTTGCCCTACACGTCACCTACACACCATCGCTCAGGCGACTAAGGCCAGCTATGACTATTTTCAATTCCTGAAGACCTCCTGATCTTGGTGTGGGGGTGCAGTGATCCCTAAACATTTATCATCCAGTCATTGATGTCCCAAGCATTCCCCATCAAGCCAGTGATATGCCAAGCATCCCCATCCTGCCAGTGATATCCTAAACATTCAACATCCTCCAGTGGTACCCGAGCATTCACCATCCTGCCAGTGATATCTCACGCATTCAACATCATGCCAGTGATATCTCACGCATTCAACATCATGCCAGTGATATGCCAAGCATTCACCACTATGCCAGTGATACCTGAGCATTCACCATCCTGCCAGTGATATCCCAAACATTCAACATCCTGCCAGTGATACCCGAGCATTCACCATCCTGCCAGTGAAATCTCAAGCATTCGACATCATGCCAGTGATATGCCAAGCATTAACCATCCTGCCAGTGATATCTCAAGCATTCACCATCCTGCCAGTGATACCCGAGCATTCACCATCCTGCCAGTGATACCCGAGCATTCACCATCCTGCCAGTGATACCCGAGCATTCAACATCATGCCAGTGATATGCCAAGCATTCACCACACTGAAAGTGATATCCTAAGCATTCACCATCCTGCCAGTGATATCTCAAGCATTCAACATCATGCCAGTGATATGCCAAGCATTCACCACCCTGAAAGTGATATCCCAAGCATTCACCATCCTGCCAGTGATATCCCAAGAATTCACCAACCTGCCAGTGATATCTCAAGCATTCACCATCCTGCCAGTGATACCCGAGCATTCACCATTCTGACAGTGATACCCGAGCATTCAACATCATGCCAGTGATACCCGAGCATTCACCATCCTGCCAGTGATACACGAGCATTCAACATCATGCCAGTGATATGCCAAGCATTCACCACCCGACAGTGATATCCCAAGCATTCACCATCCTGCCAGTGATATCCCAAGTATTCACCATCCTGCCAGTGATACCCGAGCATTCACCATCCTGCCAGTGATATCTCAAGCATTTACCATACTGCCAGTGATACCGGAACATTCACCATCCTGCCAGTGATACCCGAGCATTCACCATCCTGACAGTGATACCAGAGCATTCACCATCCTGACAGGGATATGCCAAGCTTTCACCATCCTGCCAGTGATACCCGAGCATTCACCATCCTGCCAGCGATATCTCAAGCATTCACCATCCTGCCAGTGATATCCGAAGCATTCACCACTCTGACAGTGATATCTCAAGCATTCACCATCCTGACAGTGATACCCGAGCATTCAACATCATGCCAGTGATATGCCAGCATTCACCACCCTGAAAGTGATATCCCAAGCATTCACCATCCAGCCAGTGATATCTCAAGCATTCACCAACCTGCCAGTGATACCCGAGCATTCAACATCATGCCAGTGATATGCCAAGCATTCACCACCCCGACAGTGATATCCCAAGCATTCACCATCGTGCCAGTGATATCCCAAGCATTCACCATCCTGCCAGTGATACCCGAGCATTCACCATCCTTCCAGTGATATCTCAAGCATTTACCATACTGCAGGTGATCCCCGAATATTCACCATCCTGCCAGTGATATCTCAAGCATTCACCATCCTACCAGTGATATGCCAAGTATTCACCACCCTGAAAGTGATATCCCAAGCATTCACCACTCTGACAGTGATGTCTCAAGCATTCACCAACCTGCCAGTGATACCCGAGCATTCAACATCATGCCAGTGATATGCCAAACATTCACCACCCTGACAGTGATATCCCAAGCATTCACCATCCTGCCAGTGATATGTCAAGCATTCACCATCCTGGCAAGGATACCCGAGCATTCACCATCCTGACAGGGATATGCCAAGCATTCACCATCCTGCCAGTGATACCCGAGCATTCACCACTCTGACAGTGATATCTCAAGCATTCACCATCCTGCCAGTGATTTTCCAAGCATTCACCACCCTGACAGTAAAATCCCAAGCATTAAACATTATGCCAGAGATATGCCAAGCATTCACCATCATGCCAGTCATTTGCCAAACATTCAACATCATGCCAGTGATATCCCAGCCATTCACCATCATGCCAGTGATTTGCCAAGCATTCAACATCATGCCAGTGATATGCCAAGCATTCACCACCCTGACAGTGATATACCAAGCATTCACCATCCTGCCAGTGATATGCCAAGCATTCACCACTGTGACAGTGATATGCCAAGCATTCACCACCGTGACAGTGATATCCCAAGCATTCAGCATCATGCTAGTGATATCCCAGCAATTCACCATCATGCCAGTGATTTGTTAAACATTCAACATCATGCCAGTGATTTTCCAAGCATTCACCATCATGCCAGTGATTTGCCAAACATTCAAAATCATGCCAGTGATTTGCCAACCATTCACCATCATGCCAGTGATATGCCAAGCATTCACCACCCTGACAGTGATATCCCAAGCATTCACCATCCTGCCAGTGATATCCCGGGCATTCAACATCATGCCAGAGATTTCCAAGCATTCACCACCCTGACAGTGATATCACACCCATTCAACATCCTGCCAGTGATATCCCAAGCATTCAACATCATGCCAATGATTTGCCAAGCATTCAACATCATGCCAGTGGTGTGCCAAGCATTCACCACCCTGACAGTGATATCCCAATCATTCAACATCATGCAAGTGATATCCCAGCCATTCACCATCCTGCCAGTGATACCCGAGCATTCACCATCCTGACAGTGATACACGAGCATTCACCATCCTGCCAGTGATACCCGAGCATTCACCATCCTGCCAGTGATACCCGAGCGTTCACAACTCTGACAGTGATATCTCAAGCACTCACCATCCTTCCAGGGATATCTCAAGCATTCACCATCCTGTCAGTGACACCCGAGCATTCACCATCCTGCCAGTGATATCCCTAGCATTCACCATCCTGCCAGTGATACCCGAGCATTCATCATCCTACCAGTGATACCCGAGGATTCACCACTCTGACAGTGATACCCGAGCATTCAACATCATGCCAGTGATATGCCAAGCCTTCACCACCCTGAAAGGTATATCCCAAGCATTCACCATCCTGCCAGTGATACCCGAGAATTCATCACCCTGGCAGTGATATCTCAAGCATTTACCATCCTGCCAGTGATACCCAAGCATTCACCATCCTGCCGGTGATACCCAAGCATTTACCACCCTGGCAGTGATATCTCAAGCATTCACCACCCTGACAGTAATATCCCAAGCATTAAACATTATGCCAGAGATTTGCCAAGCATTCACCATCATGCCAGTCATTTGCCAAACATTCAACATCATGCCAGTGATATCCCAGCCATTCACCATCATGCCAGTGATTTGCCAAGCATTCAACATCATGCCAGTGATATGCCAAGCATTCACCACCCTGACAGTAATATCCCAAGCATTCACCATCCTGCCAGTGATATGCCAAGCATTCACCACCGTGACAGTGATATGCCAAGCATTCACCACCGTGACAGTGATATCCCAAGCATTCAGCATCATGCTAGTGATATCCCAGCAATTCACCATCATGCCAGTGATTTGTTAAACATTCAACATCATGCCAGTGATTTGCCAAGCATTCACCATCATGCCAGTGATTTGCCAAACATTCAACATCATGCCAGTGATTTGCCAACCATTCACCATCATGCCAGTGAAATGCCAAGCATTCACCACCCTGACAGTGATATCCCAAGCATTCACCATCCTGCCAGTGATATCCCGGGCATTCAACATCATGCCAGCGATTTGCCAAGCATTCAACACCCTGACAGTGATGTCACACCCATTCAACATCCTGCCAGTGATATCCCAAGCATTCAACATCATGCCAATGATTTGCCAAGCATTCAACATCATGCCAGTGGTGTGCCAAGCATTCACCACCATGACAGTGATATCCCAATCATTCAACATCATGCAAGTGATATCCCAGCCATTCACCATCCTGCCAGTGATACCCGAGCATTCACCATCCTGCCAGTGATACACGAGCATTCACCATCCTGCCAGTGATACCCGAGCATTCACCATCCTGCCAGTGATACCCGAGCGTTCACAACTCTGACAGTGATATCTCAAGCACTCACCATCCTTCCAGGGATATCTCAAGCATTCACCATCCTGTCAGTGACACCCGAGCATTCACCATCCTGCCAGTGATATCCCTAGCATTCACCATCCTGCCAGTGATACCCGAGCATTCATCATCCTACCAGTGATACCCGAGGATTCACCACTCTGACAGTGATACCCGAGCATTCAACATCATGCCAGTGATATGCCAAGCCTTCACCACCCTGAAAGGTATATCCCAAGCATTCACCATCCTGCCAGTGATACCCGAGCATTCACCATCCTGACAGTGATACACGAGCATTCACCATCCTGCCAGTGATACCCGAGCATTCACCATCCTGCCAGTGATACCCGAGCGTTCACAACTCTGACAGTGATATCTCAAGCATTCACCATCCTTCCAGGGATATCTCAAGCATTCACCATCCTGTCAGTGATACCCGAGCATTCACCATCCTGCCAGTGATATCCCTAGCATTCACCATCCTGCCAGTGATACCCGAGCATTCAACATCATGCCAGTGATATGCCAAGCATTCACCACCCTGAAAGGTATATCCCAAGCATTCACCATCCTGCCAGTGATACCCGAGAATTCACCACCCTGGCAGTGATATCTCTAGCATTTACCATCCTGCCAGTGATACCCGAGCATTCACCATCCTGCCAGTGATACCCAAGCATTTACCACCCTGGCAGTGATATCTCAAGCATTCACCATCCTGCCAGTGATACCCGAGCATTCACCATCCTGCCAGTGATACACAAGCATTCACCATTCTGCCAGTGATACCCGAGCATTCACCATCCTGCTAGTGATACACGAGCATTCACCACCCTGAAAGTGATATCCCAAGCATTCACCATTCTGCCAGTGATACCCGAGAATTCACCACCCTGGCAGTGATATCTCAAGAATTCACCATCCTTCCAGGGATATCTCAAGCATTCACCATCCTGCCAGTGATACCTGAGCATTCACCATCCTGCCAGTGATACCCAAGCGTTCACACCTCTGACAGTGATATCTCAAGCATTCACCATCCTTCCAGGGATATCTCAAGCATTCACCATCCTGCCAGTGATACCCGAGTATTCACCACCCTGCCAGTGATATCTTAAGCATTCACATTCCTACCTGTGATACCCGAGCATTCACCACCCTGCCAGTGATATTGTAATCGCATCGCTGCGGCGGCTTTTCCCGCTGTGTGCGGCTTTTTTCAAATTACCGCATAACATGACGAGCTCATCTCGTCATCAGCATACGAGCGCCGTTAGCTGATGACGAGCTCAGAGTATCGAAGGAGTTAAGCATTCACATTCCTCCCAGTGATACCCGATAATTCACCACCCTGACAGTGATATCCCAAGCATTCACCATCCTGTGGCTCCCCAAATATTTATGATCCTGTGAGCAGCACCTCAAGTATCACATTATGTAAACGAAATCAAGTATTCACCTATTTGTGAAACCCCGAACTACTGGGTACTGGGTGACACCCCAAACATTTATTAACCTACCACTGACACCCCAAAATTCATCATTATGTCCGTGACTCCACAAACTTTCACCATCCTGTTGGTGCTATCCCAAGTATTCTCCATCCTACCAGTTACAACCCAAACATGCCAGTGATATCCCAAGCATTCACCATCTTGTCAGAGGCACCCCAAACATTCACCATCCTTTCAGGGTACCCCAAACATTCACCATCCTTTCAGTGACCGTCCAAACATTCACCATCCTCTCAGTGATATATCAAGTATTCACTATCCTGTCAGTTTTTTTTTTTTTTTTTTATTTATTTCGAAGGTTAAAAACCATCATGAAAATACATCACAGTAAAAAAACATGAACACAAACTTTCTTTAGCAACATATCATTAAAAAAGAAAAGGAAGGAAAAGGGGCATCACTTTTTAAAGAGAAAGGTTTTTGCGAGTAGTAGGACCAAAGTACAGATGAGATACAAAAGCCCCGCATCACATAATAGATATCTCCCTTGCCTACCAGTTTCAACAGCCCATAGTGTTTCTCAGTTTAAAAGCAATTTTAAGAAAAGTTATAATAGCACATAGGGTTCGCATTTCAGTGGCTCTTTGTAGAAACAATAAAGCAGATTTGGCATGGGTGATTTTTGAGTCTTTTAAAACCCCTACTAGAAATCTTTGGCGAGGTGTTTTAAAAAAAGGACACAATAATACAAAATGAAGGGTGTCCTGCGGAGACCTATTGTCGCAGCCGCAGGCACCCATCTGCTCAACTGTTGCAGTAAACCCTGATGGATGAGCTAAATTGTGGTGCAACAAGTTGAGCCTAAAACGAGTCATTAAAAACCTCTCATGCTGACTATACAATAAAAAGAGGTAAGGTTCCATGCCAATTTGATTCGAGACTAGCGAGTGAGCAACTACGGAGGATTTAATAAAGTCAAGCTCCCTCCTCCTGCCACCAAATTTATCCAGCAATTGCCCTTGTACCGAGTGCCTGGTATATATGTCCACCAGGGATGGGTCCAAAAATAATCTTTGTTCATCTATTTCCCCCAGGGTATCTTTAATATATTTCAACCAGGGGATTTGGAGG
Source organism: Lissotriton vulgaris (assembly GCF_964263255.1). Lineage (NCBI taxonomy): Eukaryota > Metazoa > Chordata > Amphibia > Caudata > Salamandridae > Lissotriton > Lissotriton vulgaris. The sequence continues at coordinate 264,299,934 of NC_141693.1, read as the reverse complement.
CATTTTTCTTTCGTCAAACAATCCTGGATAATCTGTCTGGATAGTTCCGCATTGGGGTTTAGCCAAATTTTGATCCAGGCCAGTATGGGTCTCAGTCTAATCATGTCTGAAATATATGATATTCCCAGCTCATTGTGTGTTACTACAGCGAAGGTGCTCAGCGGAAGTTTTAGCAGTTTTTTAAAACATTTCTCCTCCTCACTTTGGATTAATTGAGCATCTCTGAAACCCCAGACTTCAGATCCGTAAATGGTTTTTGAGGTGCTGACTGATCTGTACAGAGTCAACACCTGCTCAGGGGACCACCTTCCCATTCGGCGAGCAAAGTTTGAAATGGCTCCATTTGCTGAGACAAGTCTCCTCGCCCTCTCCTCTACCAACGGGGCGAACTTCAGTTTCTCATCGAAAAGGAGACCCAGATATGGGAATGTTTTGACACTGCCCAGGACATGATCCCCTAGTTTAAATACGAATTTCTTCTGTGGTTTTTTCCCCACTATCATGATAAAGGATTTTGTCATATTTACAGATAGGTCCAATTTCCGCATAAAATCTGCGAAACCCTTGATTAGAAGTTGCAGTCCGACCGCCGTCCGGGCTAGGAGGACGGCGTCATCAGCATACAAAAGTACTGGCAGATGACGTGAGCCCACCTTAGGACAATCAGTTCCTAGTGCTATTAGGTCGCTCTCCAGGCCGTTTATGTAGAGGGAAAACAAAAAAGGAGCCAGGATACACCCCTGCCTTACCCCGCCCGAGCACAGGAAGGGATCGGTACTCACCCCCCCCCGCGCTGTAGCGGGCCTTGGCAGTGGTGTTCCAATGGAGTTCCCTCAGGATGTTGATAAGATCCGGGTCGATTCCCAGGTTGAACATGATCGACCATAGTTTGGCTCTATTGACATTGTCAAACGCCGCTGCTAAGTCCATGAACCCCATATACATGGTACCTTCAGACGCTTTAGTGTACTTGGCAGTGAGCAGGTACAGGTTGAGGCACTGATCGGTGGTTGATCTCCCCGTTCTGAACCCATACTGGGTGTCCACCAGAATGTTATGGGTGTCAGTCCAGTCCAGTAGGCGGTTAAGGAGTGCCCTCCCCAGTACCTTGGCAGAGACGTCGATGAGCGAGATTGGTCTATAACACTGCGGGCTGTCCCTACAGCCTTTCTTGTAAATCGGGACAATCACCGCAGTGGACCATGATCTCGGCAGGCCCGTTTTGATGGCTGCATTCAGTACTCTCATTACCATTGGGGCCCAAAGGTCCGTGTTACTCAGAAAAAGATCCGGGGGGGTTCCATCTGGGCCCAGGGCTTTGTTTCGTGTTAACCCTAGTATTGCCTTTAGAACTTCATCCAAGGATAATTCGAGTTTTTCCGCCCTTGGCCCCCTCCATATTCCGTCACCAATGTCTACATCCTGCTGATTGTACAGCGATTTAAAATGGGCAATCCATTGTTACGGCAGAATGTTTGAGCTAATGACTGGGGAGCTTGAATCGTGAAAACATGGTTTGTTTATGATTTTCCAGAACTGGGTATAGTCCTTGTTTTCGCCGGCCTCCCGTAAGTCTGCCCAAGTTTCTTTTTGAAGGGTGCTTTTTCTGATCTTGATCTGGGTTTTATAGTTTTGTCTACAACGAGTGATTTCATTTTTGTCCCTTGGTATCATTTTCAGGCTCTGTTTTAGGTCTCTTAACGCTTTCGAACAGTTAGCATCAAACCATCTGGGCATGGATTGCAGGTTTATGGGCTTCTTGGTTGTCAGGAGTTTCTCTACGATTTTGGTTAAGGATTCAAACGCCTCTACTACTCCTCTGCCCTCTATTGTAGCATCTAGACAGGTCTCTATGTGATCTTTCCCTTCATTTACTAATTTAACATAAAAGTCTTGGGGGTTGATCAGTGACCACCTTAGGCGTCTCCCTTGATCTGTTGGTTGGATTTCAGCTTGTTGGATCACCCCTGGTGCTTTTTTAATAAAATCATTCCCTTTAATTTCTGTTATAATGGGGTTGTGGTCACTAAAGGGACTCCACTCTGTCCTGGTATTTATGATCCTTTCCCTAGCCCAGGCGGATATCATAACGTAATCTATTATAGAGCCCCCGCCTTTGCCCTTAAATGTTGGTATTGGGGATTCGCCTGCCTTATGAGCGGATAAATCCATGACCTTTGTAAGGGCAAAGTTATCTAATAACTTCATCAGTAATGTACCCTCTTTGGTATGTGTAAAGTGTGGGCCCTTTTCTAAAGGACAAGCTGACCAATCAGGAGTTAAGGGGAGTAATTTGGGGCATAGATGGCAATTAAAGTCCCCCATCAACAGGACAGTTGGTTCAAGCCCCGTCGCCCTTTGATCTAATTCCTTGGTTAAACAGGTCTCCAACTGCTCTAAGATTGGGAAATTTCCTTTCACCGGTCCGGAATTATAGAAATTCACAAACAGTAAACACTCCCCCTGATGAGTAAGTCTAGCTGCTTGTATATTATCTGAGGGACCATCGGTAAATGACCAGGAACCTTGCAGATCTAAGTCTGCATATAGGACTAATCCTCCCTTAGCTCTTCCCGAGTTTGTGCCCTGTGCGGGTTTAAAGAAGCATTTGTAGCCCTCCAATTGACAGGGGCCCGAGTCTCTTGCCCATGTTTCCTGGAGCGCTATCAAATGAAAACATTTTATAAATTCTAGCCATTCCATGTTTTTTAATTTGGCTTCCAGCCCTGCGACATTCCAGGATAGGATGGTCAGGCCCTCCCGCTTTTCTTTGCCTCTTGCCATGTGGGTTTCAGTTGCTCTCTCCGTCCCATCTAGAAGGAAATCTAGTTCAGTTGTATGTTCCTTTTCCCCCCGGGGGCGGGGTGAGTCTAGTCCCCTGGTTAATATACTCTCCCCGCTTCCCCCTGTATTCCCCACTAGTGGGCCAAGATAGCTACTAGTGCCCGGGCTACCTGTTATGTTCTTTTGGGTGGAGGGAGTGAATTTGAGTCAATCTATGTCCTCTAGAGATTGAAATGGGGCATATCTGTTTCTCCATTGAGGGGAGTCACGCTGGGGATAGGGCTGTTCGAGGTGGCTTGCTAGTCTAGGTCTGTGTGGGCGCTGTGATCTAACCAGCGTCCATCCTCCCTCCTCCTCCCCCCGATTGTTGTTTCGTGTCCTTGGGTAGAAATACCCAAGTGGGAGGGCACAAATCGTGCTGGTTTGGTTCCTGTTGGAGTTCTTTAGGATATACTCTACCAGACTAGTGTCCGTGAAGTTTGCGACTATACAGTCACCTCTGATATCTTTCTTTCTCCTCCCAACCCAGTTTACCCTTCTTACACTTAGAATCTCTCCTCTTTCCCCAGTATCTAAGGGTCTGTGGATGTTCAACAATCTAGAAATTTTAGAGAGCAATTGTGGATGTGTTTCTCTCTCATTAGGCCTATTTTCTGGGACCCCTGCAAAGATTATTACAAAGGGATTCGCCTCGGGGGGTAAATCTAAGTGTGGTGCCTGAGTATTGGTGTTATAAAAGGGATCAGGGTCTGTGTAACAGTGATTATAATTCCCTTCACTCTGCAGGCGCTCGTCTTGTCTCCATTGCATTAGTGGTTGTATGGGAGGTTTTTCCCTCTGTGTGTTATTCGCACCTTGTTGATGTCTCCCTCTATGGTTAACGTTTGTGTCCCCTTTGGGGTTTTGGACAGTGCTGGGAGGCTCATGAATCTGGGCTATAGCCTGTTGGACATGGCTAACACAGTTGTTATTTTGGGCCCTCTTTGTGTTTACCTTATCATTTATGGTTTCCACTGTCGGTTGTGGTTGGTCAGCGGAAGTCTTTGCGAGTGCGTGTTCTAATGCCTTAGATTGTTTGGAGAACTCACACATTATTTTATCCACCTTACTTATGATGGGTTTTAATTGTGCCGCAATGAAGGATTCTAGCTGTTTTTTAATGTCTGTTACTACTATCTCGATCCACCCTGGGGGAATAGTGTCAACTCGGGGATTATTTTCTTGTGAATTATATTCTTGAAGGCTTATTGGGGAGTTGGTTCTTGGGGGTGCTTTCCTCTGCCTCTGCTGACCCTTATTCCTCCCCACTCGCTTCCTTGCTTTTCGGGGGGCCGTGTCAATAAGTTCGGGGGATTCTAGCCCTGAGGTTTGCGCACAAGGGACATCCACTGTGTCATAATTTGTTTGTGACACACTGCCCTGGGTGTTTAAACTATCAATTAGTAGTTACAACTTAAATACCCCATCCTGTCAGTGATATCGCAAGCATTTACCATTCTGTCAGTGACATCAAAAATATTTAATCATCCTGTATCCCCCCCCAATCGTTTATGATTCTGTGAGTTGCACCTACAGCATGGAACAATGTGCGTGAAATCAAGTGTTCGCCCATTTGTGGTACCCCTAACTATCAAGTTCTGGGTGACAACCTGAATACTTCCTAACCTATCACTGACATCTCAAACATTCACCAACCTGGCGCCCCAAGCTTTCGACATCCTGTGAATAGCAATTCAAGCATTGAGCCACCATGTGAGTGAATTCAGCCATTTATCATTTTGTGAGTGACGCACAAATCACCATGTTCTGGGTGATATTCTAAAAATGCACTAACCTGTGAGTGACATCCCCAAACATTCGTCATCCTCTCAATGACACCACAGACTGCAGCAGACAGGAGTGATGCAAGCAGCTGTGTGTAAAACATGGAGGCCGAGAGAGGGAAGCTGGAAGCAGAGACAAAGGCTGGAGAATAAGGGGGCAGGAGGAAAGGGAGTAAGTTGATAGAGATGGGACAGGAAAGGGAGAGGAGACTAGGTGGGACAAAGAAGGGGAGAGCGGAGAGAAAAGAAGAGGAAGCATGGGTAGTGTGTGAGTAGCGTGACCGTGTCACTGGGACACGACTTTACCATTCTTGTGCTTTGCTGTTACATCACAGTGCATAATGGGAGTTGCAGTCTTAGATAATTTTAACTGAGCCACTTACACCAATAAATCTGATAACACTATTATTTAAAAGCAAAGTCCAGGAAAGGATAAATAGAGTCCAGGTGACATGGGGCCAGTGGGTCACACTAGGTGTGAGAAGAGGGAGGGAGAGGCAGGAGGAGAGAGTGACAAGAGGAAGGAGAAAGAAGCAGAGGTCACAGAAAAGAGGAGAAGACGTGTCAGCAGAGGGAGAAACGTGGGAAGCAGACGTAACTAAGGAGTAGAAAAAGAAATGGATGTCGGAGATGAAAAGAGAGCGGATTTAGAAGCTGAAGAGCTGGGATAGCAGTAGAGGGTGATGAGCATGAGAGAGAGAGAGACAGACAGATAGAGAGAGAGAGAGAGAGAGAGAGAGACAGAGACAGAGGAAAGGGAGGCAAGAGCAGAAGGGAGTGTGAGGTAAGAGAGGGAGGGAGGGAGGGGAGGCAGGAGAGGGCTTTGACCTTCTGTGAAGGATATAAAAAATCTCGCAGCCTCAGGGGACACCCAACTATCTAGCATATTGCTGTTAAAATGTCTGCAAAATTTAATACACTTGGCATGCCATCTAATCAGTCCTTGGGAAGGCCGTTGCCTCTTCCCCCAAGACCCCTCCTCCTGGACACCCTCCTCTCCCCTTCCCGGCTCTTTCTCTTCTTGCAAATGACAACGTTTTCTTTTCCACGGCGTCTGTTCAAAATGAAAACTTTCTGTTAGGTTTGAAAATGCGCGTGAGCATCGCCATATATTAAAGGGCACCACGCACCAATATTGCACCGCCGTGACATAATGTCAGACACGAGTCATGTTACTTTATGTTATATTATGTCGTGTCGTGTTACGCTATGTTATGTTTAATTAGTGTGGCTCAATGGTTAGAGCGGCAGACCCTGATGCAGAGGTCTAGCCTGGGACCAGGATTCAATTCCCCACCTCGGCGGGTCTTGCCTCCACGGACCTGATAATTCTCGCCTCGGTGCCTATTCCAATCATAGAGTCCCACTCTGCAACTCTGGGCAATAGCTTGCTTAATCTCCACAACGGCCCCCACAACGCTAAGGATGCCTGGTCTTCACCCTGGGGGTGCCCAGGAGTGGACGCGTCACAGGGAAAGCCAGGACGGGTTCCACAGCGGTATTCGTACAAGCGCCTTGAGACCCTTGCGGGCGAGTAGTGCGCTATACAAGTATCAATTTACAATTTACATATTATTCAATCTGTTGGGTTCCTGGTGGTGCAGACTATGTGCGCATGCGTGCTATCGTGTGCAAATGTCGGTTTTCGCACAGCTGGGGTTCCGAGGGGACCAAGTTCAGTGGCCTTCTGCCTAACCTGATAAGGTCATAAATTGGCCTTGTGCCCCAGTAGTAGTTTCGTGCATACCCCCCAAACTTTAGAGCTTTCAAGGAGGGTGAGACTGAGCGTTTTTCTGGTGACTGTTTCCATTGAAGACCGTGAAGATGAAACACATTTTGGCAGGTGAGGAACGTTTGGGGTGGTGGGGCTTCGGACTCAAGTCTATCAGAGAATTATCGCATGTCAGAAGAGTGAAAACCCTCCAAATGAGGGTGAGATTAGAAGTATTAGCGACAGAGCATGTGCAGCGAACATTATCAGTAAGGAACATGCTAGGGCCTGGTGTAGAAAAGGATGGGAAAAAACAATCTGTCCTGAAACTAAATTCTCCAGCTGCCCAGACAGGGGCATATCTGCCCTATTTAGAGGAAGCCAGGTGGGCAATATCCAGTCACAGAAACTCCCCTGGCTCCGCCATCCAGCCCACAAATTAGTAGACATCACTCCACCAGAAACAGGGGTGGCTCAACTGCACATTCTGGGGTGGCTTATTCACCACATTTTCAGATGGAGCTAGCTTTGTGAAAAATGGCCATGGTAAAAATGCTGGATAACCCCCTCAGCTAGAAACTGTGCACTGGGCCCCGCAAATGTACCCCCACTCTGGCAATACATCTCCAGTGCCCACATTTTGTAGTGGGAATCCAGCCATCTGCCACAAGCAGGCAACCTTGATGGAGAACTCTAAAGATGGCGGATGAGAAATCCGCTGGAAGAACCTTGAGGGCCTCCTTCCGAGTGCCCCAGTAATTCTGAGGGAACGGTTGGGGGAGTGAGTTACTGGGCCCCATCGGGATTACGAGTCCCACAAAAATACCATGGGTCACCTGTGGTGTTTTATCCGTTTTAACAGTTGGGACTGCTGAAAGTTGCGGACGTGTACAGGCAAAATACTGAGGGGAATGAGGAATAATTGAAGGGAATGATGTGCAAAATTGCCGGTTCTCCCGGAAATTGTGAATTTCTAAATAAATAAAGTGGCACCCAAAATGAAGCTTTAGCCCCCATAGTCATGCAATAAAGTTTCTTCTTCTGTAGCTAGGCACCATAGACAGTGCACAAAGTAATGAAAGGGCTCTCCTTTTTTAGAGCCCCCCTCTGTACTTCCCTTCGGGGCTCAGTTGGGCCACTCATAGGTGCACACTCCTTGTTTGCCTCTTTCTATACTTTTCCACATCTACATCGCCACGTGTGTGTTCATGTACGAAGCAGTGTATGCCTTTGTTAAACTCTCTGCACACCTGTGAGTTCGGACTAATACACCAGTGTGTTGTGAGCATGCTCACTCCCGTCTATGTGTCCCTTCGTATTCTCCTTCGAGTATTCATGCCTGTATTTATATATCTGTTTGTGAGGGTATATACTCCAATATTCCTGTACGTATTCTAACTCATTTGCGTATGTACACCTGGCTGAGTAATAATCCCTTCTCAAAAAACAGGGAGGTCTCCTTTTAAATCCAATCTGGGACAAGGGGTAGTAAAAAGTAGAAATGTAGTGAAGTCCCTACCTTGCCATAGAATTGGGAAAAAAATACGTAATATGTGTGTACAAACAAGCAAAGGTATAAAGCGCATAGAGAGGTGTACTGATACATCCATACAGTGTATACACAAACAGGTGGGGGGATTATTACTCAGTAGAAATGTAGTGAAGTCCCTAACTTGCCACAGAATTGGGAAAAAAACGTCTACTGAATAGTAGAGAAAGTGCTCACAGCCCTTATGAACAAACCATAACCACATGTATAATAAATCACAAAAATGGATAAAATGAGATCAAAAAACAATTTGAAATAGTGTATAGAAAAATTGTACAATTTATTCACAGAATAATACATTCATAAAACAATTTTAAAAAAAAGCATTTTCTAAAAAATTTTTTAGTGCCATTTAGAACGGTTAAAAATGTGTCAATCCACATGAAGAACATTTAAAAAGAATTGTAACAAAGTTGTCGACGCAGCGTTTCGATTTTATGATAGGACCTTCATCAGGACAAGGTTCTGGTTCAGAAAGAAACATACAATTAGGTACAATCACTATTTTCATCTTTTTATACAGAATACATCAGTAGCATTAATTAAACATACAGTTGAAACAGTCAATATATTTTTGGCACAATGAAATCCTCTTTTAATTCATTAAACATGTGGTACTGGTACTGGAGAAAAATTGGCAATGAAATACCCTAATTGGGGATAGATCTAAAAGGGCATTTTATAAAAGCCACATATTTATTAAATTGAATGTGCCTTTTGGAAAACGGGTAATGCCCAGTCCTTAGTGTACACTAAAAACAATCTGATTGAATCTTATAGGTCACCCTCTTCTGTACTCATACTTTCTATAAAGGAATAGGTTAACCGATCTACATGGATTGAAGTATTAGGGTTAAGTCTTGGTGGGGAATGTCTTCAAGACTAGTTTATTTAATTTACACCCAAGGTACAGACTATGGTTACCTTGCAATATCTGTATCACGTGGTTACTTCCAAGTTTCCACCACCTGGGTCGTTCATAAACCCAACATCTTCCTTTGAATTGGAACACTATTTATTTCATGAATAGTGTACGAATCTGAATTAAAAAAAAGGGGTAAAGGTAATCTTTAATAATAATGCTATTCTCTAAGTTAGCTGCATCAGTCTGTACCACTTAACAAAAGAACCTATTTACCTTCTTAACTCTGAATGTTCTTTACAAGTCCCCACCAAGACTTAACCCTAATACTTCATTGATATTGATGGATACTAACTGTTACATTACACAAGTGAACGCCATGTGAATGATACAGAAACCTATGCCCTCTTGACAAATGATCCCACCAAAGAGTTTCAAACAAATCTTATTGACATTCTACAAAGAGCATTTGACGAAGGTAACATTTCTCTCAAAACCAAGAATTTTTTAATTAAACAATTTCCGTCTACTCCATCTATACAAATGCTTCCGAAAATTCCCAAAGACCTACACCGACCCCCATTACGTCAAATTGTCAACACAAGAGGAAGTATACACGAACCAGTGGGTCAATTTCTCGATTTACATCTCAAAGATTTTGTGACCAACGCAAAAACCTTTATTAAGGACACAACAGACTTTTTGATTAAGCTGAAAGAAATCACCATTCAGGAGGATCATGAGATATGGCTATGTACCATTGACGTTCAGGGGCTATATACGTCTATTCCCCACAATCTTGGAATTGAAGCCGCTGAAGCGATGCTACTCCAATCTTCTCTCGATCAAAAATTCTAAGTCTTCCTATTGGAGCTTTTGAATTTCACATTGTACCAAAGTTATTTCAAATGTCAGGAGCACAACTATTTACAACTCACAGGTACTAGTATGGGAAATTGCGCAGCACCTTGCTATGCGAACATTTTCATGATTAACTTCGAAACAAACTTTATCCTAAACTGTGATCACTGGAAGAAACATGCTAGAGCATTTTACAGATACATTGATGACATTTTTGTTCTTTGGCAGGACCCTAAACACTTATTAGTACAACAACTAGAAGAGTTGAACAAAATCAATGACCGTATCCAATTCACCTATCACATTGATCAAAAGACCATCGCATATTTGGATGTATTAGTCCAAATTGATCACAATGAAATCAGAACAACCCTATACAAGAAGTCTACTGATCGGAACAATTTGTTGCACTATGGAAGCTTCCATCAGAACTCTCTCAAACACAACTTACCAACATCACAGTTATACAGAGGGAAAAGGATAGTATCAGAACCTGAGGAATCTCAAATACAAATACAAAACATGATCCATCGTTTCAAGGAAAGAGGATATCCTCCCAAGATTTTGGAGATCGCAAAAGACAAATGCAATGCTAAAATACGCTCAGAGTTACTTAGAACTACACCTAAAACTTCAGAGAAACGTTCGGTTATTGTATCGACATATTCCACCAAGAGTTATGCATACAAACAATCTATCCTAAGACATTGGCTGATCTTATCGAATGAACCAGACTTCAAAGGAATTTTTCAAACTCAACCAAGATTTGCATATACTCGCAGTAGGAACATTCAAGATTTACTCAAAAAACGCACACTGACAATAAACCATGAAACATTCAAGGGCACAATACCATGCCACAATTGCAACAATTGCCATGCCATCATTAAAGGGACGTCGATTAACCATCCACGACGAGGAACTCCTATAAAATTAAAAGTAACGGCAACCTGTGACTCTATGAATCTAATCTATCTGCTCAAGTGCCCATGTGGGCTGGTCTATGTGGGAAAAACTACAAGGAAGATTAAAACACGAGTAACTGAACACAAAAGCAATATAAGGACTAGAAATGAGAAATCAGCCATCGCTGCACACTTCAATGGTCAGAGACACAACATTTCTCAATTACAGTTTATGGTACTTGAAACCATTACCAACATTGGCAACCAAGATGTGAACAGAAGACTGTTACAAAAAGAGACTCAATGGATATACAGACTCGATTCTTTGAAGCCACATGGGCTCAATGACCGCTTGGAACTCTCATGCTACCTGTGAACCCCATAACTAGTAGTGACATATTGTGAAAATTCATAACTTGATATATTACACCGGTTCAACCATTCTACTTTCATTTATGTTGTTTTCTTTCATGGTTGCGCTTTTATTGATACGGTTCTGAGATTTCTCAGCTCCACTTATCAACATTATTCTATCACTTTTACTTTGATACTGCTGGAAACACTCTTCTATAATGGCCGACACTATTCACATCAGTTCTAACCCGTTACAAAATGGCCGCACCTTTTTCTCGGACTGGTTAGCAGTCCGTCACCACTTTCCATTACACGCTGTCACCACGCTAACGTCCGGTATAACTAACAGGCTCGCCGCATTTCAATTGTTTATCCGTCTTGGAGACACATGTAGATTGTACATTCTGACGAGCGGTAAGACACGCACATGACCCAACTCGGGATATGGGCTAAGTCACGGCTTGGTGTAAGCGGGATCTATGTCTATGTTCTTTCCTTCCCGATTGCGGTAACTCGTGATATGGGTTAAATCACGTCTTGGTTTAAACGGTATCTTTGTTTATGCTCGTTACACTTTTTCTTCCAGATTGCGGTAACAATGCACTTTATAACACATGGCACGTTTTATTTTATTTTGGATTTTTCGAAACATAGAGTCACACGCGGCGATTTCCGCTTTACTATTTATGGCTCTATACTATCATGATTTTCACTACTACTTTCGTAAAGGATTGTTTTAAGTTGACAACGATATTGTGCTACTTGTTTAAACTGTGATAAGGAATAACAGTTATGATGTATAGTGGACCCTCATAGTGATTTATTGTTTATTAACAGATTCCGCTGATGAAGTGCCTGTTATGGGCACGAAATGCATTGGGAGCATGCCGTCTCAAGTGTTTCTATGGATTTAAAAACATTACAATGTCTTGGATGTGAGATTAGACATTGAGATTTATGAATATGATTTATTAAAATTCAAACATGATGAACTTTATTGATGCAGTTTTTGAAGAGTTTATGACTAACAAGGAGTTTCAACATTTGAGAGATCAGTTGATCCTTTACGCTGTGCCCAGAGGGTCGTTCCCTAGATAAGGGGAACGCTTCCATTTCTGCTTTTATAAGATGCCCTTTTAGATCTACCCCCAATTAGAGTATTTCATTGCCAATTTTTCTCCAGTACCAGTACCACATGTTTAATGAATTAAAAGAGGATTTCATTGTGCCAAAAATCTATTGACTGTTTCAACTGTATGTTTAATTAATGCTACTGATATATTCTGTATAAAAAGATGAAAATAGTGATTGTACCTAATTGTATGTTTCTTTCTGAACCAGAACCTTGTCCTGATGATGGTCCTATCATAAAACCGAAACGCTACGTCGACAACTTTGTTAAAATTCTTTTTAAATGTTCTTCATGTGGATTGACACATTTTTAACCGTTCTAAATGGCACTAAAAATTGTTTTAGAAAATGCTTTTTTTTAAATATTGTTTTATGAATGTATTATTCTGTGAATAAATTGTACAATTTTTCTATACACTATTTGAAATTGTTTTTTGATCTCATTTTATCAATTTTTGTGATTTATTATACATGTGGTTATGGTTTGTTCATAAGGGCTGTGAGCACTTTCTCTACTATTCAGTAGACTTTTTTTTTCCCAATTCTGTGGCAAGTTAGGGACTTCACTACATTTCTACTGAGTAATAATCCCCCCACCTGTTTGTGTATACACTGTATGGATGTATCAGTACACCTCTCTATGCGCTTTATACCTTTGCTTGTTTGTACACACATATTACCGTGTGTTTATGCACCAGTGCACGTATTAACGCAATAGACTGTGCCCTTAGAACAGTGTATGCTTTTACCGCTGTGTCCTTGTGCATCCATGCTTGTGTCTGGTCCTCCTAAACACCACCTATGTAGGCCACATGACCGACACAGTCTTCCAGCCAACCAGCTCGCAAAAGTGCTGCAGTGCCTCGAAAGAGGTATGAAGTGCTGTCCAACTGCAAATACAGTACTGTTCTGTGCCAGCACACCCATGTGTGACTTCATACATCTCTACACATGTGCTCCCAGATCAGTGTGAGTGTGTCCGTTCTGGTAGCTTCACCTGTCTGTGTGCCCCGTCTTTGTACACAATCTCATGTTCATCTGGTGGAAGGTGGATCCTCTGGTGCACACTCATGCCAGGTTGTGGCCTTGCAGGGGGACACGCTCAGACAACATAAACCCTCCATGCAAAGCAAGCATACAAGGAGTCAGCAGGTGAAACCAGAGACCCCGATCACATTCATACATGTTTACAGCCAGAGGACATGGAGTCAGTCTCACCAAACAGGACTGATTCACAACGCTACTTCGGTGAGTCCTTGTCTTTTACACCTTAGTACTGCCCACTAAGACAACTTATTATTGGTTTGCTTTCGTTGCACACTGCTTTCAATTCAAAATATCCAGATTTATCTCAACTGTTTTCCACAATAATATGATTTTTTGAGAAACTGGACCAATTAATCACACGGGATCCAAAGATTGCATTACTAAGAAATATGTCGCGTATTTCAAATAGTTCTAAATTAATATATACATCAATGCTGATCGCAAGATCTATTGTAACTCAATATTTGAATATGCTGCACATTCCTAGTTCTTCAGAATGGTTAAAAAAAAAGATTCCAAGCCATAAAGGGCCTGTTCGCATCTAGGATGACATCAAGGCATTAAACAGAGGCACTTTTGAGTGATGTTATAAGAACTGTCACGTTGTACTGCTGATTGTTCTGAGGAGTCTTCTAATTTTTACCTTATATGCAGTGTCACAGGAATTATGCAATTGTGCAGCTGCAGCGTTTTTAGCATAATTATAGATTTGCCGCATTTGCTACATAATCCATGATCTGCTGAATAATCTGCAGATTTTAACCTCAATTGTTTTTATAAACTCAAATGGTTAAAAAGTTATTAAAAATGCAGCAATACATGTCGCTGCACAGCGGAAGGCCCATTGAAAAGGTTGAATACCTATCTTTCTGTTGTTTGTTGCTATATTTGGGTGTTAAACTGGTACTAATGAGGTGCACAAAATACCCAGACAGTGTTTACAAGTGTAAAAATGACTAACAATGAAGTAATACTACCACAAAATGTGCCACATTATGCAGCATAATTTGCCTTGATTTGCGGCATAATTTACTCAAGCTAGCTGCATAATCGGTCCCTCTCCTGCCACATAATTCCAGTGGTCCTGTTTATATGCTCCTATAGTTGTATTTTCACGTTTACTGAATTATGGAAGCAATTTTAATTGAGCTAATTTTATAATATTTTGTAACTCCCTGATTATAAAAAACATAAAAACTGTTCTTGGAGTAAGACAAGATTACTCAATCACAACATGTTTGTGAATCACAACACTTTTTTTCTCTGAGTTGGCATGGAAACATAACCCGTTTTACAGATACAGTTAAAGTAGAAGTTCTAAATAAGGTCAGAAGTTAAATAGAATGAGGGGGAATTACTGACAGGTTTAAATTTGGTGGCAATACCAGGAAATTGTTAAAGTTCTCACTAGAACATGCCGTCTTTAGGGTGACCAACTCTCTGGGTGCAAATTTAGGACGGTCAGTGTAAAAATTCAGGACAAAGGGTCAAAATTCAGAGCAAAAATTCAGGACAGAAGGTCAAAATTCAGGACAAAAATTTGAGACAAAACATACGTTTTACAGACATATCAGAGGAGTTCGCACAATTGTATATAAGTAAATAGACAACCAAAATAATTACAAATCAAAGTGTGTTTGTATAAAGTTTAGAGTAGACAATTGTGCCCTTCACAGTTTTCAGTATGTGCACAGCTTTGCAAAGGGACATCAGGTCCTTTCTGCCATCAAGATTTTTGCAGGAGAAGGCACACCACATGCTGTCACTATAATAGGGCCCATTGTCATTCTATCTGTGATAATAGTCTGCAGTCTCAGAATGACAATGGGCCAGTCCACAGTCTTTGTGTGATCAGGGAGGGGCTGCTGCAGGCAGCCTCTCCAGATTAAAAGATAAGTGTGAGAGGTCTCGAGTGGAAACTTTTAAACTCATGGGACCTCTCGCAGGGGAACAGCATACTGTCTTGAAATCCCTCAATTTGATTTTAGTATGATGTCTGTAAGGCGTCTGTAATTTGAGAACCCCAAATTACGGACGCCTTACAAACATCATGATAAAATAACGGACGGTCTAAGAAATTTACGGACGGTTGGTCACCCTAACCGCCATTATATATATATGGAATAACTGATAACGCTGTAGCAATATACAGTGGCCAAAGAGGAACCTAAAACCAATTAAGACAACAGCCGCGGCGCAAGCAGGTAAGAAAGGCGAGGCCGAGTCGGGGGTGGGGGATTCTGAGGGACTATGACAAGGGAACATTAATTATTTATTTAATTTCCCCTCTTTGTCGTCTGTCGAAATCCCCCCCTCTTGGCCCCATCGCTCTTACCTGCAGGGGCCGCGGCTGCATGACAATGGGCTGTACTGCCACCTACCTCCTAACACGACAAAGCCAACCTTCAGTAAGGGGAGAGTATGCTATATGTGCTAGAAAGAAACCCTAGCCTCGGGTGGGACCACAGATAAATAGCCAGTACTCACAAGTCACCTCCTTATCTCAGTAGATATGAGTTATGCACCACGGTTGCTGACAGCATGTTGAGACACTGCAGAAGCACAGGAGATGAGCTACAACGTGATATCTCCAGAGTAGTTGGGCGGCCTATAGTTTGTGGTTTGTAATTTTAGTAGCTGCACTTTTCTGTGGATTCATGTTTGAAGTGCTGTGCCTCCATAACCTATACAGTTGACACCTTTGTCGGTTCCCGGTGGTACTTGCTTCGGAAGGGATCTAGTGGATCTTACTTTTTATGCAAAGTGATGATGGGCTGCGGTATAGATATGTTCAGACAAACATAATAGTTATGTAGAAGATTCAACTCATATGTTATTGTGCATGAAGATCTGGATCACTGTTGGCCACCTTTCTTGACATGTTTGTCACAGTAACAAAGAGACATTCAGTGAGGTGATGGATAGTACCTGTGCTACTGCGATCATGCCAGTTACATGTCCCTGTACCCACAATCATAACCACTTGCCACTGCATTAAGGGGGCAGGCAATATCTTTAGGTTATACAGCACTAACCATGTCACATCATCGATCTACCTGCATCTTTTTGTCATAAACCCTCCAGATGGTCCATATACGCAATCGGAAGATCATAGATCAAATGTTCCCTTGATCTATGATGTCAGGACCATATTGGGGCATATAGGTGTTGTGTAGCTATACCCAGTACTGTCAATGCTCTCTTTGTAACAGTCGATATTTTAATGGCGTAACCAACTAATTCTGATATTTTATGCAGAAAGCAGTAGCTATCACATAATTCCTTCATACCCCCAGGTCTCGCCTATTAATCCAGCAAGGGATAATAGACGAGAGTATAGTGGGCAAACCAAGGTCTGAAACCATCGCGGATTTCGGACAGTTTGTGTGGTGCACTCGTGCAGAAAGCGCGTCCACATCAAAGCCATCAGCCTCCCTCCCACAGGCATCTGTTGCTTCCCCAGCGTGAGCAGTGCGCGCTTGGCCTCACTCCTCCTCCCCCCTAATTACATCCCGCTTTCACTTTCACGGCCGCGAGGCCGTGAGCTTCACTTTAAAGTGGCCGCCAATGCTTGTTGTGATTCTTATCGTAACAGAACAGACATCTGGCACTTTTAAACATGCAAGATGTGGACTCTTTCTGATTCTTTTGTTACCAGAACGGGCTTGTTACACTATATGTTCTTTCTCCCCTTCATTATTAAATCGCCCACAACGCGGTCTAATTGAGTTGTCAGTATCCTACAAACATCACTTTTATTAATTCCAAAAAGTATGTTAACTTTCTATAAGCAACAAGGGGTGGTGAGGGACAGAGTCTCTGAATTAAGCAGAAAGCTCTCACCCAGATTCAAGCAAGCCGGGCCGAAGAGGCTGAAATGCCAGAAACCGGTCCCCGGTAGCTTGTCTCCTTTCTGGTGAAGAATTGGCTTGGTAGTTTGGTCTGCCCTGTTCCCATGATGCACTGGGCCAGGGACAGACTAATTTGCATATAGCCAGGTTCTGAGCTGGGATGGGGCAGTGAGATAAATAACGGTGATGGATCAAGCCCTGATCTTTGGACTGGGTAAGAGTGGTCTGCTTAATTCAGACACTCTGTTCATCACCACCCACTTTTCTGTATCGTTTTTGGCCACTATAGGTGTGGCAGGGTATGCTCAGACATGAGTCCCTTTCTCACTGCTCCATCAGGATTCAAGCAAGCCGGGCCGAAGAGGCTGAAATGCCAGAAACCGGTCCCCGGTAGCTTGTCTCCTTTCTGGTGAAGAATTGGCTTGGTAGTTTGGTCTGCCCTGTTCCCATGATGCACTGGGCCAGGGACAGACTAATTTGCATATAGCCAGGTTCTGAGCTGGGATGGGGCAGTGAGATAAATAACGGTGATGGATCAAGCCCTGATCTTTGGACTGGGTAAGAGTGGTCTGCTTAATTCAGACACTCTGTTCATCACCACCCACTTTTCTGTAACTTTCTATAAGCGGCACACGGATTTGCATGTATTCCTGTGTCCTGAGTTTAACCAGTAACTCGTCAGTATCATCTACACTAACTTTTGACCTTCCCGGTTTTTGATGCCAGAGATAACAGTATTTAGCTGCTGTCACAGGCCGCGCACCCCTTCGGCATGCTGGCCGTGACGTAACTCAACTCCAGTATTTCACCAACTGGTTGACAGTTCTATTCACGAATGAGGCCGAGCACAGCTGACCCAATAGCTCCAATACAGGTAAGCAAATTCTCTCACGTTTGCATACTTTACATGCGCAGAGGGTTTACATCCCTGTGCATTTTCTAATATTATCCACTCTAAAAGACGGATTAGGAAGCGAGCTCCCATGGCACCCGCGAATCTCCCTTTTTCAAACACTCAATGCTTCCGTCTCCATAGTTTAAAAGCACGGGGGTTCTATTCCCTTGCGCAAGTGCCGGCATTTCCAAGTCACCACGACGGACTAGAAAGCAAGTTCTCAGGCACCAGCCAATCTCTTTGCACGCACTCAGTGCTTTTATCCCCATGTGATCTGGCCATTGTCATTCTTCAAGCAGAGTAACCATGATGCACTTTCTCATAGAGTGGTTTGCAACCCCTTTGCGATTTCCAACTGGACTGGCACCTATTCTTACAAGCACAGAATGCCTCTACCCTAACGTGCTTGGTTTGCTTATTTATAATCTCCAAGCGCTTTTCCATAGATCCATTTCTCAGCATAGATTTTTGAAAGTTTTGCTTTATTTACATCAACAGAGTTTTTCAGCACCACCACAGCACCACTCAGCACCACCACAGCACCACTCAGCACCACCACAGCATCACTCAGCACCACCACAGCACCACTCAGCGCCACCCCAGCATCACTCAGCGCCACCCCAGCATCACTCAGCGCCACCCCAGCATCACTCAGCGCCACCACAGCATCACTCAGCGCCACCACAGCATCACTCAGCGCCACCACATTATCAATCAGCACCACCACATTATCACTCAGCACCACCACAGCACCACTCAGAACCACCACAGCATCACTCAGCACCACCACAGCACCACTCAGCACCACACAGCACTACTCAGCACCACCACATTATCACTCAGCACCATCACATTATCACTCAGCACCACCACAGCACCACTGAGCACCACCACAGCATCACTCAGCACCACCACAGCACCACTCAGCACCACCACAGCACCACTCAGCACCACCGCAGCATCACTCAGCACCACCAAAGCATCACTCAGCACCACTACAGCACCACCCAGCTTCACCACAGCATCACTCAGCGCAACCCCTGCAATACTCAGCACCACCACAGCACCTCTCAGTGCCACCACAAACTCACTCCGCGCCATCACAGCATCAATCTGTGCAACCATTCAACAAAAACTGGTTCAAATATGTTCTCTCAATGTTTCAAGCTTTAATACAAATGTCACAAAAAGATTTTAATATTGCACTTCTGTTCTTGGATTTTCATCACAATAAAATACACTGAACATAATCTTCACAAAAGTTATTTACAAAAGTTTAAGCTATTGCCATTATAAATTACAATCACTTTTATTTAAGTATTAATTATTATTAAAAAAAATTAAAAGCCATTGTTTTTTGTAATATCAATACATCTAAGTCACGTAAATGCAAAACATGTTGCATTACAAATGTTATAGGTGTCACATTTGCGAAAGTTATAACTATTGGCATTGTAAATGGCAAAGCTATTAATTTAGCTATTTTCAAAACCAACACATACATAAAAAAATTGTCATTTACAAGCGCAATAGCTCAAACTTTCATAATACGAGACCTATTGCATTGCAAATGCTTGTTTCAGTTGCGGTCTGTACATTTGCACTACACCTGTGGTATTAATGTATTCTGCCAGCACTGGAAGGTGTATGTCACCCTGACAGAAAGTCCCAAACATGGTGTCTAGAACAACTAAGGCCAATGACGGAATTTTTATGATGGGGTAATGGTAATTTCTGAATATTTTACCCCCAAAAGGCAGGGGAGCCCCAGGACATTTTTTTCCAACCTCACCTTTTAGTTCTCAGAGTGGAAGTTACAAGAAACCAACAACAACTCCAGCAGCAAAGCTAATCTCCATCCACTGCTGACAACACCCAGTCAGTATAGGCACCTTTATGCCAGCAAAGCAATAACTTCACTAATACAATCAAAAGCCCACCAATTCAGTTGCAACACCATCACTAACGCTGCAAACCTGCCAGTACCGACACATCCCATAATGTGGTCGGAACTCAACCTCCAAACTCATATATAGTCAGCAGTCACAACCCCCGTCTGCCCAGTCACAACCACCACCAGAACACACACAACCCCACCAACAGTGTCCCAACTAGCCCCACCCATTAACAGATGATCCATCATTTACAGTCCAGACTACAGTCACAACCTTCCCTGCACAGGCACAACTCCTTCAGTAAAGCCCAAGCCCTGCCACCACAGTCACAACGCCACCAGCATAGCTGCAACCTCACCAGCACAGCTGCAATGTAGTGACAACCCTGCTTGAGCAGTCACAAAGCACCTGTCTAGTGCTGGCACTGCTACCAAAGTAAAATAAAATGGTTCATATTCACAACCTCAGCAGCACAGCCACAGCCCTGCAAGCACAGCTACAATTTTGCTCGCACAACCATGCCTGCATTCCATGACCCTGCCAGCACAGTCAAAGCCCCACCAGTACCACAGTGCAGGAAGTAATTTTGATCTCCCCTGGGGCATCAGTGGTTTTGGAGTGGGTCGAAGGCTTTAAACTGTCTGGGCAGTAGAAATACACAAGTTAGGACAGATCTTCTATTTTTGTGATAGACGCGCGCTCAGTTATTCACTGAATAAAATAAACACTCCTTTCATTTTTCTCCATTCTGGCATGCCAATACTTTCCATAAAAGTTGATTTTTTACTGTAAGCAACGTAAGTACTAAATATCAGAGCAGAATTTTAAGATTTATCACCTTCTCCCCCAGTGAAACATTCCCGAGGGAGAAAGAAACCCTGTCCAATGCGCCTAATGGGAGCCAGGCGAGCAGCGGGACAGTAAACAAAGGCATTTTATGCAAAGAGAGGAAAAAATACTGTTGGTTGTAAATTCAGATTTCTAATTACTTCCTCGTGTTTTTCAACACTCCTCACTCAAGTTTGATTAAAATTCCTTTCGGGGGACGCAGCCTTGCTCACTCTGTCAGAAACAATTAATGAATTTACTTCTAAGAGATATTTTTCACTCACTCTCCCTTTCGCTCTCATTTATTAGCCTTCATTTTTTAAAATTAGAAGAATAACTAGTGGCAGTGCATGCATTTTCCAGGCTGCCTCGTACAACACATATAATGTGCACGCTACATCGAGGGGTCCCCTTCCTTGCAGCCCTGAACAATGCGTCCTCTTCCTACATTCCAAGTCATGGGAGCAGAGCAACCAACGTACAACTAAGGAAGATCTACAGACTCAGTGTTGAGCTTTCATTTACAAGCAGACATACACGTGAAACTGACGTTTGTCTTGTTAAGTGTCAGGAGAGTGCCTTTCCAGGTTCAGAAGATATTTATCCTGAAAACACAAGCTCTGGAATGTATACCTTTTTAGTAGGGATATACGGAGCAAAGCTACATTTCTAAAAAACATAAGTGCCAGAGCTCTCGTCAGGAGGCCACGGCAGCATGCACCACACATTGTCACTGCCAATGATAGTAACAACACAACTACTAACCATCCCACTCCCACAAGTGTGGCAATTCAGACTATTCCAGACCCCCAAAGCTATAAGAATGGCTTGGGTGGCAGGTAATAGTCATTTGTAATGTATATTGAATTATTAATGAACTATTTTTGTGTTCTTCTCTAAATTTACCAGGCAGTGCAGCCTTGTGGCAGACTTTCACAAGCACCAGGGCCGACAATGAATTTGAGCACCGAAAACCACAGGCTCAAATTAAGCACTGATACGGAGGGTTGTTGGGTGCAGTACATCCACAATGAATGCACAGGGCTTGTAATGACAACCATATTTTCAATAGACTTCACCTTCCTTGTGGCATGCAGATATTATACCTACTTCTAGTGGAGGAGACCTGCCTATCAGCTAAGAAATTAGCAGGTAGTGGATGGGAGACATAAGGATCACTGACAGATTGAAAGCGCCACATGGGAATGAGGAAGAGGCAAAGTTTGCACCAGAAGAGAACAGTGTGTCGCATCTGCACAGAACAAGGTGCAAGACAAGTAAAACCTCAACGTTGGCCAGAATAATCTTTCCCACCAGAACACGGCAATTTAGGTAGGACAGGTCAATGTTCTGCACCAGGTTATGGGCAAAGTTGTGCAGCAGGTGAGTAACATAAATGAAAGACTTCTGGGGAGTAAAGGACACAAACCGATGATAGCACCTCCACCCCCCAATCATGCCAAGAACCTCTGGATCTACATTCGACAGCAAAGTCAACATGACAGACCACGTCAATGCCGTCCTCACCTCATGCTCCCACACGCTGAAGATGCTGAAGAAGGGTTTCAAATGGCTCCCAATCAGCACCCGGAAAATAGTCAAGCATGCCCTGGTCACAAGTAAGCTGGACTGTGGAAGCACCCTCAATGCCATCAACAAACGCTCACCAGAGGGCTACAGACCATTCAGAACTCAGCAATCAGAATCACTCCCAACCTCCCACTCTACACCACACCACACTCACAACACACCACACCTGAAGGAGCTTCACTCATTCCCCATTCACAAACAAGCACAATTCAAACTTCTTACCCACACTCTCAGGGCTATACTCTACATATACTGGTGCAGCACACATGAACAATCACTTCTACCGTGCTGGCCTGAGGACGGCGATTACTGATACGGTTCCAGGTTTCATGTGCGGATAATACCGCTTTGAAAAACACAAAACTAAACATCCCCGTAGAACTTCGCTCTACCACGAGCTTCACCTATGCGCCCTAGGATTCGCTTTTAATCTTCTCTGACATACGCGCCGAAGGACACGTTCATCTCAATATCATATTGCCCTGAAGAAGCCCATGTCTGGGCAAAACGCGATGGCTGAATGTATCTTATGAAGCGCAGCAAAGAATAAAAAGACCGAAAAAACATTCATCTGCAAATGCTTGTTATTTACGTGTTCTTGTGTACCTAATATCCTGTGCCTATATATTGCCTCTCATCCAACCAAATTCACCTCAACAATCACATCTTCTTTCACAAACCTTTCAGATACCTAATTCGTCCATACTCCTACTTGCACACATCCCGCACATAGGGAACACCAGATCCGGCAGTCAAGTCTTCTCCTACATCGCTCCTGTCACTAAACAAAAGAGCCTCCTCCTCACTTCTTGAATTCTGCAACAAGCTGGAGAACTGGCTTTTCAAGTAGTCCCACTAGGACCTGGGTGTGGCTAGACCCTCATCTGTTTAGCGACAGGATACCCTCCTGGGAGAGATGTGTGCTCTAAAAATCTACATAGCACAACACAACATAAAAAACACAACATTACCTAGAAAAGCAACGAAAGTTTCAAGAAGAAGTGTGCTTGCGGCTCAGTGCAACAAACAAGAGACCAAGAGACCAAGGTGAGTCTCAGGAAGCAGCCACAGAACCAAGGATGGTTACTGGAGATTCCATACAGTGTACAGCAGTCACAGCAGGTTGAGTGCCAGCAGAGAAGTACTGGTCTGATTACTTTGGTAGTCCTTTCAAACAATAAACGCCCTTGTTTCATGAAGCATGGATTATTTGTGCTGCAGTTGCATTTAGAGCATGCAGTTATGTTGACGGTGCTTCTTTTACATGTTCCAAGAGCACTGGCCTGCTCATAATTGTAGTCCAAGTGGGTCATGGAGTGTTGTGCTCAAATGGTTCTCCACACATGCCAATAGGAATCCCTGCTGGCATCTCAGGGTGCACTAATACAAAAGTGGGAAGAAGTGGCCGTGATTATTGTCCAACCGATACATACCTCTTTTCAGGCATATGTTTACAAATACTGTTGTGATGTGGTAAAACCACACAAGTACTTGTTGCCATGGATGACCGAACTGAGCCAGGGTTTTTAATTTTTTGCAAAGTTATCTTTGACTTGGTGTAGAAAAGCAGATTTTCTCTAGTTATAATCAATCACTGCTTTGGCGTTAATCGCCTCCGATCTACTCGATTATTAGCTTAATCAAATAAAGAGGCAGGCGCTGGGAATCTGGAAAGCGATGAACAGGTTTATTTCTCCAGAGGAGAACATGTCAATTCGGACAAACGAAATGTCTTCTCGAGGTGCTCTAACTGTACCTCTGTGGCATAGCCTTTTATATACAATCTTGACTTTTTATTGCAGGGTAACACATTCCTTACAGTGGTTTCTAACATCCCCGGAATCCCCGCTTCCAACTTGTTCCCACACATACCCAACAGCAAATGTCCCCCACCCTGGTCTCAGCAGGTGATTGTTGGGCATTCCGGTTGGGTCTGAAGTATGCGGGATCGGTCAGATCTAAGAGGGTTGTGTCATTGATTAATTCCGACCCCTTTGATGGGGAGCGAGTTTCTACTGTACGGGGGTAATAAACTGTATCCGCAGGGGCTGGTTAATGCCTGGGACTGGATCGAACAGCCAGGTGCAGGGGAGGAGGTTATCGATGGGCCTGTTCATGCGAGGGGAATGAAAGGACATGGGCGTTAGGGACGGGAAGCGGCTCCGGGGCTGGGTTGCGCTGAGGATGCTTTATGACTCTAGCATGTGTGCTTGGGGGTTTGCAGAGGGCGGGGATGACTGTGAGGTCAGGGTGACTCGCTGGTGATCGGCAACGCACGAAATGCCCGCGGTATCTAAAATGGGTGCCGTTTACGTTCATACAATGTCTCTTGTTAGGCAAGGTGGCGCCGGCGATGTTCACGTCTGTCAATTATATTTCAACATTGGTTAGTCTGATAACTGGATAATCAGTTTCT
Organism: Lissotriton vulgaris; assembly: GCF_964263255.1. Lineage (NCBI taxonomy): Eukaryota > Metazoa > Chordata > Amphibia > Caudata > Salamandridae > Lissotriton > Lissotriton vulgaris. The sequence continues at coordinate 264,275,432 of NC_141693.1, read as the reverse complement.
CTTTCTGTCTAGTAATTGTTATATTAAACTACTCCTTCCGAGCCAGACCCTGACATTTCGTTTAAAACAACGGGTAAACCATATCATGGTAGTAGGAATGAGGCAGATCTGCAACGTTTGCAATTAGTAGGAAGATTCCGATAGTTAAAGCGTGTCAGGTTGATTTGTTGTTGTCATAAGACAGTGGATTACAAACTAAGGTGCAAGGTTATCTTAATTATGTGGCACAAACCCCAAATGATTTAATCCATTTGAGCGAGAAACACTTTTTTTTAGAAAACTAAAAATTGTTAATTATGGGGAGAATTTTGAGGAAAATGTGGAAAATCCATAATTATGCAATAATTATGTCATACATGCAGTCACAGAATAGCATAAAACCATTGCACTCACTGTTGTCCATTGTTTTATCAAAAATGTATTCATGAAAAGTAATTAAAACCAAACTATTTCAATCAGTTCCCATTATTAGATGTACTTTGAAGAAGACAGCTTTTTAAAGCTAACTACCCCAAAATAAACAAGTAATATACACAATCATAACAGATAGCATGCATAATATGGTCCAAAATGCCATCTCTGTGTTTTGGTAACATTCACAAAACACTTGCCTTACGCCTTGTTGTTTATCAAATCATCAGTACCCCTCAATTGCAATATTGACCTCTAATACACAGTTAACCGTTATTTATCTGATCTGTCTTTTATTCAGTTTTAACTGTACTTTCTTAGGGAAATACATATAAGCATTGTAATTGGTGTGTGAATCTACATGGCTGTTGTGGGAGCTATTGATTATGACTTTAACCTTGTTTTGGGTGTAATTTGTAACCATAATGGCTCTTTAACTCTGATCCTTTTAGTCAATTTCTGATTCCTGAGCTTTTAAACAAAAATACATACATTGAGGTGTTCTCATCAAAGCTAACCATAACTTCACATTAACTTTTGTTTTTTTCTGTGGATTTTTGGTTGTTTTTGATTGTGCACCACATCCAAGAGTTTCCTACACCCACGTGTCAACAGCTGGCCTGACTACGCTGAGCAGCAGGGATGGCCACAGGCCTCTGCGGGGGCTAAGGATTCACCACAAGGCCTGGACTATGGCCAGGCCCTTCAACCATCTCAAGGTAGATGGCCAACCCCCATTGTACATTGCTTTTAGCCGTGTGAAGTGAAATTTGCAGGAAGGGCTAGGATTGCAGCCATATCCTGAACCCAAACAACCAGGGCAGACAACCATGGTGTGCACAGGCTTTGGGTGCAGGGGCATATACTTCAGCATACCCTAAGACCAATCTATCATAGCTGGCCAACCCAAACACACATTGTCTTTGGCTGTGCATACTGGGCCGTTTGGCCAGGCCCTGCGCCCAACTCAACATGGGCAGAATACCCTCGTATTTCTTTTGTGCTTATTTTATTATAAGGTTATTATAGTGGTACCAACGTTGGCAGATTCTTAACCTGTTGAGCTTACTCTTAGTATATATATTTTTTTAAACAAATTTTGTTGACAGATCTTATAACAGTCGCAGAGCTCTGTAACCCAGAGGGATCTGCACTTCAAAGGCATATACATACATCACCATGTCTGTCTTTTAATATTAGTCAGGCGTAGCCAGTAACAATGAAAACCATGGAAACACCTCACCTTCCCGCCCCATCCCCTCCAACTCCCCCTACCCCCCCCCCCCCCCGGATCCCTCCCCCCCACGCACAGTTAGGAAGTCTCCCGCAAACAATGCGCACATGACTTGTACCCTAGTGCACTCAAACATCAAGTATTGGGTCTTGCTATGGCGGAGGCTCGAGCCATAGGCCCCTAAAATCAGCCCAGCGCTTCCAAATCTTATAATGCTTATGCGGACATCCCCGGGCTATAAATACATGCTTCTCCATCCCCATACAAAAGTCCAGGCCCCTCTTCCATGCCACCACCGACGGGGCCCTCGAGTCCTTCCATGCCCTGGCTATGTCCCTTTTGGCCACCGTGAGCCCCAGCAGCAGAAAATGACGCTTGTAGGTGTTGCCCCCCCCCCCACTCCCTCCATTACATGTAGCAAACCTAATTGCGGGGTCCTTGGGAGCACCCATCCCAGGGCCTCTTCTAGACTACTCCATATCCCAGTCCAGAACCTGCTCAAGTGGCCACAGCTCCACACCGTGAATGTACCTATTTCCTGCCCACACCTAGTACAATCCGGAGATGCAATGAGGCCCGCCTGCCAAAGTCTATGCCTGGTAAAATACACCCCATGAAGGTCTTTAAAAATGGATGAGCCTGAGGCGGACAGATATATCAGCACCTCGGGGGCCCGCAAGCGCTTCATTCCAGTCTTCCTCCTCCAGCATCCCTATGTCCTCCTCCCATGTCTCCCTCAATTTTTGTAGCGTGGAGGAGCATTGTATGATCAGAGCCTGATAGATGCGTGATATTTTCTTAGTCTCTATGTCACCCATGAACACACGGGCTTCCAGGGGACAATACTCAGGGAGCGCGGTCAACCCCTCCAGATAGGGGGTCAGTGCATGGTGGAACTGCAGGTATTTGAAGAATTGGGTGCCGGGCATGTTGTATTCTACGCTTAGTTCCTGAAAAGATTTAAGGGTCGTCCCTGACATGACATCACCTAATTTGGATATTCCAATGTCGTCCCACCCTGTGAATCCCCGCAAAGTGGCTAGGCCCGGCAGACGACCATTACGCCAGAGGGGAGTCTCCTCCGTCAGAGTCTGCCACCACCCCATGCATCACAATGCCTGTCTCCAGACGTCAAACACCACCTGCGTGGCCGGTGGTAATGCCCTACGCCTCTGCGCCTTATAAAGAATGGTGTGTATTGTGTGTGGTTCCATCAGAAACCGCTCCAGGGCATAGGCCGGATCACCCCGATCCCCATACCACCAGTCATTTAGGACAAGGAGATGTGAAGCTTGGTAATAAGAGAGGACATCAGAGGTCGCCAGACTACCGCCGTATGTAGACCGAAAACATGTACGCAGCGCCACCCTGACCGAGCCGCCCGCCCACACGAAGTGAGTCAACACTGAATCTACCTGTTTGAACCACTGAGGAGAGACCGGGTATGGGTGATTTTGTAGTTGGTAAAGCAGCCGAGGAAAAGCCATCATTTTATTTATGGCCGACCTCCCGATGATGGTCAGGGGCATGCAGGACCATGTTTTAACATCCTCACGTGTCCGGTCCCAGACCGGTTTACTCTTAGTATATTAAGTTTTTTGCAAAACCATCAACTGGGTGCCCAGTTCTCGGAGGTATCAAGAAAGTGATTACTGTCTAATAATATGCTAACCTGCAGCGGATTGCCAAGCATTGCTGTGCACAGGTTGGCCATAGGGCCCGGTTTGGAGCCTAGAGCTGTATTTGAGTTTTATAGTTTTACAGATTTATGGCCCATGTTTTTACAAATTTTATGGACTCGCAGACCTTGCTTTATGAGGTACAGAGGACAGTCAACAGACAATAGTAGCTAAGATCTTCCTTGTCAATTGTGCAGCTTTTATTTATAAATCTAGGTCCATAGTCACAGCAAATTTGGGTTTGACAACAGTCCTTGGATAAATGTTCCAGATATCTCAAACAATTAACCCTTTCAAGCCATCTGACACATTATTTTAATGTTTATTTCTCAAAAACTACTGACACCTAACCAAGCATTGCAACACAAAAAGATGATGGACGGAATGCTGAACATTGTCAGACATTTACCCCCATTCACAGATCTGTGTTAAATCCATCTCACCATGCCACACCAGTCTTGACCCTGCCCCCCCCCCCCATGGGAACAGTTCAGCCCACTGCCAAGCCAAGTCCTCCCTGGACAGGAAACAAGCATCTTAGGACTGGTTTCCAGGTATCACCACTCATCAGCCAGGCTAGTGTGAATCCAGTGACAAAGTGAGCACGGGACCCACGTCTGAGTAGTCCCTTACCACTCTGGGCAACTATAGTAACTCAAAAAGATGATGGACGGAATGTTGAATATTGTCAAATATTCACTCCCAGTCACAGATCTGGTTTAAATCCATTGTTATTTTGATCACCATGCTACCCCAGTTTGGACCCTGCTATATGCAAATCAGCCCGAACTATCAAGCCATGTCCTCTCTGGCCCACAAACGTGCATCCTGGGACTAGTATCAATCCCCCCCCCCTATTAGCCAGGCTAGCTTGAATCCAGTGGCACAATGAGCACAGGACTTATGTCTGGGCATACCCTTCCCAATTAGGGAAACTATAGCAACTCAAAAGGATTATGGGTGGAATGTTGAACATTGTCAAATATTCACCCCAGTCACAGATCTGGTTTAAATCCATCGTTGTTTTGCTCACCACGCTACTCAAGTTTGGATCCAGCTATATGCAAATCAGTCTTGACCCTGCCCCCCATAGGAACAGTCCAACCTGAACTGTCAAGACAGATCCTCCCTGGACCGGAAACAAGAATCCTGGGACCTGTTTCGGGGTATCACCATTCATCAGCCAGGCTGGCTTGAATCAGCGGCACAGTGAGCATATTGGATTTAATCCAGATCTCTTGGCTGGAAGTGAGTGTTTGAAAAGTTTCAGCACTCCACAGATCATTTTGTTGTGTTTACTACATTTGCCATAAGTGGCCAAGGTATGCCCCCATGTGGGTCCCTGGCTCGCTGTGCCATTGTATTCAAGCTAGCCTATGTGATGAAGGTTGATTCCACAAATCCAGTCCCAGGATACTGGTTTCCGGTCCAGGGATGACCTGGCCTGGCAGTTCGGGCTGGACTATTCCCATGGGGAGCAGGGTCAAGACTGATTTAGATATGGCTAGGTTTAAACTGGGGTGGCATGGTGAGCAAAAGAACAATGGATTTAATCCAGATCTCATGACAGGGTTGAGTGTTTGAACCATTTCAGCACTCCGTCAATCATCTTGTTGTGTTTGCAACCTAACCAAACAAAGACACTTCCTCATGAAAAGGTCTAGTTTCATGCAGAGTTTGCTGTAGTTCCATTCAGTGATTCTTTTTGCAAGTGCCCCTTCCCCACAATGAATCTGCATGGAGCGCAAAACATCAAGAGTAAGCTACACATCAGAGCACGCCCTTTTCAATACCGGACAACTATTTTAAATCTATACAGGGCGAGATAAGAAGGTTGATATGGGATGGGGGGCTCCAAGAATTGCAATTCTAAATTCACAGGGCAGCGAAGCTAATGATGGTTAACCAATGGGCACATATGCCCATGACAGAACCGGCATACCGGATGGACCGATTAAATTTGGATCCAGGAGGGCATCTCCGTGCTTTGTACACCCCACCGAAAAAGCACCACCTCATGGCCCCCACGGGGCTCATGGTACAGATCTGACATTGGACACTAGGTGAGATGCAGTGGAAAAAAAAATCATGCAAGCAACGCCACTGTGGGACTCTCAGCTACTAGAGAGACTTAACGAGAGACAGGGGTTTGACAGGTGGGATCTGGTGGGTGTGTCGACAGTGCGAGATGTCTGGAGGTGAGGGCGGGGAGAGAAGGTAAGACCATTTACTGAATTACAGAAAAACTAGGACTCCAAGGCATTTCAGTTTTTACGACTCAGCCATGACCTGCAAGCAACTCTCCCAAAAGGGGACCCGCTTCCAGAGTCGTCGCCGCTCAAAAATAGATTATTGGAGGAACAACTAACCAAAAATACGATCTCGCTAACATAAAAAATTAATTAACCATGCTCCAAACAGTTTAACCCATTTAAAAAGGAAATGGGAAACGGATATCCCAGACTGGCAGGAGGGAAGTGGTAGGAGGCAATAGCCTCTCCCCGTGAAGTGGCGATCGGGGCTTGGTTTTGCCTGGTTCTACTCAAAATACTTCACGGGCCTATATCGCATGTACCACACTGGTAAAGATGGGGAAAATAAAGGAAGCTTCCTGTCAATGGGGTCTCCTGAATGTGTGGGAGGTGACAGATTTGAGTAGCATTGACCAAATTGGGGTGACACTGGCATTAATGATCGCCAAAAGAAACATAGCATGGGCGTGGGGCTCAAAGGTGACTCCATCTGTGGGAGATTGGAAGAGAGATATGGACTGGTGCATGGTAACAGAGAAGGCGGTATATACGACTAGAGGATGTTCATGTAAATGGGGGAAGGTCTGGAGCAAATGGAATGACTATAGAGGCAACCCATGCACGCCGCCAGATCCTATGGGGAGGGTGGAGGAAATGCTGGAGCAAATTTGATTAAGGAGGGTGGAAGGAAGGGGAAAAATGAAAGGTGCTATGTGGGGAGTGTCTAAAATGTGATCCTGTATTCTGGTGCAGTATTAGAAAGTCACTTGTGTAAGATTTTAATTGCGGGTTATGATTGAAATAAAAAGAAATTTTAAAAAAAGTATAAGCTACACATGGCAAGTACTGGTCAAGTGTTCAGATCTATAATCTTTTATAATCTTTATAATCTCTATTGTCGTTTTGCATTTAATTAAGGTTGAAAGAGATATACATTTAGATATTTTGTTTGATCTGGTGAGCCGAGCTGCATGGGAACTACTCACCGAGCACAGGCCCGGACTGGCCGTTGCGGGCACCGGGCAATCCCCCGGTGGGCCGCACGGGTGGGGGCCGGTTTGGGACCCCTGGGGGCCGTTTTTGTTACAGGGCCGTTTTGCTGCAAAAAAGGCCCTGTAACAAAATCGGCCGAAAACCGGCCCTGGCAGAGAGCGCGGCCGTCCCCCCCTCCCCGGGGAGGTGGGGAGGGGGGCCGGTCGAGCACTTTGCCAGGGCCGGTTTTGGTTCCCAGTCCGGCCCTGACTGAGCATCACAGGGCATTTGCCCAATTGCCTTAGTTAAGGGGGGGCATTGTTGGTGGTGGGAGGGGATCTGGGTGGTGTTGTGTGGATAAAAAACATCTTGATGAGGATTTGACTACTGAGGAAGTAGCACAGGCCATTGCTGCACTTGCGTCGGGGAAGGCATTGTGTCCAAATTGTCTACCATTTGAACTAAATAAACATATGATCAAAAAAACAGCACCCAATCTGCTGGAAATGTACAAGGAGAGTGTGGTAATGGGTGTTTTACCTAGAGACCAAAGACTTGCCTCAATTGCAGTTATACACAAGGAAGGGAAGCCACCAGATCAATGTGGGTCATACCAACCCATATCCTTACTTAACGCTGAGGCAAAAATTCTGGCCAAACTATTAGCTCCCAGACTTATTCTTATCATTGCCCAGCTACCACACCCTGACAAATCCGATTTCATGCCAGGAAGAAATACAGCCCTCAATCTGCGGTATACAACGTTTACAACAAAGTTTTTACCACGCACTAACACTACAACGCAGGCATTACAACGCATACCATTACAACGCATTGCGCTGGGGGGCGCTCTAGGATAGGGAATAAGTATAATTTTATATCCAACACCTTCCCTAGTGTCCACGGGGACTGGAGTTGGAATATAAAATTATACTTACCACTATCCAGCACCTCTAAGCACTATGCGTTGTAAAGGTATGCGTTGTAAATACCGCGTTGTAATGGTATGCGTGGTAAAAGTATGCGTTGTAACGTCATACATCCTCAATCTGCACTGGCTGAATGGGATGCTAGGGCAAATAATTAGGATCCAGGAGGATGCAATGGTTCTCCCGCTTGATGCCCACATGGCCTTCAAAACCATTGAGTGGCCATACCTAATGGCAGGGCTTGAACACCGAGGTCTGGGTCCCTGATTCCTAGCCTGGGTCAGGCTTCTCTATACAGCACTCTTGGCGCAAGTGTTGGTGAACGGGAGAAAATCAAAGGTATTTCTGCTTCATCGGGTAGGAAGGGCTATCCCATCTCCCCCCTATTGTTCACACTGGTCCTGGAGTCATTGACAGTCTGAATACGAGGGGACCAGCTGATCTGAGGCCTTCGCTGGACGGCAGACTGGGAGGATAAAATATCACTATATGCCGATGATATCCTTGTTTATGTGGCTTCGCCCCGGTTCTCTATTGCCAGACTTCTAAGTATCTTTGCCACAGTCAGGAGATATTCCAGATTCATGATCAATTGTTCCAAATCAGTAATCTTTGTGCTATATGGACCAATGCCACGTCTGCCCCAAGACTGTAAGGCACAGGTTGTGACAGAAGTATTCCGTTATTTGGGTGTCTTTGTTACGCCTCACCAAGACCTATTCATCCTCAAATATTTACATGCACCACTAAAACGATTGAAGGAAGATGTGCAGCATTGGCACTCACTCCCACTCTCCCTACTGGGTCGAGCAGCACTCTTTAAAATGATGGCTCTGCCACGTTTTCTATATATTTTGCAGAACATGCATCCCAATCTCTGATAATTTCTTTAGTGCCATACAGGGTGAGGTCATAACACTACTGTGGGGGGGCACATCGAAATGCCCTAAAAAACTCACAACTTACCAGAATCATCACCACAAGAAAACAGGCTACTTGAGGAACACATGCCCCAGAAAGCGATATCACTAACATACAAGAAAATAGTGAACAACACACCAGATAGGTTAACGCTGGGAAAAAGATATCCCAGATATACAAGAGGAGGAATGGCCAGAAGCGCTGGCCTCCCCTATAGAGGTATCTATTAGGTCCCGCTTCCGCATAATTCAGCTAAAAATATTGCACAGGATATATAATCCATGTACTACACTGGTAAAAATGGGAGAGCAAACAGACCCAATCTGTCACAGAAGTTGGGGCAAGAGGGAACCTTTTTCCACATAATATGGAGCTGTCTGAAAATTCAATACTATTGGGAGGGAATACAACAAAAATGTAATATAATGTTTGGAAAAAATTGCAACTTTAGGACAAATGGTGCCTGCTCAATGTATGGGACGCAACAGACCCGGGGAGGGGGGAACAGACATCAGTAACATTGAGATGTATGATTGCTAAAAGAAATAAAGCACGATATTGGGGAGCAGAGGGGATACCAGCCCTAAAAGTATGGGAAAACGATGTAGATTGGTGTATGGTGGCCGAACAGACAATCTATGTAAACAGAGGCTGTCCCCAGAAGTGGGGAAAGATATGGAACAAATGGAATGAATATCAGGGAATCCTATGCACAGTTCCAGTTGTTCAGAGTAGATTTTCAATTTCTGATGAAGATTAAAATACTCACACAGTACGATATAGATACAGTACAATGTGCGGCACACTTGATTATATTGTGTGTTATGAAAAGAAAATTGATAATTATTGTTGTAAGGATGATGTGGACTAATGCAATGTGTAAGATGCTTATCTGCAATAAAAACAAGTAAAAAAAAATACACCTTCCCAATTTACAATACAGACAGGTGGACCTTAAGTATGTCATCAATAGAGATTACTCTGTCTCTAACATACTCCTCCGTCGTGCCGTTGGAGGCAGAGCAGGGGGTCAAATGGGCAGTTTTTACTGTGCCTTACCCTCGTGAAAAACGTGGTGGTGGTAAGGGACACTAAAAATATTTAAATTAATACTGTACCATGAGAGAAAACTGCTGTAGTGTGGAAATCAGTTGTTTCAAAAACATGTTCACATGTTTATGAAAACACAAAAACATGTTAAATCTTGATGGATGGAACTGTCATTTTGATGGCACCATTCGTCAAACCTTTAATACATTGGCAGAAACCGCCGTGATGGCAGTTCCTGCCTACGTTAAGAGACGGTCTCTGGGCCAGCATACAAATCTAAGGGGCCTGTCGGACAACGGGACCGCCCGCCATAAGAGCGGGGGGGTCCTGTCCTTGGAATTAGGATGCACCCGCCACAGTGGTGGGTGCATCCCACATTTTTAACATTGCGGCGGGCAGTGCTGAAGCGTGTCTGCCAGGCTGAGCAAAGGGCAGCCTGACATAAACTCTTTATTTTCAGGTCAGGCATCCAGGAGCTAGACGTGCTAAATGCGGAGGTTCCTGGCTGCCTGAGCTTAACTTTGCCAGGCTGAAGATGCCACATCTTCAGCCTGGAAAAACACCTCAAGCCCCTCCCCCTCGTGACGAGGGGGAGCATCACTGATTGCCTTGGACATGGTGGCTTCAGTTCTAAGTCCTGAAGTGCCCAGGGCCGAGTGTCAATCACCGACACCTAGTCACAGAGTGTGGTGGAGTCAGCAACTTGTGACTCTGTGACGAGTAGAAACTGCTGCCTCCCCTCAATGGCTAGCAAAGGAAGGCAGCAGTCCAAACCCTCCTAGGACCTTCAAGGTAGAGCTGCACAAGTGAGTGTGATTGTTTTTTTAATGGTTGGTGCATGCATGAATATACGGGAGTGAGTGTTGTAAATTGGTTACGTGGGTGTGTGTGCATGAGTGCGAACGCATGTGTGTGAGCCAGTGTTTATATGTGCGGTTGTGTTAAGTCCGCCTCCTCCCTGTTAAAAGTACTTCGCCACTGGAATGAGGCCCAGGGTTTGTGTTGGTGTGAGAAGATAACATCCTAAAAAGAGTAAACAAACTAGTAAAAAATCATCTAAAAATGAGATATAGAAATATCTGTGAAAAAATATACAAATATTACCAGTCATATTTGACTTACAGATGTTAATGTGCAATCAAACGAAAGCGATAGCAGCTGACATAAATGATGTTGAAGAAGATAAGTGAGTAGAGTTATTCAGGAAGTACAACATACATAGTTGTCGCCCAACTCACCCACAGTTGGAATGTTCATATCAGGGCATTCTAAGATGATCCAAAATGAAAGGTAAATGGTAGGGGGAGCCCTACTACATATGACACCTTACCCTCCTTAAAACAATTGTAACATAGATGGTGAAGGGAGAAAAGCTATTCCTGCAAGATTCTTCATTATGCAATCCTGGTCCTCGGATAGCTTTTAACTTGTTCAGCAACAGTTCCATACTCAAAAGGGGCATCCACAAGTAACAAAGGCAATTAGGACTCCTGGTTAGACGAGGCTTTACAACAGTGAGCATTAGAAGACAAAAAAACATCAGGAGTAAGCTCCAGGTCAATTATGTTAGTGGAACAATCCCCACCATTGTAACTGTTATATGCATCAGAGTCTTCACCAAAACCATCCAACACAAGACAGCTCATGCACTACACTTTTGACACTCACCACCCATGTTCACTTAGACAACACAAAATGGTGTAGAATACTTAGACTGACCCTTCTCAACGTGTTTGGGCAAATGAATCCTGACTCAATTGCCCACAGATTTGGTTGGGGAAGTGACTATGGATGGAGTCATAATGTTGGTCATACTGTAGCTGTTGAGAATGCACCCTGGTATTTATTTCATATAGGTCCACTGTGGAGCTTTTTACATTCCCATGTGAAAACTTGGGGCCCTATTTATTTGTGAGGGAAATGGTACTCCGTCGCAAGGGCGACAGAGTACCTTTTCTGCCAACATAATGGGCCGTCAACCAAATTTAAATGTGGGAGAACCTTGGGTGTAACCATGGCAGACACTACTGCTTCTCTGCCGCTGTTACACACCTCCAGTGGCGAGATGGAGTAAGGGCCGGAAGAAGTTGACCTGTATGTCCGCCAACCTAATTTAAATGGGCAGACATACAGTTCAGTTTTCACTGCCAGTCACCACCAGGAAAACCCTGGAAGTAAGGAGCAGTGAAAACTACAAATGCCCTCTTGCTGAGCCAGAGTGACAGAGTAGTTGACTCTTTTGCCCTGACAGAGGAAGGCCCGACTGCAAAAAATTCAATTGGGCCTTCGATTTGAGCGCTGAAGATATACCCTCTCCAAGGGTCAGTGGGATGATGCTGGGTTTGGATAATTTTTAGACAAGGGAGAAAAGCCAGGTCTTGAGTTTTTTTCGGAATAGAGGCTCCGACGTCAAGAATCTTAGTTCTATGGGAAGTTGGTTCCACAGTTTGGAGGTGGTCACTGCAAAGCCTCTTCCTCCCGTGCGGGCCAGGCGAAAACGGGGGCAGATCATAAGGCGGAGATGGTTGGATCTGATTATGTTAATAACTCTGACTAGGGAGCGTCTGGATTCCGCCAGATACAGGAGGACGTCATCCGCATAAAGCGATATTCTGTCCTCCCACTGCTGGGTCCAATGCAGCCCTCGCAGTATGGGATCTACTCGTATCCAGCTCATGCCTTTTTAATCCACTACCTAATATTCCTTGCACCTTTATTTCACTCTTGTTGCATCCTTACTTTTCCACATCGAACATTTACAGAAAGCAAGATAGAGAAAACATACGACTCAGAAAGACGGAGGAAGAGAAAGACAGAACACTGTCACAAAGGGAGAAAGCAGGATGCTACAAGAGTGAAATAAAGGTGCAAGGAATATTAGGTAGTGGATTAAAAAGGCATGAGCTGGATACGAGTAGATCCCATACTGCGAGGGCTGCGTTGGACCCAGCAGTGGGAGGACGGAATATCGCTTTATGCGGATGACGTCCTCCTGTATCTGGCGGAACCCAGACGCTCCCTAGTCAGAGTTATTAACATAATCGAAAATTACGGGAAAATATCAGGGTATGCAATCAATTGGGGCAAATCTCAACTGTTCATATTGAGTGGGGCCACACCTGTACTCCTGAAGGGTTGCGAAATTCGAATAACTACTAAGAGATATCTTTGCCACCACAGACCCAACTTTATCATATGCTAAAAACCTTCTCCCTCCACTGGAACGAATGAAGGCAGATGTCCGACACTGGAGGACACTACCACTCTAGCTGCTAGGAAGGGCGGTCTTCCAAGATGATGGCACTTCATCGCTCCCTCTACGCCCTTCACTATGCCCTCTACACGGTCCCAAAGGATATTTTAAAGCAATACATTCTGAACTGTTGACTCTACTATGGGATGGAGGGGCTGCGAGGATCGCGCTCAAGAAGATAACCCGGGGTTGGTACAATGGGGGGATTGCCCTGCCTGACATACAAAGATACTACTGGGCCGCACAGTTAACTACTGTGAATCAATGGGTATACTTACCTGACGGTGAGCCCTCAATCAGAATGAACCTGTGCATGATGCGTTCGGGTGGATACCTAAGAGCCCTATATACATCTCCTCAAACCCAGCAACAGAATCTCACCACCACTACACTCCAAATCTGGCAGGCGGCACACAAGGCGCTAGGCTGGGACAATTAATTGACACAAGCCAACCCCCTCTGGGACTCAAATCTTTTGGGAACTCTGTGAAGATGCCCGGGTTCGACAAATGGGATCTAATAGGACTCTCGAAAATTGGGGATCTGTGGGTCAGGGGAGCAAAATACTCACATTTGCAGACCTCCAGTTAAAACTATGAATAAGCAAATTCTGAATTTTTCTGACATTTACGGATCAGACGTGCACTATAATCTGCAATCCCCACGGGGGACGAACTCCCAGAATACACAACACTCGAAGACTGTGTACTCGACGGCCATATGGCACACAAAGCCAGACACACTATTACAGCTGCAGGAAAAATGGGTACTCAAAGTTGGGGGACTGGATGAGGAAGAATGGATAGACGAATTAGCCTCACAGAGAGAAGTGGCTGTTAAGACGGGGTTTGGGCTGATCCAGCTCAAGACGCTACATAGGGTTTACTGCGCTTGCACAACACTTCAAAAAATGGGTAGATTAGACACTGAGAATTGTTGCAGACTGTGTAGCCAGAGGGGAAACCTTTTTCATTTCATGTGGGAATGCCCTGCTATACTGCCCTATTGGAAAGCGGTAGTAGCCAAAATGAATTAGGTGTGGGAGACGGCAATAGCCCCAATGCCAAAATGGTGCCGCCTAAATATTTGGGAAGAAGTGACACTCACAAAGATGGAGAAACTCTGGATGATGTTGAGTCTGATTGTTGGCAAAAGAAAAGTAGCTAGTAACTGGGGGACGATGCTTTCACCGTGCCTCAGAGACTGGGAGGCTGACATGGAGATATACATAATAGAAGAAAGACGGTATACTCTAACAGATGCATGGCAGCAGAAAAGACGGAATACTCTAACAGAGGCTGCCCCGGGAAGTGGGTCAAGGTCTGGCAGGTGGAATGAGGTGCATTGTGGGTTGTGCCAGACCATCTACAAACCCCCCAGAATCCCCCCCTCCCCCGTTGAGATGATGAGAAGTGGTGTGAGGGTCCAGATTTGACAGAGACTTGTCACAGGCAATAAAGTCAAGCCGCTTAGTGATATAAAGCACCAGTTTGGCCTCATAGAGATGATTCCCGGAACCAAACTGCATTGTATGGTTGAAATTCACTGTGTAAACATAGCAGTTTGTTGAATGTGCCTCTGAATTATTGAACTACTGTAATATACTGGCATTTTGACCTGACTCACTGCAACAGTTGATTGTGTTGAAATCAAATGTTAAGAAAAAAAAAAAAAATATATATATATATATATATATATATATATATATATATATATATATATATATATATATATATATATATATATATATCGAAAAGAGGTCCTGAACCGCTGATTCCCAAGCGGCACCAAGCCGGTACCGACCTCTTCCCCAGGTATAGAATGTTCAATAACGGGCCATTAAACACGATGTGGTGCAAGCAGTCATAAGTTATTTATTTGTGCAAATTTCGGGCATGCCCTCCACGACGCGTTTCGCTCCGTCAAGCGGAGCTTGATCACATGACGCGCCACTGTAGGTTGTGCCATTTTATGTGAAATAAAAGCCAATCAGCTTTAGAAAAAAGACTGAGAGGTCAAAAATCAAGTGCAAATAAAACAAAAACATGTACAGACAATGTGTGGTTAAAGAAAACTACAATAACACAAAGGCAAAAGTAGCACTGTTCACATAAAGCTCAAATAGAAGTTCAAGCAATACGAAAACTCAGTAAATCGTATTTTTTTTTTAGAAAATTATGGCCAGTGCCAGAAATCACAACTTGATCAATTGGTTCAATTAATCGATAACAATTCTTTTGTTACAAGATAAAGAACAGCAACAACGGTTCATATGCTGATGCTGTCCAAATACGGCAAATACCTCTCAAAAAAAGCTTCAAATGTTCAAAGAGTTACTCCAAGTGGATGTACTATGCCGCAAATTTGTTCAACAAATCATAGTCTCCACCACCTCAATGACATTCAATATCGATATAAATATTAAATATAATTCATGAAATTCATCTGTACATAGCAGCATAAAGTGAACAGTAAACAAACAAAGAAAAAGAAAAAGTTGTTAAACAGGGCACTAAAACAGTTTAGCAGAGGCCCCCTTTAGATAACCTGGCAAAAATGTCATACATTGCACACATGATTTGTGCATCAAAGTTAATTTACAATGCAGCAGCCACTAATTTACAAAAATTTAGAAGGAAAAACCAACAAATCAACTTACACGGATATTACAATTTGAAGCATCCAATATTTACAAAAAGTTACTGAGCCCTTCATTGATGTTTAATCCATTAGGGACTCTAGTATCTAATAATAAGATAAACTGTGTCTCCTAATGCCTCAGTATTTTATCCGATCCCCACCCCGACTAGGGCTAGGGACAGAGCCTAAGACCGTGTATTCCAGATCTTTAAGCTGGTTGTTATGCATGGCTTTGAAGTGGCGTGCCACAGGATAATTGTTGTCAGAATTGACAATAGCACGGATGTGCTGAAGAATACGCTTATTAACTGGGAGCTTCGTGCTTCCAATGTATTCTAGATTGCACGTGCATCTGAGTTTGTAGATCACGAATTCCAAGCGACAAGTCAAGTGCTCGCGAATTGGAATTCTCTCGCTAAAAGCAGACTGATTGATAGTAAGTTCCATTTTAAGCGAAGGTGCACGCACGGCACAAAGTGCACTTAAAAAAGCCTAACTTCAACAACCATGGAGGTTTTAAATTATTTTCTGGCATAGATCTATCCAATGCGTCTTTCATGGATGGAGCACGTCTAAAAGTGATATTTGGCAATCTCGGTAGGATAGGTCCTAAGATGTTATCTGTGAGAATAATTGGCCATTCAGAATACAGGATGCGTCTAATCTTTCTTTCTTGGTTGCAGAAATTTGTGATCAGACGGATAGGGCCTATTGTTGTAGATTCTGTAGTTATAGGCAACTTGGGCTGCAATAGTTCTTCTCTAGATTTACTATTGATTTTTATTAAGAATTTCGGTATATATATATATATATATAAGGAATGAGTTGATTTATAGGGTATCAATGTTATATGATGTTGATCCAACCAATTTGAGCCTCCCTCTCAAGTTTGAATATTCATATACTTGATTCTGGTCCCGGAAGGCCTATCTATCCATATACTATTCTGGGTGGTTACTGTTAGTGCGTTTGAAGTCCTTCTGTCTTGGAAATATCTCAATAAAAAGATTTCTAATAACAACAAACAAGCATTTACAATGCAATAGGTCTCGCATTATTAAAGTTTGAGCTATTGGCATTGCTAAATAATGCAACACCAATAGCTCAAACTTTAATAATGTGAGAAGGCACAGAATGGGCGGGCAGTGGCAAGAGGGCACAGACAGCGGGAATGCTGGTGCAGGGACGGGAGAGAATGCACGGACAACAGGAGGCAGGGGGTGAGCAGAGAAGGCAGTAGGAGAACGTCATTAAAGAAAATAGTGGTTACAGTGTAAATAACACGTACAGTGTAACACTCAAAGTAAAAGGGGCCTGCTTATTTATTTATTTATTTTTGATATTTGTACAGCGCTCTGTTACCCGTGGGTGTCCTGGCGCTAAGTATCACTCCTTAGGAAAGGTCAGGTCCGGGATTAGTTGGTGAACAGCCAGGTCTTCAGCGCTCTTCTGAAGACCATAAGGTCAGTCTTCTTTCTAAGCGCCAGTGGCAGGGCATTCCAGGCCTTAGATGCGCCAAGCACAAAGCTTCTGCCTCCCCAGCGCGCTCTTCTAATGCGAGGCACTACAATCAACCCTACATCGGCTGATCTAAGGTGTCTGGTCGGGCAATACCAATAGAAGTACTGCCGAAAAAATGATGGCCCTAGGCCTCGTAAGGCCTTAAATACCAGGCACAGTGCTTTAAACAAGATCCGCTTTCGCACAGAAAGCCAATGGAGTTTGGCTAGCTCCTGGGACACGGGGCGTATTTTGGGATGCCCAGAATAAGCTGGCCTGCAGCATTCTGCAGGACCTGCAATTTGTTCAGCATGCCCTGTTGGGCATTAAGAAACAGACTATTACAATAATCCAGCCGTGCCAATACCAGAGTGGTGACCACTGTTTTTCTTCTACTACCTGGAATAAACAGCAGGATCTTGCGGATGGATTTAAGCAAAAAGGCAATGGAGGAAGACAACGCATTGACTTGGGATCGAAAGGTGAGGTGGTCATCAATCAACACCCCCAAGTTTTTAACTTTGGACACAGGGGTGGGCGCATTTCCCATCCGCTCTGGCCACCAATTTGGGCTCCAAAAGTTAATATTTGAGCCAAACACTATGACTTCAGTTTTAGCTGAATTCAATTTAAGGCAGTTACCTGCCATCCAGTTTCCGACCGCCAACATGCAGTCCTGAAAGTTCCTAGCTACTCCTTCTTCCTTCCCTGGTAATGATGACACCACAATCTGGGTGTCGTCAGCGTACAAGGTAAGCTCAAAGCCAAATGCCCGAATTACTGGGCCAGTGAGCTGACATATATATTAAATAGCGTGGGGCTCAGAGACGAGCCCTGAGGAACCCCACAGGGCAAAATGAACGGTTTTGATTCAAAATCCCCAAGAGCCACGCTCTGAACTCTGCTGGACAGGAATGCTTTGAGTATGTTAAACACATTTCCTTGTACTCCACCTGCCTTCAAGCGGTCAAGTAAGATCCCATGGTGGTCTGTGTCAAAGGTTGCGGAGAGGTCCAACAACACCAGGGCAGCCCTACCTCCCGCATCGGTCACCGCTCTAATCTCCTCCGTTGTTTTGATCAGGGCGGATTCTGTGCTATGACTGGCTCTAAAGCCATGTTGGGAGGGATCCAGTGCTTGAGTGGCCAGAGGAAGGAACTTAGTTGGATATTCATCACTTTTTCTATTAGTTTGGCTGGTAGAGGGAGCCTTACTATGGGGCGATAGTTGTTTGGATCCCTAATATCCAAATTAGTTTTTTTAGTAGGGGCAGGATAGAGGCATGTTTCCAGCAGGATGGAAAGCCTCCTGTCATGAACATATTATTACAGATGGTCACCAAAGATGTAACTATCGGACTTTGGGCAAGTTTAATCACGGCAACTGGGCAAGGATCAGAAGGAGTGCCTGATCTTGCCTCTAACAGCAAACGCATAATTTCTTCACCATTTACCGGGGAGAAACAGTCCAGTTTTGGCCCTACGGTAAGCTCCGTTCCATTTTCTGGTGTGTTCGCCAGACCGTTCGGCATCTCTAGGCTGGAGAAAGCTTTGAAAATTGTCTCCACTTTCCCTAGAAAGAATTTGGCAAGTTCCTCACATAATTCGGTACTAGCGGGAGTAACCGCAGCTATAGGGACAGCCAGAGCAGAGACCGTTATAAACAATTCCTTCGCGGAGTTCTTGGCGAGGTTTATGCGATTAGTGTAGTAGTCTTGTTTTGACCTCCCCACCATTTTTTTGTACAATAAGAGGCTTTGTTTGAGTAGCTTTTTGTCACTTTCCCTGTAGTCCTTGCGCCAGACCCTTTCCAGTTTTTTACATCCCAACTTTTGATTTCTAAGTTCCTCAGAAAACCAAGGGGCTGAAGGCTGGGCTCTGGCCAGGAGGCGAAGTTTAGGTGGGGCGAGGGTAGCACATGCCTTTTCGATCCAGCTTGTGTAAGCGAGGGCCGCCGCCTCGACCTCTGATGGAAGTGGCTCTTTAGAAGAGAGCAATAGATCTTCAAGCGCTCGTCCCTCAACCTTATTCCAGGCCCTGCATGTCCTGGCTAATTTGGACGGACACCCTCCGCTTTGGGGCTTTGGTACTGAAATGGCGAATAACAATGCCCTGTTGTCAGTCCAAATAACCGGTATAGTTTTTATAAAGTCTAGGGTAGGTTGGTTCGAGAAGAGCCCAGCCAATGTATGGCCTGCATTGTGCGTGGGCCCCATCACCAGTTGTTTAAAATCAACGCCATCCATCAATTCAATGAGTGCTTTCGTATCAGTATCCAGGAGGTTTTCCAGGTGGAAATTAAAATCCCCCAGAACCGTAAAGGCCTTCGAACAAAGACCTTCCTTCAGTATACTTCCCACCGAACTCAGGAAGATGTTTTTAGGCCCTGGAGGTCTGTAGATTAAGCAACCTCTAAAAGAATGATGATTAACCAGGGTGAAATTGAAAGCTAACACTTCACACCCATCCACGATTAAGGGTTGAAAGAAGGCATTCTGCAAGTTGCTGTGCAGCCTGCATATTAACCCATTGAGCTACCTTATGAGGATTGAAATTCGCATTCTGCATCTTACACTGAAATTTCTGGTGCTTGTGCATTGACCCTAATTGGGATTTACTGTGTGATTTGAAGGCTACCCACATTCTATAGGGGTTTGGTTAACTCTAAGAGCTATTTTAGTGCAACTAAACCCATGGCCTACAAATCACACATCTCTGCTGCAGGTGCTTTAACTCCACGGGTCTGGCATACAAACGCTTCCACACCCCTTCATACCTACCGGGGGGCGCTGAACTAACCCGCAGTGTTACTTTGCTCACTACACTTGGCGCCACATTCTGCAGGTGGTGTGGTGAGCCATCACCCCGAACCGAGCCGCACAGGGCCTGGCCCGCATCCATGTCCACAGCATCCACATAAGATATTTTTGATGTAGCGAGTCTTAACTGGAAGCCTCGTCGGATGCACTTGCGTATAATGCATCTAATTTTGTGTCCAAACATGGGGTTTATTTACATGCAGAGATTAGAAACTGGTCTACACATGCGGTACATTTTTGGGGAGGGAACCTACATGTATCCACTAGATTTATGCAAGTATGCAAACACAGTGTTTTCTACAGTTATGGATTTTGCCGTACTTACCACATAATGAATCTATCATCTGATGCATATTTTGCAGATTTTTACCAAAAATGTTTCTTGCCCCAGTGGCTCAAAACCTACTAAAAATACCCTTTACAAAGATTAAATAGTCATCTTCACGTTGCTGATTGATCTTTTTAGGTGCTAAACTGATATTATTGGGGTGCAACTCGTGTGCACACTGCGTTTACATGTATAAAACACGGATGCGAGTGGTGCGTGCGCCACAGCCAGCCATATGGTTTCAATTATCGCGCCTGTGTCTGGGCACGATAATTGAAACCACATGGGTTTCGGTGCGCGTAGCAGACACCAATAGGCTGTAGGTGGAGCAATGCGCCGACCTTTGGCCTATTGCGTGCTCTGTTTAAAAAATACACGCACTGAAAGCCCAATAACAGAAGAGCAAACTAAAAACACACGCACGAGCGTGTACAATTCCAGGGTCCATTTCAGAACCCCGAACAAAAGGACTCTCGCTGCGCGAACAGTGCTGCGCACTGCATTGCTAGGCGCGAGACCTAAAAAGAGGCAAGAGGTGGATTTAGGACCATGAATTCTCGGTATTCAGTCCACCGACATTTAATTGCACTTGCCAAATGGGCTTCTGGGCCTAGCTTTGGACAACAGCACTCATTCTTTTACAAACTAAGCACGGATCATAATATTTTCCTATGTACTTGGAAAACACAACAATGTTGTCCTAAAAGCATCTGGCATTTTCTTCCTTCTCTTAAAATAAGTCAAACATTGTGTTGGACCACAGATGCCACCCATGCATGCCCAAACTGTATCCTCATACATTGATATACTCCAAAAGTGATTGTGAAGGCAGTGTGTGCCCCAGATTCTTCTTCAAGTTTGATCTGATGATAAGTGTTTCAAAGGTCTAACGTTGAGAAAATGGTTGCACTGTCTAACAGAAATATGACCTCATTTATTTTCGGTAAAGGGTGGTGGTCCACAATGATTCAGACTTTCAAAGCCCTTAGATCTAGGTAGAAATGCAGGCCCCCTTTGCTTTTCTTTTGTCAGCACTACTGGTGAAATCCAATTTGAGGATTCTATCTCTTCAATGATGCCTTCCCTCTGTAACTATGTACTAGAATCTGTAATCATAGCTTAATTGGTTCACCTCTCACTTTCTGCCTTATCAGAGTAGCTTCTTCTCAAAGCTTTATGTGGAGTAGAAAATATTTCAGTTTTTCTAACTTTTTGTTGAAAATATATGGGAAAGAGCTGAATAACTGTGTACCCATATCGGGTTCTGCAATAGCAAGCATGGTTCGGGTGAACAGGAGTGTTGAGCAGTCTTTGGTTTTCTCTACCCATCATGTGCACATCTTTGAGTGCAACATAATGTTTTATGCACACAATTCTTCCTTTGAAGTTCACATTCCTAGCAAAGTACCCTGCAAACGCCATCCTTCTTCCTTCAAATGTAACAGCCTTCACATCAGGATCAACTAGTCGCTCAACCTTGTGTTTAAGCAAGCAATTAAGCTGTGCCCTTTTGATGGTAGTGAAGGAGGAACCAGAATCGGCTATAACTTCAACTTCTACCTCCAACAATATAGGAGCACACATAGACAATTAACAATATCCTTTTCTTCAGTGCTGTTGACAGTCTGGACCACGAGAACCAAGTTAATTGATTCTTCAATATCATCTTCTCCTTGTCCTAAGTTTGGTGATGCACTTCCATAACATGAGCTAAATCTGGGCTTGCTTGCTCTTCTGCTGCCACCGCAGAACTTGGCAAAGTGCCCCGTTTGTCTACATATGCTGAATTATCTGTTAATTACAGGGCTTGCGGGCCATTCCTTGAACGCTGCTAAGTGGGACAAACTTCCACATCTGTAGCACATTATTTTAATTCCACTTCTACAATTTTTTGTCAGCTTACTCTTACAAGACATTTCACTACCTCTTTAGTTTTTTCTTATCTTCATTTACTTTATTTACCCAAAGTCAGGGACTGCTTAATAGCCTTGACAGGCTTTACACAAAATGTGCAATGTGGGATTACCTAATACCCATAGTCGTTCTTTTATTCCTTAGTTAACAATCAGTGAAACATTTTCATTTCATCATTAGTTTTACCAAAAGTGCAAGTGATTGATAAGCTTCTCAATGCAATCAGAAATTAATAGAAACTATCAGTCTTTTTTCTCTTCTAGTATAAACATGATACCTCCCTAATGCTGTATATCAAAACTGCTTTCAAAGGGCCACAAGGCAAACAGTAGCTACTGGGCCCAATGGTGGTGGTTGAGACATTTTACTCCTGATATCTTGAAGCCAACCTACAATGGGTCCTGGTCAACTGGGCTAGGTAACTCTTCTGCACTTGATCCTCAGTGGTAACTATGGTCGAGCAGTCAAGGCTCCCTCGAGGGGGATGTAGATACAGGTCTGTGAACTTGACAAAAACTCAAAATGCAAACAGTACAAACAATAAATCACTGTCCTGCCAAATACTTGCTTTCATAAGGAACATTTTTATTTTATTTTTAATTCTACACATGCAAAGAGATCAGAGATTCAAATATAATAACACAATCCCCCTGGAGATCGGGGCTCTAGTAGATGTCAGGTGAGTCCCCGTCTCACCCTCCTTTTTGTAACATGTTCAGGGTTATTCCTCCATTCACTGGTGGCCACAGCAGGGAATGCAAAACATTAGGCTGCACTCAAAAGTTCTCCCTTCTGACCTTTTAGGAACAAAGTCAAAAGTATCTATGGTGCTGCAGTACCATTAGTAGCAGGTCTCCTGGTTTCAGTCTTACCTACTCCAGCAGTATGGCATTGTTCAGCGGCGCAGTGAATACCCTCTCCTTGGGCGCTCCCCAGTCTGGATCCTGTAAGGCGTACTCAGGCCACTTGCAATGGACAGGACAGCAACTGGCAGCGCGGACTCTTCCTGTCAAGCAGTGTTGCAGGTCGGTTTCCAGTGAACGGAGCTTCAGAGCTGCTAGTGTTTGTCGGACAAAAAAGGTAAGTTGTGCTTTCCCCTAGCTATGAGACTTAGTCTGCACGCACTATTTAGCACTGAAGTTTTAATATCTTTAATCAGGGTGTTTTTGTTTGAAACACACGCACTGCCAGCACACACACTCACTCATGTAATGTATTCAGTGGCAGCTCCTCCGCTTTGGCGGAGGAGAGTCACCCCACTGCTTTCAAGCAGTGCGAGAAGCAAAAACATAAAATGATAATAACTTTCAGTTGTTATCATTTTATGTTTTTGCTGCTCTGCTGGCGGGGCTGCTCTGCTCTCAGAGCAAGGCAGGAGAAGAATGGTTTGCCCACTCCTAAGTGTGCAATGACTGTTTGGTCTGTCCTTTCGGGCCGCCCAAACCAGTCATGCACACTTTTCCCATTTTTCACCCGCAAGCCATGCAGGGCGCCACTGAATGTATTCCTCCCAGGCATACATATACCCAGCACATGTACTAAATATACATGTACTGCATACATAAATGTACTGCACAGTACTGCTCCATCCTTGTACTGTAGCCCTCCCAGGCACGCATACAACTAACTTTTCCATCCCAGTACTAACCTATCTACATGTGTTTGTTTTGCTAGTTTTCATCATAGTATGAAGGCTGCAGGTAGTATAATCTTAGGTTTTGCATGTACACTGTTCTTAGCAGATACTTTTTAATTCTCTGTGGTGTATTTCTCATGAGTTTCACTGTCTGCAAACAGTGTGGTAATAGTAAATTCTCTCCATTGAGTAAACAGTGTCAAAGGTACTCACTTTTCTACTTATATCCACTTCATTTTTCAATGTAGGTTCATTGATTGCCAGGGGTTTGACACAGGTATAGAATTCCTGTAGTAGGGTATTAGTTATGTAACAGTGTTTCAGTATCAGGAGGAACTTGTTTTACCTGAACAGTTGTATACAGATTGAACACCATGCGCAGGATAGGCTACCTTTTCATCTGTGGTTCATAGTCAACATGAAATTGGCTACCCATGAAGTTTATTGTACAGGCTCAATGTTGTGTATAACCCACGAATTCTTTACTTATGGGGGTTGTATGTATGATAGCATTAATGACACTTCACACTATTTGGAGCTATTTTCACACTTACTTGCATTGCTCTAATGCTATACCCGTTTATAGAGTAACATGTACAAATGAAGCTTGGATGATGTCATTAGGGATTTCATTTGAGAAGTCATAACTGAGGTCATAAAGGATGTCACAGAACATGTCATGAGTAATGTAATATGTGAGGTCATAAGCAACGCATGACGGGGGCGCAAGTAAAGGTTATCTCTGCTATCTATAACTGGTAAATTTCTGTGATTTGTTTAGTTCAAAATGTTAATGGTTGTCACTGATGTACTCACCTAACTATAACATAACTTTAACCTTTGGTTAAATTAGTGATTTTTTTTTTTTACATAAAGTAATATTTTATTACCATACGTGAAGCCAATCGCCCCCCAATGTACATGGCCGGCGGGGTTGGCCATAGGGTTTTATGTTTTGAAAGGGGAGGGTGGCCCCCGACCCCAAACCCTTTATGACCCTGGGGACCCCATCCCTAGGGCCATATATATTTTAAAGGGGGGTAGGGCACGTGGCACCATCTACCGAGCCAACATAGGCCCTAGCGACCACATCCCCTGACATCTACCAAAGCTATCATAGGCCCTGGTGACCCCATCTTGGAGGCCCTTTTTGTTTAATGAAAGGGGAGAGGGGGCTGCACGGCCCCCCTCCCTGAGCTTTACTATATTCTGGGGACCCCATCCCTCAGGGTCACAACTACAATTAAAGGAGGGGGGGTCGTGGGGCCCCACTCCTGGAGCCTTGTCGGGCCCTAGGGACCCCATTCCCCAGAGATCTTTTTTTAAATTAAAGGGGAGGGGTGGCCATTTGGCTCCCTCCCCAAGCCTTATTAAGCCCTTGGGACACCATCCCCTAGGGCCTTTTTTTAAAGGGGAAGAGGCTGCTTGGCCTTTGTTCCCGAGCCTCATTAGGTCCTGGAGACCCCATCAGGAGCCAAAGTATTTTCAAGGGGAGGAGGACCAAATGGCTCCGTCGCCTCTCCCAAACCATTATAGAACATGGGGACCCACCCCCAGGACCAAAACTTAGAAAAAAGGGGATTAATCTATGTGGCCCCCCTCCTCAAGTCTCTTTAGGCCATGGAGACACCCAACCCCCAGGGCCTTGTGGAGGGGCCCCTGTGGCCCCCCCACCATGAGCCCTATTGGGCCCTGGGGACCCCATCCTCCAGAGTTTTTTATGAAAGGAGAGGCGGGTGCATGGCACCCTTCCCCCAGCCTTATTTGGCCCGGGGGACCCCATCTCCCAGGGCCACTACTAAAATTAAAGCGTAGGGTGAGGATGTGATCCCCCTCCCCAAGCCTTTTCCAGGTTCAGGGCGCCCATCACCCGGGGCTCGCATCATTAAAGGTCGGTGCCCACCCAGGGCACACACCGTACATTCATTGGGGGTTAAGGAGGGCCCCAGGACCCCCGTGGCCCCAGCAGCACCCTGTTTGCCCCAGGAACCAGCAATGCTCCTGCCCGGAGGGAGCAGCTACTAATGCTGCACTCTCTGGGCTGGAGAAATATTTTGTTCTGTTCCCCTGCCCGCATCACTGTGGATAAGGACAAAGATCAAAAGTCTGCATTTTCAAAGTTCCCACCCACTAGGAGCAGATTTTGTGTCTGATATCAGTTGGCAGGAGATAAAAAAAATGCTCTTGCCAAACAAGACCAAACACAGGCTTCCGTGGCTGCACCGATGTGTTTAGGGAAATCGCTATGTCCCGGGGGTGGGGTCCCTGGGACATAGCTAGTGAACTGGCCGCAGGAGATAGGCTACCCTGGGCCAAAATAAAGGCTAGATAGAGGAAGGGGCAGCGCACCCCCCTCCCCATATACATTAATTTTGTCCCTTGGGGAAGGCTGCCCGGGGTTTGTAAAGGCTAGTATAGGGGGGCTGTGTCATGGGATTGGGGCAATGTTTGCTGATTTTTTTGGGTTATGATTATCTGGGTTCTAGGGGGATCAGGCTATCCCTACCCCTCATCCAACACTGCCATTGGTATGGACCCCTCTTTAAATGTAGTTTCACAAGTGGCAACAGACAGCAATGAGGCCATTTGCTGATTTTTTTCATCATCCACATTGAGGATGCAACAATAAAGAGAAGAATTTCAACTACTTCCGGAACTTTGTGGATCTATTTAGAGTTCAAATTAGGACTGTAGAAGTGGTACACATCTGTTCGCTATATAATATATATATTTATTATATATGTACATATATATATATATATATATATTTATATATATATATATATATATATATATATATTCACTGAAAAAAATATACGTTTCAGCCACCTTATAGTTAGGAATTAGCATTTAAAAAACCTTAGAAATTCACTGAAAAAACGATAGGTTTCACACACGTTATAGTTAGGAATTAGCATTTAAAAAACCTTAGAAATTCACTGAAAAAACGATAGGTTTCACACATGTTATAGTTAGGAATTAGCATTTAAAAAACCTTATAAATTCACTAATATACCATAGGTTTCACACATGTTATAGTTAGCTGGACATTTCACTCATACAAAACCATTGAAATTTCCCCGTTATAGTTAGTTCAGCTAACTATAACTGGCGCGCCCGCAATGCACTGCAGATGACGTCACATATTACATCACTCATGACCTGGTTAGTGACATCACTCATGACATTACTGATGACATCCCAAATGACATCATCCAGGGAATGTGTGTCTTCCTGAAAAATAAATATTTTTTATATATGTATATCTAAAGGTCGACGGTAGAATAAATGGGTAAATGAGTGTCGAAATTGATGGTTTTTTTATAAAAATGATTGCATAGTGACTTATTAAGTGTATCTTAGTGAATACATGTATTAGCGAGCAATGTTTTAATATGTAAATATCTGTATCAGTGTCTCACTTTGTGTATAAGTGGCTGCATGGGTTGGTGACTAGCTACATGAGTATCGATATGGGTTATTAGTTGCTTTTTAGAGTATCAGTGTGAGTGTCTGTATGGTTTGGTGGGGGGTGACTCACTGTTTGTATGTGTTTTGAAGACAGCATGTGTGCAGGACTGTATGGGTGGATGAGTGTGTGTATGGGTGTGTTAGTGAGTGAATGACTGTCTCAATAGTATCTTTATGAGTAACTACATATGTTTAAAACTAGTATATGTGAGTATTGATGTATATAAGTGAGTATATGTGAGAGCAAGAGATTATAAGAGTTCCTGTATAAATAAGTATGTGTTTCTATAAGTGATTGTTTAAGAGAATAAGTATGTGAACGTTTCTGTAAAAGTAAGTGTAGTGGTGTGTGTATAGCTGTATATGCAAATAAATTGATGTTCGATAGTTTATTGCATGTGTGAGTATGTGTGTAAGTAACTATGGATGAGTGTCGTGTGTAACAAGATGTATAGGTGTATGAGTACATATGATGAGTGAGTACATGTGTGAGTGACTATATAGAACTGCTGGTGAATGAGTGGATGTGTACTGAATAGGTTGTTGTAACTGGTATTAGTATCCCCATTTTTTTGAAAAATGTTAGTTTCTATTTTTGAATGTGTGTATCAAAGGTTATATTAGTGGGAGTGGAGGTCTGCCACTCTTTCACAAGGATGATGTCATCAGTGATGTCATCAGTGATGTCATTTGAGATGTCATGAGTGATGTCACTGACCATGTCATGAGTGATGTAATATGTGACGTCATCAACAGTGCATTGCGGGCGCACAAGTTATAGTTAGATGAACTGACTATAACGGGGGAATTTCAATCGTTTTGTATGAGTGAAATGTCCAGCTAACTATAACATGTGTGAAACCTATGGTTTTTTTGTGAATTTCTAAGGTTTTTTAAATGCTAATTCCTAACTATAACGGTTGTGAAACCTATGTTTTTTTTCAGTGAATTTCTAAGGTTTTTTAAATGCTAATTCCTAACTTTAACGTGGCTGTAACCTACATTTTTTTCAGTGAATTTCAAAGGTTTCGTAAATGATAATTTTTAAATGTATTATTTGTTATATTTTTTATACTGATTTACTACATTATTTTAAATTATTTATTTTTAGATAATTTATTTTTTAATTTACATTACATATTTTTTATATAAATTGAAAAATAATTTTTTTTAAAATATTGAAATTGTAATATTTTTTTTATTTAATATTTTTCAGAATTTATATATATTTTATATATCAGGCAATGATATCCTATGGAAGGAAATTCAATTTACTGGTAAGTACAGTTACATTTAGTTTTCAGGAATAATAGTGAGCTGAAAGATGCAGCACTGAGGTCTCTCCTGATAACAGGTGAGTAAATCGGAATTTGTAGTTCGGCTGTTTTTAGAGGAATTTTTTAAAGTTCCAAAACTCCACACTTAGAAAAATTTCCAAGTGAAACCAGTCAATGTTAGCCTATGGAAGGAAATCCAAGTTACTGTAAGTATGGTTCGAATTACTTCTCAGGATCAGTGCGCTCAAAGATACAGCACTGACTTTTCTTGTGATAACAGGTGAATAAATTGGAATTCGTAGTTCGGCAGAATTTACAGGAATATTTTGCTCAATAGTGAAGGAAGGGGGCGGGGCCTGAGGTAACATGTGTGCAAACACGCCCTGTGGCGCGTTTTAAATTGGGGAATTAATTCCTCTTCAATCCTGAGGTCCCCTGTGAGCCAACTAGCCCACTAGGTACCTCCAGTATGCGCCAGGCAGTTGTGTTGCAGAGAGGTGTTCAAAGGGCATGCCCCCTTTTTACAACATCTGCAACACAGCTCAGTGGGGCTTACTGGAGATACCTGTTGGACTAGTAGCCCCCTAGGGGACCTCTGGATTGAACAGGAATTAATTCCCCAACTTAAAACCTCAGGGCATGTTTGCACTCACAGCACCTCAAGCCCCGCCCCCTAAAATCACCACTGTGCAAACGCGCCCTGTAGAGTGTTCTAAGTTGGCGGATTAAGTCCCCTTGCATACTGGGGGTCCCTGGGGGCCAACTAGCCCACCAGGAACCTCCAGTATGCACCAGGAGGCTGAGTTGCAGAGAGGTGTAATGAGGCCAT
Source organism: Lissotriton vulgaris (assembly GCF_964263255.1). Classification (NCBI taxonomy): domain Eukaryota; kingdom Metazoa; phylum Chordata; class Amphibia; order Caudata; family Salamandridae; genus Lissotriton; species Lissotriton vulgaris. The sequence goes on along the minus strand of NC_141693.1, from coordinate 264,246,318 downwards.
GCCCTTTTTTACACCTCTCTGCAACGCAGCCCCCGGGCGCATTTGCAGAGGGGGAACTAATTCCCCTTGCATACTGAGGGTCCCTGGGGGCCAAATAGCCCACCAGCAAATCAAATCCAACGCAGGAGGACCAAAAGGACGAGGTCAAGGCGGGAGAGGCGCTGGAAAATCAAGCTCATTAAACCTCAGCAACATTTCAAGCCCAGTGGGATCCAGAACAAGGGGCCAAAGGAAAGGGAAATGATGGACGCCCGGACAATCACTAATTTATCTACAAGGGAATTGAGTGAAGCAGAAAAAGAGGTATTGTCTCTGGGATTATCTTTTTGTCCCACTTCTTCCTTTGATTACACCCAAAGTCGAATTGACCTTTTTTACTTTACCAGAAAATTGCGATTAAAAAAGTGGTACGCCTCTAAATCTAACACTGAGACTCAGGAATTGGCACAAGAACCCACCAGCATCACAGGAGAAGATGTCGAAACCCTACATCTACTTCATGAGCTGAGGGCTGACTTGAACACACTCGATAACCCTATGCTTAACTTAATCAATGACGATGTGCGAATTGACCTGAATTATCACAGCGGCTTCAGGCCGAAATCTGTTTTTCTCGCGCAGATTGTCAATGAACCCATTGACATTTTCGAAAGGGCCATGATAAAAGAATTTAACAAACTGTCTAAACAAAAGAATTTTGTGAAATGCAATCTAACTGAAGTACAATTTAAGGCTATTAAGACCCTTAGCAATGATAAAAGCATAGTCATTAAGAAAGCGGACAAAAGGGGGAATAATGTCGTCTTACCACGTAGCATGTATATTAATGAAGGATTGTCCCAGCTAGGAAACAGCACCAAATACGAGAAAAGCAGTAGGACCAGTTACAACACAAGTATTAAACTTTACTCAGACAAACTTAATGAATGGAGAGAGAGAGGCCTTATCAGTCGTGAAGAATTTAATTTTCTCTTGAACAGATACCCTAAGATACCCGCCCTCTATCTATTGCCCAAAGTGCATGAGAGCATGACCGAACCCCCCGGGAGACCTATTGTCTCCTCTAGAGGCAGCTGTTGGGAGAACACCTCCAGATATGTGGATTTCTTCCTGCAGCCCCAGGTACAAGAATTGCCTTCCTATTTGAGGGACTCCGGCGATTTTTTACAAAAAATCAGCGATGTCACCTGGAACCCTAGTTGGCTGCTTATGACTCTCGACGTCAATAGCCTGTACACATGCATCCCGCATCAACTAGGAATAGAAGCATGTAGGCATTTCCTTCGAGCACGTTCCATCTCCTATTTACTCCACACTGAAAATCTGCTTGATATGGCATTTCTGTGTCTCACTAAAAACCATTTTCTTTTTAATGGCAATGTCTACCACCAACTGTTGTGGACTGCGATGGGTACCTGCTTTGCCCCCAGCTTCGCAGGTCTTTACCTGGGCTGGTGGGAGGAGCGGGTGGTCTACCTGTCCCCAACTTATTTGAGCAAAGTTGTCAGATGGCTCCGCTATATCGATGATATTTTTATTATATGGTGCGGAAGTCAAGATGAGGCAAAAGATTTTGTAGAAACCCTTAACAATAATGATTTCAACCTGTCCTTCACCAGTCACATTAGCTAAAGTTCAATTGACTTTTTGGATCTGAAAATTGAGAACAAGAACAACGTTCTGACCACTACCCTTTTTAGGAAAGACACGGTGGGCAATAGCTTGCTTCACGCCCACAGCTGTCATCCATCTAACCTTATATATTCCATTCCCTTGGGAGAATTCCTAAGAGCAAAACGAAATTGTTCCAATGAGGTCCATTATACCAAAGAGACATTCATTATGGCAGAACGTTTTAAACAGAGAGGATACAACCAGAAATGTATCTCTAAAGCCTTGAACACAGTGAAGAACAGGGAACGATCTAGTTTATTGGAACCAAAAGAGAAAGAATGTGAATCCAGTACGACCACTAGATTCATCACAGATTTCCATACCCAATCCAGGGAAGTGAGAAAAGCACTAAATGGATTTTGGAACGTGTTGAAACTGGACAAAGACCTAGCACCAGAACTGTCAGAACACCCCCAGTTAACCTTTAGGAGACCAAAGACCCTTAAGGACCTCCTTTGCTCAACACTCATACCTGATAACATCAGTCAGAGGAACCCAGTGCAAGGTTTTTACATTTGTGGCAGATGTAAGGCCTGCCGCAATAGCAAAAACCTTAAAGAAGTCCAACTTTCTAGAGATATAGACAAATTCAAGATCACAAAACATGTCACACGTCTGACTGACCATGCGATATATGCTTTAAAATGCCCATGTCAGCTCTACTATATTGGCAGTACTAAACACCCAGCCAAAAAGAGAGTTCTCGAGCATATGCGGGCCATCACCCATGGGGACAAGCAATACCCCATTGCTAGGCATTTTGCTATACACCACAAGGGAAATGCAAATTTACTTTCATTTTGTGTATTGGAAACTGTTCCTAGTAGGGAAAGAGGAGGTGACAGAATCAAGGAAATGAGGAGACTTGAATCCGGACTCATAATTAAGTATAGGACCACTCAACCGGGTGGCCATAATTTACATGAAGAACTTACTGTGCATCTAGGTTAGCATTTGAACCTAGAATTGATGATTATAGCTGCATTCATGTCGTTTTTAGGTTTTGCCTGCGGTTTGCGCACGTAGTGCGCAAGCGCTAAAAAACCTCTTGAGTTCAATATCGGCTTGATGACCCGCCTCTGTCTCTCATTGGCTAGCTCCATAAATGGAGGCTAGCCATTGGGAGACAGAGGCTGTCAATCGCGCTTTCTCTTGAAAACGCGATTCGGGGCGTTTCTGGTGCTTTTTTTAAGCCCCGCCCCTTTGTCCCGGGCCGCGCTGCGATTGGCTGCCGGCCCGGGACACCCCCGTGACGTCATTCCCGGGCCGCGCTGTGATTGGCTGCCGGCCCGGGACACCCCCGTGACGTCAGCCAATCACAGCGCGGCCCGGGACCTGACTTGTTTGCCTCTGGCAGGAAGTTTTCATTTTTTACTGAAGACGAGCACAGGAGCTCGCACAGATTAGCTGGGAGCAGCACCCGCGCCAGTTATACCATATTATGATGAATTAAACCTGTGACGACGCTGCTCAGATTTATCCAGAAAGTGAATTAACCCCCAGTCGTGGTATTATACACGGGGAATTGCTGGACTCGCGAAGATATGTGCCCCAGGTGCCTTGACCCATAAGATTTTTGAACATGCAGTATGTTTGTGACCCATATTGTAATCCAGAGCGGATTGCCTTCGTATCTCCTGCCAGTTCAATTTGGGAAGAGCTTTAACAAAAAACACAAATGCATGAATTGACTGTCCTGATCCTTAAACGCCCCCAGGACGCCCCAGCAGCTGCACTTCGCATTCCAAGAGGTAACATTTGTCTGACATGGTTGCTTTGTCCCGGTGCATTAGAGCTCTGAGTCTGAGCTGGGTGCTCCTTTTGTTATTGAGGGTCACCCGCCTGGTGTTTTGCGAGTGGAGAGGCTCCCCCGAGTGACTGCCCCATCGCTGCTCCAATTTGTTTAAAGCACTTTGCAGCGTCTGCACGTCAAGAGGCGAGTAACACAGGGATGGGTCCAGAGGGAAGGGTAAATGTTTGCATTACTAACACACCATGGCACATTTCCTCTGGCCCGCACCGCACACCCCTACGGCTGTTTGTGCTGTTCAGGTCTGGTGCACCGGCCACATTAGATCATATATTGCTTCTTGGGTAATTCTGAGTCAGAGCCACCCAGCACGCGCCCGTTCTCACAGCCTGACCCAATTAAGCACACCTGCTGCCACGGGTGTGGTTGCACACAGGTGCAGCTGACTAGACTGCTGACCCGCCCACCGCTCGCGCCTGCAGCGGTATTTGAGCGCGCTAATATTTGAGCAGGTGGTGTTTCAATATTCAAAGTTTGTTGATTTTCTGATTGCAGCACCCAGGGCCGGACGCGCCATTCTGTCCCTTCCTTGGTGCGCTGCTGGTCTGGGACCACTATCACTGCTGGATGGGCGGCCATTGCCCAATCATGAAAGGCCCCATGACCTCCTCCTGCAGGATGGCACAGATTTTTTTTAATGTTCAAAATGTTTATTGCAATATACATTTCCCTAGTACAGTATGAAGCTGCATAAGGATAGCGTCATACATATGCATAACATTATACAAAATAATTCATTGAATTACAATACGTGACGTTCTCTTAAAGTGCCTGGTAGGTTCACGAGATTCATGTGTGACTACTCCTGGGTGTGTGTGTGTGTGTGACTGCTCCTGGGTGTGTGTGTGTGTGTGACTGCTCCTGGGTGTGTGTGTGTGTGTGACTGCTCCTGGGTGTGTGTGTGTGTGACTGCTCCTGGGTGTGTGTGTATGTGACTGCTCCAGAGTATGTGCGTGTGTATGTGACTGCTCCAGTGTGTGTGTGTGACTGCTCCAGTGTGTGTGTGTGTGTGTGACTGCTCCAGTGTGTGTGACTGCTCCAGTGTGTGTGTGTGTGTGTGTGTGACTGTTCCAGTGTGTGTGACTGCTCCAGTGTGTGTGTGTTTGTGTGACTGCTCCAGTGTGTGTGTGTGTGTGGGGGGGGGGCTTTGGGTGTGGCTGGCTCTGGGTGTGTGGGGCTGGGTCTGTGTGTGTGTGGGTGGTAGTAATTGCTGTCTGCTGAGGTCGTCCGTAGGGTACAATAGTTCTCACCTTTGCGAGAGGTTAAACTATTGGCAATGTAAACTTCTCCAAAGGCGAAACCGTTGCATTGTAAATGCTTGTTTAACTTGTTTTTATCAAACTGAAATGTTATGTTTCTTTGCACTCAAGTCACTTATTGATATGTGTTTTTTTAAGTTTACAGAACGTTGTGATGACACAATTGGGAATCTGTTCAGCACTTTATGAACCACTGCACGTTTGAAAGAACTGTATGATTGAAAACGAATTATTATTAGCCTGGTCGATCCTGAAGCCTTGTGCCAACCACTTGAGAAATTGTTGGTCCCAAGATTTTAAGCCCACTTGGGCTGTACTGCATTTTCTTTGGACCGTGAAGTTAAAGCCCACTTGAGCGATACCGTTTGAAATTATTGCTTGGATTGGACTAGTGGCTATAGTTATCTTCTCCACTGGGGGGTAGCGTGTCCATCTATACAGAATAAACACAATGCATGAATTGTTGCATGTTAATACCGGCGATTTGTACTCTCGCACTTTGGTGCATACATGGCTGAATGTACTGTTTGATGCTGGTGATTTGCACTCTCATTGTTGGTGCATACGAGGCTTTATCACTGTTTTCCGTAAATGGCGACTGTCCAAGTGTTTACTTTGAAATGTATTTTTTTCACTAAACACGCAAATGTGACACGTTATAGATCGTAAGCAATACTATCTTTCAAATGTTTATTTTATTCCTTATGTTTGACTTTGCTGAACACAGCCCGTGGGTAAATCACTTAGTCTGTTGTTTATTACCTTTGGTATGACGCAAATACCATGTGACTGTGTATATATGGCTCTGAACTCAGTTTGCTCGTTCTCGAAACGCGTCGAGAAAAGCCGTTTTTTTAATAAATACGCTTTGCAACACTCAAAGTGGCCCGGATTTATTTCTTACAAAGAGTGTTTGGCTTGAACAATTGGGATTCGCTACCCCGTCCGAGGCCCGCCACTGGAAGCGGCAGGGATCCGAAAGTGACTTTGTTTGGCTGGATATATATATATATATATATATATGTATATATATATATATATATATATATTACCTACTGGCAGTCGCCAGTAGGTATATATAGTTAGGATTTTTTCTCTATGGGACTTTTGAAAATTCTATGTCTAATAACTTTGGCGTTTGTGGACGGAATCGGCTGGAATTTTCAGGAAAATGGCACATGTTGTTTCTGAGCAGCCCCTGAAAATTTGGGGGGGTTTCGTCAAGGGGGGGGCGAGAAAAAAGGGGGGTCCCAAAACGCGTTTTTAACATTGAGTTTTCCGTAGGGCGTTTGGCCTCACTTTTAGCTCGAACGGCTGAATGGATTTGCACGAAACTTGGCAAAATTGTAGGGTCTGTTAGCCCGATGTGCCTTTGCTGGGTCTCAATATATGTGCTCCAGTGGATTTTGAGAAATTAACGTTTTAAAAAACAGATATATCTGTGACAGCGTCCCGGGTAGCGCTCCGGTTCGCGAACTTGTCGAAGCAAAGCTGATTGGCTCTCCGGTGTCTGTCAACATTCTAAACAGTCCGGAGCGGCCGCCATCTTGTCTCTCGGTAGGATCGAGAGAAAAGAGGAGGAGAAAAACGAAGGGGGAATTTAATGAAAGGGGGCAAGGTAGACCCCTCTTGACCCACTAGCAATGATGTTGGGGTTAATAAAGGGTCCCGTGGGAAAAAAAAAAAATTTGATTTTTCACGGTAGAAGCCCTTCCCGGTTCGCGAACAGGTAGCGAAACGGGAGTTCGCCATTTTGTATTTCGTTTTAATTAAATTACAGGGTATAAGGGGGTACGGGAGACGTATCCTGACCCTTTATGTTTTCTGAGGGTGGCTGAGGAGGCTCATATATGTTGATACATGTCTTCCAGCGGCTGCGCGTGAGCGTTTTTTTTTTTTTGCTGCGTGACGTCTGTTAACGTTCGATGCGAAGGAAATCAGTCAAGTGTTGACCGCCATTTTGTCACTGCGAGTAAATATTTTGTTAAAAAGAATTGTTATAAATTAATCCGTATTGATAAACATTGTCTGCGCCATCTTGCCTTTTTTCCAATGCCACCATTTTGTCGTGCACGGCAGCCATTTTAGATGCCTTGACCAGACCCACTCTCTGCACGTCGCCGATCCTCAGCATGGCTCCCCACCCTCGCAAGCATCTCCCCCACGCACTGGTCACCCCCGCTCTCTCTCTCATGCATGGGCCATAAACCTCCCCCCATCTGCGCTGTTCTTCCCTGAGAATCACACCCTGTGCCCGCCCGACACCTCCCTTTCACCCTATTCACTACCGCACCCTCTGACACTCCTCTTCCTCTGTGTCTAATTGTCCAGGCCGGTCCTAGGCTATCACCTAGCCGTGCGGATGTAGTTTATGGCCCCAACTTTAAAGAATCACCCCTGTTCAAAGGAGTTACAGTAGATCAAGGCCCCCACCTCATGAGATCCGTCACAGCAAACGCGTTCCTACTATCTGATAACCATCCTGTATTGTGATTGGGGAGGGGATTCTCACTGTGAGGGTGTGTGGGACCGAGCCTGAAGCGGAAGATTCCAGGGATGCCTCTTTGTACATCAAAGTTTTTACAATTATGTGTCACATTAAAAATATATAGCACTCCAACAAAGTAGTAGGATTATAAAACTTTAATAACTTATAAATATATACAACGCAACAAAAACAGTAAACACATTTAAAAAAAAATTTGAAAAAAGAAGCAACAATGGTCAGTAGCTGTCTTTTGTGCGAATAGTCCCAAGGCAGCGTGCTGAGTTCTGGACGGCACCCAGGTGTTGTCACCTGGGTCACTGGTTTTTGGTATCCTACAATGCTGCTCCGAAAAACGTCGTGGGGCGCCCCTGGGGAGGGGGAGGGGGGGGAGGGCCTCGTCAGTAGCGGTCTGTTGTGCGAATAGTCCCAAGGCAGCAGAACGCGCTGAGATGTGGATGGCATCCAGGTGATGTCCAGTAAGTTGCCGCACTGGGAGGGGGGGGGGAGGCGGCGTGAACGGGACTCCCCAGGTGGAGGCTCGTCTGCTGTAGTGGGGCGCCCCTTTACCGTTTCAGTTGCCATTCCGCCCGCTTTTGGTACACTGTGCCAAAATCCGCCATTCAGCTGAGTTGCGCCCACTCTTGCGGTGCAGCGATAGGCGGCTGCCACAGGACTCTCAAAGTTCTGTAAAATGACAACTTTAGGGACAGGCAACAAGAACTATCACTCAAAAAAGGGGAGGGCAAGTTCTTTTCTACCGGGTCACGTTGGGGCTCCACCGGAACTGATCGAATTGGTAGTCTACAGTGTTTCTGGATGTTTCAGATTGAAGCTGGCGTCAGCATGAGAGCTCCCCGTGGCTACGTCGTGGCCATTCCGCGAGCAATCATGGCAGTCGCTCACCACCGGAAGCCTGCGGGAGTCGGGGGCCCCGGTGACTTTTGTAGAATCTTCAAGGCTGAGGGGACGCTTTTGGGAATGGGGTCCATGCCCTAGCAGTCAAGCGTCCGAGTTCCAAGGTGTCCCAGGGCCATTTTAGTGGGCCAGGCCTAAATCCGAAGAGCCGGCCGCCATTTTGAGAGTCCTGTGGCAGCCGCCTATCGCTGCACTGCAAGAGTGGGCGCAATTCAAGTGGATGGTGGGCGAGAAGCTGTAGCCGCAAGAGCGGGCGCAACTCAGCTGGTTGCGTAAAGCGCTGGGGTGTACCTGAAAAACCTCCACCTGGGGAGGTGGGGGAGGCTCGTTCGCGCCGCCTCTCCCTTCTAGTGCATCCCACGCCGTTTCCTGGTGCAGGAATATGTGATGGCCGGACTAGGGCACCGCAGGACGTGTCTTCAGGTCGAACGGATTGTGGGACAAGGTCCAGAATGGAAGAGTCACCAAAAGGCAAAAAGTTCCGCTTGACCCCGGGAGCCGGCCGCCTATGTCGGGGGCGATCTCAGGCCACACCAGGGCAACAAGACTTGGGGAGGGGGTCGGAGCCAAGCGCCCCCTCCAAGTCTGCGCCATCACACCGCCCCTCGGGGGCCTCCGTCAAGCGGTTTAGGAAGGCACCGCATCACATTGTTTTCAAATGCAGTCAGGTTCACAAACGGCCCCCACTTACTTTGAGAATAGTGAAGCTGCAGCAGGTGAAAATAAGCTTCAGACAGTGTAACAAGCGCTGCTCAGAACTTTGAACTATGGCACCCAACATCCAGGACTTATGCCATTTGTGGAAGGCAGTGACATCGAAGCAACTCAGGGACCAAAACCATGAACGTACACCCATGTATGAAAATCTTACAATTGATGCTTGACTGAGGCCAAGGAGATAAGAGTGCATGAGTCTCATGCTCGATCGATTGAGCTAGCCGGATCGGGCAACAAAAAGTATAAAATAGTTATGTAAATAGTTATTTAATAAAATGTTTTACCCTGTTACTTTGCTGGTGTGTTGTATATATTTATAATATTTGCATAGGGTTTGTCGTTATTTTGGGTGGCGGAGCCGAGCTGTCTTGCAGCCATCATGGTGTGGAGCTCAGTTCATCTCACTAGTTTCGTATTTCTCATGAGGGGTTGTTGTTAATGTTTCTATTTTAGCGAGGTCAAAAAGAGATCCCATTAGTGGCCTACTGATTTTGCTCGATTCCTTTTGTTTTTTTTAAACGATTTTTCACTATGTGCAAAGACTAAACAGAGTATTGCGACTCTGTGCTTGTTTGTAAATAGAGAATGAACCAAAGAGAACCAATTCTAAAACAGTAAATGCTTGGATAACAATCAATCAAATGGAGAGAGAAGCAGGCACGACGGATTACAACGGGGGCAAAGGCCTGCGTTAACTACCCTTCACTATCTGCAAAGAGAGAGTACTCCTAAGAGAAAAGAGGAGGGGGGGGCAGCGTTCAAAGCACATCAGCGTGCATAAACACGAAAATGTTTTTACCTACCACGTACTTGACATTTGACAGCTTTTGATATTTACTATTAAAAAACCATTGAAATTCACTGAAAAAACCATAGGTTATAGACCATATATAGTTAGGAATTAGCATTTACAAAACCTTGAAAATTCACTGAAAAAACCATAGGTTATAGACCATATATAGTTAGGGATTAGCATTTACAAAACCTTAATTTACTCGCACAAAACCATAGAAATTCGCATATATAGTTAGTTGCAATAACTATATATCGCGCACCCGCAATCCACTGCTGATGATGTCACATATTACATCATTCATGACATGGTCAGTGACATCACTGATGACATCACTGATGAAAACTCAAATGACATCAGTGATGACATCACTGATGACATCTCAAATGACATCACTGATGACATGTCAAATGACATCACTGATGACATTACTGATGACATCTTAAATGACATCACTGATGACATCACTGATGACATCATTCATGTGATAATACGATGAAGCTCTTCAGACTCTAATATAACCTTAGATCCACTCAGTGTAAACAGACACTCACAGACTGTCACTCATCCATGGAGTTACTCACACACCTAGTCAGTCATGCAAAGAATCAATCACACCTCCATTTCCTCAACTATACAGTTATACACACCTTACTTATTCAAACATATACTAACACATATTTACTCTCTTATACAATCCCTGATACAAGTTCACAATGATCCACACAGCCACTCACACATTCATTGGCTCTTATGCACAGTTATTTATATATGTCAACTCTCACATGTACTGTGTTTTACATATGTACTTACTTTGACATGGTAGCACTGAGATATCCATTCACTCACCAATACACTCATGCACACAGTTAACCGCCCATACAGCTGTTTCCACATGCACTTTTGAACCCATACATCTAGTGAATCAACTGCTCACACATCTATGCACAGAGTCATACACCTCCCAGCCACCCACACACACACTCAGTCTCCCATACAAATACTTGGGCAACCAATCAATAACCCATATAGTTACTCATATAGCTACTGATCAACACATGCAGCAGTTTACAGAACAACAGACATAATGATGCACAAATTAAGACAGTTTAGTCACCAACTCATGCTCTCAGTGAGACACATTTAATCACTCACTCATACAGTCAGTCATGCACCTACTAAATCCTTCATCCAGACACTTATACATCCACTCATTCTTCAATATGTAAGACATATTTTAACTTTACAGAAACATACAGTTACTGGATGTTGTCATCAGTGATGTCACTGACCATGTCATGAATGATGTAATATGTGACATCATCAGCAGTGGATTGCGGGTGCGCGATATATAGTTATTGCAACTAACTATATATGCGAATTTCTAGGGTTTTGTGCGAGTAAATTAAGGTTTTGTAAATGCTAATCCCTAACTATATATGGTCTATAACCTATGGTTTTTTCAGTGAATATATATATATATATATGTATGTATATATATATATATATATATATATATATATATATATATAACTCGCACTCGTCCCACACGGACCAGCGTACCCACGTAGCCACCAGGTACCACCGGTCCAGCAAACAAAAGTCGACCCAGGCTGAGGTGAATAAATATTTATTTAAATTTCAAGAATCGCCACCAGCATAACGTTTCGGCCTTCTCAGAGGCCTTGATCACATGACGTTAAGGGAGGGACACAAACTATTTCAAGTGCAAGTGCAACGGAAAGTGAGACATGATTGGTGGTTTCAAAATGTAAAGTAATCGACATAGTAAACAGGTTTAGTTTCAATACACGAGCAGTATTTACAATAGATAAAATATACCAACATTCTATTAAGGGAATACTAGATTTCATAATTGTTAAAATCATTCATAAAAACCCTTATAAATTTGGCGGAAACACTGATAGTAGTTATAAGACAAAAACAATACTGTACAATGTCACAAACTCTATAATAGAGTTTTGCCGTATTTCCGCTATTTAATGAATATCATGGTAATAACTTTGTAAGATTAATTAGGATAAAACCCAAGTGGGTGAAATCACATGCTCATATCTATTTTGTGCTGGACACCTGACTATAAACTACTAGACCTCTTGTAGAAATCAAGGGGCTTAAATCCCCACTTTCCCACCAATTCATGTGAAACATAAACTATGTCACGAGAAGAAGGTGTGAGTATAAAAAGTGTAAACACCTAAACTTAGAGTGTTATCATAAAAACCCCTAATGATGGTCAAACTGGGGTACACTTTCATAATTTAATGAATTAGTCTTGACGACCACGGGTCAAATGCAACAGTTAGCCAGCTAGAATTTACAGTTAATTAGAACGGCTTCACACTGTGCCTATGTTAATCACTGGGAGCCTTATAGACAAGGGCCTGTCATGGAACAACCACGGCTTTGCAGCAGAATACAGTTAGATTGTACCATTGCCACTGGTGATTTGGCAACCTGATGGAGGGTATTATAGGGCAAAATCGTGATTTAAAGATGTGTATGAAAATCAACACTAGTGTTGAGACCCATCGGAGCTCTAGTATCCAGATTAAGGATATATTTAGTTTCTAGAGCCCGCAATTTTGCCTCCCGGTTACCCCCTCTACGTAAGGGTGGGATTGCGTCAATGGCAAAATATTTTAGAAGATGACTTTGTTTGCCATGATGTTTCTTGAAATGACGCGTCACTGGGTAAGAAGGGTCCTCAGTGTTTATTGCCCTGATGTGCTGGAGTATCCTTTTGTGCACCTTCAACTTGGAGCCACCCACATATTGCAGGGCACACGGACACTCCAGCACATAAACTGCATACTCCGTTTTGCACGTGAGTTGTTTAGAGATCAAACAGGGAATTTCAGAAAAGGGATTCAGGTATTGGGTTTTGTTAATACCATGTTGACAGGCCTTGCAAGAGGAACATTTTTTAAAACCCTTAATTGCTTTGAACCAAGGGGTGACAGTTACCATCTCAGGGCGAGATTTAACCAGTGCTTCTCTAAGGGAAAACGCCCTTTTATGAGAGATATTGGGTTTAGCTGGCATAAGGTGGCCTATAATTGGGTCATTGTTGACAAGATTCCAGTTTTCGACACGATCTTATGCAATGCCTGGGATTGTTGATTAAATGTCAATACCAGTCTGACTGATTGATTGGTGTTATCAGTCTCCTGTATTGCGTCCTTACGTGGTTGTAAGGCAACCTCCCTTGGCATAGCATTGAATTTTCTGATCGCAGAATCTATTATTGTCAAAGAATAACCTCTGGCTAAAAAACGTGCCTTGCTGTCATCCTGCGCCTGTCTACACTGTTCCTCCGTACTGCAAATGCATCTGATTCGCAGCATCTCCCCAAAGGGGATGCTGCGGACCAGATGTGCCGGATGATGGCTTCTCGCGTGGAGAACAGTGTTGCGTGCAGTTGGTTTTCGAAAAAACGTAGTTTGTAATTTGTTGTTGTTGACTAGGACCTGGACATCTAGGAAACACACACTCTCCTGACTCATGTGATGGGTAAATTCCAGGTTAAAAGTGTTGATGTTAAGTTGCCTGATGAATTCTAAGGCTCCTGTTTGCTACTGCGCCAAATTAAAAAGATATCATCAATGTAGCGATACCATTGAACAATCTGCTCTGCCATGACCAGCTGGTGCGACCCCATGAGGACCTGTCTCTCCCAGTAGCCCATGTGCAAAATGGCATAACTAGGAGAGAAACAGGCCCCCATGGCCACACCCCTGATCTGCTGAAAACATTGGCTGTTGAATAGAAAATAGTTGTTATTCAAGCAAAAGGAGGTGTGCTCAACAAACTGTATCGACCTATTGTCGAAGAAAAATTGTGTAGCCCTTAAACCGTCACAGTGTCTAATACTGGTGTATAACGCCGATACATCGAGTGTAATTAACCAGTACCCAAGTTGCCATTCTACACATTCCAATTTCCTTAAGAAATCGCTAGAGTCTTGTACATAAGATGGCAGAGCAGTAACAAAGTCTTGGAGAAAAAAGTCAATATATTTTGTAACATTCTCCAACAGACCATCTCTAGCAGAAATGATGGGTCTGCCTGGTGGCTTATGGGAATCCTTGTGAATTTTGGGGATTAAGTAGAATACCGGCATAACTGGAGAGTCTTTTTTCAGGAACTTGAACTCGTCAAGACTCAAGAGGCCCGCACTTTTCCAGCTCACTAACAGGTTTCCCAATTCATTCTGAGCTTGTCTTAAGTCAGTGAGTTCACACTGTATGTAACAAGTTGTGTCATGGAGTTGTGAATATGCCTCTTCTAGATACAAGGTTCGCGGCCACAGCACGACATTGCCCCCTTTGTCGGCCTGGCGTATAAACCGCACCTCCTGCATCTATCGTGTGGGCTCTCTTGATTTCATTTTCTTACTGGATCTCTGCTCTGCAATCTATATGTATATATATATTGTTCACCAAATGCCCTTGAGCTACAAGAGGTCACACAACGCAGCTCCGACCATCCAGTCTGCATGCCTCGAGGCTGCTTGCAATTCTTGCATCCATTTCTTGTCTCCACCCGACGTGTTTCGAGGCCGAACGCCTCTTCCTCATGGGTTGCTTTACAGGGACAATAAACGGCTCACCAGTGTTCTCTTCGTATTTATTTTATTGAAAACACCGACCTCAGTGGCCGTGGCAAACACAATGCTCGATGGCATGCTGGTATTTGTTGTCCCAATGGTGAGTGTAACATTAATACCTTAAGTAGGCTCATTGTCTCTGTATAATTATTGAAGCATTTTTCTTCCTATAGTAGGTAGAAGTAAAGAGTTGCAAGCTGATTAGCTCTGGAGCTGCATGCTTACGAAATGAAATTGGTTTCCATTCCAAGCCTTTCCCAACCATGTTATCAGGAAATGGTGCTCCTCTTTCACGGCCAGGACTGCCGTGCGAATATTGTACCAAATACCCTTGAGCTACAAGAGGTCACACAACGCAGCTCCGACCATCCAGTCTGCATGCCTCGAGGCTGCTTGCAATTCTTGCATCCATTTCTTGTTTCCACCCGACGCGTTTTCGAGGCCTAACGCTTCTTCCTCATGGGTTGCTCTACAGGGACAATAAACGGCTCACCAGTGTTCTCTTCGTATTTATTTTATTGAAAACACCGCCCTCAGTGGGCGTGGCAAACACTGAATGCTCGGTGGCATGCTGGTATTTGTTGTCCCAATGGTGAGTGTAACATTAAAACCTTAAGTAGGCTCATTGTCTCAGTATAATTATTGAAGCATTTTTCTTCCTATAGTAGGTAGGAGTAGGGACAAGAAATGGATGCAAGAATTGCAAGCAGCCTCGAGGCATGCAGACTGGATGGTCGGAGCTGCGTTGTGTGACCTCTTGTAGCTCAAGGGCATTTGGTGAACAATATATATATATATATATATATTGCAGCGTGATCAAGGGCTTTCCGCCCGAAACGCGTCGCTGGTTCTGTTTTAATCTGCAATAAAATTACCATCTTGCTGAATTGCTGGTCCGGTCCTCTTCCTTGCTGGCGTGGAGGCGGTGTCTGCGAGTGCAGAGCAGGCTGGGGAGGAACCTTTCTTCATATATATATATATATATACAATATACATCCAATCCAAAGAGTTGCCTCCAAACGAAAGAAAACTCACGCAGGTAAGTGTAGCTTGTAGTTTTATTGGGTAGCGGCTGCAGACAGGAAGGGTACAAAAAAAAGTAGGCATCTAAGTCGGAGCCTGACGCGTTTCGTGATTTTGTCACTTCTTCTGAGGCTCAATGTTGCAGGAATCACACCACCACAGGTGCCACCACTTTATATACGATAGCCAGTCCTCAGTGGGTGTGGCTGCTTGCACAGCCTTCTGGGATCTGT
This sequence comes from Lissotriton vulgaris, assembly GCF_964263255.1. Lineage (NCBI taxonomy): Eukaryota > Metazoa > Chordata > Amphibia > Caudata > Salamandridae > Lissotriton > Lissotriton vulgaris. Next base: position 264,230,776 of record NC_141693.1, on the reverse strand, counting down.
AGTGAAGCACAGCTTGCTATAAGGAAGCATATCATGCTGCAGTGAGCTGGCGCGGGATTCTGTGCGTGTCAAATCAGTGTTACCCCAGTGGGTTGCTACCAATGCTGACACTTTAACTGCTGCTCTTCGTCTCTGCCGCCCAACAAGCACCTGGCCCCACAAGCACACACCAGCATGGCGATGCAGGGGTCCGTCTTAACACAGCGGTTTTCTCTCACGGCTAGACACAGCCATACAAACTCAATCTAAACAGTTGCCACCAAACGAAAGAAAACTTACGCAGGTAAGTGTAGCTTGTAGTTTTATTGGGTAGCGGCTGCAGACAGGAAGGGTCCAAACAAAGTAGGCATCTAAGTCAGAGCCTGGCGCGTTTCGTGATTTTGTATATGTATATTTATACATTTATATATCAAATTCTTGAAAGCACAACGATTCTTTGTCAAGAAACTTCTTTTCAGACAAATCCAACATGCCCGCTCTGCCAGAGGAACACATCAATTGTATGTAGCTCCATGAAGAACAAAATGGGACTGACTGCTTGAAAATGAGGCTTGGAACACCACTATTATGATGCATCACTTCACAACATGCGCACATGACGTGACCTGTACTGAAGTACTACATCTGGGGATGAATGGCCTCAGGGTGAAGGTGAGCAAGCATATCACCCAGTTTCCCTTTTCCTTCACTCCGCGCACAAGCAACAGGTAAATGCAGGGTAGCATCAAGTGCACTGTCAGGCACCAGCAATCCACAAGAGCTACACAGAAGAACACCACTCACAGCTCCCCGACCACAGCTAATAGCAATCCCATACTTATCACCAAAACATATCTGTCATAAATTATGCAGACAAAGGTAAGATGAAGTAGGAGATATATTCCGCAAGAACAACATGTGTAGTGGCCTAACATTTGAACGACAGCTCCAAGATGGAATGCTCCTAACATGTATTTTTAAGATGATCTTAATTGTGTGGGAAGGAGGTGGAGTAAAAAGGGATAAAAGAACGCGGGAACACTTCTGGATCTGACAGTAGTCTCTTGAAATTACGATCTCAAGGTACTACTTAGGAAATGAACATACCTTGATAAGCTGAATAAAGTAAAGCTGACATGAGCTATTACTTGCACAAATACTGATTATTGCAACGCCCTATCTGTTAGTAAAACAAAGTACAACAGTTCTAAACTATAGGCGCAACTGGGTTCAGCAACTAAGTAGTAGTCAATGTTTCTTGCAGTGATCACATCACTACACTACAAACTATGCACTTGTTGCCTGTGCATATAATAGTCATGCTCAAAGCTCGCATCCTAATGTGCAAATGCATCTATGGCTTTGCTGTGGAATATGTGAAAAAATGCATTTCCATCTACAAGACGTTTAGGTCTCTCCACTCTGGTGGGAAGTAAATTCTTGTCTCACCCAAAATACAAGGTTTGATTGCTGGTCGTCGAGCCTTTCCTTCCCAGGCCAGAACGTTATGGAATGTGCTGCCTGAGATGTGTTGCCCAACAGAGCAGCTTCTCCAGTTGAAAAAAGGTCTTCTCTTGGAGTAAGCAGCCTGTTGATGCCACTTTTCCACATCATTTGGTTTCCTTTGGGTCTTTAGCATTATAAAGGATAGCTGATGTTGATGTTACTTGAGAAGCTTCTTGAACATGTCAAACACACAAAAGGTGATAGGAGAATGTAGTCTAAACACGGTCAATAGCTCTGGGCAGCATTCCAACTCTGTTTTTAACTCACTGTGCCACTCTAGACAGAGGTGTGCCTTATGCATATCAGTACTGACCCTGCTCCTCATAGGACAACCCATCCCGCAATGCCAAGCGTGGCCCCTTCCAGAAAGGAACTCAAGCCTCAAGCAATGGTTGGGCTTGTTAGGGTTCGTCAGTGAGGTACATCTTGGAGTGGCACAGTGGGCGAAACCGAGGGATTGGATTGCTATCCAGAGTGAGTATCAGTAATCTGGACTATTTGCAAGCCTTCACCCATCACCTTTTGTGTGTGTATCACATTTGAATACAGTACAATTGAGAACAGCTAAGAACTGCACACCTATGCTGGATTAGGAAATCAACGATAGCTGGATTGTCACGCATTTTGGTTAATGTTTTGCTGGAGCTGAAGGCACTAGACACACTAAGGCATTATCTAAAATGAAATGCCTCGCCGAAGATCTTCACTGAGATTACCAACTGGAAACCCAGAGTACAGACCTTGTGGCAAAACAGAGGGAGAGATGTACCTATTTATGTCTCCAAGTGTTGAATTGGATTAGGTATTGGACCCCTAATGGCTGCCTCCTGTTCGGCCTGTGTTAAAATACACAGAGATGTAAATATGTGGGGCTTTCGAGCAGAGTTGCATTCACTCATCAGGCCCAGTGCTCACTAATGCGCTGTTTATAATTAGTGCTGCTTTTAATACAGTCTGGATTTAATGTTGTTAATGAAAAATAAATGCCCACATTAATGATGTGGGCCACAAACCAACATGAGAAGCTGGCAGCCGACTTGAACGGGGCCAAACCGCGCTGCGTCGAGAAATCCTCCCTAGCAGCGAAACCAGACTTTAAGAGTTGCTGCACAACGAGGCTTCTCCTCTCTGACGCTACCGCAGGAATCTGCACTCTGCTGGCGGCACACAGGGGGACTCCGGGAGCAGCAGCCCGCTGCCACAACCGCAGGCAATCACACGGAGCATCCCGCATCACCTTGGGGAAAATTCCATCTCTGCTAGCCCAGGGGATGGCAAAGTTATCGTTTTCCAGGGAAGAAGGCCTAGCCAGATTTTCGCGCTTAACAAATGTTTCTGATGTCAAGGAAGATCCATCAACTATTTTTTCACAAAATATTTAATTTTATTACATTCAAATGTAGTCAGGCTCTCAAAGGACCATAGTGCTTAAAATATTCAGTGGCGGAATTGATTTCCAGCAGAAAGCGCTGCTTCATTGAAGCCATTATAGTTCATTTTGACAGCATGCATGTGCACGCTTTCACCACGGAATCAGAGGACGTACGGTGGGTCCCGCATGACAATGGAGAGTGTACCATTGATGGAGAAGTAATGCTACAGTAAAAAACTTCCAGTTCCAACACCGGAGCACCCAACTAGCCATCAGTTTAGAAAATACTACAAAGCACTATTTGGAAAACTCAAAGAAGAGAATTTTTATGGCCAACTAGGCATCTGTAGAGCTTCATGTTCCGCATGGAATCGGATTGCACGTACGAGTCCAAGCAATAATGCCCACTGACAGAACTAACAGACTTGCCAGTAGCTGTACAACAGAACTCTGCTTCTGGCACATTTCCCTACACAACCACATGACAAATTTTAAGAAGAACAAATGCATGGGTCTACTAAAATCTTGCCTGTCCTGGTGCCCCTGGGTTCAGCTCTTAGACTGAACCTCAAGGTTTGTTTGTGCCTCTTGAGGCAATCAATACCAGGATTACAAATACCCTGTTTCAGGGTCAGACAGACTTGTACAGTTCTTCTTTGTTGTATCGCCATGCCTGTCCTGTCTGTAACCCAGGACCAGGCATGGCAGGAAGGGGAGGAGCTTAAGGGGCAACCAGGCAGTTCGCTCTGTGACGCGCAGACAATAAAGACGTGCTGAAACTCCCACTGGTGTCCCGTGTATTCCTTGTTGCGGGGGCCCAGCGGGAACATGAAACCAGGCGACGAGGGTGGGATCAGAGGCATCCCCCTCTATCCTGCACATGTAAAGAAAGCACACGCTACTGCGAGTGAAGAGAGGAGCATCTTCACTACCGGCGAGAGCACTGCTACTGCCCATAACGAGGTAAGAGCGCGAGTGGCGGCCAGAGCGCTGACATGGAACCCCCCCAAGAGCTCAGAAAGTCAGGGGACAAGGTTAAAGCCTTGAATTAACTCAATTGAAGCACACTGTGAAGATATTTCAGAGTCCTTATGGTGGCCATCTTGAAGTTAGGCACCGCCCATTGATCAAGCTTGTTCCCTAGCACGGTGTCCATTTTGAAGTCAGGCACCACTCAGAAAAGTACCCAAGAGCCCGCCGAAAGCGCGACTAAGGCCCCTAGATGCCAGTGGGGTTCTTTGAAGCACAGAGTGAAGCCATTTTGAAGTCAGGCACCACCCAGAAAAGCACCCCAGAGCCCGCCGAGAGTGCGAATGAGGTCCCTAAACGCCAGTGGAGTTCATTGAAGCACAGGGTGAAGCCACAGACACACTACCATGTGAGCACAACCGACTCGTCGCAACCACCGGTGACCGGCTCTGCGCACATCGCCCCAAGCCTGGGCCAATGTTCATGGGAGTATCATTCCTACGTCCTCCCGAACCCCTAATACTGACGTCTGGAAACAGTATGGGCCCCAAATGGAAGAGTTGGCTTGAAGATTTCGAGGATTTCATGAAGGGCTCATAAGTCCGAGATCCTGACCAGCAACTCATCGCACTACAAAATTTAGTGGGCAAAGATGTTGGACAAATCATTAAAGAACTGCCCCCAGCTAATGCAGCTTCTTATGATGACAGGAGAGAGGCCCTGAACAGGAAGTTCCTCAACAAGCGGAACCTAGAGTATGAGCGCTACATGTTTAATCTTGCATCACAAGAGCGAGATGTACCCATGTGCGATTTCATCCCCGTCTCAAACGTCTGGCTCGCAATTGCGAATTTGACAATTTCCGCACGGAAGGCGCACTTCGCCTATGCATCATTGATGGGTGTCAGTTGGAATTGCTACGCCGTCGACTACTAAAAAAGCACTACTCTCTCGAAGACATAGAAGAACTCACCCAAAAAAACGTCCAAGCGGAAGAGCATGCAAAAAAGATGGAAGCCAGCAAAATGGAAAAGAGAGAAAAAAAAAACCAGGCTCTCCGCGTACAATCTCACACTGAATCGAGATGCCGTTCAGATCATCAGCAGTCTGGAAGATACAAGAAATTGTTTCATGCAAGGCCACCTCGTAGTGGAAACAAAAGCAGTCATTCCCGAAGACAACCGTTGCAGTGTTATCGGTGTGGGTAAGATTACCCTCCTACGGGCTCATGTCCAGCCATCTACCAACAATGCCATTGATGTGGGAAAGACAACCATTTTGAAGCCGCCTGCCAAACCCGTCGCAAGGAAACAGGATTGGTTAAGCGAAGCACGGGGTCTTTCAGCATGTCAGAGCTGTATAAGGGAGAAGAGACCGATCAACGAGCTCGCCAAGGTCCAGTTCCCAGTCACACAGCTTATATTGATCTCAAAGGTCGACGTCTAGAGAGTCATCTGCACTTACTCCGATATTGCAAGACAGAGACGAATATGTATACATGGTGGCAGATCCAGACAGACTGACAAAAGTAACCACGGTTAGATATTCAGATGCGAAGACACTCTGCCAAGTTCGTTCTAGACACAGGCGCATCGCTTAACTACATTTGCGCCACTGAGTACCAGAGAATGAAACCGAAACTGGAGCAAGCTGTAGTACGAGTCTATACATGGATGTCCAGATAACCACTGCCGTGTCTGGGACAGTTTCCCACAACACTAACATACTAAGACAAGACGATCCTGGCACGCGTCCAAGTGATTGAAGGCTCCGAAACAGACAATTGCCTTCTCAGCTTACCGACTGCGGTACTCTTGAATCTGGTGGAGATTGTACAGAGTGGTTGACTCGCCAGATATTGTCAGCAAGTTCCCGATGCTGTTCCGGGGTTCTAGGAAAACTAGCCCACTTCAAGGTCAAACTGCACATCAATGAGCAAGTGACAACAGTGGTGCAGCATCACAGGAAAGTGCTTTTCCACTTACAGCAAGCTGTAGTTGACGAACTCCAAGACCTACTACGGGCAGACATAATAGAACGCTCAACTGGGCCTACCCCATGGTTGTCACCAGTAGTAGTTGTGCCCAAAAGAGGACAATACAACAAAGTATGCCTGTGTGTTGATATGTTTGCCCCAAACACAGCCATCGAAAGGGAGCGGCATCCAGGACCTCACATCAGCAACATGATCACCTGCCTGAAAGGAGCAACTGTTTCTCAAAACTGGATCTCAACAAGGGGTACCACCAACGGGAGCTGCACGACAAATAAAGATATATCACCACGTTCACTACACACCAAGGACTTTTCCGATACCAGCGCCTCAACTTCGGGATCTCGTCTGCAGCCCAGATTTTTCAGGAAGCCCTCCGGCGACTAATCGAACACATCTCGAACGCATTCAACTACATTGACGATATTCTGATATTTGGAGAGACTCGGAAAGACCACAACAAGGCGATAGACCAGGTGTGTCACGCCCTCCTGGAAGCCAACCTCACACTCAACCAAGACAAATGTGAGTTTCACAAATCAACCCTAACATTCTATGGACACATCTTCTCAAAGAATGGCATGAGACCAGACCCCAAGAAAGTATCAGCATTATCCGACACCTCACAACCGCAAGATGTCAGCGAAGTCCGCTCGTTCCTGGGCTTGGCTAGCTACTGCACCCAATACATCAAGGACTATGCAACCATCAGCTACCCACTACGAGAACTGACACGACAAGGGCAGAGTTTTCACTGGTCAGATAAGTGTGAACACTTGTTCAATGAGATTAATACTGCTGTGAGCTCAGCCATCAACTTGGCATATTTTAACCCCAAACGGAAGACAGAAATCACGGTAGACGCCAGCCCCGTTGGGCTAGGTGCAATTCTGGCACAATACGATGACGAAGAAGATCAAAGCTATATCGTTCCATATGCCAGTCACATTTCACTGACACGGAAAAAGCATACTCTCAACCGGAAAAAGAAAGCCTGGCGGTTGTATGGGCCTGTATACACTTCCACCTTTTCGTCTATGGCAAGCACTTTACCCTTATCACTGATCACCAGGCATTGACAACCATCTTCGGCAGCCCCCGGGCGAAGATGCCTCTGAGGATTGAACGGTGGGGGATCCGCCTGCAGGACTACACATATACCATCATCCACAAACCGGGGAAGGCGGAGAACCCGGCGGACTACATATCACGCCATCCCCAAGCAGTGATGCAAGCCCGGCCTTTGATAGCAGAAGAATATCTCCGCTTCATCATTGACCAAGCAGGCCTGCCTGCCGTCCCACTAAAGGCCATCAAAGAAGCCTCTGCAAAAGATGTCACGTTACAGAACATCATGCATTGTGTCCGCACCAATTCATAGAGACACTTGGAAGAACCAAATACAAATGTCGCCATCAACACACAAGAACTCATAGCATTCAAACATGTCAAAGATCACCTCTCCATTGTCGCCAATGGTCTCTTAGTAAGAGACAGGAGGATTGTAATCCCCCACCAGTTGAGACAAGGCACCGTCAACCTGGCACACGAAGGACACAGAGGAGTGGTAGCCACGAAGAAGGCGCTGCGAGAACGCGTCTGGTTTCCTTCTCTCAACCAGATGGTAGAGACCACACTACAAGACTGCCCACACTGCCAACTGGTGGGGCGAGAAGAACCACAGGCCCCCCTACAGATGTTGGACCTCCCAGATAGTGTATGGCAACACGTGGCTGTGAATCTCTTCAGCCTGCTGAAATCAGGGAAGTACATCATTGTCATCTCGATTCCCCATTGCTCACCAAATCTCATCCACCAAGGCAGCCACTGTCATACCAGTCATCGATGAAGCATTTGCCGCATGGGAAATCCCTATAGTCGTAAAGACAGATAATGGACCTCCATTCAAAGACAGGACTTTGCAGAATTTGCGAGACACCCAAGCTTCAAACACCGAAAGATCACCCCTCTGTGGCCTCAGGCCAACGGGTTGGTCGAGCGATTAATGGCCACCTTAAAAAGGCAAGGCAACAAGCTGAACTAGCTGATCGGGACATTCAGCCAGCCTTAAAAAGGTGTTACGGGCGTACAGGACTACGCCACACAGCACTACTAACCAATGTCCTGCCACCCTGATGCTGGGGCGAATCCCACGCACTTGGATACCAGCCGCAGATGCTATCACACAATCCAGATTCACAAATTCGGACCATGAGACACTGGTAGAACTTGATCGAACCAGGAAAGCAATGATGAAAGAATATGCTGATCACCGTAGGCATGCCAGAACATCTGACATCCGAGAAGGCGACTGGCTGCTAGTAAAGCAGGAATGGAAAACCGAGGCTGACAGCCGCTACTGCGGTCATCCTCTACAAGTAATCAAAAAGAAAGGGACCATGATCACGGTGGAATCAAGAGTCAAGAGAACAACCAGAAATGTGTCACACTTCAAGAGGTGTAACTCTATAGTATAAACTCGGGCTAGAGACTTAAACTGGGGCACTGACGATTCAAGTCAAGAGGAAAACGGAAATGAAGAACCCCAACCAACATCGGAAGCCAGTGACAGTAAAGAGAGGCACCTCTTCATTCGACCACGAAGCAGCCGACCACAGAGAACTGTTCTAAAGCGGACCCGACTCACTGAAGAACTTTGAAAATAGACTTTTGAACACTCAAAATACAAAAGAAGGGAGATGTTGTATCCCCATGCCTATCCTGTCTGTAACCCAGGACCAGGCATAGCAGGAAGGGGAAGGGGAGGAGCACAGAATAAAGACGTGCTGAAACTCCCACTGGTGTCCCATGTGTTCCTTGGTGCGGGGCCCTGCGGGAGCACACATTTCTTCACCTGGAGAGACTCCCCATCCCAGGCACCTAGGATGACTTGTGCTGTAGGACTATCATCTACAGTGCTAGATCAAACATTATCTCAAGGTTTAAAGAACTGTGAAGGAGAAAGTTCCGGTCTCACTGCGTCCAGAACCAGTCTATGAACTGCACATGAGGCCATAACCCTGACACCGTTTTCCTCAATTACTTTTGACCAGTTAGGGATAGAGATTTATCATTACCATCATGCTTCCTAACTTTAACTGAATTATAATATTAAGATATTTATGAAAGTGTTAATTCTTTTTTTCACTTAAAAACACTCTTAGTTGGACATTTATATTTGTTGTGCATGCCCCAATCATGTTATTCTGTAAGTACCCTGACCTTAACATCATCTCTCTCCTGAATGAAGCCTTGTTTCCTCAACCAACATATGCTGTAGAGTCAAGGACGTTTTGGGGGCCGAATGTTCCATCTCAGACCAAGTATTCAGCATCTTAGTAAGTAGGGGACACATGCAGCCTAACCAATAATACTGCTAGAGATTTCTAACAGATGATCTGAAATACCATAGATTTTTTGGCAGTCACTAGTTTACAAACAGTTGTCCTGGCGCAAGAGTCACAGGCACGCAACCACAACCCCACCTAGGGGAGGTCCATGTAAATATGAAGAGTATCTTAGAGCACAGTCGCACATGTGAGAGAGTACCTAGGCCACCGCTCAGAACTAAGCCTGGTGAAATCAGTGTCTGCTATGTAAGAGGGACAAATCCTCCTTTTTAATGAACAGGTGCAGAGCCAAGATATATGTGATGAGTCTTGGGGGCAGAGGATAAGATTTGTTTTTGGTTACCAGTGCATGTAAGACGTGCCTGCCAGGCAGTGTCCCCACCTAGATTGCCCATCTGCATGTTGCTCCTTTTTTTGTAGATCCAGCTGCTAGATCTCCTACATTGATTGACTTTTTTGGCTGGATCTGCTCAACGGGTCTTGGGAGGTCAGGAAGAGTAGTCCTGAGATGGTAGTGGCGTCTCTTTTTGCTGAAAGACTCTCACAGTTTTGTGAGCAAGGAAACAGGCAGGCATGAAGGCAAGGGGGCCCAGGGAGAGTTATCATTCCGTTTGGACTACAGTAAAATGGAGACAGCACCACGCATGGTCCACACAAAGGGAACATACTTACTATGTCCTCTCAGGTCCCCATGCTTGTTTAAGGTACTGGTGTACATTGGTATGAATTTGTCCGCTTTTGAGAAACTGTGGAGAAAGCCACGGATCTCATAACGAGAGAGCAATTTTCAAGTCTGAAAGGCTAGTCTGTGAAGAGTTATTTTTGCTGGCTTCTTCCAATAAAAACTGAAGAAAGATGGCTTCATAGAAAGTTTGTATTATTTCAGCTTGCTCCTGGAGATGGAGAACAACAACTCCATTTTGGAAGCATTTTTGGTTCCAGCAGTAGCTATGAGGAAATGGGTCACATGAAGGGGTGTATGAGACAATGCAAAGCCAACTGCTTTGAACTTTGCATATCATTTTAATACTTCTCCAGCTTTATAAATAATGAAGCTGGTGAAGTTTTGTAAACCCACAAAAAAGAGGTCCTCACTAACAATGGGAAAACGCTCCAATTGCCACTCGGGCCATTAGTACCCCACCACTGTTCTGCAGCTACGAACCATTCCTTCCCTACTCCTCCAATCGCCGAAAGAAGTCCAGGGCTATGGGGAGGGACTTCCAGCACTGTAGAATTGACGCCAGGCAGTTGCCCATCAGCAGTTATTGCAAGTGCTTATCCAGTGTAGAACGGGGTCAATTAAGGGATGCGTTGAGTGGTAGCAGCAAAGTGGGATGGGATAGTACCTCACTGAATCTGTGAGTTTTAACTCTGACCTGCCGTAGTCAAATGCAAGGATCTTGGCGCCCCACAGGTGAACTCCATCTAGAAGAAATTTCACTCAAACAGTACAGCAAATTGGCACCCACTCATGGTGGTAGAAAAGGTCTCATTACAGGAGGAATCAATTAATTTAAAAGGCGAGTAGAGCCAGAAGGTATTTTTACGGTTAAGGTGTATCTTTAAAGTTATTATACACTCCTAACAACCAAGACGTCTCACCCTTAACCAGTCAAAGAAGATTACCCTCTTGAGAGTTTAGGAAAGGTCACTTTTCTGAATTCCCTGGTGAAAAACATGATAGGATTCTTCTAATGCACATCAGCATTTAAAACCTTACATTCTTTATGGGCGAGAGAGTGAAGATTGGATAAAGCAGGCAAGGGTATCAGTGAAAAATAAACACATACATCTTTTGGTCTGTATATACCCGTAGAACAAGTTACTTACCTTTGGTAACAATATATCTGTAAGAGACATATATTAGTTATTGATGCCTTACCTTAGAATTACCCCCAGGCGACATGGAGGTACTTCGAGGTCCAGACTGGATTCGGAGAATGTTTTCTTCAGAAGTACCCCAGCGCCTCGGTTTGTGGCGTCGGTTGACTCTGAGTTCGTTATTGGTGTTGTGATTGCCGGAATGACATTGCCGTATATACTTCGACGCCGCCCCTCCGCGCTGACGTCGGTTATTTATACGACATTCCACACCAGAAGCGCAGACCCATGCAAGACACTGAACTAGGGCCCTGAAAGACAATCCCTTATTCTAGAAGTCAGTTTGCAGAACGGGGAGGATGGATGGGGCGGTAAGGAATCTATAACTAATATATGTCTCTTGCAGATATATAGTTACCGAAGGTTACTTGTTCATCTGAAAAAGACTATTAGTAATAGATTCCTTACCTTGGAATAGATACCCCAGCAATACCAACCCCGGAGGTGGGTCTGCGAATTTCATTCTCACTAGAAAGTCCTAGAAAACTGAACGGCCAAAGAAGCCATCTCACCGACTTGATTATCCAGGCAATAATGCTTAGTGAACATGCGTAGTGATGCCCACGTGGCTGCCTGGCAGGTGTCACTGACGGGGACTCCACATCCAAAAGTAGTAGTGGCTGCCGTCACCCTGGTGGAATGGGTACGCAACCCTATTGGAGGCTCCTTTTTCGCCAAGGAATAATAGATTGTAATGCAAAGAACGACCCATTGAGAGATGGCTCGTTTTTGCACGGCTTAACCTTTCTTGACACCCACATAGCCAACAAAGAGCTGATCATCCACCTGGAATTGTTCTGTGCAATGCAGATAAAATGAAAGCGCAGGCTTTGGATCCAGACAGTGGAGCCTCTTCTTCTCTTTAGAAGGATGCGGGCAGGAAAAAGGTGGGCAAAGTGATGGTCTGTCCTATGTGGAAAGAGGTAACCACTTTGGGAAGAAAAGAAGGTCTAGTTCGAAGGACAACCTTGTCCGGATGAACAGCAAGGAAAGGAGTTTTAGGATAAAGAAGCTCACTCACCCTGCAAGCAGAGGTGATGGCAATCAGAAAAGCAGTCTTTAAGGTCAAGAGTCTGAGAGGCCAATTTTGTAGCAGCTAGAAAGGAGCGCACATAAGGTAAATCAGAACAAGGTTCAAGTCCCACTGGGGCATTATGAATAGAATAGGAGGAAACAGGTGAGTAATGCCCTTAAGGAAACGATTTACAATAAGGGATTTGAAAAAAGAAGGCTGATCAGGAAGGCGAAGATAGGCCGAAATGGCCGAAAGGTAGCCCTTAAGGGTGCCCAGAGCAGACCCCTGCTGGGCCAAAGAAAGCAGGAAGAGTAGAATCTCAGAAAGGGGGCAGAAAGGGGATCCACATCCTTTGCTGTGCACCACACCACAAATTCGTTCCATCTACAGGCGTATACTGTTTTAGTAGAGGGACGCCTGGCTGCCAAGATAACATTGCAGACTTCAGGAGGAAGGTCGAAGGCTGTCAACTGTCACCGCTCAAACTCCAAGCAAGGAGGTGGAGGCTGGACAGTTTCGGGTGGAGGACCGTCCCCTACTGCTGCACCAGAAGATCCTCCCGAATGGGCAGTCTGATTGGAGGATTGTTGGCCATGTTCAAGAGCTCAGGATACCACATTCTTCGTACCCAGTCCCGAGCCACAGGAATGACTTGGGCCCAGTCACGATTAATCTTCATACCACTCTCGGCAGAAGTGGTATAGGCAGAAAGGCGTATAGAAGACTGCAACTCCACTCGCGATGAAAAGCATCGCCAAGCGAGTGCCACCTTGGGAATTCCAATGTGCAGAACTGCTGACATTGCACATTCTCTTCGGTGGTGAATAGATCTAACCAAGGCTCTCCCCACTGCTAAAAGGGACCTTGTGCCACCTCTGAGTGAAGACGCCATTCATGATCCATCAAGCACCGGCGACTGAGTTCATCTGCCCTGGCGTTCAGGGAACCTGCCAGGTGTTGAACCACCAGGGACATGCCCTGATGTTCCAGCCACGAAGGGCCTCCGGACAGAGGGTCCACGACCCCACTCCGCCCTGTTTGTTGCAATACCACATTGCTGAAGTGTTGTCTGTGAACACCTGCACTACTCTACCTTTGACAGAAGGAAGGAATGCCTTCAGTGCTAGATGGCTCGCCCGGAGCTGCAGAAAGTTGATGTGGAGCTCAGACTCCGCCGGGGACCAGAAGCCTCTGATCTCCACCTCTCCCATCTGGCCGCCCCATCCCATGAGTGACGCATCTGTCACCCTTGTGAACTCTGGTTGGGGAATGGAGAGGGATCTGCCGCTGACCCAATCCTGGTTTGTGAACCACCACTGCGACTGATGTGCAGTCCCTGCCGAGATCTGGACGACATTGGACAAATTCCCCTGATGCTGCGCCCACTGGAACTTCAAGTCCCATTGCAGAGGCTGTATATGCCACCTGGCATGATCCACCAGCAGGATGTAGGAGGCCATGAAGCTCAGCAGCCTCAGGGTCATTCTCACCGAAATCCGGGATAGAGGCCGGAACACAGGCGTCATATCCCAAACTAGCTGCTCAGGAGGATAGGCCCGGAACTGCGATGTATCCAGAACCGCTCCGATGAAAAGGAGCTTCTGAGTAGGGTTCAGGTGCCACTTCGGAACGTTGACTGTGAACCCCAGCAAATGCAGGAGGTCCGCCATAGTCTGGAGGTGGGCGATGACAGCCTGGGGCGTGCTCGCCTTCAACAACCAGTCATCGAGATAGGGGAAGACTGGAACCACTGATAGGCGCAGATGAGCTGCAACCACCGCCATCACTTTCGTGAACACCTGAGGGGCACTGGTAAGGCCAAAAGGGAGCACAGTAAATTGAAAATGTTCGTGGCCTACCGTGAACCAAAGCTAACACAGGTGGGAAGGCAAGACAGGGATGTGAAAATATGCATCATGCAAGTCCAACGCTACCATCCAGTCTCCATGGTGGTGGGCAGACAGGACCTGAGTCAATATCAACATTTTTAACTTCTCCTTCCGGAGGAAGCGGTTGACGTACCTGAGGTCTAAGATAGGACGCAGGCATTTGTCCTTCTTGGGCACCAGAAAGTAGTGGGAATAGAACTTACTTCTGGCACAGGGACTTGCAACATCCTGATGGAGAAGGGCCAAGGTATCCTCCGACATGCAATGGAGTGTTGGTGGCATGGAAGGAGGGGTAGTCTCGAAGGGTAGAGGATAGCCCCTTCGGAATATCTGCAAAACCTACTGTCCGACGTGATGTTGTGCCAGTGGGGGAGGTGATGGCGGATCCTGCCGCCCACTGGCAACTGGTGGCCCTGAAAGGGTGGACTAGGAAGGTTTGGAGGCTGCTGCAGAGTGGCACTGGTGGACTGGCCTGCCTGACCCACAGCGCTGGGTCCCACGTCCCCGGGCATGCAGAGGCTGAGCTGCTTGAGCTGGCTGGGTGGAACTTGGTGGGGCACCACTTCCGTAGCCATGAAAGGGGCAAAAGGCAGACTGCACAGGGCGCAAGGTGCATGGAAGCAAGGCCCAAGGATCTGGCCGTAGCCCTAGAGTCCTTGTAGCGCTAGAGCGCGTTGTCTGCCTTGTCGCTAAACAGGTGATAGCCATCAAAGAGCATGTCCAAAAGGGTCGATTGGACATCCGCAGAGAAGCCAGTGGACCTCAGCCACGCGTAGCGTCTCAAGGCTACCAATGTAGAAATCGTCCTGCCCAGCAAGTCGGCGGTGTCTGCCCACAGTGGATGGCGAATTTTGCTGCTTCTCTACCCTCAACAAGCGCAAAGGAAAGTACAGTAGGGGCCTCCTCCTGGCACTGTGCCAGCACTTGCACAACTGTGTCCCACACGGAGTGGGAATAACGGCCCAAGAGATATTCAGTGTTCACCAACCGCAGTCCTTACCTGGTGGAAGAAAACATCTTCTTATGAAGATGGGCCAGCTTCTTGAATTCTCTACCTGGGGGAGCAGGAGGGAACGCGCCTTTTGGGTTTGAGGCTTGCTCCACCTAGCACTCGGGGGTAGGGTGTTGGTAGAGGAAAAATGGGTCGCCCGGAGCCGGGCGGGGGTATCGGGCAATTATCCTGTCCACAGGAGCCCCTGCGCTGGGCTTGGACCAAGTGCCCAGTAGGATGTCTGTGAGGGCACCTCAGTCAGGAGGTTAGTCCTGACTGCCACCGTAGGAAGCCCAAGGACTCAGCCGCCCTATGCAACACCACAGCATGTCAGGGTCTGGGGATTTATCAAGACCACTGGCTTCACCCAACTCCTCTCTCCAGTCCAGCTCCTCTAGCTGGTCTGTCAAAGGGTCAAAAGACCCATCCCAGTCCTGCTCATCCTTACCTGGCTGCAACTCAGGGTGAAAAGAATGCCAGGGATGAACAACGGTACAAAAGAACCCCCAGCCAGGGACACAATCGGCTTCGGAGGTAACGGCGGTGTCATGAAAGGAATCGGCGTCAGGGGAGGTGTTGTAAGGTTGAACGGTGCTGATCCAGATCTGAATCCCAGTGATGCCAGGGCCAAAGCCGCCGGCATCGAAGGCCTCGAGCCCCCAACCGAGTCTGCGGGCCTGAAGGAGTGCCTGCAGAGTCGTGCTGCCCAAAGATGGAGTGGAGAGCTTCGTAAAATGCACGAAGCTGGGCAGGGAATGCTCGGAGCCGTCCCGCCTCGCGTCAGCCAACAGACGGGGAGAAGGAAAAGAGTGACAGTGCTTCTTCGCCTTCTTCTTGTGTTTCGACTTACCCAAAGACAAAGACTTTGACGATGAATGGTGGTGGTGACTCTGCGATGGGTCTTCCGACCTCCCTCTGGACAGGGACCTCGAGCGGCGCGATGCCAACTGCCAGATCCTCCAGAAGCTTTCGGGACCGCTCCCGCGAAGACTTCGTGTTCATGGCCCAACAGTCAGAGAACAACTTCGGGTTGTGCTTCAGACACCAGAGGCACACGAGGTGTGGGTCCGTGACCGACATCAATTTGTGACAGGAGTCACAAGGTTTGAAGCCGGTATGTCGAAGGGACAACCCTAAATGCACCAGGAGTTGGGTGACTCGAAAAAAGATGTTGACAAAAGTCAAAAATCTTTAGTCAAAAAGTGACTAAGGTTACTGCTCTCTCCGGATCTGCGCTGGTTGGCGCGGAAAAGGAAAGAACTGACATCAGCGCACTGGGGCAGCGTCTAAGTAGATACCGTGAGGTAATTCCAGTGATCACAACGCCAATGACAAACGCAGAGTCGACCGACGCCACCTACTGACGCGCAGGGGTACTGCTGAAGAAAAAATTTCCGGATCCAGTCTGACGCATGGCGGTAATTCTAAGGTAAGGAAACTATAACTATTAGTCTCTTTCAGATTATGTAGTTGCAAGCACTTGCAATATTTTTTTACACAATTGCATAGCCGCCCTCACATCACGCAGGGAATAGTGTTTAAATCCATGAAAGTGCCAATTCAAATTGCAGACTTTACATTAGATTATTTCCTATAGATTTTTTTTTACCTATGCAGACATTCAGACTCCACCCCAGAACACCATTACACTAAGACTCCTACCACACAAATAATTAATATATTACATCTAGGGAAGGCAAAAGGGCCATGACAATCTACAAAGGTTCTGATACTGGAGAACTACATTATCAAGTACGTAAATTATTTTCTTCAGAAAAAGCACTGACTATGTTACAGATTCACATTATCACTGAATACAGTAGTAGGCAGTAAATACACAAGAGGTGGGAGAAAAAGAGTTCCCTCACTGAAATAAATTTTTCAGACCCGCCTCTCCCACTTGTGTTCCTCCCTTGAGTGCACATGCAAGCACTAATAGCGGCAGAACACCTTTGAAGATCTCCATTCGGATACCTTACTTATCTTGACTGTTGGTATGTGTTTCATGAAGACACATTTTCCATTTTCTTTCACTGCTGTTGGTAGGTCTCTGGGTAACTGTTAGTTTTGTGGAACGGATGCAATAAATGCCAGGGCCTTTTAAGCATTGCCAGTTAGTAGTTGGGTCTCTTCTCTACAACAATTATAAAAGGAATTTAAGCTGAAGAGATTTCTAGATTTCTGCTCATAAGGGGAAGGCTGTGGGCAGGGGGCGGCTCAGCCGCTAAGGTGGACGAGCATCGCCCCACTGCCTTTCAGCACAGCAAAAAAGGAAAAATAAAATGCTAATAGCGCAATGTTATTATCATTGAATTTTTTTGTGCTGAGGCAGTTTTGTGGGGCGGGCTAGGCTGGGCAAAACGGAGAGGAGTGGTGGCACCCTCCTAAGGGTGCATTAATGTTTGCCTGGAACTCTGGTGCCGGCCAAACATTCATGCGCACTTTGCATGTTCTCCACCCAGGCGGTATTACAGCCTGGGTGGAGAACATGCCCAGGCTCCCATTCCCCACCTGAGCGCCGAACCATGGTGCTCAGACCAATGACAATGCTGCATTGCAGCATTGTAATTGGCTTATGGGAGCCTGGCTGCTTCCTGATCGAACAGAAGCCAGAAAGAGGACGAAGAGGATGGAAGAGAGGCAGCGGCCAGTTGGCTAGCCGGCCGGCAGGTAAGTGGTCTTTTTTATTTATTCCCCCCACCTTTTCCCCCCTCCCCGCCGCACTACTGCTTCTCGGGAGCAGCCGTGCCTGGTGGTCGATAGTTGATACTTTGTAGCCCCAAATGAATACTTTGGAGAAAAAAATCTAAGGAGAACATACTAACTAGGGAGCACCAATTCTTATTGATGAAATGGCCATCAATGTAGCTGATCAACACAGAAAGAGCTCGGAGAGCTTCAGCATTGCTACACAACTATCTTCCTCCAGATGGTGGAGAGGCCCTGGAAAATACTTAGTCAATATAAAACTTTGGGGAACGCGGTAGTGGAAAATCAGAACCTTAATCAAGCTACATATACAAAAAGATATTACTCAAAGGTAAATTATTTCTTTTGTTTAATGAGTTATGCCATACGGCTCTGGCAAGAGGGAGACTGCTGTGGGGAATAAACTGTGGGACTGGAAGATCAAGTCTCAGTGTGATATTCAGGGGCGGCTCCTCCTTAATGGCGGAGGAGCGTTGACCCACAACCCAGCGCCAGTAGATAATAAATAAAATGATAATAAGACAATGTTACTATTATTTTATTTATTCTGTCTGAGCCGGGCAATGAGAATCGGCCAGGCTGTGCGGGGCATCGCAGGGAAGAGTAACAGTGTGTACTTATAAGTGAGCACACATATGGTTCTCCAAACTCAGCTGTGTTGCACAGCCGGATTGGAGAAATGCCACAAGCTCCAATGCATTGTCTGACTAGCAAACGAGGCTGTATAGTCTGAGAGGGTTATCCCTGGTGATACACAAAAGCCCTTAATTTACCTCTGAACTTTCTGTATTGCTGATATGACTGACAAGTGGGGAAACCAACTCCAGTGAGGTGGCTGTCCTTCTATCATCTTTAAATCTCTGTAAGACAACCTCAGGCTTTTCACTGAAGGAACTCGATCCACAAATGACATATTCATTTAAGAGGACTAGACTTCCATAGAGTAGCTAATGAATACATCCGGGCATGTCGTCTGATAATGATACTGGTTAGGACAGCACGAGCAATGAAATCGGTAATATCAAATATTTAGACAATACTTTGCAGCATCCTGGCCATCTTCCACTCGATGAGCAAAGACATTGTACATTTTCTCTGTCAAGGTCATCAACACCTTGTATGCTATATCTCTAAGGACTGTAGCGTATGACCCCAAGAAACAAAGCTGCATTCAAGGAATGTAATGCCACTAGTAGAAGAAAATACTTTCTTGCCTATTACATCAATCCTTTTAGATTCTCTGTCTAGTGAAGTGAAAGAAAAAGAATTTAAGTTCACTTTACTTGTGAAAACCTTTACTAAAAGTTCTCTTGGATGTTGTGTCAAAACTTAGGATCACCTGGCGCGAGCTTATGATGTCTGAGTTCGACACTGAAGTTAGAGTTAGGTGTGGAGAACGCTGATTCCTTCAATCGGCAGTGCCTCAACATCAAAGAGCTTTTGGTACCTTATTTGGGTCTCTTCTCCTATTTGCCCTTAGACTTGCCATTCAACTTCACCTTAGACCCACCTAAAGAGGGCACCCTTGGCCTAGACTGGCCATGCTGTCTATTTTCTGCAACACAGGGTTGGCCTCTTTGTCCCTGATGGACTTGGGGTGCATGAGAGAAATAAATTGCATCATTTAGAGTTGTGCTTCGTACTGAAGCACAACAAGCAGAAGCCATGTGGGTCCGTCACCTACATCTGCTTCCGGTATGCATGGCAGGGTTTTAACCTGTTTTCTTTGTGGATGACATCCCTGCACATTGTCAAAGATTATATTTTGTGTATTTGGTGAAAAGAAGAAATGGGTAGGAGCAAACTTCTTGATCTGCCTTTTCAGGTGAGCCCTTATGTGGCTCAATGTCGCCATGTCCAGAAGGGAGACAGAGTCAGTCAAAATGGAAGTATTTGGAGAAACCTGTCTGTGTGTAGGAACTATTGCAAGAGTTTTCTGACAAAATCTAGTGCCGGAGGGTATTCACAAGCTGAGGAATCTATATTTAGATGTATCCATCAGAATTAAGGACTATGGAACTGATTCACAATGGTAAATGTACATGTGTACATTTACTCAGGTGTTAATCTACTTCCGCATATAGGTGTAAATCTATCCATTTTTGCTAGTCATCATTTTCAAGTGTAGACTTACATCTAATTGTAGATTTACATGACTTCACCCACTCAAGTCAGCACGTGGAGCCTCGTACAAGATGATTTGCAAGTGTAAAGTTACTTTTAGTTACTTTTTAAATGTAGGTTATTAACCTAGAACTAATAGAATAAAATGTTAGAGTGCATTAACTCATTACATTAAATGTGTATTACCTACTTACTTAAACTATATTTAATTTATAAATACTTCTTAAAGAATTAATTTAAAAAACACAAACATGATATTTAATATGTATTACATTTTGTTAAAAATTGTATTACGTTTTAAAAAATGCAATTATTCAACAAAAGTTTGTGAATTTAAGTTAATTTTTAAATGAAGTGTATTATTTCAATTTAGAATAATTTTTAAATAATTATATATTTTTACATACAGTAATTCCTATGGTTGCGTACTATAGGACCGTGCTGCAGTACCTGTGAGTGTCCATGTGTAGTGCTTGACTTACTCTAAGGCTGGGCTGAAGTACATTTACTACTGTTTTGTCAACTTTAGAGCTGCATTAACTTTGGAAGTGTGGTCTATGAATAGCAATGGTCTTTTGTGAGTGGGTGTTTGTAGTCCCTGCCCCTCCCTAAACTCCTCCTTACTTTCCCGAAATCGTTCCCATTTTGCAGTAGGCATTCCTCATTTTCCCACCAATCCCCTTGATCTCTTCCAAATTTATATTAAGAGCTTGATTTCGATGTGGTTAGGAAAGCCTCCAGACAGGTTCTGGAACATGCGAATCTGATTCAGAGCCCATGTTTCCGATCAAATCTTCCTCCTTTTCGAACGACCAAGTACGATAGGAAGATCTCGTCTGCGTCAACCGAATCATTTCCGAACCCGATCCTGTCCGTCCAACTCTTTCGGAACTGAATCGTGCCGCGCTATGGAGCTGGATTCCGTTTCTGTAGCATGCCCTCCTTCCTCCAGGGCCCTCCAAATCGGTCCCGGTGGGTGTGCTTGGATACCCCAGATCCAAGCATGCACAGAGTGGCGGGCAACATGGGGTGCCCGCCACAGGGTGCACGCTTTTCCCCACCCACCCCTTTTCTGCTATGGAAGCCTGTGTTCGCGTTGGTATACAGGCTCCCATAGAGTTCAATGGGAGTCCGAGTGAACCAAGTCCGTCAGCATACGACTGCATCGTACTCGTTCGGTCGGACACACACAGCGCGATTCGCTAGGAAAGCACTCCGGATCCGAGTCGTACGGAGGCCTTTCCTAGCGAGATCGGAATCGAACCCTAAGTAGTAAACCTACATGTTCGGAGATCTCCCTGTTGAAAAGGGAGGCGGCGTGGAGTTGCAGATCTCCACTCGCAGGTTTGAGAAATACTTTTTGTATTAAATGGTACTACTGTAGTTTACATATTACAAATTGCAGTGTGTGAATTGGGCCCTAATAGTAAACCCCATGATCGAGCCTCCTAAACTAGATTTGAGTTACGTTACTCCTTGTAACTTTTCACATATAGGTGGACATTTTTGCCACTATGGCAGAGATCTCGTTATTGGAAAGTATAGGAAAACAATATGAATGTTTATTACGCTTGAAAATATATTTTATATTAAAATAAAGTGTAAACAAAAATAATTGTAAATATTTTTTATTATAAAAGTAGAACCAATAAAGTAAATATTACAGCACACTATCTCATTAAATGAGTATCAAATTATGATTAAAACTATATTGAATTTATGAATAATATTTACTATAGAATAATTTTAAAAACCCACACATAAGTATTACATTTTGTTAAAAGTTATGTGTAGAACTGATTTGAATAGTTGTACTTTTTTTAACAAATGCTTCATTTAATTTTATTTTTCCTTACATTTTGAAATGAAGCACATTAGAGGACCACTGGCTCACTATGGGTATAACAAGGCATGAAATCCACAAAGTTTACTAAGTATGCCCACCTAAATATCAGTTTCATTGCCTCTGATAAAAGTATATGTGAAACAATTTAAAACAAGTTAGCTTAGGTATACCACATAGTCACCTGCACTACATTGCATCAAAGCCATATAACTGGCCATTGATGACACTTAACAGAACAGTTTTCTCAGGTCGGGCAATGGAAAACCATCCAATCCAGCCTGCAGAACAAAATAAATGTTAAAGTTGTATAAGGCAAACATCCACACATATAAGGCACCACAAAGATTCCCGATAGGACTGTGCACATCCATTGTGGACACTACCCAGTGACAACCACCATTAAGCAATACAGAGGACAAACAGATCTTCTCTGACCAAATATAAGGCGAACAGAGCATCTGCATTCCTGTCTATAGATAGTGACAAAACCCTAGAAAATGCCTAGACTTCAAACGCACTATAGGAGCAAGCAAATGTGGGAAGAGCACTATAGAAACGCTGATAAAATATCCTATCATAATATAACAAAACCAAACACAACATAATGATATATAGCATAACGTAAATCTGTTAGCACATAAAGGTTAGGCTTTAGGTTACAAAGTCTGCATTTAGCATAAAAAATAATAAAATAATATCAGGAAAATGTACTTCTATCCCTTCACTTTAATGGGAGGTCTGATAGATACATCATGTTTGGCACATCCGCAAGGGGAAGCAGATGTATGCAGTGGGAGCTAGGGGTGGCTTTTGGGCCCGAGATAGTTTTAGGTGAACTGAGAATTAAGGTAGGCCTGAGACGGGGTAAGGTGGGGCTAATGTGTTATAGGGGAACTATCAAGGTGTATGGGGACCGAGTGGGATGATTGGTGGTAACTGATGCCGGGTAGAGCTGAACAAAGAATAAGGGGTGATTTTTAGTTTGGCAGACAGGGTACTCTGTTGCAAACACAACAGAGTACCCTGTATGCAAAATAACGGTCCACCCACCCTATTTATTGTAGGGAGAACCATCAGCTTTCTGTCGATGGAGCCCCAGTTGGCTCTGTCAATGGAGAGCTTTCTCTGAGGGCTGACTGAGAAGGAGCCATTGGAGGAAGGGCATTACACTGTTCACCCTAATTGGGGAGGCAGTGTGATGTCCCTTTTTTTTGTCCGTCACCAACAAGCAAAATTTGGCAGTGAAGGTAGAAAAAAAACAAATAATGATCTCCACAGCCAGGAAGAAACCTCCCTGGGTGTGGGTGTCGTTAGTTTTTGGTTTTTCAATAACATACTCCCCCTGTAGGAGTTTATATTTGAAAACAAAAGTGTCTTGAAATTTGGAGGACAGCAGTCAAAACGAAGAACAGCAGTCGTCCACTTAACTTTTTATACTTTCACATGAACCGCAATGACGGTGGTATTTCAAGGTATAGAGGTGATCTCTAAAATTGAAAGACAGTTGTCCAACAGAGTAACGGACGTAAGGTAAGATACGTTTTATTATGTATGATTAATTAAAACCGTTGCATTCAGAACAGACGTAATGTTTTCTATCACCCTGACAGACCCACTATTGCCTGCCAAGCTCTAGATCTGGCGCTAAGAGGGCAAAGAAGGTTAAGAAAGGTTAAGAAAGGTTGAAATTGGTTGAAGGAAGACTGTCATTGACCAAAGAACCCGATTGGAGCATCTTCGATAGGAAACATAAGGGCTGCATCACACATGCTGTTTGTTTTGTGTTCACTTCCTGGACCCGAACAGCTGTTTCTCTACATCACAAAAACCGCAGCATAGTTATTAACACTTGACAGTGTCTGCTCAGCAGAGATCTGAGCCTCGACTGGGAGGGAATGCTAGCGAGAATGAATGAGGGGTACCAGCAGGAATGTAGCGCCTCGTGCTGATCTAAGCTTCCTTTTTGATCCTGTACAGAGAGCACTAGAAGAAAAAAAATTTTCAAGCTGTGAGATTGGACTAGACTGGGAAATAAAGTAAAGCAAACAAATCTACAAACCTAAATAATCCATCATGAGAAACGGCTCTCAGATTGGTGATAGTTGTGGATTGATGAGAGGGGTACCCGCAGGTCTAGATTAATGAGATGGGTGGCAATTCAGGATTCATGACTATCTTAGGACCACAGCCATAACCAGCTTAGTGGGCTGAGGTGGACGTAGACACAAGTTAAAAGAAATAGCAAGCAACATGTAGGAAAGCGCCCCTTTTTGACACGGTCAACCCCATTTTTTGCTCACTGGTACTGATGTTCTTGACTGGATGTGCACTGAGGTCCTGCTTAACACGTCCCAGCGTCAGTGCTCTTTCCCTAAAAACTGCAAGATAATCAATTGTACCGCAACTGGATAGGACGTTACCACCCCTGTAAGTCCTGGTAAATGGTACCTTTGGTACACCGGCCATGGGTACTAAAGAGGGTCCCTATGGGCTACAGACCCATACAAAAATTGAGTGCAGATTGCCATTGCAGGATGTGTGAGAGGGCGCAAGTGTGTTTCCAAAGCCCAGGTACACAACATGCCTTATGTGTAAGTCACCCCTACAGCAGGCCTTTGAGCCCTAAGGCAGGATGCATTATATTACATGTGAGGGCACATCTGCACGAGCATATATGCCCATGTGAACTCTAGTTCCACGACTAAGACTTTACGTGAGCATGACCCAAGGGTATTAAGTTGCTGTACACAGAACAACCCACTTCTGTTACAGAACAAATATAATCTTGTGACAGAGTATACATGCAAATTTAGTCTCTAGAACTAACATGTGTTATCCAATGCCATTGTCATGAGGCTCAATACTCCTGTGCTTCAGCTGAAGGGAGTCAGGTGGTCCTAGGGTCATCCTAAATCTCGTCCTCATGGGAGGAATCTGCTGAATAGCAGCTTTTTAACTTCTTTTTAAAGACTATGGTCGAAGGGTCCATTTGAATCTCAGGAGGGAGAGGGTTCTATATTCTCAGGTGGAGCCAGAGAAAGTACGAGAGTAGGTCAGCCGGAAGAAAGTCTTGAAAGACGGAGTGATATGGTTGAAGAGTAGCATTCCCGTTATCAATCTTGCCATGGCACTAAAGGCGACCTTGAGGGTAGCTGTTTGTGATCTTGTTAAACCTGTGAGGGTTGCACTCCCATAGTCCAGTCTGGATACGACTAGTGACTGTACTGCCATTTTTGAAGTCTGAGGACGGGGTGAATGTTTTCGCCCTTTTGAGTAGGTAGACTTGGTAGGCACACTATGAGTGGATGTGCTAATGTGTGCTTGCATGTTAAGCTATTTGTCCACGGTTATTACAAGAGACTTAGTTGATTCGATGATGGCTGGTTTGTAATTGATAGCGTCAAGGAGGCTGATTCATTCTGATATGGGCTAGTGCTGTTGGGTGGTGAGTTGTGAAGAAATTACATTTTCAGGGAGTTTATTTTGAGGTACTTTTGTTCGAGTCAGCTTTGGATTTTTGTTAGGGTGTCATTGGGTTGGGTGATATCCTCCAAAGAGAAACTTTTTACGTGTACCTGGGTGTCATCATAATACATGCGGTAGGCAATTTTCTCATTCTTACACATCTCCATCAGCCGTTCATATAAAGGTTAAAAGTATGAGAGAAATGGTGGAACCTTGAGGGACACCACATCTGAGTGAGGATTCATTGGATAATGAGCTGCCTACCTTAACTTGTTGTGAGCGATGTTCGAGAAAAGAGGTGAACCATTTTGGCACAATACCAGATAGCTTTTTCCTGTGCTCAAGTCGTGCTTGGAGAGTAAAGTAACTGACTGTGTTGAACGCTGATTAAAGCTTGAGGAGGATGAGTAGAAAGGAATCATTACAGTCCAGGTTTTTGAGAGCATCGTCCATTTTACGCAGAATAGCTGTTTCTGGCCTGTGTCCTCGCCTGAATCCAAATTGGAACTTCACTAGCAGGTTGAACAGTGGAATGTGATGACAGAATTGATTGTGTATTCATTTTTGTAATAATTTTGCAAGAAATGGGAACGTTTGAGACTGGACAAAAATTGTTTAGGTCAGTCAGATCAGCATCTGGATTTTTTAGGATCGGAGTTACTTGCCAAATCTTCGAGTTGTCTGGGATAACGCTATAAATTAGTGGCGTTAACAATTTGCATTCAAGGGGGGAAAACAGCTGTTTGAGGTTCTTAGTGATCATAGAAGGAATAGGGTCATTAAAGTAAATGGTTGGTTTCACTGACGCTATGATATTATTGATATCATCTTCATTGAAGGTTTTGTACTGGTTCCAAGTTACATCAAGAAAGGACTGGGTGAATGAATCGCCCCCAGGCGGCATGAGTTTTGGGGGCCGCGGCCGCCCCCCTCCCCTCGCTCTTACCTACGGCCGTAAATATCGGGTGCATCCAATCTCCCCCTCCCCCCTTCCCCCCCGTCCCAGCCGCATGAATCTCCAGCACCCCCCCCCCAACCTCTTTGATCAGGCCGCAAACACAGGGGCCGCCATAGGCGGCCTAAGGCCTAGCTACACCACTGGAAAGGGAAATAACAAAGAGGTAACATCAGCCAATATTTGTTTTTACAATTTTCTTGCCAAAATGTGAATTACCCTAAAAAGGAGATGCCCTGTATTAAATACATCTCTGAAGAGTAACTGATAATCTGTGACCACTTTATTTTGCTAGGTATAAATGAAAGGATTGTTGCCTTCTCTTGATTCAGCATTTTTTCTTTACTGTTCATTTTACTTTACTTTTTATTTCTTTACCTTTTAACCTGTGTCTTAAGATTTTCCTCATTTGAAAAACTGGACAAATGTGCAAGTGTATTTGCCCCTGCATTGATAACCTGAATCTATGCTTAACTAAACTTGCTTTCTGTTATCATATTCGGAAAGGGATACTGGAGACGTTAGCAAAAAAGGGAGGTGGCAACAGAGGACAGAGTGTGTGAGTGCCTGTGTGTGTGTGCATGTGTGTCTGTGTAAAACAGAGAGACAAGGACGATGCCTATCTCCACTTCTTCTCGAAGAAGCGTCAGTTAAGTAAGCATGTTGGAGAACATTCAACTGATGGGATCGGGCTAGAGCCACCACGATGACCAAGCATTATGGGATACTCATCAGTTGGAGCAAACACATACACAAACTTTCCCAGCCATTCCATAATCAAACTGTTTCCCAATCAATCAATCAATCAATCAATCAATAAATTTATAGAGCACGCTACTCACCCGCTAGGGTCTCAAGGTGCTGGGAGGGGGGGAGTCGCTCCTGCTTGAACAGCCAGGACTTGAGTTGTTTCCTGACGGAGAGATGGTCCTGGGTCAGCCGTAGGAAGGTGGGGAGGGAGTTCCATGTCTTGGCCGCCAGGTAGGAGAAGGATCTTCCTCCGGCGGTGTTTTGCGGATTCGTGGGACGGAGGCGAGGCCGAGGCTGGCGGATCGGAGCTGGCGGGTGGGTGTGTAGAATGTGAGGTGGCTGTTGAGGTATTTCGGGCCCATGTCGTGGAGAGCCTTGTGTGCGTGGGTGAGGAGTCTGAACGTGATCCTCTTACTGACGGGGAGCCAGTGCAGGTCTTTCAGATGGGCAGAGATGCGGCTGTGACGAGGGATGTCCTCTCTAGTAACCACAGGGAACCCTCTTGCACTGCAAACACTACCAACTGAACTGTCTCTAAGACCGTGGGAGATTTTCAGATTGGGTCCAGAGTAGATAAAACGTGCCCTTTAAAGAGTCTGTGAGTCAAAAGTTCTTCAAAGCAGCACAAACCTCTCACACTACCCACCAGTGACAGCTTAGTTTCCTCTATCCCAATGCTAGCCTCTCACTTAGTCCCCCAGTCAGCTCGTCATACTGCCCCACATACTGCCCAGATTTATCTCCTAACACTGCACCATTGAGAGCTCCTCACACTGACCCCAGTGTGCATCCACACAGTGCCTATGGGTGTGAGCATCTACCTGACAAGCTTCTCAGATGCTCCCAAGTGCCAGCTTCTTTGACTGTCCCCAGTGCAAGCTCCCCGAACCCCTTGGCCCTGTCAACTTCTGTCACCCTCCCTTGTGAAAACCTCACACTGCGCACAAGTGAAACCCACCAAGGCCAGTATCGCACACTGCGACCAATGCAAGCCTCACACAGCCCACAAGGTTCCGTTTTTTACTACCGACCAGTGACAGATTCCCAAATAACCCACCAGTGCCAGCCTCTTACAGTGTTGCCAACACATCCCACCAGGGCCAGATCCTAACACACCATGCAAAGTGCGCCAGTGCCAACTTCTCATTCTGCCACCACAATAGAGACCTTTTCACAATTCACACCCCTGTACATCAAACCCACATATGCAACTAAAAACATTCATGCTACTTGTCCGTTCAGTGATTGGCCTCTCTGGACGCCCCTCCTACAACGACTCAAAACTTCGAGCCAATGAGGATAGTAGGTTTGCTATAAATATTATGGTGGAAGTTAAAGCTGTGTATAATCATTAACGACCTAAAATTGTAGCAAGTAATAAACAACTTGCATCCGTTCTGAAACAGAAACCTAAACTTTAACACCATCAAATCCGTCATCATCCTGAAATCACCTAGGCCACCCACGCCCCCTGACCTGAAATCTTAGCAACAGCAATTTATTGAGCTCCCATCTATGGTTACAAAACACAGAAGAAAGGCACACATATGCCCAACATATTACTGTTTCCACCGGCCACACTTTAGCACCGTATTTATTTCTTTATACGTTTAATACCGCGCCAAACCATGTTCTCTAGGAAGTTTCAGAGTGGCATGCTGGCAAGCGCCTAAAAACCAATAAATACGCTTTCTGTTTCGGAGGGACAGAGAATGAATGTCTCTCCTGGCAGCACGGGTGGTACATTTAAGCAGTTCACCTTCATTTCAGATGGGCTAAGGCTGTGGCGACAGACATGAGATTCAAGAGTCCAATGTCTAGTCCACCGGTCGAATCTACGGGCTCCACGCACACAGCTGGCACAGAGGCGAAGGCGAGCCCTAAGGAGGAACTGCTCTCCAGTCAAGGTCACTAAAACGAGCAGGCCAGGGGCACCAGAGAGAACCTTGGCAGATACAGGACTGACTGAAGCATTCAGATCTCCAGGGCCACGGGCTATTCCCAGTCTGTCTCCCAATCTAGCATCAAAGCGGAAATGTGGCCACATGGCGAGCAATATGTTAACAATAAGTAAGGGCCGCTTCTCGTAGCCCGGCAAATGAAAGTCACCTTCCACTCCTCTCGGGCGGCAGGCACATCTCATCCCACAGGCGAGAAGTAACGCGAGACTACCACGCCACAGGCAGGTAAGAACGCACGCTATGGAGGAGAGCGAGCTTCGTGCACAAGCTGAGCAGAATGGCGAGCATCCCTTTAATCATGGTGAGGTGATATGCGAGCTTAAATCAAAATAAACCACAGACATACCGGTTTAAAGATTCCATCTAGGTAAAACTAACAGTTGTTGCGTTCATGTGCTCACATGAAGTCCTCAGCCACACTATTGTATTGTATTGAAATTGTGTTTATATAGCGCTTACTATCCCTGACGAGGCGTCAAAGTGCTTTTTCGGCGAGTAGCACACCTCCGGAACCCATAAAGGATTAGTGTTGAATAAGTATAGTGAAATATAAATGTAATTTGAGTGGTGGATAGGTTAGTCAGTTATTTGGATTCAGACCAATAGCGGTCATAGAGTGCGCCATATCGGTATCAGAATTAGACAAACACCACAGGTGTAAAGTCTTGGGGGGATTATTTAGTGCTTGGTGGGCAGGGTATCCTCCCACAAACATGGCGGGTATCCCGCCCACCAAACTGACAGTCAGTCCGGTCTGTTATGAGTTGGGAGGAGTGCCTTGTTCACAACAGCGGAATTCCTGCTGGTTTCGCCCTCGGAAACCTTAGAATGATGGACATCTGGCCATCAGTCTAAGTTCTTCAGACTGTCCGTCCTATTTATGTGAGACGTTCCTGAGCAGTTTTTTCCTGTTTGGGACTACCAGGAAAATTCTAGCGGTCCAGACAGATCAAAACAACTCAGAGAAATCCAGACAGATCAAAACGACTCCCAAAAGTGGGAAGAAAACTCCTCAGTGTCAAGACAATTCTTTTTTTGTATTTCAAAACAACCTGCTGCTTGTTTTTTTTTTAACAAAATGTCTGTTGAATGGCTGCACAAAACATGGAGAATGCTCAAGGAATTTAGAGATTCTTCAGAGCTGCCCCCATGGTGGTGGGTCAGTCCTTTAGAGGCACAAATATGTCTGCCATGCAGGCAAAGATGTTTTAATATTGCTGGTGGTCACTGGGCTGGCTCACTATATCAGGCAAAGCAATAAGACAAGTGCAACATGGAATATGTGTTCATGGAGAGGGTCGCACCAAAGAACAAGGCACATTCAGAACATGCACGCTCAAGGAGGCATGTGCAACTGCACAGTAGTGTTTGGAGGGTGCATCTAAAGACTTGCTTTGGAAACCGATTAATGAAAATATATCCCCTTTACTGCTCCTAGTGTGTCCAGTGCTGCAACAAACATTACTTTACCTGCTGAAACCTATATGTTTAATTGACAGCATTTATTCAGAAGACATCATAATTCTGGAAAAGCTTCGAAAGTAAAGGGCTCCTAACATCGCATGTGCACATGTAGTGTGAGCGCCGACACACCCAAACAGACTATCTTCGGGAAGCTTCTGCTAGGGCACACAGTCTGCTTGAGCCACAGAACTGAGACAATGTCATAGTACAGCAATGAGACATCCAGAACTTACAGCTCCCCACTCTCTAAGCCTTGCTAGGCCCATTGCAGCCTGTTCTTAGCTCTACAACAGGCATATGCACGATTCATGGGTACAGTAGCAGTCAAGACAATCTAGGTTGTATTGCCTATTTAGTTTCAAATCTGTTTTTTTTAGCATTTTCAAACAGGCAAGTAACACAATCGACCCGCACTTACATCCTCCGACCAGTGGGCCTTGAATATGCTTTCTTGGGCGGAAAGGGAAGTGAAAAGACAATATAATAATCTTAATAAACGGAAAGCAACGCATCTAGCATGTCTCAAGAGATGTAGTGCGTATTTAAACAGATAAGAATATATGATACACTGTCAGGGATTACACAAAAAGCTCCACCTGCTGAGATTCAGACCCGTGTTATATGTTATATTATGAGGCTTTATATAGCCTCCTCTACCGTTAGCAGATCCCTTAGTAATTTCTTCATCTAGGGTCCTTTTTGTACAACTCTGTAATTTCCATTTGTCGTTGTGCACGGTTGCTTGGTTGTGTTTTGTTGTGTATGGTTAGGAGAGATTGGCTGAGTCTAGTTTAGTAATCTGTTTATGACAGCTAAATTCAAACTAAAATGTGTCAGATCCTGCTAAAGATCTCTGAAGTGTGTTATGCCTAAGGATGGCTATGCAGACGGACTCTTCCCATTTTCCATTCAGTCAGTTGGCCATTGTCTGCCTGTGCCTACTGCTTTCTAGATAGCATCGCTAGTGAAGTATATAACCACGATTATGTGAATTCAATGTTGCACAATTGCTCCTGTCTGCAATGAGGCCCAAAACACAGCGTTCCAGCCTAAAACAATGGCCACTATGTTATATAGCTTCGCATGGCTTCACTGATGCTAATGTCACACATGGCACTTAACATCCATGTAAAACAGCTACACTTGACAGGTAACAAGGGTGCAATGTGATTTTCTTACCTTGCATTGATTGCTAGTGCTCAGTGGTAACGTCCATTTTCACCAGGCACTGTGATGGCTTCCGTGTGCTTGGCAAGC
This sequence comes from Lissotriton vulgaris, assembly GCF_964263255.1. Taxonomy (NCBI): domain Eukaryota; kingdom Metazoa; phylum Chordata; class Amphibia; order Caudata; family Salamandridae; genus Lissotriton; species Lissotriton vulgaris. The sequence continues at coordinate 264,199,297 of NC_141693.1, read as the reverse complement.
GAAGAGCAAATTTACCAAATTTCTTCACTGGGTAAAGTATTCTCCCCCTGGGAAATAGAAGGAGGACAGATGAGTTTCCGTGAAATCACTATCATAGGATAATAGATTAAAGTAATGCTGTGTGTACTCAGAACAAACACACATGATCAAGAGCTTCAGTCTGTTCACACAAGCAGCAGAGATATCTAGTAGGGACGAATGTGATTTCAGGTCTGGTAAATGCAAGATTATGAAAGCACGCATTGCGCATGTTAAAAAACAGCCAGCTCGTGCATCGGGCAGTTAGGAGCTGAAAGGTTCCAAGCACTGAAACTCCACAACATAGCCTCATCAAGGTTTTCAAACCCTGGTCACTGCTCACAAAAAGCCTTCTCACCCCTCTATTGTAAAATCCGCCTTAGGAAAGCAGTAGCACATCCCGTATTCATAGGTGCTGTCAGTCCTCCTCACCACCAAGAGCGTGCTGTTCCAACTATTTGAAGGTTACAACAGTGCTCCTTATCTCCAACAGATCAACAGCGAAACACCGACGAACTGCTTGACTGATCTGACAAACTGACTCATAGACTGAAACATACAATACCCTCTCAACATAAACAATAACCTGCTCCCTAACTGATCATCTGCAAAAATTCCTTCTCAACACTATTCACAAGCTGATGAAAATAATCAATAGAACCAAATCAACTCACCCCAATCACAGACAACTCACCAACATAAAATCTCTAAGCATCACCAACTTCCTTTATGTACTAGATGCTTTCTACAAATAGGTCTTTCTCCGGTATCACAATTATCTTTTACCAATTGCTACAAAGCAGCAAACTATGCCTCCACAATAACATACTCCTGCTGATTGACAGCAGCAAAGCCCCCCACCCAAATCACTGTCTAGCGGTTGCAATTGATTAACAGCTATGAACTGGCAGTCCATAAATCGAAACGGCCAAATCGGTCCTTAATATCACAAACAACCCATTTCATCTGATTGACAGCCCTCAAACTTCATCACCTACCTGCTTAACTCACCTTCTGTAACAAAAGCAATAACATACCACCATTCCACAACACAAGTAACGTACCAAAAATAGGGTTAACGCTATTAACATAGCATTATATGTGTATTTTATTTCCATGACAAACAGATTGACAATTCTTTCTATTTCCTGGTGCATAAAGTAGTCATTAAGAATTGTAGCACCACATGTGCAGGTAGAAATATGGCAATGCACTTGCCACAGTGGATACGAGACAGGATTTTTCCACAAAGGGCATTAGTTCTAGGTAACACAGAGAATGACAACTAGAGGTGTTGAATGCGTGATAAAGTCAATAATGGTGTACATCCAAAATCCAAATGGATGACAACTTTTTTTCTCCCATTATCCATCTGCACAGAAAGTGACATCGCTGAATCTCCCATCATCCATCAGCACAGGAAGTCATATCACTGGTTTCCTGCCAAAACTCTCTTACAAGAAGACAAGCAATAGGACTTCATTTCCCATCATCCATTTGCACAGGAAAATATATCACTGAACTTCCCATCAGCACAGGAAGCCACATAGCTGGATCTCCAAACATCCCAGGACCTATTTAACCCTTTCCATGCTGATGACGAGCTCAGCTCGTCATGATGCACGGTTGAGCTGTGCTGATGACGAGCTGAGCTCGTCATGATTTATGGACTTTATCAATTTCCAGCATAGGAGGGGAAAACTGCCAGCAGCCATGTGGTTAATGGCAGCTGCCGTGCAACGTGCAGCCGTCGTGCCTCTGGCAAGCGCAATTGTGCCCATCTGCGCCTGAACCGTGCCCAGCACCAGGAACCCTGGATACTCCCGTACCCATCGATACACTGCTGCGCTCCTCCATGCTCTTATCCCCGGCTGCTGTTTGCTGCACCGCTGCCATACGGCACCACGGAACAAGGAAGGATCATCCACTTGCGGCCCCTGCTAGGTCTCATGCACTCTCACACACTCTACACCCACTACTCAAGCACCAAGAACACTACTAGCTCACACTCAAACACCAAGCACCAAACAAAAAACAGCACATGTGCATGCATTGTCAACACCCACTGGTTAACCAAACATGCCATGGAGATATGGGACCTACTGCATGACCACTCTCCAGACCTGCTCTTTCTCACATAAACATAGCTAAATCCAACCTTGGCTCCAGATATCACTAGCACCATCCACACTGACTACAAGATCATTAGGCAGGACCGTCAGAACAAGCCCGGCGGTGGAGTCACCATCATATTCAGGAATACCATCAGTTGCACCACCAACATGGGCGCCTCCACCAGCTACATAGAACACCTCACATTCAAGATACATGTTGCAGCCAACTTCTCCCTGGGCAAAACCCTTGTATACAGACCAGCTGGACCCCACTAGCAACATCACGGACTACATCGCACCTGTCATCATCAAAGCCAGCACTGTTGTCCATCTCAAAGACCTTAAATTTCATCTAGAAGACCGCAGCAACCCAAACTCTACAGGTCTTCTAGAAAACCTTGCAAACTTTGGCCTCACCCAGCACATTATCAAACCATCCTACATTGACAGACGCCTACCGGACCCAAATTTCTCCTCAATTAGCAACATCACACTCAACAGGACAGTAAATATGACCTGGAGAGAAGAGACCCACCAAATCATAAAAGAGTGCCAGGGGAGATTTAAAGACCAGCAGGAGTTGAATCCTAATATGACTCTATAGATCACAATAGAACATCTAGGTCTAAACTAAACAATGTTTGAAGAACAGTGTGACCTAGCAGGAAAGGAGTATTCCTCTTAAGGACGATTTCCCTTGCCCACAATAGGTGGCATACTTCATCATCGGGAACCTCCTCGCACTGTGAAATCTAGTCACGGTGCGGGCTACAACCCCCTCACTGTGTGGAGGAGCACAACAGATGTTTTTAGAAGTATAGTAAATACCCTTTAATGAGCTTGGGGTGGTGAGGTCAGTAGAGCGTGCAAAAATATGAAATGTTAAAACTGGCTACAGAGTACGCTGACAACTTTATTAATTCGTCTCTAGGTCAGGATTAGAAAGCAAGACACTGCACGTGTCACCAAGGTAGGCGTGTCACTAAAGTAGGTCAACATGTTTCTGCCTGTAACCCTTGGATGCCTGTAACCATCAGATTTGGTGTTGCAGCATTCTTCAGGACCTATAGTGATAGTGCTTCTGCTACATTCAAAACAAATGAGTGTATATATGTGAAACAATACAAAACTGTCCAGTGGTCCTTTAGAAGTGCAAGGGAGGGATCCACTGGTGGTTACCCGCAACTGTTGGCCATGGTGCCTCACCTCAAACCATGGCGTGGAGCCCCAGGTACTCTCTGTCCGTCCAACAGTTAAGAGTCAAACCACTTCCGCGCCAGGTCTGAGACCAGACCATTGTCAGTTTTACCATGCCCATCCCACACCATCACAGACCTAGCACAACAGGAACTGCTCGCCAGAGCTGGAAAAGCATCTGAGAAGTAGAGTGGGCTTCCACCCTCTAGGATCATTGGGCCAAGCCAACTAGCAACTTGCTGAAAGCCATGAAAAATCTCAACAACTGGATCACTGCATGTGGCAACTCATTGGCTCCCCTCAAGCGCAACCCAAAGGCAAGAGCCCACCCACAAGCCAGCTGGTACATGGAGGAACTCAGGCACATGAAACACAACTGGAATGTATATGGTGAACAAATCAAGACCTAGAGGATAAAGACATCGCCTAATCAGCCGTAAGACGCAACCAACATCAGATACAAAACACCAAGCACACAGCTCTTGCAGATCACATAGATACCAGCACTAACAGCAGCAAGGAAATCTTTGCCTTTAAAGATTTCCCCAGGCCTTCTACCGCCTCCAGCAACATCACCCCTCATAATACCTTTGTAACAAGCGCTTGAAATTCTTCTGTAACAAAATCACTTTCATATACAGTAACTTCAACTCTCAACCGGACTCCGTTACCACTTTCAAAATCACTGCTACCCTGATGACCATCCACTCGGGGCGCTATCTGACCCGTACCCATGCACGCCTTCACCAAAGGACTCCCACTAATCAGTGATGCACCAACTCCCATCCTCAATGCTTCTATCAACTCAGTCACATTCCCGGACACATTTCAACATGACACCATCATGCCTCTGCTCAAGGAACCATCCAATGACTCAGCCACATTTTTCAACTATAGACTCATATCCCTCCTACCATACCGGGCAAAGGTCATAGATAAACTAATCAACCAATGTCTCACTGAGCACCTCAGCAACCACTAGCTCCTCAATGCCAGACAGTCTGGATTCAAGCCCAACCATAATACAGAAACAGCACACAACCGACATCTGTATGATCCTTGACAGAGGAGACAGGAAATCTGTCATTCTCGTGGGCCTTTCTGCAGCATTTGACACGGTCTCACACCACAGCAGGCGCAGCACAAGATTGGCCATCAAGGACCCGCTCTTTGCTTGATATGCTCCTTCTTAATGAATAGAACAAAAGCTGTCAGCCTGGCACCTAACTCCTTGGAAGCCTGCAAACTCATTGGTAGAACCCCTCAAGGTTCATCTCTCAGCCTCACCTTCTTCAATGCATACACGATCCTAAAGGGTGTCCTCACCCAGAACACTGAACAACCGCAGATCGGATCACATTCACATCTTCTCACACGAGGGGCGCCGTCAATACGCAGGATTATCCATCCCTTTCAAAGCCGTCGCAAATGACGCTTTGAATACTCCTTTGGATTCCAATTCCTTCCAAGTTCGTTTTGACAGCATCACCATCAGACGGTGGACGCTGTGGCACACCTTACGATTTTACAAAGACCCGGGGACACTTGTGATTCTACCCCAGATCGGGTCTTTCTCCTACCACACGTTTACTACACCATTGAGTCCTGTGCCCTGCTGGGTCGGAATTGTCACCGGCGGAGCGACTTCCCCAGAGACTTATCTTTTCATCATAGCCCTGAGGAGTCGCAGGAGAACTATCCCACAAGCGACGAAACAGGTGTCGGCTGGATTGCTTTGATGAAAATTAAACACTGCATTTTTTACAAACCAGAAGATGAATTTCTTGTTTATCCACAGGCTTTGTTTCCAATTGTAAAAGTGTCTACACTGACACATTGTATTATATGTAACGTTTGTGCGGAAGGGTATTCTGTCGCATACACAATCCCTCATAGCCAATGTCATCTGGGGACACAACATCAACATCCTCTTCTTTGCAGATGACACGCTACTTTTACTCGACCTCTTGGACAAGACCGCAACACAAGAAACAAGTTCACCGCCTGCATGACCGAAGTCGCTAACTGGATGAAAGCCAACTGTCTCATGCTCAACGATATTCGGCAAGAACACTTTAGCATGGGACTTCAACTGTGGCCATCTAAACTCGGACCCACACAGACAAAGCCATGCCAGGAACCTCAGAGTATTCAATGACAGCAAACGGGAAATGACTGCACAAGTCAACGATATCACTGCATCCTGCTTCCACACCCTGAATGTACTGAGGAAGATCTTCAAATGGCTGCCAAGCAACACAAGAAAAACTGTCACTCACACCTTGGTCACCAGCATGTTGAACTATGGGAACACCCTCAATGCCAGGATCACCGAGCAACTCACTAGAAGACTATAGACCATCCAGAACTTGCCAGCCAGACTCATCCTCAACCTTCTACACAGAACTCATATTACACCACATCTCAGGGAACTACACTGGCTTCAATACACAAATGTGCTCCATTCAAACTCGGCACACACACATTCAGGGCACTCCACAACTCATGCCCCACATAAAAAAAACTGTTGCATCTCCTTCCGTTCCATCACACCACTGATAAGTTATTTGATTCTCACCAGTCTTATGTCCGTGCTCCCAGATCTTGTGTAAACTGCTAGATTTCATGTTGGCAACTTTATCACGTAAGTTGATCGCAACCTACTATTTGCTATTCGCATCGTCTTGAAAGTCGCTTTCCATACAGTCGAAATACAATCTCAATAAACACTCCCACATTTCTCAGCATCACTGGACCAACCTCAACTAGTTGTCCTCCTACCTTTCCCATCGCTACTTCTTCTCTTAGTGTTCAGCCCAATGGTCATCCAACCCTTTTGCATTAAGAATCCCACAAAGCCCGGTCTAGTATCTTCTATTGTTCTCACTACCCACATCCTGCTCCTAAAGTGACATCATTACATATAACATTTACTCTAATGACACACAGATCTTCCTTTTCAAACTTCTGCTCCATGACTGATTCCCCAACTGGCTGACTGCCAATAGACACTAGATGGGCAGAGAATTCTTAATATTCAACTCATCAAAAAGTGATATCATCTATTTTTCTTCTGCTTTCAAATCATATCCATCTCCCTTGACTCAGTTTTACTTTTTCCCCCTTGACATAATTGCTCCTTACTCATCTGTGAGAAACCCTGGGGTGCTATTGGACCCCAAAATTCACTCTTACCTATTCGCTTCCCCCACAGAAACTGCCACATGATACCAATTTCTTAGGATCCTGAAAATCTACCCCTACCTCTAATTCCATATTACAAAGTCACCCGTCAACATGCTTATTATGAGCAAACTGAATGAATGTACCGTCTTACTTGTGGGTCTTCTAAAATATGCAATTTCTCCCTTGGAATAGGTTATTTACTATACTACTGAGCTGTCCTTCTGTCTTCCACGACATCAGGCTAAAACTACCCATTGATAACAGACTGCTAGCTTGTCTGCCAGAGAGAGAACTCAGTGCTAGATCATCAAAATAAAATATGATATATCTCATTCATCAATAAGTATCGCTCTTAATGCCATGCACCTCCTCAGTGCCTTTGGTCAGTCTACGTTCACCTTCTTCTTGTAACCAAACACCCCTATACACAATCTCCATATTACTCCTTACACTATCTTTCCAATTTCAGCAGAACACCTTCTCACTTTTGCTCAGGGCCATGCCCTTCTTATTTCCTTTTAGAATCGTCCTGAAGATGCACTTCTTCAAATGGGGACTCTCCTTCTTGCCTTCTACCATTCTCTCCCTTTTCCAAGTCACTTCCCGCTCACCCCTGCCATTGAAATAATCATCACTAACCATGTAATGTACACACTGTAATATATGCATCCTATAAATTGTTTGTTTTGGCTCACTCATGGTCCTTAATCATTTGGATTTCTGTCAAGTTCCTGGCTATATGTAACTTCCCAGGCAATACTGCTTGTATGTCACATTTTGGTAGCTATATACATGGTTTCTTGGAAAAACAGCTAGCCTCAAGATCATGGATGGCTTCAGTAATAGCAACAACCAGACTTCCTCTCTATCTAAAAATATATTTAACTTATCAACAGCAAGCTAGACCTCATTGATATAATCGATAACGTGCCAACTGATTTGTAGCACCAAGCCACACATTTTGAAGATTACCAAGCCCTAACCAATTTACAATGTTAAGGCAACTTCCCTCATTCTACTTTACTTGCCTGTGACTCCAAAATACAAGCAACCATATTTTCTTAGCCAAAAAAGGGCTAAAGGCACCAACATTTCTAATACAACACAAAATGGAGCCCTAATTGCTGCCAGAACTCAACCTCTCCTTAGCAGAAAGCTCTGAAATCTCAGCAGTCCCATTCAAAACATACCTACTATCACTTCTATAATTGGCTTTCTTGGACATAATAAAAATGAAGGTTATTAATATTGCTTCCTCTATGTTTGCTTATAATAATCAGAAAGTTGATTATGCAAACCAAAGTGGATAAGAATTGCAATATGGTGACCATTGCAATATGGTGACCATCTGGAAGGGAAAGCATGTTTTTTTTTAAAAAGAAAAAGAAAAAATGGGATTGTGATAAAATGTCCCTTTTGCATCATTTTTTTTTTTTTGCAGAATTTTATTGCAGGATTTTAGACTCGGGCACTGCTGTCCAGAGTATGTGCTGTGACTGCTATTGCTAGTAGAAATAGGTTAATCTTCAATTGGCTTATTTAACTTTCTTAAAGGGCCATGGAATGTGATGCAGAAAATACAGTGATCTCATTGATAGTTGTTAAATGTTGCACCCGTGGACAGCAGGACTTATTGCGCCATCTACCATTGTGACAAGGAAAACATGGCTCCTGGCCTACCATTGTAGGCTGACTCCTGTAGTATAATCCTAAAGACCAAGATTTCAAAATAACACTTCTGACAGAGAAAACACCTTGTTTTTAAATATTAAATATAATCAGTTTCCCATAAGTAGGACTTGAAGCTCACAAGGCAGGGTGCATGGTATTTAAAAGTGCGGCATGTATACATTTGAGGATATCACATACTGGTAGTGACAACCCCCAGGAGCTATTTTCAATGTGGAAGGTTCTAGCTGTCCAATGAGGAACACTAGAGTACAGATGAACATTTTTCTTCTATATCTCGGGTTTGGAACCAGCTAGAAAATAATTCAACCACTCGTTTTAATATTTATCAATAGCCCAATTCAATGGTAATGTTAATTTTGGTAAATATTTACGAAAAGTAACCTTTAGAAAGTTACCTTTCCCTGCCTGAAGCACCTGGAGACTCATTCACATTAGCTCTCCAGCAGTTGGCAATCAAATACTTGAACTTAATGAGGTGTGAAAACTGCTCACTGAGCAGGGACAATGACCTGTCTATGGGGTGGGGTGTCTTTTATTTCCAGGCAGGAAGCACAGGTGGGCCCAGAAACTTAATTAACTTTAAAGGGAAATAAATGTTAGTTGGCACCCGGAAAAGCCCAGCCTTTGCCATGACAATCAGGCTGGCTCCAAACCCAGTGTGAGGAAAGTTACCCACAGAACTGTTTTTCAGAGACCTTAGAGGACAGGACTGATGATTACACTAGCCAAGCTTTGGGTGGGCACATATGTTTTGCACATGGGGAAAGGGATTTCCTCATCTTAGATTTTGTGAATAAGGTGCACTGTGAAGTTGTACAATAGGGAAAACAGGAACTGCTGCAAAAGTGAGTAGCGTTCCCCTGGAAACTTAAACCCATTGTTTAGGGAAGAGCCAGGAGTCACCCTCACCCACTAGCTGGAGGCAGGCATAAATGAAGCACTTCAAGGTACATCCTGTTGAAGAACAGAAGAAGATCTGCAGCTGCGGTTTGAGACCTGTCAGGATATCTGAAGAGCTTGAACTGCTCCCACTTGTACCCAGAGCAAAGACGTGGCCTTCAAGAGTCGGTTGGATGACCTCCTGTGTGGCTGCAGGAATTCAAGAAGCTGCAAGGGACCTTTTTTCTAAAGTGCCCATCTGACTGGTAGCAACTGAACCAGGACATGACCGTGCTGTTGGTCTCTGCTTGACACCCTGAGAGTGTCGAAGTGCTTCTCCTGAGGTCCTTAAAGCCTTAGAAGTATGTTCCTGTGATTGTTTGGATACCAGAAGAAAGTTTTGAAACCTCTGAATTTGTTTCCTCCAGAGCTTCAGTGGGTGTTAGACTTGGCATCTTTTGGTATGCTTTCCCCTGTCATTTTACTTCTGAGCTGAACTTTGTTTTTCCTGGTTTTAGGACTAAGTGCACTTTACCACTGCTGACCAGTTCTAAAGTGCATGTGCCCTGTGTCTAAAATGTAATGGTATTTGGTTTCTCCATGATAGGCATATTTGATTTACTAGTAAGCCCCTAGTACAGTGCACTGTGCGTGCCCAGGGCCTGTAAATCAAATGCTACTAGTGGGCCTGCAGCACTGATTATGCCATCCACATGCGTATCCCTTCAAACCTGTCTCAGGCCTGCCTCTGCAGAGCCTGTGTGGGCAGTTTTAAACTGCCATTTCGACCTGACAAGTTCACCTACTTGTCAGGCCCAAATCTTCCCTTTTATTACATATAGTTCACTCCTAAGGTAGTCCCTAGGCAGCCCCATGGGCAGGGTGTAGTATATTTAAAAGTTAGGACATGTACTTTGGTGTTTTACATGTTATGGCAGTGAAAAACGACTAAATTATTTTTTCACTACAGCAAGGCCTATCTCTCCCATAAGATAGCATTGGAGTTGGCCTTTAACATCTTACGAGTGTATCTTCCAATTGGGAGCAGATAGAAAATTGAAGTTTGGTGTCTCTGGACTCATAATTTTAAAACACATCTTTTAGTGAAGTTGTTTTTAAAATTGTAGATCTGAAAATGCCACTTTTAGAAAGTTGGCATTTTCTTACTTAGTCAATCTGTGCCTCTGCCTGTCCCTAGAATACATGTTTGGGTTAGATGACAGTTGGGATTTGTGAATTCCCTCTAGACAGTTACACCCTAAGGGAGCAGAGGTGTGCCCTGCGTATCCTAGTGGCCCATCACCAGGCTGATGAGCGTTCCTGGGCTAGAGTGGTGGGAATAGCTGATGCTTGCACCTAAATAGGGCTGTGCATGTCCTCACACAAAGAGTTGCATACACCCCTGTAGTGTGTCTGGAGCCAGGGGAGGGTACAGTGCACTACAAAGACCATTCTTTGAAGTCGCCCTAGTTCAAAGGCCAAAATTGGTGTAAGTACACCATACACTCAGAACACTTGTGGACTGAGCACATTCTGCCAGGAAAAAGAGCTCTTGTGCTACAGGAGAAACTGCCACTTTGCTGATTGCTTTGCTGTGTTGGCCTGCTACCTGCTGCTTCTGTCCTGGGAGTAAGATGGCTGGACTTTGCTCTCTACATTCTTCTTTCTAAAGTTTCTCCAAGTGCTAGAGTTGAGCTTACCTCCTGTTGGAAGTCTCAGGTCCATCAAAGACTTCACCTGCAGCACCTGCGTTCCCCTGCTGAGAGCCATACTCTGCCAAGGGATGCCAAATCCAGCTCCTGTGCCCCTGGAATTGAGTTTTGTGCTAAAAAGTAAAAACCAACACCTCATTGCTGACAGTCACATTGGACCCGGCAACTCGCTGCAAACTTCGACGCCGCGCCGCTGTCTGCACCCAAGCCATGGTCCCTGCTCAACGCAACGACTGCAACTTACAGCCCAGGCTCCGATGTAGCTGCAGCACCTATTGAGTACCGCTCTCGCGTGAGTCCTGAGTACTGCATCGCCAAAGTCAGTGACCCCCCACTCCAACTCCAAAGCAGCGCCTGTGGTCCAGTGGCCTGACATTGACACCCCAGACTCGATTGAGGTATCGCACCTGAAACTGTCACATCACCTCCCCTGCACCTTACATCTTCCCCGGCATCACCGTTTCCATGACTCTGCACAGCCTCCAAGAATCCACGCGTCAGTGATGCCTCATTTCGTTTTGCAACGCACTGTTCCCAAGCCCTGACGCACCAACAACCTGCACAGCATTAAGGAACCAACACTGCACTTGCTTCCGCGATGCCTCACCTTCCCTGCGCCTCAAATTGTATTTGAGCCTGACGACTCCAAAGTACTGTACTGGGGTCTGTGTGACTCTGTAGCCAGCCCACGTGCCAAAGCGGTCGGATTGAACTTGTGGAGTCACCACATCAAGCATGTCCAGTTAGCCCCGGTTGGAGCTATTGTTTTCTAAATGCTATAATCTTTATTTAATCTTTGAAAACTTCATATTTTGACTTGTGTATGTTGGATATTTGTCATTTTGGTCTTATTTTACTCAGATAAATATTGGAGGTTTTTCTCAACTGGTGCGGAGTACTTTTGTGGTGTATTGACTGTGTTCGTGTGTGCCCAACTACTTTACACATTACCTCTGGGGATAGGCCTGGCTGCTCCGTGCCAAGCTACCAAGGGGGTGAGCACAGGGTATCTTTGATGTGTAACTTACTTACCCTGACTAGGAATGTGGGTCCCTACTCGAACAGGGTGCCTACCTATGCCGACAAGAAACCCCATTCCTAACAATAGAAGCTCCAGAGTGCCAACAGTCCCATCCTGTTGTTGGTATCCGGCCTTTGGATTGGCAGCATCTCCAGTTTGAGGAGCAAACCAAAAAAGGAGGATTAATGTCTTAAAAAGCTACAGCGTTGGGGGCGTGACCAAGACGGCAAGCATGGTGGACGTAGCCTCAGAGAGCTCCGTCCCGCCGGCGAGATATCCGACTAATTATCCCTCATCACCCCGACCCAGAGGCGTCCTGACTGGGTGAGCTGCTATCGGAGGTGACGGGTGAGCCCTGACAGCGATTTGGGCAAATTCGGCGCACGGGCAGCGGTGGCCCGGGCCCCAAGACAGTGAGGCCTGCGCCGCGCGCAGAAGCCGGGACCTCGAGTTTGGTGGGCCTGGGCGGAAGTGCAGCGCCGCCGGGGCCGGCGAGGAGCAGTGCACCAGACTCCATTTCCGGCTGAACAGGGTCCAAGGCTACGGACTTCGGCGGGCCGACAGAGCATGGCAGAGGCGGCGGCGAGGCCTAACCATCGCTGTGGAGCCGGGGCTCCGGCAGACGCGGGATACGCTGGCGACGAAAGGTGAGACCTGAGGGGGAGGAGATACTCCCTCAGGAGCAGCGTCGCAGCGAGACAAACTGATCCCACTCGGCGGTTGTGTCGGACCGCGGTGGTCTGGTGGGCCGGGAGTGCCGGGGGACATCTGTCTTCCTTACCCCCCCCCTCCAATGGAAAACTGAGTGCCGGGCCGGCGTGCGTTGCTGCTAGGGTTGGCGCTCGCTGCAGGCCCTGGCGGGGTCCGTGCAACATTGCACGCCAGATGCAGCGCACCACCAGATACCCCTCATTGGGCAGTTTGGTCGGACCGCGGGGTAAGCCTCCGGGGACGAGAGTGGCGGAGCATTGACGCCTGAGCCCCAAGCAGTGGCAGCCTAGCAGTGGAGTGGTGGACAGCAGAGGTGGAGGCAGATCATCTCCTACTGGCCCTGGAATTAGCCAAGCATACGGGGCTGCATAAAACCGCAGGAGGGAACCTTTGCAGAAGGGCAAACGCATCCCCGGAGTGGTCATCGGACTGAGGCAGGGCATACATCCGGCGCTGGGGGTTAAACCACCGGACACGGCGATAGTGGCTCGGGGCGGCGACGACGTATTGGGGTAAGGTGGAAAGACATCACAAGTAAGACATACAGGCCACTTGAGGGGTGGAGACAGAACCCCTCTGAGCCCGGGAGAGCGGGAGAGGCCCTGACCACGATCCCCGCCTGAAGCAGAGGGTGCGGCTGCCCAACACCCCCGCAGCAAGTTCTGGCCTTGCACCCATATCCGTGGATCATCATGACGAGGGGCGGAAACAGTAGCGGAGCTACAAAACAAGGTCCGATTGACAAGTTTACGGGGCCGAATGGAGGAGCAGGGGCCTTGGGGGGTCATCAGGCGCCGGGACCGGACAACGCGGCCCGCATGGCGGCAATAACGCAATCTAGAGACATGCTGGATGCAAAAATTGGGGCAGTGAGAGCGGATGTTACTCTGCTACGCCAGGACTTGTGGAATGCTGTTGCCTGCATTACTGAGACTGAGACCAGAATCACGGGTGTGGAGGATGACGTTGCAACCCTAAAGAAGAAAGTAGCCAACATGGAAGGGATTCAAAAGGGTCTTGCACTCCGGGCTGAGGATGCGGAAGGGCGGGCTCGCGCAACAACCTGCGGTTTGTGGGATTTCCGGAGGGCTGTGAGAAGGGTAACATGGAGGCCTTCCTTACCCAGTGGTTGGAGGGATGGCTCCCTCCGGAATCCCTCCCGCGATGCTTTGTAATTGAGCGAGCGCACCGAGCACTTGTCCAAAAGCCGCCGGTGGGAGCTCGCCCTCGACCATGTTTTTGAAGTATGGGGGGGTGGTGGAAGAGTTGCAGAGGAAGTTTGGGGCAGGGGGAGGGTATGGGGGCTGTTGGGGATGGAACTGGGTGGAGGGGAGAGAGTTGAGGGGGGGATTGGAGGGGTGGGGCTAGCTTTCAACGGCACAGTGTCCATTCAAGTCCTATTGAAACTTTGTATGTGTGTGTGGTCCCTGACATCTAGGCCGTTGACCTTTCTGCCCATAGATGGCGGTTGACACCCCCATGACAGGCCTTCTGAAGGCATCGCTACGTGTTGTGAGCTGGAATGTACGGGGATGCTTGATAAAATAAAGCGGGCGCAGTTTTGCGGCTCGGGAAGAGAGAAAAGGCAGATGTACTACTTTTGCAGGAGACGCACCTCCTGGGCACCAAAACCCTAAGCTTGCAACGTTATGGATACCAGCAGGTATATCATGCTGGCTTTGTGAGGGGGTCCCGGGGGGTAGCAGTCTTGATACTTCGCAGGCTGTCCTATGTTCATGAGACGCAATGGGTTGATGCGCAGGGCAGATTTGTCTTTGTTAAAGGAATGATACGTGATGAGGCGATGGTCTTTGGTAGTGTGTATGCCCCGCTCCCATTACAAGGGGTCCTCATAGAAAAGCTGTTTGGTGTATGGGCCGAGATACCGGACGTGATGGCTGTAGTGGGCGGTGACTGAAATGATGTAATGAATGGGCGGATGGACCGCCACAGCCAGGGGGGGAACCACTAGCGGACACACCCACTAAATTGAGCGACATGGTTAGAGGGATGGGCTGGTTAGATACATGGCGCTATCAGCATACCCATATTCATGAATATACCTATGTCTCTGCAGTACATAAGTCCTTTTCCAGGATAGATTACTTATTTGTTCCCCACACCTGGATAAGGAGGGTAGTTTCCACATCCATGCTGCCACGCGGCCTGTCGGACCACTCCCCGACAACGGTGGTCTTGCATCTAGATAGGAGGCGGCAGCCATTTAGGTGGCACCTCTCCACGTGGCATCTGCAACAAGACAGTTATCAGACGCGTATGAGGGAGGCCATAGCTCATTACTGGGACGACAATGATAGGTCCGAAACTGATGACATGAGGCTCTAAAACCCACGCTCCGCGGAGTGGATATTGCCTGGTGTGCAGCAGCCCGTAGGACACGTAGGGATAAGTCCAGCACAATGCTTTATAGGCTTTGCCAGGGTACCTTCCAGGCGCAGTCCCTACCTGGACTTCGAGATGAGGCAGGGGAATCCATAACGGCCCCAGCAGATCTAGCAGCCAGCTTTGCACGACACTACGCAGCCCAATATACCCCCCGGGAATCCCTCCTGGCGGAGGACATTGACAAATTCCTTGCGGACCTCCCGCAGCGGGCAATTTTGGATGAGGGACGTGCTAGTCTTGAACTCCCACTGTCAGCTGAGGAGCTGGGCACAGCCCTTGGAGAGCTGAACGCTGGTAAGGCCCCTGGACCCAATGGGTTCCCGTGTGAATTCTTTAAAAAATTTCATCTCCAGCTAGGGTTGTAATATAAGAGGGCACTGGAGGCGGCCAGAGCATGTGGCCGACTACCGGCGGACTGGCGACATGCCGAAATAGTGGTCTTTTGTAAACCGGGGAGGCCCCCTGAACATCATGAATCTTATAGGCCAATATCGCTCCTGAATGTCGAGGCGAAAATACTGGTGTAGGCACTAGCCAATCGCCTTCTCCCTTACATCACCGACCTTGTCCACCCGGATCAGGCTGGGTTTATGCCCCACAGAGCGACGAGACACAATATCAGACGTGCACAGGTGGCAGTTGAAGCAGCCCATGCGGCCGAGATCCAGGCGGCACTCCTTCTGGCCGACATAGATAGGGCCTTCGACTCGTTAAGTTGGGTCTACCTCGTGCGCTCCTGTCCCACCTAAATCTCGGGCCCCACTTCCTATCGTATCTGCAGTTGCTGTACACGGATCTGACGGCGTCTGTGAGAATGGCTGGGGCGGTGTCTGAGCCCTTCTCTATAGGCTGGGGCACCCGGCAGGGACGCCCCCTGTCGCCATATCTGTTTGCCCTTGCCATTGGCGGCGTGGATACGAATGGATGCACAGATGCGAGGCATCCAGTGGGAAGCGGGACAATCCGATAGAATTGCGCTTTATGCCGATGACGTCCTTTTCTTTCTCACAGATCTGAATAGATCAGGGCCAAGGGTCCTCGAAATAATGCGAATATTCGGAGAAGTGTCGGGCCTCCATTTGAACTTGCGGAAATCCACGCTGTGGGAATTGGGAGAGCGCAAGGACCTGGGATCCTGGGCGTTAGCGCTGCAGGAGGCGGCCGGAGGCCTTAAATATCTGGGCGTATTCATGACAGACTTACATGGGGTCTCCTGGATGCGTAATGTTGTGCCTGTCTGGGACCGAGTTCGATCGGACATGAAAACATGGTCACGTATGCCCCTGAACATATATGGCCGCTCGGCCATATTCAAGATGGTGGCTCTCCCGCGTCTATTATACCAACTTCAAAATCATCCCTACCCTATCTCACCGCAGTGGTTCAAACAGGTGGATTCGGCGCTAGGCCAGTTTCTCTGGGCTAGGGTGGCGGCGAGAGTGGCACTCCGCAATTGTTTCCTCTTCACATATTGTGGTGGCTTGGCGACGTCAGATATTTTGTCCTACTATCAGGCGTCTCACCTATTGGTACTGAACGAATGATGGTATGGGGACCGGGGCGACCCGGCGTATGCCCTTGAGAGACACATGATGGACATGGACACGTTACACACCATATTATACTCGGCTGCGAAAAGAAAGAGGCTCCCAGTTGTTACTCAATGGTTTTCCGGATATGGCGCGGGGCACTACACCGTATGGGGTGGTGGAACAGACTGACGGGGAAACTCCATTG
Source organism: Lissotriton vulgaris (assembly GCF_964263255.1). Classification (NCBI taxonomy): domain Eukaryota; kingdom Metazoa; phylum Chordata; class Amphibia; order Caudata; family Salamandridae; genus Lissotriton; species Lissotriton vulgaris. The sequence continues at coordinate 264,182,624 of NC_141693.1, read as the reverse complement.
TGGCAGAATGGGCAGTTGCCGGCTGCGTCCTTACAGGGATTCCGTGGCTGGGATGCGATTGGAATATCGGCACTGGGCCACGTTATGAAAGGCATGACCCTTAAATCGTTTCAAGAGCTGAGGGAAGAATATGACATGCCCAGAACCCAGTACTTTAAATACTTGCAATTCCGTCACGCCATCACACCCGCCTTGAACGGCCTGGACTCATTGCCTGAATTTAGTCCCCTGGAGGCTAAAGTGTTTATAGGGGAATTGGAAAATAAGAAAATATCTTGTATATACCAGACACTGGTTACACATTGCTCCTCTTCCCTAGACAAGCTACGGTCCAAATGGGAGGGAGATATAGGTGATTTAGAGGAAGAAGACTGGAGAGAAGCCTTTGAGGCCCCAAGGGGAGCGGCTATTGCGGTACGCCTGCGGTTTATTCAATTCAAATACCTGCATAGAGCTTACTACACTAGGAAAAGGTTATGGAGGGCTGGCCTGATTACATCCCCTGATTGCCTGAGGCGCGGTCGTGAGGTGGGCACGTTTATGCATACGGTGTGGTCCTGTGATAAGCTGATGAGGTTCTGGACTGGTGTGTGGCCTTCTTCATGTCATGGAACAAGTGGGGGGCAATATTTATAAACAGCACCTGCTGCTCCTGGGCCTCACGGTGGCCAAGAGAGATGTGGCTCGAGCCTAGAAGGACCCCAGGGCCCCCCTGATGGAGGTGTGGAAAAAGGGATTAGATTTTTACATGGGACTGGAACGCTCGGTCTTCGAGGCCAGGGGCTGCGCCCAAAAACATTATAAAATATGGAAGAGATGGGCAGACTATAGAGGACTATGGTTGGAACCACCAGTGCAACATGATGTTGATGCAGGACAATTGAGTTTAGATCCTGGGTGAAGAGGAGTACACACTGAATGTTTCCTAAAAAGCTTTTTGATTTTGGACCAAGTAGACACTGTGCAGGGGGCTAGGGTGGGATCCGGGTTGGGGGAGTGGGAGGGAGATGGGAGAAAGGGTCTTGGGGTTGTGAATTCCATTTCAATTGTTGATTGGATTGCTTCTATATGATTGTTGCTTACCTGCTCGCAGCTCCTCCGGTGCCCGGAGAACTACGCCTTCTTTGCAATCTCTCAATAACACAATAAAATTTTGTTCTGAAAAAAAAAGCGACAGCGTTTCCGCTACTTGCATCGCACCTATTACACCAGAGAGCGGTTGTGGAGGGCAGGACTAGTAGAGTCCCCCGACTGCCTCCGTTGCGGGCAGGAGGTGGGTACACTGATACACACGGTCTGGGGCTGTGCATCGCTGCGAAGGTTTTTTGGATGGGGTTCATTGTTGCCTAGCCGAGGTTCTGGCCTGGGAGATACAGAGGAACCCTAAACTTGCGTTGCTACATGTCATGGCTGGGGTTGGAGGAAACAGGTATAAGCGTCACCTAATGCTGTTAGGATTCACTCTGGCAAAACGAGATATAGCGAAAGCATGGAAGGCCCCCCAGGCCCCGTCCCTCACGGCGTGGAAGAATGGCATGGACTTTTGTATGGACATAGAACAACCTGTGTTTCTAGCAAGGGGCTGTCCCAGGAAGCATTTCAAAATTTGGAAACGGTGGGCGGACTACCGGGGCCTGGACCTAGACCCGCCACCAGAGGAGGCTACCCTCCCGACGATATGAGGACATGCTATATGAATGATTGCCGCTGGTTCGGTCTGTACAGGGCATAGTTCTGTACTGTTATTTTATGCGTTAGATTGGGAGCAGGCACGCAGGGAGGACATGGGAGGGGGGAGGGAAGGAGGTTTACATATTGACTATATTCTGTGTTCAGCATTTTTCCTGAAGGGACTCAATTGTTTCATATGTTCTAAATGTACCTGAAGACTTTTGCTGATACATTGATGGTGGCATTAGCCTCCGGGTGACGGAGCTGTGCACGATATGTGACCTCATTTTACAAATAAAATTTGTTTTAAAAAAAAAGCGACAGCGTTCCATTCTTCACTGGGTCTTAGAAGGCATTTCAATGTTTTATTCCAAAAAGTGACAAAGTCCCTTGCTGAGGTAGAACTTTTTGACTTCAAGAATTTCACTGAGACAAATCCACTTGGTATATAAGACTGGGGCTTCATAATGGCCTGCCTGAAATTGCACCTTGGTCCTGATCTATCCCAACCACTGACAATGTATTGGGTGCTTTATTTTTCTTGGTGCCTTTTCCACTTAAATATTTAAATATTCATATCTTTGGTTTCCCTTTTTATCATTTTGGTATAATTTTTCCTGTTACATTTTTCTCTATTTTGTATATATTGGAGTGGGCTTTTTATAGTGTTGTGCCTTTGACTTTGTTTAATGTATTGGTACTTCTACATACTTTATGCATTTTCTTTTAGCTTGTCTGCTCTAGCTACAAGAGGTTGAGCTAAGGTTTAAATTACTGAAACATTTTACTGGACCTAACAAGTGACTTTATTAGTTGTGGTTCACTTCCAGTCATGCCAACTAATAAGTCGCTCTCTTACAGGAATCATCATTGTAGATGTAGGGCTATTCTTTGGATTGACATAGGAGCCCTAAGAGGGTCCTATACAAATTTTGAAAAACAGTTTTCTATTATATACAATTAACATGACAGGTGTCTACAAACACCTAGAAATGATGGCTTCCAAATGTCGATGAATACCTTACATCAGATTCCTGTTTGAACTGGAAATGTAAGAAGCACACCACAAAATGAAAACAAACCTCAATACTTGCAATGTCAAGGAGTGGTTTATACCTGCCCCCTCCCCTCCCTTCATGTGCCATCTGTTTAGATCCCTTTGAACCTCAGCCATAGGACAGAAGAACACAGAGAAAAACAAACCAAAAGAGCATTTGGAGTCTATGCTGAACACTCTGTGGTGCACAAGTTGTATAAGTTTGCCGTGCCAGGTCCACATTATTTTGAACTTTAGACATGCTTGTAGTCAAGAGTAAACCTTTTTATAACATAGATATTTTTTGATTTTTTAATTGGTCCAGAGGGATGCCTTGGTATTGGCAAAAATGCTACAAATTATATTTAGGACTGGGTTTTGATAGCATAGCTGTTATGTAGATCTATTGCTAATAGTATACACAGAGCGGGCCTTTGGATCTGCCCCTTTCAGCTACTAACTTTCTTTGCGCCGCCTCTTTCAACCATTGGCTTTTGACTTTGTCAGACACACATTGCCCATCTAGGTAAAGTATTCACCTCTCATTTAGTACTATTCTCTGTCTGGATGTTACCTTCCACGTCCACTCGGGTGCTTGCACTGAACTGCATGAAGAACTACTTTACAACGATAACCCACTGTCCACTGCTGCTGGCTCCTTTCTCTATGGATCTCTCTAATGTTTTAGCACATTAAACCCAGATCTATTGCCTTTGCCAGTGCTTGTTGTTTTTGTTAGTTATCTGGTTGTAACCAATTGTTTTACTTTTTATGCTCAGAAATGTTTCCAGGTTTCCTAAAGGTATTGATTATACAAGTTGCTATAAACTGTAGTTAATGAATTTGTTAATTAAAAAAAAATTGTAGAATTTTATATAGCGCAAACTCGACCCGGAGGTATCAGTGCGCTTTACATGAGCACCAGTTACGTTACAGACGGACACATTCATTTTTTTTTTAGGCACGGGGCGATTAAGTGATTTGCACAGAATCACAGAAGTTTCAGCGTCCCTGCCGAACCCCAAACCCGGTTCCCCAGCTCCGAGGTCAACCGCCCTAGCTGCTGCCCACATTCTCTCCCCAAATTAGTTAATAAAATATTACAATATTTATATTAATTTTGGCTGAATAATACTTTATTTGTCTTTATATTTTGGGTTAAAGTGGGGCACTTTATGTCCCTCCTTGGTCCAGCCTCTTGCAGAGCTTCAGAGCAGCAGGCCTGAGTTCCAAAACATTGCCAGGGTACAGTTTACATTATAGGGTTACGTTATGGGGCCTTCCTCTTTAAATGATCTTAAACTTGATAACTGACCCATGGTAATTCCTGTAAACGCACTATAAGTCATTAACTAGTCCTCTCTGTGCCACCATCTCAATCAGCCCCTACAGCTTCCTAAATACATTTTCACCATATGCTTCCTTGGCAAAATGGAGACACCTGTCTCCACCAATTCACAATATGGATGCACTCCGAATACAATGGAGAAATGTAAGTGAATGGAAAATTGCTATCTATGAGTCTCTGAAAAGGTCCAGTAGAAAGACCCTTCAATTTATTGCATCCAAATTAGGACAAAATCTGCATCATTCATCGATGCTGCTATATCCACCTAGAACTCCCAATCGCTTGGTATTAGAAAGCAACCCACCCTTCTAGTCTTCAAAATACATTTCAAAACCTCCATCTTCGGCCAGTTCCTGAACTAACCCATTTTGAATCGACCTTCCTGCTCTATTAATATTTCTTGAATTATTGTCTCCTGCTTCTGTCAGTAAATGACTCTTATCGGCTCTTAGCCCCACTTTATTCAACCTCTATGTGCAGCCGCTGGCTGCTGTCGCCAAGCGTGGGAACCTGACTATGGTGTCCGACGCTGACGACACGCAGCTGGCGGTTGCAATAAGCGGGGCTTCCGATCTTGAGGCAGCTAAGTTCCGTGAGGGGCTTATCTCAGTGGCCCGTTGGATGACTGATAATTACCTTCAATTGAACGCCAAGAAAACCGAGGTGCTCATTGTTGGAAAACAGAGTCATCTATAGGGCGACAATTGGTGGCCTTCAGGGCTCGGTCCTATTCCCATCCCTGCTACTGAGGTTAAAAATCTAGGAGTTTGGTTCGATTCTAAACGCAGCTATACCACCCATACTAAAAAAGTTGCTGCTATGTGTTTCGGGACCTTGCGTAAGCTCAGATCCATTTTTAAATTCTTTGATGCTCCTACTAGACAGCTTATTGTACAAGCTATGATTCTGTCTAAGCTGGATTACGCCAGTTCTCTTTTGCTTGGAGCTAATCAGGCTGAACTCTCTAGACTTCAACGCGTTCAGAACGCTGCCGCCAGTGCTCTGGTAGGCTTACCAAGATTCTGCTCAGCCAAAAAAAATTATTCACAAGCTCCACTGGCTTCCTGTTGCTCAGAGAATTAAGTTTAAGTCTCTCTGCCTTTCGTTTAAAATCCTGAAACACTCTTCCCCTCAGATTCTGGAGCATCTCATCTGTTCATATGTTCCATCACTGTCTTTGAGGTCCTCTGGACTACACCTGGCTATAGTACCGCGTTTCGAGAGGTCTAGGATCGGCGGCCGCTCCTTCAGAGTGCTTGCTGCCAAGCTATGGAACTCCCTTCCTGTTCATATCCGTGCGATTGACGGACTCTTGGTGTTCAGGAAGGCTGTTAAAACTTTCCTTTTTCCTTCAGATCCTTAGTGTCGTTGTGTGCTGGTTCCTGCTATTGCTTTTGTCCAGTTTTCTGTTCTGTCAGCGCCAGGACGCCCCTTTGCTGGGGCATCTGTGCGCTCTACAAATCCGGCTAACATAACATAACATAACTCTGTTTTTATTGATTACTGAGTAACACATACGAATCCTAATAAATAAATGTCTCCATGGGCGTAGACTTTGGTCTCTGCAACCTTTTGCAATATCTTTTGTAGCACCCTAAGGGTGAACCAGGCTTCCTCCAGTCTTCAACAATTTAGTTTCTTGAGTTCTTCTTCAAGAAGTGGATCTGAACAGATCTGTGCAAATGGCAGAGACAGAGTTAATGCCGCACAACAATGGAATTCTTCCATAGGGGTGTTTGCCCTTGTTCTCACCCTCAAAGCAATTTAGTGATTTTCCGCACTTCTATGAGTGCAGGCTAAGACATACCTAGGGCCCCATTAGTATGGCGGGCGGAATTAGTCTGCCCGCCATACCCTCGGGTACTGTGACTGCCCACTGAGGGTTCGGGGGTCTTGCACTCCCGATTTGCATGCGCCCTCCACACTGGCAGGCGCATTGGGCATCTGCAACATTGCGCCGGGCGGTGCAGAGAGCACCGCCCGCCGCAACGCCACAGAGGCAGGTTGTGCGTTTCAATGCACAACGTGACAGGCACCGCGCGGTGCCTGCCACGTTGTTCATTGAAAGACAGGGGGGTACCATAGGAACCCCCCTTGTGCACCCCCACCACCCCCGGAATCCCTGGGGGCGGCAACAGGCCACCCAAGCAGACTCTGCATGCCTTGACGTGGCGGCATGTTCAAGGCCACATTGTAATATGGCTGGCGGTGTCTTTCAGACACCGCCACCATATTGAACCCTTTTCCGCCCGGTCAACATGTCGACCGGGCAGAAAAGCGGCAGACAGTCTTTCCGTCTGCCGCGGACCCCGCAGCCATTGTGATATAGCGTGGGTCTTTTCTGCAGGGATGGCGGATTGCCCCCGCCGGGCAGGCGATGACTACCGCCGGCCCAGTGGGGGCAATCCGTCTGCCGTCTTAATGGGACCCCAAGTGTACAAAGGCAGGGATAGGTCACATCAGTAAGGCTAGCACTCAGAGACAACAGTGCCTACTTCTAGATATTTGCCAGGGGCGCTAAATGCATTTTGTGTTTGTGCAGAAAGAACCTTCCTGAATGAACTGTTAGACTAAGGAATGTCCACTGTCACACCAGCATGAGGAAACTTTATCTGCAGGGAAAGGGCAGGTTCAATACAGGAGATGGAGGTTCTCCAAAGAAGATTGTAGGAATTCATTTCTTAACTAAGTGAGGTGAGTGCTCTTTGTAGCATATGCTAGGAACAGGTATTATGAGGAAAATTCCTTCCAGAACAAAAGCTTTGCCTATATGACTTTTGTGCACTGTTTTCAGGGTGTAACAGCTAATGATGTACAGAATTGTTCACAAATCAGAAGGGAGAATTTTTTAAAAGAGCACCTGAAAAGTCTCAACTTCTGCTGGAAGTCAAGCCTTCTTGGATCTGAGGGGTGAAGGTAAGACCATATATGATATCCGTCAGTCCACTTGGTGACATGGGATAAAGATTTCTCTGCTCTACCACGTCTAGAGGGTAGAGCTCCTGGGACATGCCAAATATTTTGGAGGACTTTGCTATCTGTCTGTATATTTCTTGAGCACTGACATCTACCCTGTAAAGAAGGTATCTTGGAAAGTTTTTTTTTTTAATTAAACAAAACTGGCTTGTGTTCAGATGCTAATTTGCATCTAAGCTAATTCAATTCAATTCAATTAAATTGTATTAACAGTTGATATAGACCTCTACTGAGATCGACAACAAAATACCAAAACAGATTTTTATAATGCAATAGTACATATATGCACAAAAACACGATCCACCTTGAATGCATACAAAACAACAATTCATAAGTTTAAAAAAAAGCTTATAAAAAAATCCATTTTAAAAGTTACAAATCTTATAACATATCAAGAAAAGGTAGAGATAAAGGGAAATGTGCCTAATTCATCTAGGGTTCATAGATTAAAAATCACTATTTATAAATAAAGACAGTTTCTCACTTCGTCTACAATAGTACTTCTGTGCCCATTATCATCTTTCAACATAACCTTGTACTCAGCAGAAATACATACATTTTAGAACATGTGCAGAAATCCCTTAAAATGTAAATATCACATAGTATGTCTGGGGGAGGGAGGATGACGGAGATAAAGTACAAAAATTCACCTTGAGTTAATTAGTTAAAACTCACTATTAACTGATATATAAAACTGTTTCTAATATGACTTAAAACAGGACAAAGATGTAATACATGGAATAGAACCTGCAAGCCCAGATTACATAAATTGCATGTCCCTGAAATCTGCTGGTCACCGTTCCATTTTGCTTTCAGAGTATTAGCAGGAAGTGTACCACCCTTCAGAAGCATAATTACACTATTCATATTATGAGGCATTCGATAGCAAAGTTAGGGTTGTACAAATCCAAAACTACTACAGCAATATATTTTCCAAAATGTTTCAAATTAATACAATGGCTACTATCTCGGCTAAGGCTGAGTTTCTTTCTTTGAATCTTAAGGAAATTGCGTCTTTGACCATGGGACCAATTTTTTAACAAATCCTTGCTACAATTGAAACTTTCAGAGGTAATATTGAAGTTCATATTAAAAGTTATTCCTTTAACCAAATCAGTTTCAAAATAGGGGAACCGCAGAGCCCTTAGTAAAGCTACCAGCGATTGTAAAAGTTTATAACCCCATCGGATTATGTTTGCAAAGCCATCACAAAAATATTCGATAGGCCCAACTCTAATTTAAGACCTTGGACAGAAAATGAAGAGCTCAGACTAAAAAACGTACAGAAAATCTTGCCTTCATACACATCTAAAAAGCGAGCAATAAGATATAAGAAATATTCAAGTGCATAAGAAAGTGTCACCGGGATGTTTGAGTTATAGAAATTTTATAAATAATTAAAATGTATTTTCCCCATTGAACTGTACAAGTTTTGTAGAGCCTGAAAATGGGCAAGTGTTTTGTTCTCTAAACTAGAGCAATGTAGCTTGTGGGAAAGGTTAGAGGAGAAGAAGTTTCTACCTAAATAAACATAACTTTTGACAAACCTCAATTTTTATTGAACCAACAAGCAGCTAAACTTTCTCCCTCTTTTACAGCCCCAAAATGCTATCTACTTTGTTTTTCCATCATTTATTTTCAAATAATGTTTTATTTATTTATTTTTTAAACTTGTAAGGTGCAAACAGCTACCCAAAAAGGGTTTCCCGGCGCCGAGACACAGCACAGAAGAGTGGCACGGGTTTGCGGGGTCGTTCAAGATTATTGATCGAACAACCAGGTTTTAATTTCTTTCCTGATTCTAGAATAACTGACCTCCTTGCGAATGTGGGGCGGAAGTGAATTCCAAAGGGACGGGCCCTGATGGGCAAAAGATCTACCTCCAATTCTAGAGAGTTTGAACCTAGGCACACAAAAGTTTGCTGCTGATTGTGACCGTAGGTTTCTTTTGGGAATGAAGGGATGAAGTAATGCCTGTAGGTATTTAGGTGCGGTGCCTGCTTTTATCCTGAACATATAGTTCAGGGTTTTAAATCTGATCCGGTTTCCCACCCTGAGCCAGTGCAGATCACGCAAGTAAGAGGAAACACTGGTGGTTTTTGGAATTTTACATAATAGTCTGGCAGCGGAATATTAGACAAGCTGTAACCTTCGCATGACCGCTTTATTTGCACCTAGGTATAGGATGTTCCCGTAGTCAAGCCGAGATGTAACAAGGGCATTGACTACGGTTTTCTGGGTGGAGATGGGCAGCATCCACAGGATCTTTCTAAGCCACTTCAGGTTGGTAAAACAAAGGCCTACAACTTTACTGGCCTGTTGTTTCATGGAGAGGGAGCTGTCCACAATAATCCCCAAGTTCCTTGCTTGGGTGACTGGTGTTGGGAGATTTCCCATCTGGGAAGGCCAGTGTGAGGCGTTCCAGAGATCTCGTTGTTTACCCAGAAGGAGGATCTCTGTCTTTTCTCCATTTAATTTCAGCTGGTTGTTGGTCATCCAGCTGAAGATGTTCTGGAGACCTTGCTTGAGGAGAGACGGGGATAGTGGACTGGATTCTGACAGAGAGAAAATGATCTGTGAGTCATCCGCATATGTCATGAGGGTAAGTCCAGATCTCTCCACTAAGTCTGCCAGGGGTCTAAGATAAAGGTTAAAAAATAACGGGCTAAGGATAGAACCCTGCGGTACTCCCTGGGGGGTGCTGAAAAGTCCAGAGCACGCTGTGGACGAGGTAATTTGGAACGTCCGTTGCTCCAGAAAGGACCTGATCCACTCAAGAGCATCGCCACAGATCCCATTTTTTCTAGCGTGATTAGTAACCTTTCGTGCGACACGGTGTCGAAGGCTGCGCTCAGGTCAAGAAGAATGAGGGCAACCGTTTGACCATCGTAAAGGAGTTTCCAGATGGTTTCGGTGACTCCCAGCAGAGCAGTTTCCGTGGAGAAGCCTGCTCGGAATCCGGACTGTGACGGATGAAGGAGAGAGTTTCTTCAGTAAAAAGAGTAAGGGCGGAGTGAACGTGTCTTTCCAGAAGTTTAGAGAAAGCAGGGAGAAGTGAAATGGGTCTGTAATTTGACAATTTTTCAGGGTCTGCTGTAGGTTTCTTCAGTAATGGACTCACCATGGCATGTTTCCAAAGTGTGGGAACTATAGAGAGTTCCAAGGAAGAGTTTAATGTGTCAACAATGATTCCAAGGGAGGGGTATCCAGTTGTTTCATTATATTGATAGTAATAGGATCGCAAGGGGAGCCAGATTTGATGGTCTTGAAAATGGACTTTAATGTGTCAATCGTAATGAGCGGCCAGTGTTCTAGGGTCTGTTTGACAATGGGGGCATACTCCAAGTCAGCCTGAGAGGGAGTGTCATTTTTGTTACTGTTGATTTCTACGATTAATATGTCTATTTTTTCGGTGAAGAAATGAGCGAGGTCCTGACATTGTCGCTCATTTAGCGGGCGGGCCGTTGCTGTAGTTTGTGCCCCTGCTAGTTCTTTAACCGTGTTAAACAGTGTTTTCGCTCTATTTGCTGCTTCCATGATGGTGTTGGAAACATACAGGGCACGGGCTTTCGTACATGCTGTATGGTGTACGTTTCTTGCGTTTTGATACCTCCTTTTTTTGTCAGGCGCATAGTCTTTTTGCCACTGTCTTTCTAGCACCTTACATTTGGATTTCTCATTTTTAAGTGAGTCGGTAAACCAAGGGGCTGGGGGACGATGACTATTTCCCTTACTGTGAGGGGTAGGTAGGCAAGTCTCAGCAGCATTGCTGAGCCACTGTTGGGTTGCTATTGCTATGCTTTCCATGCTTTGGCCTTTATTGGGGTGGTTTTCGCCGAGTATTGTGTTGAGTTTTGAAATGTCGAGAGTTTTCCAGTGTTTTCTTGATGTGGCTGGGAAAACAGTCTGTACAGAAGAGACGGCTGGTAATTTAAGACTAAATTTAATTAAATAATGGTCAGACCAGCATACGGGAGTTGTATCCTGCCAAGACAGTTCGGCGAGATTAGTAAATAACGGATCGAGCAGATGCCCGGCCTTGTGAGTAGGTCCAGAGTTTTGAAGTCTGATGTTTAACGCTGTCAGATCTTCTAGCAAATTTGTGCAAGTAGTGTCCAATGGGTCATCCAAGTGTAGATTGAGGTCCCCCATAAGTGAAAAATGTTTTGAGGCCAAATGAAAGGGTGTAATATAGTTAGCTAAATTGGAAGCCCATTGAGTGCAGTTCCCGGGGGGCTGGTACATCAAAATGCCGGATAGCGTGAAGTTAGGGTTCATAGTAATTTTAAAGAAAGCGGCTTCACAGTCTGGAATATCTACAGGATCAAGGGTACATTTAAGTGTTTTGTTATAGACAATAGCGATTCCACCACCAGTGTTTAGAGCTCTGTCTTTCCTAACAATCGCATAATTGGAAGGAAGAGCAGTGGCTACATCGGGGCCAGCACAATCATGTAACCAGGTTTCAGTCAGAAATAATGCACTGGGTTGGTCATCTAGTATCAGGTTAAAAATGTCTAACTTATGTTTAGGTAAGGAACGACAGTTGATACTGTAGAACAGGAAGTCTTTATCATTAGGACTGACTTGTTTATGGCGCTTTCTATATCTATTCCTGTCAGCATTGCTTTTTAGTTCCCACACATTTCGTTGAAGCTCTAGAAGGCTCAGAACAAACAGAGTAATATCATCTGCATGAATCAAAGTACGTAACGATAAAGACCCCAATCAAGGGGGGAAATGATGCACATGAATAAATTGTTTCGGGAAATCAAACATATAAATTGAAAACTTTAGAGGAGCTAACAAGCAACCGTGCCTTCACTCATGCCAGGTAGGGATTTTAGGGCACCTAGGCCAAAATTTTAAAGATCTGGAATTCAGGTAAGCTTAAACAGTAGTTCTATCTTGCATTTCCTGCCACTACTCCTTCTAAACTTCACATATATTGTGGATTCTACTCAACTATCTAATTCTACTTGTCCTCACCTTATTTATCATCTCTTCTCCAACATTCTAGTTTTTTTTAAAACAGAACATTGACTTCATTTTCATTGCCTCGTCTTCTCAAATAGAAATTGGTCTGTTTCTCTTCTTAGAGCAAACCTATAAACCCATATCAGTTATGTCACAGCCTCCTTAAATTTAGCTCCTTTACACAGGGATAACCATATCACATCCTTTAATATCCTGTTTCATCTTTCTATTTTCCCATTGCTCTACAGAGACAGAAATGTGGATATGTTTCGTTCCATGATGTCTTAGAAAATCTTTAATCTCATCGGATACTAGTGTAGCTCTTCAAATTGCTAACAGACTGGGTCAAATATTTATTCAGTTATTGGTGTTGAGTGCAGTGATCACAGGATCTTCATTCAAAGTTCTGGCCGCACAAATAGACCAGTGGGACGATTCACGAGGTTCCTCCCAAGCCAAAATGGAGTAAATGCTTTGGACAGCAGGAAGAAGCGGGTGTTAGTTACTGAATTGCTAACGTGGAGACACAGATGTTGTTGGCAAAGAAGGAATGTGAGGTGGACCATGTAAACAGTTGGGCTGTCCAGTGCGGGAAAAAAAAATCAAAAGCCCTTCCTAGCTGTTCGCCAGATAAGCAGTGCAGTTTATGTTTCACTCCCCGAAGTCGGGCATACACTGCAAAGAAAAAAAAAAGACTGCAACGGATAAGCAATGAACCAACACTTGAGTCTGGACTGCCCTTTTGTGTCCAAATCAGTTACCTCAGCAGTGATGTGCTAATAAGACAACACACAACTGTTGTTCCCATCTAATATGGCGATGAGCTCTGACGCGGATATACATTGTTTCATATGTGAACTTCCAGCTACAAATTAACATTTACACTCATGATAAAAAGGGAAAAACTTAGTTTTGCATTTTTACAATCCGATTAATGTATCCATTTTGGAATAAAACTACTTTTTTGTACTCCCACCTTCCAAAAGTAGGAAGCAAAATACTCCCACTTTAAAAGCTTAACAGTAGCCATGATCTGAAGCATCCAGATCCCAAAATTTGGGTCACTAGTGTAATCAGGGACACAACAGACATAGAGGAGTGCATGAATTTAACGGGTGGGGAAGGAGGATCACTAGAACTCTCTCCAATGAAAGTGTTAATATTCGTGTAAACTTCTCATGCATCCGGGGTCTGGTGTAAAGGAATGTGTATTCAATCTCAAAGTCAGACTGCTTTTTTGGTGGCAGCACTTCCAACATGCATAGAAATGAAGTAAAGATAAAGGCCACGGCCACGGCCTCTTGTGGCGAAGAATCATACTGTATAAAGACATTTCCCATTCAGCGACCCCACCCATTGCTTCTGGATATTTACCAGACTGACAGGTAAAAGCAAGGAACCTATTGGGGGGCTGGGGGGGGGCTACAAGGATCGGTGGCAGGGGGTCAGCAGACCTCGTCCCCTAGGTATAGTAAAAGACAAAGACTTCAAATTCGATAGACTGCCCACAGCGATGCAGTTTCACCACATCTAAATAAGGAATGTTAGACCTTGAGATTAGACTGCTGTCAATCACCTAGAGGAGATGGAACCTCGATCAGTTGTGGAGGCAGGGACTCCCTTATAAAAACAAAGAAGAAGAATTGATCAAGGAAAAAGTAAAACAGGGGTGGGGGGCATACATGTGTAGACGGCCAAACTAGTCTGTAGGAATTCAACTTCAAAACTGCTCACTCCCCTGAGGCCAGAGCAAAATCTACAAACACTGTGCCTTGTTAACGAGCAGGTCTCAACATCGCTCTTATCCCTGAGTATGACACACAAACCTGGCAAGGCCTCAGTACAGCTGTGTCCAAGTGAGCAGCAGGACTGTGGCCGATGGTGCAACTGAAATAAACCAGCTACTGCTGCGGGGGCGAGGGTCACTGGGTGACACAAAGCAGTGACGCTGTGCCAGGGACGGCTGTGATAAACAGAGCGATGCCGCTGTGCCAGGGGCTCCTGAAATACAGAGAGGTGCAGACTCTGGCAGGGATTCTCTTAATACATGGCGGAGGGCAGGCAGTGCCAGGGATTCATGTGAAAGATGGAGGGCTGCCATTCCAACTCTGCCACGGATTTGTGTAATACATGGAGCATGTGCCGGGGAGTCATGTCATACATGGAGTGGTGCGAGGTCTGCCAGGGGGTTCTGTGCCACAAAAAGGGGGGGACTCTGTCCAAGTCACTGAGAGTCTTCACACTGGTAACCGAGAATCAGCCCCCCTCACTCAGACTGCCTGCGGCTCTCAAAACATATCTTCACCACCCATGAGGAAACAAAGGTAGCAAGTGGTCGTCAATAAGACCACTCCAGCTCTGCTTCCCCCACCCCCGGCCCCCCAACAGCCTCCTGCAGCAACACCCTTGAGCAGCAACTCCATAACTTCTGAGAGACCCTTGTAAAACTTTCATAAATCAAAAGAAGAGTAGAAAACATGCCCACGGGTGGCTAGCCTGCGCCCCTCCCGAGCCAGAGGAAAGCATCCATTTCCTCGAAAAACAGACGATGTGGAGAAAATTTGAGATCGAGCTCACGCCAAAGAAGGTTTTCGTTGCTACTACCGAGAGCCCTTGTGTCAATTTAGGCAAATATTGTGGCGTTTCCATGGTAATTCCTGTTTTGAATATCCTACACAGTCCATTTTTGAAAGCGTTCTTCCTGTTTGCGTTCATACCCTGAACTTGTAAATAAGTTGATCCTTTTTTTTTAAAATCGACTCAAAACACATAAAGGTCGGCCGGTTTCCTGAAAACTCTGACAGGCTTGTTCTGGCTACAGGAAACGGCTCTGTGCATGCAAACATTACGTCCTGTGTAAGAGCTGTGGGATTCAACCCTGCGTGTAAACGCTAGTTTTGGGGCGGACTTCAGGTCAAACCTCTGCGTTGGAGAGCTCAATGCCTGAGACCAATTCCACAGTGTCAGCGTTCAATCGTTATGCATTTTACAGCCCTGTGCGTACACCCTGCGTTTTAGGGTTCAGTTTCCAGTTTAAAGCCATGCAGGCAAGCTGTGTTTTGTGTGATCAGCGTGAAAGCTTTGCGTTTTAGATCCCCGCGTGTAAGCCCTGTCTTTTACAGCCAGTACATAAGCTCCATTGTTGTAGGGCTCATAGTGAGAGCGATGTTTTAGGGATCAGTTTTTAAGCTCTATGCTTTGGGTACTCCGCGCATAAGCTCTATATTTTGCAGCACAGTAACTTCAGGCTCCGTCTATACACTGACTGTGTTTTTAGCGGAATATGTTTGGCCGTGTTCAGATCATAACGTGGAAAGAGCTTCATAATGCGCATCAGACGATAACTGAGGTGAAGGCCTGCAAATACCACTTTCTCATAAATCATTATTTTCGCCCAGGACCGCAACACCTGCATTTTGGATATCCGCCGGTACATTCATATAAACACCGTTGCTAGTACAGTAACCAGTATATTTCACTTTACAAACAAGACCCCTCCCTAGGATGATTGCAGGTGAGGCAGGGCTCACCTGCAACAAGAGTGTCAGAAATGCCAACTACATCAATAGGTATGCACTAGAGAGGTAGTAAGGACATTCAGAGGTTTTCAATGTAGCTCTGTTACCACCAGCATCAGTAAGGCATGAGAGGGCCTTTCTGTTACTAAGACATTGTATGGATTTTGTGGAATCTGAGTGAATTCAGATTGTTCTGACTGATTGTGTGTATTCTTGGAGAAGTTACGGCCATCTCATTTGCAGTGTCCAAACTGCCTGCAACCAACACATGAGGAACCACCACGCGGTGCAGACTTTCTCCTTCCCCACCACAGGCTCCATCCAGGCCTTCGTCCTCCCTACACTGTATGGTCATTCCCTCTGCCCGTTCCTCCCCAGTCTCTCCCTGTGTCTGCTTGTTGAAAGGATCGCATATGTAAAGTGCGTCGATTCTTTCTTTCTTGCACAGCAATACAATGATGTGCAACAGAAACCAATTCAGGAAGACCTTTAGTCTGCCACGCTTTGTGAATTGAGAGCAGCTACTTCTGCACCTAGGGCAATAATCCCTGAATGAATGTTGCTGGAAAAGTTTCTAAAGCAGTTGCCATAGCATTAGCAGTACCAAACACATCTTTTTATCCTCACCACTCATGCAATTAACATATACCCACCTGCACATGCTTTTACCATACTGGTGGCGCATCACGTGCATGGAAGTCACTTTAGTTAAGGCTTCCTCAAAGTTTGATTTTTCTTTCTCCAGTCCCTTACTGCACTCTCCTTCACAACCAGGTACACAGTTAGGTGTCTTCTGGCTTTATACCACAGCTCATCGCCTGGGTGGGGTGGGATGGAAGGGTACAGAAGGGTAAGAGGTGGAACCTAATAGCTTTTTCTCATCTGTTTTCACGGTGAGAATTAAGAGAGTTCTTTCAAACCTGCACACTGACCACCTTGCGCTCCATAACCCCCAGTCACAGCCTTTTGGACTTGGAGAGGCAGCTGCATCAGCGCACTTTCTACATTCATCCAGTAGGGTCTGAGCTAAGGGTTGTCAGCACTGTTCCTCCCTGCACACGCCAACTTAAGTCAGAAAAGGTTTAGCTCCAAAAGCAAAATTAATCAGCATCAACAGTTTCTCGTCTCAGAGGTCAAGACATAAAAGAGAGGCTCCAAACATCATAGACTGGAACTTCCTTTGAGCGTGGTTAGCTTGCGCAAGAAAACATACCAGCGGCAGTCACTTATACTACAGCAATCACAATTTGTAAACCCTGTATTGCAGAATTCAGCTCGTAAGCTCTCTAATTTGTGGTCTTGCTGCTTATAATTGTGATTAATGGATCAGTGTGTAAGCTCTCTGTTTTATGGTCTAGTGTGTAAACTTTGTGTTATAAAATGTGATGTATAAGTTTTTTGGGGACCCATAGTGCCAGCAATACATTTTGTGGCCCATGATGTACTCAGATACCAAGTAAATGCCAGAGTGGCGGAATGGTCTATGTGGCCCTGCGCCCGAAGAGCACTTCATGGGCATTAGAGCAACATACCAACTCCACCAAGGTCCAATCTGGTTGAAGGATGTTCCAGGAATTCTGCCATGAAGTGTCTTTCTGCCACTAATGCTTGTCTGTGCGCCTGATACCCCCCCCTGCCAAGGTTGGAAATCGACCAAGTCGTGGATCTGCCTTTTTTCTCTACTAAAGATGAGAGAATGGCCAGAGTAAAGGAGTCAAGACAAACTGATCAGGATATTTATGGTGACAAATGCAGATGAGAGCAGTGAGTAGTGGACCTGCCCGACCTGAATACCCACCCCGTGCCTTTGACATTACTTCTCTGTGTGACACTGGAGTTTGTGATTCCCAGACTATGCTGTGCGACTTACCATTGACATGTAAACACCCCCTTCTGTTTGCCATCTAGCGTGGCACAGATTTTCAGCACCTGGCAAACAAGTTACTTACTTACGTTCGGTAACAATGTATTTGGTAGAGACACAGTCTAACCGCAGATTCCTTTACTTAGAATATCCTCCAGGCGCTAGTCTAGATCCGGAGATTTTGTTAGCAGTACCTCTGAGCCCCGGGGGACGGAGTTACATGGCTTGCTCTGACGTTGTCCACGGATGTGACGTCAGTGGAGCCATATAAGTCCCCCCCCCGGCGCGCTGACGTCAGTTTTCTACTGGGAAACTTTTCTGCGTCACAGCGCGCAGCCAACACTAAAACTGAATGTGTGGGAACAGTGTGCTAAAAAAGGGTTAACATCTTGTAAGACGACAATGATAATAAAGAATAAAATGAAAAGAAACATTACTCTGCATTGTAGCAAAAAACACAACATAACGTAAGTGACTGAAGGGCGAGAGCAGAGTACTCGCCTCATAGAAACAGTCACGTATAAACAAAGAACGATACCCCCTTATAAAGCAAACAGCAAATGAATGTTGTGAGAAACGACAAGCAGTCTGCCACCACATGAATGTCATAGAAAGTCAATACCAAGACTTTAGGAACATGAAATTATGGCAAGTGACAACATTTCTGCAACAACCGAGAATGTGCAACCACACGCACTAAATATGAGCAATTGACTATATCAGAGTCAAATAGGCCCCAAATTAAAGGATAAAGGGGAGGAGGGAAGGGAGAAGGACATGACCAACCTCCATGCAGAAAAAGAAACCAGGGTGCCTGGATATATGAGCTCACCACCCATTCGCGAGAATGAGTGGAGAAGCAACAGGTAAAACAGTAGAAGACATTCTGACCTGGTGAATGCTGTGAAGTAGGGAAACACGCATGAAGGCAAAGATCACTGCCAGAAAAGACCAGTGTGTAAGAACCCAACTTGAAAAGGTTCTCGCAGAGCGAGGAGGATGGGTGGGAGTTAAGGAATAGGTGGCTAGACTGTGTTTCTACCAGATACATTGTTACCGAAGGTAAGTAACTTGTTCATGTGATAGAGACATCTAGCCGCAGATTCCTTTACTTAGAATAGATACCAAAGCTATACCTCATTGGAGGAGGGTCTGCGACTCAACCCCACCAGGTTCCAAAAGAAATTTAATCCATCAACAAGATGGATCAAAACAGGTGGGGACAGCAAGTGTAAGCGTGGCTGACACCAGACCCTTAAGCTCTAAAAAAGGAGCATTAACAAGAAAAGGCAATGGCACCACAGTCTGGCAGAGGACAGTTTTGAGACCTTCACCTCCCAGGAATGGACGAGGGAAAATCATAAAAACCAAAATGGCCAGTGCCCAATGGAAGAAATCTGTAAGCTTCTGCAATATGAATAAGAAGCAGAACTGTGCACAGTATCTATGGACCTGCAAAAAAGAAAGTCCCAGAGAAAGGACAAAACAACACAATAGAGTCATATCGTACAAAATGAGCATACACAACAGTGGATTCCAAGATGGATATGCATATAGACAGATGTCATTGATCCCGAGACATACAAAACCATAACTACAAAGAGATACGTGTGTGGATAGTATGGATACACATAGGCAGACCATATGAACCGTGGAGCCACACCACACACATGCAAAAGCCTATGAAATGACAGCACAGATGCGTTGGCAAAAAGACACCTAACATATCACCAGGTAGTCAAACTGACCAACCATACACAGAAACACAGTAATGAAAGGATACCAGCAGAAGCTGACACACGCATAAAACGAGAGAAAAAGAGAGACATAATCTGGGCCTAAGAAACCCAAGATACTGCAACGAGGAAAAACATAGAATGTGTGCACTCTTGCAGCATGTATACACCATTATATATATATATATACATATTATATATATATATATATATATATATATATATATATATATATATATATATATATATACAGCTATACGAAGTGGTGTAAATGTAGCACATTATCTTTGCATACCCTCCACTAAGCGTCTTAACCTATCAGCAGGTTTAACAATGCTTGTTGCACAATGATAACAACGTATAATGCAATGTATATGATGTATCTTTTATCATTACAAGATGGAACTCGCATTAGTTGGAGGGTTTTCTGTCCTCTGTCGATGTCGACTAAGAGGTGTAACCCTTGTACACTGTGAATAATGATAAATGTACCGGTTTGTTCGTGTGGAAACACACACATTGACGAAGGCTAATCGCCGAAACGCGTCTGTGGGCTAGCTTGTAGTAATAAACTACTTCGTGGTTAAGGTGCCTCCCGAGTGCTGTCTTTTTGCATTCCTTGGATTGCTTGGAGTTGTTTGAGCGCAATATATATATATATATATATATATATATATATATATATATATATATATATATATATTTATATCACGCTCCACTCCTTCGTCGTACTCCAGGTACAGAAAGAAAGTACCGCAATCCGGGGGCAAGTTCAATTCTTTTATTGACAGACGTCACAGAAACCCAAGATACTGCAACGAGGAAAAACATAGAATGTGTAGAATGTGTGCACTCTTGCAGTAAGTATACACCATTATATATATATATATATATATATATATATATATATATATATATATATATATATATAGCGAGAAATCTTCAAACCTCCACACAAGCGGCGAAAGAAGAGGCGGACCCCACGATATCCAGGCAAGTTGTCTTTATTCACGAGCCTTCAAAATGTAACGTTTCGAGTACTAGCGTACTCTTGTTCACACACACACACATATATATATATATATATATATATATATATATATATATATATATATATATATATATATATATATATATATATATATATATATATATATATATATATATGTATGTATATATATAATTTTTTTGTTTTAAAAAGTGAAAGGCAATGGATACTCGAAGAGCATGCCCCAGACAAGTACAGCAGCCCGCACAATAGGTACCAACGAACCATAATAGGACATTACATATGTCAAACATAGTAAATCCGATACATATGTATAAAGAAGCAGACACACCTATATATATATATATATATACACACATACACCTACATATATATTTATATTTACACACACACACATACAACAAAGAGCAGCTAAGGAGTAAGGAGCAGAGCAACCTGAGCCCCTGCTTCAGGGAAGTGCCTATGAAAAGTGAGGCCCAAGACAATGTGCACCAACAACGCGTCTGGACCAACTGCCGACAAGGAGGAACCCAGACAGGTCGGAGACCTGAGGTAAGACCTAGGACAGAAGCACTTCCTAGCACCAAAGATTAAAGAGTAGACAATACCACCAGAATCAAACACAGCTAACGCTGTGGCGCAAGTGGGACCAGTAGGTACCCAGTGCCTGTGAACGTGGCCAGTGTGTGGTAACATACCGTGCCAGAACAGGTTACAGAAAGGAAGCTGTCTCTGAAGCGGAAGAGAGCAACACACTCACAAGAGACAGACACTGGCTTATGGCGAAGACGGCCAACATAGGCAAAAAGGCAGAAACACAGCGAAACGCTTGAAAAGACAGCCAAGGCAAGAAAAGGAGTATACATGAACACGGTGGGACGAGCCCAATGTGGTGCAAACCCAACAATATTCTGGAGGGGTCTGCATCCTCAGAGGCAGGAGGGAACTACGGTCCAATTGTAAAGTACGAACACGTAAACCCCGAAGAGAGCTACGCTACCCTGTGGGCTTGTCCAGAGAAGAAGTCCTACAACAGCAGGTGGAGCATGAAGAAGCAAAAAACATGTCGCTATAAGTCTATAGCATGAACTATAGTAAAACTCCCCAGATAGGAGAAAGGTAACAATCCTAAGTGGACCTCGCCGGATCCTCAGTAAGGACCTGCACCAAACAAGAAGAACATTTCCTAGAGCATCGTACTCCCACCACCCAGGAAGACATCTCCCAGCAAGTTAGAATGGCTATACAATAAACAACGAATACCCCACATAGGGTATGTTACATCCCTATAAAATGCAAGGGAACGCCTCTTGAGATTAGCTCTCATACAGAGGAATTCAAATAATGACAACAACAGCTGCGTAGCTGTACAGTCGGTCTGGGAAATAGCAGCTTGAACCCAAAGACTGACACCAAAGAAAAGCTGTGACAATAGTGCAACCAATGCAAACAAAACAAGAAGTCTGTAACAAGGGACAAGAAAGAATGCCTTTCACTGAAAATCAGATATGAGACACTGAACCGCTGAGTCTGCATGACTGTAAAAAAGATGGGCCCCATCAAAGGGCAAGTCCTGAAGACGCTCCTGAACATTTTCAGGAAAACTGCCATCATGCAACCAAGCATGGTGATGCAGAGCAACTGACCCGGCCATCGCCCAACCCACAGAATCAGTGGTGTCCCTGGCTGACGAATTGAAAATGTTGCCAGCTCTCGACCATCCTGGAGTATCCAAGTCAGGTCAGCCAGAGGGCCTTCCAGAAGGGAGGGAAGGAAGCACTGAACCGAGTCCCAGAGGGCGAAAGTAGCCCGTGAAAACATGCAGGACGTGTTCAAGGACCGGAGGGCTGAGCTCGTGGACGCAAACATTTGCAGACCACATGTCTCCAACCAACGAGATTCCCTAGTGGGTGGAAACATTGGAGGAGAGGACAAAGGCAGCGAAGCCGAGGCTGTCTGAACAACTAAGCCTAGGGTGTAGAGACAAACAGACTTGGGTCCCCCAAGGAGGGCCTCGCCCAGGTCCATAGAAGGATGTTGTACCGCGACTCACCAAAAGTTAGCAAGAGCTTGACATCCACGTTGCCCTGGTGGAACAGATCCAACAGGGGATTAGAAGACAGAGAGAAAGAAGGAGGCTGTACTGTAAAATGTTAGCAACTGTGCGAACGACCGTTGCAAACGCAGCACTAGCCTCTGTCGCCATTTTAGGGGGCGATAGCAAATCATAGTTAGGGGACAGTTGCAGGCTAACAGGTCAACCAAAAACCAAAGGCCCTTCAGTCCCAGGATGTCCAAGGACCTGCAATTGCCCCACATCAACATGTTCCAAAGTACGCTCAAGCAACACTGGGGGGGGAGAACCCCCAGGGGCCTCACCCGCCATTTGAAAAGGAGTAGTAAGGGACATCTCCGTTGAAGGAGGCTTAATCAACCTGCGTAGGGACAGTGTTGACCCGATATCCACCGTGATGGGAGACTGAGTTGTGGGACGGCGTCAACTCGGAGTCAAGTCCCCTGTGGCGGCCACATCAGACATCCTCCCAGGGAGCCTTACCAGGCTGTCGTCTGACACTGGAGGTGGACTGTGGCCTGAGGTTTGTATGGGAGGCTCCACCAACGTCGCTGCAACTCCGGAGCCGGAGTCACGGTACTCGATTGGTGCCGAGGGCGAACCCTCCGGCGAACCTTCAGTCTGAGTCCCTACCACCTCAAAGGGGCCCGAAGGCACGCTAGGTTGAGGGGTCGGCACAAAGATGGCCTGTAAAGCCTGGTAATAGGCTTCCATCTGGGCTCTGGTCACCTCAACCCCAGGAAATGATGGGAAGGCGGGGGTCGACTGCTGAGGGGCCGTGTCCGTTAAAGACCGGGGACCATGGGCCTAGACGTCACAATTACGTGAGGCCGATGGCCTCCTTGTCTTCCTCTTGTGCCTACCTAAGGAAGGTGAGCGACGTCCTCGGGAATAATCTTGTGACCTGCCCCGGAAAGGAGTCCCAGCTCGAGAAGGAGATCAGCGACGCTCAGACTCTGAAAGAGATATCCGGGCGGACAACAACTTCATCCTACATTCCTGCAGGGACTTCGGCTTCAGCTGCCGATAGGAGTTGCACTCCCTGGAGTCGTGGTGCTCTCCCAAGCACCACATACAAATTTCGTGTGGAGCCGTCGCCGACATCTGCTGTGCACAGGTCTCACACGATTTAAAGCCTGAAGGCATAGGCACACAGTTCCTGGACGCGAAAAGGAGTCAGTAAGGCCAAAAACAGGCCAGAGGAAAATGTTCTCCTGGACCCGCATCGCAGCGCAGAAAAGAAGAAAACGTCAGCACGCCGGGAGAGCCTTATATGGCTCCACTGATGTCACATCTGTGAACCACGTCAGAGCGGAGCCATGCTACGCCGCCCCCCGGTGCGCAGATGTACTGTTGAAAAATCTCAGGATCCAGACTGGCACCTGGAGGATATTCTAAGTTAAGGAATCTGCGGCTAGTTGTCTCTATCAGATAGTCTGTGTGTGAGATCCTGTGTTGGTGACCTTTGGCGCATCCTGAAAGTTGAAGCACCCATAACGTTTAAGCGACCTGAACCCTAGGTCTGGGATAGTATGCCTGATCTGGTGAATATATGTCAAAATATTGCCCCTTAATCATTCAGTAGTTACCTAAACAAACACTAGAAGCACAAGGGTTGAAAGCCACCCCTGCAGCACCTGAAAACATTGACTAGGACGTCTGGATTTGGAAGTAGGGGTCAGTCATAGGACACAGCCTCAACCACCCATGTCAAGTTATCAGACTGTCCCAACTCTCCAAAAATGTACTTCTTTTAAAAGTGATACCTCTATCTGAGTAATAACTTCTAGGGCCGAACTGGAACCAACAGCAGCCCTGTGGCATGTGCCGCCATTGCGCGTGGAGTCAGCAATAACAGCAAGCAGGCCCACCTGCTGCGAGCAAGTTTGGGATATCAGTAAATACATCAACAGGTAGAACATCACTGTATTGAAGAGGGCCCTCTCCAATCACAGGCACACACTAAGGACCGTGTTGTAACAATAGATTGATAGTGCTTAGTATAAGTA
Organism: Lissotriton vulgaris; assembly: GCF_964263255.1. Taxonomy (NCBI): domain Eukaryota; kingdom Metazoa; phylum Chordata; class Amphibia; order Caudata; family Salamandridae; genus Lissotriton; species Lissotriton vulgaris. Next base: position 264,158,406 of record NC_141693.1, on the reverse strand, counting down.
AGGAGAATATGCGGCTGTTCAAGGTAGTGCATCAATAATCTGGATTCACTGGGCCCCTCAAGCCTCTGAGCCCGGTGTCACTTCACTTGCTGCACCACTGATAGCTGTGGCTCTTACTGCGGGCTCAGGGTGAGAGGAGCCATGGGGTAGTGCACTATCACAAGACAGCACAAGCCCAAATCAGGGGAGTGCTCTGTGTCTATAAAATATATGCCGGTTCCACTCTCCAATGAAAACAATTCATAGCATTGCATTCTATATTCTGCAAAACAAAATACCTTCAAGTCTCAGGTGCATTATTTAGTAAGGTCAATAATCACTCTTTATGTCTGACTAACGGACTATAAAATCACTTGCAAAAATACTTTTTAAAGGTTGTGCAGGCAGATACTGATCAATGGTTGTCTCACATTCTTTAAAACCCTTTGTTTTTGCAATTGGTTTTAAAGCAAGTTCGTCAGCCAGCAATCTCCCCTGCACCAGCAGCAAAACCAGCTACACCATACGCCAAAGAGAGCACCCACCTTTCCAGCCTTCCAGGGAAATGCTCGATGCCCGGTAGAGCCAGTCCGAACCTAACAACGTCTGCGACTGTGATTGCTTTTTTTTAACCTTAAACACCCAGTGCTTTAAGCGGGATGAAAATAATGTTGAGTCTCTAAAAGGACCAAAGAAGAGTAATTAGGAATTCCTTCCACGGCATGGCCTATGTAATTAGAGGTGTGGCTTACAACATGGAAACTAAAATCATGTGGTTCATGGTTCACATAACATACCACCTGACCTGTATTTGGGTGCGTGCCTCTCTGTGATTTTCCTGTTATTGTATCCAGACATGTCACATAACAGCAAATATATGCAACTAAAATAAGCCAGAACTCTTGTCCTTGCCAATGATTCTTAGCTGTATAACATAAATAAATAGTAACAATGATTTTCTTGAGATTTGATTGAAAATTTTTAAATTCTGAAAATATGAGAGTGCGAATTAAAGATTGCTGCGGTCTGTGGATGCGAGCAGTGGCCTTTGGAATTTCTAGGGCACTCTTGTTCTCGTCCTCACACAACTTTCTTCGGCAGTCTCTCACTCTTAGACATTTATGTCATTTTTCTTCCCACTTCTTTCTAATCCCTCCATCTGTAAATCTCAAACTTTCCCACAATTACTTTTGGCACATATGCCACTATCAGTCTGAGTGTTCTGCATAGAGGTAACGGTTTGGATGTGCACATTGTCTGCACACCTTCCTGGCCTACTGACAGGGACTATGAGTAGCCGCGTTCACTGCCTTCTACGTCAGAACCCTGTATTGCAACATTTAAATGTAAACTCTCAATGATTTTTACAGTCAATTTTAAGTAAGTGATCCGTTTTTGCCTGCAAAGTTAAGGACATGAATATAAAGCCCAAATGGCACCTGTTTGAAAGTCTGATTTTAATTACTGCTGGGTCAGATAAATCCTTAATAACACCATATTTGGCACCAACATTCACACTACCCCCATGAGTAAATTCTGATTTTTCAACGCCAGCTGCCACTAGAGATTCACGAATCTTGAGTAGTCTTGGTGGCACACTGCAGTTCTACAGTGCATTTGGGCCCAAGTTGGAGAACATGCAGTTTATGCTCTTTTCATGCTAGGAGCTCCCTACAAATAACAGAACTGGGAGAACATGCCTAACTCAGGCTCTGTGTACTTTGCAAAAGTGTGTCATTTCTGTTTTTCAGACTTGGTTTGTTCCCAGAAAGTCATTCGCAAGGTACAGACCTATAATAATGAGTTTTACATATCATACTATAAAAATATTATGACCAGAACATCGACTACCAAAATGCTCTGAAGGTAAATATGTAGAGGCAAATTTATATTAACAAATTTTAACTTCACATATATGTACCTTAATAACTTAGCTTCAAGGCACATAGATGTGGAATTAAGAAGAGCACATCTATGCTTATCAATATATGATTGTATTGATGATATGTTGATACTTCACATTCTGGCTATGATATATTTGTAGCCTGAAAATTTTGTTCTCGATATTCTGACATTCAACATTGTAAATGGATAAATTCACAAGTGCACTCGGAAAATTTTCGGACCTTTACTGGAATGGTTACACATTAGTCCTTAAATACAAAAAAGGGGGGAAGGGGGTCCCAGGGGATGTTTACCGACCAAGCATTGCTACTACCTCTATACATATATATCTACCAACAACAATTAGCAATGGGTCAAAGAGAACCAACAAACTAACTATGTATCTGTAAGGACTTGACCTCAACTGAAGTCACTTATTATTTTCACTTTTTCAGCACTGCTAGTCAAATTACCACTTGACACTTGGATACATCACACAAGCACTGGGATATATATATGTGAGATTAGGCTGAGGTTTTCCAAATGTACCGAGGGTACTACAATCTACCTTCATGGTGAAGGATCCCATATGATGTAGGGTGGTACAGGTCGGTAATCAGATGGGAATTTTTTCTCACTAAGAAAGTACCCTAGGTCTGATTTAGCTGTTTTACATCTTCAGTTGAGGTCACGTCCTTACAGATACATAGTTAGTTTGTTGGTTCTCCTTGACCCATTGCTACTTGTTGTTGGTAGATACACATTAGTCCTGCCAACGTCAAGAGAAAATCCCTTTTCATGGATGGATGGGAGCGAGGAAGGGAACACTCCCAAAATCAGTTGGGGAGTAGGGGAAAGGTTTTATGTATGTGAAAAAGAAAATTCTCTCAAGAGAAAGAAAAGATCAAATGTAAAAAAGTGTGCCATTGGCATTTTATCATGTATAATTGCACAACATGTATAAATGTGCATTCAGGAGTGCGCCTCCACATTGCTCCAACCTGGAACATAAAAGGTGTTCCAAGAAGCCTGCAATTGTCCCACCTTTCCAGGCGAACTTGTTGAACGCTTTGTGAATACCTAATATTGTAAATTTGCACTCATGCAAGGTAGTGAGATTTGAACCTTCTTTGTTTTAGGGGTTTAGTGTAAAAGCTTGTCATGTTTGTATGTATGGGTATTGCTATTCCAGACTTGAATCTGTGGATGGAAAAGACTTGTCTACAGTTTTTACTTTCATAAATATCTTGTTTTCGAGCATCTCAATATCACTTCACATTGCTTTGTTAGCCTCCTCAGCTGATGAGTTGTCCAGACCTGTAAGCTGTTGCATTGGCTGTTATTGCTTTGTATGTGATGCAGAACGTCTTGACAGTGATAAAGGCTTGGATTGGGAACCAATGTAGTTTAATTGAGAATTGGGTGAATTTCTCTGAGGCTAGTGGTGGAGTTCAGGATACAGGGCCATGAAAAAGTGTGGGATGCCAGCAAATAGGGAAAATACATCATCCACCTGAGAGCGCGCCACACCTTGGGCTGTGATTCTAAAGTACTCTAGGATATAGGGCTTAAGAAATACCAACTCTATCATGCTGCTTGGTTTTTCGGAGTGATGTGAGTTGTGAAGTTGATTATGTTGCAAAATATATTAATGTTGTATTGTATTAAATTTGTATTATTACAACTAAGCTATAGAGTGCAGCTTCTATGTGAGGCAAGGCTTCTGAAAGCTGTTAAACCATACGTGGATAGTACACACAATAGGTCAGAAATAATGCATGCAAAATGTACACTTACGATAACCATCTTTTGAACTACCTAGATAAGCTTATGCTGATGAGAGATTCAGGAGGAGAGCATACCAGGCTTTAGAGTCACGGACTGAGAAAGCACCTAAGACCAAATTTTCTTGGTAATGAACACTAGGAGTGATTAGTTACAAGGGTAAATGTACGCTTGCTAGCAATTCACAAAGGAATCCTGGGTGGCATATATGCAATTACTATGGTGGATGTCTCTGCCATATAATAATTGCATCTATTCCACAGGCGTTCCAAGGTATTGTCTGGTTTCAAACTTGTATTTTGTGTGCATACTGAAGCTTCTCTTCACAGATTTACTCCAACCAAGGCACAATGAGAAGGGCAACAGTACTTGATGGGGCTCTAAGAAAATAACTTTTGCCACAGGGGAAAAATATTTTCGCCACAGAGGAAAAAAATACATTCAAACAAAATTACCCTCTGAAGAACTTTACACATGAAAAATATGGGTCTTCAAAAAAGCTCACGTCATTATTGGAAATACACCTGGAATCCCGAGCCGGTAACAGCTTTTCTGGCATACTTCTAGGAATGTTTGTAAATAGAAAAGAAGGAAAAGTACGCCCAGGGAGAAGCATAAAAGTATGTCTCTACTTTTCTTTTTGTGAACTGGTCCCTAGGTTCTTCTTCTGAAAGGCTCTGTGCATCACACTGATAGACTTCAATACATTTAACTATTTCATGAGCAGCTTTCGAAGCAGGGGCGGCTCTAGGCTCATGGCGGCCCTGGGCAGGGAGCGTAGGTAGGGGGCCGCGGAAGAGGGGGCCCCGGAGGAACGCAGGCGTGGAGGCCAGGGTGTTTGGAAGTGGAACAGAGCCGGAGGCCGCCAAATCCCTGCCAGGGGCCGCCACGTAAATATGTATCCATCCTCAGAGGATTATTATATTAAGTATATATTGGCGTGGCGGTCCCTGGGGTTTGGCGGCCCTGTGCAGGTGCACAGCTTGCACATGCCTAAGGCCACCCCTGTTCGAAGTATACCAAGCACCAAAGCAATTTGATTCTGTTTAATTGTTCTCCCATCGGTATAATCGCAGCAACACGATGGCTGCTGCATTCTGCAGTCTCTGAACCAGCTAGGAAGTATTGGGGTAGAGCTATAGACACAGTTGGCATTGTGCAGTCTTGCCTGTATTATTGCTGGGATATCTGCCCTCAAGTGGGAATGAGTAGGTGAAAGACCTTATGTATCATCATTCTCGAGGCTAAATCCGTCCAGTTTCATATGGGAAAGCCATTCACGGATGTGGACTTTCCTGAAATTGTTGACATTAACTATGTTATCCTGTTTTGGGTGGATTCACTCACGGGAACAACTTTAGCATCCAAGTTGGAAAGAACGAGCATCAATAATTGAGTAGGAGATTGGTAAAGCAGCTATTTTGGCCTCCGTAATTCGCTGAGTGGGACGTTGAAAAGTCGGGGATCCCGGCGAATGATGGAAGGCGGGACATGAGACCGGTTTTAAAACCACACTATATTGACTCGGAGGCCGCTCGCAGCTACTACCTGGAAACGTGACTTTGTTCCTGCATTCCTGACGCTTTGGGAGCCAGCTGCCTTTTGGGGAAATAATCGGCTTGGATTGACTGCCGTTTTCAGCACAGAGACCCAGGGTTCCGCGCATACCATCTCAGCGCACCTGGTGTCTCTTCCCGCCCCCTGCTCCTCCCTCCCTCACCGGCTACAACAGCTCGCGGCCCCCGCTTCGCGGGAGCCGCTCGCAGCTACTACCTGGAAACGTGACTTTGTTCCTGCATTCCTGACGCTTTGGGAGCCAGCTGCCTTTTGGGGAAATAATCGGCTTGGATTGACTGGCGTTTTCAGCACAGGGGCCGGGACTGCCAGACCCAGGGTTCCGCGCATACCAACTCAGCGCACCTGGTGTCTCTTCCCTCCCCCTGCTCCTCCCTCCCTCACCGGCTACAACAGCTCGCGGCCCCCGCTTCGCGGGAGCCGCTCGCAGCTACTACCTGGAAACGTGACTTTGTTCCTGCATTCCTGACGCTTTGGGAGCCAGCTGCCTTTTGGGGAAATAATCGGCTTGGATTGACTGGCGTTTTCAGCACAGGGGCCGGGACTGCGAGACCCAGGGTTCCGCGCATACCAATTCAGCGCACCTGGTGTCTCTTCCCGCCCCCTGCTCCTCCTATATAGCAAGAGACAGTCCGAGACTGGTAGAGACTGGACTGGGCCAGGAATGCTGTCCATTCATTTTCGTGAGTGATTTCAACTCTTTGTGATAACTACGAAGTACCATAGCCCTTATTATTGGACTTAAGGGGAGGACTTATAGTACTTGCAACTAGTGGTTTCTGGACTATAGGCTTGGTATATTTATTTTGGGCCACTGTGATTGTTGAGTGTTGTCACAAGTATGTCAAAACAAAAGCAATGTACTGCTCCTTCAAACACCATGGATAATTACCTATTCCAAGTGGTCGCTAAGATAAATAATGATAGAAGGTCTTCCCTGGGATTGAGCCCAACGCCCACTAATATCTCACCCGAATCACCGCGAGCTAATTTACAGGAATTAGAAGACTCTAGTGAAATAGGGGTGCTTTCCCAGATTAGCACTGAGAGCCCTGCTCACAACGCCTCCTCAATTGTTACATTGAGTAAAATAGATGAGGTTGATCATGATGCTGCAGACTTGGATTTAGAAATAGTGGAGGATAGCTCCCCTAAACCTACACCTGTTCCTGCGCCTAGGGTGACTAGAGGGGTCACAAAGGGACAACCTAAGCGTAGCGGGTTACGCTCAAGTAGAAAAAGACCAGCAACCCCACCTAGGAAAAATGGTGCAGAAGATGTAGGAGATGAGGATGAGGGCAGTATGTTACGGGATGAGGCCAACATTAAGAAACTCATGGGAATGTTTGACCAAAAATTGAGGGGTATAATTAAGCCATTGTTATCCAAGATTGACCAACTTACTGACAAGGTTAACAAGCTTGAGGGTCTTCTGTTGAACGCAAATGAAAACATGGGGGGGATACCAAACCAGGTGGTAGACAAAATTGAGCAAATAAAACATAGGGAAGGCGGAATTGGAGAAGTTAGGGAGTTGGTGGTTCCGACTCATCCACTTATCCCCACACCATGCTTAGCAGCAAATATCCATCGCCCAGCAGATCCGTTGATAATAAACAGGTCCAGGGAAGATCCTTTTCTGGAATCAGGCCCAATGGAGTTAATTGTAGAAGCATCTCCATTGATCCTGGTCCTAGCTAATGTACCAACCCTGAAGCCTCGCTAGACAGAGTCCCCCGAATCACTCTTAAGCAAAGCTCTATACTGGCTGACCAATAACATGCACATCACCGACTGGGGCAAACATAAACTCTCTGAGGAATTATTAACAGCCAGAAGAGTGAAATGGATAGGCAGTAGCCCTAAAAGATTTAAAGGCGACTGTGTGGTACTTAATTTTAAAGGACCTGAAGTATTACCCGATATTCTGCCCAATCTCCTGCCCCCTCAACGTAGAACAGCAGAAATCATCCCTCTCACACTTGACTTCTTTTACAGCAGAAGAGGCTTTATTGCTAAACCAAGTGTTTTGAGGACGAAATGGACCACAGTGGCTAATAGAAGGGGCTGGGGTGGGGGTGGGAGTGTCCAAAGTAGTGACTGGGGTGTAAACCTAGAAAATAGATTTGCAGGATTGTCTAACCTAAACGATTGCGATTGACTCGTACATCAAAATAATATGCCAGGATACCCTCATGTTGTGAAAACAGATAATGGCAGTGCTAATAAGGAGGGTTTTTTAGCCCCAACACAGGTAGCCAACCGCATGGCAGCTCCCATTAGTAACAAAAGGGAGGGGGGGCCTGATACCTTGGAGTGGTATAGCACTCTAGACCGGTGTAACAGTAGTGAGCCATTACATGAGTTTCACTTAGATGAGGCCTCTGGCATCCCTTCAGAAATCACAGTAACAGATACCACACAGCAGAATATAAATACAGGTAACTTTTCAAGACTTAGCCAGTCAGGGCCCACCACAGTTAAACCAACATTGACCTTTGTTTCATGGAATCTTGCTGGGATAGCAAATAAAGTAACATCCCCTGAATGGTGTGCTTTTATCGATCTACATGATATTATATTATTCCAAGAAACATGGTCACAAAGCCCTGTATATCGGGTGGGGTACCTTAACTTCTTTATTTCTGCAGTGACAAATGTCAAAGGCCGTCCATCGGGAGGTATGCTGATCTGGGTTCGACAGTTGCTGAAATGTACAATCTAGCAAAGATCCCTTCCTTCCGGGGATATAATATTAAATGGGACAATGGTGAAGAGCTTGCCCTTTTTAATATATATGCTAGGGGGGTCAGAGGGGGAAAGACCTCAGACGTAATAACGGTCCTCGAACAGGAGCTAGAATTATTGCCCGTAGAACAATCTATTATCGTTGGGGGGGACCGAAATACTACTTTTGAACCCCTGGGTCAAGAGGATAAATTCTTAGCGGAGGAAGAGGATAGTAAATGGGGAATCCCCCAGCTTGAGATAGCTGCAGTTAAAAGATGGAGTATGGTGGCCATTCAAGTGAAAAGCCTCTGTCTGGCTAGAGGCCTTAGAGCCGCAAATGGTCGCACATCCTCTGACCGTGCTGGGAACAGCACATTTGACAACGGTCGGGCATCCAGTAGAATTGACTATTTTCTGGTAGATACCAGGGTCTGGAGCAAATTGATTGATATGACCGTAGTAAAAAGAATGGAAAGCTACCATAACCCGCTGTGTATGGCCTTCAAGTCCTATGTAGAAGAAAGGGGGGTATGCTCAGAGGAAGAGAGAGTGACCCTGGACCTAGTTTGTACAAACAACGAGCGACATCTAAAATGGGGGAAGCTAGAAGAGGATGAGGGGAAGCTGGATGAACTCAAGAGAGTAGTGGGTGAGGTAGTAAACAACATAAAACTACTCATAAGTAATTCTAACTCCCTAGACATGATGATGGAGGCTTACAAAACATTTTTTTGTAGACTGCAAACATTCTTCCTAAAACCAGTGGGCCACAATAAGGGCAAAAAATACCAAAGCAGGCAGGGATGGTACGGCAAAGACTGTAGACTGGCATGCCAGAACCTTAGTAGAGAGCTCCAATCGGGGAACGCAGAGGCAGTCAGGGAAGCCAGGGACACTTATAGGCGCACCCAAAAGCTGGCGAAGAGGCTATGGGACGAGGAAATATGGGGTGAGCTTAAAACTGCATGCGCAGCTAAAGATTTGAAGTTATTCTGGTCCACGGTAAAGTGGGATAGGAGAGGGTTGGCAGCCCCCCCTCAAAACCATGTTCCTATCAATAGCTGGATAGAATTCTTCAAACCTCAATATGCTCGCAATCAGTTGCAAGCCTGTGTCACTTTGCCACCAACTGTTTATTACAAGCATAATGTGTTTAATGAAAAAGATGTAAGTGTTGCCCTTGATTGTGTAACGAGGGGAAGAGCGCCAGGAATGGACGGTATACCAGCAGACGTCTATTTAAGTGATCGGAACACATGGTGTACTTATTTTGCTTGGCTTGCCAATGCAGTGGCGATGGGTGGTGAAGTACCTTTGTCCTGGAAAGGAGCGGAAATTATCCCAGTGTTCAAAAAAGGTGACAAATCACTCCTTAGCAACTACAGACCCATCAGTCTCATAGATTCAGCTCAGAAACTGATGGGTCGTATGGTGCAGAACAAGCTCCAAGCATGGATAGAGGAAAATAACATCTTGTCACCATACCAAGCGGGGTTTCGCCCCCTGACAAGTTCCAACAACCAAGTTTTTTACTTCATTGCCCTGTATTGGAGGAATATACAAACAGTTACTGTGCACACGTCAGATAAATAATTTGGTATACATGTATTGCAGGACAAACAGAAATGAAGCTGTTGGTTTGATGAAAGCTTTATGTAATTCTCTTTAGGGAATATACAGACGCCAGCCGACACGTGTTTCATCAAGCAGGACGAAGCCTGTGAATCATCAGGGCTGTGAGTGGCGTGATGAGTTTTATACGGGTAGGGCACACCCCTCACGGAGCGACAACGTTACCCTTTATCACAGGTTACCGTCTACAGTCGTACCCGACTGTTCCCTAGAAGCCACTATATTCCTGTACACCACGTACGCTGACTACCAAGTATAGTACGTTTACTCTACCCTACCGTATAAAACTCATCACGCCACTCACAGCCCTGATGATTCACAGGCTTCATCCTGCAATACATGTATACCGAATTATTTATCTGACGTGTGCACAGTAACTGTTTGTATGTTCTATAATGTTTAGGCACCCCATGCCTTAATATTAGTTAGAGGTTATAGGGTTTTCCTCTATACTGCCTGCACCGTCTCATCTCGCCACCTTCCATTACCAAACCCCACCCGCACTGTTTGAGCGCCTTTCACCTGTACATACCAAACCCAGCAGATCACACACTGTATTGGAGGAATGTTACCTTAAATAATGGCCCTCTATAGGCTGTCTTTGTGGACCTAAAGTCAGCTTTTGACTTGGTCCCCAGGGACAAGCTTTGGAAGGTCTTAGCTGATGCAGGGATAAGCCAAGAACTTCTTACTCTCCTTGTACGATTGCATGAAAATAACTATGGCAAAATTAGATGGGGGTCACAGGGAGAAGTAACGAGCCTTTCCCCGTAGAGCGTGGGGTGAGGCAAGGTTGTGTTCTAGCGCCAACACTGTTCTCGATATATATAAATGGTATAGTAGAATTCCTGAAGAGGTCCCCCTCTGATGTCCCTATAATAGTTGGTTCACATGTTCCCGTCCTAATGTTTGCGGACGACACGCTTATATTATCACGCACACCAAGCGGTCTCCAAAAGGCGGTCAACGCATTTGGTGAGTTCTGAAATTCTCGAGGTTTAGAACTGAACACCAGTAAGACAAAGTTTATGTGTATGAACCGCCATACGTTGTTTAAGGCGTTATTACCTTTAAAGGTATCCCTCTTGAGCAGGTAGATGCTTTCACCTACCTTGGAATAACACTACAGGGGAACATGAAATGGAATGCACATATAGATACTGCTGTATTAAAGTTCAGCCAACTAGCAGGAGCATTATCATTAAAACACAGAGCTTCTCTTACTAAACCAGTAAAGTGTGTACTTGAGATCTATCACATGAAAGTTATCAGTGCTAGCTTATACGGTTCAGAGCTATGGGGTTTCTGTAACCTAGCAAACCTGACTATAGCAGAAAACAAGTTTTTTCGGGGACTGGTAGGGGTGCCGCAAAGTACGCCTACTGTTCCTTTGAAATTAGACCTTGGTAGGAAAAATATTGCGGATTTAGCGAAGATGCATCCATTGTTGTATTGGAGACGTCTAATGGTGACCCCAGAGTTAGTTAAACAAGGGTTATTTGGGTCTCAGGGATTATTTTTTACGACCACTCAGCACTATACTCCCCGGAGGTAACTGAACAAAATACAAATAATAGTGGAGGGTCAAAAGAACAAATTTCTAAAAAAACGACTATGTGTGAGAACCAGTGGCAATAGTCCACTAATCCGGGTACATCATTCGTGGTTGTTAAAAAATACCCATCAGTAGCTCTTCCTTGGCGCCCTTTTCATCATGTGGGTTCCTTCTAACCATGAAGGATGGTATTTTAGTATGGTCAATATCGACAGCATAAGGACCAGTGATGGTATAACTGGGTCACAGGGAGCTCCTGAAAAGCAGTGCGAGGGGGTGTGTTAAAGTGCAAAAAGTGCAGGATAGTGATATATAAAATTAGATAACTATGAGGAAAAATTATTTATTAAAGACCTCAGTGTTTCTAAGAATTAAAAAGAGTGAAATTGGTAGTTTCACCTAATAGCTACCAACAGGTTGGTCGACATGTTTCAGCAGATTTTCGGATCACAGAGGTATCCACTGCATTCCTCAGGACCTGTATCGCTACTGCTAGTGATGTGTTAAGAAAAAATATATATAAAAAGGAAATATTTCACCTGGGTACTAGTGAAGAATCATTCTCCCAGCATATTGTGCAGGAGAGTACTGCCTCACCTCACCTGGCTCACAGCGTCGGTACTTCCAGCGTCCCTCTGGCTGTAAGGGGACAGCCAGAGGGACGCTGGAAGTACCGACGGACAGAGCGGTGCTTCAATTACCTGCGCTGTGAGCCAGGTGAGGTGAGGCAGTACTCTCCTGCACAATATGCTGGGAGAATGATTCTTCACCCTCGCACTGCTTTTCAGGAGCTCCCTGTGACCCAGTTATACCATCACTGGTCCTTATGCTGTCGATATTGACCATACTAAAATACCATCCTTCATGGTTAGAAGGAACCCACATGAAGAAAAGGGCGCCAAGGAAGAGCTACTGATGGGTATTTTTTAACAACCACGAATGATGTACCCTGATTAGTGGACTATTGCCACTGGTTCTCACACATAGTCGTTTTTTTAGAAATTCGACCCCAGAGTTAGCCCACTATGCTTCAGCATTGACAGACATTGTTTTACTTGACCGCTTTCATAAAATCGTTTGGTTGAAAGAATTACGGGGGGTACTGTCACAGTTAAAACTAGACCACCTATGGGTAATACTGATGTGTCCTGCTTCCCCTCTAAGATCAGGCTGAAACAAATGTACTGGGAGATGGTGAACCTCAGAACTTTTACCAATGGGACTAACTCTTCTCTGACGAGACGGTTCCTGGACCTAAAAATGTCCCCTTCGTGTGAAGAGTATTGGGACTTGATTGAGAAGCCGCATGACAGGAAGTTGTACTTTCAATTTAGAGTCGGATCGCTTCCAGTAAATGCGTTCAAAAAGAAATGATCTACAATCTGGGATGAGCATTGTTACCATTGTAAAGATCAAGTTGAGCATGTCTCCCATGTACTGTTTTGTTGCCCTTTATATGTCAACCCACGGCACAAATGGATAAGACCCGTTTGCCTCAACTTGGGGACGCGTAGTCAAGCTACAGCACTTAGAATTCTGGAAACTGATTGTTCTCCACTGTTCGTAATTGCTGTAGCAAAGTTTTTGGCCTGGGCCTGGGTGATTCGAGCACGTACTTTATTAGGAAAAATACCGTGAGGCTTCCTGGTTATCATGATTCTAATACTTTGATGTGTGAGTAAGTGTCAAGATTGTTCTTAATAATGTTTTAAAAAGCTTATTGTATTCGATGGATTTTGTTTAATACTTATCTTAAACTCAGTGTATTTTAAATGTAGTATTTATTGTATTGTGTTAGGATGGAAATGCTTTTATGACTGAAGTCGAATAAAGCTTTGAAAATTAAAAAAAAGTAAACAACTTCAGATGCAGTTGTGTCTCATGAGTCTATGTGTACTTTGATTCTTTCATACAAGAGTACGTTTATGTGAAGTCACATAAAGGTAAAAGATGAGAAGAAGATGGACCAGGGCATGATGGTCGACAGTATGATATATTTCCAAGAGGTCGGGTAGGATTAGGAAGCTGGGATAACTACATTCTGTGATGAGTAGTGTGCTGTGTACGGGTTGTGGTTTCTGTACAAAAGCATGAGCTAAAGTCAGACCAAAAGTTGTACAAGAGATAACTGGAGTTTACATGTATCTGTAGCTGGAGGGTTGTTCGATATTTGGCTTGGTCTTTGGGGTACAGGACAGTCTTTTCTGGAGGGCGACGGGGTGTCGGAGTGATCCTGAGGCACTGCCTTGCATGAGTGAAGTATTGACTATGTCAAGGATGACAATGAAGCCTTCAAACCTGCAGGACTTTATAAAGGAAGAAGATAGGATGTCATCCACATGCGGTATGACTCGGAGGCTGACAAGGAGGTCTATGGGACCTTTGTTTCAGAGCACACCAAAGGAGGTCCATTTTGTTTTGAAACGTAGGCATATGTAATATGATAGTTTCTTTGGAACGTGTTGTGCTTTCTGTGCTTATTTATCTTTTCGACACAGTAGTGATTGATGACCTTGCATTTGTCATTGGAGTGGAGTATGGGCAGGTCTGGCAGGAGATTTACACAATGTTTGATGGCCTTGTATGGTTGTGTGCTTTAACTGGATGCTTCTGAATTTGTTGGCTTAGAGTAGATTGACTTGGAGATTAACTTTCTGTTGTTTACGCGAAGGCATCTCATTTGTGATAAGTGATTGTGTGCTTTTATCTTCCACCACTTTTTGCTCGTTCATAATGGATCATTTTCTGTCAGGGGGGACCAAAAATCCATACCTGAGCATTGCAGGATCGAGGCACAAGAGGAGTGGGCAGCCTGAAGATCCGAGACCGCCAAACAACAGCAACCGCCGCCACCAACCGCGCCGCCGCTCCGGGACTACACATCCCGGCAGCCTCTGCGGCGGCGCGTTGCCCTGACGTGGTAGACGCGTCAGGAGGGGCTACAAAAACATTGAGCCCTCGGTGGAGCGGGGGGGACCAAAAATCCATACCTGAGCATTGCAGGATCGAGGCACAAGAGGAGTGGGCAGCCTGAAGATCCGAGACCGCCAAACAACAGCTACCGCCGCCACCAACCGCGCCGCCGCTCCGGAACTACACATCCCGGCAGCCTCTGCGGCGGCGCGTTGCCCTGACGCGGTAGACGCGTCAGGAGGGGCTACAAAAACATCAAGCCCTCGGTGGAGCGGGGGGGACCAAAAATCCATACCTGAGCATTGCAGGATCGAGGCACAAGAGGAGTGGGCAGCCTGAAGATCCGAGACCGCCAAACAACAGCTACCGCCGCCACCAACCGCGCCGCCGCTCCGGGACTACACATCCCGGCAGCCTCTGCGGCGGCGCGTTGCCCTGACGCGGTAGACGCGTCAGGAGGGGCTACAAAAACATCGAGCACTCAGCGTCGCGGGACGCCCGGGGCTAAGCCCGGGCAAAGGGCGGGCCCTCTACGGCCCTCCAGGGCCAGACAAGGCTCGGCTTGGCCATCCCATTAACGTGTTCATCCTCGCACCTGGGATCAGGTTTACCACTCTGAACGTTTAAAAAGCCCCAGATATGTCTATGCCTGTTGCGGACGATCTTCCATCTAGGGTAGGTGTTTCCATCTTGGGTCCTTTGGACAAATTTTTCTCCAGAGCCATTGCTGAAGTCGACAGAGACCTGGCTTTGGCAGAGCGTCGAGCCACTCGTCGGCTTTCCATCGAGCAACTCAAAAATACTGCACTAGACGCTTGTTCCAAAGCTGTCCCTGATTCACAATCGGACAATGCGAATCTGGAAAACACAGACGCTGATCTGTTTAAAACGGATAATATCCCCTTAATATTCCAGGCCAGCTCGTCCCCTAAAAATGACAAACCTACTACCTATCAACTTGAGCTACCCCTCCCTAGCAGTAACCCCATTATTGACCTCGTTACCCCCAAATCACTTACGGCATCTGAGCATGCAAGGTCAAGTATCATAGAGGTATCAACATCCTTGGAGGTTGAACAGCAAAGACAACCCCAACCAGTGACTTCCAAACATACGGCCTCTAAAACTTCGACTGTCACTAACCTTCCAAAAAAGAAACAGGAAATTATTCGTTCACCCCCGAAAAAACGTAGAAAAAGTGGTCCGGCCTACACAGATACTTCTGCCCACAAACAAATGCCCTCAAAGGACTCACTTAGGAAAGAACTACTTCAAATAGTTGAAGGGGCACCCAATGTAGCTAAAAATACTCTACCCTCCCACGTTTCACCTTCTATAAAAGACTTTGTTGATGCGATGGAACACTTATTGAAAGCTCTACTAATTCCAATAGTAGAGAGAGTTAAGAGATTAGGTGTCCAATTGGATACCCTTATGGGATGTCCTACTCAAAATATTGCAACTAGCAAGGACTTAGTTAACTCCTCTAATACCAAGGAGGGAGATAAAACGTCCAAAGAGGATAAAAGCATAAAGGGATTAAAAACTTCCACTACACTAGCACCTTCAGCTACCCTGAGGTCAGCTAACAAAGTTCCTGCTGCCCCATCTAAATTGCCTCTAAATTCACGGGCACAGTCTGCTCAAATAAATTCCCTTATGGAATCAGCAAGAATGGGGAATACAAAATCCACATTGGACACGAATAAGGCTGATTCCAAATATAAAAGACCTCTACGTGAAAGAAATGTGGACTTACCCCCAGCTGCTTCACACAATGTCATTGTTTCAATGGGGGTCTCGCCATTATCATCATCAGGATCATATGAAAATCATACTAGCCTTAAAAATAAGGTTATTTATTGGCTAAAAAACAACAGGCCACTGCCACCCCACTTAAATGGTGAGATCATCACGGTGAGAAGAACTAACTGGGTTGGCCTACGTCCCAAAGACATAGAGGGGGACGTAATAATTATCACCTTTAAAGACCCTAGAGTCACCGCACATATTAGGGACTGGTTTTCAGACTTTAACAGAGGCCCGATCATACCTAAAGCATTATCATACTGTTATTCCGAAGCATTAATGCCCACAAAACCATATCGCCCTAAACCTCATTATGACAACTTTTTTTCCCAACAGCACCAAAGACTACCTAAAAATTTGTATCCTCCTAGGCATGGAATGATGGAAAATATACTTCCTCCTTACAACCCTTATCCCGCTAGGCACAAAATTTGGGAAAACATATCTCCCCCATTTCCTAGATATGACTCTGCTGGTCATGGTCAATGTTTTCCACCAACAACTCCCTCTTGGAATCTTCCCTGCTATAATCACTACGAGCCACTCTGTGGTCTGGACGATATTGAATGACTCTCCCCAGCGAAAGTAGACAACCTGGTGGGGGAGAAGATACCTGGTATACCTTCTAATGCACCATCTACAAAGGGCCATCAGGGCTGTAAAAAAGCCAGCAGAAAAGGGACTAGTAAACGGGGCCAATAAAATGGTTTTAGCAACCATATTGCCCCCTGCCCACCAACGAAATATTGGAAATACTTCGTTTACTTACTTGGAAAATCGAAAACCATCTTCCAATCTACAGATTCTTATCTGGAACCTGGCTGGCATTTCTTCAAAAATTGTTCAACCAGCATGGCTGGATGTGGTAAATCCCTACTCAGTTCTGTGCTTCCAGGAGACCTGGGTGCTAACCCCGATACATTTATTGGGTTTCCAGACCTTTCATTCACCAGCGATAGTGAGCAAGCAGGGCAGACATAGGGGGGGTCTGTGCATATATGTTAGTGTTGGCATAGGATTTAGGATACGGAAACAGGTCCTATGGGATTCCTACCAAATAATTGTCATGGAATTAGGTCTATCCCTGAGCCTATTAATTATCAACTTTTATAACAATATGCCTTTAGAGGGTTTGGAGAAAGTCTTACAAGACTTGTTCCATGTTGTTGTTTCGATTAAAGAAACTTGTGGGGGCGAGTGTGTGACAGCGTTCATGGGCGATTTTAATTGCTATATCTGCCAAAACGCCTCAAGGGGTCTGTGTGATTTTTCTCCCATACAAGAAAAGGAATTTGATGATGATACTTTAAACCATTTTTTACATACAAAAACAGGGGAGGTATTAAATAACTTCATGGCTTCCTTTAATCTAGCCTTTGCAAACGATATATCCTCTCCACCGAGACCATTCAAACCCTCCTTTCATGGTAGAGCAGCAAACTCCACTATTGATTTTATTCTTTTTTCAAGGATGCACGCCTCATTAATATCCTGCTGGGATACCCTTGATCACCCATATGGTGACCATTATCCTCTGACTCTATCTATTGTGGTACCGCTTCCCACCAACTCCCATGACAACCCCAAAACAAACTATGAACAACCTATTAAACTGGGGGCACTAAATGGCTATACCCTTAAATGGGAAAAAATCAATCCAGCCAGTCTTCTTAAAAATCTATTGAAGCTGAGGTGGGAGGAGGTACACACATGTTTGTCTTTGACTGAACAGCCTCAAACTATCCTTGAAGCTTTTTTGAAAATACAGGACAGTTTAAAAAAGCTACTTACACGTCAGTTCAGGCCAGGCCCTATTACCCCTAAAGGGTGGTTCGATAAAGTCTTCACTAGAGACCTAAAATCGCTGAAGAAAGCTCTACATGCAACGCCAAAGCTAACTATGGAGATAAGTCAGGCTAGACTCCGATATCGTCTAGCTATTAAAAACAGGAAAAAATCTCTGAAGGTGGAAGCCTGGCAGACTTTGTTGTCAACCTGTGAAAGTCGTGACTCCTCAGCTTTTTGGAAATTTAGAAATACCCCACTTCCATGGGTAAAAATGCCTGAGAGGAGTTTGGACCTTGCAATTGATGGAGACACATGGGCCGCTTACTTTCAACAACTATATAGTAAACCCATTTCATCTAATATCACCACATCGGATTCCATCCTCCCCTCCAATATTACCACAAGGGTTTCGAGTAAATGTCCTTCTAATATTGTTTTTTCGTGTGAGGAGGTTGTGCTTGCTATAAGGGAGAGTCCGTCCGGGAAGGCACCTGGCCCGGACGCTATCCCAGCAGATGTCTTCAAGGCGGAAATAGACTTCTGGGCCCCAGTTTTAACCTCTGCCTTGAACTCTGCGAATGTGTATGGCCAAATTCCAACTTGGGCAGAGGCCATTGTGGTACCCATATATAAAAAAGGAGATAGGCATTTACCATCTTGCTATCGGCCTATCTCTTTGCTTTATTCTCTAATGAAGATTGCGGGACGTATCATTTTAAAACGTTTACATAAATGGACTGAGGAGGAGGACGTACTTTCAAAACTTCAATATGGTTTTCGAACTGGAAAGGGCACAGTTGAACAGAGCTTAAATTTACATCTCCTTATGTCTAAACACGTGGAGGTAAAGAAGGGTAACCATTACGTAACATATATAGATTTAAGCTCAGCTTTCGACTGCGTGGTTCATGAACAGTTATGGAAAGTTCTCGAGCACCTAGGGATGGATCCATCTATCCTCAATTTTATCATAAATCTCTACAGAGATGCGGGTGCCAGGGTGCGGTTTGGTCCGAGGGGGGAGTGTTCTCCAAGGTTCACCATCACCAGAGGGTTTAGGCAGGGGTGCATTTTAGCCCCCCTGCTTTTTTCCCTCTATATAAATGCCATCGGTGAACATTTGAATAATATTGAATGTGACTATCCGAAAGTGGGAGGCCAAGCCATCCCAATCTTGTTGTATGCCGATGATGCGGCTATTCTTTCTCAAACAAGATTGGGGCTGCAAAGAGCGGTCACTGCTTTTACTTATTTTATGCACGAAAGGGGCTTGAAAATGAATATTGGGAAGACATTTTCCATGGTATGCAGTAAGGGAACAAAGAAAATCCCATGTCCCATATTCATTGAAGATCAAAAACTAGACACAGTTGATCATTTCCCGTATCTGGGTATATGTGTCCATAGGAAGGTTGCATGGCAGTCTGCCGTCAAAGCTAGGAACCTCGCTTTTGTCAGAGCAATTGAGGCGCTTCGAGATTTTGCCAGCAAAATAGGGGGGAGGCCAGTAAAACAGCTTATTATTATATATAAAGCTAAATGTGTCTCAACAGCAATTTATGGGGCCGGTCTTTGGGGAATTGATAACATTGCATCTATCCAAATAGTGGAAAATAACTTCCTAAGGTATTTGCTAGCGACACCAAAATCAACATTTGTCTATATGACTCACATAGAGCTAGGCCTATCATTTATCTCAGATTTAATTAAAGTCAAGCTGCTTCTTTTGTGGCATAAGATCTGGACCACCCCTGAGACTGTTTTAAATCGAGAAGTAATTTTGGATATACTTAAACTGGAGGGGGTAAAACACACGAAATGGCTGGCATATGTTAAAAAGGTGTTTCATTATATTGGTCGTCCAGAATTTTATACCGACCCTATGACTTTGGAGCACATTCCAAGGAAAACCCTGAGAAAGATCCTATTGGATCACCTGGAAGCCAAGAGGTGGGCTATTCAAAAACTAAATAAAACAATCCAGGCCTATCAAAGGATTACCTTGAATAAGGGGCTTCAACTGTATCTCTCCACTGACTTTTCTTGTTTTACTAGAATGCTGCTCTCTAGATTTAGACTGGGCTCCTTCTTTCGCCTAATAACATTTCCTTCATGCAATGATTGGTCTCGAAATTTGTGCCCTTGTCCATGTGATGACATTTCTATTCAATCGAACATTCATTCCATTTTATTTTGTACTTACTACGTGATTGCTAGGAAATCTTTATTGAGACCTTTACTGAAGAATTGGGGCATGAGGTCTTGTAAAGATGCCTTCGAGCCCTTACAAGAGTTGGAGGATAGGGATGTCATATGCATTATGGAACAGTTTTTAAAATTGCTGCTTAAATTTAGGAACTCGCTACGATAGCCTATGTGAAATTGCTGTTTGTTAAAATACTTATGTATATTAGTGTTCTTGTTGAAACTAGGTTCTCCCAACCTTTTTAAATGAAAGTGGCTTTTTATTCTTTACTTCTTATGATGATTATGTTTTTCTTGTATAGCTACCTTTTTAACAAATGTAATGAATGCTTTTATGATATCTTTTTGAATATCGAATAAAGCTTATTTTGATTTGATTTGATCTGTCAGGAAGTGTTTGGGTACAGCGCTTGGGTTCTGAGGATCTGAACTGAACTGGGGCATGAATGTCAACCCAGTGTCAAGTTTGGGTTTCAACGTAGAGTTGAGTGTGTTGAAGAGGAAGTTGTGGAAGTCTTTGTAGGTATAAATTGTAGCCTGACAGGTTTTGGCTGACTGCAGAAGAAGTACCTTGTGTGCTATGGTGAGCTGGATGAATGAAATGATGGGCCCAGTCCTCTGGCTTTAGCCCACGGCAGTGAAGTGATAGTGTGGATATGAGGATCAGGTGACGTATGTTGCTTTTTTTAAAGGGTTGGTTTGGCGAATAGCTGTTTAATATTCACTGCTTTAGGGAGGGCGTGAAATGCGTCTTTTCTCATGTTTGTAACTGAGCCACTTGATAGACTTGAAATCTCAAAAGAAGATGTGGGCGTGTTTGATGAAAGACATGGTAATGAAATTGATATTCTCTATGATGAAATGCTTGTTGGAAACTGGTTGCCTGTAATTCAGGTGGGAGCTGGCAGGCAGGGTGGTGGAGTTAGATAAAATGCAGGTGAAGGATTTTAATGACGCAAGGTTTTTTTAGCTCCTAGTTGGTGTAATGCCAGGTGAACTTGTAGATAATTGCTAGCCATCCTTAGGACCTCAGTGTGGAGATGATGTGCTTCATGCAGTATTCTCACAGAAGGAGTATGCCTATTGTATGTGAGGGTCCTGTAGAGTAGAGTGTTAAGGTGGAATTGTGTTATCTGCAATGTCTGCTGCTTGGTATTCCCAAGATGCATGTTGATCAGCATCAGGTTCAGTGTTTCTTGTGGTGGTACCTTGTCTATGGGGGTTTGTAGGATGTGTATGATACTACTGGGGTTGCAGGGGGGGGGCATTTTGTTTCCTTTGGGGTGTGAGTGAGTATGAGAGTTAGGAATGTTTAGGTTTTGATTACGATCAAGCACAGTGTGGTGGCTTTATTGAAGTGAGAGAGGCAGGCGCTAGACTAGAGCATGTATAACTCCATAGTCCAACAAAACCAAACAGGAAGCCACCTTTCCTTTTCCGCTCAGGGAGTCACCACTGTCTTATAATGCCCACGTGAGGACATCCTGGGAGCCCAATAGCTGATAACATTAAGGGAACTAAAAAGCCCCCAAAGACTCGAATTTGCTGATGGTGGATATGCTTGGCCTTTGCGCACATATCACAAGTCTTCTAGGTGACAATTATGGCTGGGTAGGCATAACAGGGGACTTCCTTTCAGAGTCACTGGGCAAACCTGTGCCTTAGGATTGCACAAGTAAGCTCTTTGTGTAAACTACGTTTTTGTGAGCTCAATGAGTCAGCCCTTCGTTTAGGGACCGGGGTGTAAGCTGTGCATTTTACAGCCTGAAGTGCAAGTGCTAGGTTTTAGAGCTCAGTATTTAAGCTGAGTGTTTAGGGGCCAGTGTGCAAGTTCTACGTTTTGGGCTCTTAATGTGTAACCCCTGTATTTTATAACCCAGAGTGCCATCACCTTTGGGTTGCAGGGGTTCAGAGAGGCAGCGCTGTATTTTATAACCGAATGTGTAACCTCAGTGGTATAGAGATTGATGTGTAGGCCCATTGTTTAGGGTTCACCATGGAATATATGTATTTTAGAGCCCAGCAGTGTAATTCTTGTCTTTTTAGTTTCAGAGTCCAACACGTGAACTGTCCTGTGTAGTCCTCTGCAGGAGCCCTGTAATTTAGTCTGCAGTGTGTGAATTGTGTGTCATAGCTGAACTGGTCGGTGCTATATTTTGGAGAGTGACTGAGCACACTTTAGTGTTTGAAGGCTCGATAGTAAACGTAGGTTTTTAAAGAGCCTTGCTATAAGCTCTATGTTTAGGGCCCAATGTGTGAGCGCACACCGAGTTAGTATCATACCTATGTGTGTAATAGTACTTAGTGGAATGTAGTTTATTTAGCGCTCACTCCATGACATCTGCATTTGGAACACTGTCACTAGACCTGCGGCGGTCTGACGCAAGCCGAGCTCACCAGGACTACTTTACAGTGCAACCTTTCTTACTTCTACGTATGGTAACAGAGTTTAACTCCAAGTAAGTGTGCACATTCCTCAAAGAGTTTTAAATGCCTCAGGGTACAAGGTTGACTACAGTTTTACTATAGTAGAATATGCTGTTTAATGACACTTTTTCTTCACACACGTGACACTTTTGGCTCTGCTCTAGGTGCAGCTTTGGGGACAGACAGTCTTGAAAGAGGCCACCCTAGCCTCCTCCCCGGACGCCTCACACCACATCAAGTGCACTGTGAACCTGCAGCTGCAGGAGCGCTCCTGGTAGGGGGGCGGGATGATTATATCGTCTGACAGGAGATCCCGGCACAGGTCTGTCCCTTGAAGTTCGCTTCTGTCTCTGTAATTGCATGTCTGCTGGGGGCTGTCTTTAAAATGCGCCTCACTAATTAATTCTCTGAACCGACCTCTCTATCGCCTGTCTGCAGCGCTGGCCCGTGCCAGTGGCGGGCCGGCTGCAGCTGCGTGACGTCATGCCAGGCGGGCTCCCGCAGGCCTGAAGGAGTGCCAGACGGGCTTCCCAGGCCTGAAGTAGTGCCAGGCTGGCCCTCGTGTGCGCCTTTTGTGGAATAATTCGCTTCTGAACAGGTTACTCTGGGTGGGCTAAACGCAGTGCGCTGGACCCCGGGATGAAGTAATAGCGAACAGACGCGCGCCTCTCTCGGGCAGCCAGGATCCCTCTGTCGCAGGCCTGGACCCTTGATATAAGGTGGAGAAGTCCCTCCCCCTTTTGAACATACTCTGCGGGTCTGTGTAGAGCACGATAAAGACGTAGACGGCCGGTAGTGGAGCCCGTCGCCCAAGTACGACAGAGGGATACCAGATCAATTGACTGGGGGTGTCTGAATTGTGGTGGCTGAGTGAGATAAAGAATGATGATAGATTAAACCCAGATCAGTTGACTGGGGGTGAGTGCTTGCAATGTTCAACACTCCGTCCATCATCCCTTTGGTTTGGCTTTGTTCGCTCTAAATTGGCAGGGTATGCCCAGACGTGGGTCCCTTTCTCACTCTACCACTGGAGTCAAGCTATCCTGGCTGATGAGGATTATGAATCCGAAACCGGTCCCAGGATGCTTGTTTCCAAACCAGGGAAGACATGGCTTTGCAGTTCGGGCTAGACTGTTCCCATGAGGCACAGGGTCAGACTGATTTGCATATGGCCATGTCTGAACTGGGGTGGTGGAGTGAGCTAAACAATGATGATGGATTAAACCTAGATCAGTTGGGGGGCGTGGCTTGGACGCCGATCGGGATGGCGGCGTGAGCTCGCAGCTCCGCGCGGAATCCCGCTAATTCTCCTGTTTTCGGTACCCTGGGCGACCCGGAGGCGAAGCACCTGCCCTCTGAAGTGTAAGGGGACAGCCGGGCACGATCGGCGAGTCGCTGGGGGACTGCTGGCCCCGAGGAGATCGAGTTGAGGAGACTGCCGAGGTGTTGCCGAGAGTGAGAAGAAAATGGCGGCGATGAGGCCGGGCGGCCCCGGACTTCAGTTTTGAGCCGAGTTGTCGCCGACTGGCAGGAGATCCTGCAACAGATAGACCGGGGCACTGGAATCAACGGTGCTGTGCCCAAAGACCAGAGGACTTAGACCCGTCCCGCCGAGTCCTTGGGAACCCTCGCTGGCCGCCGCCCCGAGATCTCTCCTTCCCCCTCAGGCTTCCGAGGGGGTCGGCTGAACAGGGCTCGTCAAGCTGGTCATTGCTCCTGAGGGCATCGGCGGCGACACTGGACACTGTCCGGAGCCGGGGAGCCGGCACGGAACCACGAGCACGGACACTTGACGGGCACTTGGGCCTGTGACGCAGCACCCTGGAATGGCGGCGATCGGAGGACCGATGGCCGAGGAGCGCGCTGTGGGGGACCCGGCGACATCAACTCGGATGGGCGAGATTCCTCCGCCGGAGTTGGACCAGGAGCAGCGTCTGAACCGACGTTTGGATGCCATACTAGATGCGATCACCTCGACCAAGGAGGCGCTGCATCAAGATATCGCCCAAGTGGCCACGGGCCTGGGGCTCCTACGAGCGGACCACGCTGTTTCAGGGTGTACTATGAGGGTTTATACCAGAGCCAGCTGGAAGTGGAGGTTCAGGACATTGCGGACTACCTGGGGGAGAGGCAGCTACCGGTCCTGGACGAAGAGGACGCGAAGGAGCTGGGTGGCCCGATCACGCTCACTGAAATACGGGTGGCCATTAAACACATGGCCCGTAATAAAACACCCGGGGTGGACGGATTGCCAATTGAATTTTACCAACAATATGTCGATAGCATGGCCCCCAGGCTTTTGGTGGTGTATACGGAAGCTTTTGAGGCCGGGGAACTGCCTGGGTCCATGCGAGAGGCCTTGATTATACCGCTCTTAAAGCCTGGCAGGGATGCGGCGGATGTACGGTCCTATCGCCCGCTATCAATGTTGACGGTGGATTACAAGATTCTGAGCCGAATCCTAGCCACCAGACTGGCCCCACACATGACGGGCTTGGTGCACAGGGATCAGGCCGGGTTTATACCCACGAGGAGCACGGCGCTGAACATTCGCCGCTTGGTGGGAATAATGGACGCCATCTTGGACGAGGAGGGAGCTCCGGCGGTTCTGTCCGTGGACATCGAGAAGGCTTTTGATAGTTTAGAATGGTCTTTTCTGGATGGAGTGTTAGAGAGGTTTGGCATGGGAGAGGGGTTCCGCCGGTGGACGAAGGTCCTATATGCCTCGGCGACGGCGCGCTTGGGCGGTTTGGTGTCGGCGGCATACCCGGTGGGTAGGGGCACGCGACAGGGGTGCTCCCTATCCCCCCTATTGTTTGCTCTGGCGATGGAACCTTTGGCGGTACATGCGAGGTCGGGCGACAGGTACGCGGGGATAGCCAACGGTGAGCAGCGGCATTATATATCGTTATATGCGGATGACCTGCTCCTGTACCTCGACAACACGGCGCGGGCCCTGGACGGTGCGATGGACCTGCTGTCGGAGTTTGGCCGACTATCGGGCCTCAAGGTCAATTGGGCAAAGACTTGTGTGTTTCCGCTTAGAGCGGGATCGCCCGACCCTGGTGGCGATCTGGGTGTGGTCTGGGAGCCATCTTGTTTCACCTATCTAGGAGTCCGCATCTACCACGCGACTGCGGACCTATTGGAGGGCAACATTGGTCGATGTGTCCGGGCACTGAGGGGCAGCTTGTCCTTCTGGTCGACCCTCCCGCTGACGGTTCTGGGTAGGATCGCGCTTTTAAAAATGGTGGCGCTCCCCCGCTTTCTCTACTACTTCCGGACGTTGCCTGTTTGGATCCCTCAGGGGATCTTCAAAGACCTGAGGACAATGATTATTGGCTTCCTATGGGGGCATGGTCGCCGTAGAGTGGCGCTGAGCACGCTACTTCGCCCCAAGATAGAGGGGGGCATGGCTGTGCCCGATTTTGAGCTGTATTATTTAGCGGCGCAGTTGCAGGTCCTCACGCAGAACGTGGCTAGGGTGTTTAGGGGGCCAGAGGAGGACCGGAACCGGGGGATACCACGCCATGTGCTATCCTATATTGTCATGCAGCAGAGGCTCGAGTTGCGGGGCCTCACTATGGAGGAACGGACGCTCCGGCTGTGCTGGCAGAGGAGCCTTCGGAGAGCGAAGGCGACGCGGCCTTATGCACCGGAGATCCCGATCGGTATGCTGACGGCCTTGCCGCACGGGGGAGATTGGTCCCCATTGCTGGACTGGGAGGAGGCGGGCCTGCAGGTAGTGAGCGACCTATATATAGATGGGGCCTTAGCACCGTTCGATGCGCTCCGGGAACAGTTTGGGCTGCCCGACGGGGGGTTCCTTCTGCACGCGGCAGTGGTGGCTGCTATACAGAAGCACTGGAAAGGGGGGCTCATGGAACCGACAACGACTATGGCGTGCCAGTATGTGGTAATGGCGGCGGGTACGTTCAAGGCTGTGACGTGCCTCCATAATAGGATGCTGAATGAGGGACTGGAACCGCTCCAGAGGCTCAAGACTAAATGGGAGGAGAGTGTGGGCCGGCCCATACCGGACACGACATGGGGCCACATCTTGCGGCGCACGTGGAAAGGCACGAGAAATGCGCGCTTCCAGCAAGTGCATTTCTACGTGCTTCATAGGGCCTACTTAACCCCTGAGAAAATACAGCGGCACTTTCAGGTACCGGATGCCCGATGCCCACGGTGCTCGTCCCCGGGAGCGGACATGGACCATTTGTTCTGGGGGTGCTCGCACTTGGAGGCCTATTGGGCAGAGGTGGGGGACCTCCTAAACGAAGTGACTGATAGGGAGGTGGACTTCGATATGGCGGCATGCCTGTTGCTCTGGTTCCCGCACACCAAACACACCAAGGTGACGAGCAAATTTATTGATCTGGGTCTGATACTGGCGCAAAGGGAAATATCGTGGCACTGGAAGTCCAGGGGGGGACCCTCACTGCGTAGATGGAAGAATGAATTGCTGCGGTGGTCAGACTGCGAGAGTGTGCTCCGGATGAAGCAGGCTGTCAAGAATGGGAGTGAGAAGGCTTTGGATGCGGCGCGTGCATGGGAGTTAGTGGTGCAGGCCTTGCGTGATTCTTTGGTGGAGGATGAGGACGGTGGGAATTAGGCCAGCGGACACTGCGGGGCGAACACAACAGAATCATAATCCGCACTGTAGTGGATCCATCCAACATGTCGGAAGCAGGCATATACCTTTTGCAGTTGCCAGGGGGGGGGGGGCTTCGGGGGGGTTGGTAAATGGGAGTTTGGGGTGGGTCGGAAGTCAAATAGATGGTTACCCAATAGGGCACCTTGAATCTAATAGGATGGTGGAGTACTGTGCGGAGTGAGGAATGGCTGGGGGGTACGGCCAGGCATGATAGACCTACAGAGCTCGGGGCAGGACCCGACATGGGCGGTACCACCGATAACCACTGGGATGGCTGACGGAGTGTTGTTGAGGGTGGGGGGGTAAAAGCAGATACGCAAAACGACATATCAACCATGGTCCCTATGGGACGTGCACAGTGATGTTTTCCTATGGAGTGGAGTATCATGCCGCCCGGCCTCCGGGATGCGGGCTGAATGGCTGTGTACGACCTGTGTTCTATTATTGGCTGGGGGGAGGTCACGGGTGCACTGGCTGACTACTTGTATTCTGTGGTTTCTAACTCTGCAATAAAAATATATTAAAAAAAAAAAAAAAAAAAAAACCTAGATCAGTTGACTGGGGGTGAGTGTTTGATTTGCTCAAGCACTCCGTCCATCATCCCCTTTGGTATCGCCAAGTACTTCAGAGGAGCATTCTCAACATGCGCGGAGTGATCTAGTTATACAGTGGAATAACAAAGTGCATGCAAATAGTGGAAAGAGGTGACAATGAAGTCCAGTCCCAGGTGGGGGAAGGACACTGTCTACCTGCGCCTGAGTCTCAGACAGATGAAGTCAAGACCAATTCAGAAGGGAGGCAGAACGGGCACAATTAAGTTTCACCATAGGTATAGCACGGTCCTAACTCCTAAGTACAATAGCAGATTGGGATGAAGGTAACTCAGCTTTAATTAGAACACAGCCTGGCGTTAGTCCTTCCTGAGGTGCCGGCAGCAACTGGCCTCAATGGAATTCCCTTACCCTTGCAGTCTAATGAGACGAGCTATAGTAAAAGAACACATGCAAATAGAAGAATGCAGTTGCATCAGAACAAGGCAGAACGGGCACAATTAAGTTTCACCATAGGTATAGCACGGTCCTAACTCACTCAAAGGCAAAGAAGTGATGGATCATCAGAATGAAAAGGTGAACAGTCGGCCAGGCCCATTCATACAGTTCTGGTTTCACTTCGAGCCCTCTAAAAAACAGACACGTGAATTGCTGCAGCTTCAAGCACCACCCCCCCACACACACACTGTTAGACCTGGCACCTTGGCGTGAGTCTCCCTTCCACTTTTTGCTGATGTGCCTCAGATGTTTTGCTGGTATTCGACCCTCAGGGCACTGCACCATGGCCAATCCGTTCCGCAGTGTAAGTGCTCCCAATGTAAAGTGTATACATGTAATTGATTTCCATGATTGGCTTATTGGATTTACTGTCAGTCCCCAGTAAAGTGCACCAGGAGTGCCAGGGCGTGTAAGTACCGATACCGCTCGTGGGCCTGCAGCGCGGGTTGCGCCACCCACAGGAGCCTCCTTGTAAAATGTGTCTAAGGTCTGCCATTGCAGAACCTGCGTGCAGTCTCGTACTGTCATGCCGGCTGGGTAAGTGCACACACTTACCAGCCTCTGACCCTTCCCTTTAGTTCATATCAGTCACCCCTTTGGTAGGCCCACAAGCAGGGTGCATTGTAAGCATAAGGTAGGACATGCCCTGATGTGTGTGGCATGTCCTAAAAGTGAATTACAGCCATTTTCGTTTTTCACTATTGTAAGGCTACTCTCCATAGGCCAGAATGGGCTGCTGGAATTATTACACTCTATAATCCCAGCAAGCTCAGGGAGCATGGTAGAAAGTCAAGTTTAGTATGCCTGAACTCAGAATAATAAAATACTTTTTTTAGTAAAGTTTATTTTAATATTCTGTGTTTGCAAATGCTACTTTTAGAAAGTTAGCATTTGCTTACCTAACCATTTTAGCCCGCCTCTGCCAGGATGTGTATCTGCTGTCTGGTTTGTGTGAGTGACAGGGCTGGGAGAAGACAGGTGGTGAATAGGAAGATTACACCAGGATGGGTGGGGAGTGCCCCTTGACTCTGAATGGGCCTATGCTCTGCCACCTCAATGCCGGCTCCGCCTCCTGGGGAGCGGCTGACGACTCTGCCCTACACCTTGTAAGGAGAGAAGGGAAGACCGTCAACAGAGTACTCCTGGACTGTACTTGTCTTCACAATGCTGACTCCACCTCCTGCGGAGCCTCTGCGGGGCCTGCCCTGCTCACTGAAAGGAAAACCCAGACTTCGCAAAACAAAGTACTCAAGAGCTGAGATGGACTATGCAAAGCCCCCCTGGCCGGGAAAGACAAAAGAAACGCTGTATAAAAAGAGGAGCTCCGTTCCTACCAAATCAGATCCAGTTTTGACCACGACGAACCTCTGCCTGACTGGAAGGACCAAGAGAAGCTGAGGAAAGGTAACCTGCATTGGTTGCCTTACTGAGAACAGAGAGGAGAAGACCAGAGAGGACTTTGAAGACTTGTGACTGAAATGATCTCCAAGGGCTTGATCTCGAGCTTGCCCCCTGACCTGAACCCCAGGACCATTGGGTTCAATTCTGCCTGTGCCCGTCTGCTGTTGGGCCCTTAAGTTCCTATTCCCATCGCCGGAGTTGTGACTCGGGTGCCTTCGCCCTCCTAAGGTCGTGACAGCTCGGAGCCTGGTCGCCCCGCCACAGGGAACCCCACTCAAGCTTGAGACGCTCTCCGCTTCAGTGACGGGCCGCCCGCTCTCCTGACACCTCGCCTGCTACGGAGCGCATTGTGCGCCTCTCATCTTCTCCCGCCGGAATCTGCACGGAGCGCATCTGGTAGCCTCGGACGGTCCGTACGTCGAAACGTACCCGACTGTCTCGCTTTCCCCTCCTGCATACCAAGGCCCATGCCGCACCTCAAGAAGGCCTTCCGTACATTGGTACCAGAGGCCCGGTGCTGCACCTGTCTGCCCGAGAACGCGACAACTCAGACAGATCCACAGGTACGACCCAGCGTACTAAGAAGAAGTACATCCTGCAGGCCTGTACGGTGCCTCGCCCCGTGAGCTGCTCCAGACCCCGGATCACCGCAACCCTCCACCGTCCCGCTCACCAGTCTCACACCTCGAGGGGGCTTCGAGCCGGATAAATCCCCGCAGACCGCCGGCCTCGTCCCGAGACCGCCCTCACCTGAGGCCGCGCCTGAAACGCCTCGGACAACCGCAGCAAGGTACACTTGAACTCAATCCCGAGTTCACATCGGATCCAGGGTCCGCAACCTTTGTTTTCCCTGTCGTCCATCATTCAACAACAGGTGGCTTCACCAGCGCGGAGCGCGCCTAGACCCACAGCGTACTTTGCTGACAAAGAACACTTAAGAACGTTTTGCCTATTTAAATCTGGTGGCCTCAATCGCTAAATGTTATATGGTCTTGTGATAAATCTGCAACTGAGTATTTTTATATAAAGTCTACGTATTTTTGATACAACCTTACGACTGGTGTCCGTTTGTGGTGGGTCATTATATTTACTGTGTGTGATCATAAATGCTTAACTAACTATCGCCCTGAAGATTAGCCTTGTCTGCTCGCGTCACACTACCTAGAGGGTGAGCAAGGGTTATTTCTAAAGGAGTGGTTCTGTTACCCTGACTAGAGGAGAGGGTCCCTGTTTGTCACAAGTGCATACCC
Source organism: Lissotriton vulgaris (assembly GCF_964263255.1). NCBI lineage: Eukaryota > Metazoa > Chordata > Amphibia > Caudata > Salamandridae > Lissotriton > Lissotriton vulgaris. The sequence goes on along the minus strand of NC_141693.1, from coordinate 264,127,764 downwards.
GTGCCAACCAGAGACCCCCGAGTCTAACACACACACATACACACACCCTCCAACAGTGCTTAATTTGTAAAATATTACCTGCCGGGCCCAAAGGTTTCTTAAGAATCCCGCGACCAGTCAGCGCTATCGAAGGTAGGGCGTATAGTCTTGATTCCACCTCATACCTCTTTAACCCACAACTAACCTACTAATCGCTCTTGCAGGTTTTCATCCATGCTTTTTACCTTTGTCAGTTTTTTCAGTTTTTCTCTTTATTCTTCTTTCCCCACTTTTGGGGTTTTCTCTCTCTTGCTATGCATCAAAGATTTTTGAGGAAAAATAAGACCCAGGTTTAAAAAAAATAGTGGGCCCCACCTGCAACGACTAGCTCAAATTAAATCCTGGAGGTCAGATGCTAAAAGAGGTGCGTGAAATAGGGTTAAGAACCTGTTTTTAAAATATCATCAGCCTGTAGGTGGAAAGATGCCATTTTGTTAGTCATATCTCCATGCGGGTCAGTATAACTGTGGAAGAGTGATGTCAACAGCGATGAGACTTTTGGCAGCCCAAATGATTCTTCCATTTTGGGAAGGTGCTTTTTTTCAGTAGGAAATGAACCAGCTCGATCCTAATGCGTTTTCCAAAGGGTTGAACAGCAACACATGATCAACAAAGTCTATTAGAATCAGTAGATAAGGTTTCGTTTTGGCCACAATGCAAAGTGTGAACTGCATCAGCAAACACATGTAGGGTAACTGATTCTGTGTTGTGGTCTGCCCTCGAGCCACTATGGTGCTCTTATAGCAGGTTGTTTTCAGCTTTGTATTTTGAGGGTTGTAAGTCACAGACAGCTTTAGCATTGGTGGGCCCTGGTGTGTGAATGTATGTCCTCTACCTCATCAAATATTCTCCATCTCTACGGATTCCCTCAGTACCACTTGCTCAGGGGTGCATGTTTTGGAAGCGACAAATGGCAGAATGTGCTGGCAGCTGAATGCTGCACTATAGAACCAGGCTGAAGCGCCTCTCACAGCGAAGCTCACCACTGTAATTTGTTTCAGGGCTTTTCCCAATAAAATGATCCGGTCAAATGGGCTGCATGCAGTGTTAGACACTCAGATATCAACTTTTGCTAAAAAGCTAGGTAGGAAACCACCTACTGAACTGCTCCACATATATAAAACAAAGTGTGTCACTATGACAATCTATCGGGCGGGGTGTGGGGTTTTGTGGACGCCCATCCCCTACAACTAATTGAAAGTGCATTTACAAGATACATTCTCTCTGTTCCCCCAGTACACACACCTTTATTTGCCACGAGGAGCTGGTTCTACATCATATTGCAGACCTGATAAAATTCGAGCCGATCCTTCTCTGGCATAGAATTTGGTGTAAGGATCAGACAGAGTTGAATAAACTGATCTTAAAAGACACCCTAAGATTTGAAGGGGCCCTCACAATCCCTTGGATCAAATTTGTACGTGATTTTATTAGTTAATTGGGTCACCCTGAATACTTCTTAACCCCATCATCAATGATGGAGATCTCAAGAAAGGCTTTAAGGAAAGAGCGCATCCAGTTCCTAGAAACTAAAAGACTTAATGGAGAATCTGTAGCAAAAATAACTGTGAGACAACATCAATTGCTATGTACTACCATTGGGATGGAGCCCTGTCTATCATTTGTCCCAGGATGCTTTGATAGATTTCTTCTTACTAAGTTAAGATTGGGTATTATCCACAGATTGTTGATATTCCCCAATATGAATGACTGGTCCCGCATTTTAAGTTTGTGCCTTGTGACAACATTTCTGATCAAACCACCATCCATCTAGTCCTATTTTGTAAATTTTATTCAGAGAAAAGGAAAGTTTGGATCATACCTTTTTAAGAAAATCTGGGCTCAGACAGTGTCGAAAAGCCATGGTGTTACTCCAATTACTTGAGAATGAGCATATAGCATGGAGGGCTGCTCAGTTCTTAAAATCTGCACTTTATATAAGGAAAAGTATTTTATTGGAATAGTTCAGTATGTACAACGTTTTTTCTCCATAATTTTTAAATCAATTGTACTATTTATATTGTGTAAATAATATGTGTGTCTAATTTTAAGAGCTTTTATGACTGTTTAATACAGCAGCCGAATAAAGCTTTCCTTGAACTTGAACACTCAGATATCATGGATTGATTCGAACTATGTTTTCACTTCAGTTCCCATAACTGTTTGGCTCTGTCACTTTTTGGGTCAGATGACTCGCAGGCCTAACTGTAGCAAGTTTCTCTATTTAAACAAATTGTGTGATCCTTTGCAAGCCACTTTACTTCACTATTGTAGTGTAGTTCCTATATTCCCAATAGGCTCTGCGCATTGGAATAATATATACTGTAGTTTAGACGTGGGACTGAGGTCTACTAGGTCTCTACCGAATATATTAAACTTAATAGTGAGTGCCAGCTAGCTCAGAGGTCACTAGAAACTTTCTCGAATTCACAAGAAGGGATTAGTTTCTGACAATCGCATAAACATGACAACTTTGTTTACCAAGAATAAGAAATCAAATCTCTAGAGTCGCGGAAACAATAGATAACTATTTTACTCAGTCAATCGTGCATGCTTCGTTTCACCAGAGATGCAGAGAAATAGAGACGGGCGTTTTCAATAAAAGTATTTATTGAACAGTCTTCTTTCTCAAGCATTGGAAATGAACTGCTACAATTGTAATACTGGTTACAAAGTACAAGGCATATAATACACACAGTATTATAAAGTAGTACTGTAAAACCATGATATGGTTTCTAAGCCATAAAAGTGCATAAAATGTATAAAATACATACAGTAATAAATAATGACTAAAAGTACTTAACTGGTGCTTCTAAAATACGCCTACCCCGGTGTACCTAACCTAAGTCCAGTACGAGGGAAGAAGTAAGTGAGGAGTAGCCTAAGTTTAGTAGTTCTCTGCCTGGAATCTATTCCAAGAATTCTCTAAGAGGTCTAATCAGCTCCGTACCTTAGTTTTACAATGAAGGACCCCTTTTGCACGGATTTTTGCTGCTTGCACCAGGACGCTTGAGGAGCGCGGCGGACTTGCTGCCCAGCTGACCCTTTGCCACCACTGAACCTACGACTCGCCGGACCCGCTTCGCGGGTCCCGCAGCGCGGGTCCCGCAGCGCGTCGCTTGCTGGGAGGCTGCACCAAGGTTTCCAGGAGGAGCGCGGGGACAGGCGAGTGAACCAGCGGGGCTGCGAGCGCAGGCAGGGGACTCCAGTGTCCAGGAGCCCCTGCGCGCCCAATCAGCAACACCTGGGCTGCTCTCCCCGCTGGCCACGCCCCCGCCAACGGAGCTAAAAGCAGACTTACCCTTAGAGCCTGTGGGACCCCTTTTGCACGGATTTTTGCTGCTTGCACCAGGACGCTTGAGGAGCGCGGCGGACTTGCTGCCCAGCTGACCCTTTGCCACCACTGATCCTACGACTCGCTGGACCCGCTTCGCGGGTCCCGCAGCGCGTCGCTTGCTGGGAGGCTGCACCAAGGTTTCCAGGAGGAGCGCGGGGACAGGCGAGTGAACCAGCGGGGCTGCGAGCGCAGGCAGGGGACTCCAGTGTCCAGGAGCCCCTGCGCGCCCAATCAGCAACACCTGGGCTGCTCTCCCCGCTGGCCACGCCCCCCCGCCAACGGAGCTAAAAGCAGACTTACCCTTAGAGCCTATGGGACCCCTTTTGCACGGATTTTTGCTGCTTGCACCAGGACGCTTGAGGAGCGCGGCGGACTTGCTGCCCAGCTGACCCTTTGCCACCACTGATCCTACGACTCGCCGGACCCGCTTCGCGGGTCCCGCAGCGCGTCGCTTGCTGGGAGGCTGCACCAAGGTTTCCAGGAGGAGCGCGGGGACAGGCGAGTGAACCAGCGGGGCTGCGAGCGCAGGCAGGGGACTCCAGTGTCCAGGAGCCCCTGCGCGCCCAATCAGCAACACCTGGGCTGCTCTCCCCGCTGGCCACGCCCCCCCGCCAACGGAGCTAAAAGCAGACTTACCCTTAGAGCCTGTGGGACCCCTTTTGCACGGATTTTTGCTGCTTGCACCAGGACGCTTGAGGAGCGCGGCGGACTTGCTGCCCAGCTGACCCTTTGCCACCACTGATCCTACGACTCGCCGGACCCGCTTCGCGGGTCCCGCAGCGCGTCGCTTGCTGGGAGGCTGCACCAAGGTTTCCAGGAGGAGCGCGGGGACAGGCGAGTGAACCAGCGGGGCTGCGAGCGCAGGCAGGGGACTCCAGTGTCCAGGAGCCCCTGCGCGCCCAATCAGCAACACCTGGGCTGCTCTCCCCGCTGGCCACGCCCCCCCGCCTATCACCCAATGAAGTCATAGCTGTAGAGTCATAAGGAGTACAGTATCTCCGCTTCGCGGGAGCGACCGGGAGAAGCCCGGGACAAGGGCGGGACCGTTTGAGGCCGTTCGAGGACGGAGAGGACTGGACTGGCCCACCCTCTATTGCTTTTACCTTACAGGCAAACATCCCTTGTCCCATAAGATATGAGTACCAGGGCCACTCGGAGTAAGGCCTTCAAGGCAGCCCCGCAAACTAGCGGCCCTATGGACGATTTTATCACCCGCACCAATATAGCTATTGATAATGAAATATCTAAATTACAAACCCGGGTGTCCTTAGAACTGGGTGCTGCCAGAAGACTGTCACAAGTGATAGCGCTCTCAAAGAAATCCTCCCTAGGCCATATAGCCACTTCGGTTACACCGGAACGCCCTGCCATCCCTCAATGTGTAGTTACACAGGCTGATGTCCATCGGACCTCTACCAACTCCATCCCCTCTCCATCGCTAGAGCGGTATTCCAACGTAGATGAAGCCAACTTTCCAGCTGCATTTTGCGCCCAGAACCCGACCCCTAACCCTCAGTTATCCTCTAACTCCACTACTGGTAAACCACCTAAAAGGAAGCGTCAAACTGGTACTGCTTATGCTCGCAAAAAAGCGAAAATTGGTCTTCCCCAAAACCTAACCTCCACAAGAGTACTGTTACCTAATGTGAATCAAGAAAAAAGCACAGGGTCTCAACCCCCTAGGGATGGAGGTACTGTGGACTCCGACGCCACCCCACCTAGCATCGACCAAAAGATCGAGGGCCTGCAGACTGAAGGGTTGGGTAACAATGAAAGCGAATTCATAGATCTGGTTTGGTCAACCTTAAAGAAACTTCTTACCCCTCTCGACCTTAGACTCTCGAGAATAGAGAATAACCTGCTCGAGATGGAAAAAAGCATTATTGCCCTGGCCACTCTTGGTTTGAGAACTCTTGAAAACCAGGGCCACCCTGTACCAGATGTAACACCACCAATTCCTACCATTCAAGTGCAGGATGTCCCACCCTCAGCCCCAGCCACTTCACGGCCGATCCCCAAGCCAAGGTCTGTGGCGGTGGACCAAATTCCCCTTGCCACTAAACCTAAGGCTCCCCAACGAGCCCCAAACCCCCAATCAGGTAAGCCTAAACCTGGCGCCCAGCCCAAACCTACCCTGAGTACCGTACAGGATCCTCCTACAAAGGACAACTTTAGAGGGGGGTACATTGATCTTCCGCCTGAGGCCAACGACTATGTGGTGGTACTAACGGGTGTTCCCCAGATTGGTGTAGACCAGCATGAGAACCACTGGTCGTTGAAAAATAAAATAATGTATTGGTTAAATATAAATAGACCTATCCCCAATGGCCGGAGAAGCAGAGTCCTGATGGTTCGAAGAACTCGCTGGGTGGGCCCAACAAAGAAATCCAGTCCAGGGGACTGTATAGTGGTGACCTTTGAGGACCCACATACGGCACAATTCATCTGCTCCTGGCCTGGTTCTGAAGGGTCCCCGGTCATACCCAGACCTCTGTCTTTCTTTTATCCACCGCGTGTCCAGCATACCCCGGCGGATGATTGGTCCTTAGTTCAGCGCCAACCTTGGAAGAGCCACCCTAAATCTTATAATCAATTCCAACCACTTTGGAATGGCTTTCCAACCTCAAACAGATATGGCAGCCTGGAGGAGGTGGATTGACTTTCTAGCCAGCACACTCAACATAACCCTGAAAAATCTTTTTCCCTGCACACCCGAAGGCCAGCTGAGCACGCACCCCCAGATCACCCATCGGGCTTAGTAGGATTTACAAATAGCTTAGACACTAAGGAAGGGTTGATGCCTCCTGTTATTTCTGACCCACTTGTTTTGGAAGGCTGCTCAGTTTCACCTAGTACGACTCCCCGACCATCAATCCGATGGGGCGCAGTAGAGGTGAACCGGATTGATACAACCAAGGCTCCTTCACCGCAGCATTCTGACCCCTGTGTAAATGTTTTCAGAGGGGCTGCACCCAAACTTTCCCCACCTACTCACCCCTTTTCACAGCCCACCCCTGGTGCGCCGTTAATAAAGATCCTGAGTTGGAATGTGGCTGGGCTTGCCCGCAATCTTGAGAATCCAGATTGGATTGCCTTCCTAGAACCCTATAACATCTGCCTTTTACAGGAAACCTGGTGCCAAGAACCAAGGCACAGAGTGGGGTATACGTCCTACTTTGTTCCAGCCGTACAACAAGTTGGCTCTAAAGGTCGCCCTTCAGGCGGTCTACTGATTTGGATTAGCATTGCCTTAAGGTTAGGTGTTACCCAAAGGTCCACTAAATCACCTGACCTACAATGGTTATCACTGCATCGCAAAGGAGGGAGGACCCTAGAACATTTACCTGAGGGGTTCTAATGGTGGGGCTTCACGTTTATCATCAACAGGCCTAAGCAGTGAACTAGCCTCTTGTAACATCGATTCTTATGTCCTTCTTGCGGGTGATTTTAACTGTTGCTTTGAGCCATTGTCCAGGGAAGACATTCTGGATACCTTTGAAGAGGACTCAAGGAGAGGTATCCCTATTTTAACCATCGATCCGATCCCTAAATGGACGCAAAGCGCAATAGATATTAATGCCCTTTGTCTGGAACACAATTTGAGACCAGCCAACGGCCGTTCCAAATCGGACCTTATGGGAGCCCATACATACAACAGAACGGGGCGAACTTCCAGAATTGACTTTGTCATGCTCAATTTTACTCTTTGGCCTTTCCACCAAGACATGGAGGTCATTGTATCTTGTGACAGTGATCATAACCCACTCTCTCTTTCGATCACCTTTCCATGGCAAGATGGGACCCATGCTAGCTCAGACCATAAGTGGAAAACCTCACGTGAAATCGCTCCCTCTAACTGTAGTAGGCGCTTGAAGTGGGCAAGAGTCTCGGCGGATGAAGAGAGGCTATCACAAGCTGGGTCTATTCTGCTAGAGGCTGATTCCAAGCTCGATACACTAAGCCCCACTGGTAAAAAGACCTTACCATTGTTTACAGAGACCATAGAGGCTTTGAGTGATTTGTTTATTATCTCCCAATCGAGCACCAAGGTGGGTCCAAAAGGTGCTTCCACGTCCAGAACCAAGTGGTACTCCTCGAAATGCCAGGCAGCTAAGGGGGCTCTTATCTCTGCAGTAAAAAATAATGAGCCAGATAATGTAAGAGCTGCAAGGAAGTTTTATAAAAGAGCTGTGACCGAAGCAAAAGAGGCATACGATCTAAATTTCTGGCGGGACTTGGCCGAAGCAAGCAAAAGGAAAAACGCCAAGGAGTTCTGGGATCTGTTAAGAGCCAGGGAAAAGCCCATTGATCGGCAAATAACCTGCAACATCCCTGGTGCTGTATGGTTGGAACATTTCGCCAAGTTGTATTCCATCCCACTGGGGGCTTGCCACCATATCTTGGCTCCTTTACCTTGCCCTACAACCGTCCTCACAAGTAGTGATGGTCCATTTTCTAGGCAGGAGGTAGAAAATGCAATTAAGGGCATTGTTTCCAACAAAGCTGCTGGCCCTGACGGGATTCCGGGCGACTTGCTAAAAACTTATCCGGCGTGGTGGAGCAGACTGATCACTTCCCTCCTAAATGAGGCCCTGCTGGGAGGCTCTTTCCCTGATTCTTGGAGGGGAGCGGAAGTGGTCCCTATTTTCAAGAAAGGCTCCAGAGACGATCCGGCAAACTATCGCCCCATCAGCTTGCTGGACTCAACTCAAAAGGTGGCGGGCAAAGTTGTTCTGACCAGGATATTGCAGTGGGCAGAGGAAAATCAGATATTGTCCAATCTTCAAGCAGGCTTCAGAACGGGGACTGGCACCATTGAGCAGACATTTCGCCTCCTTATGCTCTATTGGAAAGTTGTGGTGTTGGGGGGGGGGGGCAGTTTGTACTTGGTCTTTATAGACCTACGCACAGCGTTCGATTTGGTCCCACGAGCTTTATTGTGGAATGTTCTTAATGAGTTAGGCTTACCATCCTACCTGTTAGCCTTATTGATAAAATTCCACGATAGCAATTTTGCCCAAATTAGATGGGGTTCACAGGGCGAAAAAACACCTCGCATTCCGGTGAACAGGGGCGTCCGCCAGGGTTGTGTGCTTGCCCCCACTCTGTTTTCTCTCTATGTTAACGGAGTGGTGGAGCATCTCTTACAAGATCCATCTGATGCACCGACCCTGGCGGGGAAGAAAATTCCGACGCTCCTGTTCGCGGATGACACCCTTCTAATTTCTAAGTCTCCAGTGGGCATCCAAAAATTGCTATCCAGCTTTAAGTCCTTCTGCGATGATAAAGGCCTGGCCATAAATATAGGAAAGACCAAGTTCCTTGTCCTCAACCCCCCCAAAAAAACAGTTGTTCCCCCTGTTCTAGACTCTGTCCATCTAGAGAGAGTCAAGGAATTTGACTATCTGGGCATACGATTATCCGACTCTATGAGCTGGAGGGCACACCATCAGAAGGTGTTTCTTGCTCACAAGAGGGTAGCTGGAGCCCTGCTCAAACAGCAGCGAGCCTCGCCATTGAAACCTATCGGGGCAGTCCTAGATATTTACAGGGCAAGGGTTGTAAGCGCAGCACTATACGGCGCAGAACTGTGGGGCTCACAGAAAATTGATACCTTGGTCTCCCTTGATAATAATTTTCATAAAGACCTCATGAGACTGCCACACAGCACTCCTACAATCCCCATTTTGCTAGATGCGGGCTCCCGCTCAATATGTGGCCAAGCAAAATTGCGCCCTCTTTTATTATGGTCTAGAATCTGGAATGTCCCTGAACTTCACAGCTACGCAGATGCTCTGGAAGATCTTCTGTCCCTTCCAGGATGCTACAAGATTACCTGGCTTAGGGATGTTAAGTGCCTTCTCTACAAACTGGGGCTAGGAGATGCTTGGGATAATAAATCAGCTCCCTCAAAACAAGTACTAAAAAAGGCATACTGGTCGTGGGTGGACACCGAAAGAATATGCAATACTAATCACTGTAAATCTGTCGCCCAGTTTTTGTTAATTAAAGAACTCCCTTTTAGGGAACCCTATTTGGATTCTATCCACAACTCAGGTGACAGAGCACTGTACATTAAATTCAGGTTAGGTGTACTTCCTCTTGGACAATTTACCTCAACCTGGAAACCGCCCTTACAAACTGTGCCATTTTGTCCCTTTTGCGAAATGAGGGTTGAATCTGTTGCACACCTCTTGTTCGAATGCAACACCTATGTAGCACCTAGAAAGCTGTGGCTGAGACCCTTATGCAGGAGTCTGGGAACAAGATCTCATTTAGAAGCCCTGCGTATATTGTGCACTGACGCGAGACCCTTTTTCGCCTGCTGTTTGGCAAAATTCTTAGGCTGGGCCTGGCGCTTAAGAACTGCAAAAAAACTGTTGATACAGTAGTATGCTTTCTTCTCCCTCCTTTTTTTTCCCTCTTAAAAAAACTATTTTTGACTGTTTTTATACTGTATATTGTTAAATATGTTGCTCATCGTACTGCATGTGCCAATCATGTTTTTTATTGTTGTGAAGTGCAGCTTTTATGATATGTTTTTATATCAAAATAAAGCTTACAATTACAATGAAGGAGGTCTTGTATCTCTCTCTCAGGACTCGATTTCCCAGATACCCCCAAGGGTAAGCCGGAAACCCTGGAGCTGGATTTCTCGGCAAGAGAAAAGACAGCGTCTCTCTCAGTGCGTCAGTTGGAGGGTCGGCTTCCTTTGGCACTTGCTGCTACAGGGCGTCGGCAAGTAGATAGTCGATCTGCTCCAAACCACTGTGTGCTTGTCTGGGCAAACCTAGGCATATTTATACTTTGAAGGTGCTGAGTTTGACGCATGTTTGGACTTAATAACTTCACTCAAAGGCTAATTTCTTGGAAAACGCCAGGAGTTTTTGGAGAACTTAATATTCAAGCAGGGGGAATTCCCTAGCTGCTGAAGGCAGGTTTTTCCAAGAAATAGTTTTTGATTCTCAGAACTTAGTGGAAGTAGCCATGCCGTATTTGGGCTGCAAGGCTCAGGTCAAATATGGTAGTGATTTCTATGCCTATATAAGGATATGATAAAGTATACCTATATAAGGGCATGAATCGGAAAAATTACACTAGGTTCCTAGATTCATTTACAACACCCACTCCACGATCTTAAGTTCAATAAAGCTAACCTAATAAGCACTGAACATTACAATCCCACCCCAAAATACATAAAAAATGCACTTGAAATGGTTGTACATGAGAAAAATATTGAGCATTTCTACAGTACGCATTTTAAGGAAGTGATGACATTCCAAGCATATAGTATGGTATCCTAATATGCAAACTGAATGAATCATGAATTTACATTTATGAAAATGGCTCTTAAATACAGAAAGAAAGGTCGAGACCATTTCATAACATAACATGTCAATTGTTATATGAGGACAAGGCCAAATATTTTCTCTGGGCAGTGTTTATAAGAGGAAAATAATTTGTTGTTCTCTAAGAATATATCTACTTTAAGCAGATTAGTCTGTGCCAAAAAGTTAAATGTTTTGGAGAGAAAATTTCAATTGGTTGCGAAAAAATAGAGTTCCAAAGTTAGAAGTCTGTTTTCAAAATTTGAAGGCCGAATTTCAGAGGTCAGGGAACTCAGATCGTCTAGGCTGGCAAAGAAATCGTCTACAACAGTAAGTGAAAGTGGAACTACTTGATCAAGCAGATCAAATGTGCACAGATGAGAAGCATTGCCGTCAGCGCCAGGTGCCGCATTAGCAGTGTTCCTATCCGATAGTACCTGTGTGCCTGTTGATCCTCATATCTCACCCTCAGTTAGACTTACTGGTGAGACCTCAATGAATGCCGTCATCAGGATTGGTAGCCTTTGGGGACAACACAATGCATGAGTCGTTACCGGACCTATCAAGGCTTCGACATCCGATGGCAGGACTGATGGAAGTGTAAGACAAATGTCCAACACGCAATCCTCTCCGCAAAGCAGGCATCGTAGAACAGGTAAAATGCAATCTTGCCAGATTGGTCTGAACGAAAGGAACCAGGTTGTGTTCAGATCTCTTAAACGAGCCAAGCCAAGAATCTGTGTAATCCTCTCACGATATCTCATGGCAAGGAGGGTCCCTTCCATGGTGGTCTGGGTATCGTCGGTTACCGGACTTGCCATATCAGAGCAGAAGAAATAAAAATAGAATTCCTGCTATGAGTCCCAAGATGAGAGGCAGGCCACCGAACACAGAGTGCACGAAATTTGGAAAAATGCTGAGGATTGCTTCAAATGGTGGTAGCAGTCCCGAAAAAATCGTCCTAAATACATGTGCGATGCCACTGGTATCAGACATGTTTAAGATTTGACTTAACATTTCTGCGAAATGTACTGGGCAGTTTGTTGATAATAATGCATGTATCTCTGCAGATGTCCTCGCAACTTGCAGATCATACGTTTCTCTGGACGAGGTCAGTGGCACAGATTTTTGCAAAAGAATGGCTTTTATTCTGCTTAAAGTATCAATTTGTTTACAAGAGATATTCAGTGAAAGCCATAATGCCGTCCCACTGTCTGTCTTGTGCGTTGGATACAATACTTGCATACAACAAGTGACAATGGACGACACACTAACGAAATAAAGTTTTCCTGGCATCATGCCACAGCAGCTGTGATCATTCAACATGACGTAACTGCCATTGGATAGCTGCTTGAAAATGGGTTGTATCACAGTGGAGGGAGTACCGTGCAGGTGGCAAGAGAGGTTATTTGCAGAATCGTCGCAGGCTCCGTGTAAATTAATACCTTTGCACAACAGTGTACCACTCAGTTTGTTCTTACAATTTTAACCACTAAGGAATACCTATTTTCCCTTGTTCCAACATTTGTGTGTGTAAGGTAAAGTCCATGTCGACTTAATGTATTCTTTACCCAACCTTTCATACAGTCCCGCTGGCATATGCTGTAGACAATACTGAAATTGGAAAATCGTCACTGGTATCATGATGGTGCCATGAATTATCCATTCAATGACAGGCTTCTCAGAAACTGTCAATGGTAAGCTTTCCAGTTTTTCAATGCTCAGCACTGTATAGTCTGCTCCTCTTTGTGCCAAAGAGATTTGTTTATCTGTAAGGTTAAAGACAGAAAACAATGACGTTGTGTTGATTCGACGCCATGGCACGTAGCCTGAAAGAAGATTTTGCAACGTCCAGCCTAACTGCATTATAGAATGTAATTGGGACTGGCCATGTTGCAACATTAGCAAGTCCTGTTCCATTATATCAATTGCAGAGGATACAATGCTGTCCAATGAATATATTCTGGAGGACAGAGTCGTTAACCCATTGTCCACTACAGAGAGAGCTTTCTCTAAATGAATACGATCAATTTCTCGTATTCTTTCTGCAGTTTCCATTTGCGTTATTTTCTAAGCTTCGTTGTACGCAGCGTATATACCGGTGTATATGAAACGTTTTTGCCGTGGTTTGCGAGGCCCCATTAAGAAATCTCGCAAATCATTGCTTTCTTTAAGTAAAGATAAGTGTTGTTTGATTTCCGGAAGTGTGGATGTCTTTTAGCCACTCAAGGCATAGTTTTCCTACACTGTATGTTGTTACTATCCCTGGATGTTGTCTCTGGGAGTATCTTGGATCTGGCCTGTTCAGTTTTAACCCCTGTGTTTTGTTCAGGAATCTATCATGACAGTTATTGGTGTCTGTGGGCCAGATTAACCATTTTTTCCAATCAGGATTAGTTCTGTTTTGTGTTAAATATATGGTACGTCTACCTCCTTTTCTGTAGTGTCACAGAAGTGGGTTTAGGTTTATTTAAATCTTTTATTTTAGCCAGGCCAAGACAAGAAGTCTGTTGAACAGTATCGTTTAAAAACATTATTTGTTTTGGTATAATGCAGGCTCTGAACAAGGCCTCTAAACCTTGTACCTGCCATACTTTCATGCTCCAGACAGTTTTTGTCTCAATGTTGTCTTTCCAAAAGTCAAAACCTAATGCAGACAGCTGAGCATAAAAGTTTGCAGAATAAATTTGTTTAGTGCTGGTCAACATTGTTTTTAAGCCTGTCTTATTTACATTTTTGAAATAAAACGTTTCTGGATTTGTAACATTAAACCCTGAGTAGTATGAACATTTTTCATGAACTGTTTTTGAGCTGCCTTTTGGTGGCGTGGGACAATGTTCCCATTGATTATATGTAAAAACATTCAGAGGACTTGCAGATTTATGCAAATAATGGTGACCATAGTGGTTAAAACAATACATTTGTTCATAATCTGATAACCCTTCTAAATAAAGTTCGCCCTAAGTTGGCAGGGTATGCTCAGACGTGAGTCCCTTGCGCACTTTGCCACTGGATTCAAGCAAGCCCGGCTGAAGACGGCTGGAATGCCAGAAACCGGTCCTGGGAAGCTTGATTCTGGTCCAGGGAAGACATGGCTTGGCAGTTCGGGCTGGACTGTTCCCATGAGGCACAGGGTCAGGCTGATTTGCATATGGCCATGTCTGAACTGGGGTGGCGGAGTGAGCTAAAGAACAGTGATGGATTAAACCCAGATCAGTTGACTGGGGGTGAGTGTTTGTATTGTCAACGCTCCGTCCATCACCCCCTTTAGTTTTTCTTTGTTCGCCCTAAGTTGGCAGGGTATGCTCAGACGTGAGTCCCTTGCTCACTTTGCCACTGGATTCAAGCAAGCCCGGCTGAAGACGGCTGGAATGCCAGAAACCGGTCTGGGAAGCTTGATTCCAGTCCAGGGAAGACATGGCTTGGCAGTTCGGGCTGGACTGTTCCCATGAGGCACAGGGTCAGACTGATTTGCATATGGCCGTGTCTGACAAAGGTGGCGGAGTGAGCTAAAGAACGGTGATGGTTTAAACCCAGATCAGCTGACTGGGGGTGAGTGTTTGTATTGTCAAAGCTCCGTCCATCACCCCCTTTGGGTTTTCTTTGTTTGCCCTAAGTTGGCAGGGTATGCTCAGACGTGAGTCCCTTGCTCGCTTTGCCACTGGATTCAAGCAAGCCCGGCTGAAGACGCTGGAATGCCAGAAACCGGTCCTGGGAAGCTTGATTCCGGTCCAGGGAAGACATGGCTTGGCAGTTCGGGCTGGACTGTTCCCATGAGGCACAGGGTCAGACTGATTTGCATATGGCCATGTCTGAACTGGGGTGGCGGAGTGAGCTAAAGAACGGTGATGGATTAAACCCAGGTCAGTTGACTGTGGGTGAATGTTTGTATTGTCAACGCTCCGTCCATCACCCCCTTTGGTTTTTCTTTGTTCGACCCTTCTAAATAGTCATGTTCAGTAAATTTTGCAGACATTTCTAAATCTGACAACATATTGTTAATAGTCTCAAAGTCCCAATCATCAGAAAATGTGCTGGGTGATACAAAGTCACTTAAAGAAACCTTGAACTGGTGTAGAATCTTCAACAGCTCCACCAGGCCATAGATGGCATAATCAGTTCTATCTGAAAGTACGATGGGCCCAGTTCCGGATCCACAAAAGTTGCACAGCCAATGTCTGGATTAAATCCAATGAATCAAGTTTGTTTTAAATCATCTTGTCTTATTAAATTCATATCATTTCATTTTCACCATGTTTTTTCTGATTCAATTCATTTTATTCAATCTGTTGTTTTCACATTTTAAACAGCACTCAGAAGCGTGGGATTCATTGTATGTCACGTTTTATTACTTTCGGTCCAATGCATTTCGGGAGGAAACCTCCCTTCGTCAGGGACATCTACAATTATAAACAAATACATAATTTTGAATACTCTATGCCAAGATAACAGTATCATCATGTTACAATTTAAAAGTTATTGAAAACATATCCATTTAAATATCTAATCCACCGTCAGCTCCCCGTTAGAGTATAATAAATGACGGAGATTGAATAAAATTATTTGAATCAGAAAAAACATGGTGAAAATGAAATGATATGAATTTAATAAGACAAGATGATTGAAAACAAACTTGATTCATTGGATTTAATCCAGACATTGGCTGTGCAACTTTTGAGGATCCGGAACTGGGCCCATCGTACTTGCAGATATTGTCACAGTGCAATGAGACGAGCGCGAAGAAAGTTCATGCACGCCAAAACGTTGAAAGTGTTTCGATATAAATGGGACAATCTTAAAAAAGAAAAATCTGAACAGACTGGTGTGCATCTCATACCTATTGTTAATAATCAGTTCTATCCCATGCTATACCACCTGGTATAGCAACGGCTGTGATGTTTACTGATGACAGGTCTCTCTTTTCACAATGGGATGGATTGTGAGGTTTTAGGACCAAGTTGATTTTCTGACTTGCTGTATCCATTGTACTGTATTTCCATCTACCATTTGTCCCAAGCTGAAAACTAAAATCAGCCATAGCAGGAGAAAATATACACCTAAACCAATCCAAAATTCAACCCATGGTGAAACCAGATATATTTTCTCAAGTTGATGAAAGAGTTCTGTTATTTTATCTTTGAGAGTTTTATTTACTGGCGTTTCTTCAGGTTCACTGAGATCCTCAGAAAATGCATCAAAGTTGATGAAATAGCCAGAAGCAGTTCTATCAATTGTTGGAATTGCATCAGGATTGTTATTAATCTTTGGAGTTGCATCTTCCTTTGTCATATTGATGTAATCAGAGGCTACATCATTATAGACAGGTGTTTCTTGACGAACTGTTATTTGGGTCTCAAAAGGCACGAGTTCCATGGATTTGTTGCATAGTCCTTCTTTTCTTACTGCAGGTTTATCAAACGTGATAAGTCTTTCAGTCTGAACCTCTTGGATAGTAGCAAGATTTGGTCTTCTGCTACATCTTGGGAGTCCACTGGGCCTACTACTTATTATTGGCCACATGTTGTGGTTTGACCAGGTCGATGGACATGACTCGGTTCTCCTTTTTACCAGCAAGGGGCGGTAGTACTACTGATCTTGTTCCTTGGATTGCTAAGACAGGTACTGCTTTTTCTGTAAGAAGGCCCAAATTCCTTCTTCACCGCTATCTTTCCCTGACTAGATCCCCAATCTTTGGAATCCAGACAGGTCTTGCTGGGACAGGTGGTTTTTCTTCAGTGGCTGTTGGCTTTTGTGTTGTGTTACTCAGACATCTTCTTGTTT
This sequence comes from Lissotriton vulgaris, assembly GCF_964263255.1. Lineage (NCBI taxonomy): Eukaryota > Metazoa > Chordata > Amphibia > Caudata > Salamandridae > Lissotriton > Lissotriton vulgaris. The sequence continues at coordinate 264,111,279 of NC_141693.1, read as the reverse complement.
CATTTAAGTCCTGTAAAACAGCCAAACGATCTTTGACATCAAAGGGATTTTGTTCCACCACTGAAGTTTGACAATCAAGGTCTTCAATTATCATTCTAGTAAGTAACAAACAGTAAATCGTAAGGAGTGATTCGCCCCAGGATATTTCTTGGCAGATTGTTAAGACTACGTTGGACACTTATTAAATGTTTGACCCACCCATCACCCGAACCTAATACCTTAACTGTTATGGATTGCTTTATGTCACAGTATTTTCTTTCCACTACCGCATTACCCTCAGGATGGAAGGGACTAGAATACCGCAATGCAACGCCCAAGCTAACCATAGCCTCCTTGTAAGCTCGAGAGCTAAACGCAGGACCCTGGTCAGAATGTAGCGTGCCGATTGCGTATGTGCCGATAAAGACTTGCATATCCTTTACAACAGTTCTGGCGTCAGCCGAGCGCTGGGGCCATAACCAAATAAATCTTGTCCTAGTAGTTATGGGAAACCCATCTGTCTGTAGGGACGTCTGTGTGTAGATAGCCGAATGCTGTCTAACAGTGGTATCTGAAATGGGCTGGCTACACTGTAGTCAGGTATCTGGTAGTTGTCAAAGCTATGATATCTGTAACAGGTATCACAGTTTATTCCAAATTCGTAAACTTGGATGCTCATTCCTGGCCACCAGTACATCTCTTCTAACTCTATAAGAGATTTCAAGATCCCTTGATGTGTCAGACCCTCTCCCATATGTGCTTCTTGAACCAAGTAAGCTCTCTTCTTCCTGTTTGGAATTACTCTGTCCCCCACTCCGGGGAATTGAGCAAAAGGAACAGAGTTTGCATCAATTATGTATGTATAAGTGAGTGGATAGTTTAGAGTTAATGCTGCATGATTGCCATCCATTGAGGCTTTTACTGCTAATAGCGTTTCACCATCTATTACTCTTTTTGAGAGAGCGATTGTAGCTACGGAAGCCATTTGCACAGCTGTCTACGCGGCTTCATAAGCCAATGAATTCCCTTCAATGTGAACGCCATCACGCTGATGACTCAGTGTATGTATCATGTGAGTCTTTTGTAGTTGTTTCTGTAAAAGAACTACTTGTTCCCAGAGCATTTTATGCTTGATTGTGCCACCTTTTGAATTTTTGAACCCGTTTTTAACCCAGTTCTGTAAATTTTCGTTGTAAGATTCAACGCAGAAATATGAATCGCACACTATTAGTGTGGGTAATTCGTGATCAGTATTTTCAAGCGCCATCTTGAAAGCCTGAAGTTCAGCTCGCTAAGCTGTACAGTCTCCAAGTGATTGAGTTTTAGAGACCATAAGTCTGCATTTGCCTTCGCGCCAGCGACCTTTAACAATCGCGCACGCAGCACTATAGGCTTGTTTACCCCCAATTGTGGGCTGTGCTGATCCGTCTGCATATATTATACATCCATAATGTTCTAGAGGCAGAATTTCGGTCGGCAGAGGACATTCGTGTTCGTATTGGAGAAATTCTTGTGTTTTTAAGCTGGGGTCAAAAAAGTATTCAACGTCTGTTGCAGCAAGAGAGTTAACCCATTGTATCCATCACAGATGTAGAGCTTTAGCATTTGGGATGCTTGCTTTCGTTACTGCCTCTAAGGCAGGTACAGGTGTAACGATCATTATGCGTTTACCCTGCGCGAGAGCTCTCTCTTTCGCTACTGCAGTTTGAACCGCTGTCAGAATTTTCTCAGTAGTAGTGAACTTCATTTCAGGTTGTATGTACATGTGTGATTTGTATGCTATTGGTACCGTTTCTTCTTAGTTAAAGGTCAGGTACGTGAATCTGCATCTCCCCGGGATGATTCGGATCACAAGATTGCGCACGTTTTCGCGTGTCTGTAACTGTGTTTTTGTTAACATGGCTGTTTGGACTGAACGCAGAATTTCTGTGTGTGTTTGAGTCAGATTAGTTGGTTTGAAATCAGGTTTGATTAGTTCGTAGAGAGGTTTAACCCTTTCTGCGTAATTCAGAACGTACGTTCTACCAAAATTCAGGAAACCTAGAATGGACTGCAAGTTTTTCAGCGTTTTTGGAGCAGCGCACATTTCTATAGAAAGTTTGCTGACAGGCTTTTGCCTTCACTTGATAACTTGTATCCTAGAAATAGGATGTTGAGGTGGGCAATTCGTGATTTCTTAAAATGTAATTTACACCCTTCAGATGCGAACCCAAGTAGTATGGTGTTCACTCTTTTCAAGTGCCTGTCCAAGTCGTCATCTGTAAGATAGATGTCATCGACATAAGATAATGCCTCATCATCGTACGTTTGTAGTAACTCTGTTTCCCTGGCTGAAAATAACCCTGGACTATTCTTGAATCCTTGGGGGACACGGTAAAATTGTCAATGTATCCCCATAATTGAGAAAGCAGTAAGCATGGGCGAATTTTGCGAATTGGCAATTCGGGAATTTGCGAATTGGCAATCCGCAAAATTCGCAATTTTTTTTATTTTTGCGTGTTCGCGGGTGTTCGCAAGGCGCTTTCTGTGTTCGCGGGTGTTCGCAAGGGGCTTTGCAATTTCGCGGAGGTTTTTTTTTTGCCTGCTTAATCACTGCCACCCTCTCGTTTTTTATGCCCATCTGCCCTCTGTACCACTTGTTTCTGTGCCCTTCTGCCCTCTGCCCCACTCATTTTTTGTCCCCTTCTGCCCTCTGTCCCACTTTTGTGCCCTTCTGCCCTCAGCCCCACTTAGAATGGCGCCGGCAAGCTGCCAGCGCCATTCTAAAATAGCTAGAAATAGCTTCAACAGGAAGCACTAATAGATAAAGTAAAGCAGGTGCTCCAGTTGAAGGTCAAATTAAGTTACACAATCATTACACAATCATTAATCACCCCAAGTTTGGGGTGATTAATGAATTTGTATCTGAATTTGAGCAGCACCTTCTTTACTTTATCTATTAGAGCTTCCCGTTGAAGCTGACTTTTGTAACTATTTTAGAATGGCTCTGGCAGCTTGCGGGGCCATTCTAAAAGAGTTACAAAAGTCAGCTTGAACTTTTGACCCAATCCCTTCCATTCGCAGATTTTCGTTCGCGGATTTTGCGGGAAATTCGCGAATCTCGCGGATTGCGAATTTACCGAAAATCCGCAAGCGGAACGGATTTTCCGCTCATGCTTAGAAAGCGGTCAGATGCCTGCTTTCAGGTGCAATGTTTTGACAGAAAAACCCATTTGAAATATCTAATGTGGTTTTATATTTTTTGCGCACAATGTTATTCATCAGTACTGCACTATGTGCATTTTGTACTGCAAATGTTTTGCAACAGGAGTTTAAGTGTCTGTAATCCAATACTAGACAATATGAATTGTCCGGTTTGGACACAAGAAACAAAGGATTGTTCATTGACAAGGTGCATGTTTCAATCACCCCTTGGTATTCACGTTGATTTAAAATCTCCATGACTTGTGTTTTAGCTTCTTGCTTAACTGGGTACTGCCTTTGTGCAGTAGGTTGATTTTTTAACTGGATTTTATGGTGAGGAGAATCCTCATCCCATCCCACATGATTTTTATATAATGCTGGAGCTTGAGCCACTGCCCATTTTCTGGCATAAGTGTATTTTTTGTGAATTGGAATATGATTTGCGAAGGCTGGCATAATTATCTCTTTGCCATGTGGGCACTCCCTGACAAATTCAGGTGGCCAGTCTTGTTCAGCTAGAAGAATGTCATAGCCCTTAGAGAGCCTCTCCCAAAAGAGTGCTCTTATTTTTCTAGTTATGTCCCCCTCCATCAGGAGTGTTACTTCATATAACTTGTGGGGTACACTAACCCTGGTGTCTGCAGTTTCAACTTGAATGGATTCATTCAAGTCCACTGTCTCCAGATGATCCTTCAGGATCCTGCGAACTATGGTGACTTCTGCTGCGCTGTCTAGCATTGTTTGAGCCCACTCCCCGTTCTTGAGTTATGTCCTCAAGATCCTCGGCATGTCTGATTTTTATGCTTGCTACCTTCTTTTTAGGAAATTGAGCTTTTTTACTTTGGTGAACGGGTTCTTTGTCTTTGGACTTGACGCGTTCTTCCTTGTGTTCTGACCGTCCTCTTCTTTCAGATTTCTGCGAGGAAGTCTGAAAAGATCGAGAGGGACGTGTATCATTATCTTGATATCTGTCATTTTTTTTTCAAATTATCCCTATTCTTAAGGTTATACCTTTTTTCAGAGGGCTCCCGTTGGGGAGACCTATCTCCCTTTTGGGGAGATCTTCCTCTGGACTGAGACTGTTTCTCTCTAGGAAGAGTCTGTTTAGTATTTTCCCACTTCTTTTTAGGAGTAGTGAGATTATTTTTAATAAACATCTTTTCAGGATTTTCTGATAATTCAGGTTTTACTGGTTTCCCACCCAAACTATCTCTTCCTAATTCTTCATAAGATTTTTCAATAATTCAAGCAAGCTTATATGGTTGATCTGTTATATCTGTTTCTTTTAACTTTTGGCGGATTGCCACGGATGCTGCTTCACCTTTAATGTTAGCTAATAATATAGCTGAGACCTGTTTGAAATCTTTCAGTAATTTCATACCTAGATTTAAGGCCGGTTCTGGACCGTATTAATTTTGAATCTGCCTCAGAACGTCTGGTATTACCGCCATAGACGGTACACCATGTGCTTTTGTGTAGATCGAAGCAAAGACAGTACCCCAAGTGTCACAGTCCTCCACATGTGGTGCTATCCCCATTGGTAAACAGATTGTCAGAATTCTGTGTTTCTCATGAGATGTACCATCAGGAAATACTGCCTCTATCTGAGTAATTTTTTGAGCTAACCAGAACGAAATTTGTTCCCTCTTTGCGGGTAATTTACCAATGTCTGTGGTGTTATTTTATTTGTGTCCCCCTGGTGAGGGGTGTGCTGAGGAATTTTTATAGCTGGTTGGACCGTTAAAGTCTGCATGATATATTGAACCAATTGTCTGTGTATTTTAATTAACTGTTTCAGCTGAGCTAACAGTTTTGGACCTGTCATTCCGTTAATGTCAGGATGTGGTGTGTGGCTGGCTAGTACCGGCCATGTTGCTCCTGGTCTACCTAGTGGACCGAGCCTGGTAATGTGATTTTGATGTTGTAGGGCGCCTTTAAACCAGAGCTGATGCTCCTGGTAAGTTAATGCAATTTCAACGTCCTCGAAAGGAAAGTATTCCGCTGGAGGTTCCTCTAATTTGTAGTATTGTAACTCGTGTGTTACTGCATTTGCTGCAGGAAATAGAATCCATGAATGGTTATTACATCCGCATCATGTTGTTGGAGATTTGGGTCATCTAAGACTGCTTGAGCTGCTATTCTAGCTCTCTCCCTTTCATCGTCACTTTCCGACATTTTGTCGGCTGAAAGTTTTTGCAGAGCAAAGTTTCAAGGAAACAAAGATTAGGTAACACTGTATCCTTCAACGTTGAACAAACCAAAAACTAATACATAGAATTTTCGTCCTACTCAGTTTTGGCGGATATTAACCTTTTACCCATTCCAGACGTCTATTGGCGTATTTTACGGTAAAAAGGTGTCTGTTTGAAGTATCTAGCGTTAAATTATCGCCTTACCAAACGTTGGGCGCCATGTAGTGTAGTTCCTATATTCCCAATAGGCTCTGCGCATTGGAATAATATATACTGTAGTTTAGACGTTGGACTGAGGTCTACTAGGTCTCTACCGGATATATTAAACTTAATAGTGAGTGCCAGCTAGCTCAGAGGTCACTAGAAACTTTCTCGAATTCACAAGAAGGGATTAGTTTCTGACAACCGCATAAACATGACAACTTTGTTTACCAAGAATAAGAAATCAAATCTCTAGAGTCGTGGAAACAATGGATAACTATTTTACTCAGTCAATCGTGCATGCTTCGTTTCACCAGAGATGCAGAGAAATAGAGAGACGGGCGTTTTCAATAAAAGTATTTATTGAACAGTCTTCTTTCTCAAGCATTGGAAATTAACTGCTACAATCGTAATACTGGTTACAAAGTACAAGGCATATAATACACACCGTATTATAAAGTAGAACTGTAAAAGCATGATATGGTTTCTAAGCCATTAAAGTGCATAACTCGATTTCCCAGATACCCGCAAGGGTAAGCCGTAAACACTGGAGCTGGATTTCTCGGCAAGAGAAAAGACAGCGTCTCTCTCAGTGCGTCAGTTGGAGGGTCGGCTTCCTTCGGCACTTGCTGCTGCAGGGCATCGGGCAAGTACATAGTCGATCTGCTCCAAACCACTGTCTGTTTGTCTGGGCAAACCTAGGCATATTTATACCTTGAAGGTGCAGAGTTTGACGCATGTTTGGACTTAATAACGTCACTCAAAGGCTAATTTCTTGGAAAACGCCAGGAGTTCTTGGAGAACTTAATATTCAAGCAGTGGGAAGTCCCTAGCTGCTGAAGGCAGGTTTTTCCAAGAAATCGTTGTTAATTCTCAGAACTTAGTGGAAGTAGCCATGCCGTATTTGGGCTGCAAGGCTCAGGTCAAATATGGTAGTGATTTCTATGCCTATATAAGGATATGATAAAGTATACCTCTATAAGGGCATGAATCGGGAAAATTACACTAGGGTCCTAGATTCATTTACAACACTATGTCTCATTTCAATTGAGCCCCAAATCTAAGAGAGACCCTGAATAAATACACTTCTGTTATACAAAAAAATCACTTGCATATGATTTAGTAAATAACAATGTTGTTACTGGCCAGGTATAACGTGCACAAGGCAAACTGCTCTATACTAGGTATAATTAGAAAGATTTTGAAAGTATGTATAACTCTTGGACTAAATGAGGCTCACTATTGGGGCAGTATGGGAAAAGTGGCAGTGAGCTTAACAAATAACAATACTGAATCTGTAGCATCTCATTACAGCGACCCGTAACCAGTTATAAATCGGTCGAAACAGAAAAACAAGTCATGAAAAATATAAATTGCAACTTCGAAACAAAATTAGGTTTTATTTCTAAAGTCGACTCATCAGCTGAAATCTTCTGATATGTGGTCTCCTCGACACAGCTCATCAGATCTAAGGCTAGCATCTGAAGGAAATTTTAGAAAATGTTTGTAGGTTTAGCACAGCGTTCCAACTAAAGCAGCAAGTTCAGATTGGACACCAAGGCAAATACTCTTAAAGCTCACACTGCCAGCAGATGGGGAAAAGAAGATTCTTACAGACTAATTAAGATTCTTACAGACTAATTCCATGTAGCAATAAGCCTAAATCTTTCAAGGATTGGACAGCGACTTTCATCTGTATAATTAATGCATTAGTGTCTCGTCAATGTAGTCTATAGTGACAGCATTTAGGTAGGATTCTCAGAAAAGTTAATTTTACTTTTCAAGATGATGTGGAATGGCCATATCTTTCCCATTTTACTTTCTGACATCTGGCATCAGTTGGCAATCGTGACAAGTTGAATTATTTTTGTATTTATCAAACAGAACATTTACGTTACTGGGTCATTTTTTATTGTGAATAAATCTGTTCTCTCTCCGTTGAGAGGAACTTTGCACTTTGCAACATACTACCTGTAACCCAGCCTGAAGGATTTGGCTGAGTAGTAGCGATTTCTCCATGCAGGTTACTCTATTGTCGAACTCTTTGAGGTTACAAATCCAGAAGAAAATGACAACTTTTTGATGAGAAAGGCCAACATATGCTATTTTTCTCTGAAAAAAAGACTAATGGGCGAGGGCTTTAGTCTCAAAGTTGCCCCAGCATCAAGCGATCGCCCCATAAATTACACTCCCATACAAAGAAAATAGTATGCATTATACCCACTAAACTGGTTGGAAAAATACTATATACTGTAACAAATACTGCTGACATTCAGTGCCAACATGAGACACCAAAGAAGAAGTACAGTGATAATATGATCATGTCAAAGGGAGCTTGTTTGGAATTGGACCAAACTCCCAGAAAGAACTACCAAATTATTCCATTAAAAGAGCAAAGGTCTCCACATGACAATCATTTCAAATAAATCTCATGCTTATTTGAGCCTTCCTGAGCTTGTCTCTGGAGAAGGCGCACAATTGGCATATACTGCTGTTAACTGTGAGAAGGAGCTAAAACAAAGATTTACAGAATGATTTATAAAATGGCTGCTGCTCTTCACAAGAGCCTATTCATGAGTGGATAATGGATTCAGATATACTGTAATTCCAATGAATATGCCCATTTTTAAAGTCCCTATGATTTGCAAGTGTTTTATTCTTATGAACTGAATTCTGAAAAGAAAATTGATTAGTATGAACTGAAGCCTATAAACTTCATTTGAACAAAATTAAGTGGAGTTTATAGCAAAGGCAAGAATCCTGTAAGGGTATAATAGATCAGAGAATTAATGTATCTACTGCAGAAATCTGCATGTGACATGTTAATCAATGGTTCACAGCCAAGCCACTGTACTCAGTCGTTCATCCTTCAAAGATTGATGAACGAAGTACATTTGAGCTGGGCATTTATACCTACCTTTTCAGTGCTATAAACTTCCAAGACTGATGAAGCAAGGCCTATATATAAGTACATTATTAAGCAATGACTCATACTGTGCCATGAGAGCATTACCTGTACCAGCATGCTGGTGAGGTCATCCTGAACCTATTGAGCAGGAAAGGCCTGTTTTCTTTTTCACAAAAAATGATAACCCTTTGGTGGGACTATTGTTTTGGTTTATTTCTCCAACCAGCTTTAACTCACTGGCCCTTCCTTCTATGGCCACAGTGATGCTCAAGCGACAATGGTGGATGGGATGAGAAAAAGGAAACGGTCAGCAACAACATTTCAATGTCCCTGAGATACTATCAAAGCATTGCGCAGACCCAGGCTTTGCTATCCCTCAGGGCATGGAAAAAAACAGAGAAAAGTCTTTTGTAATTCACAGGTTCAATCAAATGAAACAAAGTCGAATATGTTGTGATAATTAAAGGTAGAATTGGAGACACAGGTTTTAACTGCCTGACGTTTGGTGTGTCTACATTTATTTGAAAGATAAAATGAGAACAGCTAGCCAGTAGACCTAATAAGAAGCTACGGCATAGACAAAGTATCCTTGACCATGGAGTATGGTGTTGCGGTTCCAATGGGGTACAAGACCTAGGACTTGACCATCGATAGGCTTGGGGACAGTCCTGCATGTGACTGTGGTGGGACATGTGCCTGTTATCTAGGCAAGATCCTAGTGTAGTAAACAAAGTCCATCAATGCTACAAACGTTGGTGTGGGAGTGGAGGTCAGATTCCACAGCTGCTTGTCACACATTTTTCACCCTGTAGCTTTGTGTCAGTTACTCATATGAAGACTCGTGTTCCCCTCTGTGGAGTGTCTGTGGGGCTATAAACCTAATGACCACCAAAATATTGCATCCAGTGCACTCCCAGGAAATTCTACCCTGCTGGTGCTGCGAGGAGGTGGGGCCCGAGTATAGGTGTGCCTAACTAAAGCCAGTAGCCTTCAAGATATGCAAAGTAACTATAACTGTATCTCAGGGGGCTGAAGGGGCTGGAATTATTTTAACATGGTTTTTAAGTCCTAACAGTGATTTCCTCTTTGAGCCTACTTGCCCAGAGTCCCGTCCCATAATACCAGAGTATAGGCCAGGCCAAAGCTGTAGATGGCTTAGCACTGAGAAAACGTAAAATTTAACTACAAGGGAGTCATGCCTGCAAACAGAGAACCACCATGAGTCAACACGTTACTCAGAAAAGACCATTACAATGAAGATTCGCGGTGCTCAAGTTGGAACTCAATTACCACAATTAACACCCAAGCGCTATGCAAGGTGCTGCATCTCTAGTGACCAGGAAAAAGAGTGAGTTCTAAGGGGCAGGCAAAAAATTGTTAAGAGACAGCAATGGAAGAAGCAGGCAGTAAGTAGGAATAAACAGAACCGACGCCAGTTATGTCAGCATTCTGCTGAGCTGAGAAGCTGCCATGGTATAAAGCACAGCGTTTGAATTGCATCACCTCACAGATTCCCGAGACTTTTCACAGCGTTCAGGGATTTTGTCAAACGCAAAAGAAAGGAGTGGAGGAAGTAAAAAATGGGGGAGTATCTTTGCAGAAAGCACGCACTGGCCTAATGGCACATCCAAGGCAGCACGAAGTAGGTCTATATAGCTGTGGTTACTGTAGGACACAACCTGTAGTCCATTGTGGGGGGAAAATTAACCTTCCAGAAATTAGATATGCATCTACCTATTTAGTCGTTATTAAACAAACACTATTAACATACTGAATACAGGGCGCTATCAACTCATTCCTCAGAGACGCAGACTCCTGACGTTCATTGTGGGAGACCAAACCTTTGAATTGTCTTTACGTTCAAGGCAGATCTTAGGGGCATATTACTAAGCAATAGCGATAATTATCGCTATTGCTTGGTTAGAGACAAAAATTTACCGCTGAGCTGCGGCGATTTTTACCGCAAATAAACCTTGGTATTACCAAGGTTTACCGCAAATGCGATAAAAATCGCCGCAATGCATGAATATCGCTGAAAAGTCAGCGATATTCATGCATTACCGAGCTAATGCTCTTAGCCATGTTATCCACCTCCCATTGGATAACATGGCTAAGAACTGCTCAGGGCAGGTGTTAGCTTTTGGAGATATTTGCGCTTAGCGCGAATATCTCCAAAAGTTGGTAATAGGAGATAGCGATGTTAGCGACTGTTTTCAGTTGCTAACATCTTGGCACGCCCACTTTGCATGTCATTAGTGATAAATATCGCTGACATGCACAGTGGGGCCCAAGATGGTCGCTATCTCCTACAAGCTGTCGCTAACTGATGTTAGCGACAGCTAGGTAATAGGGAGATCATTTTATCTCTGCTTTCTTGGCTTTTAAAGCCAAAAAAGCGGACAACAAACCCCCTTGATAATATGCCCCTTAGTTCTCTGGAGCACGTTAGAAAAATTTACTTTAACAAGCAACTAGGATTTATTTTTAGGGCGATTTCTGGGGGGCAACTGGTCACTGCACAAGACCTCTAACTACAACCCCTGTAGCACTATCATTACTGTCAAAGAGCACAATAGACCTGGAAAAAATATTATCTTACTAGTCATCGATTGCTAATTTAGTCACCAGTTAGCCAGAAATCATGTGGTAGCATCTTCATACCACCAATCTACTATGATACCGTGCACAGCTCAATGTCAGCTGAAAAACCTTGGACAACTTCTGCGAAGCTCATCAAAGGCTTGTCCACAACTTTCTGGCTCTTAAAGAGAACTAATTTATACATCCCGCATCATCATGTTAGCAGCTATAGTAAGTATCATCTGGAAACAAATACAGTACTGCTTCAAAAGGCACAGTACATAAGTGTTGGACTTGGCCCTTTCAGCAGGGTCATCCCAAATGTTTTGCAGACACTCCTATTTTTGCTGAATTTGTTTTTGTTGGCTTTAGAACTCTGTGCACTTACCACTGCTAACCAGTACTAAAGTGATTGTGCTCTTGTCTTAAATCATGTTATATTGACTTATTCCCAATTAACACATTTAATTTAATTGTAAGCCCCTAGTAAAGTGGCACTACATGTGCCCAGGGCCTGTAAATAAAATGCTACTAGTGAATCTTCAGCACTGATTGTGTCACCCACTTCAGTAGCCCATTAAACATGTCTCAGGCCTGACATTGCAGCTTCTGTGTTTACAGTTTTAAACTGTCATTTCAACCTGGCAAAATACATTTTTACCAGGCCCAAACCTTCCTTTTTATTACTTATAAGTCACACCAAGGGCAGGCGCTGGACACCCCAGAGGGCAGGGTGCAATGTATTTAAATAGTAGGACATGTACTTTTAAGTTTTAAATGTCCTGGTAGTGAAACACTCGATTTTCACTACTGCAAAACCTATCTCTCCCATCGGATAGCATTGGTTATTTGCCTTATTCGATTTTATAACCTTAATTTCCAAATGGGAGTAGATTAACAGCTCATGTTTGGTGTCGCAGGAATCACAATTTAAAATTCTAACTTATGGTGAAATTGGATTTTAAATTGTAATTCTGAAAATGACACTTTTAGAAAGTTGGTATTTTCTTACCGTAGTCATTTAGTGCCTGTAGCCTGTACCTGGGTCACATGCCTTGGTGTAGCTGACAGTTGAGCTTTGTGTATTCCTCCGAGACAACCACACACAATAAAGAGCTTAGGTGTGCCTGAATAGGCCATCTCTGGCAGGATGGGAGGGAGGAGCTGGACACAGCTCCAATTACACTTGGCTAGACTGTGTCCTGTGGCCACACAAAGGGATGCATACCCCCGTAGTGAGTCTAGAGCTAGGACAGGGAAGACAGGATGCCTGAGGACTTCAAAGGGAAACATCTAGAAACTTCTCCCCCATTTCAAAGACACAACTGGGTATAGATACTGTACCTCAGTCACAAACTTTTACACTAAAATCATGACGGCCAAGCCAACATATTGTCAGAAACGCAATACACTGAACAGCAAACCCCAAATGAAAGTCGACCCTCTATGCAACTCTAGAAATGTTGCCTATCTCTGAAGAGTGCTCAAAAGCCATAAAGGCCTCATTTATCAATGCGCACTGATGTTTCAAGCACAAATGTGACAAGGTTGAGCCTCCCCGCCGTCACTCTCATGGTCAAACTTATGAATGTCTCTTAGTGAGAACAGCAGTCTCCCAGGAATTGAGGTATGGCATCATCACACCTTTCTAAAGAAATGCTGAAGACCTTGCAAATTAAGTTTGTCTCAAAAGTCACAAACATAGTCTAGGTCAACAGCCCTCCTCACCCCTTAAATCTGAAAGTTTGCTCACAGTCTGTGTTCCATTACTGAAGTAGCACTCAAACCACCAAAATGAACATCCGGTACGAGATAGTATACACCAGAGACCAGAGCCACACTAGTACATTTATCCCACTCAACCTCTCTGTAGAATGTGTTAATATTGATGCTGCAACATACTTCACTCCTAGAAGGAATAATTTCAGTTTACGAATATGGCACAGAGGAGTTTTGAATTCATACTGCCATTTCACACCCACAAGGTAAAGCTTACCTCATAGTTTTCATCCATCCCAAACATTGAAAGTGGGATGCCTCCAGGCTAAGGCATATGACCCTGTTAACCTGGCATCTCTAGGCATGGTTGCCCCGTCTTTTTGTTTCTGGACTCCTGTTTTTGCTGTGTGCTGAACTTTGTTTTGCTGGTTTTTGGACTCTAAGCACTTTACCACTGATGACCAGTACTAAAGTGCATGTGCTCTATTTCTGAAATGTAATGGCATTTGGTTTATACATGATTGGCATAAGTGATTTACTAGTAAGTCCCTAGTACAGTGCACTATGTGTACCCAGGGCCTGTAAATCAAATGCCTAATGGGCCTGCAGGACTGATTGTGCCACCCACACGAGTAGCCCTTCAAACCTGTCTCAGACCTGCCACTGCAGAGCCTATGGGTGCAGTTTAAAACTGCCATCTCGACCTGGCAAGTTCATCTACTTGCCAGGTCCAAACCTTCCCATTAATTACATGTAAGGCACCCCAAAGCTAGTCTCTAGGTAGGCCCATGGACAGGGTGAAGTGTATTTAAAAGGTAGGATATGTGCCTTTAAGTTTTACATGTCCTGGTAGTGAAAAACTGCTAAATTCGTTTTTCGCTCCAGCAAGGCCTATCTCTCCCACACGTTAGCATTGGAACTGCCTTGTAACCCTTTACAGGTGTATCTTCCAGTTGGGAGCTGATTGAAATTGGAGTTTTGTGTCTCTGGACTCACAATTCAAAAACACACATTTCAGTGACATTGGTTTTAATAATGCAAGTCTAAAAAAAGCCAGTTTTAGAAAGTTGGCATTTTCTTACTTTAACCATTTGATGCCTCTCCCTGTCCCTAGAATATATGTCTGGCTTGGATGGCAAGTGGCTTTCTCAATTCACTCTAGAATAGACAGTCCCACATAAAGGGAGATGAGGTGTGCCCGGCATATCTGATGGCCCATCACCAGACTGATGTGTCTTCCTGAACTAGAGTGGTGGGAAGAATTACCTCTTGCACCTGAATAGGGCTGTGCCTGTCCCCGCACAAAGAGCTGCATTCCCCCTGAGGAATGTCTGGAATCATGACCAAGAAGAGCATGGTCTTGTGCACTACAAAGACCTTTCTTTGAAGTCTCCCTATTTCAAAGGCTAAAATGGGTTTAAGTACTGGACCTCTCACACCATATACTCAGAACACTTCTGGACTGAGGACATTCTGCCAGGAAGAAGAGCTGTTGGACTGCCAGGTAGGACTGCCACTTTGCTGCTTGCTTTGATGTGTTGGCCTGCTGTCTACTACTTCTTGCCTTGGAGTCAGAGGACTGGACTTTGCTCTCTGCATCCTGTTTTCTAAAATTTCTCCAACAGCTTGAGTTGAGCTTGCCTCCTGTTGGAAGTCTCAGGGCCATCAAAGACTTCACCTACATCTTGCTGCCAGTACATGGGCTCCTCTGCTGTGAGTCCAGACCTGCCAAGTGGTGCCAAACCCAGTCCTACACCCTTGGAGGTGATTCTGGTGCTGCAACCAAGAGATTGACGCATCAACTCCAAGCATCACTTTGGAACTGGTACATTCCTGTGAAATCGCTGCATCGCCGCTGCCTGCACTGAACCTGCGGTCTCGCTCACTGAGTGCGCGTTACAATGACTGTGACTAACAATGCAAACCCCGACTTTGCCAGAGTGCATCTGAAGTACTGCCACTACTTGAGCGAGTCTTGAGCACCGCTTCACCCAAGTCTGTGACGACACAGTGCCTGTGGCTTGGGGGTTGAATGAATGAATGAATGAATGAATGAATGAATAAGGTATTTATTGAGCGCACGGTGGCCAAGCGGCTTCCTGGCGCTGAGAGCTCTACTGAACAGAACAGGGCCGGGGAGGTTTAACAGGGGTATGCCTGGGCAAACAAGAAGGTCTTAAGCGCTTTACGAAAGTGTGAAAAGATAGGAATTGAACGCATAGATAGAGGGAGGGAATTCCAGAACCGGGGAGCAAGAACAGAGAATCTAGTGCCACCAGTGCGGGATTTGCGGAAACGGGGAACAGTGAGGAGGGGAGAGGTATAAGAACGGAGGGTACGGGCCGTGGTGTGAATTGAGATCAGGGTATTAATGAACGCCGGAGCAGAGCGATCAACAGCCCGGAAGACTAAGCACCCTAGTTTAAATAGGGATCTCTGCAAGACAGGTAACCAGTGGAGTGATTTAAGGACAGGAGTGATATGGTGAGTTTTGGGAAAATGAAAAATAAGACGGGCAGCCTGATTTTGGATTGCTTGGAGACGGCGAGTTTCGTAGGCAGGGATGCCCACGAACAAGCTGTTCCCATAATCAAGGCGGGATGTGATGAGGGCCGAAATGATAATGTTAAGGGAATCCAGGGAAAAAAACGGGAAATTTTTCGAATCAGACGGAGGGAAAGAAAGCAGGAAGACACTACAGAACTGACCTGGCCATGCATTGACAGGTCCTGGCTGACCTTGATGCCCAGTGTTTTAACAGAGGGGACCGGGGTAGGAGGGGGACCAAAGATGGGGGGCCAAAAGGCAGAGGACCAAGGACTGGATGAGCCGCCAGTCAAGACAAGCTCAGTCTTGTCTGGGTTGAGCGTGAGATGATTGGCGCCCATCCAACCAGAAATAAAAACCAGAGTGGAACGAAAAAATGACAAGGAATGAGAAGAAGAGGAAAGATCAAAGACGAGCTGGAGGTCATCTGCGTAATTATACACAGAGACCCCCAGATCAAGAAGAGAAACAATGAGGGGACGAATATAAAGATTAAAAAGAAGAGGGGAAAGGGAAGAACCTTGAGGGACCCCACAAGACACCGGGAGGGGAGAAGCGGAAAAACCAGTGAGGTGAACAGCCTGTGAGCGACCTGTAAGAAAGGGCGTGATCCAGGAGAGAGCAGAGCCCCGAATGCCCGCTGCGCCGACACGGTTTTGACATTGACGCCGTGGAATCGACGCACAGCACTGTGACATTGATGCATCATTGACACCACACTGCCTTCAAGTCCCAAAGTCTCGCACCTGCAACCGAAGCATTACCCTCATTGCGCCCTGCTTCGTCCTTGGAAATTAGAAGCTCTACGACTCTGCACCGCCTCTAGGACCCAACGCATCACTTTGCTACAGTGAGGCCTCACCTCCTTTGTCCAACGCATTATCCCCAAGCGCCAACATGTCAATGACCTGCATAGCAGTCAGGAACCAGCACAATACCTGCCTTAGCGACGCCTCACCTCCACAGTGCATCGCACCGTCTTTGACTATTTGCGCATCCAAAGTAATGTACCGGGATCCGTGCGACTCTTGTAACCAGCACGCGCTCCATCGTGATTGAACCGAACTGGTGAATTTGGCTCGATCAAACGTGACCAGATAGCACCAGTTGCAGCTATTGTTTTTTAAGCTGTTTTATAACTGCATTTAGTATTGAAAATTCATATCTTGACTGTGTGTATGTTGGATTCCTGTCGCTTTGGTCCTGTTTTACTCAGATACAGATTGGCTATTTTTCTAAACTGATGTGGAGTACTTTTGTGATGTTTTCACTGGGTTACTATGTGTGTGCACAAATACTTTACACATTGCCTCTTTAGTTTAGCTGACTGCTCTGAGCCAAACTACCATAGGGTGAGCACAGCTAAACTTAGTGTGTACTAAACTCACCCTGACCTGAGTATGGGTCCCTACTTGGACAGGGTGCAAACCGCTGCCAACTAGAGACCCAATTTCTAACAGACCCTTTATACTTAATTCATACATGGCTTTTCAGTCGTTCATCCTCTGTAATCAAACATTCAGGGTACAGATGCACACGGATGACACACAAACTTACCTTAAAGAGCATGAGTGAGACAGCAGGCTCCAATAACTATCTGAGTGCATTGTGTTAATTATACTTTGTGGCCCATGGTCTAAGTATACTTCTGTTTAATAAGTCACCTATTCACATATGAGCGTCACACTAAAAAGGCTTTGCAAACTAGGACCTACCCATGGCCCTAGTCTATCCTTTATACCTATTTTTAGACCCAAGGCAAAGGCTCTTTTTTGCTTCCTGTGAATCCTACCTATGCTTTTCTAACAACTAAGATCTGCACATGACCATGGAGTTGTAATGCCCCACATTGTCTGTTAAATTCAGATATATGTGAGATGTTCTGCAAAAACTGTTATAAAACTTTAGAAGGTTCAATAGTTCCCCATGCGCCGATGCCAAACTAAAAAACATCTGGAGAAACCTACTTGCCAGAGTAGTAAACAGCACAAGAGGTGTAGAAACAGATGACATTCGTACATAAGTACAATACAGCTACCAGAACATTGCTGAATGTCCCTTGGATCGGGTACAGCTCTTTTAACTATGCATGTTCTTTGTCTGGGATCCAGAATACATATTCCTTTCCTCTGTAATATCTTCTGCATGCTTCTGAATGAAGCTAAGAGCATTTGCTCGATAATGCATGAATATCGCTGACTTTACAGCGATATTCATGCAGGGGCATATTACCAAGCATGAGCAAAAAATATCGCTCAGCTTGGTTAGCGGCCAAAATTAAATCGCCGAGCATCGCCGATTTTTATCGCTTAGGAGCCTTGATATTATCAAGGTTTATCTCCTAAGCGATAAAATCGTCCCTCAAAATATGCTAAAAAATCAAATCTTCTGTCTGACTGGGAATTGGTGCTACTCTATTCTTACTTGGTAGAGTTGATCAAATGTCCTTAAATCACAAACAAGTCTTTCAGCAGAATTGTTTGCTCTCTGAAAATGTTAAGAGATATTCCTGGTAGACCTAGATACAATAAATTACAGTAAACAGTTTTTGAATATATAGAAGCAAAAATCACTTGCTTGTGTAGATATTTGACTTAGTTTTAGCCAGTGGTGGAGGCGCAGGCCCATTTGTCATAGGCCATAAAGAATGCTGTCATCTGGATGTGTGATTACCCACTTGCAATAACACTATTCTGTTTGCATTTAGTTGAAGGAAATAGCTAGATATCCTCAGGGCGGAGCTTGCCTGGCCCAAAGATGGCCGTGATTTAAAGTAGCTCCGCAAGCCACAAATTCTATCCTCGAAGATCCTGCTTCTCGCAATAGTAATTTACCTCTCTTTAGCCCCTCAAGAGCTTTAGGTGTGCCCCGATATAATTTGAGGCCCGAACTGCGGTGATTAAAGTAGACGCTGAAGCCTGCAGAGAGAGACGGGTCCCTGCTCAGCACTGCGGCCTATACCGGGACGCGACAGCGGAGCCCGCACACTTGCCTGATTCAGTGGTGGCGGTGACGAGGTGCGGGCCGGCCTGCGTCTCGAGGCAGCTGCAGCCTGAGACGTGATCCCCGCCTTGCCGAGACGACACTGCTGGCAGCACGAAGCAGAAGTTTGGCAATTGCCCGTCGGTGAACGCGGAGGGCCGGCGTGATACCGGGCGGCGCCCCGTGTTGGCTGAGCTTGGGCTCCTCCTAGCAGCGTGGAGGCACGAAGCAGGGAGTGCCGCCAATCAGCAGCAGTCAGCGATGAGTCCCTTCAAATTGCTCGGGCCCCTGCTGCACTCTAGGTGGCAGACAACGTGGTCCCTGAATCGGGGTGAGGCCCGGAAGACCTCAACCCCCCGCCCAGACCCTGCTGGCTTCACCGCAGCACAACAACAGGCAGAGGCTGGCAGTGCGATCACTTTCCTTCGCTGTGGTGGGGTTTGGAGGCCAATACCCCTAATTGTGAGGGCGCCTGCACTAACTAAACAGGCGGAAGGTCTACCCCGCGTTAAACATTGAGAGCAGGGGGCCCCTTTGATAAAAAAAGGACAAAGTGGGGCCAAAGATTGCGACTGCGGCAGCGTGGAAAAGACACTTTTGAAGCTTCTCTGCTGTCCTGTACACAATGTGCTTCCTAGACGGTATAGGCCCTCTTGCGGGGGCGTGGGGCACACTGTCCGGAGGGTGCGACGTTGCACCTAGCTGGTCTGTGAATTGAGTGGTCCTGTGAGCTCCTGATTGAGGCCTGCTAATCACTCCGACACAGCCACCACAACGCTAGCACAACAGTCATCGACTATATTTGGCAGTAACCTCGAAGGGGAAGTAGTAGCAGCGTGACAGTTGTGTCGTCTCTAGAGAACCAGTGGGCCCTTGTGCAGCCATTACTATATCATAGATCATCCCCCCCCTACTTGTGACTTTTGAATGGCAGTTACTGGTCCAGCATCCTGTCGATAGTTGAGCCATGGGGCGAACGGAAAAGTCCCAGTCTAAACTCCAATTTGAGCCGCGCAAGACCCCCAGGCAGCAGGACTTAGAGAAAAATGCATCGAAGTCGGGGTCTGAGATGGGGGACACGGACAGGAAGCAGATATTGTCGGCAATGCAGCGCAGTCTGACTACAATTCACCGTAAAATCAACGCCCTCACATTCCGGATGAACGGAATGTCCGAACGCCTGGACAAATATTCAGAGAGGCTGGACACTGTGGAGAAAAGGGTTTCGGACACAGAAGACACACTAAATTCCAATTTGACCACAACCACAAAACTAGACAAACTGCTGCTCTCTGTACAATCCAAGGCTGAGGATTTGGAAGCGAGCTCTAGGAGAAATAATGTGTTCATCGTTGGCATAGCAGAATCCACAAACATACAAAACATGGAGCTCTTTATTTAACAATTGTTGGTAACGCTATTGGGCAGAGAAACATTTTCAAGCATGTTTATCATAGAACAAGCACATCGGTCCTTGGCCCCCAGGCCGGTACTATGTGCCCCCCCCACGCCCCATCATTTTAAGGGTACTCAATTATAGGGACAGGGACACAGCTCTCAAGAAAGCCACAAAGCTACAATCATTGGGATATGAGGTTATGAATATATCCATCTATCCAGACTTCACATAGCAGGTGTAGGAGTCGCGATGTCAGTTTTTGCCTGTGAATTGCAAGCTCCGAGATCTTAATTTGGACTACAACATGGAATACCCGGCAAAATTGAGGGTGCACGCAGACGGAAGGTGCATATTTTTAATGATCCTAAGCAAGCATTGCAGTTTTTAAAAAAAAGAGAAGGTGACAGTCTCAGAGGGGGATTCCCGGAGTCTCGAACAACGCAGGATGATGCCTCACCAGACCCTGAGGAACAGTGACGTATGACTCTCAATATACTTGATTGGGTCCAGGGGATGGGGCCTAGTTGATATTCCGTTAGTGGGCGATGGGCGCTAGCTGGCGCTCTCTCTCCTGGTTGCCATAGAATGGGCATGGACAGTGGTGCAGAAGTATATTCAGGGATAGCTTCAGTGGGGTCGCCCCCTTAGATATTTGCACCCCGGATCACACATCGAACCTGCAACTGTACACAAAATAACAGCTGGCGGGAGGTCCTACTGATAATGAGACAAAGGGAGGGATACTAGATGCCAAAAATGAGGGAAGCATATTAGATAGCTTTTGTTGCGGGCTCAGGAGGCTTAGTACTAGTTGGAATGCCTGCAACATCTGCCCCACTGTGTAACCCACTTGGCGTTTTTGGGCTTGTTATTGTTTTTATATGTTTAAATGTCCTAGTGACAGGGCAGGATTGGGAAGGGTAGGTGAGTATGGGGTTGTCTATGCCTAGTTGGGGAAGGCATAGGGTGGGTGGGGGCGACTCAGGGACAAAGGGTCTCATCCTATTTCAAAGGGTAAGTTCTTGGAAAATCAGGCTGGCAGGACGCAGTACTACCGAGACTAGTATTTCGAATTTATATGCAGATGGTTTTACATTGACACTCCAAAAATGATGAGTAGAAAAATCCGACTTTGGAAATGGAACATCCGAGGTGTAAATGAGCATTGGAAACTCTGTAAGGTAGTAGCCTCCATGAAAAGGCACCTGGTTGATGTAGCAATAATTCAGGAAACACATTTAGCTCCCCAAAATAAGACGTTATCCCCGAGGAGACTGCAGGGCCAATTCCGCGCAGCAGGCTTCACCTCAAACGGAATAGGCGTCCTCACATGGGTTAATCCTAAATCAGGTCTTACATTGCAGGACAAGGAGATAGATCCTAATGGCAGGTTTGTTGTTACCAGGTGCCGTGCAGAGGGATTTGGAGTAAGATTGGTGAACATATATGGTCCTACCTTTGACGACCCGCAATTTTATCATGCGCTGGCGGTACGTTTGCTCAGGGCAGCCGACCTTCCATGAATCTGGGGGGGAGAATTCAATTGCCTATTAGATCCCTCCTGCCACAGGTCTCGGTGCTAGCCCAGCCGTCCGGCGTGGCAACAGGAGCTAACATAAACTTGATGGATCAGCTGGGGATAGTTGATGTTTGGAGAAAGCGCC
Organism: Lissotriton vulgaris; assembly: GCF_964263255.1. NCBI lineage: Eukaryota > Metazoa > Chordata > Amphibia > Caudata > Salamandridae > Lissotriton > Lissotriton vulgaris. The sequence continues at coordinate 264,089,925 of NC_141693.1, read as the reverse complement.
TCAACACCTCGCAAGGATTTACACACTATTCTGCACCTTATGACACTCACACTAGGATTCACCACTGGTTGATAACCAGAAGTCTCCTCCCTCAAGTCACAGTTTGCGAGCCCCTTCCTAAGACCTACTAGGAACCCTTTCCGGTGCTGTTACAATTGGAGATGCCCACAAAGCGCTTTGCACCTTTCACATGGAGGTTTCCCTCTTACTCCCCTGCTAGACCAGGTGTTTTGCATGGAAACGGCAACAGCAATTGAGTCCTTTTTCAGAGAGAACATTGGTTCGGTCACCTCATTCTCTAAAGCCCGGGAAGCCTTCTCGGTATTTATTAGGGGGGAGGCAATATCAAAGCAGGCTGGAGTTCTACGCTCTATTCAGAATAGACACACAAGTCTCGAGAAAGAGATAGCGCGCTTGGAGCAGGAACACCAAAGGACTGGACACAATAATAGGTTAGACGACATTAAACAAACCCTGGAAAAGTACCATGATACTGCAGACAGTGAGGTTAAATACCTGGGCAAATACACAACAGTGCGAATATATGGGGAAGGCGAGCGCCCTGGTGCCTTGCTTGCCAATCTACAGCGCCCGCAAAGGGAAGCTAGCACTATTGTCGAGGTCGTTGGGGAGGATCGCAGTCTGATCCCCGACTCAACATGATTTGCTGACAGTTTCCGTAGATATTATGCTGAGTTGTATAGATCTCATATAACCCATGATGATAGAGCAACGGGTGACTACTTAGCCCATATACAGATGACATGGCTTACGGACTCACACAGAGAGTATCTCATGGCCCCTCTGGACCCTAGGGAAGTACGGGTGCATTGATGTCAATGCGGGGTGGAAAGTCTCCGGGCTCGGTCGGACTGGCTGTTGCCTTTTACAAGGCCTTCCAAGACCTGATTATACCGCATCTAGTTACATTGTTTGAGGAGATGGCAGAACGCAAAGTGATGCCCCCGTCGATGTGAAAGGCTATAATGGTCACCCATCTCAAGCCCGTGAAACCCCCTAGTGACTGTTCTTCCTACAGACCCCTATCTCTTTTAAATGTGGACACAAAACTTTTCGCTAAAATACTGGCAATAGGATAGTACCCCTGATCCCTAACCTGGTTGGGGAAGAGAAGGCTGGCTTCGTCCCTGGGCACAATGCAACACTAAATCTTAGAACCGTCTTTGGTGCGATTCAGCATATAAACCGGGAAGTCAAAGCAGGGTTAGTCTTTCTAGATGCTGAGAAAACGTTTGACTCTGTGGATTGGCCCTTTATGGAAGCTGTTCTGAGACGTTTTTAGAGTGTGTGATGTCTTTCTGCAACTAGTAAAAGTATGGTATGAAGCACCGGTGGCCAAAGTCAGGCTGGGGAATAAAGTAATATCGCCTATTCCCATCTCAAGAGGTACTCGCCAGGGAGGCCCACTGTCCCCTTTACTGTATGCTGTGGTTGCTGAACCCCTTCCTGTGCGCACTGAGAGAATATCATGGTCATAGAGGAGTGCGCTTTCCAGATTACCAATTGATAGCTTCAGCCTATGCGGATGACATGCTCCTATATGTCAGGGAACCTGATACACACCTCACTCCAGTGCTAACAGAGGTGGTTCGCTTTGGGCAGTTGTCTGGTTTAAAGATTATTTGGACCAACTCCCCAATTTTCCCGTTAACCCCGTCAATGGAACCAATATGTATGGAATTCCCATTGCAGTGGACCTCAGACTCGTCCGTTATTTAGGTATACAAGTGCACACCAATTTCGAGGTAGTGCTTACTGACAACTATAGGAAAGCCCTCTGTAGGCTCGAGGAGGACATAACCAAATGGATAAGATTGCCCCTCTCATTAATTGGACGGATTTCATTAACGAAGATGGTTGTCCTTCCAAGATTTTTATTTCTCTTTCAAAAATTCCCATGCTTCTACCGACGCACATATTCTCCAAGATGAGGTCACTCTTGATCAAACTAGCCAGGGCGGGTAAGTAACCCCGGGTCAAATGGGAAACGCTCACCTTACCATACTCCACGGGAGGCCTCAATGCCACTGACCTAGAATTATATTATAGGGATGCCCAGTGCTCGCACGCGCATGCATGGATGCATGGCCCACAGTCCCTCCCGCACATACATATATTGAAAGTCGCTGCTGATCCAGACGCATTGCCTCGAGTATTATTTAAGACACCCACTAGAAAGCACAGCACACTGGATTAATTGAATCCTACTATACATGCCTGGCACAATCTACTTGATAGGCAAGCGGGTGTGCTTATGTACTTGCCTTCGATTCCCCTAGAATGGTGCACCTGGTTTACGACGGGCAAATAAATGGAAGTGTCTAATGCTTTGCATAGGGTAAGCATCGCATAAGTAGGTGATCTGTTCAAGGACAGGGTATTCTGTAAATGGGAGAATATATTAGCTGAGGGACATTCCCCTTCACCTCTCGATTGCTATCAGCACTTTAGAGTTCAACTCATGTTGGGAACTCAACTAGGGGAAAGTCTCCAGGAACCCCTTGAAACACTAGCCCTCACACATACTATTTGAGCTTTCTCCCCTTCCAAGTTGGACTCTAGGATCTATAGTGGAGGAGTGTGGCTCAATGGTTAGAGCGGCAGACCCTGATGCAGAGGTCTGGCCCGGCACCAGGGTTCATTTCCCGACGCGGCAGGGTCTTGGGCTCATTTGTCTGCGGACTTGATAATTCTCACCTTGGCGCCTACTCTAATCATGGGGTCCCATGCTGCAACTCTGGGCAATAGCTTGCTTAATCTCCACAACGGCCCCTACAACACTGGGATGCCTGGCTTCACCTTGGGGGTGCCCAGGAGGGGCATCTCACAGGGAGAGCCAGGAAGGGTACCACAGCGTTATACAGTGACGGGACGCCCTGGTGATGGGAAGCTGAGTGACAGGATTGGCAGAGGGATTTGGCAAGAATAATTGGAGATAATGATTGGCGATATTGCTGTGAGGTGACCAGACGAATATCGTTGAATGGCAGACATTGCCTTATCCATTTGAAATAAATCAATAGGACATATTATACCCCAGAGAGGCTGTTTGGATATGGCCTGCGAGATTCAGCTTCCTGCAATCGTTCCGCAGAAAGATTTTTACATGCATGCTGGAACTGCCCAGGAATATTGAAGTTCTGAGAGAAAGTATTCAATATTCTAAATGAAATCACTGAGCTCTCGCTCGCCCCTACCCTTTCCTCGCAATGCTGGGGTATGATAAGGTAATCAATAAAGATGCTCAGCAGCAGGTGGCGATTGGCTTGCTGCTTGCTAATAGGTGGGTGGTGATGCATTGGGCCAGGGGCCCGACGCCAACCACAGATGAATGGAATAAAAATATGATATACTGTAACACTCAGACAGACGCATAAGTGAACTTCTACACCCGCAGTTCAGGCCAAGAGCTTACTGGAGTCTATCCCAACAATACCAGATAGGTATAGAAACAGAGGAACCGGAGAGTGTGGGAGATGGGGATGTGCTCACCAACCGAGCAGAAGGTGGGGACAGAGTAGCAATGCTAGATTAATTCAATCAATCAATCAATCAAAGACATTTATAAAGCGCACTACTTACCCGGAGGGTCTCAAGGCGCTTGGGGGGAGGGAGGTGCTGCTACTGCTCGAACAGCCAGGTCTTGAGCTTCTTCCTGAAGGAGAGGTGGTCTTGGGTCAGGCGCAGGTCGGTCGGGAGGGAGTTCCAGGTCTTGGCGGCCAGGTAGGAGAAGGACCTTCCTCCTGTTGTCGTTCTTCGGATGCGGGGGACGGCGGCGAGGGCGTGACTGGTTGATCGGAGGTGGCGTTTGGGAGCGTAGAAGTTGATGCGGTTGTTGAGGTAGCTCAGGCCTTGATCGTGTAGGGCTTTGTGTGCGTGGGTGAGGAGACGGAAGGTGATTCTTTTGTTGACGGGGGGCCAATGCAGGTCTCTCAGATGTCCGGAGATGTGGCTGTGTCGTGGGATGTCGAGGATGAGTCTGGCTGAGGTGTTCTGGATCCGCTGGAGTCTCTTCTGGAGCTTGGCGGTGGTTATGGCGTAGAGGGCGTTGCCGTAGTCCAGTCGGTTGGTGACGAGGGCCTGGGTGACCGTCTTCCTGGTCTCGGTGGGGATCCACCGGAAGATCTTCCGCAGCATGCACAGGATGTTGAAGCACGACGAGGAGACAGCGTTGACTTGTCTGGTCATGGAGAGGGAGGAGTCCAGGATGACGCCCAGGTTGCGTGCGTGGTCTGTCGGTTTGGGTGCGGTGCCCAGGGCGGGGGGCCACCAGGAGTCGTCCCAGGCGGAGGGCGAGGAGCCCAGGATGAGGACTTCCGTCTTGTCTGAGTTCAGTGTCAGTAATTGCAAAACTGTGAGTGGCTGAATATTGCTATTGTCATGTGCAACCTGTTGGGATATATTAAAGGAATACTTACAGTCGAATTTACTTCAATGTGGTCTAGATATGCTGGACACGGTGTACTTGGTTACTATAGCTTGAACTGTACCCACACCTCGACAATGTGTAATTGTTTTTGCGTTGTGTTAACTGAAAATCAATAAAGAAAATATACAAAATTAAAATAAATAGCTAGACATCCTCACTTTGACTGGTAAGGCAGTTTGTTTCAGACAGGCACATTTTAGCCCAATCTCACTATCTAGGCAGTGTCCCTCCAAGGAATCGTGTGAGATTATGCACAAGATAAAAACAGGGGACACTTGGGGTATCCCCGTATATGTTAGTGAATGTTTCAAAGCTAGTCCCATGAAGGCCATGGAGTTTGCAGCTTGCCTGATTAGTTCGAATAAAGCAATCAAAGAAGGATAGGTTGAAAATTATTGGAACTGATGCTACTCACAGGTTAAGACATTTGACCCCACAATTCCCCTGCCAGTTGAGAGCAAAGTGTTATCTATAGGTCATCATTCCGGCTGGATAGAGTATATTGAGAGAAGGACGGGCAGAGTCAAAGATCCATGGCTTTAAAATCCCTGAGAGTCTCAAGACCCACACAATCCCAGGCGTTGTATGTCACCTATGGAATATCAGTTTACATTACTTCGACATTGATATATATGCCTGCTGAGATAAGTTCAGGTTCACCGGCAGACAGTCACATACCTGAATCAATGCAAAGCCTTACACAGGGACTCCAGCACACATACACACACACACGCACACACGCACGCACGCACGCGCACACACACACACACACACACACACACACACTATCAAGAAATCAATGTGGTCTGGCACATCAGATCCTTTCAACTTACAGGGATCAGTAACAAAGGAACAAAATCAATCATTGTGCCGCTCAACCGTCCTCAAGCTGCTCTCTAGCCACTTACCTACCTCTCTCGAGTAGGAACAGTTGGGAGGTGGTGAGCAAGACAGTGAGAGCTCTTGCTGTCTTCACATTCAGAACTACAAACACATTGAGTCAATGCTTCGTCCCAGCTTTAAATAACTCTATTCTCACAAATATGCTAAGTTCCAAAAATAACTGGAGCTAGTGCATGTGCTTTAACTATTTATTTATGAGATATGCAGAACGCTAATGATCTGCGGTACGTTCACATAATGAGGGACATTAACCATTGAAACCACTGCCATGGGCTGGGTGGTCTGGAAGAAATACAGATGATCGGAGACACCGTAGCACTGTGCGCTGAAGCAACAGCATCAAAGTACTTATATGTTGGTTAAAGAAATCGTAACATACCATAATATCAGAACCCCTCACTGCTCCCATGAGGCACTGGGGCTCCGCCCCAAAACAGTCCAAGCGGTTTGCATCCAGGACATGAAGCAGCTCTTGCTTAATGAAACACTATCAAGACGCGGGATTCTGAGTACAAACACAGAGGCTCCTTGGAGTAACAAGTTTGAGTGCTAGTGATCCTAGAGCTCCCTGGGTTTGTGAGTCTGGGTTCAATCACTGAGGATCTGCCAGTGCGAGGCTCTTCCGGTCAATATCTGGGAGCTCCCTGGTGTAGGCAATCTTGAATAGAATCACCGAGGGCCCTTGAGTATGCACCCTTGGGCATGCTACGTAAATGATCCTGGATACTATCACTGAGGATCCTGGGTAGTTAATCAGGCTTCACCTGTGAGTGCATTGAGGTTTCCTGGAGAGCCCCGGGTAAGTGACACAACGTACAAGCACAAGGCCTCCTAGTGCTTTGTACAAACGCTGCCGCACTTCCAATATGAGCCCACTCCAGTATGTATCTGTGATTGCTCTGGGAGGGTGATCCTGAATTCGGAGACTTGTGTATATGTACCCTAGGAAGGTTATCTTGGATACAAATAACAGAACTCCTTGGAGTGCACTGAATGGGTAATTCTAGCTACTAATGCTGAGACTCCTTGAGTATGTATCTGCGAGTGCCATGGTAGGGTTATCTTGGGTAAATGTGAGCCTCCTTGAGCATGAATTCAGAGACTTATGTATATGTACCCTAAGATGGTTATCCTGGATACAAATAACGGAACTCCTTGGAGTGCACTGAATGGGCAAATCTAGCTACTAATGCTGAGACTCCTTGAGTATGTATCTGCGAGTGCCATGGTAGGGTTATCTTGGGAAAATGTGAGCCTCCTTGAGCATGAATTCAGAGACTTGTGTATATGTACCCTAAGATGGTTATCCTGGATACAAATAATAGAACTCCTTGGAGTGCACTGAAGGGGAAATTCTAGCTACTAATGCTGAGACTCCTTGAGTATGTATCTGCGAGTGCCATGGTAGGGTTATCTTGGGAAAATGTGAGCCTCCTTGAGCATGAATTCAGAGACTTGTGTATATGTACCCTAAGATGGTTATCCTGGATACAAATAACGGAACTCCTTGGAGTGCACTGAATGGGCAAATCTAGCTACTAATGCTGAGACTCCTTGAGTATGTATCTGCGAGTGCCATGGTAGGGTTATCTTGGGAAAATGTGAGCCTCCTTGAGCATGAATTCAGAGACTTGTGTATATGTACCCTAAGATGGTTATCCTGGATACAAATAATAGAACTCCTTGGAGTGCACTGAAGGGGAAATTCTAGCTACTAATGCTGAGACACCTTGAGTATGTATCTGCGAGTGCCATGGTAGGGTTATCTTGGGTAAATAACATTGAACCTCCTTGAGCATGTATCTCTGATTGCCGTGGATAGATTATCCTGGGTCTGAACACTGACACTCCTTAGGATGCATCTGCGAGGGCCATGAATGAGTTATCCAGGGTACAAACTGTCAGACCTCTTAAGTATGTGTCAGTGAGTGCCATTGATGTATTATCTGAGTACAAACACCAAAACTCCTTAAGCATGCATCTGTGAGTGCCACGCGCAGATTATCCAGGATACAGGTACAGAGACTCCTTGAATATGTATATGTGAGTGCCGAGGATGAGCTATCCTGTGTACAAAAACTGAAATTCCTTGAGTATATATCTTTGGGTGCTGTGGATGAGCGTTCCCAGGTGAACAACTAAGACTCATTCAATACATAACTGTGCGTGTCATTGATGATTTACACATATTTAGATTCCTTGAGTATATATCTATGAATGCCATGGATGGGATATCCAGGTTTTACACTCGTAAACTCCTTAAGTATGTATCTGAGTGCCAAGGATGTGTTCAAATGGGTACAAACACAGAGACTTCTTGGGTATCTATCTGAAGGTGCCATAGGTGGGTTATTGGGAAAGGATGCATCCTAACGGTTAAGACGGTGGACTTTTAATCTGGGGAACTGGGTTCGAGTCTCTGCAACAACGCTAAACATCCTGTGATTCTGGGCAAATCACTTAATCTTCCCAGGCCTAACAAAAAATAATGTGTCCTCATGTAACGCAACTGGTGCTCATGTAAGGTGCTCTGATACCAGATTTCGGGCCAAGTTTGCGCTATATAAAAAAAATGTTTTAATCCTGAGTACAAAGACTGAGGCACCGTCAGTGTGCATCTGTGAGTGCCATAGATGGCATATCAGGGATAGAAACACTGAGACTCCCTGAGTATGTTTATGTGAGTGCCATGAATAAGCTATCCTGGGTATCTACACCAAGATTCCTTGAGTATGTATCTGTGATCGCCATGGGTGAGTTATCCTGGATACAAACACTGAGACTACTTGTGTATCTAACGCTTGAATGATATGGATGAGTTATCATGGGTCAAGCACTGAGATTCCTTGAGTATGCATCTGTGAGTGCCATGGGTGAGTTATCCTGGATACACACCACTGAAACTCCTTGAGTATCTAACTCTTGAATGACATAGAAGAGTTATCATGGGTCAAGCACTGAGATTCCTTGAGCATGATTCTGTGAGTGCCATGGGTGAGTTATCCTGGATACAAACACTGAGACTACTTGTGCATCTAACTCTTGAATGACAGGGACGAGTGGTCGTAAGTCAAGCACTGAGTTTCCTTGAGAATATATCTGTGAGTGCCACTTATGAATTATCCTGGGTACAAACACCGAGATTCCTGGGTATGTACCTGTGGGTGATATTGATGGGTTATATTCGACATATACATGTGCTCTTTATTATGTACTCTGGGTGCAATGGATGGATTATTCCAGGCCCAAACAATGGATCCCCTTGAGTATGTGTTTCTGAGTGCCTTTTATTTGTGACCTTCGGTGCAAACACCAGATGGCCGACCTTAGCTGTTCCATATTCTAGACTGTAAGCATTCACAGAACAGTCCTTCACCTTAGAGAACAATGTTTAGCGGAGGGACCGAAGTAGTTCTTTCTCAAACTTAAGAAACCCAAGCGAGTATTCGTTATTGATACACTCCATGAAACCCACATCCAACTTCCACAGTCTAACTTTCCTTACTTTAAGAAACAGTTGACTTGTATAAGAACTACTGCAGCAAGTGCTGGGAACAGTACCACAGAGTAGGGGAAATGTACCAAGCACATTTCCATCCCCGTGTACTTTTGACATAGAAGCAGAGGCAATGATGTACCAAGTAAAGGAGCCTCACCAGTCAAGAGGAATCATAGTGTGAATTAGCACCAGCTTTAGTGTTGATTTACTGTCACTTACGAGTACCTAGTTGAATGGGTTTAATCTGGAATCTTATTTCTCACTGAGATGGATCCTGTCTGGAAGGTGTCTCCCTAATGGGGCAATGACTGCCTCGGTTTAGGTACACTAAGATCACAAGTGTAGCCTGAAATAGGATGAGTTGCTCCATATCGGGTATGAAACGTGTCCTGTGGGCTTGTTAATCATCTTCATACATACAAAGGCATTGCTGTCCTCTTGCTTCTGGGACTCGGCAGACATTGTAAAGGATCCAAGTAAAACTATTTAAACCTGTTTTAATTCAGCTGAAGCACATCCATCCCTTCCATCAGGTCACAGGGTAGCCGTTCTTCTGGCTGCCACTTTAATGTATCATCGGCGACTTGTGCTTTCTAGAAAATGGTGGGGAAGGGTGAATGGAAAGAACCTTCTTTCTTTTCCATATACAGATATTTCGACCAGTCCACAACCCAACTGGCCATTCTGCAATCCAATTGGCCTACCACATCACTTGCAGCCCAGCCATCTTGTCTCTATATCCCACAGGACCTCTGACCTCGGTCACTGGCCGTAACAACAACTGCAAGCTATCTTCACCAGCCGACACCCATGGACCCTTCAGCTGTAACCGCTGCCGGCACACCTACAGCGCTGCCAAGAGCACGGACCCAGAACAACCCGCCCACAAGAACACAACCGAACTGAAGACCCTGCATTGCATCCTCCTCAACGTCCATCCTTCCACAAACACGCCACTAAAATCTGAGACCTCCTTCACAGCATCTACCCGGACGTAGCGTTCTTCACCGAAACCTGGACCAACACCACCTCGGGACAGGACATCGCCATCGCCATTCCCCAAGGATACAAGATCTCCAGGAAGGACCGCCCCACCCGCCCTAAAGGAGGAATCGCCATCGTCCACAAATCCACCCTCCGCCTGAGCACACTCCCTGACAAGCCCACAGACCTGATGGAACATCTCTACTTCAAGATACTGGCCAGCCTCACCACCACCCTCCAAGGAACCCTCATCTACCGACCCTTTGGGCCCCGCAGACCTTTTGCCAACTCCATGACGGACATCATCTCCCCGCAGGCCATCTCATCCACCAACTACACCCTGCTGGGAGACCTCAACTTCCACCTTGACAACCAACTGGACCCCAACATCACTTCCCTTCTGGACTCCGCCAGATCGTGACCAAGCCCACGCACTCAGCAGGACACAACCTCAACCCTCTCCTCACTACAGGAAATTCCATCACCTTCAGCCACACCGCCGAACTCCCATGGACTGACCATCAATGTGTCCACTTCACCTTCAGAACACCCACCCTCCACAGGCACCAGCACCTGCTCCCACGAAGAAACTGGACCAAATTCACTGAAGACCAACTCACCTCCTCACGTGCCAACCCCACTCCAACCACTGCAGAAAACAACGACCCCAACACCGCAGCCTGAACCATATCCACCCTCAAGAAAAACAACAACACCTGCGACAAGAAAGCCAGATGGTTTACCACCGATCTTCGAGAGTCCAGACACACTTGCCGCCGCCTTGAAAAGGCCTGGAGGAACATCAAATCCACAGAAGCCCACAACAACTTCAGAGCCGCCACCAACGTCCACCACCAACTCATCAGAGAAACGAGGAAAAGAGCAATGGAAGACAGAATCTCCACACTTGCACACAACAGCAAAGAACTCTTCAACATCATCAAGGAGTTCCCCCAACCCACCAGCGAGTCTACTGGCATTCCTCCCTCACAAGACCTCTGCAACAAACTCAGCACCTTTTTCCACCACAAAATTAAGAGCATCTACAACAACTTTGACGAAGACAACAAACACACTGAACCCTCACCAACCACCCCGACAAACTAAAGCCAGTGATTGACAACTGGACAGCCCTCACCACCGAAGACACACTGAAGACAATAAAGTCAATCCAGTCTGGGGCCCCCTACGGACCCCTGCCCCCACCACATCTTCAACATAGCCGCCATAACCATCGCACCCATGCTCCACCACACCATCAACCGCTCCCTGGCGACCGCCTCGTTTCCTGACGACTGGAAACACGCCGAGGTCAACCTCCTCCTAAAGAAACCCTTGGCGGATCCCACGGACCTAAAAAACTAAAGACCCATCTCCCTGCTCCCGTTCCCAGCGAAAGTCATTGAGATAGCTATCCACAGCCAACTCGCCACATTCCTCGAAGACCACAACATCCTCGACTCGGCTTCAGAAAACACCACAGTACGGGAACCGCCCTCCTCGCTGCAACAGACGACATCCACACCCTACTGGACAAAGGAAAAACAGTAGCCCTCATCCTCCTTGACCTCTCAGTGGTGTTCGACACAGTCTCTCACCGCACCCTAATACAGACTCCACGACGCAGGGATCCAGGACAAGGCCCTCGACTGGATCCGCTCTTTCTTCTCCACAAGAATGCAGCAAGTCAGACTCCCCCCTTTCTGCCCGGACCCTACACCTACCACCTGCGGAGTCCCCCAGGGGTCCTCCCTCAGCCCTACTCTCTTCAACGTCTACATGGCTCCACTCGCCCCCATCATCAGGACCTACGGACTCAACATTGTGTCATACGCAAACAACACCCAACTCATCCTCTCAATATCTAACGAACCCAACACCGCCAGACACAACTTTCGAGAAGGCATGGAAGCCGTCGCCAAATGGATGAAAAGCAGCTGCCTACAACTAAACACCAACAAAACAGAAGTACTCATCATGGGCCCAAACCCCAACGCCTGAAACGACACCTGGTGGCTGCGCGCCCTCAGAAGCCAGCCCTCCCCACATACCACCCACGCAACCTGGGAATCATCCTGGACTCTGAGCTCAAAATGGACCACCAGATCAACTCTGTCTCGCCCCCCTGCTTCCACCCCCTCCGCCGCCTATATAAGACCTTCAAATGGATCCCCCTTGAACACAGAAAGACTGTCATTAGCACCCTGGTCACCAGCAGACTCGACTACGGCAACGCACTATGCACCTGAATAAACAAAAAACCTCACCCTCAACCTACAGATCATCCAGAACCCAGCCGCAAGACTGGTCCTCAACCTGCCAAGACACTGCTACATCTCCCAGCACCTGCACACACTCCACTGGCTCCCCATCGAGGCTAGAGTCACCTTCAAGATGCTCCCCCACGCACACAAGGCCCCCCTCGACACAGGACCAGCATACCTGAACAGCAGACTCAAATTCCATGCACCCCAAAGTACCATACGATCAGCCAAGCTCTCCTATGCTGTGGTCCCCCACACCAGAAAGACCAGATTGGGAGGCCGCTCCTTCTCCTTTCTCACGGCCAGAGCCTGGAACGCCCTTCCGCTCCACCTCAGACAGACAACATCGCTCCCCATCTTCGCAAGAAACCTCAAAACCTGGCTCTTCAACAGACCCCCCTCCTTGATGGACCGGAACCTGCACCACCCTCCCCCACCCCAGCGCTTTGAGACCCTTATGGGTGAGTAGTCACGCCTAACAAACTCCTGATTGATTGATAGATTGAACTAACAGGTGTCCCTCCACGTACACCACCACTTCAGTAAAACCACAACTCATCGCACTATCATCCTCTACATCTACCACACTACCCACTCTCAACATCACAATCCCATCTTGGGCCTGGGGGTGGAGAATGAATGCATGACTCAGCTATTAAGAGATCACCTAGGCACCAGGCCAAAAGGTGTGCATCACCTCAGCAGGGCTCAAAATAAATGATATCTGGAGGAGGAAGCAGAGAAAGCTAGTGTCTAGAATTCCTCTTTAGACAGACAACTTCACACCCTTAGATTGTTTTGTTTGAGAATTGCTTGGGTAGTTTAAGAGAAGCTCTATAGTGAGGACACTAAAGGTAAACTCTGTTTGCCTCTTATGTTCAAAAGTACAAATGCAAATAGAACACAGGGTAACCAACATAAGGCAACACTGAATAATGCAGTAAATACATGATATTGTGTTGTAAATTCATACTTAGCTTTATATGGCTTCTTGGTTTCTTTAATCCTTTCATTGTGTTTCTATCTTCTTACCTAGCTGTATTCTATCTGGTGTGTTGGGATTCTAGCCCTGGCAGTTGGTCGGGTCAGCTGTGAGGCTGCCAGGGCTCGAATCCCAACACACCAGATAGAACACAGCTAGGTAAGAAGCTAGAAACACAAAGAAAGGACTAAAGAAACCAAGAAGCCATATAAAGCTAAGTATGAATTTACAACATATTCCATCTCGCGTGGCCTGCGGAGAGGACCCTGCCTCGAGGAAGTACACTAGGGGGGGGGGGGGGGGGGTTGAGACTCACGCAATTTGCAGTAGCATAATTATGTGAAATTACACCAAAATTGTGCGAGATTACGTGGAATTATGCAAGGGTTGTAACCTGTGGCGTAACGAAACTTGAGGGGGCCTCCCTGCAAAGCACACCCCTCCAAGCTTAATCAGGAGCTCTGCAGCCAGCGTGCTGTGCTGAGGCGGCCACCTTGAGCTTGGGGGGCCCCCTGCACCGCTGGGGCCTGTGTTACGCCCCTGGTTGTAACCCAGCATTTCACGCTAATTTCCTAACGCAAAATGCACTCTCTTGCATCCAAATTGGACCCTAGAAAGCATTCTGCTCCAAGAAAATAGCGTTTAATGCAACAAAATACGACTACAGCAGCAGCAAGCAGCCGGTAGCTAAGTTCATTGTTCCTGTGCTCCTGCTGTAGGATTTTTGGGACTAAATGACTCCAACTTCCGCAAATGGTCGTAGGCAGGTCATTTTCGATAATTTCATGTCAAAATAGTAACGTAACATTATCGAACTACTCCAATTACTCTTGCCCAGGCCTAAAGTATACCCCTTAATCCTCGCTGCTTGTATGGCACACCTGGCAGGCCACGAGGCTATGAAAGAACCGTGTGGGTTGAGCCAACTCTTCAGAATGTGCCGTGGTCGCCCAGCAGTGAACACGGGCTGACGGTATCACCCCGCCTCTCTGGACTGGCCGGGTCTGGACAGCAGGCCCACCGGCTGGCACCGCATGGCTCTGCCATCCTGAGGTGGCTGTTTGTGCCGAAGGCCTGTTAGAGGAAACAGTCCATGCGAGGGAAGCTCGCACTTAGGAGCTGCACAGCACAGGCGGCAGAACAGGTCGCTGCTAATCGACTCCTTTGTGTAGACAAGTATAAAGAAAACAAAACAAACAAAAAAAACAGTTGAAGTCACCATTTAGCTGCGGTTTCTAACAACAAACCAAGGAAGCCAGGATACGTGTTTTCAGTGCCAAAGTGAGAACAATTTTCTAAAAATACATACATACTTTGTAAAGTTGGTGTCCTCGGCACCCGTAGAGAAAGAAGTCTAATGTTTTAAGAAAGAAATGCTCGCGGGCATCGGATGTCAGACTTCGGGAGAGTCCCTGGGTGCCGCTGACAACGAAACAAACAGCCGAGAGCAAATGTCAAAGCGACGAGGCCGCGATTTCCGAAATAATGCAACATTTAACCCTGGGTGACCAGCGGTCGCAAGTTATACATGAATGAATAATGTACGGACAACTGTTGAGCAGTCCACAGGTCGGGACATCACAGCGTGGGCGTAGGTTAACCTCCAAGCAATATCAATGAAATCAAGACAGCAAAAATTAAAGCCCGAATGTAATGATTTAGTGATACTGATTTCCGGAGCGTGACCCGGACAGGGCCCGTGTTCTGTGAGAGGTAGGCCTGCCTGTCAGGTGGCAACAACCCCAGTGTCCACCGGGTAATTGTAGTTCTGAGAAGAAAGGCAGAACCTGAAAGAAAATGATGGTTTTCCATGAATAAGTGTCCAAAGCATTCCTTAGTATTTTTGATTGGTTTGTATTATTAGAACATCAGGAGCCAGATGTGACAGTAACAGACGACTTGTCTTTCGCCCCAAGTGGCTGGCACTCCTAGGTCTTTTTTCCGAGGCACAATATCAAAACGGAAATGCAAAAACCACAGTTGATGGACAGAATGCAGAGCAATGTCATACATTCAGCCTCCGTTTTCAGCCAGGATAGCTTGACTCCAGTGGTGTGGAGAGTATGGGACTCATGTCTGAGCATACCCATCCCACTCGGGGTGACAAATGCAAAAACCACAGTTGATGGACAGAATGCAGAGCAATGTCATACATTCAGCCTCCGTTTTCAGCCAGGATAGCTTGACTCCAGTGGTGTGGAGAGTATGGGACTCACGTCTGAGCATACCCATCCCACTCGGGTGACAAATGCAAAAACCACAGTTGATGGACAGAATGCAGAGCAATGTCATACATTCACAATATCAAAACGGGCAGAGTTATAAGCATGTTAGTCGCATAAACCTCAAGAACAAAGTACCCAAACATAAGTCTTACCCAGTGCACCCCCTCCCATAGTCGCTGTGTATTTTAACTGTGTTGGCTATGGGGTAGGGGGCCCAGTGGTCGTAGTGGGGGGAAAAAATAGGGGAACTGTGGGCGGAGAATCAGAGGGCGGGACTAACATGTGTGTTGGGTCAGTGGGCGGAGTCAGAGGTGTGGCAGAAAGAGCAAAATATCCCAATTTTTAGTATTTGTTTCCCATTTCACTAACCCGTTACAGCTTATTACGTTATTTAATTTAACCAATGGGTACACATGTTTATTTAAGGTGTAATATGAGTTATTGATATTAAATAAATTCACAAAATGGGATTAGTTTCCAATCAGAGAATGTCCCACATTTTAACTACATTTGTCTTTCGTTAGGTTGCTTAGCACCCAGGTAATGTGTTGCATGGCTAAAAACTTTTGAGGTCCCACAAGCGAAACCTATTGGCTATGCCAATGCTTGTTTGGGGTCTGTCCTGACACAGTCCCTGGCCTTGAGCCTATCGCTGGTCCTTTCTCTGGCCCCGTTATTGGTTCTGTCTGAGATTCTGTCTCTTCTCGTGTCACCGGTGCTATGTTCCAGTCCTTGACAGAATCTAAGATTGCGCCTCGAGCCCTCGGCCCGCCCATGGCAGGGCCGGCTCTAGGCATGTGCAAGCTGTGCACCTGCACAGGGCCACCAAACCCCAGGGGCCACCACGCCAATATATAACCTTAATATATTAATCCTCTGAGGATGGATACATATTTGCGTGGTGGCCCCTGGCAGGGTTTTGGCGGCCTCCGGCTCTTTTCCACTTCTAAACTCCCTGACCCCCTCCCCTCTTTACTGGCCTGCGCGCTGCGCCCCGCCCGGACCCCCTCTTCCGGGCCCCCTACCTACGCTCCCTGCCCAGGGCCACCATGAGCCTAGAGCCGGCCCTGTCCATGGTTCCCTTAATGGCTCACCAATTGCTTATGTTCCAGTTAGGCTCTGTGACTGGCCCTATTTCTAGTTTGTCCAGACTTCCATTTGGGGGTACTCTGAGAAATTGTGAGGGGAGATAGGGGTGAGGGAGGCCGGCATAAGCAGGCTAGGGATGGACGAGAGTAGGAAGGGTGGGTTGGGAGGAGGGATAGAGAGAACAGCACGGGATGAACAGAAAAATATGAGACGGGTAGGGGAAGGAGCAATGGAGGAAAGAGTGAGAGATTTTTGCGCTAATAGAGAGAGTGGTTAGAGGAAGATATGAAAGGCAAGAAAGAGTTGATGGGTGGAAATTAAAAGGGTAATATGGTGAGGAAATTAGGTAGAGTGACGGGGTGATAGAGGGATGGAGAAAGGAGGAAGGTAAAGGGAGTGGAGAGAGTGATTTGAAGACAGGGGCAGAGATAGGTATGCATGGGTAGTGGAGTGGGTGAAGGAACGGGGTTGGGGGTTGCACATTCCATCGAAATAACTGAGATGGTTAAAAATAGGGACAGAGAGGGTAGGCTTCACAGTTCAGCAGATAGTGACGGCTGGGGTACAGGAACCAGGCACAGGCCGTGCCGGGCGTTAACCTGGGGCCGCGACGTCCGGTAGGAGAGGGTCAAGGTGTCGAAATGTAAAATACGGGAAAAGGACCATTAGAGGTAAGTATCGAAAAAAATAAATAAAACGAATTTCGTTGCCCACTCGGCATCACATTTGGCGATGCAGAGTGGGCAACGAAATTTGTTTTATTTTTTTTTTTTCGATACTTACCTCTAATGGTCCTTATCCCATTATTTTACATCCCCCCACCCTGACCCTCCCCTGCCTGATGTCACCGCCCCAGTGTAACGCCCGGCACGGCCCGTGCCTGACAGGAACTTCCTGAAAGATGGAGAGGAGAGTGTTGAAGCCGGAGACGATGTGGTGTCTTGGGGGCATGGCATGGTTCCTCAAGGCGCCTTGATGCCCTTCGGACTAAGTTGCGTGTTTTAAGATTGCCTTCATTCATTCATTTATTCGGGTCACAGTCTATGGCTGCCGAGGAGACCTCGCAGTCCTTCACTCCAACTTGTACACAGCAACACACATCAGTTGCCACCAATGTGGATATGAGCATCCAACGCACAGATGTGCAATGCTCTTCACATACAAGGACATCTATCGACATAAAGATTGGTGATGCCATAGTGGCCATATGCGAAAATACACACGGACAGCATCATTGCAATAACTGACACTGAGGAGTCATTTTCACTCAATAGCTACAGTCGGATTTCGAGCCCCCCACATTCAAACTGAATGTAGGACATATGGGATAAAAGCACAAACGTTTCAAAAAGCAAGACAAGCACCCAGGGTGTCTACTGAAATCAGGACTAATGTTAGGAAACACACTCTTGTGCCCCAAAGATAAATTGGAAGGGGCAGTATGCCTGGGTGGGATATTGTTAACTTCCACCCAATTATAACCTTCACCCGGGTTTCCCAGGTGTGAGAACAACGGAACTGATTTTACTTGCCGGTAAAATCGCACCAGGGTTAGGCTGCAAGCACAATCTGGCCTTGGCTCCTGGCCCCTGCCCGCCTGACCCTACCCCACCCTCTTTTCATGTCACAGGGCACCAAGGAACGCTCACCACTGCCAGCAAACAGGCCCTGTTGTGTCCTTACACCATCCCCACCTCAGCTTCTCGGAGCAGTTGGTTAAAGTAAGCACATTTGTCCCCTGCCCCCCCCCCCCATCCTGTGTGTCAGCCCGGGCTGAGACAGCTTCGGGGCTGGCTGGCGATGTCTAATTGCAGCCGCACCCAAGTACTTCACAGGTCTTTAAAAGACCGTGTACTTGTAAATTAGGCTTTTGTTGTATTTTCATTCACTTTTTTAACGTGGCTTTCTTGTGTGGGGGAACAAAGAGAGGGGGTGGGGGCAACTACCAGCCACAGGAGAACTTGACACTGTCCTGGTCTTCTACGGGCACGGACGAAAAGACAGAGCCATTGCCTTCTCTGCCTGTTCCGCCCTTCCCCAAAAGCCGAGCGTTAACTATCGGCCTTGGCATTTCTGCAGTCCAGGACGCATGTTTAAAAGAAGAAAGTATGGGAACGGAATCTATAAAATTCAAGAAGTAGGGGCACGCCGTGAACAGGGGCGGATTGGCAAGGCGGGCATTCGGGAATGGGCCGAAGGGCCGGTGCCTCAGTGCCCTCTGTGGGCTGTTTTTTTTTCTCCCCTGTCCCAGTCCACAGAGAGTGGACTAGGAAAGGGGAGAAAAAAAACGGCCCACAGAGTGCACGGAGACAGAGACTGAGAAAATGAAACCAGCCTGTGGGCTCTCCTTCACCCCTACCCTGCCAAGCAATCAAGCTGAGGCTGGGCTGGGGAGGGGTGATTGTTTTCAATAATCGGCCTCCCTGGGGGCCAGGTGTTTCTCAGGCCTTTGAGCCATTTGCACCTCGGCCCCCTGGCGCCCATGCAGCCCAGAAACGGTGTTAGTCTTAACACCTCGCCCACAGCCCTTCACATTGAGGGCATAGTGGGCGAGGAAGAATGGGTCTTGCTGTGGGGGCCTGGTGATGTTTGGAATTTTTTTGTTTTATTTATTTATTTATGGGATTTTATATAGCGCAGACTTTACCCGAAGGTGTCAGAGCGCTTCACACTAGGAACAGCAATAATACATGAGGAGAACATTATAAGTGGACAAATTACAAAAGCAAACGTTAAGTTACATGAATCAAAAGTGACAACAGTGAGCAACCAAAATACAAGAGGAGCAAACGATACATTACAGGAGGAAAAAGAGATATGTGTGCAGGTTACAAAAGCGTTCAAAATACAAGTAGAGGTATAATACTGCAATTAATGGCAGACACTCCAGCACAAGAACAAACGTTACGTAGGCAATGGTGGCACTTGTGCAAATATCTAAAGCAAACAAAAGTGAGAGGTAGCAAACAGTGTGTTACAAGAGAAAAGTGGCTTGTGCAAGTTACAAAAGGGTACCATACACAGGTACAAGGGTAATACTACAGTAAATGGTAAATACTCAAACTGCCAGAACACACTGGGAAGGCACTTCCCATGAACCAGCTTCACCTCAGCCTCCCCCTGGCTACCTGGCTACCTTGGATGACCCAGAAAGCTGTGTTTTGTGCTCCCCTCCCAGGACATTTTCCCAAGGCCTGGAGGGTTGATTAATTTACTAATTGCAGGGGCCTTACCTCTGTTCATGTGCTCCTGAGCTGAAGGTCTGGGGAGGGCTGAGAAGGTTAGTAATAGCAGGGGCTTTGCTGCTTTTCAGGTGCTCCTGTGCTGGAGGGCTGGAATAATTTTGTGTCAAAAAGGGGCCTTGCTATTTTTTTAGTTGCTCAGCATATAGGCCATTGTCACCTTGGCCCTGTGTTGTGTGCAAGAACAGTATCCTCCCACTTTCATTCCTTGTCTGTGCAAATGGTGTTTCATGAAAGGGCGCGCCCCTTGAATGTGGGCCACGCCCCTTAAATATGGGCCATGCCTCTTGAATGTGGGCCACTTTTTTCGTCAGTGCCCGGGCCGAATTGTGATCCCAATCCGACCCTGGCCGTGAACCTCCCGATCCCATCCACTTCCACCACTGAGGGGGCCCCATCTAGCACTCATCAGGCTCCCACGATCAATCCCAGGGGTCGGAGGCCGACGATCACCGGGCTGCTTTCTCCCCCAGTCTTCAATATCAATCACCGCCACAACAGGCGCTGTACCTCTGTACGGCCAGCCCCCTAGGGGGGCCAATGCATTGCTGAGGTCGGGCTGGAGGGGCCAGCCCCAGTTGTACAGCCAGTCGCCATCACAGCCCGCCAATGAGCGACGACTCCTATTATCAGTCAGAACAGATTTCCCCGCTGCTGACCCAGGCGGGTGTACAAGGGTCGAGCTGACCCAAGTTCCAGGGGTTTTTCTCCGTTAGTTTAGGGCAGGGGCTGAAATCACCCCACCCCCCCCGTCTCATCAGGTGCCTACTTCCCCAGGTGATTTGTCTCCCGGCCCCAGTTGTACAGCCAGTCCCATGCCTCTCTCCCCTGTGTCCCTGGACGGTGAGAAGTCACCAACTTCTCACACCTGAACCCCACATGTGTTTGTTGGGGGTTGGGAGTGCACACAGTGTCCGTCCCCGCAAATATTTAATAAAAAGTGCAAACCAGGATCACCAACCCAGCTAGCCACACCCCTGTAAGAGCAGCCCACTAGAACACAGGGGATGGACTCCCTACTCACAACAGACTGCGGTACTGGCCTGAGAGTCGAGTTTAGAGCCTGCCCAACGCAGAAACAGGCACACCAGAGCAGCACTCTAAAGCTCAGCAAGCAGCGAGCGAGAGGTCATCAACCAACAGAGGCATCAGGCAGAGGTGGCAGCGCCTATCAGCTCTGCAACATCTGAAAGGCTGCCAAGAGTGGTGGGAAGTAGTGGCCACGCCAGTAGTTTCTCAGCTTCTCAAGTTATGCTATGGTGTAGGCGGTGGTCCTGATTATAATTGGAGAGTTAGGATGAGCTCTCCTACAGTATTTACCACTAGAAATATAGCCCGTTTTTAAGTGGCCAGTGGGATGAGGCCTTATTAATCACTAGGTGATCCGTGGCAGAGGGTGGCAGGGCTGAGTGTCAGATGACATCGGGACTGTGCATTAGCTTTGGGGGATTTTTCTAATTTTAATACTGGCAGGGGGACTAGACTTCATTGCTTGATTTTGTTCAGGAGACACTGTCACTCAGTCGTTGAAATGTCACTCATAATTGCACTGAAATAATGAAAATGCCACACATAGCAATCTGAAACCTTGGCAGCTGTGTACCAAGGAGGCAAACTGTCACAAACTCTAAAAATTCAGGCCAAAGGATCAAATGTATGTAAAACTTCAGGACAAATGGCAATTGTATACCCGAGTAGGTCAAGTGACAATATAAAAGTAAATAAATACATAGCTCAAAAATGTACAAATCAAATTCGGTTCAAGTTCATGGTTTGTATGATACAAAGCAGGTTTGAGGAAACATTCATATGTAAGTGGACTTCTAAGGATAAAATAACCAGCAAACATACGCACACAGCCAAAATCTGAAAGCCAACATAAGGGATGGATGTCACACAATGCTCCCCGGCCTCAATATGAATGAGGGAGTGGGAAGATAAATATTGGGAAGACCTACTACAGGCTAGCAAAATCAGGGATTCTGGGGCCTTTTGGAATCTCATAAGTAAACAGAGTAAATCCGACGCAGCCATGAGACCCTGCAACATCCCGCCTCAAAGCTGGGTAAAACACTTTGGGTCCCTATACCTCCCTCCAGATGGGGAACGGTCCGTGGGGAGGGACCTCACACTAGCAATTGAACCTCATGCCTATGACCTCTTCACTCCCTTAGAGATCGAGGGGGTTATAGGCTGGGTAGCACCGCGCAAGGCACCGGGCCCGGACGGCCTTCCGGGTGACCTCATGAGGGCCTACCCAGTGGAATGGGGAAGGATTATAGCAGCTCTCCTAAATGATATTATGAGGGGAGGAGTAGTGCCAGAATCCTGGAAAGGGGCGGTGGTGGTCCCCATTTACAAAAAAGGGTGTAGGGAAACCCCGGGCAACTATCGCCCCATAAGTCTGATAGACTCCACCCAAAAGATAGCTGGTAAAGCTATCCTTGGTAGGATTCTCCATTGGGTGAAGGAGAATAAAATCCTATCAGACTTCCAGGCAGGTTTCCGGGCTGGTATGGGGACAATAGAGCAGGTGTTTAGGCTGTCCCTTTTGGGGTGGAAGGTGGTGGAACTAGGCAAGGGTAGTCTTTACTTAGCCTTTATAGACCTGAAGACTGCCTTTGACCTAGTTCCCCGGGAAGAGCTTTGGAGGGTGCTTCATGAGTTGGGATTACCACCTTACATCTTGTCCCTTCTCATAAGCCTTCATGGCCACACCTTTGCACAGGTCCGCTGGGGTAAAAACGGAGAGCTCACTGAGAAGATACCAGTGTCCAGGGGCGTAAGACAGGGCTGCGTCTTGACGCCCACCCTATTCTCGCTATATCTGAATGTGGTGGTAAAACATCTTCAACAAGAACCAGCCGACGCCCCCTGTCTTGGAGGAGTCCGCATCCCAACCCTGCTTTTTGCGGATGACACGCTCCTGATCTCGAAGACCCCACAAGGACTGCAGAAATTATTAACACGATTCCAGGAGTTCTGTGCTGCAAAAGGGCTAATAATAAATGTGGACAAAACAAAATACTTAGTTGTAAATCCACCTAAAAAATTGGGCCGCCCACCTACACTTAATTCTATCCCCCTAGAGAAAGTAGCCGAATTCGACTACCTTGGTATCCGGATTACGGATAGGATGACTTGGGCGAACCTTATTGATAAAATGGTCCTTAATCATAGGAGAGTAGGAGGAGCTCTCATGAGGGAATACAGGGCCTCAACTAGGAGATCACTCACCCCAGTACTCGACATCTACAAGGCCAAAGTAGCGACATCAGCCTTGTATGGGGCAGAACTGTGGGGCCACTGCCGATTGGATGCCCTAGTGACAGCGGAGAGCAAGCTTTTAAAATCTTTCATCTCTGTTCCACTGAGCACACCATCAGTACCAGTGTGGATGGACACAGGATGTAAAAACATCAAAGACCAGGCCCAGCTTCGCCCGCTCCTGTTGTGGACACGGATTTGGAGGAGCGAAGAATTAAAATCCTATGCTGATGCCCTGGGAGATATAATGAACCAGGGGGGTTGGGCTAAGATAAGATGGTTAAGTGACACCAAAAAGCTTTTGGAAAATATCGGCCTAGGAGATTGCTGGTCATCTTGTTCAGCCCCTCCAAAAGAAGTGGTCAAGGCGCTTTATTGGAAATGGACTGCGGAGCGTCTAATTACTAACTCCAACCACTGCAGGTCCACTGCCGCCTTTCTACAAATTAAAGACACTGTGGCCTTTGAACCCTACCTGGACTTGATCACTCTCCCCTTTGACCGAGCTCTTTATTTTAAATTTAGAGTTGGTTCCCTCCCGCTAGGTGCTCTGGTATCGAAATGGTCACTAGTGGCCCGTACTTCTCCCAACTGTGCATGTTGCCCGAGTAAGGTTGAGTCCATTGGGCATGTCTTATTTGAATGCCCTGATTACGCAAGGCCTAGGAGTCTTTGGCTGAAACCACTCTGCCGAAATATGGGCACACGTAGTCATTTAGTAGCCTTGCGTATCCTAAGCACGGACACTTCCCCCCCTATTGTGTGCGGAACAGCTAAATTTTTAAAGCAGTTTTGGCTTATTCGATGTAAGAGATTGTCAGTAGCTGTTTAATTTTCTTTTTAGTTAATTTATCAACGGTCTTTTATGTCCTTTTATCTCTTTTAATATTTTATACTGACTTCTTGTGGCAATGATTTTTTTGTACATTATATGGATTGTATTACAAATGTGCTTATAAGATATCTTCCATATCGAATAAAAGCTTATGACTGACTGACAATATGAATGATAGTTGTAGAAGCCTTGCACTTTTGATCTGTGTACTTCCACCTTATAGGCTAGAGACAGAGGGAGGGAAATGCAGAGTTAGTGGTTTTATAAGTAGAGAGAGTGTAAGTGGGTTTATTTTTATATGGTTTCTGACTGATCCAATGGAGGGGTTCAGCTAACCTTACCTCAGTGATATTTGCTCTGCCCCGGCTTCCACCAGCCTAGGAAAGACTGAGGGCCTGATTTAGATCTTGGAGGACGGGTTACTCCATTACAACGGTGACAGATATCCACCGCCGAAATATAAATCTCATAGGATATAATGGGATTTATATTTCGGTGGATGGGATATCGGTCACTGTTGTGAAGCAGTAACCCGCCCTCCAAGATCTAAATCAGGACCTAAGTCTTAGGTTGTAGCTTCAAGGTCTCATACTACAAGAAACACCAAATGACACAACGACAAAACAAACTTGCATCGGCATAAAAGGTCTGACACATACATGCGAACAAAAGCAATATAATGCCTGTCGCATTGCAAAACAATTAAAGTAGCACTGCTTTGTGTAAACAATGTATGGATGAGATCAGGGAGATAGCTTTGGGTGTTGGTGTGTAGGGTTGTGACCCTCCAATCAATTCAAATTTACCAGGAGAGCTGAGCCAGAACTGAGCCAAGGGTCTGGTTTGGCTCTAAGAGCCTGTGAACGTGCTACGCCATGAAAATGATTTCAAATGTAAATCATGCAACATATAGCATGCCCAAATGTGATAAACCTGCTTTAAAATTTTAAGAAGGGGTATTTCTTTAACATGCAGAAGCACTTTGTTTATTATATCATATTTATCAGTGCATTGAGTTATTTATTAAAAGTGATAATTTTAAAACATGGACTTAGAAACATTCGGGTTACCCCAAACTGACAACTGTATCATCGGCGATCTCATAGCGGAGTCAGTTGTCAAGTAAACCCTACATGTGGCCTAGATTCTTATTAAACCCTTCCACGCAGGGCTAATTCCCCCACAGTGCGGCGGGGGGGCGAGGGGGGGGGCGGTGCCGCAGAGCTCATGACGAGCCCAGCTCGTCATGCTGCACAGTGGAGCTGTGCACATGACAAGCTGGGCTCGTCACGACTCCGCCCACTGCAATAGAACCCCCTCACAGGCGGGGAATTAGCCGCACGTGGGAGTGCTGCGGCCGTTATGACGAACTCAGCTCGTCATGAGCACAGCTCCACTGTGCCTCATGACAAGCTGAGCTCGTCATAAGCATAGAAGGAGTTAAAAATTGAGAAACATAATTTATTAAACCGAAAACACAAGGATTTTGCAAGGCACACTTCCTACTCACGCTTGTGAGGGTACTCTTATTTGGGATAATGAATCAAAAAACGAGGCTCTGTGAAATAAAATATTTTCCTAGGATAGTGGTAGGGGTATTGACATGGACTCTGTGTCACCCATTCACCTCCTGCTTGAGCCTGGTTCCATCTCCCCCTTCTATTGTTATCCTACTTAAAGTCATTACATCGTGGTGTAATCATTTGCCATTGACTTAAGAGACAACTCCTGGAGTCATCAATCAGCTAGAAGGCATTCAGATGCTTCAGTAGTTGCTAGATCAGTAGTACATCCAGCCAAGCCACTCTTCCACATCACTCTACAACAACAGTACTCATTAGCCACACTTCTGGCACCATCACATGCACAATCCAGATCAAAGTCATACATTTGACTATGGGCCTGATTATGAGTTTGGCGGTCCCTGTGGTGGAGGTGCGGTAGTCGTCGGGGACCGCGGCACCAGCGATCTGACTGACGTATTATGAGTATGCCGTTTGAAGCACTTTGGGATCATCATAATTGCCAGGGATTCACGATCCCTGGTGGTGGCGCAGAGGTCTGGGGAACAAATATGCATGGTAGTGCTGATGCTGCACCGCCATGCATATTTCGAGTTTCCTCACTGCCAGCCTTTTCCCGGGGGTGAGCCCGCCATGAAAAGGTTGGCGGTGAGGAAACAAAGGGGGCCCTGTAGGGCTCCCCTGTTGTCCCTGTGCATGGGGGTGCATGCAGGGGGACATGTTGTGCCCCTCTGTGTGCATGCACCCATTTCCCTGCACTGCATGGACTGCTCAGTCCATGCTTCCAGGAGTGTCTGCTGGCAGGCGCGCCTCAGTGCAGTTATAAGGCTCACTATTAGTCTTTAAACTGCACTGCTGTTGGACAGTCACACTGCCCACCCGATAGACAACAAATTTACTCGTAATCTGGCGGGAAGTTGGGTTTGGCGGTGTGAGAGCAGGAAGTGGCATGGCGGCACGCTCCCACACTGCTAAACTTACTGAACCCATGGTGGAGGTGAGGTGGCAATCAAGGACTGCCGTATTACAAGTACGGCGGTTAGAGCGCGTTGGGACCACCATAATCGCCAGGGAACCGCGATCCCTGGCAGTGTCTCGACATTCCGGGAAGTAATATGCATGGCAGTGCTGATGCGGCACCGCCATGCATATTAGAAGTTTCCCCATCGCCAGTCTTTTCAGGGAGGTGAGCCCGCCATGAAAAGGCTGGGGGTGGGGAAACAAAGGAGGGCCTGTAGGGCCCCCTGTTGACCCTGTGCATGGGGGTGCATGCAGAGGGGCACATGTTGTGCACCCTTGTTCCTGCACAGCATGGACTGCTCAGTCCATGCTGGGCAAGAACGTCCATTGGCAGTCCCGAGGCCGTGGAGTCATAAGGCTCACTAAGAGCCTTTAAACTGCACCGCCGCGGGACTGCCATGCTGCCTGCCTGAAAACCAAATTACTCATAATCTGGCTGGTTTGGCAGTGTGGGAGCTCAAAACGTAACAATCATTTGAAGTCGAACAAAAGACAATTATACAGCCCAGAAGAACATAACAAATTGCAGTGTTCTGATGCATACAAATTCACAGCTATTCTCCTATCTTTAAACTTGTGACATAATATCTAAATTCAGAAAGAAAGAGGGCTCACTGATTCCTTGATGTGTAGATCACCACAGCGTACAAGGGTTTTATGGTCCAGCTAGTTTCAAACAATGTTTTCCTGGAGTTTTGGGTGCCTTATGTCATTACATACTGCTAAATATTCTGCACCATTTTTTTGCTATTTTACAGTGCTCACCTACTCTGTTCTCCCTTTCTTCTTTTTTGTGAAGTATATTGCTGTCCTTGGGGTACTAAAAGGCCCACTCTTACTGCCAACCCCAAGCCTGGTCTGCTGATTTTAGGAATGGGCTTAAGCTAGCCTGCTCTCCTTAACCTCTTTGCCCTACATTTCTGGGAGGAGGAACTGGAATAGAGTGGACAACAGAATCCAGGCTATCTTGCTAAGGCCCTACGCTGGCCTTTCTTACTTTTCCAAATAACTGAAAACATGTACACATAACTCTGTCCAATACCACTATCCAGTGATCCCAGTCCACGCTATCCTGTTTAGATCGGCACACCTCCTTGGTTGTTGGGAAATCTGAGACTCACACCCTCCAAATATTATTGACTAAGCTACCCCACTGGATGAAAAATAATTCTGAGCAATGAATGTGTGTACTTTTCTGAAGTAAAATAACATCTCTTACTTTGTAGTGGTAGGATAACCCAAATATGCATTAAAAAGATGAGACTAAAATACTCCTTTCAAAGATGTGAATGAAAATTTCTCAAGTCATTGGATGAAGGTTCCTAAGTCAAAGATGCTAATGGCTGAATAAGGTTGAACCAAAGACCCTTAAAGTAAGTGTAGAGTACAATATGTTCAAATTGAATGGTGCAATGCACACATCCAACCTGAAAACAAGAGTGAGAGCTATAAAATGAGCACATAGAACAATTTGAAGAATCTCACACATTTAATCCCCAATCACCATACCAGAGATGTGCCAAACAGTGCACAAATACCCACTGCATACTGTACCCCCATCAACGGCATAGTGTACCACCACAAACATCACTGGGCACTGCCACTCACAGAACAGTGCACCATCAGCACATTCAGCTAAAACCTGAGGCCCACTACACCACCGCTCCGAGAACATGCACCACCAACCACTGCATAGTGTACCCCCACCAATGGCAAAATGCACCACACACAGACACACAGTGCACACTGTACCATAACCCTCATCACAGTAAACTCCAACCTCCGTCACACTCCACGTTTACTCCGACAACAGGGAATGACACCGTGTAGCACTGTGCCCCGAATACCAAAGCAACTATGTATCATTCACCACTGTAAAAGACCTCCTTCCACGCTGGTTAGATGACCTAATTTTTTTGAAGAAAAGTTCAGTTGAGGTGGGCAAACAGAATCCCAGCCCAGTTGCATTCCCTTTTCCACTGGCCTAGTTGAAGAAGCCTTAGGCCGTGGCCTTCTTCCAATCATTGGTTGGTTTGATCCTTGGAAGATTAAAGCTTAAAAACAAGTCTTGCGCATCCTAGGAAAAAGCCAGCCAAATGGCTGAAAGTCGGATTGATGCCTTAAAGTATCCAAGAGCGTGCACTTCCAGGGCCAACGAGCACATGATATGCTTTGTGGGTGGAAAGTGCTGGGACTCTCTCTGCAACGTATAAGCAAATCCTAGGTCATATTACACACTTTGACCACAGCCCAGGGCAGTGAGTGAAGGATGTTATCAGCCACATGAGTGGCTATCAAGCAGCAGTATTAAATTACAGACAAACACCAACTGGTATACGGTCAATTACAGACAATGGACATTCACCGTAAACAGCTCTCAGTCCTTGTAAATAGCGAACAGGTGGTCATCCTAGAACCAAATGAATCCATAGCTGTTGCAACATTATAGTCTATTATTCTAAATACAAAAACGGGTTTTTTCATCTATATGGCAATTCGTGAACAGAATCACTTCAAGGTGTCATAAAACAAGACGAGCAGGGGGAATGAGAAAGTGATTTGATGAACATCACACAATTTAGTCAAGATCAAAGATGGGATTTGAACCAAGGTTTCCTGGTTACATGCTGTGCAACTGTGATAGTTTTTTTTTCTATAGCTTTTGATACCAAAGGACAGTAATTTTAGTTCAATACTTTCAGGAACTAAATTGTTCACGGTGTTAAATAAATATACAGATGACACGTTAAATCAAATTGACATAAAAAGTCCTTCCTAAAAACAATATGTCATTAAGTCAAGGGAAGATGGAAAATTACTTGCTTGTTAATGTATTGGCACAGCTGGAAGCAGGACTGCAGTTTGAGGCCAGTTCGGGCAAGACTGCTGTACAAGCCGGTTGTAGAACATCAATTGATTCGGACTGGCTCCCACTAGACAGTAGGAGAGCCTTGAAATGCAACGTAATTGATGTCTGTTGTTCGACCAACACAGCTACTGTACGCCCCTGCTCTTGATTTAACAACTAGGAGTAGCGGGTCACAACACAGAGCTATAAAGAGGTACTCTATAAATGGTAAAATAACATAAGTATCCCTCGACCATGCAGTCTCACAGACTCAGTCTCACTGTCAGTATTGGAACGGCTACAAAGAATTCACCCTACAGCAAGACAAATACTGTATCTAAACCCATGAGACCACATTCCCTCTACCATTCAGTCTCACTCTCAGTATTGGAACAGCTACAAAGAATTCAAACTGTGGCAAGATAACTGCTGCACCTAACGATACGAGACCACATTCCATCTACCATTTAGTATCACTCTCAGTATTGGAACAGCAACAAAGAATTCAAACTGTGGCAAGACAACTACTGCACCTAAAGCTACGAGACCACATTCACTCTACCTTGCAATCTCACTCTCAGTATTGGGACAGCTACAAAGAATTCACCCTGCAGCAAAGCAAGACAAATACTGCATCTAACCTGATTAGACCACATTCCCTCTATAATGCCGTCTCACTCTCAGTATTGGAACAGCTACAAAGAATTCACCCTGAGACAAGACAAATACTGTATCTTAAGCGATGAGACCACATTTCCTCTACCATGCAGTCTCACTCTCAGTATTGGAACAGCTACAAAGAATTCAAACTGTATGTGGAGATTTCATTCTCCCATTGTAGAACCCAGTGATGCCATAGTATGACATCACTGGGTGATTCTGAAAGAATGGTCAGTTGATGAAGCTGGAGGTTGCTGTACACTTGTGAAGCTGTACTTATATGAATAAAGATATTTTATTCAGTAACCACTGCCTCTGTGGTTACTACATTTCATGGCGACGAGGACAATTTCTGCGCAGGGGGCAGATGACTGAGTAGCCTCCACCCCTGGAAAGAGAAAAAATGAGTACATTCTGAACCGTGAGTAAATTTACTTGATTTTGCCAAGGCTTGTTTGTTTGTAGAAGAAGAAGATTTAAAAAAGGAACTAATCTACGCTGATATCTAAAGAAGAGTATGTGAAAGAATTAAAAAGGAATCTGAAGAATTTACAACATTCCGATATAAGTGCTGTGGGTTATGGTGGAAAAAAAAATAAACATTGTGGGGATGGAATGGATGGACATGTTCTTTAAAGATAATAGGGTCCATGGTAGAGTATATATAACTGAAGAGGAGTCAAATCTCTTAGGATGGCATCACCAAAAAGATCTGAATATCATTCTTAATCCTAATACTAAGGAACCAGTAATGGTAATAGAATCCACACAAATATGTAATTTACCTGTTTCAGAAGATGATTCAGATTGGGGGAAAAAATGAATGTCACCATTTGCCCATGTGTTCACAGATGATCTGGGTATGCTTAAAAATGTTACTCACCGGATAATTTTGAAAAAGAATGCTCGCCCAGTTGTGCATACGGTTAGGCCTATACCATTGTTAATGGGAGAACCATTACAGAAGGAGCTTGATAAACTGCTGAAATGTAAGATTATTGAACCGATTGAATCATCAGAATGGGTTGCTCCAATAGTCGTCGCACCCAAAGAAGGAAATAAAATTCGTCTATGCATAGGCTTAAGAGACTTAAATCAAAATATATGGGTTGACAGACAACCACTACCAAATATAACAGAGATGTTGAGTGTGATGGGTGGCGGAATAGTTTTTAGTGTACTGGACATGTCCGCTGCTTATCACCAAATAAATCTGCATCCAAAGTCACGGCCATTAACTTCCTTTGTCACACCGTTAGGGGCTTATCGCTATCGACGCATGCCATTTGGTTTAGCTTCAGCCTCTGCGGTGTTTCAAAGAGTTATGCAAAATATATTTCAAGGGATGCATAGTGTTTTGTGCTTTCAGGATGACATAATGATTGTAGGCAAGTCTTTTGAAGATCACAATAGGTTAATGAATGAAGTTTTAGGAAGGATTGCCGATCACGGTCTAATGATAAAGAAAGAAAAGTGTCAACTGAGAAAAGACCGAGTGAACTAACTTGGTCATGTGATATCTGCTGGTGGTATAAGACCAAAGAAAAGTATAGTAAAAGCAATTATAGATGCTCCTCAACCATCAGATAAAGACTTGTTGAAATCATTTCTTGGTCTGGCAGAGTACTGTTCGAAATTTGTAGCTAACTTCTCAAATATTGTAGAGCCTATGAGGATGTTATTGAAAAAGGGAGTGTTATTTGAATGGGATGCTTCATGTGAGGCAGTTTTTAAGAATGTCAAAATGTCATTGGTTACTGCACCTACTTTAGCCTACTTTGATGTCTCGAAGAAAACAATATTAACAACTGACGCCAGTAATGTTGGATTAGGTGCGGTTTTAACCAAAAGAACAGCTGAAGGAGAAAGTGTGATTGGGTTTGCGTCACAACGCCTACAGGGAGCAGAGCGGTCTGACTCAAGCATTGAGAAGGAAGCTTTGGGTTGTTGTTGGGGGATAAATCATTTTAAATTTTATTTATATGGACTGCCTTTTGTTTTGAGAACTGATCATAAACCCTTAGTACACATTTTCAAAGGAGGAAGGGGTCTTGAAGGAAATGTGACTCCTAGGATTTCTAGATGGTTGATATCAGTAATGGAATACAATTTTTAAATTGATTTTGTTAGAGGGAACAAGAATGTTATAGCTGATTTTTTGTCACGGATGCCAATTGAGGCGGAAGAAGAGGATTTTTCTTTGGTATCTGAGGTGGAATCTCTGTGTGTTGTCAGTGAAGTAGACTTAGCCTTAAAACAAGAAGAGTGGAATGAAGCCTTTAGTTGTGATAAGGAATATGCTGAGCTCAAGGACGTCATACGTGATGGTTGGGGAGATGTGAAGAACTTGAACGAGGAATAACATTTTTTTTTTAAAGTTAAAGACCAGTTAAGTATTCATGTTAATAAAGTTTCGAGATGCAATTGTGTAGTGCCACCTAGGGTGTTAAGAAGTAGGTTAATCAAATTGGTACACGAGGAGGATTTAGGGAGAAGCATGTGTAAAAGGAGATTGAGACAGAATTTTGGGTGGACGAAATGGATAGGGAAGTAGAAGAGGTAGTAAAAGATTGTCAAGCGTGCAGTAATAGTGACAAGTCTAGGGTCATTCAGCAACCACCATTGGGTTGTGTAGGTGTTCCTAATCGACCCTGGGAAAAATTAGCGTTGGATTTTCTAGGGCCGATTGAGAGACTGGCTGTGAGAAGCAGATTTTTAATTGTATTGGTTGATTACCACAGTACATAGTTTTTGGTGAAATCTGTAGAACATATTACATCTGTAGTAGTGAATGAGTTTCTGAAGAGTGCATTTTTAGAAGAGGGTATACCAAAGTGTCTGGTGACGGAAAATGGAGTCCAATTGGTTTCAGGCATGATGGCAAGGATTCTTACAGGATTGGGTATAAAGCATGAAAGAGAGGCATTGTTCAGACCACAAGCGAATGGATTGGTTGAGCGAGTTAATCGCATCATAGTGGACAATATTCAATTGTCTTTGAGCAACGGTTTAAGGTGGAGAGAGGAACTAGACAAGATGATCTGAGCTCACAGGGTGACTCCTCATTCTATTACAGGTATATCACCTTTTGTGGCGTTAAAGGGAAGGTAACCAGCAACCAAAGAATCTCCTGTGTGGTTACAAAAGAAAGATCAGGTCTGGATGGATCGAGAATTAATGGCAGAAAGAGTTGAAGAGTCTCAAGAAAGGAACAAAATTGACTATGACAGAAGGAAAGGAGTGAAAGATGTGAAAATCATTATTGGTGATTGGGTGGTTACAAATAATATGGGATTTGTGAGAAAAGGTGAGAGCACATTTTCCAAACCTCAAAGAGTAATAAAGGTGTTGAACTCAGTAGTTACTGTGGATGATGGAAAAATGTGGAGTATGGGAAATTTATGCAAAGTCGATGCTCCTAATTCTGTTGAACAATTGATGCAAATGTAAATGGAAAAAAAAAATTCTTATTGAGTTTTATGTTATTGTTATTGGGTATTTCCATGTCTTGTTATTGATGTTTAATATGTATTAATCTTTATGTTTCATTGCAATTCATTGTAAGGGGAGAGATATGTGGAGATTTAATTCTCCCATTGTAGAACCCAGTGATGCCATAGTATGACATCACTGGGAGATTCTGAAAGAATGGTCAGTTGATGAAGCTGGAGGTTGCTGTACACTTGTGAAGCTGTACTTATATGAATAAAGATATTGTATTCAGTAACCACTGCCTCTGTGGTTACTACACTGTGACAAGACAACTACTGCACCTAAAGCTACGAGATCACATTCTCTCTACCTTGCAATCTCACTCTCAGTATTGGAGCAGCTACAAAGAATTCACCCTGCAGCAAGACAAATACTGCATCTAACCTGATTTGACCACATTCCCTCTACCATGCAGTCTCACTCTCAGTGTTGGAACAGCTACAAAGAATTCACCCTGAGGCAAGACAAATATTGTATCTTAAGCGATTAGACCGCATTCCCTCTACCATGCAGTCTCACTCTCAGTATTGGAACAGCTATAAAGAATTCACCCTGAGACAAGACAAATACTGTATCTTAAGCGATGAGACCACATTCCCTCTACCACCAAGTCTCACTCTCAGTATTGGAACAGCTACAAAGAATTCACCCTGCAGCAAGACAAATACTGTATCTAAACCCATGAGACCACATTCCCTCTACCATACAGTCTCACTCTCAGTATTGGAACAGCTACAAATAATTCAAACTGTGGCAAGATAACTGCTGCACCTAAAGCTACAAGACCACATTCCCTCTACTATACAGTCTCACTCTCAGTATTGGAACGGCTACAAATAATTCAAACTGTGGCAAGATAACTGCTGCACCTAAAGCTACGAGACCACATTCCCTCTACCATACAGTCTCACTCTCAGTATTGGAACAGCTCCAAATAATTCAAACTGAGGCAAGACAACTGCTGCACCTAAAGCTATGAGACCACATCCCCCTGGCCGCAGCAGCTCTTCACTGGCTTCCCTTGCCAGCGGATCACCTTTCAAGATGCTCTGAATGATACTGCAACCAATTGAAAAGGTCCCGCTTCCCTTCAAATAAGGCTCAAGAGATATTCTTGAAGTAGAACTCTCCATCCTTAACTGGTACTATAAGGATTGTCCCATTTTAAAAGAAGTGCGTGAGGGTACCTTCTTTCCCGTAGGAGTGGCTAAACTCTGGAATTCGCTACCAGCATGAATAAGATCTATCCACAGCCATTTGAAATTTAGGAGGACTTGAGGTCCCGCAACACTGCAGCTGGCGACTTACTATGTTACTCTTCCAAAGCTCCTCCAAGTCCACAGAACTGAAATGTTACAGGACTATTCTGTCATGCATAAACCAGCATTACCCTCTACAGATATTCAATACTTTACCACTACCATGCCTATTAAAGATCATTAGAACTGGAATGTAATTAAATTGAGGAAACAAGAAATGTGAAGCTACTGTATTCCTAAGCACTATATGTCTGGAAATTCCAAAACTGAGATGTGATTGCACCACCGAAACCTGTCAAAGCTCTCCATACTTAAGTTCTATGAAGCTTGTGTGATTGCTTGCATGACGTCTGTGTGACTGCTAGCATGATTGTTTGCATGATGCATGCATGGATACTTGCATGATCGTTTGCATGATTATCTTTTGGTTGGCTGACTCCATGACTGCGTACTTTACTTTTTGCATGGCCCTGTCTGTGCATGATCATTTGCATGACCTGATGCATGACTATGTGTATAAAGGCTGCATGACTGCTTTACATATTGCACTTTTTATGCATAAGCATTCAATTTCAGTCCTTCACTTCAAGCTCATCTTTAAGTGAAGTGACAAACAATCCTCACACGTGACATCTCCACCAACCCACATCGCCCCTGAGACGCTTATATTTATGGCAGTCTCACTGAGGAGTGTGTTACACGTCTGCAAAGCGCGTCAGATCCTCGTTACCGTAGGAAGTGCTACAAAAATTAAATTATAATACAATATATTAATTGTGTTCATCTTCATTCTCATTGAGCTCGAAGCCACTTTTTTTTACTAATTAAAAAAGAAACCACTTAAAATAAACTGCTGCCCAACACCCTTACCATTCCTCATTGTCAGGTGCTCTGGTACATTCCTGCAGTCAGGTATGTCTCATTTCAAGGCGCTGGTTTTAAAAGCAAACTATTTAATGTATACTTTCCTAACAATACTTCAGCAAACGTTCAGCAATCCTATCGTTATCGTCGATTGGCTAAAGAACTGTCCCTAGGCAACCGATGCAAAACCATTGGTCAAAACATCCCTGAAAAGGTGTAGCACCACCAACGCAAACGAGTGCAGGGCAACACGTGCCCCAGAGTGCGCGTGCACAGACAGAGGCCAAGTGGCAGGGAGCAAGTGTGAGATGGAATTTGAATTTTCTGGTCCTTTGCAGCTAATACAGCCCTTGAATTATATGGTAATGTACAAAACTAACCGAAATCTCTAGTTGTCCGGCATCTATTGACATATAGCACAAGAGAAAGGTTGAACAATCATTAATAAAACCATTTATTTTAGAGCTTGGATCTAGATTATGTCTTGTAGCAAAAATATTTTACATCGAATTCAGGGGCTATGGCTTAACGCCGATGGCGTAGGAAACACAAAGCGGTAATCCTGCTGCTAAATCCCCATTCAACACCATCCTGACACTATTAACTGGATCAGGGGGCGTCAACTGGTGGAGAAGTGACCCCAGATACCCTAGATGACAGAGGGAGAGGCATAAGCAGATGACTGGGATAGAGTGGAGGTGTCTCAAATCGTGAGACAGAGCCGGGCCGCAGAGGCTCCAAGATGGTGGCCGCAAAAGGACTGAAGGCCGAGCGGGGTGTTGGAACCGGCAATTTCTGGTTGGCTGAAGGGATTCCCACAGCTGATGAATGGGTAGTAACACAGGGGAGCCTCCTGGTGGGAGGAGGCAACTTTACAGGTATATGTTCATCAGAGTTGGGCCCAGGCAATCCGGGTACAGCGTCTGGTGCGTGTTGGTATGGGTCACACCAGGCACTTCAGGTCTCCAACACAACGAGTTGCAAATTCAGTACCTCCCTGGAAATAAGGCACAATGACAGGTGCACATTGAGATGGCTTGCACCAGGCAAATGAGGTCACACACAATGAAGAGTTGCAAAATTCATACTTCCCTGGAAAGGAGGCACAATGACAGGTGCACGTTGAGATGGCTTGCACCAGGCAAATCAGGTCACATACAATGAATAGTTGCAAAGTCCATACCGCCCTGCAAAGGAGGCACAATGACCGGTGCACGTTGAGATGGCATGCACCAGGTAATTCCGGTCACACACAAATAAGAGTTGCAAAATCTGTACCTCCCTGGAAAGGAGGCACAAGGTAAAGTGCACGATTATAAAGGTCGCACCAGACCAATTCAGTCACACACAGGTGCAAGTTCAGCAGGGCCACATGAGGTAGAATAAGGCACTACTACGGGTACAACCCCACCTCCGAGGACTACACCCTGTGAATCAGACACAGCATGCCAATGAACATGTAGTCAGCATGTCAAATGAGAGAGATGTAGCACAATTAACGAAATGGGCCACTCAGAGTCCGCAACCTGAGGTTCCGCTCACCACCAACGAGATTCTCATGAGTGTCAGGGACTCTGCGGTACAGAACCCACACGCCTAATAGGCGGGCAAGATTTCTAGGGTCCGCACGAGACAATCAACTGCCCATAATGTATTGTCCATTGTAGTTTATAAACTAAGGAAACGCTCTGTGGACATTATATGAAGAGTCAAAAATAGGGCAATAAGACAAAAAGTAGTTGTTTTATTGTAGTGCATTTGTCTTTCACAAATTGTTTGTTTCATAAATTGTCTATTCAAAGTGTGTTGTGAGGTTGTTCGTAAAGTATGATTTATTGTGTATAATTGTGTAAATGTTTTTTATGAAATGTTTTTGTGATATGGAAACTAAATGGCATTGTTTTTTATTTCTTCATGTGATCAATGTGTGAAAATACAACGGAAAATATTAAGTGAAGAGGTTTGAATAAATAAACCAGGATAAACATAAGAAGAAGGTGTTGGTCTATAAAGCTGAAATTATTTAAGCTTTGAAAGATTCAGAGATATAGGCTTACCCCCAGTTGCGCTACTTACTAACGGCCCTACCTATTCTTTGTCCCGTGGGCCTAATCCCCCCCACCCTTTTTCACACTTTCTAAAAGTGGCATTTTCAAATACACAATTTAAAAACCACCTATACTAAAAGGTGTGTTATTAAATTCTGAGTTCAGAGAGCCTAAACTCAATTTCTTCCCTTGTCCCAATGGAAAGTTACACCTGTAAGATGTTACAAGGCATCTCCCATGTTAACCTATGGGACAGACATCCTTTCAATAGTGAAAAACGAAATATTCAGTATTTCACTATAAGGACATGTAACACACACCAGTCTGTCCTACCTTTCACATACACTGCACGCTGCCCACAAGGCTACCTTGGGCCTCCCTGAGGGGTGCCTTACATGTAAGAAAAGAGAATGTTAGGGCCTGGCAAGTGGGTGCTCTTGCCAGGTCGACATGGCAGTTAAAAACTGCATGTAGACACTGCAGTGGCAGGTCTGAGACACCTTTGAAAGGCTACTTGTGTGGATGGCACAATCAGTGCTGCAGGCTCACTAGTAGCATTTGATTTACAGGCCCATGGCACACTCAATGCACTTTACTTGGGATTTACCAGTAAATCAAATATTCCAATTATGGATAACCAATAATAATCATTATTTACACAGGGAACGATTGTTCTTTGGCACTGATTAGCAGTGGCAAAGTGCCAAGAGTACCTAAACCAGCAAAAAAAAAGTCCAGCACACAAATGGTAGATGAAAAAAGTCAGGGGAAACCACGCCAAGTATGCCAGGTCAAACAGGGCCCCTCCTGTTCCTCGCCCCCTACCTACTGCAACAAGCTAGCGCAGCGGTGTAACGGGCCGTGATCAGCAGTAGGGCGCCTGCTTCACCTGCTGACCGCCACACATAAGCTGCAGACCATGTTGCCACCCGAGGATGAGAACGTTGCAGCAGAGGCATAGAGACTGAGTGGGGGAATTGAAAATCGGAATCTCCTCCAAAATGGCAGCCGTAAGCGAACAACAAAGCCTCAAGGAGCACTGAGGGATGCCTGACTAGCAGAGACCCCACGGGGCTAATTTGACTACCTGAAAGGTGATGGGGGGGGGGCTACTGAGGATCCAGAATCGGTCCGCCAGCGAAGTAGAGGCTGAGCTCCCTTTACTGCACAGGAGTTTACAGGCCAAGCGACCAACGGCCTGACCCGCTGGCAGATGGTGGAGGATAGCAGGCTTCCGTGGTTACAGCTAAGGGACAGTGTTGGAGAAGGTGTTGGCTGAGGAGCAAGGAAATCCCCTGTTTAGATGACTACTGTGAGGAGGTCCTAGAACACCCCCATTCTAGAAAACTGGAGCGGGAGTGTCACGGGCTGTGACCGGTGACAGGACACCCATTGGGCTCAATGGGTCCTCAACCAGGGAATTCAGACCTGGTAAAAACCGCTGGAGGACAGGTGACAGGACACCCATTGGGCTCAATGGGTCCTCAACCAGGGAATTCAGACCTGGTAAAAACCTCTGGAGGACGACAACAACAAGGGCGAATGACATGCGAGGTACCAACTGATTGACCACGAGATCGCCCAGGGGCCTAGGTGAGCACTTAAGATTAATGAACACTACCAGAGACGGGCTGCTCAGAGTTGCTGAATGAGACCTATACCTGGGAGGCACAAAGGAGACGGTGGATGAAGGAGCAAGCCATCTCTCCCACCTATTGCATGAACACCTGGGCAACAGACAGCTGCAAATCCGAAGTCAGACACATCTGGGGGCAGAGGTCTGAGTTAGAAGAGGCTACATCCCCCCCTTCCTTGACTGCAGCAGTGCACCTCCTAAGCAGAGACCTGGAAATCATGTTCCTGTAATTAAGTGGTCAGCCTCCAAGTGGGAGGCTCCAACCATCTTTACTCCACTGGGCAAAGCCTAGAAAATCCAACTCAGGCATTGGTGGGTGCAGCCAAATTCCCCCCTCAACAACGGGGAAAGTTACCAGAGAGAGGGACCCGGACAAAGGTGCTGCACCGGTGCAGGTGACTGTGGACTCTAGGTGGGAGGAGAGGAACAATACTCAGCAACCTTGGCCCCTGGGGGGCCTCACATTGCAAAACATCATGCAAGCCCAAACTGCTTCTCGAGAGGCTCTAGAGACTAAAATAGGCACTCTGGTGAAGGATATAGGAATTCTGAGAGACGATCATTGCTGCTTGGCTCAACAAGTCACCACGACAGAAAGAGAACTAGCAGATTTACTGCTAGTGTCAGCAACTGAGCGGCTTGCTACTCTAAAAGCCAAGGTTCAAATGTTTTATTGAGGGTGGAGAACACTGAAAATAGATTGCATCAGAACAAAATCCGAATTGTGGGCTTGTCAGACAAACTATAAGGGAGCAGCATGGTGAAATACTCAGTCGCTGCCCGTTCAGGTTAAGAGCGGTGGGGCGGCAGGGCCAGTTTGGGGGGGGAGGGAGGAGTGGGGATTTGACTACATGAGGGAAAATTAAATAAATAATTCCTTTTCCCACGTCGTCTGTCTGTCAAAAGCGCCTTGTAACCGGCCCTTACCTGCTCAGGCCACGGCTTGAAATACCTAAAACAATGGCTTCAGTAGGAGGTAGGAATCTCCCCAAGTTTTTCGCCCTGGAATGAACACATAGAGTACCAATGAGACATTCACTCCCAGGCCCCCACCGCAACCCATAGTGGCCCGTTTGTTTTACTAAAAAGATAGAAACCACATACTGAGCCAGGCCAGGCGCAAAGGGAACCTCACTGTAGAGAACACTATAGTCTGGATCTTCCCAGACTTCTTGAGGGAAGTGCAAAGGCAGCGATCATCTTTTTTGGAAGTGAAAAGAAAGCTCAGACAGTAGGGTTTCCAGTATACAATGATTTTTCGGGCCAAGCTAGCAGTTCTTTCAATTCATGTAAGAAGTATGGAACTAGTTAGACTAGCGCCTACAACACAGATCCAGCCAAAACACCTGCAACGAGCACCCCCGCAGGTCCAGATCAAAACGCCGCAACTTGGATGTCCCTGCAGTGGAAGAAATCCAACAGGGCCGTCTGCGAGCTATGAAGGTGATGGGCTTACTGTGCTGCAGCAGACAAAGTCCCCTGCAACTGGAGGAAGATGCAGAGGCACGAAACTCAGACTATTAATGGGTCTGCAGCAGCTGGAGACTCAAGTTTTGAACTGCAAAAAGTGACTCCAGGGATGGCAGATGAAATTATATGGTGGAGTTTGGCTGCTGCGAACATGGGGATGCTGTTCAGGGGAGATGGAATATAGAAATGTGGAGAGAGAGGGAAAATAATTAATGTTTTCCTCTGAGCCGGAGAATACACTCCTTAAACAGATTGTTGGGTGGGAGAACTCTGGTAGGAAGCACAGAACTGCCTTAGCCCCTAGACTGAGTTACATGCGGGGTCCCCCGCTGGGTGGTTGTGAGTAATTTTCAAGTTTGGATGGGGGGTCGTTGCCTACTTGTCCTGTAGAATGGGAGTTGGGGCAAATGTTATATGTTGGTTGCATGGTAAAAAATGAGTTGTGTCCCCTG
Source organism: Lissotriton vulgaris (assembly GCF_964263255.1). Taxonomy (NCBI): domain Eukaryota; kingdom Metazoa; phylum Chordata; class Amphibia; order Caudata; family Salamandridae; genus Lissotriton; species Lissotriton vulgaris. The sequence continues at coordinate 264,048,913 of NC_141693.1, read as the reverse complement.
GTGTACCATCACCATGGTTTACTCTAGGAGGCATTGGAGGGAGGCTGGTTTGCACTCCGAGAACAGAGTCACCTAAGTGATTACAAGGTGGAGGGATGGCTACTCCCATGACTTATAAATTACTCTCCTGGAACAAAAGAGGGATGCACACAATGATAAAAAAGTATTTTTTTACTTAAACAGGAGAGGTAGACATTTCACACTCTTACAGGAGACGCAACTAATGGCTAAAGAGGGCGCAGGGCTACAGAGATGGTGGATAGGTCAAGCCTACTACACTACTGTCACAATTCTATCAGGTCTTGGGAGGGACAGGAGCATACAGGGTGGACTGTGCCTCCTGAAACCAGTCCTTTCCTCTCTTTCCAGCCAGACTACTGGGCTATGGAATGAAACACCCCGCAGGACGAGGGCACTGTATTTGTAGTACCCTGTTCCTTTAACTGGGAGAGTCCCCCTGAGGCTGCCACCCATATTTTCAACGTCATCCCAGACAGGCCAATAGGAGTAAGCCGGATTCCTGATGAGGCAGAAAAAGAACCCGGAAGACGCGGAAGAAGAGAATGCGAAGAGTCCCCGGAGAGCTGCAGTGAAACGCCAGAGAGAAGACGACCGCTATTGACCTCGACACTGTGGGGAGAAGCATTATCGGGAGAGCCAGGAGGCCAACGTCACGGCTCAGTGCCCAGCCATGCTCCTGGAGGAGCGTGGTTCAGACAGGTACAGGAATGGGTTTTGGGGTGGGTTGGGAGGAAGGCGAGCGCCAGCGAGTAAGACACCTCCCACTATCCTCAACCTTACCCTGTTCCCGGCACTGACACCCATGACCTTAGTAATTAGTCATAGCAGCCGGTGGGCCCTCACTCCCTCACCTTGTAGTTGTCAGCATGAATATAGGCCCTCACGTCTCCTATACTTTCTCTTCCCATTCGCAGCATCCCGAGGTGCCGAGACGAGACGCGAAGACGAGAAGGGAAGAAGACGAAAAGAGAAACCTGTGAAATGAACAGGACTGGATAAGGAGTATTATCGGTTGTTAATAACTCTGGCAACCCACAAGAACATCTCCCACAGCATTCTTGAACGTCGTCTCTGGAAGATTGGTGTCAGGGAAAAGGCTTTACAGTGGCTCAAAAACTATCTAACCGATCGTACTATGACAGTACAGGTGGGAATTACCATCTTGTGTAGTAAATCAGTCAAGATGGGAGTACCACAGGGCTCTATTTTAGGCCCTACTCTCTTCAACCTTTACGTGACCCATCTGGCCAAAGTAATCAGATCCTATGGCTTTGATGTTGTGTCGTATGCCGACGACACTCAGATCCTGATCACTCATGGCCCAGATCCAATGGAAACTAAGTCCAGTTTCAAAGACTGTACGTCTCACATTGAAAAGTAGATGTGCACCAACCACCTGCAGCTGACTGGAGGAAAAACCGAGATAATGCTCTATGGCAGGGCTCATGAGCTGTGGTCACACGACTGGTGGCCCTTAAGCCTTGGCCCTTGTTCGGTATTCACCTGTTACAACGCATTTTTTACAACGCACTACCACTACAACGCAGGCATTACAACGCATACCATTACAACGCATAGCGCTGGGGGGCGCTCTAGGATAAGAGGTAAGTTTAATTTACTATCCAACACCTTCCCTAGGGTCCACGGGGACTGGAGTTAGAATAGTAAATTATACTTACCACTATCCAGCACCCCAAAGCGCTATTCGTTGTAGTGGTATGCGTTGTGAATACCGCGTTGTAATGGTATGCGGAGTAAAAGTATGCGTTGTAACGTCATACATCCCCCTTGTTCTACCCCAACACAGATGGTGCGAAATCTTGGCTTTCAAATGGACAATAAATTGTCAATGAAAGACCACATAAATAAGACAGTCAGCTCCTGCTTTGGTATTATGCGTAACTTGCGCAAAGTTTTCAAATGGATTCCGACGGAGGTGAGAAAACCCCTAGTCCAGGGACATATTAACAGTCATATGGACTATGGGAACGCACTGCTGGCATCCACAAAGGAAAATCTTCTTTCAATGATGCAGATTCTGCAGAACACCGCAGCGAGGTTGGTACTTAATCTCCCACCAAGATCCCCATCGGCACCCAACCTGAAACTCCTACACTGGCTGCATGTAAGAAAACGAATTTGCTTCAAGATTCTTTGCTTAACGCATAAGAATATATATGTAAAAGGTCCAGGCTTTTCAGCCAAAAAGCTAAGCTGGTATCAACCTGGCAGAACTTTGAGATCCAGTAACCAAGCACTCCTCGCATCTCCCAGAATTCGTACCACCACAAATGGAGGGAGATTGTTCTCCTTCCTTGCCCCGGCATTCTGGAACAAACTGCCCCCACATCTACGCACCATAAATGATCATAACTGTTTTCGTAGGAAGTTAAAGACATGGCTGTTCGACATCTAACTGCACCAAATCTAGTTAATCTCAGAGTCATCCACCAGCGCCATGAGACTTTCGAGTGCTATGTGCGCTTAACAAATATCCCATGATTTGATTTGAAAATCTAGTCTAAACCGACCTGGTGTGCCACGTGATCCTTGCCTACCGTTACAACTACTTTCTCTGCTTATGCAGGGGAACACTGATTTTGATCCGGGCAGGGCTACCAATCCAACATACAGGGCATTTGGTAGAACCGGAGGGCAAGCATGTGGTAGTGACAGGTCACCTGGAGGATCGAGACATAGCGCTCATAAACATCTACGCCCTGAAATTTGAGCAGGGCACATTCTTGGCTGCCTTGTTGGGAGTGTTAGCTCATTCTTTCAACGATAATGGGGGAACACTCCTATTTGGATCGCTTGCACCCTCCACTGAGGGATGCACCAGTAACCAGAACGGCCCGTAGGTGGGCAATAGGTGGGGGCTGATAGACATTCAGAGTCATACACAACCGCAGGAGAAAGACTACTCTTTCTTCTCAAGCCTACACAAATTACAAATAAGGTTGGACACATTCCTATGCATCCCAGATGCCCACACCTTGGTCCACGAGGTTGAATATCTAGCATGAACAATATCGGACCACAACCCTATTATATCTGAAATGGGAGTGCCCAAAACCACGGATTCCCACATGAAGATGGAAACCAGAATCTCTGGAAGACCCACTCTGCCGCTCTACAGGAAGTTAGAGTGGCAATAAAGAAATTAGCGAAAGTAAAGACGCCGGGTACCGACAGGTTCCCGTTCAAGTTCTACGCTATGTATAAGGAAGAACTGGCCCCTAAACTGGTAGAACTTTACAAGGCATACAGAAGGATAGGTCAGCTTCCCGTCTCCACTAAAGAGGCATTACTGATACCCTTACGGAAGACAGGCGAGCCAGCATACAACTGCAAGGCCATTCGACCATTTTTAATGAGTAACACTGACTACAAGATCCTAAGCAAGATTCTGGCAACTAGACTACTTCCATACATTCCAAAACTAGTATACCCTGATCAAGCAGGATTTATCCATGGCTGTAATATGGCACTAAATATACAGCAGCTGCTGACATTGTTGGAGGCTACTACCTATGATCACAGTGAAGCAGCGATATTTGCTGTCGGTAAATGGGTCAGACCATCTCTGAGATGTATAGCGTAAGCCGAGAGACAAGGCAGGAATGCCCCTGTCACCATTACTGTTTGCGCTGGCTATGGAGCCATTGACCTGTTAAGCAAGAACCGGTATCTGGTTCCAAGAAGTGCAGATAGGTGAGCAGAATCACCAAATAGCCTTATATGCAGATGATCTTTTACTCTTTCTTAGAGACACAGCAGAAGACCAGAGCGGGGCCAGGTCCATGCTGGCAGTTTATCGCCCTGCAACAAACATTGTCCAGACTATCTTACTTAATCCGGGACATTTAACCATGAGGAAAGTGGGAAATTAATGAGTGAGTCCGACTTTCATACACATATGGCCAAAACATAGGAAATCCCCCAAAACACAAACACACAAGCCCTTCACGATCTCCTTGGCATGTTACTGCATCTCTTTGGTGGCTGCGCTTTTCCAGAACCTGAATTAAAAATGCTCTCCACATCCAAGACAGGCAGAAGCATACCCAGAGACAAACTAACAGAGGCAGTTAATCGTGGACCCTGGCAGGGGGGTGGTGATTTCGATGGACGATTCTGAGGAGAAATTAAATAAATAACTATTCTTCCGTCGGCATCGTCCCTCGAAATCTCTCCTCCCCCACGCGGCCCCATCGCTGTTACCTGCACAGACGTAACTGGCTGTTGTTGCCTTTACTGGGGCAGATAAGGAGCAGTATATAGAGATCAGGCCCCACACAAGATTGCTTTGCTGCAGACTAGTGGTTAGCGTGCTCTTGACCGTTCCGCAAATTGAATTCACTTTATTCAATGACTAGTGCTGACTGGTCAAACTGATTATTGAAATGGTAGCAGTATCTGACTTTCTTAATATACATCACCATTCAACAGTCAGCCTGATTGGTCGACGATACTACCCAGTTATGGTCAGAACACAGACGAGTATTTTTTCTTTTAGTGAGCTGAGTAGTTGTAACCAGTCCTTGTGGTACAGACATTATAGGTAATACTAGCTACAAGGACTGGTCATTAACTCTGAAATACCAGGAAGAACTGGCTCTGGGGGCCTATGCAGACATAATATCCTATTAATGGGCAGCATACCTTTGGACAATGGACTACTAGTTACATGCTCCACATTCTTATCCCACTTTTGCCCCGGAGAGGGGGGCCATGGAAGATATAGACTTATTCCACTACTTCCATGGAGCTCACATCCCAAGGTCACTTCCCCAGCGACAGGACAGGTCCTAGAGTTATGGCCGCAACACTCAAAATCCTGGGTTGTAAGGGACGACTCACAAAAGGGCCTCCGCTCCTGATGTGTCTTCCTGTAGGGCTTCAAGGGTGTGACCGGATTGGGATTTCTACACTGGGAGATGTTGAAGGTATGATTATGAATTCCTTTGCAGAGCTGCAGCTCTCATCTAAATTCCATAGACAGCAGTTACTTTGCTATCCCTAAGTCCGACACACCATCATTCCACTTATTAAAGATTGGGCTGAACCTTCCCCAACCCCATTCACCTAAAGGTCTAACTGTTGACAAGGAGGTTGTGAACCAGGCATATCTCGTTAATTAATTAGACCCAAATCAATGGGCCCGATTCACAGAATTAACTTAAGACTCAATCCTAAACTTACTACTGTTTTGGTATTCACAGATTGCACTTACTACTTTTGGTATTCACAGAATGAACTTACTACTTTTGGCATTCACAGAATGCACTTACTACTTTTGCTAGTCACAGAATGAACTTACTCATTTCAGTATTCACAGAAGTTAGGACTCCTAACTTTAGGACTCCTAAATGCCTTCTGTGAATACGGAAAGTCCTAAAATTACGATTTTTCTCAATTTAGTAGTAGTAAAGTTAGGACTACTAACTTTAAGACGCCTAAATGCCTTCTGTGAATACCAAAAGTCTTAAAATTAGGATTTTTCTCAATTTAGTAGTAGTAAAGTTAGGAGTCCTACATTTACTACTACTAAATTGAGAAAAATCCTAATTTTAAGACTTTCGGTATTCACAGAAGGCATTTAGGCGTCCTAAAGTTAGTAGTCCTTACTTCTGTGAATACCAAAATGAGTAAGTTAATTCTGTGAATACCAAAAGTAGTGAGTGCATTCTGTGAATGCCAAAAGTAGTAAGTTCATTCTGTGAATACCAAAAGTAGTAAGTGCAATCTGTGAATACCAAAACAGTAGTAAGTTTAGGATTGAGTCTTAAGTTCATTCTGTGAATCGGGCCCAGCAAGTCCTCTGATGCTTTTGACATCCTAAAGACTACATGGTAACTGGATATTGGGGATCTGTCCAATGAGGATTTGCAAGACGCAAAGATGGCCCCTTGGTGATCGCCAGTGTTAAGCAATTTTGATTGATACAATTGTGTATACTCCATAGAGCGTATATTACTCATGTTAAGTTATGGCACTTGGTAGGGCCTCCTCCCTTAATTGTCTTAGATGTAGGTTAGGAATGGGTGATTTATTCATACTATATGGCCCTGTCCTATGCGCCAAAGTTGTTGGAGGGCAGTGTTAGCGACACTGTGAAGAGTGATGGGCTTCCCGGTAAACCCTGAACTCAAGCTTACATTACTGCATATAATGCAAGACCATGATTCCAACAGACATAAACTAGCTTTCCTCCACATGGGACTCTCGGTAGATAAACAGAATATTGCGAGGGACTGGGGGAACACATCACTCCCATCTCTTGAGACATAGGCACATGATGGACCACTGCATGCTCTTACAAACCGGGGTCCACGAACATAGAGGCTACCCTCACAAGCACTCCAAGATTTGGTCTGATTGACAACATTACAGCCAATTGTTGTGGGTAGGGTGGAATCTCTTGGTACTAGATAGATTACATTTCCAATGTATGAGGTAACGTCCTTATTCTGGGGTTATTACTCACTGCTACTGTTGGTTTCACCAAGTGCATGGATACCAATGGATTCAAGTAATTTCGTACTGCCGCCTGATGGGATCTGTTGATCTGCCCAATGGAGAACTTCCTTTTTTAGGCAACAGAGAGTGTGTACATCGAGATGCCTAAAGGGCACTAAACCCTTTGGTTTCAGCATTAGCAATGTGAAATCTTTCCTAAATACATGTTGAATGTAATTAACCTTGCAGCATGCCTGCTGATGCTGTCGTGACTACGTGTAGAACAGTAAATCATAATGCAGCCCAGAATCGAAAAAGCAGTGTCAAGTATAGTGGCAGGGGTTTGTTTTCACTGCATACTTTGGCCATGATCTCATCTGCTTGCACCCTACCAAAGGTACGCCCAGAACCAGGTATTTTATTATACACAAATAGAGCAAACACGTACACAATTAAAAAACAGGATTGGTAAATATTTAAATTAATTCAACTTGGCACTGCCTTTGTAATCGTCCAACTCCCTCACACAGGCCTGTCAATCTGGTCCCGGCCTTGTTGCTCTCGGTGAGAATGAGGTGAAATCGGGGTTCAGATGAGATCTTACCCTCGTCCTGTGCTCAGAAAGACACTGCAGAGTGACACCCAGAGGTCGCTCTTGCTGCTCCTTCTGTGCCTGGATCTGGCAAGTCTACATTCAGAGGTGACTACATCAGTCTCCTCACTCTGTGCAGTGATATAACACACAATGACGGGGTCTCGCAGCAAAATGTGGTTAGAGGCCCTTGAATTGCAATTTAGCCTGGTTGCCTTACAAATAAATAACAGAGCCTTGCATATCAAGCACCCCCTGAGAAGCCTGGTCCTCTGCACGGCAGCAGCTTCAGGGGCTTATATTACATAACTGGCTTCTAGTTCCTTGATATGGCAGGGGGACAATCCAAGATGGCTTAAGATGGCTCATGATGTAATGCCATTTTCTGCGCCCCATGACATGGCCGGCCACAGTCAGAGGTGGATCATTTAGCCCTTTCTCTTTTGTCCTAGACATGGAGGCATGACAAAAATGTGTGGGCTCTGATGTCCCTGTTGTATCGCCAACATGACGGATCACAGGGAGGTGGCTGATACCGACATGGCAGGTTATATACTGAGGTGACACATGTGGTACAGAAGATTAGTTATATCCAAGGAGAATTTATTACTCTTCATCGAAGGGTGGCTTCTATTTCTAAACTGCGGTAGCCTGACACCTATTGGAGGCACATAAAACGACTTCATGAATATGTTAAACTCAGAACTGCGCATGGCTGGTAACACACATGCAACAGACTGTGTTCTTAATCACAGATCCTTCTGTTTGGGGGTGCAGTTTCACTATTTTCCTCTTTTAAAGAAGCACTGCCTATCCAATCAGTCTCTCCTTGATAATGCTGGTTGCTAAAATTGGCTTTGTCTGTGCTGGTAGAACTGTGGCACAAGCACTGGCACAGCTAATAGTGGTGTGCAACTATCTTGTAATGCTGTTTTGCTTACTTCAAGTTTGCCACCACAGTGCATCTAGACAACGCGGTGGGAGTCTTCGAAAAGTTTAAGTTAAGTATGCAAAATAATATTACTATACCATTTCAAGATGACCACCACATAGGTCCTGTACTAGATGCATGTCCTAATGCTCACACATACTGGCATCACTGGTTCATCAGTGTCAGAGCCAGTAACAACTGTTGCCATCACCTTCCTTTTCATGTGCAGAACTGGCTATGAAGCTGGACTGACTGAGGTATCCCCGTGGTTCAGAAGATCCATTTGAGACACTAAAGAATCAACCGATTGTGGGACTGAAACCAGTGTGGCTGGTACTGGGAATGTCAGTGCTTGAAAGAAAGCAACTCACTGAAGCCTCTTGTGCTGAAACTTGGAACAACCTGGGCTTGCATTTCTGGGTCAGCCTTTTTCTCTGGGCGGTCAAACTGATCAGTGTAATCTGAGTTGTCCTTCAATTGTGCTACTCAACGAGATAGAATGGTAGATCCAGAAGAAGACCCTATGCCAATGAAACCAGTGAACGTGGACTATGGATTTTAAGAGGTTATAAGAGGTGTCTTTGTATAAGCTATTGAAGTCTGCATTTCCTCCTTTGCCTTTAGAGGTCAAGTGTTTTATTGTGGGTATTGGAAACTTTAAAAAAGGAGTCAGGAGCCCATCAGGGCTTGGCTACATAAGAATCAATAAAGAAGCGCCCACATGAGTCACTGAAGCAAAGTGAGAATTCATCAGTCAGATCAAACTTAGGGAGGGAGGGCTTGGTAGCCTCTTTGTACATTATTGCCACCAGGCCCTAATGAAAAGGCAAGCTGAAGCCCATGGTGCAAAGTAGAATGAGACCAACCTGCCAAGAGATGGAGCAGCACTGTAACCCCGGACCAATAAGAGGTTTGAATGCAAAAGATTTTGCAGCTCCTGGGTGGTGAGTGTCCATTTCTGGACTAAGGGTGGGCGTAAAATTCGTTTCGCGGGCAAATTTGCGGATTTTCCGTGATTTCGCAATCCGCGAATCTTGCGAAATCGCGGTAAAATCCGCGAATCAGCGGGGACGAACTTTCAGCCAAGCAAGGGTTACAGCAGCAGGTGCAAAAGTTGAACCTAATTTCTTTGTAACCTTTTACAAAAGGGTTACAAACAAATTAACTTCAACTTGGACACCTGCTGCTAATTGCTTCCTGGCGCCTCATTGCCTACTTGCAACTATTCTCTGACCCTGCTCTGACCCTTGAAGCAGGGTCAGAGAATAGTTACAAGTAGGCAACGAGGCACCTGTCCAAGGAATTAAACCTCATCAGGAAGCACTTACAGATATAAAAAACAGGAAGAAGGGAGAGGATGGCAAATACACCCATTTTGAGTTGTCAGGAGGGGTTAAACTAAAAGAGACCTTTACAGCACAATTTTCATATGCATTTTGCTAAAAATAAAAAGCTGTATGTTCTGTAGGGGCAACTCCGGAATCTGGCCCCTCAGAGATCCGGCCTCTCTTTCTTTCTCTCGTTCTCTCTCTCCCTCTCTCTTTCCCTCTCTTTCTCTCTCTTTCTATCTATCTATCTATCTATCTATCTATCTATCTATCTATCTATCTATCTATCTATCTATCTATCTATCTATCTCTCTCTCCCTCCCTCTCCCATAAACGACTGCATGGGTAACTTCGCTATGCAAGCGGCTCGCGAAGACGCAAAAAGCCCTGCGAACACGCAAAAAACCTCACGAACACGCAAAAAACCCTGCGAACACGCAAAAAACAAAAAATCCGCACAAATTCACGAATTTTGCGGATCGCGAATTCGCAAATCCGCAAATTTGCGGATCGCGAATTCGCAAAATTCGCCCATGCTTATTCTGGACCATGACAATCTTATCTTGCTGGAACAAGTCATCAGGTACCGGGAAAAGGTGAGCAAGCAACTGGGTCTTTCTATGTTTACAAGCATGCATTAGTTCTGCTAGTGAGGGTGACCACCAATGGGAGTGCAATAATTCCCTTTGGAGAGGGTGTCTATATTTTCTACTGTCTCTGGTTTCCAATTCTCTCACACTCATCTTCTATTCCTAAAAATTAAACTCCAATCTGCAGTCTGGGGTCACTCTGGTCTGCGTGCACACCAGCGGGAAACAACCATTACAACGCAGTCATTACAATGCACTACCTTTACAAAGCAGCAGTTACAACACAACTGCCTTTACATCGCATGCCATTACAACGCATGCCATTACAATGCATTCCATTACAACGCATACCATTACAACGCATTATAAGTAGGGGCAGGTGGAATTTGCATAGTCGCGCTACGCAAAGCTTCACGAATGGTAAAAAACCTCAGCGAGCACGCAAAAGTTCTGCGAACACGCGGAATTGCTTGTTCCGCCCGTTCGTGATGATTTTTTCCTGTTCACGAATGCTGTTTGCATGCACGGGGAGAAATATCTTGCGAACGCGCATTTTGAAAGCGCGAACAAGCAAAACATTCCGCGAAGCCGCAGATCGCGGAATTTTTGGCAATTCCGCGTTCTCCGCAGAATGCAAAATTACCCAAATTCCGCAAATTCCGCGAGCGAAACAGAATTTACAGCCCAGGCGTAATTATAAGTTAAGTAACTGGGATTTTTTAGTTTTAGGGTGGGTATGGGTTTTGGGGTACATGGGTATAGTAATTTTTACCCCTACACTATCCAACACTTACCCTACTGTTGCACTCACTGAGGTGGGAATAGTATTTTTTTACCCCTACACTATCCAACGCTTACCCTACAGTTACATTCACTGGAGTGGGAATAGTAATTTCTACCCCTACACTATCCAACACTTACCCCACTGTTGCCCCAAAAGTATTATGCGTTGTAATGGTATGCAATGTAATGGTAGTTTCTAAAAATGCTTTGTAATGGCATGCGTTGTAAAAACATGCGTTGTAATGGTGGTTGCCATGTAAAAACTGTGTTGTAAAGGCATGAGTTGTAATTGTTTGCGATGTAACATCATATATTTACACCAGCTGAGAGAGCCTATTCATACAGGGGCCGATGCATTACCAAGCAAAAATATAAATGAACCTACTTCAAAAGCAGCTTTGAGTATCATGAATAAGAGACGCCAAGGATATAGATATATTAGATGGTCAGTGGACCCAGGATAGGGAGGATCAGCGGCAGGGCTGGCACCTGCATCTTTGATGGCCGGTGCTCCGGAGTTACTGTCAGAGATGGCTCCTGTCATCTCATTTGCTGTGCCGGGTACAAGACAGATGAGTTTGAAGTCGGCCTACAGTGCGTTTTGTACCTGGAGTTGTAGAGTCACATGTACGGGCGACTATGTGCGCAGCACAGATCGCTCCACTTAGTTTATGAAACTTTCAGACATTTTTGCTACTTAGCTAACACCATTTTGCATACTTGGTGATTCAAGCTCGAACATCTAAAGTGAACCTATAAACTCTTGTAGGTCCGGAACGCATAGCATTCTGGGACTTCTTGCTTCACTCTGTATTGTTAAAAACCCACAGATTTCGTGAAGTTACCCCGGATAATACGGGGCTCCTGAACAGTCTGAGGTGGCACCAGCAGCCGCCTCTGAGGGTGCGGCGGAGCCACAGTTCCGAGCCGAGGGTTCCCTGCATCTAGCCAGGTTCACAGAAGTCGCCGTTGGAGCCTCTGCTTCCTGCGTGTCTTGCTGCTGACTCGCTCTCTGTTTTTCAAATCGTCAGAAGAATTTATAAGGATGTTTGCCAGAAATAATCAACTCAAGGGAACGGACTTATATAAAACAGGGTGTGTCGCCCTGGTGAGGCTGGGATCCATGGCAACGGGCACCTTTTTGCATTCGCCCAGGTGAAACCAAAGCAGCTTGTGAAATACACTGAACCAGCAGCTTTTAATTAAACAGACACACACACCGGCTGCCACAGAACCTATACACTCACTGTATATGCAGCACAAGCCGCGACACAACAGACACATGCATGGGACTAGCTGCACATGGTGCGTGGGGCACATACGGGTGTGTGGCAGAGGGTATGTGGAGTGGGGTCAGGATGGGGGGCTTTTCTTCAATATGACACTGCAGTCTGGGAGATAAACTTTAATTAGGATATTAACACACATGAAAACAATGCATAGCTGCCAAATGGCCTCGTCATGTGTGGCACTTTCAGTTAGTCCTGTTTTTTTGATCTAATGGCATCTCATTTTCAGATTTTCAGTCCATACTTACAGTGATAAAAAAGACTCAACTTAAAGTCCTAGAAAGCAACATGTATTATCTAAAATGCCAAGAATGGGGCTAAGTGCATGCTGCGAACAGTTAATTTAACAAATCAGTGCATCCTGGGAGATGTATTTGTTTGCTTTAACTGACCCAACTTACACTTACACACTCTTACTCTTACACACACTTACACACCCACACACCTGACATCAATTACTTTTAAAAGGAGTACCCACGTTTGGATACACGATGTACCGCCTCCATGCAGGGATGTGTCAAACGTATTGTAAATAACTTGTGTGATGGAAAGAATGCGGAACAAGTAAAAAATGTACCCCAGTCAAGAGATCTGCGTTAAATCCATCGTTCTTTTTCTCACCATGCCAACCTAGTTTAGACCCATCCATATGCAAATTAGTCTTGACCCTGCTCCCCGAGGGAACAGTCCTGCCCGAACTGCCAGGCCCTACCTGGACCAGAAAGAAGCTTCCTGAGACCAGTTGCGGGATATCACCCCCATCAGCCAGGCTAGCTTGAATCCAGTGGCACAGTGAGCCCGGGACCCACGTCTCCGCATACCCGGTGCAAAGTGGCAACATTGATATGGTGTGCCCCTGATCCCACTCTGCCACAGATGTCTCTTCTGCCTACCATGACCACAGTTCACCTCACCACAGACTCATCCAATTATGAATGGGGAACACACTGCCACCTATCTGTCAGTACCACCAGAGGAAGGAGAGAGGATCCCTCCACACACAAATTCTGAAACTGACAACCACATTGAGTCTTACAAGCTTTACTCTATTATCAAAGCCAAGATCATGCTGGCCACTGACAACATTTAGGTGCTGTTTCGAACCAGAAAGCAGTTAAGAACCACTTCCCCACAATTGCATTGGCCGTTTTCGCCTGGGTTCCTACTGTGCATGATGGGAGAGTAGGTATTCCAAATATCCGATAAATGTGAATCGAGCCAAGCATTTCAGAACACATATCTCGAAACCGCAGGACAACTGAAGAGATATCCTTGTGATGTGTGGGAGAAGTCCAGAGCAACGACGCTGCCTCTTAGTTGGGCAGTGGCACAGAGTGCCTAGGAGGTGGGTTTATACATACCTGATCAGAGAGGTCACTCTTTGCTTTCACTTCGCCAATCCTCCTATCAAAAGCACTACAAGATATCAAGGCAAGTCTTGTTTCTCATGATCCTGGCGGCCCAGGCATGACCTCTCAAGTTTTTACGTTCTAGGAGGCCAACAATCTTTCACTTCGCAAAGATTTGCTGAAAATTGATAGGTGGACAGGTGGCAGAGTTTTAGAACACTCCATACAACTGATCGATTTGAGTATTTGATAGCTGAGGAGTCAGCCCTTTCTTTTAAAATATCTTGTAATAACACGAAAATAAGGATAGCTGTAAAACAATTCAGTATCAAGTCACAATATAAGAGCAAGTATGGTGTTTCCACTTTGCTTCTAGGATTCTCCTACAGGCATCAATAATTTCACTAGTTTAGTATCTTTTATTTATTTATTTGGGAGAACAATAACCAGAGTATTTACGTAAGAAATGTTTTAAATAGCTAAAAGCTTCGTGCCACATAGGGCAAAAGGTAAGGTGTTTGTTGGATGAAATAAACAGCACACTGTTAATGGTGGTGCTAGGTAAGTGATGATGCATATATTACAAGACATTACATACATTTATATTTCTTACAACATGCCTATTTAGATGGAACATGGCTAAGGGGATTGGATGGGTTATGAAGGATCTGAAGAAGAAGCAACATGCACTGTGTTTACTTCACCAAGCATATGTCGAAATCCAGAGCAGAACCTATGAGCTGGCTCCGTCCCTACATAAAATGATTAGGGAGGGGGAAGCCATTTTCTGCCGCTTAAAAGCTTTTTAAATGCCATTTAACTGAAAACCTACATATCGTCTCGTAAAATGGCCGGCAGTGAAATGAGATCTTATTATTGCCCTCTCATGCACACATCTTGAGCATCTATGACACTCTGTGACACAAAGATGCTTTAGGAAAACACATTGGGGCATATTCTCAAGGAGCTATGGCTGAGTTATCTGCACTTTATCGCAGCAAAAGTCGCGATAAAATTGCAGCCCCATTCACAAGCTGGTGCCAACAGCCGATATCACCAGTTTTCCGGCGATAGCAGCTGCAAAAAACATTGCCATGGATGACCCCGGCAACTATCACCCACTCTGAGATGCAGAGTAGGCGTTCACGACCAAAAAGCCGCGACAACACCACTCCACAACATTCTCAACGACCAGCCACATCTGCGATAAGATCACAAAACTTGTGATAAGGCGCGTTAGCAGCAGAAAATTGACACCTGCTCTGACCTAGTTTGAAGTCCGACGACAACCGGCAGCAGCCAAGGGAGCACAGCCCAAAGACAAACATGAAGAACAACAGACGCCCGAGCAACTGAACATGCAGCACCAAGTCCCAATAGGGCAACACCACCCACCACCACCACACCCAGGACCACAACTCCTCCCCCCCAGAAATCCCCACCCCCCCGGCACCACCACAGAGGCAGCACAGAGAAAGACAGCTGACCCACAGGAAACACACCAGCCTCACAGACACAACACCAGAGGATGCCATTGCCCACTACAGGCTCAAAAGGACAACCATCCACCGCATCCTGAACATCATTGCCCAGCAAGCCAACGGCCAGACAACCAACATCCCACCCCACACAAAGCTGCTGGCTGTGAAGCACTTGTTGGCCTCTGGAACACCCCAACCAACACCTGCCACAGTCGGAGGAGTCTCACAGCCAGCCGCATCCAAGTCCCTCACACCTAGCCCAGTATCTATACATCCACCACAATGCGCAGGATCCGCTGGAGACCAAGCAAGGACCATACACCATAGTTGCATGCACGCACATGTTGGGGGCATTCGACAACACACATGTCCCACTTGTGCCCCCGGGTGACAGAGCACACAATTACCGCAACAGAAAGCACACGTCTCTCATCAATGTGCAGGCAACATCCAAACACCGTGGAATCTACACCAACGTCGTCACCAAATACCCAGCCAGTATGCATGATTCCTTCATCCTCCAACAGTCCATCATCCACCAGCGCTACCAGGATGACACCAAGGGAAATGCACAGCCCCTTTGCCAGTTCAAAACTAATACCCCACACACCTCAACTCCACAATCACGCAACTCACAACTCTGGCAATGCACACGTCACAAAATCACATACAACACACAAAACAACATGCCCATCCACCAGACATGACAGTACAACTTACTGTGGTAACCTGGGCCAGCCGTGCACATGAGCCATCAACGGCATGGCACCACAGCCACACAATTGCGGAATGTGGGGAGAGGTGGGAACCAGGCATGTGTGAAGGAGGCAGGAGAACCATGATTGGGAAAGTACACAATGCCAAGAGTGGCGATAATATGCTGGACAGACCGCAGTATGCAGAACACACCCATATCCATGGCTACATACACCACTGGTGTATGGAGTGTAGTGGGCAGTGGACGCAACCATGTCACCCCAGCCAGTGGGGGAGTATGCAGAAAAGTTACCTGTTACGTCCCCCGAGTAAGCGTGAGTGGAGTGGGATGGCCTGTCGTACGCCAGGCCAGCGTGGGAGTGTGAATAAAAAGGAAGTCGCTCTGGGCGTGGTCCTCTTCCGGAATGCCCAACGTCTCTGCCAGGGCGGCGCCTCTCACCCCGCCACGAGGCCGAAGCCGTCTTCGTGAGTGGAGTTGCCTGCGATCCTGTGCGCCTGCCGTACCCAGGCCCGCTGTAACCCGAAACTGTCAGGCCCGCCCCTGCGCAGCAAGGCTACACTGATCACCTGCATACACCGGCATGTGTCAAGGAGGGCCCACCACTTGCTTCCGCAAGCTCCAAGCCCGAGTTCCGCAACCCTGGCAGCCTCCTCAGACCATCACGGCCTCCACGACACAGGCCCGCTTTACTCCTTTCTTGTTGACGTACTCTACTGCTGCACCCGGCCTACACAACGGTCAAGTAGGTCACACATTTGGAACTGAGTCTTAATTACACTACAGCAGAGAACATCAATTATGGCAGATATTATCTCACTATACTCCCATCGATGTGGTGCCACGCTGCGTTCGAGTGGTTCTCACATGTGGGTCTGAGCCTTGATTTGTCAATAGTAGAGTACATACCATTGCACATAAGGAGAGGTGTAAGAGGATGACACATTTCAGTCCAGAGGGTAAAAGGATCATTGTTACGGAGATGATCGAGCACTACCGACAACTGCCCTTATTACACTAAAGCTGTGCATCGCAAGCCGACGACACATGCCTGTGGGTCCCTGATGACCGCTGCCTCCGGCCTCCACTGCGGTCGAGTAGGTCACACATTTGGGACTGAGACTTGATTATACAATTTCACAGTATACACATTAATGCAGAGGTTAAATCCCTATACTCCCTACGATGTAGTGCCACCAAGTCTGTGCCTGGCATCCCAAACACAAGTGTCTGTGGGCCCTTGATGACTACGCCATCGGCCTTCACTGCAGTCCAGCAGGCCTCACGCCAATCCAATCCAGGCAGGACACGTCATCGTCGCTGACTGAACACCCGTTTGGCTCAGGTGCTTTTGTCAACATCAACCACAATTCACCCCCAAATGCCATGTCAATGTCGTGTGTTAGAGTTCCAGGAGGAGCTCGCTGAACCGCTCTAACGGTGCCTCAGGCCTCCACTGCCGTCGAGTACATCACATACTATTTGAATTCAGTCTTAATTTATGTATGGCTGACTAGATGTCATTGTACTGGCCTCAACGCAGACTGCATACCCTCTCAGCCCCGGTGGCACTAAGTCTGTTCCCTGACATTCATGGACACTCATTGGTTGTACATTTGAGGCTATGGACTAGGGGGTAGTTTCATCCTCATGTAGCTGATTCTGACAACGATGCTGTCGCTTGCCACCCCACTATTTGCTGCTTCTGGATAAAATCAAACCTTCCGCATCATGCCCTGGAGGACACCTTCCACTGTCCCCCACAAACCTCAGCCACATTCACCTTCGACATCGATGAGGACCCGCCCAGTCCGCGTGGCCCTACCTCAGTGCACCGCAAGTCACCATCCCGTGGCGGGGTGCATGTGCCGGCCTCTGTGCATCGGGCCACTAACTCTGTGCAGCTCAAATCAGGGACCCTGGGGCATATTATCAAGGGGGTTTATCTCCGCTTTTTTGGCTTTAAAAGCCAAGAAAACGGAGATAAAATTATCTCCCTATTACCTAGCTGTCGCTAACACCAGTTAGCGACAGCTAGTAGGAGATAGCGACTATCTTGGGCCCCACTTTGCATGTCAGTGATATTTATCACTAATGACATGCAAAGTGGGCATGCCAAGATGTTAGCGGCTGGAAACCGTCGCTAACATCGCTATCTCCTATTACCAACTTATGGAGATATTCGCGCTAAGCGCGAATATCTCCAAAAGCTAACACCTGCCCTGAGCAGTTCTTAGCCATGTTATCCAAGGGAGGTGGATAACATGGCTAAGAGCATTAGCTCGGTAGTGCATGAATATCGCTGACTTTTCAGCGATATTCATGCATTGCGGCCGTTTTTTATCGCATTTGCGATAAACCTTGGTAACACCAAGGTTTATCTGCGATAAAAATCGCTGCAGCTCAGCTGTAAATTTTTGTCTCTAACCAAGCAATAGCGATAATTATCGCTATTGTTTGGTAATATGCCCCCCTGTTTGGTTCAATATTTGATAGCCTCTGAGAAGATGGCCTTGGGGTCGTCAATGCCATATGTCTGTGGCCCTGTGCTGTCCGCTGCCTCCGGCCTAATCTGCGGTCCACCAGGGCTCACCCATCCAATCGAGTCCTGATCGGCCCGGCCGTGGCATCACCGCACGAGGCATACGCCACCATCGCCATGACCACCTCCAACTGCCATCTGCAAGAGTAGAAATAGTGGTCCTGACAGACTAACGGAGTTGCTCACACCTGTTGTGGATGCCATCATCTGCATGTTACCCTGCTCAACACTCCAGGTGCCAATAACTCAGTGCACCACAAGCCATCACTGACTGACATTTGTGCTGTGGAGTGGTTGCGCGGCAATGTCACCTCAGGGAGTGTGGGAGACCTGGTACGTTAATGTGGAAGATGATGCAGGTCTAACACATCCCACTGCGTCAGCATCAGGAATATCCTCAAGGGACACAACCCTAGTAATTTTCATCACATGAGCGCGCTCAGCTCTAGTGCCCCAACCTCAGTGCACTCCAACTCACGGACACTTCTGTTTGTATGTAGGGTGACCTCTGTACTTGCTCCGGCTGCCTCCATGTTGCTCAGCAGTTGACTGTTATTCAGTTATCTATGTTACCGTTGCACTGGTGTCCACTGTTCAGCTTGTTGCCAGCACCAAGCACTACGTGTGGGCTGGCTTGTACTAACCCCACACACATCCAGCACAGGCGTCACTGTATATGTGGCCCTGCCAATAAAGGGGCCGGGTGCACATGCGTGTAGCCAGTTCAACATAATATCTGCATGTGTCCCTCTGGTTTTGTTGTATGCATGAGGCCCCTGGGCACTACGACATTACATTGTGCTGTGTACAGCGGACACAGGCATGTCACCCAAGGCAGAGGGTTAGAGATTAGACATGTACCTTTGTCGTCACCCACTCAAAGCATAAGGGGAGTCGACTGGGCCGTCGTAGGCAGAGCCAACGTGGGTGTAGGACTGATATTTGCGTGCCCCTGGGCATGGTTCTGTACTTGGAATGTGCATCTGCATGTGTCTCAATGGCAGTGTGGGTCTCCTTTGTGGGGTGCAGGTGATCCCTGAAGGATATTAGACAGCCATGTATGTGATTTGGTTCGCCTTCTATGAGTTTCGAAACCACCGCACCTGTTCAGCCATCTCCTTTTGACGTTTTGACAACTGGCATTGGGATGCCATGTGTGGCTCGGTGAAGTGTTATGAGCCAGCCGTGCTTGCAGGTGCTTCCTGCTGTGTGGTCTGTTGCATGGTCTGTGTTTTCCTCTGAATAGCTTGGCTGTCCTGTTCCTGGTGGTGGGTTGCGTGGGATGTCCATGGGCTGTTGTAGGTCATCGGTGTCGAAGGTGTGGTGGTCCTTTCCGGCATCACTGATGTGTGGTCTTCTCTGCTCTGCTGGGGGTGTTGTGTGTCCCTCTGCAATATGAAGGGGAGATGCATGTTGACATTGTGTTGACATGTATGTTGTCGCATTGTTCTTGTTTATATGCAGACTTTATGACAATGTACATTGTGACTGGGAGGTGCAGGATTTGGATGCGGGATCATGTACATTTGGACTACATGACGGATGTGAGGTTGTACACGTACATTTCCATTTTGCAGTTTCCAGCTCTGTCAGATGTAGTAGGCCTGATTCTGTGCGTGTGCAGACCCAGTTGTTTCCTCTGTTATGCACAGTTGTGTTTGCACATTGTACCACATTGTCGTCAATGTGGGTGTGCTGTTCATGCTATGTGTGTGTGCTGGAGTGTGCTACGGGGAACATGGACATGATTCTGGGTCATTGTGGGTGTGCAGTGTGCTAGACCTCATTGTGCATGTGTGTTATTGTGCTCATCTCCCCCGTCACCCTAGTCCCTGGTCGCTACTCACCCGGTGGATGTTGTGTCAGGTCCTCCCGAGCTGTGTCCGCACTCCTGACTCCTTGCACCGTCTCCACACTGATGACTGTGGCCTCCGTTTCCTCCTGTGGCGCAGGACTCCCGCCTCCTGTCACCGTTGCTGCCTTCCTGTTGGCAGCGGCTTTGTGCCTGCCTCCTCCATTGGCCTCCTCGACACTCCGACTGCATTCCCGGTAGTCTCATTGTGGGCCAGTTGATGGTAGTGTTCTGTCACCTCCGTAACGCTGATCTGGTTTTCCTGCGGATTGCACACCTTCTTCCTCTCCCTCTCCTCCCTGGCCTTCCCTTACCCCGTTGTTCCTTGCTGATGGTCTGTGGGGGTTGTGGGGTTTATATCAGCCTCTGCGCTTGGCCAGGGTGCATCCATGTCGCTACGCGCTTCGGATTGTTTCTGGTGTGTTGTATTTGTAGCTTTTATAGTGCATTTTACCGCCAGACCAGTGGGATTTGCAGTCCTGTCGCTGGTTTTCGCTGCTTTTTGTATCGCCTTGGCCTCATCGCAGGATTTTTTTTCGTTCGCGTTTCGCATTTTTGAGGCGTAGCGTTGATTTTTATGTGGACATTTGATGCGTTATCTGGAAACTATCGCATGGTACCACCGTGTTGAGAATGCTTGGTTAACACAGCGTAATTTTCCTGCAATAGACTGTGATGGTGGGAGTTGCGTTAAGTAACCTTTGCGATGGTTATCACACGTTCTTAAGAATATGCCCCATTATTGTTGATTGTCATTTTGTTGCCAAGATACATATAGAATCTCCAGGCTCTCAGAGAATTTGAACTTCATACAGGTTTCAATCAGGACAAAGTGGTACTTATACAAAGCTATCACTTTGACAAAAAAGGTGTAGTCTTAATTTCAACCATGTTTCTGTCCTTGCCTAGACTCCCACTGGTCTGAATTAAGGTGGTTATGCATAATATTGATATACGGGTACTCTCATATATTTTGATTTTTTATTTAGGCGCTTCTGCAACAGATGAGAAAAACAAAAGCATGCATAAGTACATGATTCAGAATAGTATGTATATGACCAATTCAGCAAAAAGCTATGTACAGCACAGTTTAGAGAAGACGATTTTGGTTCCACCACCAGGTGCAAGGGTAATCCAAACACATAATCAAATAGACCATTTTTAATACCTGTCACAGTGAAGTTAACTCTAGCCATCTTGGTCAGCCCTTAGTATTTGGGATTGTTGGTCTATTTATTCATTTGCAGTATTTCGTTAAATGTTTGGTTCAGGAAGAGGCACAAAGAAGGAAAACTGTCTCCCAGAAGGGGCCGGTCATCTCAATTTGTGTGTAGGAAGAGGTCAAAGAGTCTAATTTACTTCTTGGCGGAGAGGCAACTCTGTCGCGATTGCCACAGAGTTCGCTCCTCACCAAAACCACGGTCTGTCTGACCAATTTAAATGCAGGTGCACCATAGTTTGACGACGGCGGAGAGTAATCTGTCTACACCATGGTCAAACTTCTCTGATGGCCCGATGGAGGAGCCCAAGGCTGGGCTGGAGGAAAGTTCTAAATTTGCCCGTAGGCCCCTCCATCAGGGTGACGGAGTAACTGGGCTGACTGTCAAAATATGAATCAGGCCCAAAGTTCTTTCTGGCGAGGTGGGCTTGCACAACAAAATGTATTGATTCATTTAAAAAAGGTAGTTTTAGATTAAGGGCTAAATTGATTGTTGGACATTATCACATTCAGTAAATTGGTTTTTGGAGAGTGAACTAAATGTTATACAGAATAGTTTGGTAAGCCATATAAGGGCGAATTAGAGCTCTTTACAACAACTATCACTTCCAGTAACTTTTTGGTTGTTCCCCTGAAATTATCATATTACACAATTTTTCATGTGTTGATCATGGAGTTGAAAAAATGAACAATGTGCCAGCACTTAGTTGCCTGCAGTCAGTGCTAGACGTACACTTACTTATTGGCAGGACAAGGAGCACCCAAAAATGTAATCCTCCTGGTGGGTTGGTGGCTGTTTTGATAAAGAGATCCAACTGTTAATTGTGTTGTGTCTACCAACCAGTCCCCTCCTTTCCCCAATAACGTCCAATATGATCTCTTCTGCTATAACTTTTTCCTCCCGTGTGAAAGCGTGATTCTAAGTGGGATTTTCTCTTGCATGTCTGCATGAATTGAAGGGCTAATATCCCCCTTTGAACGTGCCTCTGTGCTCATCTCTCCATCGAAGAGTCACTGGTGTTTGTAACTTCACCTCATGCATTAAATGCTCAATTGTGTGTACATTTGATTGTCGTATGGCCTCCGTCAACATCCCATCTGTTACAGGAACACCTGATAAGGTGTTATTTTGCTAGTGTTTGTCTTGGCAGCTTGAATGCATATCAGCTTAAATAAGTTCCCCTGAACCAGCTTCTGAGAAAAGCTTGTGAAGCACTCCTTGGCCTTGATAGGCTTGCCTTCCAGAATTTAAAGGATTCATCATACCTGATATATAGTGCATTTTACCGCCAGACCAGTGGGATTTGCAGTCCTGTCGCTGGTTTTCGCTGCTTTTTGTATCGCCTTGGCCTCATCGCAGGATTTTTTTTCGTTCGCGTTTCGCATTTTTGAGGCGTAGCGTTGATTTTTATGTGGACATTTGATGCGTTATCTGGAAACTATCGCATGGTACCACCGTGTTGAGAATGCTTGGTTAACACAGCGTAATTTTCCTGCAATAGACTGTGATGGTGGGATTTGCGTTAAGTAACCTTTGCAATGGTTATCACACGTTCTTAAGAATATGCCCCATTATTGTTGATTGTCATTTTGTTGCCAAGATACATATAGAATCTCCAGGCTCTCAGAGAATTTGAACTTCATACAGGTTTCAATCAGGACAAAGTGGTACTTATACAAAGCTATCACTTTGACAAAAAAGGTGTAGTCTTAATTTCAACCATGTTTCTGTCCTTGCCTAGACTCCCACTGGTCTGAATTAAGGTGGTTATGCATAATATTGATATACGGGTACTCTCATATATTTTGATTTTTTATTTAGGCGCTTCTGCAACAGATGAGAAAAACAAAAGCATGCATAAGTACATGATTCAGAATAGTATGTATATGACCAATTCAGCAAAAAGCTATGTACAGCACAGTTTAGAGAAGACGATTTTGGTTCCACCACCAGGTGCAAGGGTAATCCAAACACATAATCAAATAGACCATTTTTAATACCTGTCACAGTGAAGTTAACTCTAGCCATCTTGGTCAGCCCTTAGTATTTGGGATTGTTGGTCTATTTATTCATTTGCAGTATTTCGTTAAATGTTTGGTTCAGGAAGAGGCACAAAGAAGGAAAACTGTCTCCCAGAAGGGGCCGGTCATCTCAATTTGTGTGTAGGAAGAGGTCAAAGAGTCTAATTTACTTCTTGGCGGAGAGGCAACTCTGTCGCGATTGCCACAGAGTTCGCTCCTCACCAAAACCACGGTCTGTCTGACCAATTTAAATGCAGGTGCACCATAGTTTGACGACGGCGGAGAGTAATCTGTCTACACCATGGTCAAACTTCTCTGATGGCCCGATGGAGGAGCCCAAGGCTGGGCTGGAGGAAAGTTCTAAATTTGCCCGTAGGCCCCTCCATCAGGGTGACGGAGTAACTGGGCTGACTGTCAAAATATGAATCAGGCCCAAAGTTCTTTCTGGCGAGGTGGGCTTGCACAACAAAATGTATTGATTCATTTAAAAAAGGTAGTTTTAGATTAAGGGCTAAATTGATTGTTGGACATTATCACATTCAGTAAATTGGTTTTTGGAGAGTGAACTAAATGTTATACAGAATAGTTTGGTAAGCCATATAAGGGCGAATTAGAGCTCTTTACAACAACTATCACTTCCAGTAACTTTTTGGTTGTTCCCCTGAAATTATCATATTACACAATTTTTCATGTGTTGATCATGGAGTTGAAAAAATGAACAATGTGCCAGCACTTAGTTGCCTGCAGTCAGTGCTAGACGTACACTTACTTATTGGCAGGACAAGGAGCACCCAAAAATGTAATCCTCCTGGTGGGTTGGTGGCTGTTTTGATAAAGAGATCCAACTGTTAATTGTGTTGTGTCTACCAACCAGTCCCCTCCTTTCCCCAATAACGTCCAATATGATCTCTTCTGCTATAACTTTTTCCTCCCGTGTGAAAGCGTGATTCTAAGTGGGATTTTCTCTTGCATGTCTGCATGAATTGAAGGGCTAATATCCTCCTTTGAACGTGCCTCTGTGCTCATCTCTCCATCGAAGAGTCACTGGTGTTTGTAACTTCGCCTCATGCATTAAATGCTCAATTGTGTGTACATTTGATTGTCGTATGGCCTCCGTCAACATCCCATCTGTTACAGGAACACCTGATAAGGTGTTATTTTGCTAGTGTTTGTCTTGGCAGCTTGAATGCATATCAGCTTAAATAAGTTCCCCTGAACCAGCTTCTGAGAAAAGCTTGGGAAGCACTCCTTGGCCTTGATAGGCTTGCCTTCCAGAATTTAAAGGATTCATCATACCTGATTGGAGCCTGAGCCCTTATCCAGTTCCCCAAGGGCTGGATATAGGTCCACTTAGTTTAGTTTCCATAAAAGCCACACATACCTGGATCTGTGAGGACTGAGTGCTCCTGCAACTGATGGCTTGTGCTCCATGCTGTGCTTATCTCTGCTGTTACAAAAGTGGAGATGTTCTATCTAAAGTGTGTGACCTGCCTGCCTAATTAACAGGTGCCAGAAGAACTAAAAGTGTCCACATGATATGACAAGTTTATGACAGCCTGCCCATTTGTTTTAGACCAGTGGTGCTTAACCTGTCGTCTAGGGACTCTCGGGGGGGGGGGGGGAGGGAGCTTACTAAGGGGTTACGTGATTGCTTAGAAATTTTAATAAGAACAGATTTATAAAGTGCATATACATAAACAAGCTAAATGTACAACTGAAAATGTTGAAATATTCTGTAATTGTGAAGACATTTGAAAACATAGGCTAAAAACGAAGTTACTATTCTCAGATTAGTGCGTGGGAGCAGTGCAAATGCCTCAAACAGAATACAGTATGGACGATGGAGGCCTCAACTGATTTTTATTTTGTATTCTTTTTATAGTTAGTTAAACATTAAATATTATTAATTATTGTCTGGTGATTGATTTTTTCTGTATTTATTTATTGAGTATTGTTTTGTGGTTCAGATCATCGAAAATGCACAGGCTGGGGGTACCAGCTTCCAGTATTGACTCAGTGGGGGTCCTGGTATTCCAATACTGATTTAGTGGGGATCCTCGGGTTCAGTTGTGATTAGTTGGAGGTGCACAGACGTCAAAATGTTAAGAACCACTGTCTTATACTGTGTATGGTGCTTATAAGAAGAACAAATGGCAGTTGAGTAGTAGATTCAGTGGTTGACAGAAAACTACAACACTGACACAATTAATTTGAATAGCAGTGTATTAGTGACTCTCTCTGGCAAGTTTACTCCATTTTACCAACGAAAAATTAGTTTTCAATAGGGAAGGCACTTTTTGCTGCAGATGCCCTCTCCAACCTTTGCTCCAAAGGATGTTGAGTCTGGGCTGAGATCCCCCTTTAGGGTTTATTCAAAGTAGACACTTAGTACTGCTTTGCTTTCAGCCTCCCTCACCAAGACTCAAAAAGACCAATATTGTTTGCTGCACTGGAGGTCAAACTATAGACTTTCCAGGCTCTACTGTTATCTACAAGTTCTTTTGTCCCCAGAATGACCAAACCCATCTCATAGGATGCTTCAGTCCGAGATGGATCTATCAGCAAAATCATTGTTGACCGTTTCTAGTGGTTTGAGAGTTATCAGCTCTTCATGTTCCCCAGCAGACCTAACCTCTTTCAGGGAGCCTTACAGAACCCCAAGAAACACTGGGCTCTGAAAATATTCAATGGTGACTATCCCATTCCACAATAGACGTCTTTGAAAGCTCCAGTAAAGTAATCCACAAAAAGAAAATCTAACCGTAACTGGCCACTTCAGACGTACTGCTTCAAGGAAAGTTCTGGGGCCCTCGCTAACCTTGAAGAATGGGGTTCTGGAACCAGACATAAAACGAAAGTACCACAGACTTTGTCCCATAAAAATGTATTACACTCCTGCTGAATTAAAAAAAAAAGCCAAATTAGACGACCTACCAAGGACTCTTACCACACTGTGGTGCTAATCTTGGCTTGCTCTTAAGGTACTAGGTAAACCTTCAAAATCAGTTTGGTATTAAACACAGTAGCAACCTTGAATAGCTAATCTCTCTAACATTGTGTCAGACTTTGGGGTGATTCTGATGGCGGGCGGATTGCCATCTCAGCCTGATTAACCCCTGCCATATTATTGTGGCGGGGGTTATCACGGCGGACGTAAAGTGCATCCGCCTCTTTTTCGCCGGTCGGCAATGGTTCCAGGCGGAATTGGGCTCAATATGGTGGCGGTGCCTAGCAGGCACCGACATCCACATTAGGGTGGGTGTGAATCAAGACCTTTCCATGGCGGCGATGCCGCCATGGAAAGACTGGAAGGGATTCACTTTGGGGGCCCGTTGCGGGCCCCCGGGGGTGGGGGAGCCGCACTTACATTGCCATGCTCAAGGTGTCAGGCACCGCACGGTGCCTGCCATGTTGTGCATGGCAATGCACTACATACCTTTTTACCATTGGGGCAGGTGCTGTTTACAGCAGCACCCACCGCAATGTTAAAAATGCGGAATGCGACCACCAGGGTGGCGATCGCATCCTAATTAGCGGTGCGGGACCGCCGCACGTCTGGCGGCCCGCCATCCTAATGGGCCCCTTAGTCTTGGAGACCAATTGTCTGAATTTCTAGCCAAAGTTTAGCAACTATAAGTGCAAAACTTGATTTCGCTGTATTAAAGACATATTCCTTCTTAAAAAAATACCTCTGCTTAGACATATATTTTTTTCAAATGTGATGAATTCAGTGTTACATTGTACTGGACACTTAACCCCAAACCAGGTACTTGACTGCTCGACCACAGCCACAACCAGAAAATCAAGACTACGCAAGTCTTGGCTACCCTTTGTAATCAATAGTATTAAAGCCCTGGGATGGTGAGAAGAAGAGATAGCACCAACACTGGTGCCCTCTTGTTCTCCCCGCCTGACCCAGAATGGGGAGATATGGTATGAAAGCAGTAGCCCTCTAGATCTATCCAACATTAAAAAAAAACCTTCTAAAGGAGTTCCTTCTGCAGCTAGCGAATCCAATTATGAAATCAAAGGCAATTGTATTCGAAATGCCAGGAGCCCCCTCTCCCAATACTGTAGGAAATAACACGAGAGAAGTAGTGAATGTGTGACAGAGGACACAAGGGACAAGTATGGGCCCGCTGATGTAATATGTTCCAAAAATAGAGGAGTAATATTACAAATTAATCTGGGCTACATAATATTTTTGTATTGAACAATGAACAGACTTTAACATTTACAATGCAAAAGTGTCAAGACAGCCCATTTGCATTGCTAAAGTAAAGATAGGGGAAGGAATCGTGGTGAGGTAAGGGGATTAAAGATATGCCTCCATACATATTCTGCTTCGTGCACTCGCACCATCTGGACAAGTACCGGAAAAATCCCTTTCTCTTCAGCTGGATAGCACTTCTGAGATTGAGGATACTTCAGAATGAAGGGGTATGACGATCTGGATAGTTGAATCCAAGGGAAATAACTCCAAAACAACTAATGAGCTGTTCTCCTACTCTGGCAGTGGCAAAGAGTTCACTTTTACCCATTCGTTTTCCTCAACAGCAATTTCCCCAAACACCATCCCTCATAAATAATTGTAGGTGTCTGCTTCCCGTCCTCCACACACTATTATCCTGGTTTTACTAGAAAAGGAAACACAAAATGTGTATACACCTCACATAGAAGACGCGTGGTCTGGAGATTTGGCCATGCATATGTTACTATATTTTACCTCTAAGCCACATAAACCTAACAACATTTCAGCATATTGCTGCGAGACCGTGTAAGTTTTACTCCAAGTCCACCATAAGAATAACCAAGAAGACAACCCAAAACAAAATGCACCATAACCAGAGAAAAACAACGCACATGACCACACCCACACGTCATACATGTATAACAGGATTATGAGCTCACAAGTCAATGGCACTGGAGCGGAAAATGTGACCATCTTTTTGACAGCTGCTTCAGAAACACCAGAGTAATAACCCAGTAATTAAGCATCATGCGTGCGGTGCACACATGGATTAACACTAATGTTCAAAATCTACGATATCCAACAGAGACATCAGTAACCCCAGCCAACACACCAATTTGGACCAAAGGTTGGTGTGAGGAAGAGGTTCCCTATCAACAGCATCAGAAAACTATCCCATCTCCGCTGTGGTACTAGTACTATTTTAAAACCTCAGAGGGGCTCGGCCACAGTAAACCTAGTTGTATATGTCTGCTAGTCTAAACAGGGATCTTTTAGTTTCTAGTCCCGGATCTGTTGCTCAGTGGTAAACCCTTTGGTTCCCCCACAACAAAAGGAGAAGAACGTTCCTGGTGACATTGTATCAGGCCTGAAAACTGCGAATGACACTCAGGACCAAACACTCCATGACCTACCCGGCTAACACTCTCTGTCACCTGTCCTAATGTGCTGTACCACCCCCAAAGCTAGGATTGCTTGGTAATCTGTGCCACCATGACACTGCACCTCTAGACTGGGTTTTACTTTAACCAACTAGTGTACTCGGGGATTTTATTTTGAAAGTTGTTGTCTTGGTGCAGATCATTTGAATAATTTGGACTAAATAACTAGACTGGAATGATTTCCTAGATTATAACTAGACTGGAATGATTTCCTAGATTATAACTAGACTGGAATGAAGCCTAGAACGGAAAACACTGAGACACTTAGTAACCCTAACCTGAACGATCGCTCCCCTCGGCCATCACAAATTCATCATTTTTCCTGGACGTGAGCCTCTCAAGAGTCCCCGCCAACCATTTAAGTCTTTCACCCATTTCCTGACCATCGGGTTCACCCACCTAGATCTCAGCCCTCAAGCACCCCCTCCAACCATCTTTCTCCCATTTCCTGACCATTAAGTTTATACCCGTTTCTCCACGTTCTCATACCCTGCCCAGCCCCGACCCCTGTGCACACACTCTGATCACACCCTCACCCTTTCCCCCAACCATTACCCACCTCCCGGGCCCTCCCAGGAAAGGAAATACTGCATCCTATAAGTCTCGCCTCAGATGGAAAAGGAGGTGTGCCAGGAAGGCGGGTGCGTCAGCCTTTTCTGGCATCGACCTACTGGGCTCATTAAAATATTTTCCCTTTTTTTAATTTAATGTTCCCCATAATTCATCTGTCCCAAAAGGTAATCAATAGAGCCCATAATGAAAATTTGAGTCATATTTTATTATTTGCTGCAGGCTAAGGGTCAGCCCTCGTAGGACAGGTTTCTGCTTCTTCCAGTGTGCCCAGGCGCAGGAGGGATTTCCGCGAATCCCCTCAGAAGAACAGCAGAGACCAGAGATTTAAACTCTGATGGCAGGCATTTAACACAGCACGCACTGCAAACCCTGCTCTAGAAAGCGATTACAGCATGGACATGTGAAAAGGCCAAAGATCTCAGGAAAAATATGGAAAACATTAATCGTGTGTGCAAAATTTCAATCGGTGACGCACATTTCCCTGCTGTTTTTTTATTCATTTATTTTTTTTCGATTGTTTGAAAGTTACTGTATGCCTGGAACAGCGTGCTGTCAACGAATATGCCAAATACCATCCTTACGTTAACATTGACTTATGGTGGAGAATTGTCACGTCATAGCCCTAGAGAGTAGTGTGCAGGGTCGAATGAGGAGAAATGTGTGTTGTATGTAAGAGGCAGTGGATGTGCTCATGATCTCGGGTTCTACTCTACTGGCATTCTGTGTGTTTGTCGAGTGCTGAGGGTAAAGGAGGGGAGGATTAATGCAGAGCAAAGCAGGGACACAGCTATCAATAGTGCAGCATGTTGAGCATCACGTGCACATGCAGCAGTGAGGGAGCAGGGGGCGAAGGGATTCATTTTTTTTCTTTGGACCCCTGGCACAGATTCTAAGCCACTGGAACAAAGATACTCACGACCTGATCAGTATGCATCATTTGAGGCCTAGTAAAGCAGGCAGGCACACCACACACAAAGTCACCCTTCCAGTAGCCACCCACCTCAGTTCACAGATATTTGTAATTACAAGCTGCCCTTGACTAAGACAGGCACACAATTAGCATGGAAAGGACAGAAGAGCGTTCAATGGGAGAACTCTGCCCCCAGCAGATCCTTTGGTCTCCTAAGAGCAGGTAAGGTATAGCAAAGGGTGGGTTGAGAGGGCAGATGACTGGGAACATTAGTTGTTCTGGGTGGGAGGTAAGGAACTGCGCCAGGAAAGATAGACTAGAACCCATAGAATTGCCTTGTGGCAAATATTAACTTTTCAGCTATCCCCAACTTGCTTTGTCCTGAACACATGGATGTCCTGTGATAATTTAGTCCACGTATTTACAAGTTGATCTCATCATGACTATTCATCCGTAGTTTACTAGATTGGACTCTAGTTCTGGCCATTTGATTCCATTGTGGACTGAGATCAAGTGCTTTCAGGGTTCTTCACACTCCTTGGAAATCCACTGGCTAATCAAAGGATAGCCATTTCACATTCTGCAGTGGTTGCATATAGACCCCCCAACAGCATACCCGTTAGACTCCCTGAAGGAAAGTTTGCCAATGCCTGGAATAAAGGTCAGTGTGGTGGACACTGAGGTCCAATGGATGGGGGTATCATCAGATCACTGGGAGTGGTCATGTTGGCTGCTAAGTCTGGAATTACACGCAAGGACATGTCTCCTTCCTTGGTGGAGTAGGGCAGTGTTGTCGAAAGGGGACAAAACATTTCCTCTCATGGAAACATTTGTGATATACTGCTATTTTCTGCAAGGTTCTGTATGTAAAACATATAAAGTCTGCACTAGGTCATTGTGCAGCAAAGGAAACCCTGTGAAAATAGAATTCCTTTTATGTCTCTGAAGAAAGCCAATCTATCTGTACAAGATTGAATACAATTTCTCCCTGCCCTGGAGCGTCAACCCCCATTGTTCAGAATGCCAAGTTACTTGGCTTCACCCTTGACAGCGGACTCAACCCCAGATTCATATTGCAGCCATGGCCAAGAGTGCCTGCTTCCAACTAAGGGTGATCTGGGGAATCATGCAGCTCATCCTGGAACAGGACTTAAAATCAGTTGGACAGGTGTTGGTTCTTTCCAGGCTTCATTTCTGGATTTCACTTCTCTCAGGCATCCCCAAAGGTAACATACTGCAGCCTGCTTGGTCACCTGTCACAAGAAATTAGACTATATGACTCCTACCCCGCTATCGCTCTAATGGCTGCCTGTTGAAGGAAGAGCCCACTTTAAACCTTCCGCACCACACACAAGGCACTGCAAAACGGGGTTCATGAAACGCCAGATCCCTTCTCCTGGAGCCCCCTCACCATCAAACAAGAGTGATTCATGAACCTTTCATTCACAGGAAGTGCCACAAGAATTTGGAACTACTTCTCTCCAACTCTCTATATGACCATTTGTCCTCCTACCTCAAAAAAGATCTTAAAGCCTTTCTCTTTGAAAGATATGACCTAAATTCCATTTCGCCCACTCATTCTCAAATGTCTGCTTTTATTTCTGCCTTGTTTGGAAATTGTACTTGTCTAAAGCTTATCTCCCACTTACTATCGAGTATCTGCTTTAAAAATTTGCTTCAAAAATAATCTCTGATGTACTCCTGCTGTGATTGTTTGGTAACTATTCTCTTGTACAGTGCTCCAATGCCTCCGGCTTATGTCTGCGCAATATAAAATCACAAAAATAAAATAAATACGTTTGCAAAACTGAATGCAATGGAATTTCGACTTTGTGATGGATTTCCTAATCCCAAATAAAGATTACATTCACCATTTATGTAAAGCACAAGCATATCAAATGTACTTGAGGCAGCAGCTCAGTATGAATAAAGTGCTGGGTTCTACATATGTTGGGAATACATCCATACATTTATTATAGATTTTCAAGGCCGCAGATATCACTATGAGATTTTTGAAATGGTTGAATTTGTTACATATTTAGGTTTAATGTGGAGACTTCTTTATATTTACCTGGCCCCATGTAAATGAAAAAGGACATAGATATCACCAAACACTGATGTTTTCGCCTGGCATTTACATTGTGTTTCCCCCACCACACCATATATCATAGAAGAATGGGCTAGTCCACTCCAGGCACTGGGTCTCTTGCACTGTAACAGCACTTTTAATGATCACGTGTGAAAATCCACCTACAAAAGAAGTGTGCTGCTACTTCTGACACAGATCAGCCCTCACCCCAACAAAGGCTGATTTAAAACTGCACAAGGCTTGTTTTTTTGAGTTTCAAATGATGCTAGACCACCTGGTTGGAACTGCCCTATGAGGGGCAGTATGCCCACCATAGAACCCAGTGATCAAGGGAAACTCTGCCAAGCAGCCAATCGGTCATACCAAAGCTTCAAGCCATTGGCGTCTATAACTGCAACCAGTAGTCTATTCGAAACGAGACTGCCTCATTGCCAAGTAGTACATTTGACATACGGGCCTGCCCACAGGCTTTGCAGGGGAGAATGGCATCAATTCTGCTATCATTGCCCAATATCACCACTTTAACGTCAAATAAGATATCCACTGTAAGCTACCTACCAAAGCATTACGAAGTCCCTGTCATGGAGGTCGAGTCTGATATACCTTCTGTGCGCTGTTGTCTAAGGGTCAACGTGAATGTTAGTCCTACAAACAAACCATACCTACGTAATTGTGACAAATAAAATTACAGCATGAAGAACGTATTTAATCCCATCCCTCAAAAAAATAGAGCAGTCAAAGTAAATCTCTGCCTTCAAAATACTGTATCACCCAGACACTGTAAAGATATGTATTGTAAAGCCACGTACATACAGCATAGAGTTCTTCTAAGTCTTCATTAAGGTAAGTATAACATTTATAGAGAAGAAGCCAGACAGCACCCTCTACTCCAATCCCTCTAACCAAGTGAACTCCATTGCAGCACCTTAATAATGTAATCCACCTTTCACGTACAACCTTCCCCATTCTACCACAGCATCACCAACAAGTTCTCCATCCACACCCTATATACAACATTCCACATAACCCATAGATACATCTATATTAAAGGCACTACCATTTACAACCCGGAGTTTTAGACTGTTTAAGACGTTTTCTTCAATATTTTTAACTATTGAAAAATGTACATCTGCATGTTTTATGATACTGCTTCTATGGAAGCAGGCTGTATAGATTTAAATAAAAACTCCAAAGAGACAGTTCAGGATTTGAAATACATACATTCTAAAATCACCTCCAAACTATTTACCTTCACCTGTTCTAGCAATAAGAACAATGGTGTTCATTGGGGTAAAAACACAGATATATATGGACCAATTCCAACTGTAAGTGGCCTGCAGTTGACCGTTTTGTTTATCTGATTTTTCACCAGTGAGTCACCTGCTTAACTTTTTTCACCCAGCAGGTTCTTATGCCTGAAGCCTGCCAGGATGCCATCTCTCATGTGAGCCAGCACAGCAGTGCGCTGCTGATGGATACGATGGTAACTAACGTTCCCGCTGCTCCCTAGGTAGGTGACCTAAGCCAGCTTCTTGAGATCAGACTGTCAAGTTCGTGACAGAGTTTGTGTACAGCTGTTTGGCAGTATCCAGGGGATGATGCCTACAACTGACCTCCAAAGTAAAACCCATAGTCTCCCCAAAATGAACACTATATAGTCCCCAGTGCCCCCATGAGTGCCTGAGACCTAAAGGAAGAATGCGATCCTTGCTGGAGAGATGCATACCTGTAAATCAGGTGCTGACCTCTACGAAGTCGAAATACTTTGCAGGAGACTCTGTTTTTGGAGCTAGGTCTGGACATATAATTTACAAATAAAAATAAGTTGTGTTCTTCTGGATGCGACTGCTTGAAATTTACAAAACTCTCCTCTAGTTCACTTCCCACAATTTACCTAGGAAGAGGCCAGGGGAACAAAACTATTTTTTCTTAATTTGAACAATGCTCCTTCCTAACTAGGAGCTGTGGCATATTGATATATTTCCAATCATGCATAATTACTGGCCCACACTGATGCTACTACTTCGAATCACCTGCTAGACAGGAGAGGACCTGGTTTCGAGAGTAAGGAACCGCATGGTGCTCAACTCCTTTCCTAACTTTTGACCAGCTGGATGAACTTCACTTCTGACTATTGACCTGCTGCTACATGCCTATCTACCTGCATGCCTGATCAACAATCAACAAGCTCAACAAGAAGAAACTAGTGCCAGCCCGTACCATTCTTATATCTAGCCAAGGTCCCTGGACCTGCCCCTATGACAGAGCAGCTGAATCACTGACTATCTAGACCCTGCGACAGCAGCGTCAGCCACGGCCCGTGGAGGGAGTTTCGGTGGGGCGGAAATGAAACAAATTATTTAAAAGGTTGTTGAGTACACTACCGCGAAAGTTTCTGGCAAAAAAAAAAAATTGTTACATATCGGCCCCCGGCCCCACATAGCCCTTTTAATCTTTCTAATACTGAACGTTTACAGTTTACGGTGCGACTCGCTTTTGCAATGACCATCAACAAAGCACAAAGGACAATCGCTGCAAGTGGGTGGACTAGATTTGGAGAATCCGGGCTTCGCACATGGACAACTGTATGTGGCCAGCTCATGCGTCGGAAAACCTTCTGATTTATTCGTGTACGCACCAGACGCAAAAACAAAAAATACTGTGTATCCACAAGCACTCAAATAAATACACAGAATTAAAACAACACTTCAAAATGTTTTCCATATTAAAATGAACAAGTTTCAATAAAAATGACACAATGTAAATTGAATGTTATCATAACAAGTTTCCTTAAATTTCCTTTCTTCTGAGATCGCAGCAACGCGCGACGGGTAAGCTAGTGGTCAATAAATCTGAGCTACTAAAATAAATTATCAGTGTTATAATTGGGACCACTCCAGACAAGATTCTATTGGTGTGCATTTATTGCAACTAGCAGTGGCCACTTCAGCACTATAAAGCATGGTCACCGGCATTAATGTAAAAAAAAGTTTTTTAAAAAGCTTTATCACAACTAACTTTTAAATCCTCTACATGTTATAGCAGTCATGTGGCCAGTGCCTCTTGGCACAGAAGGAAGGACATCAGTAATGAAAGTTCTCAAGGAGGAGCACTGTGCTGAAAGGCCACTAAGTTAGCATATTAGTCTTTGGGTTATTCCTTGCTATGTACACGCATACGTGAAATGATTACAAATACTGCCAAAGTCTAACATTGCCATATAAGACTCCATTGGCTCATTAACTTTTATTGGTGTGGTAAACCCCACCTCTCTGTCAACGGTCTTTGGTGCTCTATCTCTCAAACAGTTAGGCTTAGACCCTTCTTAGTCCGTTCTTTGTGTTTCGCTTGAGCTGTACTATTAATGTAATATGCTTTAAACGCATATTCTTTTTTAGGTCTGGCCTACAGACAGCATGGAGCGGACTGTTGTTAAAGACCTACTGTGTGCAATCCCAATACTTAGAGTGAGATTTGGGTCAGTCCATTGCATGTCATTTGTTGGCTTTGTTGTCAGTGTAATTTGTTTACTTCTTAGTCGATGGCTTTACTTCCTCGTCTTGTGATTGTCCCTCCTCCAAATATAGCTTCATTACTATCCTTTTGACTGATTAACTTGGAACCTTTCACCTCTCGCATCATGGAACTATTGTTTTCTTTTTCTTTGAGCACTCTATGGGAGTGACTGTCTTTTCTTGCTATCTCTCTCCATGTGCTTTCTTACAACCCCACCTGATGCACTCTCCTTGATGCTTCCCACCCCTCTCAACGCAAGCGTAAAAGCATAGCATCAGGTATGTTTTTGTTAGGTTTGACTGCTGTGCAAACTTTATCTTGGTTTTCTTTTATCTTGTCTTCCGCATGTTGCATGAAACTAGAGACTTTGTTACAAAAGGCAGCATTTATGGTACTTGGTGATGGCAGGCTGCTGCCTTAAAAGCACAAGGTGTGCTAGAAGTGACTGGAAAGATGTATTTTCTCCCAGGTCATAGGTGCCCAGGTGCTCTGCTGGCTGCATCAGAGCACAACATAGTTGGAGCATTTTTTCTAGTTCCTAGTCATGTAAAAAGTAAGTGATAAACATTATCATTTACATTTTGACACTTCCTTACACACCTGTGTGTTCTGTAAAGTACTTGAACTGTTCTACTGTTAGCTTTAAGCTGGATCCCATGAAACCGGCTTTCTAACTTCTGTTCCCGCGTGAAATGTTTTAAAATAAACCATCCCTTTTAGAAGGACTAGAAAATATTGAATTCAAATGCTCAGTTTCAAGATACCTTGAGAGATGTTTGCTTTTTCTACAGCGTTTTAAAATGTTTTTTTTAAATCCTTTACTTTTCTTTAAAATGCTTTACAAACAAGCACTGACAATGCCAGTAACTTATATCTAGCATTATTAAGGTGAGCCATATTGGTTTTACAAATCTTTATTGAAAATCAATATCACTGACTTGACAATCCTAATTCTTTTTTTTCCTTTGGTGATGTGTGGAATATTGTGCCTTATGCCAATGTTCTAGGCTAGGCTGTTAAAAGTAATTAATTTGTATAAAAATAAGTGCCAAGGGTCTCGTCAAGAGACCACTGCAGCTTGCACCGCACATTGCACCTGCTATGCTACCAAGGATAGTAACAATACAGCTTCTAACCCTGACACTCCTACAAGTGAAACAATTCGGGATATGTCAGGCCCCCAAAGCTAAAAGAATGGCTTGGGCGGCAGGTAATACTCATTTTTAATGTATATTGAATTATTAATTAACTGTTGTGGTCATCTCTAAAAAAGACAGACATCGCTACCTTATGGCAGACTGTCACAAGCGCTGGTGCCGACAATAAAGGGCAGAGCATAGCTCCGGAAACCACTGGCTCAAATTAAGCACTGCTGTTAAATCACTGTCACAACTGATGAGTCAAAGAATCAAGGAGACCTGCCTAGATTCCACAGTGCAGGCATCAATAGTCTTGAAAAGATGGGAAAGCATGCAGTATTAACTTTAGAAGTGCATTATATACGTTGAAACTGTGTGGTATTGTCGCCCATTTACAGACAGAGGTGTAAAAGCCAGACACACTTTACATTGACCATTATGGCAGGTGGAATGGCTTAGTGTACCTATATCCTCCATATAGGAAAATGCAATCTCCATAAACAGAATATAATATATCTCTAATGCCCTTGTTAACATTCATAGCCATACTGTAGATGTAACATTTAAAAGTATCATCTTTGTATTGAAAACAGACTTGTTCATCTACTTTTTACCAGTTTTTTTTATCAACAAAATGCACAAGTGTGTTTCAGAAGCTGCTGTATAGAACTGCCTACTAGCGGGACACCATACAGGTGGTATATCAGCATGGGTCAGAGTTATTATCAGTGAATGGCCAACAACAGTGACAGGCTAAGTGGCTAGGTCTTTACACAGCGGGCTGTGTAGCTGGTCCGAAGGTGAACTCTTATCAGTGTGCAGCCTAGATGGAATAATGTGACCTTACAGAAGAGAAGGCTAGCTGCGCCTGAGCTGGGATCTAATCAGTGGGCAACTTATAAGGGTCACAGCAATGAGTCCGTAGTAGACTTTCTAGACAACTTTGAGCTGTGACTGCGTGAGTGGGCAAGCCTAGATGTGTACGACCTCTTCTGATCTCAACAGAGAGTGGCTTAAATCCACTCGAGTGGTGCCCATATTAGAAGGGCTGAGAACACGCTCTTGAATTGTACTGGTTGAGTCACTGGGTGGCTGAGCTAGACAGGTCTGAGCTGAACTGCCCATATCAGCGAGCGGCAGAGGTGGGATTGACCTGCAATGCTAAAGTAGATTAACAGTTTATGTACCACACATCACAAACTGAAAGTCTCCATGGGTAAGAAAAACAGTTGTCATTAATAAACACCTTCATTTGTTTATGTAGAACATATAATAAACCGAAATGAATCCTGGTACAGGCATATCTTTTGGTAGTAATATGCAAAGCAAGATGAGGAACATTGGCAGCATTTTGGATAGGAACCGCACACAGCGAATTGGTGCATCGGCAATGTGAGCAAACCACTAGGACACAATTGTAGACAATAGTGCTAAGAGGCTATGTAAGTAGCATACAATGTGCTAAACAAAAACACATCTATTGAGCTTTTTCACAATGCACAGGTGAGTCATAGGATCGAGGACTGTATTGAAATCCAAGAACATCAGAGCTATTGCGTCCACTCCCTGGCTGATCTCTCTTGCTAAGGCATGAACATAGTTGAATTCAGCAACTATCACATAAGAAACCACACAGCAGTGAATATCTGATTTCTCAAGACTAAAAGACACGAATGTACCCTTTGATTTATTAATGAATACGTTTATTTCCCAGCAGGTACTCAAGGTCAGGCTAACCAGTTACACGGATCATTTTGCCAGGCCTGAAACATGCCAGGTAACATGCATTGGGTGATCTGCACCGAAGCATTCTCCTACTACACTCTCCAGTCTGAGGAACCGTCTCTAACTTAACTAGCATGTTACAGACCTTCCTAGTAGGCCGGCCATTTTTCTCAAATTGATTCTATTCAAAACACCTTTAGGAAAATTCTGACTAAACAACGATCCAAGCATACTTAGGGCAAATACATTTTTAGCAAATCACTCCCTCGTTTGCAAATCAAATGTGTAACTGACAATAGAAGTGCCCCCCCCCCCCTTTGGCAGCACTGCAAAAAGAAGCTGTAGCAAAGCCAGTTGCCCTTTGTGAAAGAGGGTGCGCCGCAGAGGTGCCTCACGAGAGCTGCCCCAGTAACAGAATTATGTCCTGTGAAGGAATTTTGGATTAAAAGAGTGAAGAGAATCCATCACACATGTGTGCCATCTGCTATATTTTTCATTTTTATTTGCTGTATTACCAGAGCGTACCCTTTGAATGCACACACACTAATGTCCCATGTTAGCCCGTTCAATGCAATGGGGGGGGGGGGGGGGGGGGGGAGGGAGGGAGGAGGAGGCAAACAGAAAATAACGAAAAGTAAACGTTTAATGGCCGTGGTTCCTGGTGTATAACCGGTCTGTTATTGCAATAGGTGAGTCTGGGAGTGAGGGAGATATGACAGGAAGTAGTAGAAGCCATTCATCCTTGTCCACGAAAGGTACAGAACAAACTTTTTTGTTTTCATTTAAGATTGCAAATAAGGATACTGGTGGTTTCCAAGATATTCCTAAAAAACATAATTCATACAGATTGAAGATTGCTGTGCAGATTGATTTGACTTCAGTGTACACTCTGGTCACACTGGAACCTTTTTGCATTATTGAAGAGGTATGATATGTTGTAATGTGATGAATCTTATATAACTCAGCCGACACCGGTTTCACCCATTGTACTAATATACTCAGGGATTGCTCCTGGCTCCTTTTTAAGAATGGGGTCTCAAATATCATATGTTAGGTGTGTAGAAAGCAAGCATTGAGGGTGGGTACTCTATACAGCTTGTATCCTATATGATTTTTCTATTTTATAGATGACCACCTCCGGTAATTCACAGCCTTTAACCTCTGGTTGGCTCGATCATGGAAGATAGGCCCAGATGCATCAAGGTAAAATCTGCTCGCAAAGGGGCAGATTCTCAGCGACCAGTATTTATGCATTTGGGATGCATCATCCCAAATGCATAAATCGCTATTTGCGATTGCTTTAAGGAATCTCATATTGAGATTCCTTAAATGCAATGCATGAATGTAAAATAGCTAGCGATTTCGCTGATAGGGGACGCTATTAACTGTGAAATCAAACTTCATGGTAAATAGCGAAAACTGTGAAAAATGCACAAAACTGCATCTTTCAAAGTTGTATGTTAAACACACACACATGTCCTTGGGACATGTGTGTGCACAATACCAGTGTCCAGGTCAATTTAAGGGGTGCAGCAGGATGTCCTTTGGACACCCGTCACCCTTGAGATTGCATTCTCAAATTGCGATTAGCTAATTGCTAATCGCAAATTGAGAATTCCTCCTCATTCATTCCTATGGGCCAGAGGCCCATAGGAATCAATGAGATGTCATTCCTTATTTGCGAATCGCACTCTGCGAGTCGCAGATAAGGAATATTTAGGAATTGCTAATATTTTAGCAAATCCTACATGCATCTGATTTTGCGAGTCCCTAAATGCGAATCCTTAAACTTCGCAATTAAGGACTCGCAAAATCGAACGTTGATGCATCTAGCAGTTAGTCTTTTTAGTGGAACACTTACCTTCTTTTGGGCTTTATAAGGCACCAATCTCTGGAGGGCTTGACCATAAAATTCAACCTCTGACAGCGTCTCCGCCTACTGGAACATAGATCCATTAAGACAATATGGGTAGGTTTGATTATAGATGCCAGCCCCTTGCATTGGCTTGAGAGGGAGGCTCACTCAGGGAATTCTGCCTTAGGGTAGATTGTGGGAAGGTTATCATCCATGTACCTTGGTTTCCTTCTGATCGCCTTAACATCACTAGACAATTTTTCAAATATGAGAAAATCCGCAGAAGCTAAGAGAAGATTACAAACAATCATTGAGGGCTAGATGTAGGTAATTTCTATTTACCGATTCCTAAATACCGAATTTTACCGATTCGTTATTTAAGAATCGGTAAATAGAATGTAGGTAAAAAATTGGTAAATTTTACCAATTCGGTAAAATTCGTTATTACCGATTCGGTATTTACCGAATCGGTAATAAGGAATACCTTCCCATTCATTCCCATGGGTCTGGAGGCCCATAGGAATGAATGGGAAGCCATTCACTATTACCGATTCGGTAAATACCGAATCGGTAATAGAGGGAGCATATTCACGGATGGCAGGGTGTCACATTGACACCCTGTTGCACCCCTGAATCGTGCATGTGTGCACATGTGGCGCACATACATGCCCTAAGGGCATGTATGTCTGCCACATGGCACTTTTAAAAAAGCACAAAATTGCTTTTTTAAAGGTATTCGGTATTTTCCACCAACTTGTAGTTGGTGGTAAATAACGAATCCTTATACCAAAAATGCACTCACTTGAGTGCTCCCTACATAGGGTTTAAGGATTCGGTAATTTACTGATTCCTTAAATTAAGGAATCAGTATTTTACCGATTCCTTAAAATAACGAATCAGTAAATTACTGCATCCTTCAATACAGCCTTCTACATCGCAAAGGGCTAAATACTGGTCGGTAACGAGAAATGTACTGATTTTCGGCCGTTACCGACTGTTATTAGCCCACCTACATCTAGCCCTGAGTGGTATATCCCTAACTGATCTAATATTAATCAAATGCGTGTTGAGGCATAACAGATTGACACCTAAAGTCAGCTGGCGGTCTTCCAGCAATAAAGACACATTGGCTACTGATAGAGGTGCACCGAATAATGTAAAAACGGAGGTGTAACCTATCAAAATAGTCTGGATGAAATAAACAATTGCAAAATAAAAAACAATAGTGAATCATCCGTTGCATATTTATATCGATTCAAAGATATTTTTGACTGCCACTGTGGTGTTGTAATTGGTACTAAGACTGCCTCAGAAGGTGGCTTGGCAGTTTTCGTTCAAGGAATACAGGGCTAGATGTAGGTAATTGCAATTTACTGACTCTAAAATACCGAATTTTACCGATTCGGTATTTCAGAATCAGTAAATGCAATGTAGGTAAAAATACGGTATTTTTTACCAATTAGGTAAATTTCGGAATCTA
The DNA here is from genome assembly GCF_964263255.1 of Lissotriton vulgaris. Lineage (NCBI taxonomy): Eukaryota > Metazoa > Chordata > Amphibia > Caudata > Salamandridae > Lissotriton > Lissotriton vulgaris. The sequence goes on along the minus strand of NC_141693.1, from coordinate 264,007,038 downwards.
CCATTCGGAATTTACCGAATCGGTATTTACCGAATCGGTATTTGATTCGGTAAATACCGATTTGGTAAATACCGAATCGGAAAGCAAATTAAAGCGAAACTTAAGTAGGCAGCCAATCAGGTGCTACCACCCTCCCCCTCCCTACCCGGAAGTGGCTACACAGGCAGCTGCAAGTAATTAGAAGCTTCTGGAGAGGCTGTGAAAGCTGAGCTGAGTCCCTGAGCCACAGGAAAAGTTTTGTGCTTTTAAACTTTGAAAATGGCAAGCAGCAGTGAAAAGGAACTTCCAGAGAGGAAGAGAAAAATAGAATTTAGCACCATGGAGCTGCAGGTTCTCGTGGAGGAGGTGGTGAAGGAACACCAGAAATTGTTTGGCAAGCTGTCCCTGACTGTGGCTGAATCTGCCAAAAGGAAGATTTGGACATACAAGCAAAGGTGAATGCTGTAGGAGTGACTCCAAGGGACATAGATGACCTGAAAAAGAGGTAGTATGACCTGAGGAGCCTGACTAAGAAAAAAATTGCAGAGCTCCACAAAGAGGCAAACAAAACTGGAGGAGGGAAGAACTGTGCACCCCCTTGACTGAGCTGGAGGAGCTGGTGGGGTCCACCATTGAACCAGAGAGCGTCTGTGGACTGGGAGATACAGACAGCTCAGCCAGAGCTGCCACCAGAAAAGGTAAGAGGCATGCATAGCAATCACCCCCACCCCATCACCTTCCCTTTTCCCTATGTGGCAAAGTTAACCCCAGTCCAGTAGAGGTAGCACTATACAGAAGCAATGCATTATGGGACATGTAGTCATTAAATGAAACACCATGTCATACAGCACAGCAAGCAACAAGTTAGGCACATCATTTCAGACATAATCAAGCGCAGGCAACATGTAAAGTGTTTCAGTGTGAATCATTTAATTGTAGAGGCTTTGAGGCAAGTGCACAGAGCTAATGTACGCTTTTATGTCCACAGGCGAGACATCTTGCAGGCGTACCAGGGAGACAGAAGGCACGGCACCAGAGAGGGATGACAGCCAGGAGGCAGCCACAAGTGCAGAGAATGTCACAGAGGACACAGGTGCACCAACAACACAGCCACCATCCCAAGACCTTGCAATGTCTCCACATCTGCAGGCGTCCCCAGAATGTTCAGGATCCCCTCTGCCAATGTCCTCATCTGAACTGCCTGCGTCACTGCCTCTAACAACACCTGCATCACAAAAGAGCAAGAGGCATGTAGTTGCCCCACTAGTCCCAATGGAGCCATCAGCATGTGACATGGAGGGGGATGACACTCAAACCTTGGCTGGGGAAGGAAGCACTGCCACACAGCAGTCCAGTGCAGAGGGTGCCCGTACAGGTAGCAGACGCCGCAGGCCCAGAGATAGCAGTGTTGCAGCATATGTGGAGGGTCCCAGTATCTTCCGTGGGCTGGAGGGTAGCATGGTCAAGATTCAAAGGATGCAGGGGAAGGTCATCCAGTCTGTGCAACGCCAGATGAGGAACCTGAACACAGATATGGAAGACATAGGGAAGGGCATCAGAGAACTGGTTGATGTGAACAAGGAGATGTCTGCAGGGATGTGGGACATGACACAATCGGTGCAGCTTCTGTGCAGTAAATTGGACCAGGACATGTAAGCAAGGCGCAAGGAGAGGCAGCATGCGCAGCTACAAAGTAAGGCCATAAACCGCCTGGCCACAGCCACTTCCCTGCTATGCAGACGATGCATCAACATGCAGGAGGGACTCACACACAACAGCAATGAGGTGTCTAGGGTCATTGCTAGGATGACCAGTGCTGTAGAGGTGCTGATTAATACACAGACAGCACAAACTGCTGCTCTGGATGTACCGGAAAGTGAGGAAAGAACCAGTAAGAGCAGCATGACAAGCCCCCTTGTTGCTGAGACACGGAGGAGCAGCAGGCGCCATGGTGAGCCAACAGCCCAAACACAGTGGAGAGAGCCAGCCACTTAGATCTGGAACTGGTAGGCGTGGGCGGAAATGACTTGTACAATAAATGGGGACGTGACCCAGGACTACCATTATTAAATGGATTACATTTGTGTTGCACATTTGTGCTTTTGATTACCTGCGTAGTGCCAAATATTAAACTACGTTGGGTGCATACTCCACCTGTCTGAGTCTCTTCACTTACTTAAAAGTAGTTGCGTGTGATCTCTGCCCGTCTGTGTCTGCCATCTGTTGGTGTCGCAACTCCTGCTGTGTTGGGTTCAGGCAGTGCATGTTCATCATCATGGTCCTCATAGTCGCTCAATTCCACCTCGGTGCCCTCCTTAGGAGCAAGGTTGTGCAACATTGCACAACTTGCAATCATCCTACAGCAGATGATTGGTGAGTACTGCCGTGCCCCTCCACTTTGTGGAGGCAGCGGAACCTGCTCTTTAAGAGCCCAAAGGTGCGCTCCACAATGTTCCTAGTAGATTTGTGTGCCACGTTGTATCGTCTCTGGCTGGGGGTGGAAAGGATGAGGTAGGGTGTCAGGATGAAAGAGCGGACGGCATATGCACTATCCCCTATTTGAAAATGAGAAAGCCTTTACTCACATGCACACATACACATACATCTTCAATATGTATCAAGGGAGTGTCGCACAGTGTTTTACCTAGCAGGTATCCTTTGCCAAATTCCCCCGCTGTCAGGCATGTGTAGATCCCACTGTTCTGAAAGATGTAAGAGTTGTGGGTACTTCTTGGGAACTTGGCTACTATGTCTGTGATAATGTTCTTGGCATCACAGATTACCTGTACATTGATTGGGTGGGTTGACTTTATGTTTCTGTATATGTACTCTGTGGCAGCAGGTGGGCATATTGGGATGTGGGTGCCATCAATACAGCCAATGACATGTGGGAAATGTGCAATTTGATAAAAGTCAGTCTTGGTCTTGAGCAGTTCGGCGTGAGTTTCAAGGAAGCTGATGTAATGATGCATTCTCTGCATCATGGCCTCTAGGAACCTCCTAAAGAAACGGGACAGGCAGCTCTGGGACACCCCACCTACCGCAGCAATCACACTCTGGTAATTCCCAGATGCAAGCAGGTGTAGGCTACACAGCATCTGCACATGGGGTGGGATGGCGTGCGCCCTTGGGGTTGGGTGCTCCAAAAGTGGGTGCAGGTCCCTGATCAAGTCCAGGATGGTGTGGGGGTGTAGCCTGTACCTTTGCAATATCTCTGGCTCAGTTATCCTCTGCCTGTAGACTTGCTCCTCCCTTCTCCAGACCCTCTCTCCTGCTGCCTGTAGCCGTAGCCGCCTTGCTATCACGTAGAATGCCGCCATGCTGGTCACACTGTTGCATTTTGGGGCCTTTTTTATGTCCTGCACCTGGTTACCACCTGCTTTCAATCCATGATAAATACCGAATCTTAAATACCGAATTTCATGAAATTCGGTATTTTAGAAGTTACCTACATCTCAAAACTATTTTTTTGCATTTCTTATTTACCGATTCGGTAAAATTACCGACTTGTATTTACCTAATCGGTATTTTTTGTGACCCTACATCTCAATATCCAAATACAGGTCGGTAATGGCTGAAATTCGGTATTTTCGGCCGTTACCGACCGGTATTTGGCTACCTACATCTGGCCCACAATCTTTCCAACAAGCGGATAGAGGAAGTGGCCAAGAGGGATAGTCAGAAGTGACAAGGGTGGGGGAGGCGAAACTTTGCTCTGCCAGGGAATACCTCCTTTTTTAATTGTTACCAATTGGGGTATTAGAAATAAGGATTGCCTAAACCAGACTCAGGGACCTCGAGATCAACGTGAACAACAGAATTTCCCTTTTTTGTCTACTTTTCCGTAAAATCACTATTCTCCTTAGTAGGATTGCACAAGAGAAGACAACTGTCTCATGCACACCTTGATCCCAGCAGATCAAAAAGAGCTGTATGTTGACTGAGTTTTTAGCGGTAGCTTACGTCTTGCCTCATTGAGACTAGTTGTAGGCGACACCTTAAAATCTTCTAACTTTCTCTCTTTGGCTGCTGGCTTTATGAATTAAAGAATCAATTTGTCCAGCTCTGTGTCTGTATCTAATGGAGCAATCATGGTCCAGCTGCCTTCTGAGTCCCAACTCCTCAGCCAATATACAGGGAAGGGGTGAGTTGTGTAAACATAACTGTTTATTGCACTAATGATGATGTATTTCTGGATGCTCCTGTTAAAAAGTAAAATGCAGTTTATTGCCAATGCTGGTGAAAACATTCTACTCAAAATAGGTCTTCTGTTTTAGAACGGACCCTTCTTCGTGGTGCAAACATGTGAGTGATGTGGTAAGCAGTTTAACAGCTGACCCTGTCATAATTCATAGGAATGCCTCAATGAAACTTGCACACATGCCACAATATTGCCTACAACCTGAAGGAGAAGAGGCAACCTGTCCTGTAATTGCTGCATTACTACAGCAAGTATATTGGTTCCCACTACTAGCTTCATAAAAAGACATATTTGAGAAGGGCCTTGAAACTGTAAATTCTGTTGTATTTGCAATCTTTCCTGTTGTTAACAGCAATCTTTCCATTCGTTTATACCACCTACTTTGCAGAGACAGAATATTGATGCAAAAATATTGACTTGCACAAATATCAAGGTAAAAATATCATGGGTCAGAAATATCGACAGACAAAATATTGCGGTGAAGAATATTGATTTTAGGTAAGTAATATCCATGTTTAATATCGTTTGCAAAAATATTGTTGTTAAAAATATTGATTGTTTATTAATGTTATGTATTTTAGTATATATTTTATATGTATGTGATGTATTTCTTTTGTATAAGAATTGTTTGTATTTTTATTATATGTGTTAAAATGTTAGTAGTTATTCATTTTTTTAATTTGAATTTTGCGTTTTTAGTTCCGTAGCGGATCGTGGGTTTATAGGGGAATAGGGTGGGAAGTAATTTAATGATATAAAATGTATTGATTACTTTTTAGTAGTTATTACATTTTTTTCTTTGAAATTTGCGATTTTTGTTCCGTAGCGGGTTGTGGGTTTGTAGGGGAATAGGGTGGAAAGTGATTCAATTATATAAAATGTATTGAATAACTTTTATTTATTAATATTTGTTTGTGATGTTATAGTGTTAAATGTGTAAATTAATGTATTATTCATTATTTAATAATTTGTTAATTAATTTAAATTAATAATTGAGAAATTAATTATGGTAATTGTGTAAATAATAATTTTAGGTGTGTGTTGTGGTGTTTATAGGTGTAAATGGTGGGAAGGGTGGGAAGTAATTTATTTTTTATTGATGAATTATTAATTAGTTGTTAATTTAAATTAATTCATTAGTAATTAATTATGGTAATTGTGTAGTTAATTTTATGTGTGTGTTGTGGTGTCTATAGGTGTAAATGGTGGGAAGTAATTTATTTTTTACTGATGACTTATTAGTTAATTTAAATTAATTAGTAATTAATTATGGTAATTGTGTAATTAGATTTAGGTGTGTGTTGTGGATGTTATAGTGTTAAAGAATGTGTACTCAATGTATGTTTATTATCTTTTTTATTAATAATATTTTTTTAATTCATTGTTAATTATGGAAATAAATGTAAATAATAATGTTGGTCTTTTTTTATTGGTTCGGTGTTATAGGGTAGAAAGTAAAATAAATACATATATGTTTTAAATAATTTGTTTGTTACTATTTGCTCCTTTAAAATAAATATTCTTTATAAATGTATTTATTAATTTATTATATATATTTGCACCTTTTTGTTACATGTAATTAACATTATAATATGTGTTCTTTTTATATGTTTAATATATTCAATTGTATATTTTTAAAATATTGTTTATTTGTTTTTAAGATTATTTAATTGTTTTCAATTGTTTAAATGTTATGAGGTGGATTTTTTGTTTCTCTGTTATCCAACACTTTCCCTACTGTTGCACTCACTGGAGTGGGAATGGTATTTTTTACCCCTCCGTTATCCAGCACTTTCCCTACTATTGCACTCATTGGAGTAGGAATAGTCATTTTTACCTCTCTGCTATCCAATACTTTCCCTACTGTTGCACTCACTGGAGTGGGAATCGTAATGTTTACCCCTCCACTATCGAATACTTTCCCTTCTGTTGCACTCACTGAGTGGGAATAGTCATTTTCACCCCTCCGCTGTACAAAACTTTCCCTACTGTTACACTCATTGGAGTGAGAATAGTCATTTTTACCCCTCCGCTATCCAGCACTTTCCCTACTGTTGCACTCACTGGAGTGGGAATAGTAATTTTTACCCCTCCGCTATCTTGCACTTTCCCTACTGTTGCAATCCCTGGAGTGGCACTTCAGGAAAGGACTCAAGACCTAGCTGTTCGAATGAACAAACACAGCGAAGCAGTTAGCAACTCCAGGGCCTTGAGACCCTCACAGGTGATATGTCGCACTTTACAAATCCTTGATTGATTGATTTTAGATTTGTTTCAGACCCGAGGCACTGTCACGGAAGGTCACTGACCACTTCCGGCGACCTCTTTTCTGAAGGCCATCGTCTGACATGTGTCCAACTACAGACAGAACACAGCCTTCCACCAGGCCAGCTCCTCATGTGTTGACAATTGTACAACACATGTCACACCCTATGTTCCACACAGGATGAAGAACCACCTACTCACACCATCCTTCAGGCCCTCCACGCCATGGGAGTTGATGGGTCATCTGATCACATTGCTCTATCGAGCACTACGGACCCACACTGGGGCTTCCCTCACTCTCCTACGCGTAAAGTGAGAGGAGGATCTGGGGAGGGTCATACATGATGTTGAGTGGGACCAGGCACTGGCCTTACCACAATGTATCGCCAGAAACGCCAGATTAAAAAACATTCTGTTTCTTATCCTTCACCTGGCACATCTAACCCTCGCGCAGCTTCACTGCTATATCCCCATGGCAGACCGCAATGCCCCCTCTGCCAGGATGGGGATGCGGTCCTCGTCACATGATGTGGTCCTGCCCTTGCGCCCTACTGGGGCGGTATTCACGCCACAGTCAGCAAAGTTAATTAACCTACCGACATATTCACTTTGAAGGCTTGCACGTTATTTATGTAAAGGAAGAAACACTCTGTGTGCACTCGTTTTGTTGGGCTGGCCCTCTTACTCATCCAGAGGACACTTACACTACAATGTAAGGCCAAACATGCACCTGCATTGGCAGCTTGGCAGAATGCAATGCGTTAGTAAGGGGACAGCCCTCTGATACAAAGAATTGCGACACCTTTGCAAACACATTATATCCCAGGAATGGGAAACACTTCTTGACCAATTCATTCAACATATGTCCATAGATGATCCTTCTTCCTGAGACCTATACCATCATGCGCTGACACTATATCCCCGCATGAGCACACCCACGCCGCAATATCCCGTCACCTGTATTTGCCTCCATACCCTCTTTCCCCCTCTTCACTCCTGATGGCAGAGATGCATAACGACCCCATCGTTATGACCTGCCATCTTTGTCCTAAGAAAATACACTGCAATTTGTAAAATAAATTTTTTATTAAACAATTGCTCAGATTACATTTGCATATATCATACAGGGAATAAACATACATCAACACTTTATCCCCGCCCTCGTCTATGACAAATCACAGAACCCAATTGCCTTATTTTATATACGTACACTGTCTCATCTCCCTATTCCCCCTCCCTTCCGTTTTTTGTGGCCTTTATACTCACTCCATTTACCCCAGACTTTGTTCCATTTCTGAGGACATCCTCTACTTTTATAGACTACTTTTTCTGCTCCGGAGCACCAATCCAGGTCTGCCTCCCATTCCCCGCGGTCCGGTATCTGACACATCCCCTACTTTTTAGCAATATTCTTTTTTGCCACTATTGCTGCTACTTTCAACCATATTAGTGTGTACTGTGACCAGTTTTCCTCTCCTGTGACATAGAGTATTAGCCATCACGGTCTGTTGGTACCTTTATGCTGGTGACTTCAGTCATGACTCTCGTCACTTCTCTCCAGAAGATTTAGATACCTTTACATTCCCAAAGGATGTGGAAAAAGGAACCTATTTCTCCACATTTCCGCACATAATATCTAGACTCTTCTCAACCAATTCAGTGCAGCAGTGATCTGGACACATAGGATCTATGGAGTATACGCAATAGGATCAGGCGAAACCTGGCTCTTATAGCTACCTCCCTTGGGCTCTGCACTGCCTCTTCTCAGTCATCGCCCTCCAAAAGTCCCAAGTCTGTCTCCCATGCCACCCTCAAGGGATCTATGGGGTTGGGTGAGTTTTACATTATTTTCTTGTATGTTAGTGAGGTGGCTTGTGCCCTCATCGGATCCATCAGTAATCTATCTTCTAATGGTGAATAATCAGGTAGAGTATCCCCCTCCCTGAGGTATTGGCGCATAGCGTGGTTTTGTTGCATGTATCAATGTCGTTCTGTTTCTACCATTTCGTAATCCTTTTGTAGGTCCTCCAAGGTGCGATGACATTGTCCTCTCCAAATGTCCTCTAGCTTTTCAATTCCCAATATCTCCCATTCCTAGAAAAATCACCTCAGTGTTCCCATTTCTGTCAGTTGGTCGCTATCCCACAGTGGAGTTTTCCCCATCAATTTCCCTTCCCAGCCTATATGCTTTTGTACTTCACTCCAGGCTTGTATCACTTTTTGGGTGTGTTGTGGGAGCTGTTTTACCATGCGCCTATTTTACCATGCTGCTAAATATCCCCTTTCCCCCATAGCCCAGTGATCTGCCCTGTACACTGGGTCTCCGCAATCTGTAAATGCCCAGTCATTCACTACTATTAATTGTGAGGGCCAGTAGTACTTATTTACGTCCGGGACTGCCAGTCCCCCCTCATATGTTCCTCTCTGGAGCTTACTAAGTGCAATTCTAGAGATGCCTCTGTTCCATAAGAGCTTTCGCACTTCTCTATTTATATCCTGGAATACCTTCTTGGGTATTTTATATGGGGTGTTCGGTAACACATATAGCAACCGTGGCAGGGACATCATTTTGAAAATAACTGCCATGGCCATCAGGGAGACAGGTAGTTTTCGTCAATGTTCCACATCATTTTCTAGCCGTTTTATTTGGGATATAAGTTATCTGTTAGGTCTTTTGTGGATACTGGAATGCCCAAGTATGTGAATCTTGTTTTAGTTACCAGTTCCATGGATCCCTCCAATCTTTGGGGTACTGTCCCGGCAAGTGGGAAGAGTAGGGATTTTATCCAATTTATTGTATACCCTGAATAGGTGCCAAACAGGAGAAATATTTGGAGTACCGTGTGGACTGATCTTTACGGTTTGGTAAAATATAGGAATATATCATCAGCATAGAGTGATATCCTGTCCTCCCAGTTGCCCCCTCCCTGAATCCCTTGTATTATGGGTTTGTTTCGGAACAACAAGGCCAGAGGTTCCAATGCCGGGGCAAAGATGATCAGCGAGAGCGGGCAACACTGACAAGTGCCCTTTCCGAGCTGGAATGTACGAGACACCTCCCCATTGACCCTTACCCTTGCATGTGGGTCTGGATATAAGATTTTTACCCACGCTGTGAAGTTGGGTCCAAATCCCTATCTATCTAACTTTGCGAATATAAATTGCCATTCAATACCACTGAATGCCATTTGGGCATGTAGAGAAAGCAGCAATGCCTCTTCTGTGGTATCCAATTTTGTCCAGCTTAACACCCCCCATAAACCTTCGGAGATTTTGCAGTGTGACCCTATGCAGCATAACCCCAGATTGGTCCGGGTGAACTAATGTATCTATGACTGCCCGCAGTGTGGTAGCCAACACCTTCGCCTCAATGTTTAGCAAAGATATTGGTCTATACGATCCACATTCCTCTGGCGGTTTACCCTTTTTGGGGACCACTACTACTATGGCGAAATGCTGGTCCAGTGGAAGTTTCCCTGTTTCTTTTGACTCTTGATACATATTAAAAAGATGGGGAGCAACCTTGCTTGCTACACTGTTATAGAGTTCTACTGGGAGTCTATTTGGTACGGCTGATTTTCCTGATTGAATACACTGCAATTGTATTCATGCACTGAACCACCGTGGCTACTCGCCCAACCAATATTTACCCCCTCCACCTCTATCCCTCCCCTCTTCAAGTTATTTCTGTTATATATCGAGGTTACAAGTTTGCGCACCTAACATTGTGAGACTTGGGAATACAACACTACTGTAGAAGTTGAATGTCCTATGCTATTCGTGGTATACCCACGATTTACCATTTATTGTACTGCGATATTTGATTGCAGGATTCCCTGTAAAGGAATTATCTTGTCGCAACTTAATGTTTAAAAGTTGAAAAAAAATGAACAAAATCTTTAAAAAAAAATATTGTTGCTTTTTCCCATGTTTCTGATGTAAAACGGTATGTGTCGCAACCTACTGACTTCCTTATGCCTGTTTTACAGGACCTTGCTACTGTGTAGTAATAATACCTGAAAACGAAAAGACACTTTGTAGAAAGTATGGGTGCTTCACACATCAAAAGGCTTCATAGTATGACAAGACGGATAAAATGGTTGTACAAGGACTATGGTACCCAATCTTTCTCGATTATATCATGGTGTTGCACATTAGCATGATTTGTGTTGCTAATGCTGCTCCTTATTTTCTTTCTATTGCTCCACAGTACTGCCATTTGCCAAGTGTTTAATGTTGGTGAGAGTGACACAACCTTTGTGCTGCCTATTCTGTCCCTTGGGTCCTTTTGTCCACCTTCAAATTGACTATATTCAAAAGCTCAATTGCTGTTGCTACCTATAAGCGCTAGGTTAGGTTCGGTTTGAATATTTTCGAATGGGTGGGAGCTTATCCTTATGGACAGGTACATCTTTTTCCTTATTTCCCATGTACTTTTGTACTCTCCTGAATGCTTATTTACCTTCCTTTGTTCATTATTTACTTTTTAGTTTCTTCCCTTTATATTGTCCCACTTCATTTGCCGCTATCTTATGTTTTCTTTGCAATTTTAGTATTTTTCTTTCTCTCTGTCACCCGTTCTCCTTCTGACTTACGTTGACCTGCGAGCCCGAGATAAAAGTTAAGAAGGGGCATAAAACAATAGAATCTGCTTCTGTAGCATCCACACTTAAGCTGATATAGCAGGTGGTTAACCTCACCTTCGGTAGGATATAATTATGTGAGCTGCCTTAGTCTGTGAGTTCAGCTCCTTAGCAGAGATTCGGGGGGGGGGGGGATCTAATGCCACATTTCTCTGTGATTTAAAGGTATTTTAATAACTATATTTCAGACTCATCCAAAACTTGAAGTTGAAATTTTCTTCTACAGATTACAACCTCTAGTAGATTCTATCAGGGCGTGAACCATAATCATCAGCCTTGAATGAGGTCTCTCATCGATATCAGCCAATTATAGAGGCAATCATGACACTGTTCTCTAGAGGTGGACTTGATCATTGATGCCACCTATGGATTGGCAGGTCTCTATTATAGATTACGGCCTCTGGTTGCATGGGAAGCTTGATGATGGAGACAGTCTTTTGCAGGGCAATCACAAATATCGGCATCTGGTATGTTTCATCATTGAAGTCATACCCTAGTCGACTATTCCATGGTAGGTTCCATTAAAGACATCAATCTCTAGCCGGCGTTATCATAAATGTCAGCTTATTGCATAAATATTAGCCTCTTATGGACTTGATCTTGGACTCTAAGCTCTGGTAGGCAGAATGTAGAGATAAGCCTAAGGTGGGCTAAGTCATGGACATCAGTGTTGGTGCACTTTATTGAATGGATGTAAGCAGCGCTTACTTTGTGAGAAAAAGAGTGCAGGTGCCCAAAGCTCTGCTCAGCAGCCCATGGCCGGTGCAATTAAACATTAGCACAGCGAATACTAGGCTTGTTCTTTTAAATCCACCTCATGCCTCTTTAATCAACAACCATACAATCCCTGCCCCTTTATCACACTCTTGCAGCAGCATAGATAAAACCAGACATTCAATATAAAAAATAGATAGGTGGTTACATATACGAATAAATATACATATAGGAGACTCATCCCCGGTTAATCATAACTGCCCCCCCTCCAGTTTTTAAGGGGGTCCCATATCTTATTACCAAAATCACACATTTTCTTACCCTTGTAAAAATATAGAGTAGATTCGATGTTATGGATACCGAGAAGCCTGGTCAGCCACATTTGGAAGGTTGGGGCATTTGGATCCTTCCAAGCGGCTGAGAGTAGAATACGTAAAACGGCAACGGCTAGAAAAATAAAGGCCTCTATTTCTTTATTCATAAAGGCCGTTTTACTATCTCTCCCAAGGATCATCATTGTTGGGGATAGGCTGATCTTTAAGCCTAGCAGCCCCTCTAAAAATGTCTCTATCTCTGTTTTTATCGGGCTGAGCTTTTCGCAATGAAAGAACATATGTAAAAGATCTCCAGGACCTTTCTGGCACCTAGGGCAGTTACTATCGATCCTCATACCCCAATCATGTAACTTGGATGGTGTGTAGCACAGATTAAAAAGTGTTTTAAAATGCTGAACCTTCAGGTTTGAGGACCGAAGTACCTGCTTATCCAAGCTCAAGGCTTTATCAAGGTCAGTATCCGGATCTTGAAGTCTTACTGCCAAGGCGGCCTCGTGTTTCTCAAGATCGTCAGGGGATTTTTCAATCAGCACTTGATATATACTGCTAATCCTATCTCCTCCTCTTAGCAAATACCCCAGCACAGGGCAATACGGCCCGGGCGAGATATCAGAAATAACAGTTTTAGGTGATTGTGAAACTTGGAGATACTTAAAGATTTGATCGCTGGGGAGACCATACTTCTCTTGTAACCAATTAAAGCTGGCAGTGCTTCCATTCAGCATCACATCGCCCACAGTCTGAATGCCCAGCTGCTCCCAGCATTTCCAGGCACCATCCATACTCAAATTTGACAAATACCCTGAGTTCCACAGTGGGGTATACAGATTGATCTTCGGGATATGACACAGTTTCTGAAGCTTTTTCCACAGATCCCAAGCGCTCAGCGCCACCTTATACCGGGATTTTTAAAAAAATCTACGCCTGGTTTTTCTCAACAATAACTCCACGGCCTCCTTTCCCATCAGTAGTTCATTGATTGATGGCAAAGCATATAGATCAGAGGTCGGATCGTATGTATATCTCCCACTGGGTACTGACTCAAATAATATAGACATCTGAGTCAACAAACCGGCCTAATGGTAGAATCTTATATTTGGAATTGCCAAACCTCCACGTTCCTGAGGGAGCGTCATAAATTTTGCTGCCCTCCTAGTTTTACCATACTGCCACAAAAAACTGTTAAAGATAGACTCGATCTTTTTTAACATCCCTTCCTCAATTAAATAGGGTATACATCTAAACACATATAGGAGTTTGGGCAGCATAGTCATTTTTAACACGTTAGTTCTCCCTATAAGTGATAAATGCAATGAGTCCATCCGCTTCAAATCTAATTCAATTTTTTTAAGAAGCGGGGAGTAATTATCCTGAATAATAGAACCTATTTCAGCATTAATTACTACCCCAAGATAAGTAGCAGAATCAACATATCTTTGATCGATTTTAACAATCTCCTTTGAACAGATCACCTGGGTCTTTGACTCATTCAGGCAATACCCCAAATGCATTCCAAACTCTCTAGTGACCTCTACCAGTATGTGCATGGTCTCAGCTGGCTCTGGTGTAATCACTGCCAGATCATCGGCGTACGCCAATATTTTACTCGCAAATCCATTAGTTACTGCTGACCGTATTCCCCTATTCCCGAAAATTTGTCTGACCGGCGGGTCGATGTACAGAGCAAACAGGATAGGTGAGCAGGGGCAACCCTGGCGGGTGCCCCTGCTTATCCTGATCCTGTCCGAACTCTGGCCCATCAGCTGAATTCGGGCCATTGGATCGCAACATATGGCTTTTACGGCCGCCCAAATTTTTGGGCCAAACCCTCTCTCCATCAGTACGTCCCACAGGTATAGCCACCTGACGCGATCGAACGCTTTTTCCGCATCGAGGAGGATCATCCTAATTGTTCTTTTTTCCTGACCTGAGCAGAATAACTAATAACCTCCCCCCTCAATGCTGCTTTAAATGAATCCCACACACAGTTCCTTGAAGCACTATAACGATTGGCATCAAAGAATTTGCGGGCCCATTTTTGCATATGTTCAACAAACTGTACATTAGTCAGAAGCTTCCGATTGAATGTCCAAGCCCTGCAGTTTCTAGCTAACCCCATACCATTATACATGATTGCCAACGGGTTATGATCCGAGAGGACCGTGGGGAGTTTCCTAATACTGATCTTACTAATTTCTGTGGACGATATTAAGAAATAATCCAGCTTGCTATACCTCTGGTGGGGACAAGAGAAGTATGTATAACCTGGATCTCTAGGCTCCTTTACCCCCCAAACATCAATTAAACCATGCGACATCATAGACTGTAGAGCCGTAGATACCCTTGGTTTTCTGCCAGTATACGAACTTCCCTCAGAAAGATCCGCAGAAAGATTAAAGTCACCACAGACCAGTAAGGGAATCGGCCATGTTGACAGTTCTTCTTCCAAAATTTCGAAAACCTCTGGGTCGTCCTGATTTGAGACATATACAGATGGTAAGGCCACACTCCAATTCCACCAGGGCCCATCTTCCCAGTGCATCAGATTTTAGCCCTTTTGCCCCCCCCCCAACATAGGTTTCCCCAAGATCGCTACCCCCTTACTGTTGAAGTTTGGGAGAAACATGCCAGGATATTGAACCCTCCAACCCTCAGAAGCTGCCTCTTCGCCCATGGTAGATGGGTTTCCTGAAGGCACAGAATATCTACAGGCTCAGTCTTCACAAACTGTGCCAATTTTGCTCTTTTCCTCCAATCGTTTAACCCACCTATATTTATTGAATATACACTAAGGCTTGCCATGCTTCTTGTTAAAACAAAGCCTTACTTTCAACTGCACATCATGAAAAAAAACCTTTTCCAAAACATATATACCATTTCCCGAGAACACCAAGGCTGTAAAAAACATTGTACCACAAATTCTCATTTTATTCAGCTTCCCCCCCCCGAACCCCAGCCCGAACCCCCCCCCCCAGGGAGCCCCCCCTCCTCCACCCCTCACCCTTCTTACCTCCCCTCCCACTGGAGCTAATGATGGTTGTGCGCAGCAGCGTGGAGCATGGGCGCAGCTGTTATTTAAAACACAACAATCATATGAACCCTATCTTACCCCCCCAAAACCGTCCCCCCAAAAAGCACACAAAAAAGGAAAAAAGAAACCAAAGGAAAAACCCATCTAATCTAGAAAAAGAGCCTGCACAAAACTTAAACTTAGATCCCTATAACTGAGCCAGAAACTGGCTGTATAAACAAAGGAGGAAAAGGAGAAAGAGTCCCACTATTGAACCAAGCAATTCAGATAAATAGAACAGCAAACACATTCTAATTTTTAGACCCCTTGCCAGACTTAATACTCCGCCAATCAAACTTATTTGAATCACACAGAGTCCAAAAACTCCTTTGCCTTAACTTCTGATGAAAAATATATAGTCTTCCCATCTTTCAATATCTTGAGCTGCGCTGGATTCACTAAATAAACCTGAATGTGTTTGTCCTGAAAGGGCTTGAATAGCTGGCGGAGTCTCCATCGCCTCTCCACCGTCGCATGGCAGAAGTCCGGTCTCACAAAAAAAGAAACCCCCTCACTAGATCTTTTTGCGTCCGGGCGAGCCTTTTCCGATATGATCTGCCAAAGAACATAATTACCAAAAAATATCAAGACTGCCCTGGGTTTATCGCCGCTTCCAGCTCCCCGGCGAGCTCTAAATGCAGTACGATGGATTCTCTGCATTTCCGCAGCCCAATTCCACTCAGATAGTTCCGGGAATGCTGTCTTGAACAGGTTGATCATAAAGGCCCTAATATCTGAGCCCTCTGCTCCTTCAGGAACTCCCAGGACTCGGAGGTTATTGCGCCTCAGCCGATTTTCCATGTCCTCCAGTTTCCACTGGATGTCGACAACCTGAGTGCTCTGGGAATCTACTTTGGACGATGCTGCTGCAGCTTCTGCTTCGGTTGCCACAATCCATTCCTCCAGGTTAGTGACTCTATCCCCCACATTAGTGCACGCCTTAGAGAGTTTTCTGACAGCACCCTGCATCTTACGCATTGCTGCCTGTGACTTCCGAGCGTCCTGCCTAGCTTCTTCTCTATGCGTAAGGATGGTCTGATATATGACATCTAATAATGGTGGATACGATGATGGGACCACGGCGTTGTGGCTTCCCTGAAGGGCCGTAGCTGAAGAGTGGTCCAAGGCCAGATCCCGCATATGTTGTGCACGGACCTCTCCCTGACCGATAGGTCTTTTGGCCGTGCTGGGGGGGTTTCGTTCCAAATCACTGTCACTATCAGATTCCAGATTGCTCCCTTCCTGTGAGATCATCTCCTCATCAGACCATTCTGCATCCTCTGTCACTGAGAAGAAGCATTCGCTGCTATCTTTCTCTTTCTCTTGTTCCTTGCCCCCTTCATCCATAAGGGTCAACTGGGCTGGGGGGGGGCACAATAGCGTAATCTCTTTCTCCTTCACTCTACCTGTACCCCCTTCAGTCGCCAAACCTTGCCCCGTAGCCTCCTCCAGCTGATCATTCAGCAACACAGCCACACAGACAGGGTGTACGGGAGATGTGGAAGTTTCAATTGTCCCCCCATTATCAGATGCAGCCCCATCAAGTTGTTCATCAGTACCTGTAACCGCCAGGGTCCCCAAAGCTGCCTCAGCCAGATCCTCTGCCCGCACAGCAATTGGCGTTGTCACATCCTCCAGCCCCTCTACCTCCTCCGGAAGGAGGATAGATGCGGGGTTGGTACCTGGCCCTTTAACCTCCAAGGCCTTCTGTAACGCTGACTCCTCAACTGGGGGTTGAGGGGCCTCCATGACCGCGTTCTTCTGACTCCTTCCCCCGCAAACCAACAGCTCCGAAATAGAGAGGGACTGCTGAGGGTGCTGTGCCACCTGTTTGCCTCTCTTGGGCTGTATCGGTGTTTCCCCATGTTCACCAATACCCGGGCCCCCTGTGCACAGGGATGTATCTTCAGGCCCTTGCTGCGCTTGCTCCGGATTTAGGGCTAAAGCTCGGGCCGCCTGCGCTGCCTGCATCGCCTGTGCCGTTTGGGCTGCCTGGATTATCTTCTTTGCTGCTGCTGCAGCTTTAGCTGATACCCCTGCTACCGTTTTCGGGGCCATTGTCGATATAGTAACCACCGGGTGCTGCCTCCGCCACAAAAAGGCGATCGCCAGAGCAACTCCATCTGCAGCTTTTCCGATGGCTCCCACGGCCTGCCTCGACCAGCAGCCGACACGCCCCCAAAGCAACGGACGCCGGACCCAGAGCGCCAGCAGCCTCGGCAGTCCGTCCGTAGCCTCAGAATGCCTCCACTCGAAGCCCACCGCTCCGGGCCACCAAGGGACAAACAACATCAGCTCTCCTTCTCCAAGAACCAGCCAGGTGAGCCGCTTCTACGGGGGGAAGGGGAGGGTTACTGCGCCTCGCCCGCGCTGCTGCTCTGCGGCTCCCTCACACAGCCGCCATCTTGCTCCCGAGACCTCCTTCCTCAGTCTTTCCACTTTGTTTCTTTTTCCCTTTCTTGCTATTGGGAAATGTCTAATGAGGAATAATAAGAAGCTTACGTCCAAATTAACCATTGGACATAAGCTTCTAGTGGTCTCTATGTTAAGGTGGTGCACCTCCTGAGGCTCGATCTTGAATTTTAGGCTTTTAGGGGCTTTAAATCTGGGACAGGCTCTTCGGCTGGGCTCCATGCTATGGACATCTTTCTCTGGTGGGCTCTATCAGGACATCAATCTATGGAGGGGACTACCCTTGATATCAGCCTCGCTGCTCGATCATCAAATTCCAGCTCAGTGGCATTAAAATTTTGAAGTCAAATGCTTTGGGGGCTTGCAAATTAATACCAGCCTCTTGAGGGCTCAATAATGTCAGCCTTTGTAGAACTCAGTTATGGCCATCGCCTCTGAAGACGTAATCATGCTTGCTAGACTCTGTGTGGCTCGATCATGGATGTCAGTTTCCGATGAGGGGGAATTATTTGATGGATGGTAGCTTCCAGAAGCAGCAGCAATCAGAGGTGACTATATTTCTTCATGTTCGACCACAGACATAAGCATCTAAGGAACTCAATCATAGATTTTAGCATCAAATAGGCACAATTAAGGAATCAGCCTTAATGGCTCTCAAACTGGCTCTTTCATGTATGTCATCCTGTCAGAGGCTTGATCATGGACTTTAGCATCAGGTGATCTTGATCATAAGTGACAGCTTCTTTGGGGGTCAATCATACACATAATCCTCTAGTAGACTCTATCATGGGTGTCAGTAACTGGTGGACGTTATTACAAATACCAGCCTTGGGTGGGCTCGATCATAGATGTCAGCAGATGGTAAACTTAATCATGGACTTAGGGTTCTAATAAAATCTACTGCATGAATGCCAATCTGTCATGGCCTTTATAGCATGGACTGGAGTTTCTAGTGGGGTGGGGTCTATAGCATCATCGGCCTCTAATGAACTTTAAACAGAGTACTCTATGGCATGGACGTCAGCCTCTGGATGCTCAATCACAGACACTAGAGGATTGAAGCTTTAAGATATGGAAATCAGCCTGAAGCCAGCAGGAGAATAGCAGTCCTCCTATTTTACTACACTCAAGCAATTGGGGAGTGCTGCATGCTGCCGATGGGCATAGCTGTGGAAACCGGTGGTTAGACCAGGAGAATTTGAAAGATCTTATTGTCAAAAGCAGGGAGAGCATCTTAATTTTTTTCCAGCATGGATGTAAACATGAAAGGGGCTGCTAAATGAGAAACGACAACTACTGTTGCGACTGTCCTCTTTAATTCACAACTAGGAATAAATTCCAGCAACCATGATACAGAATCAGAGGTTTCTAAGAAGAAGCTCTAATAAAAAGAATGAGTTCTGGACAACAAGTCATAAACTTGTTATATACTACTGACTTATACAGTGATTTTGTGGGCAGTACATATCAATGCCTGAGATTAGTAATCCATGCTAAAAACAAAGAGTCATCTTTGTTCCAAGTGAAACTGTGGATTATTATTCACCCTGACAACATTTAGGTTTCCATCTGATGTCAGCGCTGAAGCTCTATAAATGTAGCTGTTCTTGCGCCCAGGAGATGTTAGCCAGGCATTGACAGGACCTCAAAGTAATGGCAAAGAGGTCCATGAAAAGAGCATTGTCGCATGTAGTACAATCGAGCTGTACAAACTCAAACATAATAAGAACTGGCAAAGACAACAAATGTTAAATGCAAGAGAGCGAGTGGCTTTATCAATGTTCTTTAGTCATGTTGAACAGGAGCACAGCTTCTGTGTGGCATGATTAAAAGTTTTTTTTCTCCAAAAAAGCGTAAAAAAGCACTACGCCGCAGCCAGTGCGTCATGGTGTTTTTTTCCATTGGTGGCAGGAGGTATCACAGCATCACAGAAGGAGGGAGGGCGAGGAATAGGTGGGGTGTGGGGAAAAAAGATGTTGGTGAGATACGAGGTGATGGGGAAACGGATCATTTTGAGTACTGAGGGTGGGCAGTGATCAAGTGGTGATCCGGACTTGGTGGACTTGATTAGGTTAAGAACTTCTGTGTCAGTAACATAGAAGAATTGGCTGAGTTTAGGTTGAAGATTATTAAGCAAAGAAATTAGATCAGGAGTGAAAGCCTGTACTATAGTGACTGTAACGATGGGATCTGAATTTTTAGAGCATGTAAACTGATTGTAGATTTGTTCCACTTTATCCAGAAAATAGGATGCTATTGAACTGTTATTATTGCTTTTGTTACTGATTTCAGGAGAACTGGAAAGTTTGTTTACAACTTGGAAGAGTTCTCTAGTGGAATTCTTGAATGTTTCTATTTGTTGAGTAAAATACCCCTATTTTTCCTTAATAATTGGGGACTTGTAATTAGCCAGAGTCTGCTTGTAGATAACTCTATCAAAGGGACTATAGTTTTTCCTCCATTTTCTTTCCTGTATTCTACATTTTTTATTTTTTTAGACAAAGAGTTTCAGTGAACCAGGGTGCAGATTTTGTAGTTTTACGAGGGCCCCTACTACTTTTGGACACAGCTTTAGAAACGGTAATGTTTAATCTGAGTGTGTAGTTCTCAGTGGCTCGGATAGGATCGGTAATTGGAGTGTGATCTTCCTGAGGAAGATGTTGCTGCAGTATATCAAAATTGGTTTTGGACCAGAGATAGTGTAATGTGGGGTTATAATCTGTTTTCCTTCTTAGCTCAGGAGAGGTAATAGTTAAATTAAAGGTGATGGCTTTATGATCGGACCAAGTGAGAGGAAGAAATTATTTCACTGAGATAAGATCATTATTAGAGAAAATTGCATCTAATGTGTGCCCAGCACTATGGGTCGGTTAAAGTAGAAGTTGGGAGAGATTGAATGCCTTCATTATATTCATGAAAGTTTCTGTGTCTTTGTCCTCAACGGAGTCTAGATGAAAGTTAAAATCCCAGAGTACTGTGAAGTTACTGTTGCAAGCCCCTCCCTTGACCAGAGTTGAGATGGAATGTAAGAAATCTCTATAATAAATGTAGGTATGCTGTTAATGATATTTATAGTACAAAAGTTAATGTCACAGTGGAGAAGAGTCACAATACATTAGAAGCAAGAAATGGTTTACATTATCTATTCAAAGTAGGACACCACAACTAAGTAATTCCACAAATGGTTGTGATTTTATTTCATCACACTATTAGAATGAATCAAATCATAAGGTACAATGTATTTCACGTTTGAGCATTTTTGAAAAACTGTGCACAAAGGGTGGGGTTATAGGTGCATGGGAGGGATTTGTAAGAGTGATGTGAAAAGGGACGGTAGTGCGCATATATACATCAGAAATCAATAATAACAACCTATCCAGCCAATAAAGCAAAACGCTGTTGACTGTATGTTTGCTGGCATACCGGTTTCCCCAGCAGCCTGCAGCCATAGGTTACTGATCAACCTTGGCCTTCATAGTACTAACTACAAACATCTGCGAAAATTCTGAGAGCCCACAAGACCCATCTTCCAAATCCTCATCCCTGTTGGGTACTTTTACAGTGTGTATTGTACACTACAGCTGCGTAATGGACCACAAAGAAATGTCTCCAGTGACCTTGTGTGCGTTTGGCAATGTGATTATTCCTTTTTAGTGCTAACACAGCTCATCAGAGGCCCTGCCCCCTTTGTCCAACACTCAGCAAACGTGCCTCCTGGCGCACTATTGGTTGGGGTATGAAGTCCCCTTAGATGCTGAGGGTCCTCGGGGGCCAAAAAAACCCTATTGTTACCTCCATTAAGTCCCATGCAGTGGGATTGCTGAGAGCTCATCAGAGGCATGCCCCCTTTCTCAAACACTCCGCAAATGCACCTCCTGGTACACTACTGGTTGGGGGATGAAGTCCCCTTGGCTGCTGAGGGTCCTTGGGAGCCAAGAAACACCATTGTTGCCACCAGTAATTATCCCAAAGCAGGAATGCTGAGACTTCATTGGAGGCCCCACCCCTTTTCTCAACAACTTTGCAAACGTGCCTCCTGGTGCACTAATAGTTGTTTGATGAAGCCCACTTGGCTGTTGAGGGTATTGGGGCCAAAAATCTCTACTGTTGCAACCAGTAAGTCCCCCACAGCTGTATTGCTGAGACTTCGGAGGCCCGCCCTCTTTCTCAACCACTCTGCAAATGCACCTTCTGGCGCACTACTGGTTGGGGATGAAGTCCACTTGGCTGCCGAGATTTCTGCCTCTTTCTTCCCATTTCACAAATTAATTTTGCCTCTTTCTGCTCGTTGCTGACATTTATTCTGCCTCTTTCTGCTAGTTTCTGACCTTTTTTCTGCATCTTTCTCCTCGTTTCGGACCTTTATTTTGACTCTTTCGCCTCTTTCCCAGGGATCGCAGGGGGTCTCAAGGCTACCACAGTCCCAGCCAGCTTACTACCTCATGAGGGAGCTGGGAGTGCTCTTGCATACAGGGAGCTACTGGAAATACAGCTCCCTGTGTGCCGGAGCAATGTTTTCATCTGTTTTCCTGTATGCATATTTGCATGCAGGGAAACAGATGAAAACTCCGCTTTTAGCAAGCTGGAGCTGTTGGACAGCTCCCACTTGCAGAAAGTGGAATTGTGCTTGCTTTTGCTTGGTGGGAGCTGTCAGCATTAATTTTATGTTTAGCACAGGGAAGGTGGCAGTTCCCAAAGCTGCAGGGAGGGTGTCTGGTCTCTCCTGCATTACTTTAGCATGATTTAACCTGGGGAGGTGGTGGTTTGCCAGCGCCGCAGGAGGCAAGAGCCCCCTGCATTTATTTATGGGGATTTGCCCTGGGGAGGTGGCAGTCCCGAGGGTGTGGGTACTCCAGCATACATTAAAAGCAGTGCCTCTGGGAGTCCCCAGGGCTTTTATAATCCCTTTCCTTTTCATAATTCCTCATGCCCACGGAACTTGGCACACCCGGGTGCTCATTTCAAAACAATCTCGAGAGACCGTGCTTGTTTTTTTTCAAATTTGCCACAAATCCGCAGATCCACCTGCAAATTTGTGGCACTTTTTTTGTGGGACTCGGCTCAAGCCAAGTCCCAAGATGACTGCCAACACTTCTTGGTTGAAGTGTTGACAGCCAATCATATTACAGCACGGGAACTGTCGATCTGCGGAGGATCTGCGTCCCTAGTTATACAAATTTGTTTTTCGGTTAATATCTCTCAAACTACTGAACGGATGACATCAAATCACAAAGAGCATGATCTGCGGAACAAAATCTACATTTCTGCCAAATTTAGTGTAATTGTGTCCAGCGGTTTGGGCTATGGGAATTAACAGAGGGAAACATGTTTTGGGACGCCCTCTTTTCTCAGCCCCCGCTTGACGAGCCTCGCCGAAATTTACACACACACATACACATATATATATTTATAGTATTAATTAGGAAATATGATTTATGTCATAAATATGAGATCACCCATGTTTGTGGAAGGGGTCTTAATGACTGCTTATGATCAAAGATAGTATAGGCTATGATGGTGAATGTCATTCAGGATATAAACTTACTCCTGGATCAGAAAATTAATCAATTTTGCCTCTCTGTATTTTATGTGAAGCTACCCTAGAGTCATGTGATGCTTTAAAATGTTTATATTTTACTGTATTTATACATATTTATGTGTGTATATTATTTACAGACTTGAGAAAGTTCCAATAGGAGTGAAGCACATCGGCTGTCTCTGAAATCAATAAATAGATTGTGATATATTGGAATATTATGATTTTCTAACACCTAGACCTTAGCGCGAATTCCGCAGCGGTGCTGGTGATTTATTGAGTGGGCGGGGTTCGGACTGCCCCCGGCCATCCTCCGCACACGTCCACTGTGACGTCGGACAGCCGGGGGCCGAATGACGCATGGAAGGGGTTAAACAAAAGAAAAATAAAGTATATTTTTTTAACTTGAAAGACATCTCAACTGGATCCCATCACTGAATAAATTAACTTAAATTGTGACCAACTTGGCTTACTGGTTGCACATTATGGAATTATTCTGAATATATGCCTGATATTGACAAAGTGGGGCTCTGCTTCACCAGCATTCGACCCGCTAAACCATCTACCAAAGAACCTAACTACCTCAGATGCATCCTCAACACCCGCTCCGCACACAAACAAGCCATAGAACTCTGGGACCTACTGGACTCCAACACCCCACACGTTGCCTTCTTGACGGAGACCTGGCTAAACCCCTCCTCGCCACCTGACATCGCCATAGCCATCGCGGAAGGCTACAAGATCACCTGCAAGGACCGTACCAATGGAGTAGGAGGAGAAATCGCTGGTATACAGACAAAATATCGAGTAAAAAATATCAAATTACACAAATATTGACTTCAAAATATAGAATGGACAAAATATCGAATGGACAGAATATAGTCATCAAAAATATCGTTGTTAAGGTAAGTAATGTAATATCGATTTTTATAAATATAGAAAGTCAAAATATCGAAGTATATAATATAGGTTATTAAATTATCAAATTTTTAAAAATATAATTTTTTTAAGTGTTTTGTATGTTAGTATATGTGTGAAAAGTGTATATTTTTTGTAATTTATTTTAAGTAATGAATTTTATGTTATTTAATTTTTGCGTAATATAATTCTGTAGCGGGTTGTGGGTTTATAGGGGAATAGGGTGGGAAGTAATTTAATTATAATTAATTAAAATGTTAATTTATTTATTGGTATTTATTTTGAATACATTGTTAATTAATTTTTAATTGGTAATTAATTAATTCTTAATTGGTAATTAATTTTCATTAATTGATAAGTATGTGAATTGTATTAATTTATTTTCTGTAGCGGGTTGTGGGTTTATAGGGGAATAGGGTGGGAAGTAATTTAATTTTAATTAATTAAATATTTAAATTTTTATATTGGTATTTATTTTGAAAAAATTGTTAATTAATTTTTAATTGGTAATTATTTAATTCTTAATTGGTAATTAATTAATTAATTTTTATTAATGGATTAATTGATAAATATGTGAATTTAATTAATTTATTTCCCGTAGCGGGTTGTGGGTTTATAGGGGAATAGGGTGGGAAGTTATTTAATTGTAAATAATTAAATATTTTTATTTATTTATTAGTATTTATTTTGAATTAATTGGTAATTAATTTTTTTTTCAATTATTTAATTGTAAATTGGTAATTAATTTGTAATAATAGTTAATGAATTTTAATAAATAATATGTTTTTTAATTGATTAATTATTATATTGTATTAAATTGGTATTTACTTTTAATTACATTTTTATTGGTATTGATATTTAATTTATATATATCTACTGTTAAGCTCACTAGAGTGGGAATAGTAATTTTTACCCCTACGCTATCCAACACTTTCCCTACTGTTGCACCCTCTGGAGTGGGAATAGTAATTTCTACCCCTACGCTATCCAACGCTTTCCCTACTGTTGCACTCTCTGGAGTGAGAATAGTAATTTTTACCCCTATGCTATCCAACGCTTTCCCTACTGTTGCACGCTCTGGAGTGGGAATAGTAATTTTTACCCCACCGCTATCCAACGCTTTCTCTACTGTTGCACCCTCTGGAGTGGGAATAGTAACTTTTACTCCTACGCTATCCAACGCTTTCCCTACTGTTGCACCCTCTGGAGTGGGAATAGTAATTTTTACTCCTACACTATCCAACGCTTTCCCTACTGTTGCACCCTCTGGAGTGGGAATAGTAATTTGTACCCCTATGCTATCCAACGCTTTCCCTACTGTTGCACCTTTTGGAGTGGGAATAGTAATTTTTACCCCTACGCTATCCAACGCTTTCCCTACTGTTGCACCCTCTGGAGTGGGAATAGTAATTTTTTACCCCTACGCTATCCGGCGCTTTCCCTACTGTTGCACCCTCTGGAGTGGGAATAGTAATTGTTACCCCTACGCTATCCAACGCTTTCACTACTGTTGCACTCTCTGGAGAGGGAATAGTAATTTTTACCCCTACGCTATCCAATGCTTTCCCTACTGTTGCACTCTCTGGAGTGGGAATAGTAATTTTTACCCCTAGGCTATCCAATGTTTACCCTACTGGTACAGTTGCTGGAGTGGTAATAGTACATTTTAACCTCTTGCTATGCTACAGTAAAAATATTGTATATTTTTAATTATTATTATGTTTATATATAAATATATATATATGTGTTAAAAAATCAAGTGTTATTTTTATTATTTTACTTAAATTAATTATTTATACATTTTTAAGTTATTTAAGTATTTTTACGTATGTTTTAATTAATTATAGTTATTATTTCATTAATGTTAAATTATTTTTAAGTTATTTTAATAAATGCAATATTTTTATTAAGTATATATATTTATTCGATATTTTTGATTCAATATTTTTGTACTTACCTGTTTGTAGATAGGATTTCGATATTTTGTCTTTCTATATTTTTACTTCGATATTATTTTCACCTATATTTTTGTATTCGATATTTTTTCAGTGATCCGAAATCGCCATCGTCCACAGGAACACTCTCAAAGTCTCAACCAACACAGACTACACCCTCAGCACCGCCGAACACCTGCAATTCCAGATTCACACCAAACCCAACACCACCCTCAAGGAACCCTCATCTACAGACCCCCGGACACCGAGCACAGTTCAGCGACTCCATCACCGACCTCATCAGCACACACGCCCTCACCTCCACAGACTACATCCTTCTCGGGGACCTGAACTTCCACCTCGAGAACAACGACACCAAATCCACCACCCTGATCGACAACCTCTTCAACCTCGGACTCAGACAACTGGTCACTACACCCACCCACTCCGCTGGCCACACTCTTGACCCCATCTTCTCTGCAAGCTTCCACGTCTCCTTTAACCACACCACCAAGCTCCACTGGACCAATCACCGCTGCATCCACTTCACCTTCCGGAAACCCACCACCTCACCCAACAGACGCCGATCGGCTTCTGGAGCAAAGACACCGAAGACCAGCTTTCCACCACCCTTGCCCGGAGCTCACCCGCAAACCCGACCGAGCCCGCCACCCGCAACCTCAGTCAGTGGATCAACAACTGCGCCAACACCCTTGCCCCGCTCAAGAAGCCCTCTAACACCTATACCAGCTGGTTCACCAGAGACCTCCAGGCCTCCAAGCGTACCTGCCGAAAACAAAAAAAACTGGATCCATGAACAAACACTGGAAAGCTACACAGCACACAAGAACCCCACCCGCAGACACCACCTCCTCATCAGATCCGCCAAAAGGACCTCCTTCAAAGACCGCCTGGACAACAACACACACAAGAGCGAAGAGCTCTTAAACATCGTGAAGGAACTCTCCGACCCCAGCTCCAACACCAACGACATCCCACCTGTGCGACTCGCTGGCCACCTTCTTCCATCGCAAGATCGCAGACATCCACAACGGCTTCAACGCCGTGACCACTCCGGCAACCACTATGACTCCTGCTCCCACGACCACAACCCGCACCAAACGCCTGCTCTCCTGGACCAGCATCAACGACGACAACACCATCAAGATCATGAACACCGTCCACTCTGGGTCCCCGGCAGACCCTTGCCCACACCACATCTTTAACAAAACCAGCAGGACCATCGCACCCCATCTCTGGAAACCATCAACATCTCCTTCGAGACAGCGACTTTCCCGGAGAGCTGAAAGCATGCAGAGATCAATGCCTTACTCAAGAAACCCAAGGCGGACCCCAAGGACCTCAAGAACTTCCGACCGATCTCCCTACGCCCGTTACCGGCGAAGGTCATCGAAACGGTCATCAACAAACAACTGACCAGCTTCCTAGAGGAGAACAGCATCCTGGACCCGTCCCAGTCCGGGTTCCGCAGCAACCACAGCACCGAAACTGCCCTCATCACCGCCACAGACGACATCAGGACCCTGCTAGACAATGGAGAAACCGCTGCCCTCATCCTCCTGGACCTGTCAGCCGCCTTCGACACGGTCTGCCACCGCACACTACAAACACGCCTCTACGACGCCGGAATCCAAGAGAAGGCCCTGGACTGGACCACCTCCTTCCTCTCCGGCAGAAATCAGAGCGTCTGCCTCCCCCCCTTCTGCTCCGAAGCCACAGGGACCATCTGCGGCGTACCCCAAAGCTCATCCCTCAGCCCAACGTTGTTCAACGTCTACATGGCACCGCTCGCGCACGTCACACGACCGCACAACCTCAACATCATCTCCTACGCTAACAACACCCAGTTGATCCTCTCCCTCACCAAGAACCCCCACACCGCCAAAACCAACCTCCATGAAGGAATGAAGGCCGTCGCCGACTGGATGAGGAACAGCCGACTGAAGCTGAACTCAGACAAGACAGAGGTCCTCATCCTCTGATCCACCCCCTTGGTTTTAGACGACTCCTGGTGGCCGACTGCACTAGGAACACCCCCAACACCCACCGACCATGCACGCAACCTAGGGGTCATCCTCGACTCTACCCTCTCCATGATGAAACAGGTCAACGACGTCTCCTCCTCCTGCTTCAACACCCTCCGCATGCTTCGCAGGATCTTCAAGTGGATCCCCACCAAAACGAGAAGGGCGGTCACCCAGGCCCTATCAGCAGTAGACTGGACTACGGAAACGCCCTCTACGCAGGAGCCTCAGCCAAACTCCTGAAACGGCTCCAACACATACAGAACGCCTCCGCACACCTGATCCTTGACATCCCTCGCCGCAGCCACATCACACCCCACCTAAGAGACCTGCACTGGCTCCCTGTCAACAAGAGGATAACCTTCAAACTGCTCACCCACGCACACAAGGCACTCCACAGCACCGGATCACCGTACCTCAACAGCGACGCAGCCTCTACACCCCCACCCGCCAGCTCTGCCAGCTCCGCCCCACAGACCGCGCCCTTGCCACCGTCCCCCACATCCGAAGACTGACAGCCAGCGGCAGATCATTCTCCCACCTTGCCGCCAAGACATGGAACACCCTCCCCATCCTCCTAGAGCAGACCGAAGACCTTTTGACCTTCAGAAGACTCCTCAAGACCTGGCTCTTCGAACACTAGCAGCTTCCCCCCCCCAGTGCCTTGAAAACCTCTCGGGTAGGTAGTGCGCTTTACAAATGCTATGATTGATTGAGCTCTCCCAGAACTCCATTAACCACTAGAGTTATATTACCACTATTAATCCCCTCAAAATTGCTGGGACCACAAAGGTCTCCGCAGCTTGCTTTTCAACCCTGTACAATATTTTAGATTTCCTGTCACATATGTGCTTGTTGCCAATTCATTTGCATTAGATTTTGGTTAAAATAAATGTATATTTTGACTGTTAGACTCGTGACTACACTCCCTTTTTCTGCTGCCACATCTTGACTCCCAATTTATGGGTTCCCAGAGTAAATTCTTTCCAAATCCAGTTCTGACACCACATTTGAAGATCAAATACTGAGAGCACCAGTCAAGCAGTGATCAGATGAACAAGGCACGTGCCTCTAGTAAAGATGTTTCTGTAAGAGACATAGGTTAGTTATAGATTCCTTACTTTAGAATTACTCCCAGCCATCAGACAGGATCTGGAGAATTTTTCTTTTAGCAGTACCCCTGCGCGTCGGTAGGTGGCGTTGGTCGACTCTGTGTCTGCCGTCGGCGTCGTGGTCTCCGGAATGACTTTTGAAGTGTCTACATAGATGCCGCCAGAAGTGCAGAGCCATCAAGACACTGACAATTGGAGCGCCACAACTAGGGCCCTGTAAGGGAGTCCCTATCCCTAAAAGTCAGTTTGCAGCAGGGAGGATAGGTGGGGCGGTAAGGAATCTATAACTAATCTATGTCTCTTACCGAAGGTAAGTAACTTGTTCATCTGAAAGAGACAGTAGTTAGAGATTCCTTACCTTAGAATAGATACCCCAGCAATACCATCCCCGGAGGGTCTGCGAACCAAGTTCACACCAGAAAGTCTTGGAGGACAGACTGAGCAATGTAACCGTCCCTCAGGACCTGACTATCCAGGAAGTGTCTGGTGATCATGTACATAGATGCCCACGTGGCTGCCTTGCAGATGTTAATTAGTGGGACTCCATGTGACAAAGCAGTAGTTGCTGCCTTAGCTCTAATGGAATGAGCCCGTAGCCCCACAGAAGGTTCCTTTTTAGCTAAAGAGTAACACATTTTTATACAAACGACAACCCAACTTGAGAGTGTACACTTTTGGACAGCCCGCCCTTTCTTGGCCAACGAAAAGTTGATAGTCCACCGGGAAATCTTTAATGCGATCAAGGTATAAGGACAGTGCATGTTTGGGGTCCAGGCGGTGGAGTCTCTCCTCCTCTTTGGAAGGGTGCGAAAGTGGGAAAAAGGTGGGCAAAGTAATGGTTTGTCCAATGTGAAATGGTGTAACCACTTTTCGAAGGAAAAGGGTCTCGTTCGAAGCACCACTGTGTCTGGATGCAAAGTGAAGAACCAGGGCATAGAAGAAAAAGCCTGAAGCTCACTCACTCTGCGAGCAGAGGTGATGGCAACAAGAAAGGCAGCCTTGAGAGTAAGGAGCCTGAGAGGACAGTTGTGAAGTGGCTCCAAGGAAGCACACATAAGGTAAGTCAAGACAAGGTTCAAGTCCCACTGAGGCATTATGAAAGGAGATGGAGGAAAGAGGTGAATAATGCCCTTAAAGAACCTGTTAACAATAGGGGACTTGAACAAAATGGGCTGATCTGGTAGCCGAAGAAATGCAGAAATGGCTGCCAGATAGCCTTTAAGAGTGCCCAGAGCAGAGCCCTGCTGGACAAAGAAAGAACCTCAGAAAGAGGGGCAGAGAGGTGATCCACAGCCTTTGCTGTGCACCATCCCACAGACTTATTCCATCGACAGGCATATACTATTTTAGTGGAGAGACGCCTGGCTGCCAAGATGACATTACAGACTTTGGGAGGAAAGTTAAAAGCTGTCAACTGCCGCCGCTCAATCTCTACGCAAGGAGGTGGAGTTTGGACAAGTTCAGGTGGAGAATCAGCCCCTGCTGCTGTGGCAGAAGGTCCTCCCGAAGAAGCAGTCTGATTGGCGGACTGATAACCATGCTCAGGACCTCGGGATACCAGACTCCTCAGGCCCAGTCCGGAGCCACAAGAATGACTTGGGACTGGTCGTGCTTGATCTTCTTCAGCACTCAAGGCAGAATTGGTCCTGGCAGACAGGTGTACAGGAGGCCGCAGTTCCACTCGCAACGAAAAGAGTTGCAGAGCCAGTGCCGCCTTGGAAACTCCAACACGCAAAACTGCTGACATTGCATGTTCCCTTCTGTGGCGGACAGATTTAACCAAGGCTCTCCCCACTGCTGCAAGGGACCTTGCACCACCTCTGAGAGAAGATATAATTCGTGATCCACCAGGCACCGACGGCTGAGTTTGTCCGCTCTGGTGTTCAGAGAGCCTGCCAGGTGTTGAACCAGCAGGGTTATGCCCTGATGTTCCAGCCATGTCTAAACGTGAAGAGCCTCTTTACAAAGAGTCCACAACCCCACCCAGCCCTGTTTATTGCAGTACCACATGGCGGTGGTGTTGTCTGTGAACACCTGAACTGCCTTCCCCTTGCGGGAGGGAAGGAATGCCTTTGGTGCAAGTGAATATGAAAATGCTTGGGGCCTACCGTGAACCGTAGGTAGCGTCTGTGGGCTGACAGGACGGGTATGTGAAAATAGGCGTCCTGCAAGTCCAGCGTCACCATCCAGTCTCCAAGGTCGAGGGAAGTTAGGACCTGAGCCAAGGTTAGCATTTTGAACTTCTCCTTCGGGAGGAAGCGGTTGAGGGCCCTGAGGTCTAGGATAGGGTGCAGCCCTTTGTCCTTATTGGGTACCAGAAAGTAGAGGGAATAGCAACCCAGCCTACTTCTGGCGGAGGGACCCTTTCGATAGCTACCCTGGCCAAGAGAGCTGACACTTCATGGTGGAAAAGCGCCAAATGATCTTCCGACGTGCGATCGAAAGTCGGTGGCATGGAGGGAGGGGTAGTCTCGAAGGGGAGGGAGTAGCCCCTCTGGCCTATCTGCAAAACCCACCTGTCTGACATGATGGTTTGCCAGTGGGGAAGGGGATCATGAATCATGCCACCCACTGGCCGCTGATGGCCCTGAAAGGTCAGACTAGGAGGGTTTGGAGGCCTCTGTAGGAGAGGAAAGTGTGGACTGGCCCGCCAACTTGTTCCCAGACCCACATCGCTGGGTCCCACATCAGCGGCCACGCAGATGCTGGGCAGCTTGTGTAGGCCGGTGGCTGGACTGGGCCGGACATGGTGGGGTGTCCCTCCCATAGCCACGAAAGGGGCGAAAGGCAGACCGTGGTGGACGGGAAGACACGTCGAGGCCTAAGGATCTGGTCATAGCCGAGAATCCATAAAGCGCTCCAGCGCCGAGTCTGCCTTGTCACCAAAAAGGCATAGCGCAGAGGGGCTGCCGACGTGGCAGTCGTTCTGCCCAGTGAGTCGGTGGTATCCAGTCCACAGTGAATTATGATTTTTGCTGCGTCTCTCTCATCTGCCACGGCTTAGGAGAGGACGGCCCACTCCTCCTCCGTGCACTGAGGCAGCACTTGCTCCATCGTATCCCACATTGTATGGAAATATTGGCCCAATCGGGCCAAGTCCCGATGGCTTTTAAGCATGCCACAGTGGTACCACTGCTAAAGAAACCAGGAGCTGATCCTACACTTTTACCAAATTACCGTCCGATCTCCCTCCTGTTTTTTGCAAGATATTAGAGACTCATGTAGCTAGGAGTCTCTCTAACTTTCTGGAGGAATCCAAATACCTTGATCCTTACCAGGCAGGTTTTCGAGCGGCCCATTCTACCGAAACCGTCATATTGACAGTCTTGGACACTCTCCGGGATCATGCTGACAAGGGCTCCCCTCAAGCACTGGTACTCCTAGATCTATCTGCCGCCTTTGACACGGTCGACCATGCTATTTTGGTCGATCGTGTCAAACTTGCTGGCATGCAAGGTGATGCCGCTAGCTGGCTCACCTCGTTTCTAAATGATAGGTCGCAGGCGGTTCGCCAAGGGCTCTTCCTTGCTCCCCCACTTAAAATCACATGTGGAGTTCCTCAAGACTCGGCACTTTCCCCTCACCTTTTTAATATTTACATTTCCCCCCTGATTCAAGCCTTGAAAGAAAGAAAGGTGACAGTTTTCAATTATGCGGATGACCTACAGCTGGTCTTTAAGATAGATGGTTCCCACAGCTCTGTTGCGGATTTTCAGGCTACATTGTTACATATACAACAATGGATGGACCATAATCACCTTAAATTAAACCCGGGAAAGTCTGAGATTGTTCTGACTGGGGACAGCCATAAGTTCTGGGGCCCACACTACTGGCCCCCAAAGCTGGGTCCTTCACCTTCCCCTTCTATCTTGGCCAAAACACTGGGAGTCTCTCGTAATAATGAACTCACACTGAATTCTCAGGTGGGCTCAGTGATCTCTAAGTGCTTTTTCCAGCTGCGTAAGATCAGAAAGATTCACTGCTTTTTTACCCATGAAGGCCTGATCCAGATTATAATTGCCACAGTTCTGTCACATCTGGATTATGCCCATTCGGTTTACCTGGGAATGCCACTCTACCTGTTTAAACGGCTGCAGCTGGTTCAAAACCAGGCAGCACGTTTGGTCCTTCGACAACCAAGATGGCAACCAGTTACGCCTTTGCTAAGGAAACTACATTGGCTTCCTCTTTTTCAGCGCTGTGCCTTCAAAACAGGCTGTCTTGTATTCAAAACCCTGCATGGCAAAAGTCCCGCATTTATCAACAGCCTGATACACAAACACATTCCCACACAAAACCTCAGTTCTGCCCATCTTTCACTGCTCACTATTCCAACCTTCATGCGAGTACGTCAAGGAGGCTGCAGATTTGCGGTCCTCGCTCCTAAGCTTTGGAACTCCTTTCCCTTGGAAATCCGTTCCAGTACTGACATTCTGCAATTCAGAAAGCTCCTTAGACCTGGTTGTTTCGGCAAGCATAAAAATAGTTATTCTGATAGCTAACTAAGCCTGTCAGCGCCATGAAGCCACCCGGTGTAAGTGCGCTCTATAAATGCCCATTAACATTAACATTAACAAGAGGTACGCGATATTCACGTACCGCAGTGCCAAGCAGGAGGAAGAGAACATGCGCTTCCCGAGATGATCTAGCTTCTTGGATTCCCTGCCTGGGGGAGTAGAAGAGAATGCGGCCTTGGAAGAAGAAGATTCAATCAATCAATCAAGAGTATTTGTAAAGCGCGCTACTCACCCGCTAGGGTCTCAAGGCGCTAGGGGGGGTGGGGGGGGGGCTGCTACTGCTCGAAAAGCCAGGTCTTGAGTTACTTCCTGAAGGAGAGATGGTCCTGGGTGAGTCGTAGGTGGGTGGGGAGGGTGTTCAAGGTCTTGGCCGCCAGGTAGGTGAAGGATCTTCCTCCGGTGGTGGTTCTGCGGATCCGTGGGACGGTGGTGAGGGTGAGGCTGTCAGAGCTGAGCTGCCGATTTGGCGTGTAGAACGTGAGCCCGTTTTTGAGGTATTCGGGGCCCAAGTCGTGGAGAGCCTTGTGTAGGTGGGTGAGGAGTCTGAACGTGATCCTTTTGCTGACGGGGAGCCAGTGCAGGTCCCTCAGGTGGGCGGAGATGTGGCTGTGTCGGGGGATGTCCAAGACGAGTCGTTCTGAGGCGTTCTGGACGTGCTGGAGTCTTTTCTTTAGTTTGGCGGTGGTCCTAGCATAGAGGGCGTTCCCGTAGTCCAGACGGCTGGTGACGAGGGCCTGGGTGACCGTTTTCCTGTTTCCAGTGGGGATCCGGCGGAAGATCTTACGGAGCATGTGGAGTGTGTTGAAGCAGGAGGAGGTAACAGCGTTAACTTGCCTGGCCATCATAAGGGAGGAGTCAAGGATGAAGCCCAGGTTGCGTGTGTGGCCCGTGGGCTTGGGTGGGGGGCCCAGAGCAGGGGGCCACCAGGAGTCGTCCCAGGCGGAGATGGATGGGCCGAGGATGAGGACTTCCGTCTTGTCTGAGTTCAGTTTCAGGCTGCTGAGCTTCATCCAGTCTGTGATGTCTTTCATTCCGTCCTGGAAGCTGGTTCTGGCGGAGGTGGGGTCGTTGGTGAGGGAGAGGATCAGTTGGGTATAGTCGGCGTAGGAGATGATGTTGAGGTTGTGCTTGCGTGCGATGGCTGTGAGGGGGCTCATGTAGACGTTGACAAGGGTGGGGCTGAGCTGTGAAGAGGCTCATGTAGACGTTGAAGAGGGTGGGGCTGAGCGAGGAGCCTTGAGGTACGCCGCAGATGATCTTGGTGGCTTCTGCGAGGAAAGGCGGGAGACGGATTCTTTGGGTTCTGTCGGAGAGGAAGAAGGTGATCCATTCCAGGGCCTTTTCTTGGATCCCGGCGTGGCGGAGGCGGGTTGTCAGGGTGCGTTGGCAGACCGTGTCGAATGCAGCCGAATGGTCGAGCAGGATGAGGGCGGCGGTTTCTCCGTTGTCTAGCAGGGTCCGGATGTCGTTGGTGGTCGCGATGAGGGCGGTCTCGGTGCTGTGGTTCGCTCAGAATCCGGACTGCGATGGGTCGAGGGAGCCGTTCGTCTCCAGGAAGGCTGTCAGCTGTTTATTGACGGTTTTCTCGATGACTTTTGCAGGGAAGGGCAGGAGCGAGATGGGGCGGAGGTTCTTGAGGTCTGAGCGGTCTGCGGTGGGTTTCTTCAGGAGGGCGCTGATCTCTGCGTGCTCCCAGCTCTCCGGGAAGGTGGCGGATATGAAGGAGTTGTTGATGATGTCCCGAAGTATGGGTGCGATGATGAAGTCAGTCGGCTTTGTTGAAGATGCGGTGTGGGCAGGGATCGGCTGGGGAGCCCGAGTGGATGGTGTTCATCGTGTGGGTGGTATCTTCCGTGCTGACCTGAGTCCAGGCCCACATGGTGGTGGTGGGGGGTGTAGGTTCGGTGGTGGGACGGTGGTGGGACCACTAAGCTCTCGGGAGGAGGGTGGGTGGAAAATGGGATTGCCCTGAGCCGGGCGGTGGCAGCAGGCAATTGTCTGTTCCAAAGGAGCCCCTGTGCTGGGCTTGACCAAGTGCCCAGAAGGACGTCTGTGAGGTCTTCATTGAAAGGCAAGAGGGGTTCTGAGGATGTTGCCGCAGGTTGAAGCATCTACATCAGGAGGTTAGTCCTGACTGCCACTGTAGGGAGCTCCATGCCCAAGGCCTCAGCTACCCTACGCACCACCACTGCATAGGACGCTCACTCCTCCGTAGCCACGGTAGGGAGAGAAAGCATGTCAAGGTCTGGGGAAGTGTCCAGACCGCTGGTGTCACCCAATTCCTCTCTCCAGTCCAGATCTTCCAGCTGGTCTGTCAAAGGGTCCAGTGACCCCTCCCAGTCCTCATCACCACCCTTAGGGCAAGAGGGAACATCTGGGATGGACAAGGGAACAAAAGTACCCTCTGATGTCGGTTCAGCTCCATCTAGGGGTTGAGGATAGGGACGGTGCCATCCAGGGGCACGGCGGATGCCGGGGGCATCGTCATCTGGATTGGCACCGGGAAAGGTCGAATAAGGTCGACCGGTGTCAATCCGGATCCAGGCCTGGATCCACAGGAGTCCTCCAGCCAGGGCCGGAGCTGCCGGCATTGAAGGTCTATGGCCCCCAACCAGCTTCCCAGTGCCCAAAGGTGCGCCAGAGGATTTGGGCTGCCCAAATACATGGTGGAGGGCTTTTTAGAACGTATGACGCTGGGCAGGGGACGCTCTGGCTCCCAGAAACTGGGGGAGGCGCTGGGTCATACCCGAGTCAGGCGCCAGAGACAGAGCCTTAGAGTGCAAGACGCTCCGGATCCTGCATTGCGTCAGCCGACCGAAAGGGGTTAGGTGAAGAGCGACAGTGCTTCTTCGCCTTCTTCTTGTGCTTCGACTTACCCAAGGAGTGCGAAGACTGGCAAAAGGTTTGGTGTGGTGGCTTCGCGACCAATCTCAAGACTTTCCCCTTGAGTGAGGCTGGGAATGACGCGGAGCAGACTGCCAGGCCTCTAAGAGATTTCGGGACCACACCCGCAAAGATTTCGGATTCATGGCCCAGCAGTCAGAGCACGACTTCAGGTTGTGGTCGTGGCCCAGACACCAGAGGCACACGAGATGCGGGTCAGTCACAGACATCAGCTTGTGACAGACTTTCCAGGGCTTGAAGCTGGTCCAACGATGGGACATCCCCCATGCACCAGGAGTTGATGACTCGAAAAAAGACGACAACAAAAGTCGAAATAAGTTTCGTCAAAAAGTGACTGGGGTAAGCTCTCTCCGTATCTGCGCAAAGCTGTTGTGGAAAAATAATGAAACGACGTAAGCACACAGAGGCGGCATCTAATTAGACACCCCAACGTCAGCCCAGCGACTACGACGCCGATGACGGACGTGAAGTCGACCAATTCCACCTACTCACGCACAGGGGTACTGCTAAGAGAAAAAATCTCCAGATCCAGTCTGACAGCTTGGGGTAATTCTAAGGTAAAGAATCGATAACTAACTGTCTCTTTCAGATGCAAATGACTGTACCCAAAACTTCCGGTGGCATGACAAAATACAAATAAGCAATGCCCTCCTGCTTAATCCAAAAAACAAATTGGTGTCGACTCCATGAACAAGGTAAGCTCAAGGAATATAATGTGTGCTTCTCGCTGAACCAGGGGGGGTTGGGGGGTGAAGATATGTTTTAACTGAAATAAAACAGTCTGCGACAACAAGGCTTTCTGATTGTGTTTGCTGATAAGAGCAATCACTTTTAATAGAAATTGTCTAAAAAAGGTTTTTGATAAATTTCTGCTGTTTGTAAAGTTTGCAAAATGTTAAATTCTTCCATCTCTCATGTCAATATTTATCAAAGAGTGTTCACCAAAGGAAGATATATATATATATTTTTTTTTTTATGAAGCTTTATTTCGATAAAATTTCATTATCATAAAAGCAAGTTTAAAAAGAATTGATAGGTAATAAAATTAGTTTAGACATATCCAGTTAATAACAAGAAATATAACATTTGCTAAAGTTAATATAGTTTAAGAAGAATTAAACAAGGTTTTTAAGCTTTCTGGCTCGAATAGCCCAAGCCCAGAATAGAAATTTGGCTAAGGCACAGACATAGGGTACGTAACTGTCCGAAACAAGTATCCTGATTGCCACATCGTGACTCCTGGTTCCCAGTTGCCGGCACAGGTTCTTCAACCAAACCCTTCTTGGATTGGCATATTCGCTACAGACAAATAGGAAGTGAGCCAATGTCTCTGGATGGGTTAGACATGAAGGGCACAGGTTAGTTTTGTGAGGACAGGAATTCCATGTTTTAGCAAAAGTGTTCAATGGCAAGGTACCCGTTCTGAATTTAAAATACAAAGACCGGGCAAATGGTTTCCCGATTATATCTAAATAGGGTTCTCGCATGGGAATATCTTTAAACTTCAGGAAGTCCTCAGTAAGCCTGCCAATAGATGTACTAGAATGCCTTTGGGAGCAGATCCAGTCCCGATAAAGATTTTTAAGTACTTGTTTTGGTGGAGAGGTTCTGCTTGACCAAAAGTCCAAAAGGCCCAAGTTCGACAGTAAAGATTTCATATCTGTTAGCCATTTGACTCTGGCCCAATGTGGTGACGCCATTATTTCTTCTAGGCCTCTGGCATAGGCTCTAAGTTCCTCTACCCGCCAAATACGGGCCCATAACAAAAGAGGGCGAAATTTCGCAATTTCGCCAATCTGGGTACAACCAAAGTCCATAAATAAAGGTAAAAGTGGGGTGCTTTGAGGGAGGGACATTATTTGTCTGCAGAAATTATTCTCGGATTTTTGAAGAGCTAATGAAGATGCAAAGCCCCAGAGTTCAGCTCCGTAAAGTGCAGAGCTAACACCCTTGGCGGCATAGATCTCTAGGACTGTTCCTATTGGTTTCAACGAACTGGAACGTTGCTCCCTCAATAGGGCACCTGTGATCCTTTTATGATTTAGCAGCATCTTGTCTAGATGAGGAGTCCAATCCATTTTGTCTGAGATGCGTATCCCTAAATAGTCAAATACTTTCACCCTTTCCAGGGTCTCAGTGTTTAAAATAGGGGGACGCACTTGCTGTTTGGGGGGGTTAAGGACAAGGTATTTTGTTTTATTAGTGTTTATAACCAGGCCCCGATCAGTGCAAAAGGATTGGAAATTATCCAAGAGTTTCTGTAGCCCCATAGGTGTTTTGGAAATTAGGAGCGTGTCGTCCGCAAAGAGAAGGGT
This sequence comes from Lissotriton vulgaris, assembly GCF_964263255.1. Lineage (NCBI taxonomy): Eukaryota > Metazoa > Chordata > Amphibia > Caudata > Salamandridae > Lissotriton > Lissotriton vulgaris. Next base: position 263,968,138 of record NC_141693.1, on the reverse strand, counting down.
CGGTCCACGAACCCCCGCCAGGGATGGTTCGTCAGATGGAGATTTCAGTAAATGCTCAACCACCCCATTGATGTACAAGGAGAAAAGGGTGGGAGCCAGAACGCATCCCTGGCGGACCCCTCTCTCGACGGGGATACAGCCCGTTTTCTCCCCTCCAGAACCCCACCTAATTTGGGCAAAGCTGTCCTGATGGAGCCTGACTAGTAGGGATAGTAAATACTGTGGGAGCCCCATATTAGCCAGGACTCTCCATAGCAGGTCCCGGGGGACAAGGTCAAAGGCAGTCTTTAGGTCGATAAAAGCGAGATAAAGACTGCCCTTGCCTATCACTACCACCTTCCAGTAGATCATCATAAGCCTAAAGGCCTGCTCTATCGTACCAGTGCCTACTCTAAAACCGGCCTGGAAGTCGGTAAGTATTTTATTTTCATCTACCCAGTTAAGTAACCTGAGTAGAATAACTTTACCAACAACTTTTTGGCTTACATCTAGCAAGCTGATCGGCCTATAATTGGACGGGTCATCCCTTGGGCCTTTCTTATGAATGGGAACTACCTCTGCCCCCTTCCATGACGCAGGAATGGGGGCACCCCTACAAATGGCGAGAAGGAGAGAGTGGATTAATTTGCCCCAAGTAGCAACATCAGATTTTAGCAAGTCCCCCGGGATGCCATCAGGTCCTGCAGCTTTCTGTGGAATGATAGAATTAATAGCATATTCTACTTCCTTCTGTGTGAATTCAGGATCACTGGGGAGAAGAATATAATTAATATAAGGGAGGGATTGGGCAGACCCTCTCCCGTTCAAATCATTATGGCAGGAATAAAGTTTAGCAAAATGGGCCTCCCATACCTGCCCCGGGATATTGCAGGTTATGAGGTCGGAATCCGGTCTATTTCGTGCCCTTATGGTTTCCCAAAAGGATTTGGAGTCTTTTTTCAGACTGGCTTCCTTAAGGGTTAGCCAGTAGGCATCCTCCCACTCCCTTTTAGCAACCTGTAAGGCCTTTTTATGGTCTCTTCTAGCAATTTGGATTAGTGGGGGGGACTTCCCTTTAACTGCCTCTATTAGGCGAGATTTGGCCTTCCTGCACGTTGCCGAATACCAATCGTGTTTGCCTTTAGCTTTTGGTAAAGGATTTTGTTTTCCTGGGGGCAATTGGACCCAAAAGAGGTCCCCTATGATTTTTACAGCAGTTTCAAATGTAGCGGTGGCCATGTCTGCTGCTATAGTTAGGTCAATCGAGCCAATTTCGGCTTGCATGACTTTAACCACTTCATCTATTGCTAATAGTTTATCGGCATTGCACATAATCTTACTCCACTTTAGACGCCTGCCACAAGTGGCAACAGTAATCCCCTGTTGGCGGCTCGAGGGGACTGGCGATACTTTGGTGGGCCAAGGATTTTTTAAAGATAGAGAAAGTGGGTTGTGGTCGCTCTCTATAGTATTGGTGATAACCATGTCGTCAACATGGCTCCAGAGGCCCCTGTCCAGCAGAATATAGTCGATGCGTGTGCATTGACCAACTCTGTTGAATGTGGGAGCACCCTGCAAGTCAGAACGAGTGCGACCGTTGGCAGCTCTTAAGCCGAACTCCAATGTGAGTGCATTTAGGTGGATTGCACTGCGAGTCCAGCGTTTGATGGGGGGAATAGAGAGGGTAGGAATACCCCATCTACTGTCCTCCTCTCCTAGATCTGGTACTCCTTCTAGGGGAAGTGGTTCATATGTACAATTAAAATCCCCTGCTACTAGGATATGCCCAGGTCCACTTTGCTCTCCTAACTGAGCTTCGAGCTCCAGCATTGTAGGTGAGATACACCCGTTTTTGGTTCCCCTAATATACACATTATAAAGGTCGATAATCATGCTTCCCCGTAGGCCCAATAGTGAAACACCAAGAATATCCGGGGTTCTTGGCTTCTTGGTAATTATCCTACAATTTAGGAGGATACTTATCCAAATAATAAGTCCCCCCGATGGTCGCCCCTTCCCTACCTTAGATCTTACTGCTGGGGTAAAAATAGTGACAAAGCCCACCCGATGTAATGGTTCAATGGCCCATGTCTCTTGAAAAATACAAATTGTATGGGCATCGACCAGGGCATTCCACTCTGGGAGGCCTAATTTCCTTGAAATCCCAGCAAGGTTCCAACTAAGGATCTTTAACTTGCCCTGTGCTAAGTTTCCATCTTGGATCACAGTGCCTTGGTGGTTACATGAATCACCGGTGTCCCAAGTTAATATGGGTGATAGCACCTCTAAGTTAATAGGGAGAATTGTCTCCGGCACAGGATCCTTCATACTGATGTTAACACTAGGGAGGTTAGTATCTAATCCTCCCTTGGAAGAAAGTCAATCAACCTCATCCAGAACACAGAACCTATTTGGATGGGCAAACTGTGTATAGGAAGGGTTGAAAGACAGGGATGGAGACGGATTCTGCCATGGCTGTTGCCATTGCTGATTAGTAAATAGTGGCTGAGGAGGTTGTTGCCACTGCTGGGTGGATTGGAAAAAAGGAGGAGGTAAGGGGTGGAAGGGTTGTTGCCACTGTGGACCAGCATGATGTGGGACAAAAGATGGAAAATTGGGCGGTTGTTGCCAATGGTTAGAGGCATATTGAGGGGGACATGCAGGCCCTTGATTACTTGGTCGGTGGAAGTTGGGTCTTGTCGAGTTGGGGAGGAAGTAAGACAGGGGGAGTGGTTTGATCTGGGTGGCTGGGCCGCTGTTCGGGGCATTACAAATAAAAGTCGCAGCCCCCACATCCCTAAAGTTGACAGTGATTACATCCCCTGATATTGTTTTCTTGCTCCTACCCACCCAATCACCTCTACGCACAGTAAGAATTTCCCCACTCATACTACTGGGTAATGGTCTATGTATTTGAAGCCACTGGGCACATTTATTTCTAAGCTCTACATAAGTCTCTCTAACTCCTTCCTTCAGTGGGGGGACAGCAGTCAACACAACCACAAAAGGGGAAACTTCTGGTGGCAGACTAATAGACTTAAAACGAGTCTGCCTTGGCTTAGGGACTTCAGGATTATTAGTAGCATGGGGGGCTGGGATGTTCGTGGGTTTCCCTTTAGGGTCCGTGACTTGGGAAGTGAGAGATTTTAGTCCAGCAGCTGGTTGCTGGGCGGGTAATGAGCTGCTCACTACTTTTGATAATGGTTGAGCAAGATTTTTCACAGAGAGGGGAAGATGTATTGCTGATTGTTCTTTGGATGGCGGAAGGTTTTTCGCTTTATCAGCTGTAGACTTAGTGACCTTAGTTGGTGGTTGGGGATTGGGTGGTGGTTCTCTGTGCCCTTGTTGCTGAATAGTCCCAGACTCAATGATCTTATTGGGCCATTTAGTATTAATGAGAGATGTTAATCTATCCAGTTTGGAGATCAAGGGTTTGATTTGGGCCACTATTGTAGTTTCAAGGTCATGCTTGAGGTCCGTGACCATATTTTCGACCCAGCATGGAATGCCAGGCGTTGTGTGTGGAATAGGTGTCACCAGATTATGGTTGTTAGCTTTAGTTTTAGTCTTCTCTTTAGATTTGAATTTAGACTCCTTGGTTTTGGGCTTAGCTATTACTTTTAAGGGATTACAAGTAGCCTTATCCCTGGAGTCGCTGGGCACATAAGCGGTCGACCTGGCAGTTAACCCATCCAGGTCCGGCTCCGTCTCTCTGGGTGTCCGACAGGCTTCTAGGTCTGGGGTCGCCTCCAGATCCACAAAGGACGGGTCCGACTCTGAACAGGTAACCGACAAGTCGACGGCACTCGGTACTGTAACAGTGCCCATAGTGGTTAAGGGCAAGGACAAGGAGCAATTATTCAAGACTTGCTGAGAAGGTGAATGCGCATTTACGAGGGAGCCCAAGGAAGAGCGCTTGGCCTCCATAAGGTCGAGAGAGACTCTTTTCTCTAGAAGTACAATGCTCTTGTCAATTTTCTCTGTTACCCGTGAGATAAAGAGGTCAATGGGGTCAGTCACTTGAGCTACCTCTGCAGCTTTTTTAGTGCAGCTTCTTGTTTTATGCCGCATAGTTGTCGCTAGTGATGAACAGGCTATACCAAATGTCGGATGGCTATGGCCTCAAGGAAGGCTGAGTAGCAACGGCCTACCTGGTTGATGGTCTCAGGGCAATAAGACAGGGATTCAGGGCCTGGGCCGTCCTCTGCCGTCCTTGAACGGCCTTAAACGGCCCGCTCTTTGCCCGGTCTTCGCCCCGGTGGCCGCCCCGCGCGCGTCCCGCGTGCGCGTTAGAACTGCACAAAGTTTATAGGAGGAGCAGGTGAGGTGGAAGGGGCGGGAAGAGGACCAGCTGCGGCCGATCAGCGCCGCGCTGCACGCTGGTCCTCGCAGTCCCGCCTCGAGGAGAAGGGTTGATCTTCACTCTTTGAAGTCGCGTTGGTGCTCCTGTGCACTCCGCAGTGACCTTGGGCAGGTTAGTGGAACAAAGAGTCTTGCCTTCGAGCGGCGCCCGCGAAGCGGGGGCCGCGAGGCGTGGAGATTTTTACAGGCGCTGGAACAGGGATGAAAGGCTGAGCAACAGGCAGGCAGCGCTCACGACGTCCCAAAGGCAGAACCCACACTCCTACCACACCGCTTGATCTTTATCGGTGGAAGGGGCGGGAAGAGGACCAGCTGCGGCCGATCAGCGCCGCGCTGCACGCTGGTCCTCGCAGTCCCGCCTCGAGGAGAAGGGTTGATCTTCACTCTTTGAAGTCGCGTTGGTGCTCCTGTGCACTCCGCAGTGACCTTGGGCAGGTTAGTGGAACAAGGAGTCTTGCCTTCGAGCGGCGCCCGCGAAGCGGGGGCCGCGAGGCGTGGAGATTTTTACAGGCGCTGGAACAGGGATGAAAGGCTGAGCAACAGGCAGGCAGCGCTCACGACGTCCCAAAGGCAGAACCCACACTCCTACCACACCGCTTGATCTTTATCGGTGGAAGGGGCGGGAAGAGGACCAGCTGCGGCCGATCAGCGCCGCGCTGCACGCTGGTCCTCGCAGTCCCGCCTCGAGGAGAAGGGTTGATCTTCACTCTTTGAAGTCGCGTTGGTGCTCCTGTGCACTCCGCAGTGACCTTGGGCAGGTTAGTGGAACAAAGAGTCTTGCCTTCGAGCGGCGCCCGCGAAGCGGGGGCCGCGAGGCGTGGAGATTTTTACAGGCGCTGGAACAGGGATGAAAGGCTGAGCAACAGGCAGGCAGCGCTCACGACGTCCCAAAGGCAGAACCCACACTCCTACCACACCGCTTGATCTTTATCGGTGGAAGGGGCGGGAAGAGGACCAGCTGCGGCCGATCAGCGCCGCGCTGCACGCTGGTCCTCGCAGTCCCGCCTCGAGGAGAAGGGTTGATCTTCACTCTTTGAAGTCGCGTTGGTGCTCCTGTGCACTCCGCAGTGACCTTGGGCAGGTTAGTGGAACAAAGAGTCTTGCCTTCGAGCGGCGCCCGCGAAGCGGGGGCCGCGAGGCGTGGAGATTTTTACAGGCGCTGGAACAGGGATGAAAGGCTGAGCAACAGGCAGGCAGCGCTCACGACGTCCCAAAGGCAGGAAGATATATATACTTTGGGGTCGATTCCGATTCTGGAAAAAATGCTCAGAGTAACCGTTCGGAACGTTTTTCCCGTACGAATCGTACCCTGCAACGTCCCCCGTATGTACGACGAAGTACAAACCGTACCAGGAGCAGGACTCCGTACGAACTGTACAAAGACAGTACGACTGGAATCTCCACACGAATCTCCCTCGGAACCCACTGTACGCGACATCTGTACGGTTCGCGGCCGCTTTCTCCGACCCGGCAAGTACGATTCGTGTCAGGTACGCTCCATATGACCCTTTTTCTACGGGAGCTGAAAACAGCCGTAAAAGCAAAGTTCGCCCTGAAACAGGTACTGAACGGACCCCCGGGTACGGTGCGTACACCCCATGATCGCAGGGGTACTTGGGGTGTACGCACCGTACTCTGTGATCTTGGGGTGTACGCACCGAACCCCATGTTCGGTGGGTGTACGGTGCGTACACCCCATGATCGCAGGGGTACAGTGCGTACCCCTGCAGGGGTGTAGAATTTAACAAAATATCTACTTGTCCATGGGGCAAGTTGCTTCATAAATCTACTTGTCCTGTAACAAAATCCACTTGCCCCTTTGGTGCCATGTAGTGCAGCGACAAATTATGGCAGCAATCTCAATGTATAAGAGCTCTGACATAGCCTCTCTGATTATGCCAGGACTCATACCATAATAGTGTTTGAATACTTGCAATCCCCTTATGTTGCCACGTTTCCTCAGATCTACATACTTGGGCTGAAGGTAGTGGTAAGCAATAATTCCAGGGTTAGAATGCCTTCTCGAGTCTGTGCAAACCTACTAACTTGCATGTTTTAAGCAATTTCAACATCTCTTTTCTAATCTTTTCCCATACTGGGAAATGTTGGAAATTTTCTCATGACAATGGCAGACGTAAACCTTCGTCCAGAGTTGCGGAAAAAGTGGTTGGAGGGAAAGTACTTACTCATGCTAAAATGCAGTTCACAAATATTTTCTAGGAGTTCTATTTCTTGTCCTACTTCTTGGGAATTCAAGAAAGCTGTATAGCTGCACTTAATGCAAAGCCATATACCATGGGTGCACTTTTGAGACTTTCTTTAATAATTGAGCCCCTAATTTGGTCTGGCATTGACCGTGAGCTTTTGTTTATTAAAATTCATTCTCTCTCTGTATCGGCTGGCTTCACTGTGAGTGACAGCATTCTGCTCTTTCACAAGGAGGATATTGGCACACAAAGTAGTTATGTTCAGTACCAGTAACTACTATGGCAGTGTGTGCTTTTTGAGACCAAAACAAATGTTTACTTTTGCCAATGTTTGTTATAATGGTGAGGGCCTGGTGTTTCCCACGCCAATAAGGTTTTACAAAACCCATGCCAGAACAAGTCACACATTGACAAAACTAAAAAGCTGTCTGCCAATTTCAGACCTATTAGCTTTGCCGGTGCTTGTTTTTTGTTACCCACAATCTTATTGAAACTGGGTAATCTGATTATCCATTATGAATATTTTTGGGAAATACTAGCATGCATCTAACATGTAACAAAATGATTTTGTAAAGAAATGGTATCTGACATTTTACAGTAGTTTAGCTAAATATTTTTTTCCAGCTTTCATTTTTTTATGAACATTTTATTTTGAAAGCAAAGATTCATCACTCTTGCTTTCAAGGTTCTGCAAATATTTGCATCAAATCAAAGAACATTATAGTTAGCCTCATATAGCTAAACTTTGAAAACGTGTTTACACATTTTTATACTGGAACCACTGTCAGTAGTGCAGTCTGAGCTTACAACATTTACTTAGAGTGTGCACCCCAATAATAAAGGCTTTCGATTAATGAACCATAAATACAAGTTTGAACAGCATTAACATTGGGCAAAACGTTTACCTTAACAGCAGGCAGTGCCCTTCCCTGATACATAATGTGGGACTGAAAACTGGCAGCCAAAGGGTTTGTGCTGCAGGGGGTTGGACCTACTTGTCCCAAGGACAAAATGCACATCAAAACTTGTTGCCATTGACCCCAAACAATATGTCCTGGGTGTCGGGCTATAGGAATTCCACATCCCTGCCCTGCGATCTTGGGGTGTACGCACCGTACCCCTGCGATCATGGGGTGTACGCATCATACGGGGTGTAAGTGATTGTGTGCTTTTCCGTACGAATCGCCCTTACCTGACGTGGACCGTACGAATCGCGTCCTCATACCCCGGTCCGGATCGTACTCGTGGGGTCGTACGGCATGTGTACGAGTCGTACGGTTCATTGTTTCAGCCTTGCAATACGTACGGATCGCGAGGATTCAGACGGATTGACGGAATACGGATCGTACTACGCGACTCGGACAGACGGGTACGATTCGTACGGCGATGGCTCCGGATGAAAATCGTACAGATGTTTTTTTTCCAGGATCGGAATTGCACCCTTTGTGTTTTGCTCTCAGGAAATAGGAATCTGTTAATGTGTTGAAATGGATCACTTTCTTGATTACAACTCTTAATTCCTTTATGGTGTGCCCTCTGCTAGTAGTGCTGTCTGTCTGAAGGAGACAGTCATTGCATCTGTGGATTTGATGCCCACCTTTCCTATAAGCATGCCCTATTGTGTATCATGGCATAGTGTGTGTGCGTAATACAAAAATTGAGGTTCAATGAATATATACTTTCATTCGTTGCCAGTTAGTTATGTTGTTATATATTTTTCTTATATAGCGCAATAAATACCAATTTCATTGGCACCTTGGCACGGTTTGAATTTTAGCAAACTGTAAATTAGTTAGTCAAACATGTATGCGTCTGCTCTGGGTCAAACCAGGTTGAGATTTGTTATTTGCTAAATCTTAAAGGCATGACGCATGTGCGCTTGCTCGATTCTGTCGTTCTGATAGAATTTGGCTTTCTTTCACCTCCAAGGGTTTCATACTCACTATGTGTATATCCAAGTTGTCGGAGTGGAGGAAGAGAGTTGTATTGAATTGGTTTTTAGTTTGATGCAGTTATATGGTTTGGTACTCAGTGTGTTTATGTTCATAATTATTTGATAGACTTTGTGGCTTCCTATTTCTACACAAGTTTGGTACACCGAGATTGTGCTGTGTGTGCACGCGTGTTAGTATCAGTTTAAATACTTACTATGAGAATGCTATGTGACTTATGTTTCTTCAGTAAGTTTGGTGATCTTTGTGTGTGTTTGGGTGTGCGCACGTCAGAACACACAGCTGGTTTGTTTCATGTGCATGAGATTGCGCTCAGTGCACATACACCGCAGGAATCGTAACAATAAAGCCACCTCTAGATCTTGGATTTGGGAATGGCAGTTACGAAGCGCTTGATAACTAAACGCTGGAAGCACCCCGATCCCCCAAATATAAACATGTGGAGATATTCAATGTGCACCTGGGCCAAAGCAGAGAGCGTTGCTTTAAGTTGCAAGGACACATTGGGCTTGCGTATGGTACCCCTAGCCGCACACTGGGATGCAATACTGGTGGATTTAACGCCCCCACATGCTGCGGCACCGCAGGCCCCAGCTGAAACAGAGACCTGACCAGCGAAGACATATGCAGATTAAATCCAGGATATTACGCAGCCTAGCGCACAACCTGCATTACACGATCAAAATAACAAATAGTCTTTCATCTCCTTTGGCGGTAGGTCAAGGTGTTCTTCAAGGCTCCATACTTGCACCCACATTGTTCAATCTCTATTTAGAACCATTGGGAAATCTCCTAAGTAAATCCGGGATCTGCTATCATCTCTATGCGGACGACACTCAAATCTACATCAAGGTTGCCTCCACTCATGATCTCTCCGTGCTAAGCTCTACTCTCGACTCCATTCAAAACTGGATGTTAACTCATCAACTGATTTTGAATCCCTCAAAAACTGAATTCCTCCTCCTCTCCTCCTCCCCCGGTTCAATCATAGATGGATCAGATGAATCTAAACCCATCATTGTTGACAGCGCAAAATCCCTTGGTGTCATACACGACACAAAACTCAATCTACTCTCCCACATTAATTCCATTGCAAAGTCTGCTCGATACCAACTGCGCCTTCTTTGGGGGGTTTGTCTCTTCTTCACAGAGCATGATCTTAAAACCCTGGTCCAATCGCTGGTCCTCTCCAGACTGGACTACTGCAACTCTCTTCTTACTGGCCTCCCCAAATCCCACCTGTCCCCCCTTAAATATGTTCTCCATTCAGCAGCTCGTTTCATATATGGGGCCAAAAGAAGCGACCACATCACACCCATTTTATCCACCCTCCGTTGGCTTCCCATCCAGGCAAGGTCTATCTACAAGACTGCCTGTATCACCCACAAAGCCTTGCACTCCTCCTCTCCTTGCTACCTGGCGAATAAACTGAAACTCTCTAGAGGCTCTAGACCATCACGTAATGCGGAAAACCTATTGCTTGAACTTCCCACTTTCAAGAAGGAAAGGTCAATGGCCCAATCCTTTTCAGGCAACGCAGTGGGAATCTGGAACTCACTTCCGCCTCAGCCCCGGACCACCACCTCTTCCCCGGCCTTCAAAACTGACCTCAAAGCTCTCCTCCTTCAAATACACTTCCAAACTTAATTCACACCCTTTCTATTATCTGAAGGAAGTCCCTCCTTTATAGGAAATTCTGTTCTACATGACTAGAAGTTCATTCCTAATGTGTTCTTGTGGTTTGAGAGTCTGCCATTTATGGCAGTATTATACTTCTACTTGTATTGTGTACTCCTTTGTAACATGCACACGTCAGTTTCCCTCTTGAAATGTATCGTTTGCTACCTCTTGTATTTTGTTTGCTTTTGATACATGCACAATTGTCACCATTGCCTCATGTAACGAAACGTTTGTTCTTGTGTTTTGAGTATCTGCCATTTAGTGCAGTATTATACCTCTATTTGTACTTTGTACACTTTTGTAACATACACACGTCACTTTTTTCCTTTTGTAACGTATCGTTTGCTACCTCTTGTATTTTGCTTGCTCTTGATAGATGCACAATTGTCACTATTGCCCTATGTAGCATAACGTTTGCTCTTGTAACATGCTGACTTGTAATTTTTCCACATGTTCCACTACTGTTCCTATTGTGAAGCGCCTGACACCTTCGGGTAAAGTCTGTGATATATAAAAACGCATTAAATAAAATAAAATAAATAAATAAAACTCATAAGCACTGCTAATACAGAGTCATTCATAACAACACGGGGGAGGGAGTGATTAGGCAGCACAAGCACCAGTTCCTAGTTTCACACCTATTATGTATTAATTTGGCCGGTTTAGTTAATACCCACCTCCACGGTTTTGTTTTGAACCAAGCTGTAATGGTTGATATAAAAAGAATGGTAAAATGTGAAGCTCACAAAATAAACGCTGTTAATCTTAGATGTGATAACATGTAGCCATATGGTCGACGCAACTGATTGTATAGAAAAATTGACAAACAACCTGCATATGTTGGTAAAGACTGTTAAACAGGTAAAATCAATAAAAACAGATTTTCAATGAGATTGGTGCTCAGTGTGTGCATGTCTGCACATGTATGAGGAGATCTCTTTGGAATTTATTGGTGGTTGCATAGGCTTGGCGTTCTGAATCTAAAGAGGTCAGGTGCTGCAGATGTCTTTGTGTGAATACCTGTGTTTTGGTGTGCATATATCTGAGGTGTTTAGTAGTTTGTTGGATCTACATGGAGTTCGTTTGGCGTATGTGTATCTCTGTGAATCAGATTTGCATGCACGTGCTTTACGAAATTTGTGGTTTGTTACACGTACAAGGGTTTGGTGTGGTCATTTGTTCGTGTGTACATATGTAGGACTGCATATGTATATAGGGATAGCTTGTCTGTTGTATTGGTTGGTTTGTTAAGATGTGTCTGTCTGTCTGTGTGTAGGTTTGTGTTGGATGAGATGCTTGTGCATTTACACACTGCTGGTGCTTTGTGTGTCTGTGTGTGTATGCATCTGTGTATCTTACTGGGTATCTGCTTTGATGCATATATCCAGGTCTGATGATGTCCATGTGTGTGTGGTAAGTGGTAGTGTGTACATTTCCTTTTTTGCCTGTTTGTGCATGTCTGTGTTAATGTGTATATATCCAAAGGATTCCTTGAGTTGTTGCACCTCAGTTATATGTGTATCTGTGCATCGGATCAACCTCTATATGGCTCCGCTCACCCCCATCGTCAGAACCTATGGACTCAACATTGTGTCATACGCAGACGACACCCAACTCATCCTTTCCCTATCCAACGAACCCAACACCGTCAGACACAACTTTCAAGAAGGCATGGAAGCCGTCGCCAAATGGATGAAAAACAGCTGCCTACAACTAAACACAAACAAAACGGAAGTACTCATCATGGGCCCAAACCCTGATGCCTGGAACAACACCTGGTGACCCTCTGCCCTTGGAAGCCCGCCCACCCCCACGGACCACGCACGCAACCAGGGAATAATTCTGGACTCAGAGCTCAAAAGGACCGCCAGATCAACTGCATCTCACCCTCCTGCTTCCACACCATCCGCCTCCTACGTAAGACCTTCAAATGAATCCCCCGCAAACACAGAAAGGCCGTCACTCACGCCCTGGTCACCAGCAGGCTCGACTACGGCAACGCACTCTATGCCGGAATAAACAAAAATCTCACCCGCGAGCTACAGAACATCCAAAACGCCATCACAAGACTGGTCCTCAACCTGCCAAGACACTGCCATCTCCCAGCACCTGCGCACACTCCACTGGCTCCCCATCGAAGCTAGAGTCACCTTCAAGATGCTAACCCACGCTCACAAGGCCCTCCACAACACCGGACCAGCATACCTGAACAGCCGACTCAAATTCCACTCACCCCAAAGGACCCTATGATCAGTCCAGCTCTCCTACGCCGTGGTCCCTGCAGCAGAAAGACCAGATCGGGAGGCCGCTCCTTCTCCTTCCGCACGGCCAGAGCCTGGAACGACCTTCCACTCTACCTCGGACAGATAACATCGCTGCCCATCTTCGCAAGAAACCTCAAAACCTGGCTCTTTGACAGACCCCCTCCTTGATGGACTGGAACCTGCAACACAACCCCTCCCCCGGTGCCTTGAGATCCTTACGGGTGAGTAGTTGCGCTTAACAAACACCTGATTGATGGGAGTGTGTAAATGTGACAGTGGATCTGTATATTTTTCCAATTCAGTGTGCTTGATCTTTTCCCATGGATGTTGTACCCACACGGATTTCGCCAACTGTGTCCAACAATGAATCTTTGCAACTAGGCCCCGTGGTTCAAACATTGCAACACTGTTTTTTGCTCTCTCGAGTTTTAAAGCTTGTCCTTAATAAGCTCATAACTTTTTTTCCATCGTTTTTTGGGTCAGTTTCTGCGGGCGGGTCATGTTTATCAAACAAACACCTTCGCTATAATCACTTTGGGTGTTTCCAGAACTTACATCAGAAAATAATGCAATTATGCTGCCAAGGATAAAAAACTGTTGCTTAATTTTGTATTTTAATTACTGGCTGTGTATAAAGTTGGTGTTTTAAAATGGGAGCATCCCTGACATTTGACAAACGAGTTTTTAGTAATGAATTCCATCTCTTTCTGCAACAAAACAGGATGAACCAGATCTGGCCTCTCTTTTTTATGTCTGATTCACCTACACAAAAATAAATTAGGTCACAGGTTTTTAAAGGCATAAAGCCATGGTACACTTTTCCATTGGATAGGGGCCTGAGTGGGGGTCCAGATCGGCCCTTTCAGATTATGGCCCCGATTAAGAGTTGATGAGATAAACAGTAGGGTGTTACTTCATCTGGCACTACCAATACTGCAGGCATTATTACCAGAAGGATAACCCACCCTTATATGAGATTTTGTGTTCAGATTGGGAAAAAACAATATAAAATCGATGTTTATACATACTTCCCGTCCGTTTTACACACAGTCTGAGCAGGTCCACCAATGCATTTGGTCAGGTTTTACCTAGCAAAATCTGATATGGTATTAGCCTATGGGTATTACAGCATGAGGTATATCACCTGGGATATTTCCATTACAATCGTAATCCTGATTTCGGCAGAAACAGGAGCTTCCACCCAATCTGAAATTATCTCAGAAAGTCATAATTAGAGCAGATGTATTCCAGTAAATCTACTGTGTAGAGCCATCCCACACATCTAAAGAGGAATCAAAAGTATGATCCAGGGTTAGTGGGTATTGAACACATCAAATTCTGCTTCAAAAGTGCAAATTCGCATAGGGAAACATGGCTATCTCCAGTAAGATGTTTCCATTCTCTGACCTGAGATCTATTTGAATCCCTGGGTGATCTAATCGGTCATTAGGTTGCTCTATAGAGCTAAAACACTAGAAAATCAGCATTCAGCTGGTTCCTTAACGCACTTCTGAATGCTCAAGTGCAGGACAATTTGCATTGAGGTTTCAGGCTGAATCCCACAGGGATGGCTCAAGGTTATCCTTCAGAGTATGATCAACCGGGCGCTGCTAGTCAACAAAACGTCACTGGCAGTGGTGCAACAGGGGCCCCCGCAGCCCCCTCCCTACGGGGGGCCAGAGCTGCAGGGGGCCCCCTCAGCACAATACTCTGGCCTGAGAGCTCCGGATTAAATTCAGAGCGGGGGCCCCTGCATGTACCTTGCAGGGGGGGTCCTCTCAAGTATCGTTACGCACGTGGTCACTGCCACAGGTCCTCAGACTGTTGTTTAGCCGCATAGAAGACACCAGTTAATATTATTGTTATCACATCTTCAGAAACATAAACGCTGAAATACATGGCACCCACCGCGTTTAGGTTATATGACATACGAACAGCTGGTGACGTTAACACATGCTGGTCGGGATTAATATTGTATGGCAGCATTTATCACTTATCCCTGTGTGGGGCACTGAAGCGCTACACTGTATACAATGTGTGGTTGGATGGATGCTGTCTTTGTTTTGATCCTATATAGGAAGTGTTTCCATGTTGTGTGTGATGACTACTGAGGTGGGGTTATTGTGTTATAGGACACAGAGGGTAGTAGCGTGGTGGATGATGAAGTGTGGGAGACACACGTAGTTTTATGGTTTTGCGTATGCTGGTAGCTTTGAACAGCTCTGCTGGTCCCTTTATTGTTTGTTCTTCTTATGATATTCTCTGCTGAGCTGGTTACTGCACTGGGCTGTCCATCTGAGATTTTGCATATAGTTGCAGTCCTGAGCAGGCATGGGAGGAGGGAGAGCAAAGTGGAGATCTTTTGGGCTGGGCATTGTTATTATGATCAGTAGTCTGAAAAAACATGCAATGTCCCGACTGCAAATCCACCCTGAAATTACACGAGCAGGTGAGGACAAAGAGGGAGAAGCCGAGCTGGAACGCCGCTTTGTAATGTTTTGCTCATTTCAGAAATTAGGAAGGGCGTTCCCCTCGGGATCAGGAATGTGACTTATCAGATAAACAGAATGTCCAGGATCAACACAAACGGGCGGCACGGCATGTGCCAACATGCTAGTGACAGGAGGCCTTCAATGACGGTTCAGCTCTAAAAATAGTCAGTGGGTGTAAACCCTACCCACGCCCCCACAACTGACCAGGGCTCGGAAGGACGGGGGGATGGGAGCGAACAAGAATGTGACACCTCTGAACAGCTCTCTTGAAAGTCCAGAGCTGTGACACCCTACATTTTCTTCCTTTAACATTTTTTTTATTACTTTTCTTTCGCTGTGAAAATTATCCTGTTAGTTTCCACGAGCGGTTTGATTGTGGCTACCACTGGGTGTCAATGCTGGGGTAGGAGTCTGATAAGTTGCGAGGTTCTATAAACCTCATATCTTTCTTCTTTTTTTAAAATGCCAACTTCATTAAATGCAAAGGTGTCTACTTTTTTTTAAAAACGCACAGGGGTGCAGCAGGAATGTTCTCTGTGCTGCACAGGGCAGTGATCTAGCATCTCGGTAGGCACTTACTATATTGTTGGCACAGCACCAGCTTTCTATAATTTCCCAGTGGCTAGAAGTCCCAGCGTGGGACTTTCCTTACTGAGGAAAGGAGATGACGAATTGTCTATTTGTATCCATTGTGCTTCTTCGCTGCCACTCAAGGCTAAGGTAGCTCTGAGTGACAGTAGGAAAAACAACTCATCGTAGCCTGATGCCCCATCCGGTAAATGGTCAAAATATCGATTCCAAAATATAGACTAACCGAAATGTCGACTCCAAAATATAGAATGGACAAAATATCGAATGGACAGAATATAGACATCAAAAATATAGTTTTGAAGGTAAGTAATGTAATATCGATTTTAAAAATATAGGCAGTCAAAATATCGAAGTACATAAATTGTTTAATAAAAATATCGAATTTTTAATAATGTCGAATGTTTTTAAGTGTTTTGTATGTTAGTGTTTTTTATTAATATTATGTTACTATATATATATGTTTTAACAGATATGATTATATATTTGTTTTATACGTTACATTAGTTATTTAATAATTTTAAGGTAATTTAAGTATTTTTAAGTATATTTTAGCTATTTATTTTTAATATTTTTTTAATTTTACATTATTTTTAAGAAATTCTATAATTTTACAAAGTATATATATATATAAAAACGATATTTTGGGTTCGATATTTTGGTACTTAAATGTTGGTAGATAGGAATTCGATATTTTGTCTGTCGATATTTTGGAATCTATATTTTGGGTAGTCTATACTTTGTCCCTCGATATTTAGTCAGTGATCCGCCCCATCCATTTTGGTTTGCATCTATGCCTACTGGGAAAAGGTAGTGTAAACTAACCCTAAAACCTCGCCTAAGGAGGATCGAGGAATTTCGCTCTCTGTAAAGGCAAGGTTGCCACAATATACCGACATCTCAAAATGCTCCTCCGTTTATCATTAAATAGTTATCTTCATGCCCTGGCTGTGGGGTGACTGCCTGAAAGAACAATGAATTCCTGACCTTAGTGTCCAGGAACAAATGTCTATTCCTGGACAAGAAAAAGAAGGTGTATGAGGTAGGGGGATATGGGACATAGTTAAGCTCCTTGTGGTATTATTAAAAATTTAGGATGAAGACCAATTGGTCCTGAAGATGGTAGGTCTATGCACTCGGTCAGCGGATTCTCTTCTATGCAAGAACCTCATTGAGTTGGAAATGATAAACATAATTCTGAGAGGGCCTACCTGAGATCCGAACAAGGCAGATCAAGCAAAGTGTTCAACTATGTGGGGACTATGCATCCATGCTCGGTTTGAAGATAAAGGGACTTAGGATGCTAGCATCCGCAAGCAGAGGATGGCATGCAATCATAGACGAAAATCATATCTTCGTCCAAGCTGACACTTCTATATTCTCTGCAATAGGGAGAGGAGGTCGAGGAGATTGTCATTCCCACCCAGGATAGGTTCTACAAAGAGACCTCACACATAGATGATTGTACTAGCAATGCAGGAATTTCCTCAACCCGCGTCAGAAGGGTAGCCTACAGATACCACAGTTGAATCCCCTGCTCCACTCTCCGATGCAACTTTAGTCTTCTCTTCATCTTCTGAGGGAGAAGAAAGCTCTGTTGAGGAGGTCTGTACTCCCAGTTTAATACTTACACTCCTGCAACCTCCCAGAGATCAACCCTCAATGTAATGGCCAATTTTCTGGTGTTGTGAAATGGTCATGTATTTAAGAGAGATAGAGGGTTAGGTGTTAGCATGGGCAAATGCTGTCCTCTGGGAGTACTCGATTTTCAAGATACACTCATCTGTGTGTGGAAATATTCATCAAATGAGGGAGGCTCTTAGTAATATAGAATCTTTCCAGGAAGTTACCCACGTTCAAGGAGAGACAGACCTATGTCCTGGAAGAGATTATAACAACTCTCCAAGATGGCAATGTTGTACCAGGAACATCTTTGCTGGATGAGAGGAGGAAGTAAGGAGACATGCCATAGATGTACAAGGCTCTGTTAAGTTGTAGGACTAACAAATATGCATCTGTGAACTTGGGCACAATACTAAACTGCAAAGCCAACCCATCCAAAAAACACAATCAACATCCCACCTGCACCATCCATAAAACCACCAGATCTAACTCCACAACTACAACCTCCATTTGGCGTGGATTAACAACCCCCACCCCATGAACAATTTTTCTACCACTCAGTCACCCATTCTCATAAAACACGCTCTGGTTGTAAATATCATCTATTCTAAAATTTGATTTGTATATTGAAACACTTTCACACAAGTGCATAGGCTGATATTCCCCTTCCACAGCCGTGAGATGTGCCTCTGAGAGAGCAGCCTTGTGTGTATGTGCCAGTGTCCTATATTAGACATTCTCAGAGGAGTCCCATCATTTTGAGTTGTCTTGAATTAAGGAGAGCGCCCTACTAATATTCTTGAGGTGTTATCCCTCAGGCGCAATAGTGACTACCTTACAGTGTACTACGCTGAATTAAGAGTGCACACGCTGATTGTTTTGTTCTCAGTTGGGGAATTACTTTTTTGTGGATTATATTTGTATGTTTTTTATATATGTTGTATATATTGTATATATGTAGTGTATCATATATATGAATGTGATTCAAATGTATTTGTAATGATTGTGTATGTCTTGTACATATGAGGTTTATGTATGTATTTTTGTTTTGATTTAATTGTGCTCTGTCTCGTCATTTGACACGTATATAAGTTTGAATAGTAGAAATTAATTTGCTGTAAATAAGATTTGGGATAATCAGGGTAATTAATTGTACTCTGAATGAAAATAAATATTTGATTGGTCCCTCTATACCTTCTTTCTTTGGATATACATCGATTATGTTTTTATGCTCAGGTATGTGAGGGTGATTTGGGCAAAACCCCTATCTTGTATGTACCAGTGTCAGATATATTACCTCCGTGTTACTGCGCGCCCAGAAAAACTTCATGTGGGAATGATTGAGATATTCTTTCACACCATGACAACTCCCCACCCACTCTCCCCTCCTACCCCTACCCTCCATTCCCCTCCCCACCTCTCTTTTAAGAGATGTCATGATACGGAATTGTATTGCAAGGTTCTCAACAATCAGAATAGAGGTTGCGGTCTGGAAACCCATTGCTCTGTAAACCTTGCTTATATTATTGACACAATCTCCATATAAACCTACACTGGCAATGTTTGTATTGTTTCCTATGTACTTACATTATAAAACCAATAAAGAAAACTTACAACAAAAAAATCCCACAAGTATATAGGTATCCTCATGCACTCAACATTTTGATCACACCATTTTAATTTTTTTGTCAAATCTGTTTTTATTGTTATTCTAGAGTTACTCTTTACATTACAAAATCACTCATAAAAGCTTGTCGGCAGACACAGGACTTTCGTAAAGGCATTAGTACATTGTCATACTATGGTACAAGTATTCAAGCTTTGTACAGAATAATACATAAGATGCTCGTCCAAAATGTTCTGAACTGTAGCTCGCCTGCCCGGATGCAGACTCCTAGGCTATCCAAAGAGCCGGAGTGCTGGCCGCTCAACGGTCCGTGCAGTTCCGGGTCGACCTTTCACCTTGAGCTTGCAAACATATGGTATACATATGAAACAGCAAACATCAACTGTGGCAGCAGAAACCTCATGAAGACTCCGACTCCCTTTCTTCCCCCCTTCCCCTCTTGCCTGGCCCCGTGCGTTCCTCAACTATGACTACACTGGCGTGGCTATCTTTGTGCCTCAGAGGAGCAGGAGTTAAACATATCGGACTATACCTGCAGGAGAACGGCTTGTGGCATGCACCCACCCTCACGCATGATTTCCGTCCCCTCCACATCTCCTGTGTCTCCCTCCCTATATGTCTGTTGTAGTGTACCAAGCATTCGCTCCCAGTGTGCCGCTATGGGTTCCTTCCGGAGCCCCATCGTTTCCTCTCTTCGTATGGCGGTCCACTCTGCCCTGGCTCACGCCTGAAATGAGGAATTCCATGCCCATGCACATGGCGGGTCATGCGCCTTCCACCTCCTTGTGAAGAGGCACTTTGCTACCACCAGCCTTAGGTCTAGAAAGCGGGATGTCACCTTACCTTTGGGGAATCTCTTGAAATGGTGTAGGATGTACTCGGGCCAGTCAAAGGGTATGGTTCGATCCTTACAGCTCCGTAGCAGCTTGCTAACTGTTCGCCAGTAGGTAGCCAGCCCAGGACAGCTCCAAAGCATGTGTAAGAATCCCGACCCCCGCTCATTACATCTGGGGCAGAGTCCATCATCATGACAAAAGTACTTGTTGATGTATCAAAAACGCAAATCCAGAATTGGCGTTGCCCCCCTACGCACAGCGTTCAAGGTACCCAACGAGGGGTGTAATAAAGTAAATCCAAATCACAAGATTAGTCCATTATTTATTTAATCTCATTAATGGTTTCAAAAGTTCATTCATATATTGTAAATTAGATATAACAAACAATGTCCAAAATGCTTGAATTGTAAATCCCTATGCATTTCGGGCTATCCAGTGAGCCCTTCATCAGGGGAAAATCTAAAGAGAAGAACAAATGAACGGTCTGAGAAATAAGAAATATATCTCCATCAAATACATCATAAACATAGTACTCAATCGATCGTTGTTTCAAAAAACACAATAAATAGTCATAGAATAATCATGCTACTAAATGGAGTGTGCGTTTAGAACCCAAGTTGACCAAACAATATATATCAAGATAATTTATAATAAGTGCCTGCTGTGAGGTGAGGAACAAAACGTGTTTGAAATCGAGAATTCAAAAGTGTAACAGAGAACTGCGGGTTTAAGTGAGTTGAAAGCGCGGTGATAACGTTCAGCGTGAGCCTATTCAGAAAATCGATGGTGTTCGAAAAAGATAAAAGAAAGTGTCGACCAAGTGTCACCAGAAACCTGGTCTAGTGTAGAAAAGTGCGGGCGGCATTACGGAGTTAGTACTTACTTCAAGCATTCATACGGGACAGTCAGACTGCCGTTCGCGTGCCATGCAGCTAGCGTTTTGGTGAATGTTAAAAACAAGTGAACGTGTAGCGTGGCCAATTAGTTGAGATAGAAGGTGGACTACGGATGAAAGAGTGTAGCGGCCATCTTAAAGTGGTGAAGATGAACAAAAAGGAACGTAGTAAGAAAAAAAAGTAAACAAAAATGAAAAAAGTTATGTGAGTACATAAAACGGGTGAGAATAATATGAAGCACATATTGAAAAATACCAGTGGATATAAATCAATAGTAAATGATGAAGCAACAGTGATATAGAGAGTACAGTTCATAAATAGCAAAGAAATTCCATTCTATCATTAAGCCCAGTGGGCTGCATCGTGCATAGGTATCTGATCCAAAAGTTCTCCCTTTGGAGCAGTTTATCCTTCATGTTCATGGTGACTGTGGTTTGTACATTTTCAAGCACAGTGAATTTCAGTTGTGCAACATTGTGTCTGTTTTCAGCAAAATGTGATGCAACAGTGGATTTCATGTTGCTGGTCCGAATGTTACTTTTGTGTTCCAAAATTCTTGTCCGAATTTTGCGTTCAGTATGCCCTACGTAACAAAGGCCAGAAGGACACTTGAGCAAGTAAATCACGTTGTTGGTATTGCACGTGGCATTCACTTTTAATTTGATGGGATTACCTTTCATTGGATGATGTAGTATGTTACCCTTGATTATGTTATTGCAATTGCTGCAGTTGTAGCAAGGTTGCAGTCCTTTGTATGTATCATGAGGTTTGAGATTTTTAGGGTGGGTAAGCAGTTCTTTGAGGTTAGGCCCACGGGTATAGGAGAAGATTGGAGGTTGCTCAAACAGACCTTGGAAGTCTGACTCTCTGCTGAGAAGTTGCCAGTGTTTCGAGATAATTTTGCGGTATTTGGTGCTTAATGTGGAATACTTGGAAACCACAATCATGCGTTTGTTGTCAGTTTTAATTTTGGTTGAGAGCAATTCATCTATATTCATGTTGTTACATTTTGTTTTGGCGGTAGTAAGGACTTTCTCAGGAAAACCTCGATCTTGGAATCTCAGGCACATGAATTCAGTTTGTAGGATGCTGTCTGCAGGATCAGATATGATTCTTTTTACTCTCATGAGTTGAGACAAAGGTAAATTGTGTTTTAAACTGGGTCAGTGGAAACTGGAATAGCGGCAGTCTGACTGTCCCGTATGAATGCTTGAAGTAAGTACTAACTCCGTAATGCCGCCCGCACTTTTCTACACTAGACAAGGTTTCTGGTGACACTTGGTCGACACTTTCTTTTATCTTTTTCGAACACCATCGATTTTCTGAATAGGCTCACGCTGAACGTTATCACCGCGCTTTCAACTCACTTAAACCCGCAGTTCTCTGTTACACTTTTGAATTCTCGATTTCAAGCACGTTTTGTTCCTCACCTCACAGCAGGCACTTATTATAAATTATCTTGATATATATTGTTTGGTTAACTTGGGTTCTAAGCGCACACTTTATTTAGTAGCATGATTATTCTACGACTATTTATTGTGTTTTTTGAAACAACGATCGATTGAGTACTATGTTTATGATGTATTTGATGGAGATATATTTCTTATTTCTCAGACCGTTCATTTGTTCTTCTCTTTAGATTTACCCCTGATGAAGGGCTCACTGGATAGCCCGAAATGCATAGGGATTTACAATTCAAGCATTTTGGACATTGTTTGTTATATCTAATCTACAATATATGAATGAAGTTTTGAAACCATTAATGAGATTAAATCAATAATGGACTAATCTTGTGATTTGGATTTACTTTATTACACCCCTCGTTGGGTACTTTGAACGCTGTGCGTAGGGGGACAACTCCAATTCTGGATTTGCGTTTTTGATACTTCTTCCACACGCTCCAAGGTTCAGAGAGCGAAGCCCCAGCAGCAAGCGACAACTTTGCAAACCTTCAACCTTGTTGGTGCGTGTCTAACTCTTGAATTCCAAAAGTACTTGTTGATCAACTCGGGCGTGAGGTAGGCCCTATGGACAATGAAAAGCTGAATCTGGCAAAATCGCATGTTTCTGGGGACTCGGATTGGATTTTTAAGTACCTTTTTCCCATTCCTTATCTGTTAGTGACCGGCAAATATCCAGCTCCCACTTGCCTTTAAGGGGGTCCAAACTAATTACCACAAGCTTCCGTAGTGACGCCGCAAACCAGCGGACCAAATGTCTGCCCCTCCCCATGATGTGGAGATACTGCATGGTTAAATGTTGCTGGGGTTCCGTAGCTACATCTCCCCATCAGGCCGTCAGCTATGCTATCAGAGATCGGTGCATCAAGAACCCCCTGGGAGGGAGCCCCATCTCTGTTACCAATGTCTCATATGTCGTGAGCTCCCCTTCCCTGTATAAGTCACCAAGCATGTGAATGTCGGCCTCCCGCCACTCCGAGAGCATGGAGGACGTGAGCACCCTCTCACAACTAGGCGAGCCCTCCAAGTGTATAGTGGGCGCATTAGGGACCGTGCTGCGGGTAAGGTATAAGGCTCTTCGGTAGCACTTGTATGCCCCCTCCAAGAAGAACTGGCCCGAGCGTTCGTGTTTTGCTATGGGGTGGAACATTTTGGTGATACGCTCTAGGAGGTATGGTAGCATTGCAGTGGCTGTGTGGTCTCTACCTCTGTCTGCCAGCCAACGAGCAACCATTGTAGCTGCATGGCTAGATAGTAGTGCTCAAAACAAGGGGCAGCCAAGCCCCCCGGTCTGTCGGCAAGAATAAATTTGCCAGCGCCAGTCTGTGCCCAGAGGTGCCCCAGATGAAGTCCTGCAGTATCTTATTGAGCATAGCAAAAAAGGAAGCCGGAATGAATAACGGTAAGTTGACAAAATAGTACAGGACGCGGGGAAGCATGACCATTTTAGCAAGTACCACTCTGCCCGTGGTGGTCAGCGGGAGCGTGCTCCAGAAGCGTACCTGTGACCTGATAGCCGCAACCGCCCTCCTAAGATTCCCGTCGAACAAGTCGGCTTGGCTACGATATATCTGTATCCCCAGATACCGGAAGGTGTTCTCCTTCCTTTGGACTCGTGTACCCTCGAGATGATATCCCGGGTCTTCGGTTCCTTCCCTGAAAGCATAAAGGCAGGATTTACCTGTGTTTACTCGAAGCCCCGAGACGGCAGCAAATGTGTGCAGCAGCTGTGCAAGCTGTGTGGGTAAGCGTCCCACATCCCGCACGAACACCAGCAGGTCATCAGCATAGAGCGATACCTGATGGACTGCGTTTCCCATCGGGATACCATTGCCAAAGGTCTTACGTATAGCCACGGCCTGGGGCTCGATCGCTAGCACGAATAGTAGCGGGGACAGAGGACACCCCTGCCTCGGCCCACCGCCACAGGTTCTGAAATGTAAGGGTCCAATCGCACCCGGACTACGGGGTTTCTGTATAGTAAGCCAACCATGTGGAGGAATCCTGTGTCTAGCCCGTATCGAGTCAACACCGCTGATAAGTAGCCCCACTCTAGGCAGTCAAAAGCCTTCTCCAGATCTACTATTAGGAACCCTGCCCTGGGCCACTCTCGCGCGGCCTCAGCTGCCACCCTGAAGTATCTCCTGAGGTTCAATGACGTAGACCTCGCTGGGACGAACCCGTTCTGATCTGTGTGGATTAAGTGGCGGACCACCTGCGCCAGTCTTTCCGCTAGCACCTTAGCAAAGACCTTATAGTCCACGTTGAGCATCGCCAGAGGCCTATATGAACCCAAGGCCGTGGGGTCTCTGTCCGGTTTAAGCAAGGAAACCAGGAACGCCTCTAGCATAGAGGGTGGCAGTGATCCTTCCTCTACCACTGCAGTGTATATCTTAGTATTCGGCTGGCAGGCCATCTGGCCCGGGGGCTGCCCGGATACCATGGACCGGATTGCTTCCCCGACTTCCTCCAACGAGAGAGGAGCATTGAGCGCCTCCTTCTGTTCCTTGGAAGCCGTGGGTAGTTGGTCAGAGTCCAAGAACTCCTCCAAGATGTGCCTGGGGCCTATGCCCTGGGTTTTATATAGATGCGCATAGTGGTCTGTAAGGGCACGATGGATTCCGTGCTGCATATACACCATCTCTCCACCTGCTGTACGGAGAGCTCCTATTGGGGTACCACACCCCTCTTGCTTTATCAACCAGGCCATCAGTCGGCCCGCTCTACCTACCTTGGCATGCATTCTGGCCTTGTGGGCAGCATAGTTGTGGCACTTCAACTTCTCCAGAAGCTCCGCGTGCCAAGTGCGAAGGTCTCCCAGTTCATGCGGGTACTTACCCCCCCCCCCTCCCCTTCTGGCTCATAACGCAGGAGCTCAGCCTCCAGGCCTATCAGAGAGGCGGAAAGCGTCTTGCGTATGTTCCATGTGGCTCCCATGCAGTGCCCCCAGATAGCCACTTTGTGTGCATCTCATTCTACCATGGCATTGCTCGCTGTCCCCTCATTGACATCAAAATACGCGAGGATGGCCGTGCCCAGAGACAAGCGAAATTCTAAATCCTCTAGCGCAGTAGGCTGTAACCTCCACGTAGGGATAGGTGGGCGGTGCGCCTCCCAACTGATCTGAAGCCACAGGGGATTATGATCGGAGTGTGTTCTCCCCAAGTACTCAGATTGTGCAGTAAGTGGGAGCAGGGATTGGGAACCCACTATCCTATCCAACCGGACATGCAAGTTGTGGATTGCGAAATAGTAAGAGTAGCGTCTGTCTTCTGGGTGTAGTGTGCGTCACAGGTCCTGTAACGGCCAGTGTGAAAGCCAGTCCCTGAACGCCTGCGCATTGGACGCTACCGCTGCAACTCGGATGTGGGGAATGACCTGTCCAGGTGTAAGTCTAGTACCATGTTGAAATCCCCGCCAAGCAACCAAGGGAGCCCAACATAAGGGTGGAGGACCTGGGTCATCTGAGCTAGGAAGGATTGCTGATCTACGTAAGGGGCATACAGTGATCCTAATAATACCTCCTGACCATTCAGTTTCCCCCGTACTAGGGAATAGCGGCCCTCTCGATCCACCTTTGTTTCTTTACATATAAAAGGAATGCCCGCCCTCACCCAGACCAGGGTCCCGCATGCATGCGCCGATAAGACCGTGCCATAAATTCGCCCCCTCCAGCGTCTACGGAGTTTGTCAAGTTCTGTCTGGGTCATGTGAGTCTCTTGCAGGAGGGCAATCCCCACAGCGTGTTGTTGCTGGTAGGAAAAGATGAAGTAGCGTTTTGATGGCGTGTGCATGCCACGTATGTTACAAGTCACGACATTAGTGTGCGTCATGTGTCTGGGTAAGTATTCGCAGCACAAGGCAAAGGGGTCGCTTCGGGGGGGCCGTTGTCGTGGTCCAAGGGGAGGGCATCAATGTGCTGCAACACATAGTAACAACTTCAAACAATGCAACTAATGGGGCGAATTCCCGAAAGGGCGGACGTCCAAACTACGAGTAGAACAATTATGGTGAAGAGCCAGTCCAGTGTAGTGGCTAGTGGGGTGTGTGTTATGACAGCAACTAGTCTGCTCTAAGTCCCCTGTCATAAGCCTCCTGTACTCGCAAGAGGTGTGCGATGAGTCATAAGTTAGTCAGTCTCGCAGGAGCGGTGTAGGCCACAGCGATATGAACCGGCGACCACAACCTCTGCACGCACGTCCCATCCTCTGTCTAGCAAGGCATGTCACGGCCGCACACATGAATTACATGGGGTGACAAAGGTGCTGCTAGCACAAAGCACATTCAACAGCATGTGTGCGAACATATAAAAAGAGGGGGGGAAACAGTGTGCAATGTACACATGCGTGTGAGTCACGAAGAGCTCAGCACCGCTCAATCACATGATCTGGTCAGCCGTCTGAGGCGTCACGACTGGCATGTTCAGATCTTCAGAGAACAGAGTGGATGGGGATGATGATCCACTGGTTCCCGGGTCGCTGCGCCCGTGAGTCTCCACGCGGCCATGCCTGCTCGCTGTCCTGAGGGTCGCAACCGCCTCCAGAGCTTCCTGACGTTCCAGTCTTATCTTCTCTGGACTAGGTGCAACTGGGCCCGGCCCGCGTCCCGGCGGGCCCCCCTTCGCCTGCGCCGTCTCGATTTCCTCTCCTGCCAGCCACCATCCTCCGGGCCTGAGGGCCTTGGTCCTTTCCATTGCCCCGTCTTCTCTAGTCAGTCCCAAACGTCCGATGGGGCATCAAAGAAGCGGGTCCCCTCCTTCGAGACCACCCTAAGGCGAGACGGGAACAGCAGGGAGTAAGGCAACTCCAGCTCCCGCAGTTGACGCTTTACTGCCATGTAGGTGCTCCTCCGTCTCTGAACCGCTGCTGTGTAGTCTGGGAAGAACATCACCTGACCATTTCCCACAGTGAGGTCACCTAGTTTCCTGGTTTCGCGGAGTACCACATCTCTGTCCCGATAGTTAAGGAATTTGAAAAGGAACGGACGGGGCCGAGCTCCGGGCATGGGTTTCTGTGCGCCCTCTCAACCACAAACTGCGCCGACAGCACCCCCCGGGGCAGAAGATCGCACAACCAGTTCTCGACATACTTCTCCGGATTTCTGCCCTCCGGGAGGCCCACCACTCGGACATTGTTGCGCCGAGAGCATCCTTCCGCATCCTCTATACGGTCTTCCAGCGCGTGGACTCGGTCTATCATATCTTGGAGCGCTATAGTCTGGTTTCGCACCACAGGTGGATCTCCTGAAATGACTGGCTTTGCAAAGCAACCGACTCCGCTTGTGTACGATGATCAGCATGGAGAAGGGTAAAATCCTATGTCACTTTGTCAATCCTCGTCTCTAAGGACTCTTTTGTTTGCTTCAGGGTGGTGCCAATCCGTTCCACCGCCGCTAGCACAGTGTCCATTTTGGCCGCAAGAACCGCCGCTTGGGGCTCCATGCTTCCACTATGACGCCCCAACGAAGGTCCCAAACTGTCGGCCCTCGGCTGCCCGTTTTGTGCTTTGTCCCGCAGCCGGCCCATGACTAGTTGTTGCGCTGTTGGCATCCGCAGACGGTCATTGACTCCGATGAGCTTGATCAGCCACTAGCCGCCAGAGCCCCAGGCCCCCTCTTTTTGTGCCGAAAAGGAGATCCGCCGTGGCGGTCCTGCGACAACGTAGTCAGCAGAGGTGAATCCCCTCCTGGATGATCGCCGTTGCTGTCAGGGAGCCAACCGCGCCGTATTATCCACTGGCTCTGGAGTCTGTTTAGCCTGCAGCGCACTTTCCCTGTGCAACACCAGGGTATGCCTCAGCCTTCTTCACCAGGCGCCACACTGTTACTCCTGCCTCTCCGACTAACACAGCTCAGCTGCACCAGGCGCCTTCAGCCGATAATCGTTGCAACTCCGCGGTAGGACAGGCACAGCACATCTATGGCGCTCCTGGCCACTCAGGGCTCCCCCTATGCTCAGTGCAGCTCCATCACTAGGGGCGCGCCACCCCAGCCTCAGTCCTATCCGAAATGGCGTTGCTTCCAAAATGGCGCCCGTATCCCAGCTCCGCAGGCCGCAACCTCTCAGGCCCTACCTGCGGGCAGTGCCCCAGTGCCTTCGGGCATTTACAGATACAATAGTTTCACATGTCCCCATGCTAGGGGGCTGCGTTTCGGTTATTCCTTCAGGCGCAATGCGATTCCCCGCTTACTTGGAGCCGCATGGGGCCACTGCTTGTGTCGTGCTCCACTCCACACTCGCACGGCGTGTGGGCCTTCACTTTGTGGGGATGTCCATCGTGCCCCAGCCCAGATCTCCTGCCAGGCCTCACACCGCAGGTGTCGCCGCACCGACCGCCGATCGTGTCAGCCTCACAGGTCACACATCAGCACCAGCTTCAGGGGGCCACCTCCTTACATAGTCCCTCGAGGGCCGCAACTCCAAAGCTGGCCGGTTCAGGGCCCTTCTTGAGTGTATTAGCCTATGGCCTCCGGCCGCAGGGGTAGCTGATGCCTCCGGAGGCCCCCCAAGGCTCTCTTCCTCCGCCTGCACCTTTCGCGACACCCAAGTCTTTACACTACGCCAGCAGGCAGATGACTGCTGCCTCCCCGGGTTGCAGGCGGCCTCAGCAGGCTTCGCAGTCCGGGACGCCTCCCTCGATGTCTCAGTGCTGTCGTGGCCTCCCTTCCACCCCAGGCCTCGCTCCTCACCTTGGAGGGTAAACAGACGCTGCAGCCGGCGAGATCTGGCCTGCAGTACTTATCTGGTCTCAGCGTTCAGGCGTTGCAGGGCCCGGTCCTCAGGGCCCCCGCCGTGGATCTGGGGGGCAGCTGACTCCTCCACAAGCACCGGGTACACTGTCTCGGCTCAAGTCCCGCTGCACCGGTCGCTGCTGTTCCGCCTTCAGCCGGCTCCCTGGCCCCTCAGTATCGTCCGTGATAGCCCGTACCAGCCGCAGGCCCGTACGGGCCGCAGGCCTGTCTACTGGTGTCCCGCTGCCCGCGCGTGCCCTTCCCCTACCTCGGGCCGCGCTCCCCCTCGCGGGCAGCCGGTGAAAGCAGGATCTGCCAATCCTCGTATACACACCACCCGGTCAGTCTCACCGGGACGTCTTGCACCTTCAGGGCAGCACAGGGCCAGATCACAGCGCCTTTAGCGATGTCCCAGCGTCACGGCAGGCCCCGCCGACAGCCGTTGGGTCCCGGAGCACTTTTCGCGCCTTCGCCTCTGGCGCCGCTCCGCTTTAGCCGGACCGCTGCTCCCTCTTCTGCACCTTCCGGGTGACAACCACCGGGCTCCACAGACTCCCCGCTGTGTCCCCTCACCGCTCCCACTTCTGTAATCTCAGCAGACACCTCGGTAGGATAAACACCAGGATAATTAGGGGTAGTATGTCGGAGCGCTAGCAGATCACGCCAGCCATGTTAGCTGGCTGGCCACGCCCCCTTGATCACACCATTTTTAATCGTTTAGGGATTTTTTTTTAAATATAACATATTTACAAAATTGATAATCTAATTACATTTTTAATAAAAAGTCATCTGTCCCTGAGAAAGAGATCATTACAGAAAAAATAGAACATGGATATATGGAAAAAGAATCGAATTGAAGTTGAATAGAGATAAAATTGCAAAAAGTCAGAGTAACAGCAAAATACAAAATCAAATGTGATAACGTCTACACAAATAATGTATAAAAATTCAAAAATATAAAGTCCCTATACAAGTTAAAAGCCATAAAATGCTGTACAATTTCAAGTAAAAAGTCCAAATCCAAAGCAAACAAATAAATTCCCCCAACCTAGATAGGCTGTCTTGGCTTCAGTGACAACATTCCTGGCCATTCTTTTCCTCAGAGACGATAACCCCCTTTCACTATTTTCTTACAACCCAATCACCCATCCTGACAAAACAAACTTCAATTGTACAATTCAGCTATACCATGGAAACACTTTTATTATTTAGCTATTTCAAAAAAATCCCTTGCACTTACTTTTTACTTGTATGTCATCTATTTAGTGTGAAGCCATGAACATTTGTATATAAAAATGAAGTAATGCAACATGCTACTAAATGGCGAACATTATTTCATAATAACTTTTATAACTCTTACCACGACTCAGCCACATACTTGTGCAAGCATACCAACACACAAACACGAGAAAGTACGGTCATACCTACATTAAAATGTTTAAACATTTTGTGTAATATAGTTAAAAGCTGAAAAAATATTTTAAGAATGTTTTTTTAAAACGTCATTTCTCCTTGATCAGAAGATAAATGAACAAATAGAGCAAAAATATATGCAAAACAATTCAACTTGGACGAAGGGGGTAAATTATCAAAACACATTGGTAAAGTCAAGTTAGTAGCCTATATTCATAGTCAAATGCGGATAATCTTCACAAAAATGTATAGAAGTACAAAATATTTAATGTCCTAAAGTACATTGGTTCTAAAATAATGTTCAATTTCGAGGAAAAATCCAAAGTAAAGAAAATCAATTCCCCAACCAAGATAAAGTGTTAGAAAGTATTTCCTGGGTTGAGGGACAATTCCATTCTCTTCCTCTTCAGACTACATGGATGACATCCATGGACGCAGGCAGTTGGATTTACACAGCAAGAAGGGGCACCATTTGAGTACTTGGAGACACTAGGGTAAGTCTAGTGATAGAGTGTCAAACAAGACAACACTGGTAGGGTGGGGACACAGAACATGTGGTTATGGCGGAAGTCTAGGACAGGGTGTCAGCTCTTGGTCCAGGTCAACATTTACCTCTTAGTGTGCCTTTCCCTCTGCCGCAACCTTCTTGTCTCAAGAGATCGCCTGTTGACCAGAAAGTACCTGCCTCCCAACCTCCTGAAAGGCAGCCACAGTAGCATACTCAGGGGGCAGGGGTAAATCAGCACATGAGACTTCGGGTGTGCCAAGGGCGAATCTTACACTTGCAAGAGGAAGAGTAAAAATGGTACAAGTTGGAGGCACCATTGTTGTGGGGGCCTCTTGACAGGTGGAGGGGGTGGCTTGAAGCTCCATTGACAGAGGGGCCTGCTCCTTGGACCCCTCAGTGGTCTGCCAAACCTCCATTGGAAGTCACTTTGCTTGCAATCTCTTGACTCTCCTTGCAGATTCATCCTCTATGCTGGAGTCTGTTCCGTCCTCCCCTGTGTTTATCTGTTCCTCCTGTGGTCATCTAGCTCCTCAAGTTGTCCTTCTACTTGACCCATGGTCCTACTTTTATCCGCTTACTCTCTGGCTACTTGCTAAAGGAAACAAAGAAAATATACATTCATGACTTAATATTTGATTATTCATTGTAACTGCTTGCCAGTGTATTACTATGAGATGACATAGCTATTAACTGTAATAGTGCATTTTAAGTACATTACGAAAAATGGCAATTATTTTTTAAGGCAAAAAAGTGAAAATGTATTTAACACACAATATAAGATGTGTGCTTGACTGTTTGAAACAAAAGAAAGTTAGTCCTTGGTACAAATAAGTACATATGCCAACAGGGATAAAAGCATGATTTACAAAAATATAATTTCTAACAAAACAAAAACTTTAAACTGAACCGCTCTAAGATTTACAATAAAAGCAAACCCTTTAAAAAAAATGTTATGAGTAGAGGTATACACATAAGCTACATTCATTCTACATCACAATGTAGTCGCCAGCTTAAAATATGAACAGCATTGACGTAAACATCAGATATGGAAAAACAAAACATTCAGTCCACAGGAAAACCCATTAAAAATATAAGAATATATAACTTACTGTATTTCAGCTGCTTGTGGACCTCCAACTATGGTTGAAAGGCCAGTCCTGCTGTTCTTAGGACACTGGTGTGCATTTGGGAACACTGTGGCACACAGTGTAGCTGGGAGGATATCCCAGACACATCCTGTGCCTTCAGATATGCCCAGCACCAGAGGTCCTACTGTGGAAAATTAATATAGTTTAGTGAACATTATCTACGCCATCTTGCCTTTTTCCGATGCCACACTTTTCGTCATGCACATCCGCCATATTTTAGCCGTTACGATCAGAATCACCCTCACGAAAGACTCCCACGCACCGGTCATTCCCACTCTCACATGCCTTGCGCGTAGGCAGCAGCCATTTTAAACACCATGGCCTCCCTGCCCCTCACTGATAGCCAGCGCGTCTCTCTCTCTCTCTCTCTCTCTCTCTCTCTCTCTCTCTCTCTCTCTCCTAACCTCGCAAGCATCCCCCGCACGCTGACAACCCCCGCTCTCTCTTGCCATGGGTCATAAACCCCTCTTCAGCGCAGCTCCGCCACAGAACCCCATCCTGTTCCCAGCGCGACACCTCCCTTCATTCCTTTCATGGTCTCAGATCCTTTTGATGCAAACCCCCTTTTCCTGCGTCCCCGTTTGTCTTCCTTATTCCCAGGCCACCACTTGGCCCTGCGGATACTGTTTATTACCCCGTACAGTAGGAAGCTTCCCCTCCCCATCAAAAGACCCTTGAGCCGATCAAAGCCCCCACCCTATGAGATCCGATCAACCCCATGCATTCCGTGAATCGGCGGAATGCCCTGCTGCGTGACAATCGTCACCTGTTGTGACCGGGGTGGGGAATTCAACTGTAAATGTATGTGGGAACGGGCCTGTAGGGGAGATTCCGAGGATGTTCTTTCAAATATCAAAATGTGGCGAGAATGTGTTACGTGCAATAAAGGTCATAAACCCTAGTATAAGAGGCCAGGCCTCAGAGATGTGGTTAGAGCACCTCGTGATGATACTTGCTGTCTGAATTGATGTGTTCTCCTCCGGAGAGAATAAAATCCTCGTTTCCTGCCTTCCAGTCTCTAGCGCCTGCTTCTTCATTGATTAATATTGGTGGGTCATAGAGGCGACACCGCCGGGCAACATAAAAGGGTCTTTGGTTACTGGTTGTCTTTGAACCCCTTTTTACAATTGGCGCCCCATGTGGGGCCCATCAGCGACTCGTGGATCCAGTGGGAGAGGTCCTGACGACAGAGTGAACGACTGCAACGATCGGAAGGTACCCTGTCCGATAGACCCTCGTCTGACAGCCGATCATCCGAACTTCACTGGTTCCGAACAGACCTCTCCCGAGTGATCTGCGGTCCTGACTGGGAACCATCAGGAGTGCCACGTGGATTACGAAGAGAAGAGGACGATCGGGCGCTGGATTCGGAAGACAAGAAACTATCCATGCGGTCCGGGTAAGGTCGTGTAAACACGACGATTTGCGAAAGTGATTGATAATTGAAAGTGATTGATAATTGATGAGAAAATACTAGTATTACTTTTTGTTAATTTATTTGGAGATTCGCTGTCTGCAAACGGAGAAACAACAGGCTCTCCCTTTATAAACCGCGAAGGATAGGCACGCATCCGTCGGACCTATCTTTCTCCCCCACTAAACAATTGCCCCTCCCCCATTGATTAACTGTTATAGATTGTTTTCTGGAGATTCTCTGTCTGCAAACAGGGAAGATTAGGTCCCCTCTTTGCAGATAGTGAAAGGGTAGGTGACGCGGACCTTTGCGAGCCTACTTATTCTCCCCATTGACCATATTGATTTTTTATTTTTGACCTAACATTGATTGCTCAAGATTGGTTCATGAGGTATTCACTACCTGCAAACAACGTAGAATAGAAATATTCTGTCTAGTCTTTGCAAGCAGTGATAAGATAGGTAGTGCTGACTATTAGCCCATTGTGATCCGTCATGCCTGTCTTCTCCCCCCTGGTTAGTAGCCTGTTTAGCCCGGACCGCTTATTAGAGGTGAACCATCCGGCTCCGCTGGAAGGCACCCCTAATAAGGACATGTTCATGAAGCATGGATTGATCGCTATAGCCTATAGTGAGCTGTGGCATAAATATACGAAAAGGGATCGAGAAAGTCAGTGGCCACTGAGAGGATCCTTCGATCTTGACAAAATAGAAACGGTAGAAATAGCCCTTCGTAGGAATGAAACAACACCTATTATGCTCGATAGTCTCGGTATGTGGCGCAAAGAAGCCACGCGACGAAGGGAAAGCGACGAATTCAGAAAAGGTGAAGGGACACGGCGGACGACCCTCCAAACGTCTAGTAAGCAAAGGGAAGGGCCAGCGATGGCACAACTCCGAGGAGTAGACATGAATAGGCAACGGTATAAAGGGATGTGTCGACAGGACAACCCCGGGACGCGACGATCCGAAAGTAATCCCCCGACACTATGCACAGGACGAACAGATTTAAACCAAAACCAATGTGCTTTCTGTAGACGTCTCGGGCACTGGAAAGCCCAATGCCCGACTCTGCAGAGCATAGGTAAGAACGAAGGGTCGACAGAAAGAACAGGCCGGCAGAAAGGGAAAAGGCGCGAGATAAAACCCAATCAGACTAGTGCAGACGGAACAGATAGAACCACCCCATTTGATTATGCTCGATGGCATAGGTTTCGTCAGACCAATTTTAACGACACGTTAGAGTTCTGGGACTGATTGCTCTCTGTTGCTCCCCCCCCACTCTGAAAAACAAACACAATTACAGGCCAGTGTAAACAACCCCCGTTAGAGAAAGGACTCAAGGAAGCCAAAAACGTCTATTATATAACTTAGGATTTAATTACGGTAAAGAAAACACACAACCAACAGTAAATAGAATAACTAGTAGAACTCTCTCTAAAACAAACTGTACTAATAGGAAAAATACAAAACATATTATGCTCACTCCGGAAGTCCTCGAAATGTAACAGTTCGATGGTCCCGCCCACCTGAAACACATAGCACGTGTGGGGCGGGGCCTGCCAGCAGCCATGGACCAAAAGGAGATCACCGGCGGGAAGGTACCGGAGGCTCCACAAAGCAGGCAATGAAATGGTCTCCCCATACTGCCCTTCCAGGGATGGCGTCCCCCGGGCCGCGAGTAGGGAGGGGGCGGATGCAAATGGCCCCCTCCCTCGTATCTCCTGGTCCGGCCATCACGAATTCCTCCATCGAACGGATGCAGGGTGGGCAGGGAGGGAGAGGCGACACGGACGAGCCCTCTCCCGCCTCCGCAAGTAGGAGGCCTCCCTGCCCTGGTCCGGCGCCGATGTCCTCCAGCCGGACGACGGCCATATACCTGCGCTGCCCAGAACATTACAATGTCCGGTTGGTATATTTTCGCAGCACAGGACATACAATGTCCGACGGGCATACCTGAATAACACCGGACGTCCAATGATCCCCCAAGAGTCGGAATCAGGGGTGTAGGGTGGTCATCATGTGCACCCCTGATTCAAAGGGACGGCGTAGGATGCGCCGGGAGAGGGAGGCGGCACGGACGAGCCTCCCTCACCTCCCCAGATGAAGGCTCCACTGCTGCATCCTGGCGCCCCGAACCAAAATGTCCTGCTCCAGCAGCATGATACTCTGTCATTTTCGCCACAAGAAGTTTCTTCCACTCCTGAAAGATACGACGGAGGGCGGCTGCCGCAGGATCTCAAAATGGCGTCTGGGCCCTCGGAAGGCGGGTCTAGGCCTCTGGAGTAACTTTGTCCGAAATTGCAACTCGGGCGCTTGCCCACCTGGGCGAAAGCCCCCACCATCGACAACCATCCCCTCGACTTTGAAGATTCTACCAAAGTCCCAAGAGCCCTCAGCCCCTTCAGGCTTCCAGTGGGGAACAGCTGCATTGATCACTAATGAAATAACCGCGGCACGGCAACAAGATGGCGGTGCTCTCGTGTATGCATCAGCTTCCGTCTGAACCACCCAGGAACATTATGGGCTAACGAACTCGAGTAAGTTCCGGCTGAACATCCACATGACCCGGTAAGAAAGACTCCAACCCCCTCCCTCTCTTGATTGACGGCCCACACCACCAGCCCCTCTGTTAGCACAGTTTTTTTGAACTGCCGAAAGGGACCCTGGTCCAACCGCCAAATCGTCGGAGACATTTTTTGCCCCTGATGCTACTTCCGGACTAAACCGGCCTCGCCCAAAATGGCGCCGGTATCAATAGGAACTAACGGAAGCCTCATGGTGTTCCTTAGCTAATGAAACTTGATGTACTAAGATTTATATACGAACCTTTGCGCACTTGATGAAAAAGGGAGGAGGGTTCGCTTGACGAACATATGAAAGGGGTCCCGTAAAAATGTTGATTTCAATGAACGATTTATTTTGATATTTATTGTAACTGGTACATAACGTCGCTTATGATGCACACCCATAGTATATATCTAGGAAATGTGATTACAATGAGCTTGACTGTGTTTCCATTTATGGACTGAAATGCCCCTGATCCCTCATCACGCAATGAAACGTTTTTAGTTACTTGCAAATAATTAATTGGGCCTTTTTAACATGTTCTTGTGCCGCGAAATAACCTCCCTACTGTATGTGCTTCCATCTTCGACATGTCCGACCAGAATATGATTGCACTCTCACATTTTACGTACTGAACGATTATGCAAATAAAGGTTTTCCAAACTATGAATAGGCATCACATGCTTTTGTGAATATGGGAATTGGTGGGAGGGTTTTCTCTGTGCGCAACCGTTCTGCTCTTTTTTAAGGTTATCTGGAAAATGGTTGTTCGGCCCTGAATTGATGATCGAATCAAAAGGTATGATACGCTGCCTCCAAAATATGCAACCAAGATGTGTGAACTAACGTATGAAGAAGGACCTCGACTTCTGAGAATGGGTAAAGTAATGCGGTGTGATCGTTAAAATGTTATAAAGGTATGGTAGTCGAAAATACTAAGGGACAGGGTTGACCGAAGAACTGATATGCCTTAGAACATCACAGCTTTGGGAATGATTTAAGGATCCTGAGGACCAGATATATCTACAAAACCAGGTACCTCGCGCTAGGCACCTCTGATCCCTCTTTTTAGCGTTTTCCTACACACAATCCATAGTGCCACCCTCGAACCCCCCATGAACCACCTATCACACTGCCCGCCCCCTTGACTTCAGAAACCAAGACCCTAAGGATTATATCCCGAGGAGATAAGTACGAGTATGTGGTAAGTAAAGGACTTTCTTGCCCGTACATTTGATGTGCTCGAATGTTGTTCCCCCTTCCTTTTCCTCCTTTTTCCTCTGCAGGCTACATTGGAGTCCCGATTAGGGCATCATAAGGGATCTGGAGCCGCGTCACGTCCGATGCATGAAAACGGACTAACGCTGCAAGACGACACAAAAAGACGCCCTACCCAATGCGCGACCTTTTTTACCTGACCTAATGCTCTTCCGTCCCAAAACTGCATGCTTTCTACATCCTAACACAGACCCGAAACGACTAACGTTGGGTAACGCATTGAATAGCCAAACAATACACGGTCATTCTCCATGTCACACGTGTACTGTCTGGCCTATTGTTACTTTCTCTCTCTTTCTCCCTCTCTCTTCTCTCTCTCTCTCTCTCTCTCTCTCTCTCTCTCTCTCTCTCTCTTTCACCCCTCCACACTTTCCCTCTTCCTAGCGACTGGCACCTAATTGGCGAACCTGGTGCACCTCCTGATTGGC
Organism: Lissotriton vulgaris; assembly: GCF_964263255.1. Classification (NCBI taxonomy): domain Eukaryota; kingdom Metazoa; phylum Chordata; class Amphibia; order Caudata; family Salamandridae; genus Lissotriton; species Lissotriton vulgaris. The sequence goes on along the minus strand of NC_141693.1, from coordinate 263,930,687 downwards.
CCCAAATACCACAAGTATTTGCACAAATTCGTCCTAAATAAAACTGTATCGATGCCACGTTACTACCTCTCCTTTTCTGCTAAATATGGATGACATTTAAATTGGCCAAAAGAAAAGGGACAGGTAAGACGACTAAGGTTCCCTGAATTTGACCCACAGTCAGGGAGCTGTTTGTCAGTGGCTTCTATGATAAAAATGTGTCCATAATCATGCGACCTTCCCCATTCCAAATTGTCTCCATACCCCAAGCAGTAAGAAATGATCGAGACACCCCCGTCTTCCCAGAAAGCCCCCAGTTTGGTATCAGCTGCCCTGAACGAGAATCTGAAAAACGCCCCTTGCTCCAATTCGCTGTGTTCCTGGTTATTTCCCATAAGATCCCACCCGCCCCAAGGATAAGTTTAATAATGATCGCAAGCCCCCCCGAGTTTTTGTAGTAACCAGGTTGCGGGAATTTATATAGAAAGTTAGAAAGATGTGTGCAAAGTTAAAATTAGACCGAAAACCGAAAGAACTTGTTGCAGTAAACCTTGTTGAAAATAGGATGTTTTAATGTAATGGAGAGTCGTTTAGCCTATGCTCATCCCTCAGAAGGATGCCTATCAGACTATGGTGAATAGCACGTTGCACTTTTTGTAAGGTAACAAAGCCCTGAAGATCGGCCTAGCCTTGCAAGACTCGTACTAGGGAAATGGGTCTCTACCAGAAGAACTGACATCTACTGTAATAGACGAATGCAATGAATGGGTATCAGACCTCGTACCACGACAAATGAATGTAATAACCAACAAAAACACCAAAGAATTAGCCACAAGGGGAAGTCGTAGAAAATCCAGCTAATCCATCATCAATTGTTTATATGTTGGCTGCAAATCTCAATGTAGCGGATGTTTACCCCAGTTGCTCGGTGTTGGGAGAGAAATAGGTTTACGTAATTACCTTCTTCTGCAAAATCTCTAAAGACTGTCTTTTCGAACTCATTTAAGGGTACCACTGTCGGAGGAGAAAGAGACCGGATGTGGGAGCACGCGGCCTGACTGCGGATCGTGGAACCTCAGCGACGGAGGCCAAGGCGAGACCACAGCAGTAAGGAGTCGCAGGATGAGGCACTGTGTCAGACAAAGCTAAGGAAAGGGCTGGCCTGAAGCCCCTGCTCTATGATCAACGTGTGCCAAAAAGTCCCCGCTCTCTGAACCTGGTTATGGACCTGCCTGTCTCAAATTCTCCGTCCCCCTGATCTGTTCCCAACTTGGCCCTGCTCCATCCCCTCCTCCTCCGACCTACCATAAGGACTGTTCACACACACACCTTTCCACCTGAACTTCCAAGTTCCACCAAATCCTACTGAGCTATCCAGAGAAGGGTATTCCCTGCGTCAAAGGGAGGGAGCTCTGACTAAGTAGACCACGAACTATGTTAATCTCAGAACGGTGACCTAGAACTCCACCAAGGGTCGCCCCTAAAGAGAAGATGAACGAAGTATGTGGTTCTACCCACTGCTGAACGCCTCGATGATGATGGAAACAACAGGAAATACCCACCACAGAGACTCAAGAAACAAACAGACCCCACAACTCAAAAACAATCGCACTTTTCATCACAATCTTTCCTCTGCCTCCTAATAACTATGCTCTGGGTCACGGAAGAAAATGCACCTGCTCCAAAATCGTAACGCATTTCTCCTATGAGGTCTGGCGAAACGAAACAAAATGTACCCCTGCCCGCAGACCTCCAACGGCTCAATCCGCATGAACATTCCTGTTGACAGAACGAATTGTAATCCGGGTGCTTAACAGTGCCAACAGAAGACGACAAAGACACTGTGAACTCTGATTTTTATTTTTATTATATCTCATTTCTCTCCCAACCACCATTGGACTGACTATGCTCTCGCCGAGTACAAAAAGGGCTTACTTATATGATAACTTACCAGTTCCTATCCCAAATGACTATAAGTATCTATGATCTGTACCCAACGCCCTCGCTACATAATTCTAGTCTGATATTGCAATACTATGACTTTTTCTGCAACCAACTTAACGATGAACCCGCCTACTAGAGGATGAGATTATTCAATGTGATGTTTATAATGTGATGTTTATGTACAGCTCATTTGCCTAAGTCCCCTCTCCTTTACTTATGACCGATGCAATAGGTATAGATAGGAAATAGGCCAGCAAGATGTCTTGGAAATGTTAAAGGGAGGACTGTGGAAAATTAATATAGTTTAGTGAACATTATCTACGCCATCTTGCCTTTTTCTGATGCCACACTTTTCGTCATGCACATCCGCCATATTTTAGCCGTTACGATCAGAATCACCCTCACGAAAGACTCCCACGCACCGGTCATTCCCACTCTCACATGCCTTGCGCGTAGGCAGCAGCCATTTTAAACACCATGGCCTCCCTGCCCCTCACTGATAGCCAGCGCGTCTCTCTCTCTCTCTCTCTCTCTCTCCTAACCTCGCAAGCATCCCCCGCACGCTGACAACCCCCGCTCTCTCATGCCATGGGTCATAAACCCCTCTTCAGCGCAGCTCCGCCACAGAACCCCATCCTGTTCCCAGCGCGACACCTCCCTTCATTCCTTTCATGGTCTCAGATCCTTTTGATGCAAACCCCCTTTTCCTGCGTCCCCGTTTGTCTTCCTTATTCCCAGGCCACCACCTGGCCCTGCGGATACTGTTTATTACCCCGTACAGTAGGAAGCTTCCCCTCCCCATCAAAAGACCCTTGAGCCGATCAAAGCCCCCACCCTATGAGATCCGATCAACCCCATGCATTCCGTGAATCGGCGGAATGCCCTGCTGCGTGACAATCGTCACCTGTTGTGACCGGGGTGGGGAATTCAACTGTAAATGTATGTGGGAACGGGCCTGTAGGGGAGATTCCGAGGATGTTCTTTCAAATATCAAAATGTGGCGAGAATGTGTTACGTGCAATAAAGGTCATAAACCCTAGTATAAGAGGCCAGGCCTCAGAGATGTGGTTAGAGCACCTCGTGATGATACTTGCTGTCTGAATTGATGTGTTCTCCTCCGGAGAGAATAAAATCCTCGTTTCCTGCCTTCCAGTCGCCAGCGCCTGCTTCTTCATTGATTAATATTGGTGGGTCATAGAGGCGACACCGCCGGGCAACATAAAAGGGTCTTTGGTTACTGGTTGTCTTTGAACCCCTTTTTACACTCCGAGTACTTGCGGCACTCCCTATCTCTTCAGGCTTGGATAGACACGGCGCTGCAGCATGTTGTGATGGGTTTCAATAACACTTTCCGTCCTACATAGCTCAGCTGTGTCTTAGGTCCCCTATAAGGCTGAGGATACTTCGTGAGGACCCCCTCCCCAATGATTTTTAATTCTTTCTGGGAGAAAATGTGGCCCATCTCTTCATGATCTTCAAACATTTAGGGCATATTTGGAATCAAACAGTAGATGCATAAAGGTGGATTGTTGGGTGTTCTTTGGATGGCATAGGAATGGCCTACTTCCTGTAGGTCATATCATGTTTGTCCCAGCTGCGGACTTCTCCGGCTCCTCTTCAAAGTCATTGTTCATTATACACTAAACTTTGTGCTCGAAATCCGAAAGAAGCAATGCATTTTTTCCATCTCTCATTACCCCAAAGGCAAAGTGATATTCTAAGAAACTTGTACAGAGTTCTATGCTTAACTCTAATAGTAAATAGATATACCTTAGATTTATCTCTGTAACGGACTATCTGTGCTTTGATGTGAAACTGATAATTTCTAAAAATAAAAACACAAAGGAAGAGTTGATTTGAGGTGCATTTGTCCCTTGATCAAGCCATGCTAAGGGTAGTAGGGGAGAGGATGTGGCCTAACTTCTAGAGTGGTTGATCTCAAATTTGGGGAACCGGGTCCGAGTCTCGGCAATGACGCTCAACATCTTGTGATTCTGGGCAAATCACTTAATCTCCCCATGCCTAACAAAAATTAATGTGTCCTTGAATATGTAACGCAACTGGTGCTCATATAAAGCGCTCTGATACCAGGCAGGCAAATCTGGTACATAGCCAGAATTAATAGGTATGATAGGATTTGCAAAAGGAAATGCATGACTGCAGAGTTACAAATATTTCTAATGTAGCATGGAAATTAAATCACACGGATGTTATACATACATTCTTAAGTTCATATGTGCGTTTATGAGCATGGGTGTAAGGAATCCGAAATCACTTGAAATCCTTCTGGGCCAAACAACAGTTGCAGATGTCCTCTGCTAGGGTCAGCCACCTCCGAGTCGTTAGAAGAGTTAGGCTGTGGCAGGCAGCTCTGAGCAGTTGCTCTCCTGTTTCAGATCACCGTGTTTACTTCCCGGTGGGAGGCTTCCTTCCGTGGCCTCATGATGACCCATAACTTTGATTGATCCAGTACTACCTTCCTGGGGCCTTGTGGACCACATACTCGGTTGATATCAGCTTTTTGTCATTTCTGCACAACTGTGGTTTCCTTTTCTAGATGGCATCCACTTTCTGGAGCACGCTTCCAGTACTAGTCTCACAGCGAACGGATCTTTTCCCTCAAGAAAGTTACTTTAGAAACTGGCTCTGGAATTAAAGTAATTCCAACACAAAGTGCAGTGAGTGAGCATTCTAGCACAGGTCAATGTGAATGGAAGTTGATTTGCAGTACCCAGTATTTACTTTATTTTTGCAGACACCGTTGTGGATTAGAACTATCCAACTCTGGAGCAGGTCTTAGGCAGTTCCTTGCATTTTAGAAGCCTCAAATTGGTCATTTAATTAAACGGGAAAAGAGATTAGAGCAGATTGTTCCCGGAGAGATGAATCAGAGACAGTGGCACAAAAAGAAAGCGAGGCTTTTCCACTCAGTTACTACACAAAAGGGTCAGCAGTAACAATTCTAGAGAAGTATGAAGCAGGAAAGGGGAAGCAACTGTTCCTATATTTTGAAGGGACATCTCTCTTCCTCATTCCGTTCATAGGTGCCTGGCCTACTTTAAAAGACCGCAGGAATTCCTACAATCTAGACCCCCTGTGTGTGTGGGGTGGGGGTGGGGGGGGGGAGCACACCTCCTCCACCTTGTGCACCAAACATACACAGAAGCCTAAATGGATTGCAGTCTCCACATACTAATGCACAGCAGACTCACCACATGCGGTCCTTAATTCAAACAAGCAATATTCACAGTACACAAGCACTCTCTATACATTTCTGCAACAACCTACCCATAGGTCCTTACTCAAGGTGTTCATGGACAGCGGTCTATTTCTGAAAGGTGAGCTTCATTGGTTGCACCCCATACCACAATTCTAACTGAGGATACAGTGGGCGAGGCCTCATTACGGAGGCTCGTACCACAGCAAAGTTCCAAATACTAGAGGTCAAAAAGTGGAAACATTTAAGTTTTCACGAATTAGACCCTAGTTTCATTGCAAGCATAACACTATAGTATGACCAACAAGAATGATGTGAGCAGTGACACTTTATGAAGAATTGGGAATACGAAATAGGGAAAAATACATGATACAGTAATGCCTCCAGGAACAAGCCTATATCCATCACCCAGTAGACTAACACAATTCAATATGATGTTCTTTGCTCTAAAAATGCTACATTCCAGATGCAGGTGAACCATTGGACTAGATGACGTCAGAGTAGCCTACCTAGGTGATATGTCAGTATTCAGTGCCAGCTGGAAGACCAGTTAATCTACTTTAGGAATGTGCTGCATACCTGTCAGAGTGCTCGACCTACAATAAAGTCTTCCAAGTGTGCAAGAGCTTTCTGGACAATGTAGGTGCATTCTCTCCAACCAAAATCCATGTGATTCGGGTTTGAGAGATTCTCACTAGCCAAATTCAAGAACAGGTCGTTTTGGGTCATCATTTGGGTACTACAATATCTTCTTGGTGAACTGTAGCCATGTATTTGTGTCCCTGACTGCACTGATAACTCTTACTAGCATGTCAAGGCTTTCAAGACATTGTAAAATGTTTACTATGACTGGCAGTTATAAAATATTGGCCAGTTGTCCTTCAGAAACCTGCTTCAGAAACCACAAGCCAGGGGAGATTCCATGGCTGTGGTGGACATTCAAAGGTGGAACCAGAAACGACCAAACTCCTCATTTAAACTTTGTTTAATTATAATAGTCAATTTGAATTTAAAAGGACCTTCGGCTAAAAACTAAATCAGCAACCTCCATTGATCTGTCTTGAAATTCCTAATAGAACGAAAAGACTCTTGTGCTAGACCTGTGTGAAATATACTGTATAGCTGCATTCTATTGATTGTCTCAGTGATAGTGAATAGAGCAGTTATTCTGGCAGATCTCAGGGCTTCATTTTATTTGCTACACTATATGTACACATAGGCAGCCAAAGTGCTTTGATTTTGCCCCTTGGTTGATATGAATCAAGAATGAACTACATCCCCGCATGTCATTGAACAAGCTCAAACTGAATTGGTTTGATGGGGGGATCAGCCTCCCGGATATAAAAAAATACTACTGGGCGGCGCGTCTTGCGGCCACCAATCACGGCACCTATGGTCGCCCTGATGATCCGGGATATACCATGGACAGGTGGCTCTTCCCGGGAGGGAATTACAACAGGGCACTCTATTCAAAACCCAACCGATAACCATTGACAGGCCCAACTAAACACTCGGTCCACATATGGCTTACCAATACCAAAACCCTAGGATGGGGACAGAAACTCACGTTGGCAACCCCCTTATGGTACTCCGAAAACCTGGGTAATCTATGGAAGTCGAAGGGATTCGATAGGTGGGAACTCTTTGGGATCTCACAAATTAAGGATATGTGGGAGAAGGGCGAAGTGAATACATTTGCCTCTTTACAGCAGCAGCATGAGTTAGCGGACTCAGAGCACTTTCAGTACACGCAGATCCACCACGTATTACAATCACACCTCCCTAAAGGCGTCTACCGCCGGAATCCTCGCCATTGGAGGCCACCTGCCCGAGAGAGTCATATCGTTAACTTATAATAAATTGATCAACAATATGGCAGACCCCCTCCAGCCATTACAAGAGAAATGTAAGGGATGGCATTGAACTAGACGATGAAGAGTGGCGGGGCGGTATCTTCCCCAAGTGTGGTGGCAATCTCGGCTAGACTCAGGCTAGTGCAACTCAAAATTCTCGATAGAGTGTATATTACAGGGCCTCGTCTGGTACACATGGGTAGGGCTGAGGGAGGAGGTTGCAGGCAACGATGCAGCCAAGAAGGCACATTCATACACATGATATGGGAATGCGAATACATACAATCCTATTGGCGAAAAATACACGACATACTAAGTGACGTGCTCATGTTAGTCCTCCGCCCAGAAGCACGTAGATGCCTCTTGAATACATGGGAACCTACGGATCTGAATAGTTACCACACAAAGTGAGTTACATTGGGATTAATGTTGGCAAAGAGGAATATTACACAATTGTGGGGAGCTGTGCAACCGCCTAAAGTAGAGGCCTAGAAAATAAGACCTAGACTGGTGCATGCATAGAGAAAAGATTATTTACACAGCCCGGGATTGCCCTAAAAATGGCCCCGAATATGGGGCCCGTGGAACTCCTACAGAGGGAATATTTGCAGCCCACCACAAAGCATTGACCGGGATGACATCCCTACCCCGTAACATTCCTTACAGTGTACTGTTGCACAGATCTGTTACTTTTTGTCTTAGTTAAGTAAGAATGTACTGTATTCCTATGTACTGTATAGTTTATGTTGATGAACGTTAATAAAAAGAAATATAAAAAAAAAAGAATGGACTGCATGAATAGCTTCTTGGAGCGTCAGTTTCTTTTGTATGGAAGAAAGAAGTTTGTGAATATAAATATATATATATATTTGTATCCAAAATCGCCGCTTTGTAATGCCCCTGGTAGGCAAAAGACGAGAAGTGGACCCAGATATATGTATATATATCTATGTACACATACCAACAATCCTACAGTCCGCCACTCGTATTCGAATAATATACCAAGCAATTCAAATGTAATGACTTCTCTGATGTGTTTCGGCAATATGCCTTGTTCACGGTCAAATTACAAAAATCAAACACTTCCGTGTTAAAATAAAGAAACAAAAGTGGAAAAAGGACTTTTACATAAATGTGTACAAAAACCAGAGCAGCAATAACCACCATCTTGGAACAGACCACCATAACATTAATTATAATAGTAATATAGCGCATCTTTATATAACGAAGCAATGTAAACACAGAGTTTTCTTTAGAAATCATATATACATTGAGTTATCATTGAATGTAGTTCTAATGATAAATTACAAATACTTCTGTCATACAAATTTCATGAGCAACAATCATGTCAGTTTGCGTAAATTAAAACATATAACAAAACCATTCTGAAAATTATTTCACTGATATATACACAACTATACATATATCCAGTGCATGCAAAATTACCATGCCTCAAAACCAATGAATAATAAATGTAGCCATAAACAGTTAATGTCCAATAGGACTGCCTTGCGGGGGCACAAAGTTCATGCAAAACAAGAGACCCTACTGATTCTGCCCAAGTGGGCATTCATGCACAAGCAGAATATTTACCCAATATAAATACACATGTATCAATATATCAATATATATATATATATATATATATATATATATATATATATATATATATATATATATATATATATATATATATATATATATATATATATATAAAACAAGCATGCTATAAAGTCCAAAAGACTGATTTTGCCCAAGCGGGCTAAACATACATAGTTACGTCACCGTTAAAAGATCAAACTTCACGTGATGTTTGAAGACTGATGCTCAGACAGCTATTCTATATCCCAGTAAGTGCAGTCACCTACATGAAAAATAGAATGGATAACAATCAATACAAAGACATTTAAGCCTCTTCACAGAACAGTTAAAAATTCACGTAACTGAAAAATTAATACTCTCTATAAAAAGTTAAACCTCTCTATTATATACTATAATTGCCATAGATTTATTGCTAATTCTTCACTGGAATTCGGGCCCTGCGGTATCATGGTTTCAAAATCCACAGCTTATTGGCTTTTATCCATTCTATTTTACATGTAGGTGACTGCACTTAATATTGAGTAGCTGTCCGAGCATCTGTCCTCACACATCACAAAAATGTTGCTCTTTTAACGTTGTGACGTAAATATGTATGTTTAGCGCACTTGGGCAAAATCAGTCTTTTGAACTTAGTAGCATGCTGGAGATATATATATATATATTTACCTCTGCGATCAAACAAAAGACCAACGAGTCCCAAATGATGGCAAAGGATATCTTTATTCCTGAGAGATTAGCAGCGTGGCAGACGACGCGTTTCGGGCAGTTGCCCTTGATCACATCAGAAATTTTCCCACAATGCCTTCTTTTTAACTAAACGTGTACACACCATGTGACAATGAAAATAAACAAAGTACTAGTAGGCAAAATCGAAATGCAAAAACCGGGGGTTTGCAGCCATTACACATTAGTAAATATAAGGGGATTTTTAAAGACATCATAGAACTTCAATACCTGCATAAATGCTTGATGGAACAGACTATTGTCTGGTTCTATATAAGCCAACTCTTTAAAGTGCGTTTCAATCGTGCAGTTACACATGTGCAAAAAATATATACACATCGCAGTTGTAGATATACCACTATAAATATACATATAAATATAAATAAATATATATGTAAAATATAAATCATTTCATGGTTAAAAAGTAATAATATGCATACTTAAAACCATCCTTAAAAAGATTTTTGTAAATTTCATCATTGTAGTGGTCCCAATGGGATGTGCAATACAATAGCAATGTAAACTTCACTCACAAATGTGCAACTCTACGCATAAGATTAAAGTGCTGCTTAGAACTCAGTCTATGTTCGTATCAAAACGAATCCCATATACTATATTTACAAATTGACCAACGTTGAGGACATCAAAACTCTGATGGCAACCCCTTTTGCAATGAATTTCTGTGTCCTACTTGTGGGAGAAAAAAAACTCCCCTCCCCCATGTGTTTAATGTGCTACCTGTGTGATGCAGGAGAATCGTGGTTCCATCACTGCAAAGAGTTAAACGAAGGAATGAATTAAAATAAATATTGGGTGTTGGACAGAAGCTGAACATGGATGGATTATATCACAGGGGATGGCTTAATCAGGAGTACTCTCCAAATTCTACCAATGATTTTGGGTAACTGGGCTGAAATATGACTAAGTACCAAACCATACAAGATGATTTCTTTACAGAAAGTGGTACAGGTCTTCCGTAGTATTCAGCCCATTTGGTACCTTGGAATCTAATTCCAGAATCATTTTCGATTCCAATTGCCGAAGCATCCTATCCCTGTCCCCTCCCCTTCTAGGTCTTGGAACTGAGGTAAGGACAAAATAGCGGAGACACTGTAGATCATTCCCATGCACACTTTTAATGTGTCTCGCCACGGGGTAGGAGCTGTCGTTATTGACGATTGCCCGAATGTGCTGCAATATCCTGGCATGCACCGGAAGCCTGGTACTACCCACGTATCTCAGGCCACAGGTGCATGCCAGAACATAAACAGCATACTCTATTTTGCAACCGTAGTTTCCTTTGATTGGCGATGGTGTAGGGCAAAATGGAGTGGTATAGTATTGGGTATTAACCCCAAATTTACATGCCCTACAACTGGTACATTTATAAAACCCCAGCCGGGGTTGAAACCAGGACTTCTTTTTTAACAGTTCAGGGAAAGGGTTGGAAACATGTGTACGTAGGGAGGGTCCCCTCCGAAACGTAATATTGGGTGAGTTTGGCAGATGATATGATAACACTGCATCAGTCTTTAATATAGGCCAACTTTTGGTTAAGATGGACCGGATCTTTCTGTCCTGGCAACAATATGCAGTAATGAACCTAATGGTAGATTCAGCCGAATCTTCCACGGTCCCTGTAGTTGGAATCACTGATTTAAACAGTGTTTCTCTAGGTCTCAGTTTCATTTTACTGATCGCTCTTCTCAATATATTTTCCTTATACCCTCGCTCCCTGAACCTGTCTAGTGTTTCTGTAGTGCAAGATGCCAATTCCTCATCGCTACTACATATTCTTTTCAGGCGGAGTAACTCCCCATAGGGGATATTGTCTATGACATGACGGGGATGGGCACTTGTGGCATGAAGGGTTGTGTTCCCAGATGTGTCCTTTCTATGAAGGGTGGTGGCTAGTTTGCCTGCTTTGTGAAAAACCTTGACGTCTAAAAAGTCCACTGCTGTTTTACTCATGTGATATGTTAACTTGAGATTTTCCTCATTGTTATTTAGCGTCATGATGAATTCTTTCACACTTTTTTCCTCACCCCTCCAAATTAAAAACACATTGTCGATAAAACGAACCCACATTTCTACATGCTTTGCGAACACTGCCTGGTGTTTCCCCATGAGGACCCGCTTTTCCCACCAGCCCACGTGTAAACACGCGTAGCTGGGAGAAAAGCAGGCCCCCATGGCCACACCTCTTTTTGTACGTAGACATCATTACCAAACATAAAGTAGTTGTGGTATAGACTCCATCTCACAAACTCCACTAGCATCTTATTGTGGTTGTAACAATGCACTGGTCTTGTACTCAGAAAATATTCTAGTGCTTTGAGCCCTGTTTGGTGGTCTATGCTAGTATAAAGGGCTTCGATGTCTAACGTGACAAGTAAACAATCATCTGTCCGTGCAATGTTCTTCAATTTTTTGTAAAAAGTGACCTGTATCCCTTATATATGTCGGCAGACTCGTAACCAGGGGTTGCAAGAAATAGTCAGTGTATTGTGCCAGGTGTTCCGCTATGCTATCTATGGCTGAAATAATTGGCCTGCCTGGAACTGGAGACTTGCCCTTATGCACTTTGGGAATAAGGTAAAACCTGGGCAAGACTGGCTGTTCAACATGAAGAAACTTAAATTCCTCGCTAGAGATCAATCCTTCTCTCTTATATTTGAAAAGGAGTTTTCTCAATTGTTCTCTAGCTAAATCGTATTGTTTTACACTTGTCTTTTGATAACAGACCGGTTCTGAGAGTTGCCTGTTCGCTTCTTCGCTTCTATATATATATAGTAATTCATTATGCTGATGCATGTGTATTTATATTGGGCAAATATTCTGCTTGTGCATGAATTGCCTACTTGGGCAGAATCAGACTGCCAACAGGCCTTGCCGAACACCACCCATGGTCATTTCTCCTGCCTCCACTGCTGCCAGACATTCAGCATCACCCGGACCACCAACACCCCCGACGCCAGCACCAACGACACCATAAGATGCATCCTCCTCAACATGTGCTCCATGCACAAACACACCGTAGAGATCTGGATTCTACTCGCCCGACATTGCCTTCCTCACAGAGACCTGGAACAACGCCGCCTCCGCCCCCGACATCAACACCGCCATCCCGGAGCGATACAAGATCCAGAGGAAGGATCGTCCCAACCACGGGAGGGGGCCTCGCCATTGCCCACAAGAGCACCCTCCACCTCACAACCTCCAGGGAAATCTTCCCCTCCACCGAACACCTACACTTCCAGATCCAGCCCAGCCTTAACACCACACTCCGAGGAACCCTCATCTACAGACCACCCGGCGCCCGGACACCCTTCGCCACCACCATCACTGATCTCATCACACCCCACGCCTTTGCATCAATGAACTACATACTCATTGGAGACCTAAACTTCCACCTCGACAACGCCAGCGACCCCAACTCCACCATCCTTCGTGACAACCTCGCCAACATCAGACTCAACCAACTCGTCACCACACCGACACACAGAGCAGGACACACCCTCGACCCCATCTTCGCTGCAAGTAACCCAGTGCACTTCAGTCACACAACGCTACCACCATGGACGGACCACACTTCACCGTCGACGAACCCAAGGCACCAAAACCAGCCCTCCGCCCACCATGAAGGAACTGGAGCAAGGTTATCGAGGATCAACTGAACTCCACCCTCACCCGAGACAACCACACCCGGGAATCTGACGAAAAAATCGCAGCCAGAGGACTCAACACCTGGATCTCCAACTGCGCAGACAAGCTCGCCACGCTGAGCAACTCTGACAAACAGCGCCCCAGGAAAGCCGCCTTGCTCACCACTGATCTCCAAGAAGCCAGGCACACCTGGAGGAACATCAAGACAACCGATAACTACTCCACCTACAAGGGCGCCATGACAGACTACCACAACCAAATGAGAACCACCAAAAGGAACTTAATCCACAACAAAATCCTCACCAACTCCACCAACTCCAAGGAAATCTTCAGTGTCATTCAGGAATTTACCAACCCAAACAGCGTAGCCACAGACATCACCCCATCCCAAGACCTCTGCAACAAGCTTGGAACCTACTTCCACCTCAAGATCAATACACTCTACGACAACTTCGTCGACCACCCACAAGACGCCACAGCCGGTCCCTTGCCCCCAGGCACCAGTCAGCCCACCATCTCCAATTGGACACCGATTAAGACTGGGGACACCGCCACGACCATGAAAGGCATCCACTCGGGCCCCCACCGACCCCTACCCCCTGCACATCTACCACAGAGCTGTGGACACCATCGCACCACAACACACCATCAACACCACCTTCAGAACAGGCACCTTCCCAGACGATTGGAAGCACGCAGTAAGCATGGGTGTAAAATTTGTTCCGCTCGCGGAATTTTCGGATTTTCTGCAATTTCGCGATCCGCGAATCTCGCGACATTGCAGAAAAATCTGCGAAATCGCGCGGAACAAATTTAGCAAAACTGAAAGCACTCAGCAGGTGCAAAAGTTCAAGCTAATTTGTAGCCATTCCCTGTAGTGCTTCCTGAGGGGCCCCTCCAGAGTTCAGTTGTCTACTTGCAACTATTCTCTGACCCTACTCTGACCCTCAAAGCAGGGTCAGAGAATAGTTACAAGTATGGCACAATGCTCCTGTAAAAAAAATTAAACTGCAACAGGAAGCACTTACAGCTAAGGAAGCAGGTGCCAGACTTCAAGCTCAAATTCAGTGACACATTAACCAGCCCCAAATTAATTCATCTCAGTTGAGGCTGGGCAGGTGTGCTTTCCCCCCATAATCTACAGTGATGAACCAGAGGGTGGCAGTGCTGAACCAGAGGGTGGCAGGGGTAAACCAGAGGGTGGCAGTGGTGAACCAGAGGGTGCTGTGATGAACTAGAGGGTGCTGTGATGAACCGGAGGGTGGCAATGGTGAACCAGAGAGTGGCAGTGATGAACCAGAGGGTGGCAGTGGTGAACCAGAGGGTGACAGTGGTGAACCAGAGAGTGCTGTAATGAACCAGAGGATGACAGTGATGAACCAGAGAGTGATGTGATGAACCAGAGGGTGCTGTGATGAACCAGAGGGTGGCAGTGGTGAGCCAGAGGGTGCTGTGATGAACCAGAGGGTGGCAGTGGGGAACCAGAGAGTGACAGTGGTGAACCAGAGGGTGGCAGTGCTGAACCAGAGGGTGACAGTGATGAACCAGAGGGTGACAGTGATGAATCAGAGGGTGGCAGTGGTGAATCAGAGGGTGGCAGTGGTGAACCAGAGGGTGCTGTGATGAACCAGAGGGTGCTGTGATGAACCAGAGGGTGGCAGTGGTGAACCAGAGGGTGCTGTGATGAACCAGAGGGTGATGTGATGAACCGGAGGGTGGCAGTGGTGAACCAGAGGGTGGCAGTGATGAACCAGGGGGTGGCAGTGATGAACCAGAGGGTGGCAGTGGTGAACCAGATGGTGCTGTGATGAACCATAGGGTGCTGTGATGAACCAGAGGGTGCTGTGATAAACCAGAGGGTGACAGTGGTGAACCGGAGAGTGGCAGTGATGAACCAGAGGGTGGCAGTGGTGAACCAGAGGGTCGCAAACAGGCTGGACACGTGGAAACAACATGGTCGCGACCGTTGCGACCACACCAGTAAGTTCGCGTTCCCGAACTTGTAAAAAACCCTCGCGAACTGGCAAAAAAAATCCGCAAATTTGCACGAATTCGCGGATTATGCGAATCGCGAATTCGCTTTCGCACGAATTCGCGGAACGCGAATTCGCAAATTTCACCCATGCTTAGCGCGCAAAAGTCAGGCCCCTGCTCAAGAAACCCACGGCCGACCCCACGGACCTCAAGAACTACCGGTCCATCTCACTCCTCCCCTTCACAGCCAAAGTAGCAAAGAAAACAGTCAACAAAGAACTGACATGATTCCTCGAAGAGATAGCCATCCTCGACCCGTCCCAATCCAGATTCCGAAGCAACCACAGCACCGAGACCGCCCTACTCACCGCCACAGATGACATCCGCATCCTCCTGGACCAAGGCCACTCCGCAGCCCTCATCCTCCTCGACCTGTCTGCAGCCTTCGACACCGTCTCTCACTGCATGCTAGTCTCCAGACTACACGACGCCGGAATACAAGGTACTGCCTAAGACTGGATCCAATCGTTCCTCATGGGAAGAAGCCAACAGATCAGACTACCACCCTTCCTCTCCGCCCCCACGGAAATCACCTATGGAGTCCCACAGGGGTCATCACTGAGCCCGACCCTCTTCAACATCTACATGGCCCCCCTCGCAGCCATCGTCCGACAACACGGCCTCAACATCGTATCCAACACCAACGACACCCAGTTCATCCTCTACCTCACCAGAGACCCCCACCACCGCAAAACTCAACTTCCAGAGAGTAATGCAAGACGTTGCAGACCGGATGACCAACAGCTGCTTAAAACTCAACGGCAAGAAGGCAGAAGTCTTCGTCCTTGAAACCACCCCTTCAGCATAGGACAACACCAAGTGGCCCACCGACCTCGGAAGCCCAACTAACCCCTCAGACCACGCCAAAAACCTCGGCATCATACTCGACTCATCACCCGCCATGAACGGACAGGTCAACACCGTCACCTCCAGCTGCTTCAACACCCTTCGCATCCTTCGCAGGACCTTCAAATGGATCCCCCTCAAGTCAAGGTAGACAGTTACCCACACACTCATCACCAGCAGACTGGACTATGGAAAAAGCACTTAATGCCGGTATCAACAAGTCCCTAGTCCGCAAACTCCATACAATACAGAACACTGCGGCCAGACTCGTCCTCGGCATCCCCCGGCATAAACACATCAGCCAACACCTGTGGAGACTCCACTGGCTCCCTGTGGCGAAGAGGGTCACCTTCAAAATCCTCAACCATTCCTTCAAATGCCTACACAACAACAGACCCAAATACCCCAACTACAGAATAAACTTCCACGTACCCACAAGAAACCTCCGATCTTCCAACCTCACACTGGCCGAAACCCGCCCATCCACAGAGCCAGAGCAGGCGGAAGATCGTTCTCCCACATTGCAGCCAAGACCTGGTACAAGCTAATGGCAGACATCAGACGCGCCTCCTCCCTGAACACATTAAGGAAGACCCTCAAGACCTGGTTCTTCGGCTGAACGGATCTGCGTACCCCCCCCAACCACCACCACCCCCCAGACCATCCTCCCCAGCGCCTTGAGACCCTCACGGTTGAGTAGTGTGATTGATTGATTGATACATTACTAGCAATAGTAAAACTCCAGAAAAACTCCAGCTATTAAACATACACACTAAAAGCATAATAATCTTTATTCAAGGTAAAACAGCCTTCAGTTTGAGGACTTCTGAGGTTTAATAACACAAGGCCAGAAACAGAATTCACTTTTGAAACGCAAAGACCAGGGAACTAAAAAGACCAAATAGCAGAGCCAATTAACCTTCATATGGCCAATTCTGTAAGACCCAACTACCAAATGCACAACATCCCTTTCAGATTAAGTCATATTGATGGCTTGTGTAGTACTTGATTAAAGTGTCGGTCAGACCATGAAAGATCTAAATACAGAAGATATTGTAACAAAACCTGACACTCAGGGACTGATAACGGTTGGGGGTTCAATTGCCGGAAGACCAGTGCTGGAATTACCAGTTCTGGACATCAACATGCACCCTGTGCAATCCAAGTACAATGTATTTCACGTACAATGGGGAATAACAGACAGACCTAGTTTTATCAGGTAAAAATCAGCGTTCTGATCCACATTCAGTGCAAAATAACAGGCCCTTTTCAGCTCCTATTTACTACTTGTTTGTGCAGGCTGTATATGGGAGCATGGGACTTTATGGAAATCGGAGGTGGCGGTGGGGAGGGTGTCTGGAGAATGGGAGGAAACACCAGACCTCTACTGAATGAGAGGAGCAATATCTTACCAAGGGATAATGCTCTGCTTACCTCCTAATTACTGAAAGTTATCCTTCTCCAGTTGTTCCCACCACCCAGTTTTGACCTCTGTTGCCTGCTCCCTAGCCATTGGGACAGTAGAGCTCTTGTCTCCTCCTCTCACTGCTACAGTAGGTCTTCCATATTTGAGTCTCCCTGCCATGTTGACAAACATGCAGTGCGAGCCAGGCCACCATGTCATGGCGGTCCTGTCAGCATTTGTTTTTGTTTTTCAGAAAGAAATCCAAGTGAAGCTTGTATTTACAAATCATGAAACAAATGTACATGACATATGGGAACTTGTTCCTCTGCGTGTTGCGGGCATCGCTGCCATATTCCCATTTGCAAATACCATGCCTTGCATGGAGGTTGTGATCAGGATATTTCAACATCAAAGTATCACCTTAAATGAGGGACTAAGGGGCTTAATTCGGATCCAATGGTTACTAAAAATGCTAAAAAAAATTCTAGGGGAAATTCTAAATACAAGATACTTGTGTCATTCCCCCCACCACAGTGATCACATTGTGGAGGAAAATTGAGCTGGTGGATTATACTCTGTATTTACAGTATCCTTTAGAAACTGGAGAATTTCTGTTATCAGGGAACTCTAAATCGGGCGCCAGGGGCTCTCTTATGCATGGATTAGTAATTGTGAATCAATATTCCTGCTGCCAAAATTATCAATAGCTGAGGTAGGAGTTGTTTCAGAAGTGAGGAATTACAGGGTATTCCACCTTTCCCCATCAGGGTCCCATAAGAAACAGGAAATTATGAAGGCTATTGGGAATACTGCCCCTGATAGCAGGGTAATTCTGCGTGGTTACCCCTTTCCCAACCAGGGATTTTAATAGTTCCTAAAATGTCTGGGCTGGGAAAAAACAAATGCTGAATTCCCATATTTCCTGTAATTCCCGATTCATGTAGAAAGACTTTTTCCTGCCAAATTGGGAATTTCACGCCACTCATTATGGAGCCGTATGTAGAGAAAGAGTTTGGAGGTACATGGGGAAAGGATAGAAGATCCGTTAATAGATCAGCTAGAAGACACATTAGTACAAACATGCAAGATTGTACAAGAAGCCACATTTGTCACAAACACACAATAATGATGCGCTACATTTTTTGTCTTTGTTCTCTGCACTTTCAAAACCTACCTTGAGTCTATTAGTGAGGTAGCAAAAATGTGCGCGTCATTTGATATCAATGACTCTTTGGTAGCATTAAATCAGTACCACGTTCTGACTGGAATTCTAAGTATATTGTGTACCAATGAAAATGGGACCCAAAACAAACCTACACGAAGCCGCAACGTTTGGCATTGTTCTAAGGGAACTGCTTGGCAACATCTGGATGAGTGTGTGTGTGATCAGCCACGGAAGTGACCAGCCAGCATCCACAATTGGGTGCACCTGTGATCAGCCTGCAGAGCTTCGCCTCCGTGCGTCCGCGCTCCTACAGGTTTGAACTGAGCTCCTCTGTGTGAATGGATGACCATTTACCAAGAAGAGTGGCTAAAAAGCTATAACAAGGCTGTGCTTACTCTGACTGAGCGTCTCAGGTTCTTCCTGGGGTCCTCCCACCGGCCAGGTCTGAAGTGTCTCTCCCAGAACGCACGTGGGCAGGGGTTTAAGTGGGCTGGGTCTCACAGGTGCTGAGCACCGGCAGTTTTTTAAAGGGGGGCCTCGAAACAGGTCTCTATCGAGCTCTGTTTTGTGCCCAGGCACAGGCAGTCCGGTTTTTCTGGACTGCAGTCAGGGTCAGACTGGGAATCACAACCGGCCTTTGCAAAGTGCTCGCCCGCCCCGCCCCCCTTCTGGGATGGGCACTCCTGTGGTGCAAAATGGTATTCCTATCGGTCTCTTTTTTACAAAGGGTCATTCTAAGCTTGTTTTCTACACTTTTGACCTCAACATCCAGGAACATCATTTTTGTGTGACTCCATTGAATGGAGAACTTGATGTCTTCATGTCTGTTATTGAGCCAGTCATGGAACGCTGATAGCTCCACCTGGCTCTCCTGCCACAGGAGCCAGATGTTGTCTATATAGCGTAGCCATTGTTTAATATTATCTTTAAAAGGGTTGTTCCTTTCTACAAACATTTCTTCGTACTGTGCCATATAGAGCACTGCCATCTCAGGTGCGTAAGGGCATCCCATTTTTAAAAAGGCCAAATCATTGAGACAACGTTGCGAGACGGAGTGTAACAATTGGCTTTTCTGTTAGGTACAGAAAGTCGAACATGGTGTACTGCTGAGCGTAAAACCACAAGAATTAGCGGGTTCAGCATTGCACAAAAATAATAATAAATTATAATAATAGGGAGTTTTGTAGAGCGCATGGTGACGCCAGACGGCGTGTCCCCGCGCTGTGATGCTAGCGCTAGCAGAAGAGATGCTAAGGTGGACCACTACTGGGCGTAAAGAAATGTTTTTAGCTTAGCTCTGAAAATGGACTCTGAGGGTTCCAGGCGTAACGCCACAGGGAGTTTATTCCAGCTGGATGCCGCCAGATACCTGAAGGACCTGCCACACATCCTAGCTTTGGACACCTTAGGAATGGACAGGCGTCCCGTGCCAGATGATCTAAGGGAACGCAAAGGCTCATATTGTGTCAAGAGATCCTGTAGGGGGAGAGGTGCCCTGCCGTTAATAATCCGGTGACACGTGCAGAGTGCTTTGAATTCCACCCTGCTTCTCACCGGGAGCCAGTGTAGTGTTCGGAGCGCGGTTTTTGATGCTGATCTTCTGGGCAGTCTAAGAACCAGCCAGGCTGCGGCGTTTTGTAAGACCTGCAGGCGGTTTAAGTTCTTCTCGAGAGTCCCCAGGTAGAGCAGGTTGCCGTAGTCCATTTTGGACGTAACTAGTGCGTGCACGAGTGTTTGGCGGGCTTTGATGGGAAGGAGCTCCAGAACCTTCCTAAGGGTCTTGAGGGTCCCAAAACAGGAGCCAACCACACGGTTGACTTGGGGTCCGAAGGTAAGGTTGGACTCGAACCAAACACCGAGGTTCCTTGCCTCCTGGCAGGGGATAGGTGTGGGTCCTAGGCAGGGTGGCCACCACGCTGACGTCCAGGCCGCACGGTCTCCCCCCATCACCAGCACCTCAGTCTTGCCTCCGTTGAGCTTGAGACAGTTGGCAGACATCCAGGCAGCTAGGTCTTGCATGCATGCTCTGAAGATGTCTGCCGCAAGACCGGGCGCTCGCGATAGGGAGATGACCAGCTGCATGTCGTCAGCGTACGACACCATGCGCAAGCCGTGACTCTCCACTATGGTGGCAACCGGGGCAACATATAGATTAAAAAGAGTTGGGCTCAGGGACGAGCCCTGCGGGACCCCCTGGTCTAGAGCAAATCGCTCGGAGTAGCAGTCACCAATAAAAACGAATACAGATAAAACTCATTTTTAATTCGAGTGTTTGAGCCACTGAACTGGTAAAAATGAGTCAACTCGAGTGAAACTAAAATAAAGTCTTTTTCGAATTATGAATAGAATTACTGGGGCCATCGATATGAAAACATCGAGATGTGAACACCAGTAAGAATAAGGTATGAGAAATCCCATTTAAAAATGTGGAGCAAAATGTGGAGAGTCTTTTGTAAATATTTATGGGTCTTCGAAAAAAAAAAAAAAAATTCCAGAGGATTCCTAGCCTAAATAAAGAAAACTTCAGATTAAGGAATTAAAGAAAAACTAGCAGATGAGGAAAACTTCTAGCTCGAAAGGTACATAGAGAGCAGTAACTAAGAGTCATTCTATAAAGAGTTTTGTAATACAAACACTCCCTAATTAAAATCCTTTCTTGTTTATATTCTATATAGAAAGTCAGAACAAGAGAATCAGAGAGCCCTGAGGAGAATCTAGGAAAAGATACCCTAGGATTCGAAACGTGTCGGCATGTCAGAAAAGAGCATAAAAAAACTAAAATGTGACTTTTTTCTTGTAAACAACAAAACAAAGTGTTTATTGAATATATGCTCTTTATGAATTTGATTTGCTCACTATATGAGTCATATCTATTAAGTGATAAGTGATTTAGTGTCTTTTGGGTATAATTGTGTGTGTATTGTATTGTTAATGTAAAATGTATAGTTAATGGTAGTGACGTAAAATGTGTTGTTTAGTCCAATGTGGTTGTAAATAGATTGATGTAAATATATACACATTTTGTATCATTTTTTCCTTTTCAAATAGACAAAAAAAGTTTGATAAAAAGATAAGAAAGTATAAACCATATAAATAAAAAAGAGGTTCAAACATAAAGAAATGTGTTTGGCTGAGCATAAAGTATTAGAGCTCCTAAAAAAGTAAAAATAGAGACCTAGGCAATATTTGTTTTTGTACTTATAGGGCCCTGCCTGCTCTCTTATCCCTTTGGGCCACACTCCTGTGCTTATATGGATGGCATGTGATGTCATATACTCCTGGAAGCTTTTCCCTTGGAAGGGCGGCCCATTGTCTTATTTTATTTCTTCTGGGAGTCCCATCATTGCAAAAATGCGGTCGAGGGTGGTTTTGACTTAGGGAAATGCAATCGACGGCGCTACCTCCACATCAGGGAACTTGGAGTGGGAGTCTATGAGGACGAGTGTACTCAGCCCATCCGGGTACGATCCAAAGCCGATGCTGACTTTGGTCCACCGCTCCGGGCATGGGGCCTCTGTGATGATCGGATGTGGAGCCGGGTCATTGTTGGTGACATTGCACAAATGGCAGGTGCGAATGGTTTCCACAACCATGGTGTCCATGCCTGGGAATCATACTTTATTCCGGAGATGGGCCTTCGTTTTGGCTATCCCCTGGTGCCCCTGGTGTGCCAGGTCAACCACCTTCTTCCGGAGGCTCCGAGGGATCACTAAGGTGGTGCCATGCAGGATTAACCCTGTGCAACCCTTCACTTAGCTCGATGTGGACCCTCCACAAATGTTGGCATGACATTCTTTATCCTCTGTTAGGGCCCGAGTTCCATCGAGGAAGTGTTGCCAGCTCCTGTCATTCAGTGTTCTCTTAACCCTGGACAGGCCCTCGTTGGCCACGGTGGCACTTCCGATGTCTTCAAGCGTGACAAGTTTCCTGGGACATAGACTAAGCCACATGGGCACTTCAACAAATAGACTAAGTTTTTGGAGTCATTTTTACAAAAGAATTTGAGAGGTGCACTCGGTAAAGTCAACAACACAAAAAGTTCACTGATTTTGTAAATCTTCTGTTCTTTCTTTAATGCATTCTTTATTTTCTTTTAAAATACACAGGCACAGCCAACGCGTTTCATTCCCTTTCGTGCCTTGGGAATTTCGTCAGGGCAAGCAACAAGGGATCATACAAATTCGATGGTCTAAAGCGTGTGCGCACCCGCAGTGCTGGTGCTGAAGGATTAGTGTCAGTGATGTGGTCCCAATTGTTCCTGGATATTATGGAAGTAGCGTTCCAAGTGAAGTATTTGCTCGTAATACCACAAAATAGCCACTGTAGTTCGTGGATAGAAGAACAAGTATAAATCCTGGCCCCCTCGTGAAGTCAGTTGGGACGAAGGCGGGGTGGCATTCGCTCGTCGACCGGTGTCCAAACGAGTCATAAGAGTATTCTTTAGGTTGCAAGACCTGTAATAGGGTCTCTGTAGTCTCCTGCTCCTCCCCGTAGAATTGTGGACCACTACGGTGGCTATTTTGTGGTATTTGTGTGCGCACTGCGGGTGCGCACACGCTTTGGACCATCGAATTTGTATGATCCTTTGTTGCTTGCCCTGACGAAATTCCCAAGGCACGAAAGGGAATGAAACGCGTTGGCTGTGCCTGTGTATTTTAAAAGAAAATAAAGAACGCATTAAAGAAAGAACAGAAGATTTACAAAATCAATGAACTTTTTGTGTTGTTGACTTTACCAAGTGCACCTCTCAAATTCTTTTGTAAAATAGTTCTGACGGACATCCTTGGCGGCGGATGGTGAGAGTGGTTGCACCACCAGATATCTGGAAACAAAAAAAAGTTGATGTGGTGAAACTTGGTCTGCTGCTGTTTGCTTTGGTTTGTTGTATAAGTTTTTGGAGTCACAAGGGGCTGTCACTTTCAGATCTATGGCTTTCCCACTTCGTGGGTGATTTATTTTTGTTCCTTTGATAATGGCATTACAATTATCAAAGGAACAAAAATAGTCTATTTGTTGAAGTGCCCATGTGGCTTAGTCTATGTCAGGAAAACTACTAGAAAGATCAAAACCAGACTATTCGAACATAAGAGCAGTATCAGAAGGAATGACGAAGAATCATCAGTGGCATTACACTTCAACGAACGGAGACACAATATCTCACAACTGAAATTCTTAGTGTTAGAGACACTTGATAAAGAAGTACATTTTGATTTGAATCGTAAACTACTGCAGAAAGAAAATGACTGGATTTTCAAACTGGATGCTTTAAAGCCCTACGGGCTAAATGACCGCACGCAATTCTCGTGCTATCTGTGAAATGCATTTTTCATAATGGTTAATAACAGTAAACATTGCATGATGATTTGTGAAATATTTCAACTTAAATCACATGTATTTTCTTACCCAGTTAAATTATGTACAATTATCTACATATGTCACTCACTCATGACTATTTTTATAATAATGTACTTGATTTGCATGATTATTCATTCACTATTTGTTGATGAATTGATTTTTTACATGATAACACTCTGTTCCTTCAACATTCCAATATGGCCGCTACATACTTGCACGTTTTCACAATGTTCAGTATGACATCACCTATTTCTAATTTTCACGCTCAAACGCTTATAATGGCGGAAAGTCAACATCACGCTTCGGCGTTCCAAGAAGCTTTAGGCATTTACGCGGCATACTTGCGGCTTTATCGGTAAGCGTTAAGCGTTTTTGTGGTTTCGTTATGAAACCCGGGTATGATTTGAGAAAATAACATCACGCTTCGGCATTCCTAGAAGCTTTTGGCATTTACGCGACCGACTTGCGGCTTTATCAGTAAGCGTTAAACGTGTCTGTGGTCTCGTTATGAAACCCTGGTATGATTTGAGAAAATAAGACATATGCGACACTATTTTACTCTTACATCAGATACATTCATTGTTGTTTAGAATAACATAGTATTTGCGAAAAGCACCCGTTTTAAATAAATATTTATTTTGTTTTTTCGGTAATGTCACCAGGGTTCAGCAATTAGAAAGCATTATTATTTCTGTCGACCATGCATTATATACTTGATTTTGAAGGTGTCTTGACGATTCGTGAATTAGATTTTCATTTAAGATTTCAACATGTAGATAAATTGCATATATTTAAAATGGTTTACTATTACCCCGTTGGTTGGTTAAAAACCCACCAAATGTCAATTATATGCATTATTGTAAATATGTTTGAGAGAAAGATTTTTATGATAATTGAAATGAGTTGTTCTAGCTCTTGTTACATATGATTTTCAAGTGTGGGTCCTCATCATATATATTAATGTACAGATTCCCCTGATGACGTGCCTGATGGCACGAAATGCATTGGGACCTTATGAGATTTGAATTCATGGATACAAATTGAATGTGATGTACAACATATTGATTTGAAGTTTAAGAAGATGAATGAATATACCATTTGCAACTGATACCAGATGGTGTAGTTTTATGGAATACAAAGACTTGATTTAAAAGTATAACCTCTTTAAAGTATCGTAGCAGCGATCTTATTCTTTAGTTGCACCCAGAGGGCCGCCCCTGAATTCTAAGGGGCACAATGGTGATTGTTTATATTTAACACCTCAAGGACGACGAGGTGATACCTCCGTGGCACGCTACACTATATTTAATTGAAACCAACCCTTGTGCGCAGTCAAAAAAGTTTTTTGATTCTGTTTCATAATGAAAACCTTGCAATTGTCTTTTTTGGTAGATTTTTTTTTCTCCACTGCAAAAATATATTTGCTCTTGGAGAAACTCTTTTCCATATGACAGCCCATTTTTTAGGTCGAGCCTAGCGGCAGCCTGCATGCTTTGCTCGGTCTGCAAGAGTGCTGTGGTAGAATATGAGAAATAAGCCACGCCCACTCTCCTCCCATATTTTTGATTGGCTTGTTTCATTGTCTTTCGTAAATGCTGCCTTCAGATTTGTTTATAGGGTTGTTAGTCCCTCCTCAGGACGGCCATGACTTCATTTGTACCCTCACAAAGCGACTTGCTCTTTTACTTCGGTTGTTACACTGGACCTGTTATTTAGTCTGTAAGCACTATTTACTTTATTGAGTTTGTCTTACTGCAGACCGGACATGCACTGCTTCAGCTGCAAACGCTTTCGTTTTTTTAAGCAGCACTGGCGCCTGCTTTCAATCACTTTAACCAGCATTATCTTGTGTCTGTTTCAAACCCCCCTCCACACCAAGTAAAATGGATTTAGAAATGATTAGTGAAAGTCATGTGAATTCCAGGTAGCACATATTCTTGTACTAATGGGCTGAAGCTGCCAACAGGACATCTGTGTTACATGTCCTCTGTACTAAATCCACCTGAAGGGTTGTTTTCAAAAGCCTGTTTTATTAACACCACCACCATCAATACCACCACCTCCAACAATACCACCACCACTGCTTATACCACCATCCAACACCACCAATACCACCACCAACACCACCACCATCAACACCACCAATACCACCACCATCAATACCACCACATCCACCACCACGAATATGACACTTTACAACGCAAGTGTTACAACGCGTGTCATTACAACACATTTTTTACATCGCAAAATCCGTTACAATGCATGTCGATACAACGCATATTATACAACGCATAATCCATTACAACCCAATTACTATTCTAACTCCGATGGGGCGTTACTTTGGGGAATGCGTTGCAATGGATTATGCGATGAAATGACATGTGTTGTAATGGATTTCGGGTTGTAAAACATTAGTTGTAATGACACGCGTTGTAACACATGCGTTGCAAATGATGTTTACCACCACCACCAATACCGCCACCACCACCGCCAATACCATCATCACTTCCAATACCATCACCACTACCACCAATGCCACCACCTACACCACCACTATCAACATCACCAATACCACTTCCAATACCACCACCACCAACACAATCACCACCAATTCCACCACCAATAACACCACCTCCACCACCACCAATACCACCACCACTATCACCAACACCAATCTCACAACCACCAATACCACCAGCACACCCAATGCCACCACCACCAATACCATTACCAACACCACCACCAATACCACCACCAATACCAATACCCCCACCTACCACCACTAACAATGCCACTACCACTAATACCACCGCCACCAATCCAATACCACTATCTCCAATACCAATACCACCGCCAACACCACCATCACCAATACCACCACCACTAATACCATCACCACCAATACCACCACCACTATCTCCAATACCAATACCGCCGCCAACACCACCATCACCAATACCACCACCACTAATACCATCACCACCAATACCACCACCAATACCACCACCAATGCCACCACTAATACCACCACCAATATTACCACCACCACCAATACCACAACCACCAATACCACCACCACTAATACCACCACACCAATACCACCACCACCACCATTAATACCACCACCTCCAGAACCAATACCACCACCAATTTTAACAATACCACTACCAGCAATACCACCACCAACACCACCAAAACCATCACCACCACCGCCAACACCACCACTATCATCACAAATACCACTACCACCACCACCACCAATACAATCACCAATACCACGACCACCAATGCCACCATCAATAGTCCCATCACCAATACCACCACCACTAATACCATCACCACCAATACCACCACCACTATCTCCAATACCAATACCGCCGCCAACACCACCATCACCAATACCACCACCACTAATACCATCACCACCAATGCCACCACTGATACCACCACCAATATTACCACCACCACCAATACCACAACCACCAATACCACCACCACTAATACCACCACACCAATACCACCACCACCACCATTAATACCACCACCTCCAGAACCAATACCACCACCAATTTTAACAATACCACTACCAGCAATACCACCACCAACACCACCAAAACCATCACCACCACCGCCAACACCACCACTATCATCACAAATACCACTACCACCACCACCACCAATACAATCACCAATACCACGGCCACCAATACCACCATCAATAGTCCCATCACCAATACCACCTCCACCACAAATATCACAATCACCAATACCATCACCACCACACCCAATACCACTACCACCACCAATACCACCACCACCACCAATACCACCACCATCAATACCACCTGCACCAATACCACCACCACTACCAATACCACCACCACCAATACCACTGCCACCAATCCAATACCACTGCCACCAATACCACCACCAATATCACCACCAATACCACCACCACTAATACCACCACCAATATCACCACCACCAAAACCACCACCACCACCACCAAAACGACCCCCACCTGTACCACCACTACCAATACCACCACCAATACCACCACCACCAATACCACCGCTACCACCACGAATACCACCACCCCCACCAATACCACCACCTCCAGTACCAATACCAATACCACCACCACCAATACTACCACTACCAATACCAACAATACCACCACCACCACCACCACCAATACCCCACCACCAATACCACCACCAGCACCAATTCCACCACCCATACCAGTACCACCACTACCACCACCACCAATACTAGTACCACCACCACCAATACCAGTACCACCACCACCAATACCAATACCACCACCACCAGTACCAATACCATCACCACAAATACCACCACCAAGACCAGTACAGCCAATACCAGCACCACCAATACCACCACCACCACCACCAATGCCAAGACCACCACCTCAGCGCCTCTCGCTCACTAGTAATAGTATGGTCACAGTACGAGGCCAGAGCTGCAGCCGAGACCATCCCTCCCTCCCTCCATGCCTGCCATAAAACACAACCCGCCCTGCACCGGAAGGTGAAGCCAGGGCCCTACTACAGCTGGACTGTTTTTTATTAGGCCATAGATAGCAATGACATTACGCAATGTCACCCTGCACACTCAAATCACGTAGAGGGCAACCTACCCCCCCTTGCTCTTCCTCCTGAGCCGCAACAGTGTAATCACGGAGCGAAAGGTGTTGGAGTGCTTTGCTAGTGTTTATAGCTCGGATCATATGTAACTCTCACTTATTTATTTATTTTATTTATTTTTAATATTTATAAAGCGCTGCTTATACCCGTGGGCGTCAAGGCGCTAAAACCAATATTAACTAAGGAAATGTGAAGGCATAGGTTGAATAGATCAGATATGACGGAATGGAAAAAGAGATTACTGAGAGAACCGCCAGGTTTTCAGGAGTTTGCGGAACTGAAGCAGTGTAACACTTTGTCTGATATTGAGAGGCAAGGTGTTCCAGAGTCTGGGGGCCGCCACCAAAAAGCGTCGGCCACCCCAGGAGACTGTTTGAGAGTGGCTGATCGTAGAGCTCTTGTGGGTTTGTAGGATTGTAGTTGGTCTCTTAGAAAATGTGGTCCTTCATTATTGATTGATTTGAAAACTATGCAGAGTGTTTTGAAATGAATTCTTTTTTGTACAGTCAGCCAATGAAGATCTTTTATGTTTTTGGAGATGGGTTCAAACTTTGTTTTGCCGGTGAGGAGGCGAGCTGCTGCGTTTTGTATGGTTTGAAGTTTTGCAATTACTCTGATTTGAGCATTGAGGAATAAACCATTACAGTAATCCAGGGATGAGAGGACAAGGGCAGAAACCAGTGTCTTAATAGCAGAGTCAGGAAGAAAAGGGCGTATTTTGCGGATCATTTTTAACTTCAAGTGCGCTGTAGATACTGTTTTGTTAGCATGGTTCATGAAGTTAAGTCCATCATCAAAGGTGACACCCAGGTTCCTGACCTTCGAGGTCGGCGTAGGAGGAGTACCGAAGGTCCCTGGCCACCAACAGGTGGACCAGGCTGGGGAGAGTGGACCAAAGATGAGTACCTCGGTTTTTTCTGAATTCAGCTTTAAGCAGTTTGTCGCCATCCAATCTCCTATGTCTAGGAGCCCTTTCTTAAATTTTTCAGCTACTTGCTCTCCGTCGCCTTTAATCGCCAACACTAGTTGGGTGTCGTCGGCGTACGAGGTAAGGCTCATCCCATGTGCTTTGATGGTCTTAGCTAGGTCACACTTTATGTCTGTGTAATTTACAACACTTACAAATCTTCTTCACTTTTTCACTACTATTTATTTATTTATCACTACTTTGAAGACGTCGCAGGCCGGTCTCTTCCTCTGATATTTACAATATAATAAGCGGTCGAGAAGGCCCTTTATTGCAATGCTATCGGTCTCGAATTTGCAAGAGTTTAAGCTATTAGTATTGTAAATGACAATGCCTTCTAATTATGTTTTAAAACCCAAAACATAAATAAAAGGCATTGTCATTTACAATTCCAATAGCTCAAACTGCCATGAATGCGAGACCTATTGCATTGCAAATGCTTGTTTGGTGTAGTTTCGAGGCTCGGTCCCTCCTTCCAAGGGGATTTTCTTCTGCTCATAACAGTGTGAATTGCTGACTGTTTCAGTGGGAAGAAGGGTTGGCAACATTTTTTGTAAATTCTCACTTAAGTGTGTAATCAAAATATCCCCTAGCACCCAAATCATCAAACACCCACTCCTGCACGTCATAGCATTTATTCATGACCAATATTATGCTGCCATGAATGATATAATGCATATGTTAAGTGATTTACTACCTCATGGACATTGTTTGTGAATGCCTTGCACATGTAATTGAAGTCATTTATGTATGCATGACTACCAGTCTGACTTCAGATCATGCTGCAGCATGTAGACCTCCACCGTATGCATCGTAATGGCCGGCCGAAGATGTAGACGACCCCCGCATCCTGATATTGCTTGACCTCTCAGCTGCCTTCGACACACCAATGATACACAATTCTACTGCAAAGTCTCTGCTTCAGACATCCAAAGCCGAACTCTGGCTGCTGATCATCCAAACCTGGTAGCACAACCTAACTTAGAATTCCAGTGGTTTAACAAGAAGAATAAACAAAAACAGTACAAACTAGCCTCAATGCAATGGACCCAGAAAACCCCAAATTTGACTAAATGTAAAGTCACTTTGATTCATTCTGGACACCAAGGAACACAATGTCAAAAAACAAAGATGGTCTGGTTCCAGGTCTCTCATCTGAATCAAGCGAAGCTGTTTCTTCCAAAAAGGGACTTCAGTACTGCTTTTCAAGCATTCGTACTCTTGCATCTGGTAATGTCCTGCTCCATGGCCTCTCAGACTCCACACAGGCAACCTTTAAGGTAATCCTACACGTTACAGCACTTGCCATCCAGCTCTTAAAGGAATATTATCACAAGATCCCCCTGCCCTCATACTGATGGAACTGCCCTGGCTCCCCCTGCTTATTCGCACCATCTTCAAAACCAGCTGCATCATTTGCAAAGCCATCACAACTAGCACTCCTACTTACCTTGTAGACAAGCTCCCATCTCTGGTAGTTCTTGGCATACTCGCAGCTAGGACCCCCTCAGACTGCAGACTAAGAAGTGTAAAACAAAAAATCAAGGAACAGACTGTTTCCATCTGTGCATTCAGGGCCTGGAACAACATTCTGTATCTATTAGACTCATCCCATCGTTTGAAGGCGCACTTCTTTAAAGAACACTGCATAACAATGCATTAACAGTCCACAAACTATCTAACTATCCTATCAATTATCTTTGTCTCTGTACAGCACGCCACTGTCTTTTGGCTAGGTTTGCATTATACAGACACCACCTACATAGGTACATACATCTAAGTTGAACTTACATTCACAACCCACTTTGAGAATCAATCCCACTAAATAGTTAGAAACAAGGTGGGATGAAGCACTCAACTGATATCTGAACATTTATATCCAAGCAGTGTCATATAGGCTAAGGATTATATGATTATGGCATCACTCCCCCCACCTACTCACAATGTAGGTTTCTGAATATGGTAAGATCAAAGTGATGGCCAGAGAGAAAGCTACGTTTTCAGCACTACTGCTACTATGAGCAAATTGACCAGTATTTCCAAGCTGGGCTGGTATAATTTTGGGTGCATTACCAATTGTTCGAATCTGGGCATCTAATGTTTTAATGGTTCAGAATTAGTACTTTTGAGCAAGGACAGTAACATGATTTCTCAACAGGCCTCTTTCTTGCAGGACTCCAAACCGTTTAACAGTAATTCTTAAAGGGGCTGCCATATTTTTTTAATGACACAGAACAAACACCAGTTCACAGGCACATTATGAAACATTGTTCCAGCCTCCAGCCTTTCTAGGGGCACTGGCCTATTGTGAAATATAGCTTGGTTAAAATAATATATCTGCTCTAGATATCTTAATTTTGTTTGGAGGAGCCATATAGTTTGTTAGGTTAATGTGCCTGCTGCAGAGGGCTGCAAATACTCTAGCAGTGGTGTACCTCTGAAATGACCTAATAATAGCCTGCAATGTCCCACAGCACTGCTATAACAGACTATCTTTAAAAATGGTTTACTATCTAGATAACCCTTCTAGGGTCAACATGTGAGGATTTATATCCTTGTGCCAAATATTGTCCAGCATAATCGGAGTGCCTGAGACTGAAAACAATAGTATTATCATTGACCTCTCTAGACATCTTCGTACATCGAGTAACATTTCCTGATTTTCAAGTATTATGATCTAATATCTGTGTAGTGTGAATCTGCTTTTTGATATGCATGTATTGATTCCTTTGAAGTTCTGATTGATCTTTATCTAATTTATGATCATAGCAAATAAACTGCTGTCATAAGGTCCAACGTAATTACTGTACTAAATGCATACAATCTGTTGAACATTTGTGGTACTGTTTTTAGTGGAAGAAATGTGGGAACGCTGGGTGGTTGAAATGTTATTGATCCTCACAGATTACAGAATTTTTCTTCATAGAAATGTGAGAACAATATGTGAATTAGCCAAAGTTTGGTGTTTGCAGGGCATTCTGGCAAAGCAAAGGTAGTGGGATCAAGGCAAGTCACATCATCCTGAACTACCATATGTGCAATATTGTCTGGGCCTCACAGCTTTTCCTAGATGCCGAAGATTAAAAAACCACCTTGTATAGTGGTGTTTAAAGTCCTAATAAGGTCAAACCATTGTTACTTGATCCAGAGTGCTTTTTACAAAGTGCTTAGCAATAGCATCCTCTTGTTGTTTGTTACTATATGGTCCATATCTACATTTGCTGGTATAGTCACTGGAAAGTACAACATACTTGCTGCGAAGTCCAAGTTCTCATATGAAGGTGACTTGGCTTCTAGTGAATATTTCAATATGAAAATCTGTTGACTGTTTCATAACTTGAAGCTTGACTTTTACCTGCAGCAATGTTGAAAAACCCCTAAGCAAGAAAATGTTTTCCTTTTCTTGTAGACCCGGCAGGCTTCTATACTTTATACATTCGCCACTCAGAAAACTGCACACGTGTCCAATCAATATTAGGCACATAGTGGGTGTCACTTTGAGGATAATATGAAGGAGTCTATTGCATGTGAAAAAGAGGCGAACGTTAATAATTTCGGAAGTGAAGGACTCTGTATCATCCAAATGGGAGGTACCATGCAAGCAGCATCAAAGACAAGTTATCACTGAGTAGTATCCAAAGTGCAACCCATGAAACCACTGCTCGAATCCTTACAGGCACTGCTGCTGTCTGCTCATTTATGTCTCCTCTAACTGGAGATTGAACAAGTGTCCTCAGCCAGGTCACACGCTGCAAATTGACCCATCCCAGGCTCACAGAATCATTTGTTCTTTACCATGCATACCTGTCTTGCTGGTCGATGTCTGAGGAAAGTCTCCTTCTGTACAGCAACTTTCACACAACCTGCCTATAACTATGAGAGGTGTATGCCAATTTCGGAGCCTGTTTCAATTCCATGCAGTTTTGACTTGTGCTTTTGATCAAATGTAATTGAACTATCTAGTTTTTTGTCATAACCTTAAAGTAAAATTCATTGTGGGACCTTACCAACTTCCTCTGTAAAATTCCATTTAAATTCCATAAAGTTTGCACCAGTTTTGCAGTCCTAACATGTTTAAAACACACTGTTCGCCACAAATTTCCCAAAATATCCTTGATGGATACGATTGGAGCTCTCTTTAAAGTTATTTTAAATTAGTGACAAGTTAAAGTAAATCTTCACTTACAAAGTTGGGTGAAATAAGGAAACTCCACATTTTATGAAACAGATTACTTTTCCTAACTATACCTGAGGTAAAGTTGATCTCTTCTGGCCTTCCAGCTCGGATTTCCTCATGCAGACCGTCCCAGGTAGGGCATCCTAGAGCAAAGAATGTTGACTGTGGAGGCTTGACATTCATTACCTTAGATAAGAGGTGTAGGAGGGAGGGCACCAAGGTGCTACAGTTTATATATATAAAAAAGGAACTTCACCAGCTTTGCATTTCGCAGAGCTTGTCCGGTTTAGAAATTATACAAGTCAAGTCAAGTCAAGACATAGTCAGCTGACGTTATAACTTTACACCCTTTCACATTAAACCCCATCTAATTGGTAAGATTTAAAGCTGCTTATGGAAAGTTGGCTGTGTATGCTTTATTAGAACACTGGAATGTTGAGTGCTCCATTGCAGCCAGTGGAGTGCTCCGGGCTTCTAATAGTTGGTAGAAGCTCAGAGCATCAACATTCCAATGTTGGCTCACATATGTTGATGTGAATAAAGGGCTCACGGAGCCCAAGGGGTTTTCAAATCCCTCGTGCTCCTTGAGGCATTTGGTTTTACAAATTATAACATTCTGCTGTCTAGTGGGCGGATGTTCTAATAGCCGTAGAGCCCTCCATAATGGGCTCTCCATACCCATCCATTAAAGGCCTGCTCCCTAGTTAAAGGCCCTCGCTGCGTTAATGCTGGAGTGGGCATTTAATGGCTGGTAGAGATCGCTACGGCGGGCTCCAAGGCTATAATATGTACTTTAAAAACAATCCAAGAATTCCTTTAAAAAGAATCACTAGTGAAAAACACACCAACAAGCATTGTGGGCTTTAAAAACTTGCATGTTGTTCCCCGCCCACTAATATTTGGGAAACATGAACCTATAGTACATAGCTTTAATATTTGCTGATGGCTGTGGCCAGATTCACACTGGGTTAACACTGAGGTGATTCACATTGGGTTAACATTGTAGTGGCTGCTGTCTGCTTGAAATACTTGAGGGGAATGTGATCTTGTGTGTCCCACATAATTATATTTCAGTTATCCTTGAGAAGTATGAGAACTCTCAAACATGTTCTTAAGAGAGGACATTCTTTTGTCTATGTGACTGGTTCTGTGGGATATTGGCTAATCCTCAGATTTGGAACTGCTGTGCTCAGTAGATAAGTCTTGCGCTGGAGCCAATGAAATTGTTCCTGAAATGTACTTGTAGATGGAGGACCAGGTCGGCATAAACGGCCTCTGACTGTAACTGTCATTAAACCTCACAGGTTGGTGATAGCCGAATCTCAATTTGGTGCTCATCTATTCACCTTGTGTGAGGGTTGTCTCTAGAGCAGTTCAACATATCCTCCTTATAGAAAAATGAACACAGCTACCTAGTAATTAACAAAATATCGATAAATCTTACTACTGTGACTCAGGTCTGCACAAGTACTCATAGTACTTAGTTATGAGATGAGCAAGGTGTGGTGCTTGCCTAAGGCTTGTGAATCTAGGGTATTTTCCCCAAAAATATTCTTTAGAAAGGCATTTCCATATTTCTCCATATTACCTGAGAAACTGGAAGTGCCCTCTCCATGGTGCTCATGAACCATTCAAAAAACCCACAATCTTCAGACCATAACAATGTGATTTTTTTTCTCTGCTGTGGAACGACATGTAATCAACAAACTGGTGGCATTCTTTCTATTCACGGAGGTCTATTATAGAATGTGACAATCTCAAGGAACCCATATACTGAGGTCATTTTGTTGGGAGCGGTAATGACTACACCAGTGGATATGGTGGAAACTAGGAAGTCCCAAAACACTCAATTGACACTTCTTCCCAAATGTCACGGGGCAGGGAAGTACTTTTAAGTGGTTCCATGTCTTTCAGAGCAAATGCTCTGAAAGACATGACATATTGCCATAAAGCCTGCTTGCCTATAAAGAGTAATATACCTCCTGCCTGATGAGATTCTTGTTTGCTACCAACCTTATTGTCCTTTGTTCTTTGCCAAGTGAACTGTTTGCCACTTCATTATTTGTGGGATGGCAATCTGAGTCACGCTCAGTGTTATTACGTCAGTCTCAAGTATGAGTTCTTGATGAACGTACTGATAAGCCATTATTTCTTTCAGGCTTGCATATGTTGCATCCTTGGTGATCTTCATCAATCTGTAATCTATTTGCCTGCAGTAGTTCTCCCATAGTGGCCAATGTATTGTACCTCCTGGTGGTAGCACAAACTTCATCCTTGAGAATGGTGAGAAATCTGGCATTGTCAATGCTATAATGAATATATTTCTCTAGTTTAAAGGCTGAAGCCGCTGTGATTATCCCTCGGAAGTCGGGAAACAAATCAACTAGCACTGTGATCTTTTCCTGGATGACGTGTTAGTGTAAAATTGCAGTCCTACAGGTGCAGGCCCCTCTGCTCAATTCGAGGAGCCAGTTTGGCTTTTTGGGTTGCTGAGTGGACACAAAAACTAGATGATCTCTGATGATGGTCAAATCAACCTGAAAGAGTAACAGATCAAGTGTTCATAGGTCTATGTGACGTCGAGGCTTTCCTTTTCAATATGTGTATGCTTTCTCTGTATTGGCCTAGCTTCAAGATCGGCTCAAACTCACGGTGTCCGAGGTTTTCTCAATGAGATTTGCTCATGCCAGCCGATAATCTAATACATAATTACAGAATGGTCGAAGTCTTCTCAATAATATAATGTCTCAGAGCATGTCCAACACGGTTATTTACGACAACAGGATCTGTCCTCCACGGGTGCCCGTTCTGTGTGTGTTTTCTTCTGCTATAAATCTATGGAAAATTCTAAGATTTGTTTGCACAGAAACATGTCAAATAAGATTGTCCTTTTAACAGATAAGGGTCTCAGAACACAGGAACAAAATAATTTACACCCTTTGCAGATAGCAGTGGCATAAACGAAAAGTCCAATTTCTGCAAATTTGCATTGTAAAACCATCCTTCAACTTCCTTGAAATAAATTTTGTTATTTTATTACAGCAAACAAAATGGTAATAAAACCTTAATGCACAGCCATGTATCTAGAGGGTGAACGAAAATTAAGAGAGAACGAACAGTATTTGATATTACATTCAATTACCTTTTTACTTGAGATTTACATTCTCATCCCCTTAATCTCCATAGTGAGTTTCAAAGCTATTCCTATACTCAACCGAAATGCACAACTGCTCTTCAACACCTATCCCTATAGCAGCTGCGTAGCACCACTAAGTACTTTATTTTACAGTTCCGGCAGCAGAGGAAAACTGGGACTAAGAAGTGTTGGACCTGGCATTTTTGATGGGTTATCCCAAACGTTTTGCTTCCATCCTCCCATTTTTTTTCTGGCCTGCTGTTGTTGATTTTAGGACTTTGGGCACTTTACTACTTCTGATCAGCGCTAAAGTGCATATACCCTCAATGCAAATTGTGTTGGTGATTGATTTTTTCCATGATTAGCATATTTGCTTTACTGAAAAGTCCCTAATAAAGTGAACTGTGTGCGCCCTGGGCCTGTAAATCAAATGCTACTTGTGATTCTGCAGCACTGATTGTGCCACCCACAGAAGTAGCTTTTTAAATTTGTCTCAGACCTGCCACTGCAGTGTCTGTGTCTGCAGTTTTAAACCACCCTGTCGACCTGGCAAGTCCAACCACTTGCCAGGCCTATCCTTTGACATTTATTACATATAAGTCACCCCTAAAGTAGGCCCAAGGCAGCCTCATGGGCAGGGTGCAGTGTACTTAAAAAGTAGGACATGTAGTGGTGTGTTTTACATTTCCTGATAGTGAAATACTATGCATTTTGTTTTTCACTATTGCAAGGTTTTCTCTTCTATTGGTTAACATGGGGTCTGCCTGGAAACACCATTCAAGAGCAGATTCCAATTGGAATATGATGGGAAGTTGTAGTTTGGGATGTCTGAAGTCACCATTTAAAAATATATCATTTAGTGAAGATGGTTTTTAAACTGCATGTTTGAAAATGCCACTTTTAGGAATTGAAAGACACACAGATGATGGACGGAATGCAGAGCAAATCAAACATTCTCCCCCAATCATTAGATCTGGGTTAAATCCATTTTCTTTTGCTCACCATGCCTTCCCAGTTTAGACACAGCCATGTTCAAATCAGTCTTCACCCTGTGCCTCTGGAACAATCCAGACCGAACTGCAACACCAGGTCCTCCCTAGACCAGAGACAAGCATCCTGGGACCGGTTTCGGGGTATCACCCCTCATCAGCCAGGCTAGCTTGACTCCAGTGGCACATTGAGCCTGGGACCCACGTCTGGGCATACCCGGCTCACTTAGGGTGAGAAAGCAAAAGAAACATAGATGATGGACGAAATGCAGAGCACATCAAACATTCTCCCCCAGTAAATAAATCTGGCTCAAATCCATGTCTGGGCATTTACGGGGGATAAAAGTTGATGCCTGCTAAGAAGATGTTCCTTGAGTGAACATTTGCATATTCTTTCCTCTTTAAATTACTGAATAAGAAATAACGAGGAGAGAGTGTAAGGAAACGGGATACCGTAGTCAAATCGGACTGTGCTGTAGATGTAGATGGGTTTACGAACCATTGGATCTAAAGAGGCGACACTGGAGGTTTAACTGTACACTAGAGACATTTGGCATCTTACAGTTGGTTAAAGATAAGACTTCCACGAGTTAGAGTGGTGCCCTGAAGAAATCTCATGCGAACAGGGACGAAACGCGTAGGCTGTTCCCATCGTGCAATTGTCTTCTTGTTTTATCAAAAAATTTAGGAAATTAAAGAATAAAGATGATGAAAAACAATCAAGATGTGAATTCAACCTGTGTGTTATAAGATTAGTATAAGTGTTCTTGCTGTCAATTGTTTAAGCAACAGTGAGCTGTTTGCTGTAATTTGTCTAAACAAAAGGGAGGTTCAAGCAGTGTATATCATATAGGATCCCTTTTGGACTCTTTTTGCTAGAATTTTATTGTACTTCTCAAAATTGAGGAATTTGAGGTAGAGCCTGCCTCCTGTTGGAAGACTCAGGCACATCAAAGAGTTTGACTTCATCTGCTACCAGCACTGGGAACTGCGTGTTCGTGTTGCAACAGAAGAAAAAGTAACTTCGACGCTGTCCCCGATGACGCTGCTTGCACCGTGACCTGACTTCACCGCACAAAAAATCACCCACGTCACAAGCCAACACTGGTCTCATCGCTGCCTGACACTGTCATCGAACCACTGCTTGCACTGTGACCAGTGGGTACCGCATGTCGCATCACCCCGCTGCACATCGCAGCCCTGGTCTCACCAAGGATGCCGTCACTAAGCTGTTGCCTGCACCATGACCTATAGGCACTGCACATTGCAATGCAGCCCCGGCCTCGCCTACGCTAGTGCTCCTGACTTCAATCTCACAGAGTTTGATCTGCACACACAGACTTCAAGGGCCTGATGACATCTGCACCGACCTCAGGAGCCGACGCCTGCCGGCGATGCCGCATCTTCAGATCCCATCGGAAGGTCCATGATGTCCTGCATTTCCAAGGTACTGTTTGCGGGTCTTCCAAACACCATAGCTGGCCCGCCATCTTGCGGTCGGTCTCAACTTTGGGATGTGTTGTTTAAGATTCCGCAATAGCCCAGGATGGAGCTATCAACTTCGAGGAACTGTATTTTAAGCTGATTCTTACAAAATTAATATCTTAATTTATGTATGTTGGATTTTTATCGTTTTGGTCTTGTTTTACACAGATAAATGTTGCCTATTTTTCTAAAAATTGTGTGGTGCCAGTTTATAGCATTTTCACTGTGTTAGTGCATGTTATGTGAAAATGCTTTACATATTTCCTCTCAGATAAGCCTGACTGCTTGTGAAAAGCTATTAAGAGGGTGAGCAGGGGTTAATTTAGGTGTGTAGTTCCCTTATTCTGACTAGAAGGAAGGGTCCCTAATTGGACAGGGTCCAAGCCACTGCTAACCAGAGACCCCCATTCCTAACAAGAAGATTGGACTTACTTTCAACACAGCATGACCGTCACTGAGAGATATAACAGGGTAAGGAACTGGTAGCTTTACAACTGCCTCATCTCTTTATTATGACTTTACAGACTGTGTCAATGGGAAAGGCCAAAAAGTCTGTGATGGGAGTATGAGTAAAAAGCTCAGAGGCCATTGCAGGGAGTAAAGACCCTTACCCCACATCTCTTTAATATAACTATACAGAGCCCATTACTGAGAGAGAGCCAATACTAGAAAGCCAAGATCTTTACCACTGTATCATGCCTTTATTATATGCATAAATTAGTTTTTATCAAACAGCTTTTTATTAAGGCAAGATAGAGCCTGTAGAAGGAAGAAACTAGGAAGAAGGGAACGATCCGCTGTATCACGCATCTTCTCTTTCTTCTAACCGCACAGGGACTGTCCCTGGAAAAGACAGGATTACGGAGTTAGGGGCTCTTAATAGATACTTCCTTTGGCACAACCATAATGATCCCGTCACCGTGAGCTACAGTGGAGTAATGCGCTGAGACTTAGGAGCTATACGGCACATGGAACCTGATGTACTAAAATACAGGTCAAAAACAATTGCACACAGACATTTTCAAATATTTCAATGATTTTGCGATGCAACCTATCTACTAAAAAGTTGCTTTGCAAAATCGCGAGTCAATGAATCACTTACCTGATACATTTTGCACGTCGCTATTAGTGAACCAATGTGATTGGCTTCAAACACAGAGATGG
The DNA here is from genome assembly GCF_964263255.1 of Lissotriton vulgaris. NCBI lineage: Eukaryota > Metazoa > Chordata > Amphibia > Caudata > Salamandridae > Lissotriton > Lissotriton vulgaris. The sequence goes on along the minus strand of NC_141693.1, from coordinate 263,890,313 downwards.
TGTCCTGCAAGAAATAAGGAACCTCTGCCATCCTGTTTGCATCCCATACAGGAACCTTTTTTTCTTTAAAAAAAATCGTGTTCCTTAAAGGGACCAGTGCTGCTTTTTTTTAAAAAAAAGCTTCCCATTTGGAAAGAAATGAAGGGGAACACCCCCCACAGCTTCGTTCAAAAGGGAAGTCAAACTGATACTTGATGAAAAATGTTCTGGCCTAGTCCCACAGCCCAATTGCGAAGGCACTGCTTTTCCCTTGTTTCGAGTGTATTATAATGTGCTATTGTCATTTAGTTCTGTTCTCTCCTGTTCAGCTGTGATATTAACTCCTGCCCCCCTATTAAGAAAGTCAAAGGGTTATACTGAAAGAACTATGTTTCGCTATCTTACTCTTCCCACCTTCTGAAATGTGCTACTGTTGTGACCGATGGTGTCCTTTTCCGGTCCTCCCTGTTCTAATGTCATTTATATTGCTTGTACCAAGTACCTTTTGTGAAGTGCTATGAGACCCCCTGTGGTCTTGTCCGCGACATATATAACTCTATAACTAAAATAAATAAATACAACAAACATGCAGGGGTTAGCCCACTCTCCCAAGGTCAACCAACACTATTCCCAAAGGGGAAGCTGTCCAATGGAGACAGTTTCTTTTAGCAAATATGTTACCACATTAACATTTCAACGGTTTGCAACTGCTGCTTCAAACTACTGATACAGCTCCTACAGAATTGCAATCAGGAAATGACGCCCCTTTTACAGCCATTCCAGGGGCGGCCTTAGGCATGTGCAAGCTGTGCACCTGCACAGGGCCACCAAAACCCAAGGGCCACCACGCCAATATATATCCTTAATATAATGATCCTCTGAGGATGGATACATATTTGCGTGGTGGGCCCTGCAGGGATTTGGCGGCCTCCGCTCTGTTGCACTTCCAAACACCCTCACCCCACCTCTTCTCTAGCCCCCCCGCCCGGACCCCCTCTTTTGGGGCTCCCTACCTTCGCTCCCTGCCCAGGGCCGCCATGAGCCTAGAGTCGCCCCTGGCCATTCTCACTGTAAATTGTAAAAAAGTGCCAAAACCCCTTTTATGATTCAGAAAGCCTTTTCCAAATTGCAATACTAGCATTTAGTAAATTCTAAAATGTAATTCTGAATCGCTGAGTTTGCAGCCGCAAAAAAGCTTTAGTACATAAGGCTCATGGTCTTTATATTTTGACTGTACACAGCCCTTCGCTGGCGAGAAGAGATTTAGAACCATTTCATTATTTTGCTATGCGCATACAGAGCCTATAACTTGGAGAGAATTGGAAGCTGGGAGCCAAAAGCTTTACCACACATGACCTCTTTATAATGGTCATACAGTGCCCGTGTACAAGAAGGTAAACCACGACGGGTATGTAACCAAGAGATTTTACAGATAGCTTTTTATTGTGGTCATATTGAGCCCATCACTCAAACCCGGAACCAGGAAACCAAGACCTTGGCCACACATCTATACTCTATTACAACCCTGCGGTTAGGGAGGTGGAGCCAATGCTTTATTTATAAAAAACAAAAAATGAGCGCCAGGGCCAACATGATTTCATCAAGGGTCACTGAAGCTTGCACACACTGCCAGTGCTGCCAAATGCAGTGTATACTGAAGTTTTGAAAGTTCTGCTGATGAGCTCTTCTGAAAAATAGACAGTGTCACAACGTAGAGGACTGTCAGAAATAAGTGCCATTGTTGGCAAATAAGTGCCAAGGCCAAGCACCGGCAAACCCCAGCACATAGGACCCGGACCCCCCAGGATGATCCCCGGCCCTGCCCCCAAGTAATCCATCCCACAATCAATACTACTACTTCCAGAAGGTGGGTATAAATTGGCCATGTTTAATTATCAACAATCATAAACATGACAAAAAACATTTACATATTATACATTGATGGCATTAATATCTCACTTTTAATATCGACATTTAAAATATCATAAATATCAGTTATGGATAATTAATTCTCCCCAGCACTAAGGGGCCCTCTGGCTCGCATTTACTAATCTGAGAACCCACGCAAGGCGCAACCCACCAGCGTCCTTGAGTGGTGGGCCCCAGCCTTCTGGTTCTTCTCCGCCATATTCAAGGCCCACCCCTCTACCACCAGGCTGCAAAGGAGGCTCGTAGGGAATACCAAGGGGCCAGGGCCCCCTGCCCTAGTTCGTGACCTGGCGCCCTTGCCTCCCCAGCCGGTGGCCCCATTCTCCCTGTGGAGAGCTTACCGTCTCTCCCCTCAGTGCTGGCCTAGGGAGTACGTAAGGAGGACTCCCATTAACCCTGTAAGTCAATGTGTCAATGTTCTGTGGCCTCTTATCCGCTAACGCTCCCTCCTCCAAACCTCCCCTCAAACCACTAATCAGAGGGACGGGTGGGTGGGGGATTCCTAGAAGAGGGCAGTCCCGTGGTCCAGCGCAGGAGAAAGAGAGACCATGCTTGGTGTCCCTGAGGCCTAAAATAGGCTTCTGTCTCTACCCCCTCCTGCGCAGGAAACATGTCACCGCTGCCTCGGAAGGAATTGCTGAGGCTGATCGCCCAGTGGGCTGACCCGGCCGCAGTGTGGGGGGGCGTGGCGAGGGTCCGGGATGCCGGGCCCTAATGGCATGCACTTCGAGCATCGCGCTTTTCCATAGGACCTGGACCCCCAAAATGATCCCCCGCCCTGCCCCCGAGTGATCCATCCCACAATCAATACTACTACTTCCAGAAGGTGGGTATAAATTGGCCATGTTTAATTATCGACAATCATAAACATGACAAAAAACATTTACATATTATAAATTGATGGCATTAATATCTCACTTTTAATATCGACATTTAAAATATCATAAATATCAGTTATGGATAATTAATTCTCCCCAGCACAAAGGGGCACTCTGGCTCGCATCTCCTAATCTGAGAACCCACGCAAGGCGCAACCCACCTGCGTCCTTGAGTGGGGGGCTCCAGCCCTCTGGTCCTTCTCCGCCATATTTGGGGCCCACCCCTCTACCACCAGGCTGCCAAGGAGGCTCGTAGGGAATACCAAGGGGTCGCTGCCCTAGTTCGTGACCTGGCGCCCTTGCCTCCCCAGCCAGTGGACCCATTCTCCCTGCGGAGAGCTTACCGTCTCTCCCCTCAGTGCTGGCCTAGGAAGTACGTACGGAGGACTCCTGTTAACCCTGTAAGTAAATGTGTCAATGTTCTGTGGCCTCTTTTCCGCCACTAGGGTGACCAGGGCCCACAGGTCCTTCACCCTTTCCACCACAGAACAGGTTCTGCACAAAAGACCATATTCCTTTGATCCAAATGTCAGTTCCAATGTCCGATAGATGTACGCCATCCTGGTGAAACATTACATACCCTGTAATCATCCGGTGCGGAATATAACACAAGCGGCCCGGCCCTGAGCACAACTTGGACAATTTACCATTGAGTCGCCTTACTGATACATTCAAGGCTCGTGATCTTATTCTGGCGCCCCCATGTCCGGCGTGGTATCATGCATGACCAAGCCATCCGAGCCCGGGGGAAGGCCCATCCCAGCCATGCAAACTCTGTCAATATGGCTTCCCTGACCGAAAGGCGTCCCCAATCGACCATGTCGTTGCCGCCCAAATGCAGAAAGATTAAGTCGGGGACTGCTGTCCCTCATGTGCCCTAATCTCCTCCACGAGCTGCCGCAGCTGCCGGATTCACAGGCCCGACGCCTCGCCATAGAAACGACATCCCTTTCAGGCCCGGTAGTTTTACCAATCGCTGCTGTTGTAACCGGACCATGGCGCGTCGTACGAACGAGTGCCCCAACCCCCATACCACCTTCGTGGGCATACTAATTGACGGGAAAGGAAATGGAAAAGTCAGGAATAGTCATGTCAACAAATCTGTGTATCCTTTTACAGTAACTCGGGCCGCATGTAGCGCTTAAAACATTCTGATGACCAGCCCCCAACCCTCTTCACTGTCTCTGCTGGCAAGCCAGCACCTGCCGCTAAAGTCACCGCCCCAATTCTAAAATAGTGCGATGAATAGCCAGATGAACTCAATCCCAGATTAGCCAATGCCCGCCCAAAAACTGCCTTGAATTGATATTGAGACAAGCAATCCCCCTGCTCATGTATGAACAGGGCCTGGCCCATACCTACGGGGTAGATGGCCAAGTATGACCCCATCAGAGCTACCTGGCAGATTATTATGCCAGGTGCAGGACTAAGACGGATCGTGGTCCCTTTCCCCAATGGGTCAGTTTTTTACTTCCTAAGGGTCACTACCAATCTACTGTGGACTAGCTTGGTGTTGCGAAGTTGTAGGCCTCCTAACTGATCGCCCTTGGAGGTCCCAACCAATTCCCCCAACTGAAAGGACGCATAAAAGGCCAGGGAAAAAGCGTCCCCAAATAGTATGCTCTCATATACGTATACCGCGAGTAGTGACCCAAGAATGTCGCCCAGAGTCTTTAAATCTAAGGGCCTCCAGCAATCCCACTTGACATCCTCCAGCCTGGCCCACCCTTACAGAGCCTTCCAGACTACGAATACTGCGCCTGGGCCGCGTTCGCCTGCTAGCTTAGCGAAAAAACCTACAGCGGTTACATGTGCCCTAGCATAAGAGACTGGCCTGCCCTGATCCCTTAATGTTTGTAAGAAACCGCATATCGCATTTGCAGAAAACAGGCCCACTATCCCAGCCCGCTGCACAAACATCCTGCATGACATGAAATGCTGTTGGTAAGTTCTCATAGTGCGTTCACTCAGTGAGGCACCTACCAGCCCCGCTAAAGCGGGGCTCCAATCCTCCACAATGATGTTGGGAACACTGTCATCTGCTCTTCGGCCCGTAGGTGATACCTCCGGAAATCCTGCAACTTGGAACAAGACAAAGCATCAGCAGCCTGATTCTCTACACCTAGAATATGTGCCGCCTTGAACAGCAGGTTCAGCCTCAAGCAAGCCAATAGTAAGTGTTTCAATAACCTCAGTACATGTTTACACGTAGCCCCTTGCCTATTGACCGCCTCCACTACTCCCATGTTGCCTGACCAGAATATCACAGATTTGTTCTCAAAGAACTCAGCCAACACAGTCACTGCTACTATGATAGGGAACAATTCCAAAAAGGTTATGTTCCTAGTAAAACCGCTCTCATGCCACGCAGTCGGCCAATCGCCCCTGCACCAGCGAGATCCCAAAAAATCTCCAAAACCAGCTGAGTCTGTGAGCAAGCCTAAGTCAGCACTGGAAACAGGTGGTGCGGGCCATCCTACCTTACCATTAAAGTCGCTCAAAAAACTGCGCCACACTCTCAAATCCTCCCTCACCTCAACCTGCAGGTGCACATGATGGTGCTTGTGAGTCAATCCCACCATTGCCCGTGCTATTGACCTAGAGAAGGGGCGCCCCATCGGGATGATACGAAGGACGAAGTTCAGCTTACCCAAAAACACCTGAAGTTGGTGTAAGGTCACTTTAGCCCCACCCAATGCTGAATCAATTGCTTGGGAAAAGGCCTTCACTTTGTCCAATGGTAACCTGCATTCCCCCGCTACTGTGTCTATCTCAATTCCCAGGAAAGACATGCATGTTGCAGGACCTACAGTTTTGCCAGGAGCCAAAGGTACTCTAAATTCTTCAAACATGGCGACCAGTTGTCCTAACGCCTGAGCACACTCATCTGATGTTGCAGGGCCCATGACGATAAAATCATCCAAGTAATGCACCACGTCCCTACAGCCTGTCATGAAGGTAAACAGCCACTGAAGCATAGAGCTAAATGGCTCAAAGTATCTGCATGATACCACACAGCCCATTGGCATACACATGTCATAGTAGAACTGGTGATTCAGCTGGAAGCCTAGGAAATGATAATCGTCCAGGTGAACAGGCAAGAGCCGGAAAGCGGACTCAATGTCTATTTTTGCCATAAAGGCATTTGGTCCTAGGTCGCGCAGCTTCTGTAGCGCCATATCAAAGGAAGAGTAAGTCACATAACACAAGGACGGCTCTATGGCATCATTCACTGATGGCCCCCTTGGTGCTGACAAGTTATGAATCATCCTCTACTGGCCTGGCTCCTTCTTAGGAACCACTCCCAGTGGTGAACACACATAACCCGGCAACGGGGGAACAGAGAAAAGGCCAGCCACCCGACCCAGAGCCCGTTCCTTCTCAACCTTTTGTGACACTACTGTGGGGTGCATGCACGCTGAAAACATATTATTGCAGCGATCTACAGGGGGTACCCCTGATACAAGGTCTTGGCTGCTAACCTGTTCGGGTATTGATTCAGCCAAAAAAACTGTCTCCCAACATCCACTGGCGTTGGCAAACTATTGCTGTGGAGGCTTGTTCTCCCTGCCTCTCTCTTCTGATTTTTTAATACACTTAAACTCGGGGTGAGAGGGGTGACCACAGAATGCACAGGCGTGCTTCAACTTACATTGACCGGTAGGCCAAGTACACATTTTCTTGTTAAATGCCCAGCAAGTCCCTCTCTTCTCCCCTGGTCCACCCTGAGAGGTCCAAAAGGGCTGCTTTGTGTGTTGTGTCTTGTTATTTACACTTTCCAGTCACAAGTTAACCTCTGTCTGATGCCACCCCATGTCCGGGTCCTCAACTTTCGCCCATCTGAAGTCCCTGTCATACACTAACCATGCCATGCCCCCATACGATGTGTGGGCCTTCAGAATCTTATTTGCATAGTACACCAAAGATATTGCCAGTTCTGGTTTCTTTTCTAACATCACAGTTGTAAAAACATGGAAACCGAACAACCAATTAGTGATAGATCATTCCACCCTTTGTCTCCTATCTTTCTCTTTAAATTCCACCTCTCTTCTTTTGGGTCTGATTAACGAGAATATATCCACAAATTCTCCCTTACAAATGTTCTCTTTTGTATCAAGTGGGACATGCGTTGCCATTTTGCCATGCTTAGATAACACTGTATCGTGGACCCCCACTGCTGTGGACCCACCATCTGAGTCCTTGTTTAAGCTCCCAACCGCCTTACCTGTTGCGGTCACTGTTGTCTCTGGTGGAGCGGGGGGTGCTTGACCCGCCGCCTGAATGGGAGTGCTTGTCCTGAATTATTCCAAGAAGCGCCACATGTTTGCTGATTTCACTGAGCGCGCTCTCTGTCACTGATGGTGGTGTCCAAGGTGCCACTGCCATCCCACTGGACTGGCTCCCCCCGCCGGTGTTGCCAGCTGCGCTAAAAGTGTTGCCACAGAGGCCAGTATACTAGACGTGGGAACCTGAGATCCTCCCGCTGGTACCTCAGCGTGAGCTGGGGCAGGAAGAACTACTGGACCTGGTGCAGTCACCTGCGCAGGCAAAACTCCCCCTTGCCCCTCAGGTACGGGAGGCACTATGACCAGCGCCACCTCCGGCATTACAGGGTTTGGGGGACTGGGCGCAGGCACTAACGCCTTTAAGGCCCCCCTAATCTCAGCCAATATTGCCCCCACATCATTCCCGGGATCCGGCTGTGGTGGTGCGTTAGGAACTGGCTGGGGTAATGGTTGGGGGGGGGGCACTAAAGGCAATGGCAGTGCGGGTACTCTAGGTGCTGGCTGCGGGGGAACACCGGGCCTGGGTGCACTGGTTCTGTCTGCGGGGGAACTACGCACCTCAGGCTGCCCCTCATGTATCTCGCCTTTCTTATTTCTTTTTGCCCCACTACTGCTCCCGCCCTTTCCTTTTCTTGGCTGTGTCCTAGGCCTCTTAACCAGAGGAGGGAAAGCAGCTTTGGGAGGTACACTGGGTCTACGAGGGTGGTCCCTTAGCCCTGTCTCTGGGGCCTGTTCCTCGTCTGACTCAGGGGTCTGCCCCCTCCCCCTGGTCATCCTCGCTCTCCTCCTCCTCCCTGCTAAGCTTTGCTAATACTAGCTTGAGTAATTGTGCGATCTCAGGGTCTTTGTCCTTCCTCTTATGGCGGCGCCCCCTTGCTGGCATCCTGTAACTTAATGAGTGCTACCTGCACCAGCTGCCTTGGCTCGTACACCACATGTCCACCCTATTCGGGCCTGCAGCTGACGCTCTCTTCACTGTATCCTTACTGGCACCTGTTAATCTTCAGCAGCGCTGGCCCGCTCCCTTCACTTTTATCCTTACTGCCACAATGAGATTCTCTTTTTTAAAATATCAGCAGCGCTTGCCAGCTCCCCACACTTTAATAATCAGCTTCTCCCCTATTAAATACCAGCAGCGCTTAAAGCGTTAAACACCAGCTCACTATGTTTGCACTCCACCCCTGCCCAAGACTCTGGATCGGGAGGAAGGCTTGCCAATAATCTCGAGAGAGGAGGGAGGAGCTACGACACCAACCAAGATGGCCGCATAGTCTCCCGGCTCCGCTGACCCCCGTCCTACGCTCGCTTATCCTGTCGAATATCCTGATCTCCTGCCCCGGATTCGTGTGGGTGAACTAGTCGGCACCCCGATGGTGTGATCACGGAATTTTTCTGATGTTCTGGGGCTAAGTAACATCGAAAATGTTTTGAGGCCTAACTCAGACTGGAAGCCGGGGTCTCGATTGCTGGTCTACCCGGGTCCAAAGTGAACAACAACGGACTGCTGAGGGTGGTCGGGTCCAGTCCCTTGAATTTTTGAGATTTCTCTGGACTGCTTTGCAACCATCTGCCGCCCGGCGCTATACCTGAGGTGAGGTGACGGGTGGCTCGCGGCGCTGAGTCGCGGGGGGCCCCGGCCAGGAGGCCCGGCACTAGCACCGCTGGCGCCCCGGGGTGGGGATCCCGCTGTGCGTTGCTGCGTGCTGCTGGCCCGTCCCTCACGGCTTGTTTCTGCTCTGGCTTGTCCTGCCCCGGAGAGGGTGCCCCTCCGTGGGGATCGTTATGCCTGCGGCCGTATGGAACCTGGCGGAACGGACTCAATGTGGCCCTTCTTTGCGGATGGTAATGGTGGAACTTGCGGCGCATCACGCGATGGTGAGGGTCCAGGTTAATCATTGGCTGTCGGCGACAGATGGGATCATAGAACCGGGAGCAAGCCCTGATCTGATTTTTGAGACCCGGCAGCCGACTTGCCCCCCGTTGGAAGCCTTACCGGCGCGTCTGGACCCGGTGTTGGAAGCTATGTATGCCCCCGAAGGAATGGAACTCATTGTGAGTGCTGTGATTGGTGACTCTCTCACGTTCTCGGACACATCAGTCCTACAGTTACCGGAGCATTTCTCTGCTTCCCCCATCCTGGACACCGTTGACCCATACTTTGATCTGTATCGGAACGAGTCGCATTCCCTCCCCAATCGGTCTCCCAACATGGCGGATGGAACGATGCTTGGCCTCGGAGACGGGGAGGGACATTGTTGGTGCAAGCCATATGCGTTGGGACCTGCTATTTCTCTCCTATTTTCTGACTCAGGCTCCGGCTGCTTCTGTGTGACTTTTGACTCTCTGGGGATGGGGCTTCTCATATCCGAGGAACTCGGCAACTTTGTTAGACGGGGCCAAGGCTGAGATTGCGGGTTGAATTGTTTACGATGGATCTATTGGTAACGGGACTGCTTCACTAACAGACGGATTCCGGGACGGGGGGTTTGTGGTTCCCCCCGGGGTATTTATGTAAGGTGGGCAACTCTATTTGTGTTGGCTTAGGGGGGCCCCTTTGTTAGGGCAGGGGGGAGAGACCGGGAGCGCATAGACTATTGCCCTCCTCCACTTCCCCGTTAGGTGGGGTTTCCTTTCTTTTTACTTTTCCCTGTTTCTTCTATAATTCGGGTTTGGTTCTCGGGCGACAGGCACACTGCCTGGGGGGGGGCCGTAGTCATCTGCAGGGGTGCAGGGTGGGGGGTTGGGGGAGGGGATTTTTTGCTTTTCGTTTGTTTCTATGGCCTTTTTTCACTTCTCTTCTCTTTCTTTGTCTTTTTCTTTTTCTGGGTCAGTGCAGTGGGTTTCCTTTGGTATCAACCACTGTTTTTTCATCTGTGCCTCAATTTTCATGGTGTTCTCTGGGTCTTAGGGCAGGTGAATGCAGGCGCGAAATGACCGCAATATTCCTTCATATCCTGTACCTCCTGTTTCTGCGCCATTGCTTTGATCGATTACTGTTTACTGTGGACATGCTTACTATTCTGCCTGCCATTTTTCGCTGCTAGGAAATTGTTCGGCACCTGATCCTTCCATCCTATACTATAAAATGAAAATCTCCTATATCCTGGTTTCCTAATTGTGCTGCTTAGTGACCATGAGTACGCTAGCATGGAGATTCTGCTCCCCGAGGTGCTGCATGTGATTGCAAATTGCTCTCTGCTACTCTAACTGTTTAGCGGCCGGCCCGGGGGTTGTAGGCCCATACTTGTATTTGGTTGAAATGTCAATAAAGGTTTTTAAAAAAAAAAAAGAAATCTCGAGAGAGCCTCCCGACAGCCGCGGATGGAAGGAGATGCACCCCACGCACCAGCGGTCTACTTTCTTGCCCCGCTCCTCTAACGGCTGCCCAAGGCCCCCGACACCTTCCCTCCCAAGCCGCTAGCTCGCCTGCGCTTCTTTCGCAATCCGCTCTCCCAGCAATGATCCCGCCTCTACTCCTGTGTCCGCAGTATGCCCAAGAGAGCCTCAGAAATGGCAGGTCCTGGAGCAACACGAAAGGCCAATCCAGATGACAACAGATCCGAGGTGCCACCGCTGCTGGCCTCAGAAACGGTGGGTCCTGGAATCCACTCTTTGCCCTAACTCTTTGCCCTAACGACGCTGATCCACTTGGGCCAAACGATGCTGCTCCACGAGGTGCCCGACGAAGGTTCCTAGAAGAGGGCAGTCCCTTGCAGGAGAAAGAGAGACCATGCTTGGTGTCCCTGAGGCCTAAATAGGCCTCTGTCTCTACCCACTCCTGCACGTGGCGAGGGTCCGGGAGGCTGGGCCGTAATAGACGCTCTTCGAGCATCGTGCTTTTTCCAAAGAAAGCATCGGCTGGAGCTTACTTTAAACACAGGCCTTTATCAGAGAGATGGAAGCTTTAGCACAGACAAGAGAGAAAGTCAGATAAAGCCAGAGCGAAGCAGTCAGACAAAAACAGAAACAGGGAGGGAGACAGAGAAAGAAAGTGAAAGGTAGAAAGAGAGGGAGAGGAGGCAAGCAGAGAACAAGAGAGAGAGAGGGGGGAGAGCTTCACTGCAGAAATAATTTTTTCAGTATACCTTACAATGCTTGGACCTGGTAGACTGGGTTTAGTGACCAACTTTAAAATGGCCCGGGGATTATGGGGTCAGAGTATTACTACAGAGTGTATTTCAAACTATACCGTTCTTGGACTGGGATTATAGATCTGATGCATCCTCCTAAAGGAGACATTCTTCAGCATGACCCTAACAATTCTATTATTGGTAGAAGTTGGCGAGTAGGGAGCGTGTACAATAACCGTCTTCATACATAAAGCAATCACGGGGAGAGACTGGCACTAAAGAGCTGATACATTCACAACAGACTCAGAACTATGAGGACCCTGCCAAACGAAAATCCACATTGGGTAACTTTGCAATAGATACCATGCCTCTCACTGTAAGTGCCTCAGAGTCGGTTCTGCTCTTTCGTACTCAGGTGCCTTATGGACCAGGAAGTGATTCAACGGACTTGGGTCTTGGACAATCTCAACCACAGAAATAAAAGGACAACTGGTCACTCACAGCAGCAGCCAAACCAGCTTTTTAAGGTCAGACAGAGAGTGTTGGCAGCCAAGGTCATTACGTCCTTGGATTGGAGAGTGAAAGGGCATGGATATAATACCATGATTTTGGCCTTTTACTTTCAGCCATGGTGCCCCTGTTTTCCCGCACACCTAACCTCTCAGGGAAATGAGGGGGATGACTGGAAATGACAGTCCTCTACCTAACCTAATTAACAACACCACACAACACCAGAATTAAGTCAGTACTACCAAGAATGCAAAGATAAGCAAGCACACCACACCCTACACACGCCCCAGCTGATGATAACGCACATCTAGAGGTAACAAGCATGGGATCAGGAAGCACATGAAAAATGAGAGCTGTGACATACCGCCATCTACAAAGCCTCCCACCACCAGAGCCATTTGTAGTCAGGCCCTGAGGTACAGGTATGGGCTCTCATTGTCATAAGCCTGAATCCCCCACTGAAGCACGCTCCTTTATATCAGACTTCATTAAGCTTTAAAAGGCCAAACAGCGCCACAGTGTCATTTCAAAAGGTGGAAATTGCACCACATAAAATATACAACTTCAGGAATGCAGAAGCCTGTGCAACATCTAAGGTTAGATAGCTTTTAGATAGCAAACTGGGTAGGAGCTGTACTAAGGGAGACTGTGGAGGTATCAGGTGTGTCTGTAAGGAATAAGTGGCTGTATGGAATTTTATCTTAGCCTAAGAATACACCCAAACAGTACCTAACTCCTTTCTGAGGCACAGATACAATTCTGTGCCCTAGCTACAAGCCAAAGAGCATATGGATCTTTTATTAGTCTGTAACACACTCCTAGTATTTGTAGTTTGTTCAAATGAATCCAACCACAGTTTACAATGTATTTCATTATGTAAAAGACAAATGCATCACTCGATAAAGAATCTAGGGCCAGATTTACGATCACAAATTGCATGTGCAAACGGGTTTGTGACCGGCACATGCAAAATGACCCTGTGCCATGTACAATTCCTAAATAGCGAGTTGCAATTTATTTGCGACTCGCTATTTAGGAATTGTGAGTCGCTATTAGGAAAGGGCGTTCCCTTCCTAATAGCGTCCGCAATCCAATGTATGAATGTTTTGTGACCACGATTGCGTTCGCAAAACAGTCGCAAATTACCACCCTCTTCAAGAGGGTGGTAAAGCAGTCATAATTTGGAAGGGGTCCCCTGGGGACCCCTTCCACTTTGTGACTGTCTCTGAAAATATTTTGCTCACTGCACCATCAGGATTCAAGCAAGCCGGGCCGACGACGGCTGAAATGCCAGAAACCGGTCCCCGGAAGCTTGTCTCCTTTCTGGTGAAGAATTGGCTTGGTAGTTTAGTCTGCCCTGTTCCCATGATGCACTGGGCCAGGGACAGACTGATTTGCATATAGCCAGGTTCTGAGCTGGGATGGTGCAGTGAGCTAAATAACGGTGATGGATCAAGCCCTGATCTTTGGTCTGGGTAAGAGTGGTCTGCTTAATTCAGACACTCTGTTCATCACCACCCCCTTTTCTGAATAATTTTTGAGAGCAGGCAGTGGTCCCAGGCACCACTACCTGGCCTTAAAAAATGAAACAAAAACGTTTCTTTTTTCTTTTAAATATGGCTTTATGACAAATATGTCGAAATAAAAGCTTTACAATCAATCAAATGCATCCTGTTTTGCTTTAAGGAAAACGGGCTGCATTTAAAGCAAAAAAACTTCTTTACTTAAAAGCAGTCCCAGACATGGTGGTCTGCTGAGCCCAGCAGGCCACCATACCTGGGAGGGCCTGTTATTCCCAATGGGCTCGCAAATTGCGAGAGGCTCGTTAATATTAATGAGCCTCACAATTTGTGGCCCCATTGGGAATCGCAAACAATGTGTCCACACTGTTGTACATGGCATATTGAGCCTCGCAAATTGCAAGTCGCAAAAGACTCGCAATTTGCGAGAGCCAATTTTGCGCGTTGTACATCTGGCCCCTAATGAATGGAAATTGGGACGAATGAGGACTATGTATTTTTTTAAAAGGTACTCAAGAATTTCAGTAAGAGCCAGAGTGCATTTTTGCCTCCCAAAATTCTGGATTACCCATAATACAAGGGTATAATGACATGAGGAGGTTTTTGCAAAAAGTGTTTACTTTGTAAACGTACTTATACATATAGACAGATTCCTTGATAATAGCAAATGGCCTAATATCCTCCATTAACGCACATCTGCTTAAAATGGCAGACCAATAGAATATTGACAGGTACAGGAAAGGCCCAAAAGGCAATTGTAGAAAGCACAAGAAAGACGCTTGGAGTTAGATAGATTTTTTGGGATGTAGGTAGTTGGTCCTGGAGCTGCACAGCATCTGGGAAACCTACAAGACTCAAACATTCCAGAAAATTAAGCTCCTGGGTGGTGTGGCTTGTGGAGATGCCACCAATATTTCTTACACAGAATGCCCTGCAAATGTTAAACATTGGTTAAAAACAGAATTTACTCATATTTCCGCGGCTGAAAGCTCCAGATTTGTGGGAATCAGCAAAACTCATACTACTCAATCTTACTGCACTTCTGCCAATAAAAACAATACCTCACAATTATACATGGTATTAAATTTGCAGAAACAGGACAAATCTGTGACCTTGTGGAATCAATGTAGTCTTCACATGGCCACGTATTGACCTATTCCTGTCCAGTGCAATAGATCCACACTTGCGGGATACCATTTTTATCAAGAGAGGTATGGAAACACTGGATGGCAAGACTTGCACATTTGTCTGAAATACTGGAGTTTTCTTTCACAAAATAGAAAAGAAATTGTGATTTATTTTTTTTACCCGTAATTTGACAAGACTTTGTAGGGGATTCTTCCCGGCAATAAACCATGTGGGGATTCTCGAAACTCACATCAACGTATATTTCCATCAGTCTCTGTTTTTCAAAAATGTCTGGGGTGTTAAGTTTCTTTACATGCTTCCCAACCCTTGACCCAAATACTGCAGACATGCTTCATAGAATCTCCTACAAAAAAAAAATCCCTGGTGTCTTAAGTGTTGACCCCTGCACATATCCATGGAAAACGAGGAAACCCATGGAAATGCAAATCTGGGTTAAGCCTCGGTAGTTATTAGTTACCGTCGGAGAAGGACTCAAGGAAACTACCATGTTTTGGGGAAAAAGGAAAGGCTGAAAATCTGATAAATATCTTGCTCAGCGTGTTATCCCAACCTGTCGATTAAGGTCTGGCACCCAGTAAAAGAAACCGTAAGTATATGCTTCTGCTTGAGAGAGACTGTAAGGAATTTCCATGCTTAGGGAAAAAAAAGATCTGACATTCATGTTAAGAGTGATATCCTAGCAAACCAATTCGGTTAAAGAAGGTCTGACACCGAGTGAAAGAACATTTACAATGTGTAGATTTTAAAAATATGTGGTCTGGTATGTTTCCATACATCTCTGGGGTGATACATGTCACCAAAATACAGATACAATAATCAGCATTTGGCTATCTGTTGCTTTCCAACTTAAGATGCACAGCAATTAGTCTATCCTTTTTGGGCACCCTGCACCACGAAAAAAAGATATATATATATTTGGTACCCCTCCCACACCCACATCCCCCAAAAAACACAGGGGGGTCAAATCTTGGAAGCGATATGTTCTTGTGTGGGGGAGACTGAAGGGGATTATGTTTAAGTTAAAAATGCTAGTAATCTGTCAAATGTCCCATTTGGAGACTTGTGCCAGCCAGCCGATCAGCGTGAGAGAGGTTGGGGTCCAGTGATAGACACCTTAGGATACCTAGATGTAAAAAATATACATGGTTTTTGTATGTTTCCATTCATCCTGCAGAGATAAATACGACCAAAAGCCAAGCAACCTAAGCTGGAATTTCACTTGCAGTTGCTTGCCAGATTTTCAAATTGGACTACATCCAAAACTGTTGGCACAGTGAACCCATAGAAAACTGATACCTCTTGTACCATCATGCTCATGAGACTCAGCGGAACAAAGCAAAAACTGGCAAAGGTATGTTTCTGTGTGATGGAGAACTACCATTGGGCTGATTTCGAGTTTGACCATATGACAAAGTACTTTACTCCCGCCATATCGTGAGTCATCAATCCCATAAATTTAGAGTTGTCCACCAGCCCTGAGAAGCACCCTCTCCACCAACTTCTAAATCGGCTCCCATGTCATGGAGAAAAAATGCAAAATTTATGACAAATATCTTATTCAGCATGTTCTACCACCCGGCTAGTCAGGGCAAGAGAGGTCTGGCTAGCATCAATAGATTTTTTTTAAAGTCCTACACAATTAGAAAATATAGAATTTTTATAGTTCCGTAAAGCCCTGGGATTGATTTCTTTCATCTAATGAATCGTACACCATGAACAATGATTTCGCACCAATTTAGTGATTTTTTCTAATATCACATATTTAAGTGTACAGGCTACATTTCCAAGAAAGTCTAACAAATATTTGAAGAGCTATACTACAGACATTCTGGGCGACATTTATTTTCTTAATGTTCAGTGATTCTGATTTTGCCATTTCAAAAATGCAACAAGATATGGAGCAAACCTGTTAAAAATTAAAATATGCCGTGTCGTGGCTTGGACGGCAGGGGGAATGGCCGCCTGAACCAGGAGCTCCGTGGATCGGGAGAGCGACGCCGCTAATTAGCCCTAATTCCCCGCTGCAGCACGAGTCAAACGCAAGGACCCAGCGCCTGTACCCGGGAGGAGTCCTCCGACGGGCTGACAGCCGCCTCATGCTGCCACTACTAGTATTTCTCGGACTTTTGTGGCGAGCGCGCTCAGACCCGGGCTGCATCTAAAATGGCGGCGCCCGGTCGCGTCTCCAATGCCTGACGCCGAACATTAAAGAGGCCTTTCTACAGCCTTCAACCGCCCACCACACGCTGAGTAAGTGAAGCGATCTATGGTCAGCGCCCCTTAAAGTCACCACAGGGGAAAAAGATGCCCTGCAGTCGACTCGGCAGCTGAAAACCGGCACTTCTTGCCTGACCCTAAAATGGCGGCGCCGATCCCAGCATAAACACACTGTCTGCCCATAAGGTGTGCTCCTGATGCACTTTTAATGCTAATCCTGAATCTCTAGAAGGTCTATACCACCCCAGAACGGCTCCACCTTGCCCTGGCATGCTTGGGAATCACTGTTCTTGCCCAGTGTTGCCTATCACGTGGCCCTTCAGGTTTTTACCTCACCACTGAGTGTCTCCACATGGTCGAAGATACACGGACCACAGTCTAATGTATCACGGAGTCCGCCTTCCAAAGTAAATGTAACTTTAGCAGGCTATACGAACCATTCTCGAAGCCAATCTCAGCAGACGATCAGCAATCCTGCCCTACTGGCGTAGGTGACCAGCATCAGCACTACACGGGGTCTTCTTACCGGCTCTACGAGAGCACACCCTACTTCCTATAGCAGTTAAACTACTATAAACTGCGATGGCTAACAGAGAGGACAGAAACAACACCAAAAAGGTGAAGCCGGACCCACTTATCTCGGACTCCCCATTAAGAGCAAATCAGACATGACTGCCACGATGGATATGATCCTCAGGAAACTGGCTGACCTCCACGAACTCTCTAAATCCACCAAATCTAATACCGACTCTATGAAGCTAGAACTAACAGCGATCAGAGCCGATATGAACACAATACACACAGGGTTGGGGGCAGCCGAACAACGTATAAGCGACGTGGAGGACCTGGCTCGACAATCAGCTTCCAAAATCCAACGCCTATAAAATGCCACGGATGAACTCAAACGCCACAACGCGGGGTTGGAGGACAGGAACAGAAGAGGTAACATCAGAATTTTTGGCGTTCCGGAGAACTCCGAAAAAGATGCGGATTCCTGCGTGGCCTTCCTCGAATCATGGATTCCTATGATCACCAACATAGAATTCCCACACGGCCTTGAACTTGATAGGGCACACAGGATCCCTACCTTCGCTACCAGGAACTCCAAAGGCCCCAGACCGTTGATATGCAAACCACTCAGATTCCAACATGTAGAGATGATCCTCCAATTCGCAAGGAAAAATCATTCCATCACATGGGAATGTCATAGAATCATCTTAACGCAGGACTTCTCAAAAGACACGGTGGCGACCCGTAAAGGTTTCCTGGAACTCAGAGACAAACTTAGATCCAAAAACATTGCATTCTCCTTTGCCGGCCTGGCGAAATTCAGAATTGTAGTAAATGGACACCCAAGATTCTTCACGGACCCAAGAGCCCTTGCAGACCTATTAGAAGATCGCGGTGAACAAGAAATGGATCTATCGTCCGGCCTCTCGAACAAAAGAAAAACATGAACTCATCCACCACACAAGTCACCAAAATGTTTGCTGTTACTCCATGCCAACAAGCCGTGCCTGGTCCTTAATAGGCTTGTTATGGTGCTAGTCCCATGCTCTGTATTCGGATAACATCCGCTTCAACACTGCAGTCCTTTCATCTCACATGTTCACTCTCCTGTATCGTGAGTTACTGTTCTTATAGTTATGTCATTTGCTTCCTATACAGTTTGCAAATCTGCGATTGCAGGTCTATACCGCTTTCCTACATGCAGGCCTTGTGCTTCGACACAATGCCACACTATTGTTACTTACCAATGTTATTCAATTCTGTTAGTCTCTAATGCTATCCGTTAATCAGTATCGCCTTAGCGTGAACTGTTATGCTCTCCTACCACCACTAATGCTCACTGCTAGATTTAAGGTACTTTTTGCAGCCGCATATTCGGCTGGACGGGTAAGACAAGTTTCAGGTTGATTGATAATATGCTAGCTTCGATGTTTAGGGAATTTACAAGATACAAGCTTAGTACTCCTGCTTCCACCTAGCACGGTACTGCCGTCGTACTCCCTATGTACGTATTTGGGGGGAGGGGAGGGAGGGGTGGGGAGGTTGGAGGGTAGTTCTGTCAGGGGGGGAGAAAATGGAGCTAAAAGAGTTCAAAGAATTTCAGTTTTTCTTTCTGTATTGTATCTTCAATAAGGATTTTTCACATTAGTGGTGGTGAACAGGGCTTGGGAACCCGTCAAAATATCAAGATCTTCGTGTCGTGATGAGGGTAGTTTCGTGATTTCCGTAGCAGAAAGAAAAAGTCCCCGTAGTGCGGGGAGTCGATCGGTGGAGGTAACGCTGTGGTTAGCGATTTGGTTCCGGGTGACCGCACCCGGAACCAAATTGCTAACCATAGCGTTACCTCCACCGATCGACTCCCCGCACTACGGGGACTTTTTCTTTCTGCTACGGAAATCGCGAAACTACCCTCATCACGACACGAAGATCTTGATATTTTCCCGGGTTCCCAAGCCCTGAGGTTACACTATACTCAGCGTCACCACTGAGTAAAGAATCACCACCACTAATGTGAAAAATCCTTATTGAAGACTGTGAATCATACCCTACAGATACTGTCAAAACCGGTCTCGAGCGGAGCCGGGTCGGAAATATCACCGGCACCGCGACCTGTGGTTATAAAACATTGACCTACAGCCCTGAGGAGTCGCGGAAAAGTGTGTTTTCTTGTGACGAAACACGTGTTGGCTGGCTTTCTGGGATCAATAAAAGAAAATCTGAAACACTGATGGTCCAATCCTTCGCCTATTACCTATGAACTATATGTCCATTGATACATCCTTTTTGCTTGAAACTTTACTTAAGTGTGCAACAGGTTTTGCTTCTACCACACTGTGTCCAGCACACAGCACTACACATAGGTATCTTTCGTCTACCACGCAGCCTCTCAGCGATGTTACCTCACTCCAATGTCTAATACAAAATCATTAGTCGATGACCTCACGATAATCTCTCTTAATGTTAAGGGCCTCAACCATCCGGTAAAGAGGAGGAAAGTCTTTGAATATCTCACCAAATCGAAGGGGGACATTATTTTACTCCAGGAAACCAAATTATCTGAAGATGACCTACGGTTCCTGAACATCCATTGGGCATCTCACATATTGCACTCACCTCCGTCTCATAAAAAAGGAGGGGTAATCACCCTACTAGCGAAAAAAGCTAATCTAACACTAGTCTTGCACTCTCATGACGAAGTTGGTAGACTTTCCTTAACACACTTACTAAGGGAAGATGACCCCATTCATGTAATAAACATCTACGGTCCAAATGCTGACGATCCGGATTTCTGGGACTCGGTTTCTCGCTCATTAGAACCCATCACTCCAGACGACCTGATGATAGTGGGAGGCGACTTCAATCTCCCCCTTGACCCGATTCTAGACAGACAATACAAATGTTCCTTCCACCCATCCCGCTCGCACGACGCCCTTCTTCGCCTCTGTGATAGATATTGTCTGAAAGACTCCTGGCGCCTCCAAAATCCTGACAGTAGAGACTATACTTTTTACTCCACCCCGCACAAATCATATTCACGCATCGACTTCATTCTGATCTCAAGCCCCTTCACACACCTGATAGAGGAAACTGAAATTGCCCCTAAACTGGTCTCTGACCACGCCTGTATTCGCACCAAGCTGGCTGGCTCCAAATCGATTCTTCCACCCAAGAGATGGCGCTTCAATGATGAAACCCTATCAGATCCCGCAAACAAATTGATAATAGCTAATGCCATTGATGAATACCTAACCTTAAATGACACCCACAACACTACACCTAACACCTTGTGGGATGCTCTGAAAGCCACAATCCGAGGGGTCATCATCAACATCAGAGCCAAGACGAACAAGTCGCTAAATAAAGAACAAGAATCCCTAGAACAACAGATTAGAGCTCTAGAATCCCAACATAAGTCCAACCCTCTGGACACTAAGACACTGGAAACACTAACAAAAAAAAATACAACACTATCACCAGCAAACGAGCTGGATCAATCGTTGCAAGGCCCTAAAACTCTGCGAGGGCAACAAAGCAGGGAAATTGCTAGCCTCCTATCTCAAACATAAACAGAAATTGTCCACCATAACGTCCATTAAAGACTCTAGAAACAATACTCATACAAAACAGTCTAGTATCCTCGACATGTTCAAATCATTTTACGAAGACTTATACAAAAATGACAAACCACTAGATGAATCAGACTGCACTGACTACCTTGAATCGCTTCAACTCCCCAAACTCTCAGAGACAGATATGACTCACCTAGGTTCCCCAGTTACTAGCGCAGAGATCAGGGCAGCAATTACCACACTGAAGAATAATAAGGCCCCCGGACCGGACGGCTTCACAGCGTCATTCTATCAACTTAACCCTCCGCTCCTTAACCTTTTTAACTCCACAGCGTCCAGCGGCAGTGTTTCCCCATCAATGAGTGAAGCGACGATCATAGTAATACCCAAAGAAGGGAAAGACCCCCTCCTCACTAAAAATTACCATCCCATCTCTCTGATAAACCTTGATTGTAAAATATATGCAAAAATATTAGCGACCAGACTAAATTCCGTCCTCCACAAACTAATTAGCCCCTCGCAGGTTGGCTTGCTAAAACACCGGATGTCAAACGACAACACTAGACTGCTGTGCCACCTTCTGGAGAAAGCGAAGGCCTCTTCCGCCCCAACTGTAGCGATAACCTTGGACGCGGAGAAGGCCTTTGACAAGGTCTCATGGTCCTTCCTCCAGCATTGCATGCACTCATTCAACCTCGGCGAATCCTTTGCCAAAATGGTGATGGCCCTATACTCTGCCCCATCTGCCAGGATAGCTATAAACGGCATCCTTTCCGACCCATTCCGACTCCACCAGGGAACCAGACAAGGGTGCCCTCTCTCCCCATCTCTTTTCCTCCTAGCCCTTGAACCCCTCCTCACAGACATCAAAAATAATAAAGACATTGCAGGTGTTTCCTTCGGGGACACACGGGTTAAGTTAGCAGCGTACGCAGATGACATCTTTTTTTTTTTTTTTTTAAACCTTTATTAACAAATGCACATTACACAGCGTCTGCCTACAACCCAATCGGGCCGGCCGCTATGACAATAGACAGAGTTATCAACCACATTACGTTGCGGAAAAAGCCATAAGTCGGTTCATTACGGTGTAGTGGCATAAAACATCATAGAAAGGATCACAAAGGTTTCATTTTATAATTTTGATGAAATTCAAACAAACAACAGAAACACTCACATGGTGAAAACAATGTCTAGATCGTGAGAGGGGGGGGAAAAAGGGGAAATAAATCTCCAAGAATGAAACCAGTTCTCCAAGGGGCAGGGAGACGGCGAAAAGGGACGTTAAATAGGAATGGTAGCTAGTCTAAGGGAACGTCAATTACGGGGATGAGGGAATGTTATCAGTGTAATCAAGTGGTGGGGTACAGATGTCTCCACGGTATTCGTTCCATTGTGCCCAGATCCTACCCCATTTCTTAGGACGACCCGAGCCTCATAAACTGTCTTTTCCCGAAACATGCACCAATCCATGTTATCTTTCCAGACACTTATTCCAGGTGGTCTGTGGGAGCCCCAGAGTTGCGCTATATCCCTCTTGGCAACCATGTTGCCCAGGGTGATCCAAAAGGTCTGAGCGGCCGTACAATCCGTAGGCTCCCACACATTAAGCAGGCAGCGCCTCGCCTCAGGAAGGAGGGGGACCCCAGTGACTCGCCCCATTACATCATGCACCCTAGACCAAAAAGCGGAAATAACCGGACGTTCCCACAGAATATGAAGAAAGGTGCCGTTCATACCACAGCCACGCCTACACAATCCATCAGTTGAGAACCCCATCCGGACCAGACGCATACCAGTCATGTTGACTCGGTGGAGGATCTTCAATTGCACAAAACGAAGTCCAGCCGGAATAGCCACCTCCTTGGGGGAGGAAATCGCCATTTGCCAGTCCTCGTCATCCAATTCGAGGCCATCTGCTATCCAGGAGGCCCGAAGTTTCACCAGAAGATCAGCCCTGGTGTTAATGAGCTTTTTATAAATTAAAGAAATCGTACTGTCCGGTACATGGCCGTCCAGAATACGATCTTCCAGCGGGGACGACTGGGGGACTTCCGTCCCAGGGGGAAAGGCAGAGAGCAGGGCGTGACGCACCTGAAGATAACGAAAATACTCCTTGTCGTCCAGTTGATACTCTACCTTCAGGGCCTCGAAGGACTTTACTGTGCCTCTGGCCCAAAGATCCTCCACCTTGCTAATACCGATCATGTCCCATCTGTCAAACCCTTTCGTCCGCCACAGGCTACCCAGCATCTCAGAATCATACAAGGGGGTCATGCGCGTCAATCTATCACTCCAACCTGTAGCCACAGTCGCATCCTTCCATGCACGCACGGCGCATTTCGTAGGTCCAGTCAGGAGTCGGAGTGGTGCCTTCGAGTATAAGGCTCTATTGAAGTTGCCGCCCGGCAACAGGAGTTTATCCATAGTGAAAGCGGGAGTGGGCCCTGGGGAATACGTCACGTGGTTAATTGCACTTAATTGTGAGGCCCAATAATAACGCCTGATGTCCGGCAGAGCAATACCACCATCGTACCATGGGAGCGTGAGTTTTGATAGGGAGATTAACTGCCTCTGAAGGCCTTCAACCACATGGAAATAACGGGAGGGAACGGGATCAAAAAAATTCTGTAAGGCATATAAAAACCTAGGGAGGGACATCATTTTAAAAAGTGCCGCCCGTCCCAGTGGAGATAGGGGCAAGTCACGCCACCTCCGTACATCCTGCTTGAGGCGACGAAGAGGAGCATAGAGATTACGGTCATAGCGCACTGAGGAGTCCATAGAAATGAAAAATCCCAAATATTTAAAGCCATCATCTGCCACTTGGATCGGGAATCTACGAGGTAGCGGAGGCAGCACCCCCGCTATAACATAGACACATGATTTGGTCCAATTAATAACGAGCCCAGAGTTCTTCCCAAAAGAGGTGAGAACATCGAAGAGCACATTGAGGGACTTCTGAGGTGAGGTGAAATAAAGAAGAATATCGTCAGCGTATAGCGAGACGCGATCCTCCAGGTCCGGTGTCCACTGGATCCCCTTAATCGAGGGCTCCCAGCGAAGCCACGCTGCGAGGGGTTCCAATGCCAATGCGAAGAGAAGTGGAGAGAGCGGGCACCCCTGACGGGTGCCACGTCCCAATGTAAATGATTCAGAAACTCTGCCGTTTACTACGACTTGGGCCAACGGTTGTTCATATAGGAGCCGCACCCATGCAATAAAGCTAAGGCCAAAACCAAACCTGGAAAGGGCCGCCCACAAATATGGCCACTCAATGGTGTCAAAGGCCATCGTGGCATCCAGGGAGGCCACGACAGCAGGTTCAGTAAGGGTCTCAGCTCTCGCGATAACGCTGTGGAGTCTACGAAGATTGAGCGCTGTATTCCGATGGGGAATAAAACCGAACTGATCCGGATGGATCAAGTCGCAGATCACTGTCAATAAACGATTAGCAAGGACCTTGGCCAGAATCTTAGGCTCGGCGGTGAGCAACGAGATGGGGTGATGAGAGGTGCATCGGTCACGAGGCTTGCCATCCTTGTAGATGACTACTATGGTAGCCAAACGCTGGTCGGAAGGGAAGAGGCCCGCCTCGAATGCATCAACAAACATAGCGCGCAGATGGGCAGCCATTTTGTCCGGTCGCAGCATGTATAGCTCAATAGGTAAACCGTTGGGCCCCATTGCTTTGCCTGATCGCAAGGACTTAATGGCAATGGCGATCTCATCCACCGTGATAGGTGCGTCTAGAGCTATTCTATCCTCCTCTGACACGCAGGGCAGTGCAATATCGCGCAAAAGCAAACAGGAGTCAGCCTCATCTCGGTCACTCACAGATCTGTATACCGTTTGAAAATGGTCCACAAAACATTCAACAATCTCCCCCGGATCAGTCACACACTCACCAGTCTCACGGGTTATTACGGGCACCACACGATTCAGTCTCTCAGCCTTGTCCAACCACGCCAAGAGCTTACTAGCCTTATCACCCACATCATAAAGCCGGCCTAGCAGATTCATACGCATCACTTTAGCAGCGTCAGTTACCAAGGCTCTATAGTCTGCCTGTTTCAGCGCTAAGGAGTGCAAAATTGCAGGTGTATCGTCTCCACCCAACTCACTTTCAAGCGTAGTTATTTCCGCCTCAAGAGCTGACACAGTTTCCCTCCTTGCCTTCCTATCAGCCGCAATAAGGGACAATGCGGAACCCCGTATAACGGTTTTGAAGGCCTCCCATAGAGTTGTAGGGGAAGCGACCGATCCCTCATTCTCATCAAAATAACAGTCGATCGCCTTAACCAGGTTCGAGCGAAGCTGAGGATTCCTAAAGTGCCAGGGGTGGATAGGAGGGACCCTACCTCCAGAAAAGCCTCCCACCGAAACCTCAAGTAACAGGGGGGAATGGTCAGAAATACCCCTAGGGAGATGCCGGACCCCACGCACCAAGGAGGTGTTAGCAGTTAGCATCAAAAAGTAATCAATCCTCGAGAGGCTGCCATGAGCTCCAGAATGAAAAGTGTACTGAGTTTGTGTGGGGTGCAACATCCGCCAAACATCCACTAACCCAAAGGTCTCAATCAACTCAGACAGCCACATCTGGGACAACGGCAGAACCCTAGGGGGTAGCCGGTCACACTCGCCCGAGACCACCGAATTGAAGTCCCCACCCATGATCAGGAGACCATCCGGAAGCCCTAGAAGAGTCCTGCCAAGGTCAGCATAAGTGGTAGCCTGGGGTCCCGGGGGAACATAAACAGCAACAATTACAATCAGCCTCCCCTCCTATCTCCCCGAGACAGCAGCATATCGACCCCGATCATCGAGAGCGACTTCATCTATTTCAAGGGGCAAAGAGGATTTCACCATTATACCAACCCCCCGGGAACCAGATGTAAAGCCAGCGTGCGCCACAAGTCGGTATCCTCGGCGGTCCAGGGCTTTACAAGCATTTCGTATCAAGTGGGTCTCCTGGAGTAAAACTACATCCGGGGAATGGCGTCTGATAAATTGCAACACAATACCACGTTTAATCCTGTCTCCCAGACCATTAACGTTCCAAGACAGCACTTTCATGTCACCCCCCCCCCCCCATTCCTGTAAGACCCCCAAACCATCCCCTCCCAGAACCTCAGGGCAAGGATACATGCAAACGAAAAAGTACCATGTGAGAAAGAGAACATAGAACATAAAAAACAACCAAGACCCCTCCCCCCACCCCCAACCAAGAACCCGTTACAACACCCCCCACCCTGCACCCCTGCTGACTCATAAGCCACCCCAAACTGCAGTGTGCCTGTCGCCCCTTCAGAAAATCTACACAAAGAACCCCTGAGGAGGAAGGGAGAGACAACCCCATCCCGCCCCACCCCTGGGCCTAACAGTGAAGGCATATAGAAAATACTCTGCAAATAGTTACGACCCATAATCGGACCTCAGGACCCAATGTCATTCCTGTGCCGATGCACCTCCGTCCGCGCCTCCGGGGCCCCTGCTCTCGGCGTCGTCCTTTGGCAATGAATCCAGCCAGTCACTAACACTGTCCGGTTGGTCAAAAAAGAAAGTACATTCTCTGTACTCGATACGAAGGCGAGCGGGGAACAGCATCGCATACTTAAGTCCCAAGTCTCTCAGTCGACGTTTCACTCCCAGGAATCCCGATCGTTGCCTCTGCACTTGAGGAGTAAAGTCAGGGTAAATAGAAATGGAGCTGTTCTCAAATTTCAGCGGGCCGATGCCTGCGAGAGGCCTGAAGGATGGCGTCCCTGTCCCGAAAGTGGAATAGCCTAGCAATAATAGGCCGCGGGGGAGCCCCCGGCTTGGTCTGTCCACCTGGGAAGCGGTACGCACGCTCAACCGCAAAGAACTTACTAAGGCCTGCAGGAGCAAGTTTGGTCACAATTAATTCCTCGACCAGTAAATCGATCGAAGCAGCACCGCTGTCCTCCGGTACCCCGACCAGGCGGATGTTGTTCCGTCGGGCCCTGTTATCGTACTCCTCCATACGTCTGGCCAGCAGATCATGCGATGACCGCAGATTTCCGATCTCCGATTGTGCTTCCGCCATGTCGTTAACCAGACTGGTGGCTTTAAGGTCCAATGCTTTGACCCTCTCATTGGTCTTAGCCAAGTCAGCTCGAATAAGGGTAACATCAACCGCCACCGTGTCTATCTTGGACACGATGGCCTCATACTGTTGACCCATATCTGCCTTGAGTCCTGTAATGGCGGCCATGAGGTCTTGAAGGGACACCTCCGATGTAGCCATCAGGTCCGTCCTCGGGTCCTCAATACTGCGGCCAGCAGCGCTGGGGGAGCCTCTTGGCTGAGTATAACGATCTATTATGTTAGACTGGACTGATCCCCCACGATTAGTGACTTTTCTGCGCTTCTCCAGCTCGGGTTTCGTCGCCATATTGGAATCAGCACCCCGATGGGTCTTCCCGGTCCCGGTAAAATGGCAGCGACCCGCTGGACTCCAAAGCAGCACTTTCGCGAAAAATCACAGACTGCCGGCCCAGGGCTATGGTCAGAACGTACAGCTGATTAGACTACCGGAGCCAGGAATGCAGATTGTACCCTAGGTAGTCAGTCCGGAGATGGAATGGAAACCGAAAGTGAAAGTGACAACACCACCGGTTGAGCAGATGCCAGGCGACCGTTGTTGTTGAATTACTGCTCGGCCATCCAGAGCAGCAGAGTCCCCGGTCCCGTCCGGGGCTAGGCCAGAAAACTCAGGACGAGGTAGAGATGGTTCCCGAAGTCCGATCTCGGCCCTGAAAAGTGCGGCAGCATCAGCACGAGTAGTACTTCAAAAGCCCATCAAAGTAACCAGGATATCGGAAGGATAGATCGATGAGGGCGGCGCAGGTCTCGGGAGCTCTCTGCTCACGCGACCATCTTGGATGCCCGCGTAGCACGCAGATGACATTTAATTACAACGGAAGACCCTACTAACTTCATCGAGGGGCTTATGTCCTCGATTGATAAATTCTCCTCCCTACCCGGTTACAAATTAAATAGAGATAAATCCGAGGTAAAACCTCTAAATGTCCACACCCCTAGGGAAGTGTTAGGCGAGTCTGGTCTGACTTGGCAAACTAGCGTGATTAAATACTTGGGGATAGAATTTACCGATGACCTTCTGAGTACCCTTAAACATAATGAGACCACGACCCTGGCCAAAATCAAACGACTGCTTGATGGCTGGTCCCCCCGGTTCATCACCTGGTGGGGTCGTATAGAAACCATAAAAATTATGATATCCCCCTTAGTCAACTACCTTATCACAATGCTTCCACTTATGCTTTCCAAAGAATTCCACAGTAAATTAGACAAACTGATTTCCTCCTTTCTATGGCAGGGCAAGAAAGCCAGAATTAGCTTAAAGAAACTACGATTAGATAAAAGTTTAGGGGGAGTTAACCTGGCGGACTTCAAACGATATCAAATTGCTTTTCTGGCAAAACAAGGATCGTACTGGCTAACCCCACAGATGGAGTATACCCCAGTGTGGCTTTCTGTAGAAAAGTCCATACTACAAGGTCTCGACCCCTGCACCTTGCTCACCGTTAAACTCCGTCCCCAACTTAGGCTCGGGCCCTATCTTCAAAAACACCAAAATGGCTCTTCTCCAAGTTAGCAAACACTTACCACATCAATTCCGGCATTCAAACTGGGAGTCGCTCTGGCACAATACCGCCTTAACATACAAAGGGAAACCCCTAGACTACTCTTCCTGGATAGAAAGAGGTATAATCTTCCCCCACCAACTAGCCGAAAATTCCCTACCTCTCACCTTCAGTGACCTGCAGGACAGATTCCTCCTACACCATATAGAATTCTATAACTTTTTACACATCAAAGTAGCCCTAGCGAAAGTGGACCTGAAGGACGTCACCCCCTCCCTCCCTGGATTCCTCACTTCACTTAACAAGCTTGGCCACCAAGTCTCTAGAATATATAAACTTATTCGCCCACAAACGTCCCCCCTAACCAAACCACTCCAGCTCTATTGGGACTCGTTCTCAACCACACCTACCTCAGAGGCAGAGTGGGCCAGAAACTGGGAGTCCACCACTCGCCACAAAATAAGCCCTACACTCTCACAAACCAAGTTCTGGCTACTTCATAAGGCCTTCTGGACCCCTAGGAGGCTCTTTCTCCACAAAATCAGGGACGACGACACGTGCTGGAACTGCAATGGTGAAGGAGGGGACCTTGAACACTTAATCTTTAGGTGCCCATGCGTCACCTCCTATTGGGACAGAATCGTTGATCTCATATCAAAAGCCCTACATATCACCCTCCCAAGAGAATTCTCAACTCTTGTCTTCGGATTCGCCAAAGCCGCCACACTCAATGATAATGACAAAGCCCTACTTGACCTATTGCTGACGGCTGCGGTTAAAATCATACTCAATAATTGGAAAAGCACAAACAAAGCTTCTTTCCCCCATTGGCTTAACTGGGTCACCAACTTAAGAGGAGCTGACAACATAGCCCTCGCCTCAACCCCGTGGCGCCCGCCACTCAGAAAACTTTGGGCCTCGCTAGATGAATACTTTGATCTACACAAACCTCCTTGATACATGTCAGTCCCGAGACCTTCCCGTACTTCCACCTTCCTACTTATCACGTTGTAGTGGTAACCTTATCACTTCATCTCTCTAGGACTATGGATACCTACCATCATGTAACAATAGATGCAACTCTCCCTATGCATACCTGTACGCTCAATGTAATGTATAACTCTGTTTTATTTAATTTACTGTCAATTAAAGATACAACTCTTTTGTATTTCCCATATACCAGCTTTTATTATTGTTTTGTTTACCCTATATGTGTGTATCCTTTATTCTGTTAATATTTTTTGCTCAGCTGTATATCTTATATGCTCCGAATAAAAAACTTTTGAACACAAAAAAAAATCAAAATATGCCTAATTTTCCATTAGATCTCCAGGTTCCAATGATGTGCACCAATACTAGCCCTCCATGTCCCAAAAATATTTAGTTTGTATGGGGTCACAAGCGGACCAAAGAAGTAGATGTTTTTAAACAATCTAATGATAATTTCATTTTTCTAAAAAAAAAATCTAATGTTTTTAAATAGCTCCACCACAGAGATCTGCAAACAACCCAGCACTAAAAGGGGTGAATTAAAATTTTGCTTCAAGGGAGTCAGTGCAGGTTCTTTAGAATTCAAATTCTGTGGTCAGATTGCCTTGGCCCAGTAGACCAGGTACAAATACCAAATGTGCTATTATTTTGTGTGTAAAGAATACCCATGTGTGTTTTCACTACCTATGAGGTTTGCCCATCCCATAGGTTAACAGGGAAGAAAGGTTGAAATTACTTCAAGCTGCAATAGTGGCTTACAGTGGAGCAGCCTCATAATGTTTCCTATTATTGGATTCACAATGACAAACCCTCTCCTGTGGTAAAGAGGGATTTGTCATTAATAGCTCAGAAATGATGCTTCTAGAAAGTGAGCATTTCTCTGCTATAAAACTCTTTGTGTGCCTTTAATTTAGCGTACAGTCAACCCTGGAGGGTGGGAGAGCACAACTGTGCATTCCCCAGAGACCGCTATGAAAATTGAGCATGTAACTGGAACAACAGACTTCTGCCATTTGAAGGCCTGGCTGGATAGATTGGAGGGAGATGTTGAGACACTTGGCCTCTGGGAGCCAAACCAAGGCCCCACCAAAGATTAAGATCTGCATTCCACAGCCCCAGGGCAGACAGGCCTGAAATTTAGGGGAGACATCTGAGGTTCAAAGTGAAACTTTCTGAACCACCCCCAACTTTAAAGGCACACTACAGTATAACTACTGGTGCCGTACTTCAGCAAGGTAGAGATACTCTTGTAGGGGCGTGGGAACAGAGATCCTGAAACTGCACGGTGCACACTGACAGAGGAATCTGTTGTGCACAAGGAGAATTACTGTCATTGGACGGGATTGTGCGCCCTTCCTGAACAGTGTGCTTTCCAAGGGCTTGTTGGCTCCCCCCCTGGTCTCTTGTGGAGGTCTTGGGGGCATCAAAGAGGGACCCACACTGTCTGCTTGTGCTAACTGGAGATTCCACATCATCTGCTGGATACCAACTGGTAGCGCAGCATGAGAGTGGAACTAAGTATTGCGCCTGGAGACCGGATTGCCTTATGTGGAGCCCCAAAAGTACCGTCCACATCTAAGGAGTGTGGCCTCTGCATTGTGGGGCCTCAACATGCATAAGCATCTTGTTGGTGGTGAACGGATTGACCGGTTGCAAGACCCCGCATGGCCTACTTCGTCTACTGTGCTAAATCTCTTGTGCGACATGCCGACTGCATGCTCATATAGTGCGGTGTCCCATTCACAGGTTACAATCCTCGGTGGTGAGGGCATACCCATAGTAGTGCCTGATTCTACCTCGTGCGGAATTGCTGAACTTGAGCCTGTGTGTGTGACCCGAATTGTCTGGTGCAACTCGTATCGACATGCACCAGATGTTAGACCTCATTTTCAGAGAGGAGCGGATTAGTGTTCCGTGGTGCCCGGATTTAATCGACGTGTGTCTGATGAGGTGCCTCCTTCTTCCGAGAACCTATACTGTTTCGTCCCCCATTCATTGATTGTTCCTTTTCTTCCCTCGGTGCGGCGGACCAACTAATCTCTTACGGGCAATGCTGACCAAATGATAGAAGGCCTTATTTACAGTTTGGTAGATGGAGGGCCTTATTTAAAGTATGGCATTGGGATACTCTGTTAAAACGTGGCTGTTATCCTGTCTGCTATATTACAAGTGTTGTAGGCTATAATGCACTTGTAATATGGCGGATGGAATATCTGCCACAATTGTGTGGAGTACCCCTTTTTCAAACTATAAATAAGGCCTGAGTTTTCAATTCTTTCTTGAAATTAAAGTAAGAAGAAATAATTCTGGGATTGTGCTGCAAGAAATATCAAAGTTTAGGGGTCAGAACTGAGAAAGCGCAGCCCTCAATAAGACTTCTAAAACTTAGGAATGTGTAAAAGTAATTTGTTGAAGGACACGGTGCACATATGCGAAAGTAGAAAGTCAGACAACATGGAATTAACTTCGCTGAAGACCCATACATCAAGTGACAAAAGAAGCAAAGCAACTTGAATGAGATTCTGTCCTGAATGGTTAGCCAAAGAAGAGATTTCAGAATCAAAGTAGTCTTGCAAGACCGAGAAGCTAACATGACCAAGTGAGCAGCATTGTTTAAACAGATTAGAGCACTGAATTAGATGGGATTTAATGCATAAGTAAATACTTTCACAACAGTCAAGGCTTAAACTAATCAATGACATTACTGTAGGTGCCATTACAGTAGTGTAACTGCCATTCTGGGTTGGAAATGGAAGGACTGACAGATTTTCTGTATATAGAATTTGGAGGAGGTGGTAACACATTTGAATGGATTATATGAGTTTGACCTCTAGCCTTTTCACAAAGTGAGAGGGTTAAGGACAAAGCCCGAGGTCATGGGTTCAAAGAGAAAGCTGCCAAATGTTCAATTTCCCGCATTCATTTAATCAGACCTTAAAAGTACAAACCAATGTCTTCCTCCATACATTTGAACTGTTCTAGCTCATCAAAATGAGAAACATTGACAACACATAGGAGCTTCAATTTCTTTTATCCAGAGAGCAAAACTGAGTAGTTGTCATGAAGAAGAGCTACGAACTGAAACACTTCCATCACCACTTGTTTGGCATGACCTTAACCACTGAGAAGTGCCATAAGCCATTGAGATGGCTTATGGTCATCACAATGAGCAGTACCAGCATGGTGAGCAATCTGCCTCCAAAGATTAACTCCACAATGAAACGTCCGACAGAGACACTGATGGACTTTAAGACAAAAGGGATTCTTGTGTATGGATTTAATCTGTTATTCCCTGTCTATCCTGGTAGAGGCAAAACTGTAAACCAAGGTAAGAACCACTGCATCAAAAGGGTCTGGACATTCATCCTTACAAAGGCCTGGGAAGAGCACTAGCCATATGAACTGAATAACCATGAAGGAAGTTCTTTAATTAGCAAATGGATTATGATTGACCAGGGATAGAGTGCTAAACAAAAATTGATATCAAATGGATAAAATACAACATTAACATGGAGAATAATGGACGTGGGACAGAAATCTATTCCTACAAACAGGATAACAATGGATCTAGGACATGGCTATATTAGTATAAACTGGATTATGATGGACTGGTTACAGAAGTAAATACAAAGAAGCCAAAATCAGTTAGATAGATCTTAGTTGGTCACTCTGTCTCTTGGTTGGGTCACAAGGTGTTTTGACTTATCTAAATTGCTGTCAAGTTATTTTGGTGCCCCCTTCGTATCTAGGGCTACTAGGCGATCAGTTTTGGGTTGAGGCGTGCAGGTCTGCACAATAACCCATATTTGTGTTTCTACCAGTCATGGTTGAGATTCTGTGGCATCCCTGAGAAGTCTAGTGTTTTTGCAATTCACAATAAGGGTTAGGGAGCACCAGAGAACAAAACTGTTAAAAAACCCTCCCATAATGCATTGCAAAGATGTGTTGAAACTCCCAGCCAACCTGTTGAAATGGGAACATCTCTCACTCTGTCTAGCTCTCTCCATATAAGTATATATCCTTCTCTCAATATAACACCCCCCGTTCACAGATCACCCCAAAACTTTCCTTATGCAACAAGAATGACCAGCACATTTATTTTTAGAACACTATGGAAACATGGTCACTATAACTACCTCCTAGCGACCGCCAGTAGGTTTTTAATATATATATTATATATGCCGCGAGGGCATTGACATCAACCTCCCGCAGGCCTCTGTCCGCCGCTTTTGACACGGTGGACCACTCCATCCTCCTCACCCGTGTCAGGGCGGCAGGCAGAGGGCCTAGCCCTCGCTTGGCTTGAGTCCTTCCTGAGTGATAGGGCTCAGGCGGTCCACCTAGCCGGTTTCACTGCTGCCTCCCGTAAGGTTGTGTGCGGGGTCCCCCAAGGCTCTTCACTTTCCCCTCTTTTGTTTAATTTATACATCTTCCCCCTTATTTTTATGTTACAGCAGCTCGAGGTCACGGAGTTCAATTACGCCGATGACCTCCAGCTAATTTTCAACCTATCTCATTCCCCCTCATCTTCCCAGAACGTTCAATCTGTTATGTTGTTCATCCAGGATTGGATGAACTGCAACCACCTCAAACTCAATCCGGACAAGACGGAGCTAGTCTTGACCGGAGGTGGTTGCAGTCCTTGGTCTTCTTCTCACTAGCCTCTTTCACTTGGTGTCCCCCCGCTCCCTGTTCCCAAGGTCAAAACCCTTGGTATCCTCCTTAATCCTTCACTTTCTGTTCACTCACAGGTTAATTTGGTTGTTTCCTCCTGTTTTTTCTCCCTCAGAACCATTAGGAAGATCTCTCGCTTTTTCTCACTACCTGCCCTAAAGATCATAGTGATGGCTATGGTGCTCTTGCGCCTTGATTATGGCAACATCATCTATAACGGCGCTCCGGCCTACGCCATTCACCGTCTGCAGCTAGTGCAGAACCAGGCTGCCCGCCTGATCCATGGGCTGCCTAAATTCCATCGTGCCACTCCTCTACTGCAGGCACTGCACTGGCTGCCGGTGAAAGAGCGAGCCTTGTTCAAGCTTGGCTGCCTCACTTTTCAGGCCAAAATGGGCACCGCCCCGGAGTTCATTTGCTCCGTCATTAAGCCTTACACACCGGGCAGAGAGCTTCGCTCCACCCATCAGGCACTCCTAACCACTCACCGATTCAGAAAGAAAAAGGCTGGCGGAACAAAATTTGCGGTTCTCGCTCCTGTGTTTTGGAACTCCCTTCCTGCGGAACTCCGCATGACACCTTCTTACACTGAGTTCCGGAAAGGTCTTAAAACCCTGCTCTTCTCCCGAGCTCATGCTGTCTAAACTCCCTCTGCTCCTGCTGTCTCCTCGCAATCCAAAAGCGCCAAGAAACAGCGTGGTAGAAGCGCGCTATACAAATGTTTTTAAATTAAAAATATATATATATATATATATATATATATATATACATACATATATATATATATATATATATATATATATATATATATGTATATATATATATATATGTGTCAATTAAGGCTAAATACAACAAAGTAACAGGGAAGTGGTCCAATAACAACAAATGCATTATCCATAACTCTGACAAAGGGGGCAATTTAGTTATTTGGCCCCTAGATATGTACATGGAAGAAGCACAAAAACAACTGAAAGAAACCTCATGTTATTTGAAAATAACTATGCCTGATTATGATAATCTGAAAACCTTATTTTATCTTGAAAAAGAAATGGTGTGATGGGAGGCTTATCCGTTTGAAGGAATATAGCTTTTTTAAAACAATACTTCCAAGAATTCCCATCCTGTACCTTCTACCAAAATTACACGAGAGCATGGAGTGTCCCCCAGAGAGGCCTATTATCTCAGCAATAGGCAGCATGTTTGAAAATGTTTCTAGATATATTGACTACTTTCTACAACCAACAGTCAAATATCTACCCACGTAAATCAGGCACACTACTGATTACTTTAAAAGAATATTCGATGTGCACTGGGAAGAGGATTATTTAATGGTTTACCTGGATGTAAATTTGCTATACACAAGTATTTGGCATAAGGATGGCTTAAAAGCAGTGCAATATTTTCTGAATTTTAGGCCTATTCAGTATCTTGAGCACAATGAAATGTAATTGAGCATGATCGCTTGATGTTTGAAAAGTAATATTTTCCTGTTCAATAATATTCTGTACAGACAAACACAAGGAAAGGCTATGGGCACCTGCTTCGCCCCCAGCTATGTGAATTTGCAAATGGGCTGGTGGGAGGAGCAGGTGCTACATGGCCGACCCTGAAATGGAAGACATGTCTCCACATATTGTATTGTGGTTACGATATATTGATGACCTGTTTGTACTATGGAAAGGAGACACTGAATCAGTTGAAAGGTTTGTGACAACCATCAACAAGAATGATTTAAATGTGTCCTTTATGACCCAGATCACTAACACTAGCATTTATTTGTGGATACTAGATTAGAAGTAATTGGCTCATGCCTAACATCATCAGTGTACAGGAAACCAACTTCAGGAAACATCACCTTACTCGTGAGTAGTGCACATCCAATACCCATGAAGAACAGTATACCCCTTGGGGAGATGCTTAGAGCCAACAGAATTTGCAGCTCAGACCAAGCCTATGCAAAATCAGAGAATGAGCTCTGCATGAAGTTAGGAGAGAGGGGCTACAATGATAGAGCACTAGAGGGGGCCAAGATGAAAGTATCCAACCTGAATAGAACAGAGTTACTGTTTAAAACTGAACTACCTGTTACCCAGCAAGACAATGAGTGTAGATTTATCACCAACCACAGCAGAAAACGTAAGAGGATAAGACAAGCTATGAATAAACTTTGGAATCTAATTAAGCGTGACCCCATAATAATTGCAGAAGTGAATGCGAGACCTAATATAACTTAACAGAAGTTACAGTCCATGAGTAACATGCTTGTCAAATCAGAGATCACCACCAGCCACACGTGTGTGTGTGTGTAGATCTATGAATCAGTGAGTGGGTGTGTAAATACGGGTTTGGGTCTGTGATCGGGTTTGTGAATGGTTGTGTGGGAGTGGATGTATGAAAGTTTCTATGGGGGTGTGAATGGGTGTGTTGGTGATTTTGTAGATGATGTCAATGACCATGTCATGACTGATGTAATATGTGAGGTCATAAGCAGTGGATTGCGGGGTGCAAGTTATAGTTAGCTCTTCTAGCTATAACTGCTGAATTTTACTAGTTTTGTACGAGTGAAATCTGAGTCAAACTAAAATGTCCCTGTAACCTTTATTTTTTTCAGTGAATTTCTAAGTTTATTTTAAAATCCATTTTTCTAAGTATGGTTTGATGGGCGCATGGCCCCCTCCTAGGCCGCTTTTGGCTCCGGGGACCCCATCACCCGGAGCCCAGCCACAAGTGTGGGTACCGTGGTCCCATCCAGGGCACCCACTCACCAAGAATGGGGACCAAGGGGGAGCCTCAAGGCCTCCGGCTCCTGGCCTCCTGCCGGAGCTGGCATTGCTTTTGGACAAATGGAGCTACTGAACATGCAGCTCCCACTGCCCGAGGTAGGGAGGTAGCATGCACCCCTGTTTATGAAACTTAAAGCCCGGGGCGGTGGTCCCCCCCCGAGCTGCGGGGGGTTCTAAGCGCCCCCCCCCATTATTTGAATTTAAAGCCCCGGGATATGGCGGTCCCCGGGACAGCAAGGGGGGTCTGCATGCCCCCCACATTATTTAAATGTAAAGCCCCGGGGAGGTGGGAAGGGAGCTGTGTGGGCCCGCATCAGTTTCCAGTATGTTTTCCAAGGGGAGGTGGTGGTCCCCAGGGTACAGGGTTCCCCATGAGCACCCCTGCATTAATATTAAAACTGCCCTGGGGCCTTAATGAAAAAGATGCGCAGGAGCCTGCCTGTCTTTTTTGCTAAATTATTTTGCAGCGGGTCCACCTGCGTATTCGCAGCAAAATTCAATTGAGGGTATTGTCAAACTGCTCCGGGGAGCAGAGTTTTCATCTGTTTTCCTGTCTGCTGCTATGTGGACAGGGAAACAAATGAAAGATTTCTCCAGCACGCAGGATGCTGCATATTTAGCAGCTACCTACCTGCGGGGGCTGGCTGGGACTGTGGGGGCATTATTGGCACCCAGGTAGACGTGGCCGGGCCCCTGGGGATGAGGTCCCCAGGGCCAAAACACACCCATGGGAGGAGGGTTGCACAATCTCCTCCACCTTTAAGTTTTGGTATGTCGGTCAGGCCCTGATGTTCAGAAAATCAACCTCAACAAGATGTACTTAGAAATATAAACATAGCAGGTGTATAGTTGTGTTTTGTGTGCAGAGTGTACACTAAAACAACAGAGGTAATGCAGTGTGAATTGTGTATGTTTCTGGTTTCGATTTATTTCATGTTAAGCTCTGTAACACCATAATTTAAACATCATTATTTAAAAATACTGTACAAAATAGGAAACTTATACCAGGCAGGTAACATTAGGCTACAATATGAATATTACCACGTTTACATTTGCACTGTAGCAATAAAAGTGTAACTACTAGTACAGTTGAAATGAAATGAAATGAAAGGACACTTGTAAAGCGCATGGCTACCCGGAGGCCTCCCAGCGCTAGGCATGACCAGTAATCAGAGAAGGAGAGCAATTATGGAAACAGAAAAGTTTTCAGAAAACAGGGTGGCTGGGTTCCCATTGGAGATGGAGCAGCAGTGCGTTCCAGAGCTTTGCGGCGTTAAGGAAGAAACGTCGGCCACTGCTCATGGCCCTCTTAATTCTTGGGATTTCAACTAAGTGCAGTTCGTCCGAGCGGAGTTTCCTACGCACTTCGTAGGGGCGGATCATGGCCAAGATTAAAGGTGGTCCCTTCTCCTTAAGGACTTATGGACGATGCAGAGGGCCTTAAAGCTAACTCTTTCTTTCACTGGTAACCAGTAAAGGGAGCGAAGAGCCAGTTTAGCTGAAAGGCACTTTACCATTCCCTACAGTAGTCATGCTGCTCAGTTTTTGACGGTTTGTAGTTTATTGATTACTGCAATCGGGCCCCTTGGTAAAGTGCATTTCCGTAGTCTATCCTTGAGAGTATAAGTGATTGGACCAAAATGTTCCTGGCTTGGGGGGATGGGTGGGGGGGAGAGGAAGCACCTTTCTGGCCATTCTGAGCAGGCCAAAGCATGTTGCAACCACCTTTCTAGCTTGCGCCTTGAATGTCAGGTTCTGGTCTAGCCAGATGCCTAGACTCTTTATTTCCGTCTTGGGGGCCGGGACAGGACCCATGCATGCTGGCCACATGGTCCTTAGTGTCGTATTTAGGGGGTTGCACATGAACATGATCTCGGTCTTTTCCTCATTGAGCTTCAGGTTGGACGCCCCCATCCACTTAAGAAACTTCAGTTAGGCATGCATTCAGGGCCTCAGGATGTTGTGTAGCTGGGTTCAGAGCTACGACCAATTGAGTGTCATCTGCGTAGGTCATCATATGGATCTCGAAAGGGGCCACAATTTTTTTCCAGGGGGGCCATATATACATTAAAAAGGGTTGGGCTCAGCGATGGTTGCTCAACAGATGTGTTATAAGGCTACATTTATTTTCATTGGCATGGCTTATTCATACATATGGAAGTGAACTGAGCATTGCGTGGAGATAAGCGGTTGGGAAGAGTCTGTGGGTATTTCTGCTGTTGTGATGCTATTTTTTAATTGAACTAACCAGAACCTACTCCAGAGGTCGGTGGCTGAAACAGTGTCTTTGAAGATGAGGTTAGGATGTGTTATTTGTGGATAAAAACAGTTCATAAGATGAATTTGTCTCCGTCACTACACTGCAATAAAAAGGGACACCCTAGGTCGTGGTACAGTTAAGTTTGTGATCTTGAATGTAAATTTGATTGGCTATAGGAGGATTTATGTTATCACAGAATTCTGTATAAAGGCGCACAAGGAGCAATCATATTGCTGAAACGCACACAAGTTCGCTGGAGAGATTTCCTCCTGGTCCATTACACCGCTGTAGTGTAGAATATGCACTAGTTATTACCCAATGATGTAGCATTTACTAATTAAACAGTAGAAAGTATTCATGCTGGGCACACTTTTTCTAAAAACAAAATGTGGACTATTGTTCAATAAATGGGCAGGTGAGGTTCTGTTCTGGCCCAGTCACTCATGAAACTACTGGCACACCCAAACCAACACTCACACCTAATGACACACCCATTCAGCCCCTCTCACATACACTCACACACCCACATAGTCAATCAGACACCCACTCACACACCCATACAGCCACTCATACTCCCACTTATAGATGCATACAGCTACTCATACGCCCACTCACCGACCTATACAGCCACACACACCCTCTCAAAGGTTACAGGTTACAGTTAGGAAATTAAACTTAAACCTTAAAAATTCACCAATAAAACCAAACGTTACAGGGACACGATGTACGACGTTACAACGCGTACTTTTACAACGCGTGCCGTTACTACGCAACTTTTACAACGCAAGTCGTTACAACGACTTGCGTTGGGGGGTGCTGGATAGTAAATATTTTAATTTACTATTCCAACTCCAGTCCCCGTGGATAGTAGGGAAGGAGTTGGATAGTAAATTAAACTATTTACTATCCTGGAACGCCCTCCAGTGCAAGTCGTTGTAACGACTTGCCTTGCAAAAGTTGCGTGGTAACAGTACCGCGTTGTAAAACCTTTGTTGTAAAGGTTGTTCCCCCAGGGACATTATAGTAAGGAAATAGAATTTTAAAAAACTTTAAAATTCACTTGGAAAACCAATGGTTACAGGTACGTTCGAGTTGGGCTCAGATTTCACTCGTACAAAACCAGTGAAATTCAGCAGTTATAGTTACCTAAGCTCCCTATATATTACGCCCCGCAATCCACTGCTGATGACTCCACATAATACATTACTCATGACATGGTCAGCTACAATGCTCAAAAACGTTGTATATCTAGGGAGGCAGAGGCTCTGTGGGTCCCGACATTTCAAACTAAGATCTGATTGGCTACTACCCCCTCAACCAGGAAGTGGTAGCAGCCATCTTAGGATTCGGGACTCAGTCCTGGGTTCTACAGAAAAAATGAAAAAAAGACACATGGGGGCAGGGTAGGAATACCCTGACCCTTCAGGGTCTGGGTACCAAACAGTTCATCTAACTATATTGTTATTTTAACCTTTTGTTTTTTTCAATTGAAAAAAATAAAAATAATTATATATATTCATAAAAAACCAACTGGTGCTTGCATGTAAGTAGTTATAGTTAGGATCTAGTTACCATTAGAAAAGCTTTTTTATTTTGCCAATAACTTATGCACCGTTTCATGAATGCTCACAACATTTTCAAAACAGGTTTGCCACTCACTTC
This sequence comes from Lissotriton vulgaris, assembly GCF_964263255.1. Lineage (NCBI taxonomy): Eukaryota > Metazoa > Chordata > Amphibia > Caudata > Salamandridae > Lissotriton > Lissotriton vulgaris. Next base: position 263,849,696 of record NC_141693.1, on the reverse strand, counting down.
AGCTGCTGTCTTGAAAGTTTTTGGGGTGATCTGTCAAGCGGGGTCAAGAAAAAGGGGAAGACCCAAAATGCATCTTCCCCATGCAATTTCCCATGGGGATTTTAGACACATCAGCCCGAACTGCTGTAGGGAATTACACCAAAATTAGCAGAGAGGTAGCTCTTGGTCCAGAAAGAGCCCTTTTTGTGATTTGGAGTAAATATATTAAGTAGTTTCTTAGTGGGGCGAATCAATTGCGGCGCTTTACGAATCCATGCTCCAACAGCAATGCAACGATTGGGTGGCCACAACCTGAGTGGAAAGTGGTCATGTCTTTAAGGCTAGTCCTGTCATGTATACCCCTTTTACATACATTGTTCCATCCACACGACTATAACGGTTCTGAAACAGGTGACCTTTTACCTGGTAGCTTGCTGCTGTCTCTTCGACACCAGGCTATTAGTATTCAATCATAATCCCGGTTCCTGACATACATAAACATGTCCTCAAGCATGGCATAATTATTCTGTTCAAGGGTCACCACTTTTTTCATCCTTGGCCAACAGCCCGCTGTGCATGATCGCATTTGTTTGGAAAAACACTTATGATTGTTTTCAAACCATTTATGATTGTTTTCAAAACATTTTGATTCTAGAAGAAACCCTGGAGTGACCATTCTCGTATATAAGACCCTTACTCCCCCCTACAAATCAGAAGAGAATTCCTTCCAACTGACACGGGGTGCTGCATGCTGAATTTTTGACACGCAGCAGCCTGACATCCCTTGCGGGGTGTCATCCTCGAAGCAGAGACAGGGTCCTTCATTCTCAACCATCAGGTGAGTGGGATGGTTCTTTCCTAGGAGTTTCTTGGCTACTTATACACATATACATACTACACATACAGATCTAAGCTAGGTGCATTTAGGCAAATTACTAAAGGCGAGCATTTTAAGAATATGCAAATGCTACTATTTTTATCTGAACTGCTTATGTTCATCTTTTTAGCACTATGATAGAAATGTATCTATTATTTACTATATATGTACTTGCAATCTCTTTCGTATGCTTCTGTTTCCTGATTGTCACAGCAAATATGTTTTACACAAGACTGATGCTGGACCAATAAATACTTTTTGAAATGTTCTAATCAGCATCCTGTGTATTGTCTGAGAATAAGTGAGCAAAAGGGACTGAGCGAAAAGGAATCAGGGTTGTCATGTTCAGTGGTTGCCAAAAACTACCTACACCGCTGTAAAGTACCGGCGGTGGTAGTAGCACTGTAGAGCGAGCTGCTCTAACGGCTGACATATCCTGTGGGGTGTCCGGAAGTAGTTGGGACACCAAGCCCTCAGTTTAGGTAATCCAAAACGCACAGGTCCTGGGAATTCCTAGGAACTAAACGACAATGGATGCTGCCATTTTATATAATGAGACATGGTCCCGGTGGCTAACAATAAATCTCTACAGCAATAGAAGGGGTCAGAGTAGAGGTACCCTGACTCCATGGGTGAACTATAGGGGGCTCTGAGGGGCTGCTTATGGGTAAAAAATGCCCTCAAATAGCTTTTTCCACATGCGAACATTCGCGAATCTGCCACAATGTTCAGCGTTCATTGTAATTTTGCAATGGATTTGCGAATTTGACAGAAAAAAATGTATGTGTGTGTAAATATATAAATATATATATATATATATATATATATATATATATATATATATATATATATATATATATATATATACAATTACCACTCCGGTGCTTCGGTCCACCACAAGGAGAAACACGGACTCCAAATAACTTTCCTCACTGCTGGCAACAGTGACTTTTATTTTAACCAGATGTGCAATAAAACAGACAGGATGACGCGTTTCGGCTAACGGTGTAGCCTTGCCTTCTCTCAGTACCCACTCACAGACCACTCAGACACTCTCACACTAATTGACAGAACCGGCGAGACACTCATGCACTGACTGAGACACACACCCCCCACTCAGAGCCACACACACAAACTCTCTCATACACTTGTACACTCACTCACCGAGGCACACAGACGCTCTCAAACACACACTCACAGGTCTACTCAGCCATTCATGCACCCATTAGTCTCAAGAAACTATAACTTGCTCCCTCGCTATACACTGCTACTTACCCCACATATTGCAACGGTAATGACATCTTGTATGACATCATTACATACATAATATAATTGCACTTGCAATAAAATCAGTGATGAGAAAACTGTGCATGCAGAGTGCAAGGTATAGTTACATTGGGACACAAGATATAGTATCTTGGGGTAAGTATAACTAGAAATGTTGAATATATAGTCATCACAGATATACCTACATCCACCTATGAGGGCCGATGCCAGTGGCAGGCTGTGAGACCTATCAATTATCCCTAAACAGTCCAAACAGCGAAATGATACTCCTCTGCTGTGCCTCGCCATGTGCCCCCCAACACATTTTAATAAGGCCGGGCCCGGGTGATCGTGTCCCTGGAGGCAAAATAGACCCAATACGGGGGCTATGTACCCTCTCCCCTAAAAATAATTCGCTGGGCCACAGGGGATGGGGAACCCGGGACCAAAAACAGCCCAGCGAGGGGGGACACATACCCCCTCCACCACAAAATGTGACAGGCCCCTGGGGATTAGGTCTGTAGGGCTAAATGTGCCCCAGGGTGGGGGCCCACAGGCTGGGTGCCTTGGAGGGGGTTGGTCCCAGGGGCTGGCCGCAGGTCCCACCTTGTGGCCAACCCCTGCTGAGCACGGACGAAGGACATGCACAGTGTGGGGTTGGCTGCATGCGGATGGTTAGCCGCAGGCAAGGCACTGCAGCCAACCCCCATCTGACACGCTCAAAGGCCTTGAGTGGCGGCTTTTGGGTTAATGTATCGCAATTAAATATTACTTTAAGTTAAAAAAAAACTAGAAATTCACTGAAAAAAGCAAAGGTTACAGGGACTTTATAGTTGGGAAATAGTATTTGAAAAACCTTACAAATTCAGAATAAAACAAAGGCTACATGGATGTTATAGTTAGGTTCAGATTTTACACAAAACCACCCATAGACATCCAGCAGCTATAGTTACTTGAGATAAAATACAAGTTACTTACCTGTACACTGTGGTTCTCAAGTATTGATATCTTTTATAGATTCACATGCTTGAATCTTCCCCGTCGTCATGGTGGGAGTCCCACTGTAACAGTAGAAATAGTAGTACTGAATGCATTACATAGACCTCCATGGAGAGAAATTCAGGTAAGTAACTTGTTTTTTCTCCAGTATTGTATCTTTTATAGATTTACATGCTTGAATCCGATTAAAGAGCATTATATTGATAAATAGAAGTAACAATGAAGGCAGGAAGGCGAACAGTCCCACCATGACTGTACCAAGAAAGAATATATATATATATATATATATATATATATATATATATATATATATATTCACAAGCAAATGTCCCAAGCGGGGGGAGCGTCCTTTAGCTGGCGCTGGTGGCGAGGATCGGGACAGCCTCGCTACAAATTATTGCAACAAGTTCTCTTACACCTAGCCAAGGCGGGACTCTCACATTCGTCCATTAAGATCCACCTTGCTGTAATTTCTAGATACAGACGACGTCTGGATCAATCCGCTTTGTAGTCTCATAGACTTACTATGGAATTCCTGGGATGCTTATTCAGACCTATCCACCGGTAAAATCCCCTCCAGTGCTGTGGCAATTAAATATGGTCCTGTCACAACTAATGCGTTCTCCATTTGAGCCTATACACAAATGTGACTTAAAATTTCTCTCCTGGAAGGTGACCTTTCTCTTGGCCATTTTGTCTGCCAGACGTATCAGCAAGATCCAGGCATTCCTGTTCCTAGTTTTTAGCAGACAGAGTTATTCTACGTATGAATCCTTCTTTCATACCAAAAGTACCATCGTCATTCCAAATCCGTCCTCGGTGGTGGAAAAATCTCTCCATTCTATGGACATCAAACGCTGTTTAAAATTTTACCTGCACAGGACAAAATCCTTTCGTAAGTCTTCTCAGTTGCGGGTTTCTTATTCTGCACCCAGGAAGGGACTCGCCCTAAGTAGGGCCAGTATTGCTTGCTGAGTCCCTTTAGCTATTGCCATCTACCATGAGAAGGCTGGACATTCATTGCCTGCAAGGGTGCAAGCCCATTCTACGAGAAATGTTACAACTTCTTCATTCCTGTTTGCGGGGGCTTCCCTCCTTGTCATATGCAGGGTAGGGCAGCAACGTGAGCGAAGACGCAAGCATTCACAAAGCCTAGATGGTTGGCGGAAGGCAGATATAGCCGTGGGACAAGCGGCTATTCGTCATCTCTTTGCCTAAGGGAGGAGGCTTGTGCCATCCTGATTTTTTTACTTACATGTTGTGTTTATTCTTGTATAATATTTGATTGCTAATTTTCTACTTGCATTAAGAGAATTCTGGGTATTTATATATATATATATATATATATATATATATATATATATATATATATATATATATATATATATATATATATATATATATATATATATATGTTATTGCAACAAGTTTTCTTCATCAAAGAAGACGCCGCACACCACTTCAATGCTGGTTAGTTGTGTTTATTTTCCTGTAAGTTTCTCCCACCTACGCGTTACGGACTATACAAGTCCCTGGTCACAGTTTACAAACATTAGTCCTTTGTTTGTCTTGCATATTTATACTGAAACTCTCACATGGCAAGTTACGGTGCATTGTGGGAACAGTAGGCAATTGCAGTTTCATGCTATTTCTCAGCTTTATCGCTGTGTTACTGGTCTGCAAGTATTTCTTTGTTTTTTGGTATTAGTGTTTCTGTTCTCGTATTGTTTCTTGCTCTTTGTTCCCCATGAGTGATGTCTGAGTGTTTATATCCACGGGCAGTGAATCGTTCTTTTGTTTCATTGAACTTTTTCTCCATCTCTTCATCCTCAGAACAATTTCGTCTCATGCGGAGAAACTCTCCAAAATAGACTTCTTAGACACCAAGGTCTATATAAAAAACAACAAACTTGAGACAACAGTCTTCAGAAAAAAGACCTCTACAAACAGCATTCTGTTTGGTACTAGCTTTCATCCCACCTCCTTAAAGCGAAGTATTCCGTATGGAGAGTTTCTCCGCATGAGACGAAATTGTTCTGAGGATGAAGAGATGGAGAAAAAGTTCAATGAAACAAAAGAACGATTCACTGCCCGTGGATATAAACACTCAGACATCACTCATGGGGAACAAAGAGCAAGAAACACAATGAGAACAGAAACACTAATACCAAAAAACAAACAATCTAAAACGGATGATGACAAAACACGAATGAATCTTACCTATTCGAAAGAGAGTTTTAAGATAAGACAAATCCTGACCAAATATTGGAGTGTACTGAAAAAAAAAACAGAAATTGGATCTCTAATAGGAGAAAGACCATTGATAACATTTCGCAAAGCACCGTCAATACAAGACACTGTGGTCAACAGCCACTTCCGAATAATAAAGCCTTTGACGTGGTTGGAAAAAAGACAGCATGGATTTGCAAAATGTCAAACATGCAAGGCATGTAAAAATGGTCAAAACCTCAAACGTTTGAAAGACCCTAAAGGACGTAAATTCGAAATTAAAGAGAAAATCACATGTGAGTCACAATTCGTTGTATACCAACTTCAATGTTTCTGTGGAAAAAAAGTACATTGGCTCAACAACTTGTGCTCTCAAAAAGAGAATACTCGAACACATTAGATCAATCATTAACAATGATTTTAGCTACGCGATAGCCAAACATTTGAAAACACATCCTGGAAAAACCTGGAAGGACATTACTTATGCAGGCATAGCTGTGATTAATGAAAATGAACGAGGTGGTGATCGAATTACAAAACTACGACGTCTCAAATCAAAATTAATAATTAGATTTAAAACCAGAACCCCTATGGGTTTGAACAGGGATGATGAGATGTATGTGCACCTGTAAATATGAACTATATGGCACAAGGGATATGAAAGCGAAAACCACGCTAAGCTGGACAATTTAGAAATCTGTTTAAAAAGTCTAAAAAAGTAAAAGATGCAGTATCCTTACTAATTTTTCAAATGATACATTAGAAAGACGTGTAATTTAAGCAGTACAGTTTAAACTCTTTTTTTCTTATCAAAGTGTGGAAGGCTTGCAAGTAAAACGCATGCATAACGGGAAAGGTTAAACACGGCACTCAGCCATTATATACCTAGTGACTAACGGTCATTAATGTGAAGGCATATTACCAATTCCATTATTCATTGTGAATTGTAAGTAAATAAATTGTTTTTTACATACTATATGTCAATAACAGGCCTCACATATACTTGGTAATATAATACCAATGTTAACCCCAAACTTAGTGCAAAGCTGAATACTTTCAGACCAGTAACACAGCGATAAAGCTGAGAAATAGCATGAAACTGCAATTGCCTACTGTTCCCACAATGCACCGTAACTTGCCATGTGAGAGTTTCAGTATAAATATGCAAGACAAATAAAGGACTAATGTTTGTAAACCGTGACAAGGGACTTGTATAGTCCAAAACGCGTAGGTGGGAGAAACCTACAGGAAAATAAACACAACTAACCAGCATTGAAGTGGTGTGTGGTGTCTTCTTTGATGAAGAAAACTTGTTGCAATAACATATATATATATATATATATATATATATATATATATATATATATATATATATATATATATATATAAATACCCAGAATTCTCTTAATGCAAGTAGAAAATTAGCAATCAAATATTATACAAGAATAAACACAACATGTAAGTAAAAAAATCAGGATGGCACAAGCCTCCTACCTTAGGCAAAGAGATGACGAAGAGCCGCTTGTCCCACGGCTATATCTGCCTTCCGCCAACCATCTAGGCTTTGTGAATGTGTGCGTCCTCGCTCACGTTGCTGCCCTGCCCTGCATATGACAAGGAGGGAAGCCCCCGCAAACAGGGCTGAAGAAGTTGCAACATTTCTCGTAGAATGGGCTTGCACTCTTGCAGGCAATGAATGTCCAGCCTTCTCATGGCAGATAGCAATAGCTAAAGGGACCCAGCAAGCAATACTGGCCCTACTTAGGGCGAATCCCTTCCTGGGTGCAGAATAAGAAACCCGCAACTGAGAAGACTTACGAAAGGATTTTGCCCTGTGCAGGTAACATTTTAAACAGCGTTTGATGTCCATAGAATGGAGAGATTTTTCCACCACCGAGGACGGATTTGGAATGACGATGGTACTTTTGGTATGAAAGAACGATTCGTACGTAGAATAACTCTGTCTGCTAAAAACTGAAGGCCAAGAATGCCTGGATCTTGCTGATACGTCTGGCAGACGAAATGGCCAAGAGAAAGGTCACCTTCCAGGAGAGAAATTTTAAATCACATTTGTGTATAGGCTCAAATGGAGAACACATTAGTTGTGACAGGACCATATTTAATTGCCACAGCACTGGAGGGGATTTTACAGGTGGATAGGTCTGAATAAGCATCCCAGGAATTCCATAGTAAGTCTATGAGACCACAATAAGGATTGATCCAGACGTCGTCTGTATCTAGAAATTACAGCAAGGTGGATCTTAATGGACGAATGTGAGAGTCCCGCCTTGGCTAGGTGTAAGAGAAATGGTAATACTTGTTCCAGTGTGGATGAAAGAGGATGCAAAGAATAAACGCTGAACCACACACAGAACCTTTTCCATTTTGCAGAGTAACATTTGAGCGTGGAAGGAGCTTGAGAATTTTGTAAGATTGCTTTGCAATCATTGGGAATGTTCACATTCTCAAATTCAATGAAGTAAGGAGCCAAGCTGACAGGTGAAGAGAGGGAATTTACGGATTAATCACTTGCCCCGTATCCATGTAAAGAAGATCATCCTTTGGAGGAAAGAGAATTGGAGTGCACTCTGATATGCAAAGTAGCTCTGTGTACCAAAATTGCCTTGCCCACCCGGGAGCGATGAGAATTATGGGGCACGGCACCCGTTTAATTTTTTTGAGAACTCAAGGAATGAGAGGAAATGGGGGGTAGCCGTAGGTAAATTTCCCTTGCCAGGAGAGCAGGAAAGCGTCTACCCACGATACCGGCTAAGGAGTCCTGCTTGCGTAAAACGTGCACTTTTTGTTGAAGTATGTAGCGAACAGATCTAATATTGGAAACCCCCAAGACCGGAAGACCATTCGCAACATCTTGTTGTTGAGCTCCCATTCATGGCACTGTTTGGACACCCTGCTGAGAGAGTTGGCCCACTGATTGTGAACTCCTGGCACATGCTCCACTCGAAGTGAAATTTGATTGAGGAGAAACCATTCCCAAATCTCCTGCGCTTGAAGAGAGACAGCCTGAGATCTCGTGCCACCCTGTTCCTGGAGATAAAACATGGTGGTGATATTGTCCATCCGCACCAGAACTGGAGAGTTCGAGGCAAGAATGCTTTGAGGCCCAAGAACACCGCTCTTAACTCTAGAAAGTTTATGTGGCATTTCTATTCCGGTTTGGACCATTTTCCTTGCACTTGAAGCTCTTGAAGGTGAGCTCCCTAGCCCTCCATGGGCGTATCTGACGTCATCACAAACTGGGGAGTTGAGTGAATGAAGGACAGGCCCTGAGTCAGGTTTTCCTCAATCTTCCTCCAAGACATTGAAGCTTTCATAGCAGTCGAGATTTGAATCATGTCGTTGAATGACCCCCCTTGGACTGAAACCATTGGGAAGCATCCTTTACGACTCAACTTTTACCACGCAGTGCCTTTACAAGGCTGGTTTTTTAACGCAAGTCATTACAACGAATTGCGCTGGGGGCGCTGTAGGATAGGTAATAGTTTAATTTACTATCCAACACCTTCCCTACTATCCACGGGGACTGGAGTTGGAATAGTAAATTAAACTATTCACTATCCAGCACCCCCCAATGCAAGTCGTTGTAACGACTTGCGTTGAAAAACCTGCGTTGTAAAGGCATGCGTGGTAAAAGCATGCGTTGTAACAACGTACATCCGAAACCATTGAGTGTCCAGTTGCTTCTGCAGTGGATGCATACGAAGACTGCAATTGGGAATTAGTTGAATGCATGAAGACATTATCCCCAGCATAGATTTGTACTTTATGACAGAAACTGACCTTTTTTACAATAGAAGGTGTGTCATTCCCTGGAGACACGAGACCCTTTCGGGAGACAGAAAAGCTTTGTCGAGAATTGTATCGATGAGAGCTCCTAGAAAGTCAGAGAATTGGATGGAATGACAGAACAATTTTCTAGATTGAGGTGGAGACCAAGAGACTGGGAAAGATTCAGGCAAGTTTGAGTAAAGTTCCTGGCTGCCTGAAAAGGAGTTTTAATTAACCAATTGTTCGGGTAGGGGAATACCTGGTGACCTGAGGGTCTCAGAAATGCAGCTAATGGTGCCATGCAGTTGGGGAAGACCCTGGGGGCCAACTTCAAACCAGAGGGAAGCACTCTGAACTGATTATGGCACCCTGCCACTTCAAACCTGAGATGTCTTTGATGCTTGGGATGAATGGGATGTGAAAATAAGCACCGAGAAGATTGAGAGATGTCAGATAATCCCCTTTTTCCATAAGAAGAAGGATTTTCTGCAGAGACAACATCTTGAAAGATTGTTTTTGATTAATTTGTTCAGTAACTGAAGGGGCCAAGACCTGCCTCCATTTGCCTGTCTCCTTTTTGATCAAGAAGAAATGGGAATAAAAACCCTGATTGCGCTGACATAAGGGTATGGTGTGTTTGGAAAGAAGAGTTATTATTTCAGTCTTGAGATCTGGCAGATGACGATGTAGTACCTTTGGAGGAGAGTAGTTGGAGGATACTGAACAAACTCTAGGGTATGACCATGACGGAAGACATCCAAAGCCCATCTGTCCGACGAGATGGACATCCAATTTAGTAAGAACTTTGAGCAGGTTGGTTCGAATTGTGGGACTGTAATGGCGGGGGCATGGAGAAACTCATTGCCTCTTGTTTGTAAATGTAAATGTAAATGTATAGGCATTTATATAGCGCACTACTTACCCGGAGGGTCCCAAGGCGCTTCGACCGCTGCGAAACCCTTCCTGGCTTCCCTGAGAGATGGTCCCTTAATGGGTATCTCCAGGGTGAGACCAGGCATCCCCGGCGGTCTGGTGGGGCCGTTAGTGAAGATGAGGCAAGCTAATGCCCAGAGTTGCCGAGGTTGATCGCTGATCAGAGTGGGCACCGAGGCGAGAGAATTATCGAGTCCGCTGACTCTGGTCCAGAAACCTGCCGCACCGGGAATCGAACCTGGTCCCGGGCCGTCCTCTGCTCTCGGGTCTGCCGCCTCTAACCAGTGAGCCACACTACCTCACCTTTGAATCCTGTTGTCTTTTGGCAGATTGCTGTCTTTTATGACCAGTGGTCCGGCAATAGGACGATGCAGTGCCGGACCTGAAAGGTTGGTTGTATACCTGATAGGATGTTTGAGGGTAATGTTTAAACTGCTGCTGGAACTGCGATCTGGATGCGTACTGCCCTCGAACTCTGCCTCGAAAGGACTTGAAACAACATTGTTGTAGCGATACTAGGGATTTAGTCGTGTCTGTGTCCTTCTTTAGACTGAAGGGCTTCATCTATATGACTAACAAATAGGCATTCGCCATCAAAAGGCATATCTAGCACTTTAGCCTGAACCTCAGAACGGAAGCTAGTTGCCTTCAGCCGCTCCTGACGCCTCAGCACCACTTTTCCTGCCATTTGTCGAAATGAAGTCGAAGAAATATCCGTAGTAATCTCTATAATTTCAATGGAAGCACTTTCTCCTTCTGATAAGAATTCCCTTGCTTCCTTTTTCTTATCTTCAAGAAGATGTTCTAAGAGCGAAGAGATGTCCGACCACATCTGTTGTTGGTCGTATCTACAGAGAATGGCCATAGCGTTGAAGGCCACCAGGGCGAAAACCTCTTCCCGTATGTTGTCCAGCCGACACTGAGATGCTGAGTTTTTAGCTCTTCTTTGTGCAACCTGTATGATTACTGAATCCGGTCTAGGATGACCGATGAGGCATGTGGGTGCATTATCAGAGGCTTTGTACTTCTTATCCACCTTCTGAATTACCACTGGGATAGAAGCTGGTGTCCGCATTTGTTTTAGACCCTCCTGCTATAAGTAATGCACTATGGGAATTGCATAATGGATAGTTGAGTGCCTGGCCTAAAATCATATGAGAAATACCCCGCTTGTTTAACTGGCATAGGTAGATCAAAGTGCCTCGAGGGACGTTCTAAAAGGTCATGAATGCTCCCGATGTCAGCAGAGGCAATAGAGACATTGCTTGTGGGGATATTCTGAGAAAAGTCTAGAGTTGCCACAAGTCTTGCAGGGCCTAAACAACCCTTTTTTATCTGGCATTGTAAAAAAGTCACAGAAATGAATACCTTGAGCTGAATGCTGGAGGTCAAAAGTTGAAAAAGCCAACTGTCACTGAGCAGAGCTCAGAGAGACTCCCAATCACACAACGTGCAGTAAGAAATCTGAGCTGTGGTGGCTCTGTGGAGAGGGTTACTCTGAGGTCTCTGCTGTGATTGGCTGAACTTTGGATGTTGTAAAATTAGGTTGACAGAGTGCTCAATTTAATTTCTCTATATGGAGGTCTATGTAATGTATTCAGTACTACTATTTCTACTATTACCGTGGGACTCCCACCATGACCATGGGGAAGATTCAAGCATGTGAATCTATAAAAGATACAACACTGGAGAAGCATAACTATAACTTGTGCCCTAAAGTAACTATAACTCACGCTCTCGCCATGCACTGCTAATCATCACACATATTGCATCAGTCATGACATCTTACGATGACATCATTGATAAAATCACTGCAACATTTGCAAATAAATTATTGATGAGAAAACTGTGCACGGAGTAGGCTTAAGTTATAGTTACTTTAGGGCAAAGTTAAAGTTTCTTGACATAAATATAACTATAACTGCTGAATATCTATGGATTTGTGAGTGTAAAATCTGAACCTAACTATAACGTCTCTGTAAACTTTGGGTTTTTAGTGAAAATATATATATATATTCAAAGGAAAAAAACAAAGGTGAAGCCCTTTTATAGTTAGGAACACTATGTTATATTTAGGAAAACTTAAAATATACAAATATTAGAAATTCTTTAATTGTACCTTAACCTCATAGCTGCTAGTAAACATCCCTCCCCAGTGCTGAGCTGTCCATTGGAACTAGTGCTGAATGGACGTCCAATGGTCGTGCGCAGCACTGGGGAGGTAGTGCTGCCGTCGGCCAACGCACCGAGGCAGCACTTAAGGGGTTAAATGTATAACTTGTGCACCTCCTTTACATTAATATAACTTTATTTATTCTTCTATCTATTTTTTGTGCCTTCGCCATGCACTTATACTGTTTTATATGCTCGCACTTATACCATGTAAAATAATATTATTTACAAGAACAGGTCACCGACGAATACCTCACCTTCGCCCTCACCTGCACTCCACCCCCAACTACGACAGACGCCAACACTGCGGCAAGCAACCGCCACCAATGAATAGCCAACTATGCTAACACACTTGCCCCCCTCCAGAAGGCTACAAGGCGACACAAAAAAAAGCAAACTGGTTCACCACGGCACTCCAAGAAGCCAAGCGCTCCTGCAGACTGGAAAAAACATGGAGAAACAGCAAAACCCCGGAAACACGCACCGCTTACAAAACAGCCACCACTGCACACCATCATCTCATCAAATCCACAAAGCAGAACTTCCTGCAAGACAGAATCCTCTCCAACGCCCACAACTTCAAGGAACTCTTCTCCATCACACATACATTTGCCAAACCCAACAGCGAAACAACAGACCTCCCTCCCAAGACTTCTGCAATAGATTCAGCTCCTTCTTTCACCTCACGATCAAGATGCTTTATGGCAACTTCGACGACCAAGACCTCTGCACTGACTCAACCCCCACCCCCTGCGATGCCACCCAACAGACCCTACTTACTTTGACCCCACTTACGACAGAAGACACCCCAAAGACCATGAAGTGCATCCACTCCGGAGCACATTCAGACCCCTACCACCACACATCTTCCACAGGGCCACCACAGCCATTGCACCCGAGCTATGTCGAACTATCAGCTGCTCCCTTGAGACAGCCAAATTCCCCGACAACTGGAAGCATGCTGAAGTCAACCGCCTCCTAAAGAAACCCTCCACAGACCCAATGGACCTCAAGAACTTTAGGCCCATCTCGCTGCTTCCTTTCGAAGCCAAGGTCATTCAAAGAGGCTGTCAACACCCAGCTAGCATACTTCATTGAAGCCAGACACCTCCCAATCCGGATTCTGCCGCAACCACAGTACCGAGATTGCCCTCCTCGCCGCCACAGACTACATCAGCACCCTCGTCGACCAAGACCAAACTGCAGCCCTCATCCTCCTGGACCTATCAACAGCCTTCTACAACGTCTCCCACCGCACACTAGTCACCAGAATCCACAACGCCAGCATCCAAGTAAAGGACCTAGACTGGATTCACTCATTCCTCACAGGCAGAACCGAATGAGACTGGATGCGGAGTACCCCAAGGATCCTCCCTCAGCCCCACCCTCTTCAATGTCTACATGGCCCCCCTCACAACCATCATCAGAAACCACAGGCTCAATATCATCTCCTTCTCCGATGACACCCAACTCATCATTTTCCTCGCCAAGGAACCCAACATCACCAGGCACAACTTCCATGAAGGGATGAAAGCCGTCGCAACCTGGATAAAGAATAGCTGCCTGTATCTCAACTCAGAGAAAACAGAAGCCCTCATCATCTGCACCACCCCTCCGCATAGGACGACACCTGGTGGCCTCCTGCCCTCGGAAACCCACCCACCCGACAGACCATGCTCGTAACCTCTGCATCATACTGGACTCACTGCTCACTATGCATTGCCAGATCAAAGGCGTCTCCTCCAAATGATTCAGAATTCTCTGCAAACTCCATAAAACATTCAGATAGATACCCTCTGACTCCAGAAAAACTGTCACTCACGCCCTCATCACCAGCAGACTGGACTACAGCAAAGCCCTCTATGCCGGAATCAACAAAAAACTCCTCTGCAAACTCCAGAACGTCCAGAACGCCGCAGCCAGACTAATCCTTGACATCCTGTTATGTATTATTTTAGGACCCTATTGTAAGTTTCCAGATTCATGCCCTTATATAGGTATAAATCACTATATCCTTATATAGGCATAGAAATCATAACCATATTTAGGCATAGCTCATGCAGTCCAAATACCGCAGAGCTACTTCCACTAGTTCTGAAAATCCACAACAATATCTTGGAAAACTCAGCCTCAGCAGCCGGGGACTTCCCCTTGTTTGAATATTGATTTGTCCAAGAACTCATGGAGTTCTCAAAGAACTGAGACTCTTTGATGACGTTATTATGTCCAACTGTACGTCAAAGTCGGCACCTTCAAGGTATAAATATGCCCACACTCTCCCAAGCAAACACACGGTGGTTTGGAGCAGTTCGACTATCTACTTGCCCGACGCGCCCTGCTACAGCAAGTGCCGAAGGAAGCCGACCCTCCAGCAGACGCACTGAGAGAGACGCTGTCTTTTCAGAAATCCAGCTCCAGTGTTTCCAAGCTACCCTTGCGGGTTGTTGGGAAATCGAGTCCTGAGACTGACCTTCTCCATTCTAAACTAAGGTACGGAGCTGATTAGACCCTTAGAGAAATCTTGAGCAGATTCTTGGCAAAAGAATACTACATTTATACTACACCTCACTTACTTTTTCCCTCGTACTAAGCTTAGGTTAGGTACACAGGGGTAGGCGTATTTTAGAAGCACCAGTTGAGTACTTTTAGCCTCTGTTATTTATGTATGCATTTATATATGGTTTAGGAACCATACAATGCTCTTACAGTATTATTGTATTCTACTATTTATACTGATTGCATTAAATTTTACAAACAGTTTTACGATTGTAGCAGTTCATTTCTTATGCTTGAGAAAGAAGACTGTTGAATAGAACCTTTTATTGAAAATTCCTGTCTTTCTACTTTCTCTGCACCTCTAGTGAAACGAAGCATGCACGATTGACTGAGTGAAATATCTATCTATGTTTCCACAACTCTGAAGATACGTTTTATCTTGGGGAAACAAAGTTGTCATGTTTATGTGGTTGTCAGAGACGAATCCCTTCTGGTGAATTCGAGAAAGTTTCTAGTGACCTCTGAGCTAGCTGGCACACACAATTAAGTCTAGTATATTCTATAGAGACCTAGTCGACCTCAGTCCTACGTCTAATCTATAGGATATATTATTCCAATGCGCAGAGCCTATTGGGAATATACGAACTACACTACAATCCCATGGCACAACCACATCACCCGACAACTCCATGATCTCCACTGGCTCTCCGTCAAAAGAAGAATAACTTACAAGCTGCTTACGCACGCCTACAAGGTCCTCCACAACATCGAAACACAATACCTCAACAACCATCTCACCTTCCATGCCCCCAAGAGAAACCTCCGCTCAGCCGACCTCTCCCTAACCACCGTCCCACGCTTCTACAGGAACAGAGCGGTGGAAGGTCCTTCACCTGCCTCGCAGTCAAGACTTGGAATGACCTCCACTTTCACCTCCGGCGAAGCCAGACACTGCGCCAATTCAGAAACTACCTCAAGACCTGGCTCTTCAAATGATCCAAACGGAGCTGCACACATCTCCCCCCTAACGAATTGAGACACTAGCAGGTGAGTAGTGCGCTCTATAATGGGCTCTATAAACCGCTGATTGATTGATTGAACAGGTAGGACATTGCAAATCAAATCTTTTGTGAGAACACAGTGCATGGTAGAGTGGTGAGTTATAGTTAACATAGTTAATATAGTGAGGTTACTGAATTGAATACACTGTATGGAGGTGAGCGATTTAGCATTTCAGGTTTGATCTACAGCTGAAGGCAGCATGTGGACCAGTGTTCTAAGAGTCACACCGATTGGTAAGGATCTGTACTAGTACTTGCCCTCCAGCTGCTTTTCACCATAGTTACTTGGGCTGCTGTTACCTTCAATTCAGCCTCTTTACCTCTACCCTCATAGGCTCTCTTCAGAAACCTATTCTTTTCTAATATTTTCTCATCTAGGAGAGCTACATTTATATGTACAATAACTGTAGTCCGTTTCTTTTATGCTCCCTCGATATTTTTCCATGCCTATTTCAATCGGTTTCATTTTGAGGATTAGAGCATGAGGCAGGGGAGCGGCTGCGGATTGGTTGTGGGAGCCATCATTGATGGTCTGCTTGGCATGAATTAAAGCAATGTCCTAGGATAAACCAGTTCACACTCTTCAGTGTTTTATGGAGGAACAGTGCAGCGCTCCTAATAGTGCAGCAGAGACACAGTAAGAAGAGCTTTGATCCGCCCACTTCGGTGCTTGGGCGTAACGGTTTGTCCAATTCATCAATAAAACAGGCTTTCAGAACAGCCACCTACATCTCTACTATTTGTTATACTTCAGCTGCTCTTTAAGGGTGTTGTTGGGCTGTGTTACCTATGCTAACAGTGTTTCTTAATGTTGGATCCCATTTGACACTGCTATGTACCAATTTCAGAATTTTCCTCCAGATTCTATTAGTTGGAGGGTACAGTTTACACTTTTAATGGAAGTGCTGCCTGTTTTCGTACTGAACAAGCATACACGGATACTAGGGCTACAATATTTAGGCAGGATTATGCAAATCGTTAATCCTTCAGAGGTAGCTGTGTTTCAACAGTCAAGGTTGACTTCATGAGACACTGAATGAAGCGAGACACAATGTAACACAATGTTAACAAGGCCAATAATAGTCAACTTCCATACACTGATATTGGTTTTCAGAGGACTGTCGATAACAAAAACAAAAAACAGAAGTCTGTAGCCAAATTGGTAATTGTGCCATGATTTAGTCGACGTGTGCCATCGCACTATCCATAATATCGACCAGTGCATGGAAAAGACTAGCTCTCTTTTAAGCATTGGACCATTCTTAGTTTATGGTTGCTATCCATGATCCTTAACACTGACACTTGTCTACGGAGTAACAGCCAAATGCTATCCAATCGGTGAACATTACGCAATGGACTTTCAGCACCCTTTATTGCTTAGGAGATATATCAAGTGCTGCAAATTCTTAGTAATGGGAGTTAAACAAAGTGAAAGTGAGCTTCCTGTGGTGGCCATGAGAGTTGTGGCCTTCGCAGGCAGGTTTTTCATAGTCTGCCCAGTTTTTGTCACCGCCAAGCCTTCACTGGTAATTAAATATTATAGAAGCTGAATACAAAGTTCATTCACCAGCTTTATTTCTCTTATTCACAATTCTGTTTTTCTTGTGCCCACAGAATGCTCGGTGCTCATGGCACCTCCTGATTGATGTTGGCATAGCACAACATATCTCCATTTCTGCTTGTTGCAGTCAAATATTTTTCGTATCACCAGATGTGGCCCTAAGTTTTGGCTGGCCCATGGATAGTGGCAGACCAGAGACTATATCATGTGCCCATTCAGGATTTGTTTTGTAACTGCACCTTTTTCCTCTGTGGCCTTTCTGCTTGCACCAGGACCTGCGTGGTTCCATCGCTTAAGTCCACCACTGCTGGACCTTAAATCTACTGAAGTGAGACCAGATGAGATTACATGTGTACCCTAGAACACCAAATGCATGGAGCGGAAATCCAGCTCACTACTAATCCAGACCGAGTGAGTGTTCTGCAGAAGGCTTTAAAATGTATCTTTTCACAGGGACTGGTGCAAAGCAAGTGTTCTTTCAGCGTCCTCCAAGTAGAGATGAAAGATTATGTGGGGGGGAGTGTGTCCACTACACAGGGTTACAACCATGGTGACTCCACTGTAGTTGCAGCATGTCATCGACTGAACTGGTCGCACTCCATTGCGGCTTGACCAGTCCCGTTCAAGAGGGCTGGCATGTAGGTGTAGGCTTTTCAGAAAGAGAGGAGGCAAGCAGGTCAGGCTTCAGGGCTATAACTGTGTCAGGTTTATATAGGGGAGCTTCCACCATATTGTCTCCGTGATCTGGAAAAACGTTGACATGTCCACGTTGGCCCTCTAGAGAAACTGAAGTAGTGTCTGTAGGAGTTTAGTAGTTGTACCATTCTAACGTTCAAGGCAATAATCAATTTCTCAATCAAATATTCAGGACTATTTAAAGCCTAAAGTTTCTAGCCACATTCTAAGAAACGTTTTTGTAAGCTTCTTTCGAGCCTAATTCGGAGTCAGCAGGCGTAGCATGAATGTTTGTGTATTCCAGCCGGCCACTGAGTAAACCAACCCAACTCTAAGGGCACGGATTGCTTGGGAGAGAAAGAGGGTCACATACAAAGTGCTGACCCTTTAGTGGTGAAAAACAGCATTCTGACACACACATATCCCTCTAGCAGGAATCTGCCTTACTCTTTAGTAAAAAATACTTGTTACAAGGGACAGCTTGGATTTTATACGGTGGCTAGTATGTCTTCACCCTCAGGGTACAGTAAAAAGGCAGTATCCCATAACTGGAGTAAAACATCCAAAACCCAAACAGTTTTCTATCCCATTTCAAAACAAAAAGGTGGGCACAGTTGGTACATCCCCATGCCGGATGAAGGAGCCTGTGGCGCTAGTAGAGTTGGCATCACAGTGGTCAGTAATGCCAGACTGTTTCTCTGTAGCATACCACAAACCCCAAGATGCAATAGTGCACAGGGTGATTAAATGATCATGCAACGACCTGCTAACCTTCATTATAAAGTATATACTGCATAACTACTGCATAACTTGGATTAAAGGGTTGTTGCCTGATCTCTGAATCACCCTGGGCATCATTGCATTTTTGTGGTCAGTTATGAATGTTCTCAGTATCCTGTGACTGCTAGTCAGAGAAGGCTGTGAGAGTATTTTTTCTAATGTGTGCCTACTACTCTGAAACGTGTAACAATGGTAGTGCAAGACTGCTACTATGTGAGAATTGTGAGTGCTGTCGTATTAAGGATGTTTTACTTTACCACCAGAAGGGTTTTAACAATTTATCTTGTTTTTTCATTTTGGCCATAGTTGAAAAGTATGAGTTGGATGAGTCTTATTCTTGAAACAATGCTACAACAATCCTTCTAAAGTAAAGTCTTTTTCCTCCACTTCTGACACTTCATGGCCTGCTTTCTCTGACAGAAGCTGCCCAAAGATTGATGGGATGCAAAAAGAACAATTGATAGACAGAATGCAGAACACTGTCATACATTCACCCCAGTACAGAGATCCTGGCCTAAATCCAGCCCTGGACTGGAAACAAGAATCCTAGGACCGGTTTCGGGCTTTCAGCCCTCATCAGCCAGGATAGCTAGACTTTGGTGGCATGGAGAACATGGGACCCTTCATTATGAAGTAGTTCTTTGCTATACAATAGTACGGTAGCCCAGTAGTATGCCTTCAAGTTTGGAAGAGCAAATCCGCCTCGCTCCTTCTGGAGGATGAGGAGTTTATAGGCCCACCAGGGTTGTGAGTATGCCCAGATAAAGCTGGAGAACATCTGCTCAATTGATTCAAGCCAGGATGATGAGAATTCTAGACAGATGGCCCTAATCTTATACAGGATTTGGGGAAAGAAAACCATTTTAATTGCGTTCACTCTTCCAATTATAGAGAGGTGTGGGTGATCTAAGCGTTGGAGATCTTTTTGGATTGCAGCTGTTATTGGCTTCATATTAATGTCAACCAGTTTCCCAAGATCAGCTGTAATACATACTCCTAAATAAATAGCCTTTGCCACCACTCGTGGATCCCTCCATTTGCTTTTCCTATTTAAGACAATCTGAGTTTTGCCCTGGTTGAGAGCATAGCCAGACACCTCTCCAAATTGTTTAGCCTGCCTCTCGATAGAAGACATAGCCATCTTTGGGTCGGGTGTCACAATGGCGATGTCATCTGTGTAGGCTAGTAATTTAGTAGGATACCCCTGTGATATTATAGGTTTGATTTCTCTTTCCTTTTCCAATTGTCGGATAAATGGGTCTATATAAATTGTGAAAAGCAAAGGTGAGCAGGGGCAGCCCTGCCGAGTTCCTCGTGATATTATCAGCTCTTCAGTTAAAATACCATTTACCAGAACTACAGCCCTTGGGTTCACATATAGTTTTTGGAATGCCTGTATAAAACCTTTCATAACACACATTCTGGACATTGCCGTCCACAGGAAGTGCCAGGAGACCCTATCAAAAGCTTTCTCCGCATCAGGCAAGATCAGTGCCATAGGATCTCCTGACACCTCCATACCATCGAACAAGTTGATTACTCGCTGTATATGGTTGATTGTGGACCTGCCTGGAACAAATCCGTGCTGGCTTGGAGCAATCACTTTGTGAATAATTGGGGCAATTCTATTGGCTAAAACCTCTGAATAGATTTTAGAATCAGCTTTAATAAGGGTAATGGGGCGATATGACCCCATCTGTTCTGGTGGCTTGTTTTTTTAGGGAAAATTACCATTTTTGCCCGGGACCAAGATTTCGGGGGATGGCCTCCTTTAAAAATGTGAATAATGAGAGCGATCAGGATGTTTTTGAGTTGATCTAGAAAAAAGGAAAAGAATTCCAATGGAATGCAATCTAGTCCTGTAGCTTTCCCTCTTGGCAGGTCTTTACTTTTGCTGATAATTTCTTTCTTTGAGGGTGGCTCCTCTAAAAGATTTGTATCCTCGTCCTCAAATTTCTCATTAGAGTGTTTATCTAAGTATTTCTCAATGCCTGCCGGGTCCCCACCCCCGATTCAGTGTATAAATATTGATAAAATCGCCAGAAAGCTTCTCTTATTAGTTTGGGGTCAGTTACTCTCCCAGCCTGAGGGTACTGAATCTTACGAATCAGATTTGATGAGGCCTGTTGCCGCATACAAACGGCTAGTTGGTGTCCTACTTGCTCGTTCTCTTCATATATCATTTCCTTCTGAGAGAGAGATTTTTTAATAGCTTTATCCGAAAAGGTATTCATAACCAGAGACCTAGCGATTGCCACTTGATTCTGCCCTTTCTCGATTTACTCCTTCCCTCCTGGATCATTGCCCATTGTCAGGCTTACTAAACTTTCCTCGGCCTCCCTCAAATTGTCTTGTAGCCTCTGCATAGCTTACCTAGCTAATTTATTAGCTTTTAAAGAATATTGCAAGGTCTTCCCTCGGATCCCTGCTTTTGACGTGTCCCAGACTACTTCAATTGGAGCACTCCCCTTATTATCAGATAAAAAGTTAGGAATCCACTCTTTAATATGGCTACAATAATTCTCATCAGAGAGTAGAGCTTTCCCAAAGGTCAATGTTCTAGCAATGTCACTAGTCTTATCTATTTCCAAAGAGCAAATGAGAGGATTATGATCCGATAGGAACCTGGGGAGCTTCATAATTCGGCACTTGGTTTTTATCGCGTTGGACATTAAAAAATATTCCAGTCTTGCATGGGTGAGATGTGGATTGGAAAAGTACGTAAACGCTGGATCGTCAAGTTTGAAGGTCTGCAAGCCATCCGCCAGGCCGTGTAAACAACACATTTGTCTTAATGCCTTAAATACCTTGGGTTTGCATCCGGAATAGTGCCGCCCTTCCTCTAAAGACCAATTGTTTGACAGGTTAATGTTGAGATCTCCACAGATCAGCAGAGGTAATGGCCAATGCAACAGCCCGATTGAGATCTCAGCAAAAACAGAAGCCTCATCACAATTGCTGCCATAAATAGCACATAGCGTCATTTTTTGCCCGTTCCCATTTTGGCATACTTTAATTGCCAACAACAAATTTATCTGCCTTGGAATGACTAAAGATGAGCCCCCCCCTCTGGCTAAAATAGCAACCCTCCTTACCCTAGCTCCTTGTGACGTGGCACAGATCAGCCGGTACCCTAGTGTTTTTAGAATATGTGTTTGTGACCCCTCGATATGTGTTTCTTGTAAACACACAATGTTAGTACCCCAGGTATGCAGCCCCACAGTCACTGCCGTTTAGGCCACAAATATTCATTGATAAAATCCTTAGCAAACCCGTTTTTCAACACAACATAGATTGTATCTAAGACCACACAATTTTTTTCCCCCAGTTCCAAACCGGGTGATAAATTAACTTGTTTGATTAATTTTTTTACTTTTTTTCAACTTTTACAATTACTATTCGGTGCCCCCTGTCTGACCCCCCTCCCACCCCCCCACCCTCCACCATTTTTAGAGGTTACCTGGCTGAGCCAGAGGTTTGACATCCGACGTGCAGAGCCCCGTGATCCCGCTGAGCCTCCCTTCAAACCACACAAAAACAGAAGATACCCAAGCTGAGAGAAAAAAAATTGAGAATCAGATAGAGAAAGAAGAAAAAAAAGAAAAGAAGAAAGAAGAGACTAGAAGTTTTGTATGCCCCCAACTAGCAAATATCTGCCAGGTTTGTGACCTGCCATCAGTTTTAGCATACTACTCAGGCATTTTCTAAACATGATCTAGTCATACTTGAGCCATAGCACCAAATGTACTTTGAGATACTTAATTACGTTACTTGTGTCCCAATAGTTCCCCTAAGTAGTTTTGCGCCTGAATTTCGGAAATAAAACTACGGGTCGACCCTTTATATACTACTTTCAACCGGGCTGGATTCTGTAGGAACACATCGGCCCCCAACTTTTGAAATGGTTTGAAAAGCGTCCGGAGCCGCCACTGGCGTTCCACTGTGGCGTGAGCGAAATCGGGCCTGGTGAAGAAGGTTATTTCATCAAAAGTACTTTTCTTAGTGGGCCTGGCCAAGTCAAAAAGAGTTTGTCGGAGTAGGAAATTCCTAAAAAATAAAAGCATGGCACGTGGATGCTGAGAGGCTGCTGCATGTTTGCGGGGAAATAGGGGAAATCGGTGGGCTCTTTGAATCTCCCTGTCAAGATCCCATGATTGCAATTCTGGAATGGTCGCTTTCAAAAGGGTAATCATAAATCCCCTAGGATCATCTTTTTTCACCCCTTCCGGGATTCCTAAGAAGCGGAGGTTGTTGCGTCTCTGACGATTTTCTTATTCCTCAAGTTTCCACATCATGTCTTTTACAATTCCCACGTGTTCACCATGCTGAGTCTGAAGTGTTGCAACATCTTTTTCCAGCTGTTCTGTCCTTCCCTTCACCATCGCCATTTGATCTGCTATGTCGGCACATGTTTTACCAACTTTCCTAACTGCCACTTGCAGTTTCCTTACCGCCGTCTGGGATCTACGACTGTCTGCCTTTACCTCCTCCTGAAAGCTTTTGATGGACTGTAAGACATCTATCAAGGCGGGTTCCGTTCTTGTGTCTCGATGATCGCCCCCTTTACCGCTACCAATGCTTGCTGAATAATTCCCTGAAGCAGTGGAGGATTTTGAGACTAGGGTGAGAGGAGTGTTGTTGTAATCCCATTTTAGTTCTTTTACACCCATATTATCGTTGTCAGATAGGTCGACATCCCTTAGCACCCGTTCTCTTCTTTTTTTGCATAGTTTTTTTATGCCGAGTTTGCCTCGCTGGGTGTCCGTATTGGGGCTGCTGTACCATTTCTTCCCTTCCTCCCCACTAGACAGTGAAATGTTGATGTCTGACATTTCAGATTCATCTGTCAGAGAGTAGAATTTATCTTGATTGTCTGGTGTCTTTGAGCACCAATCCGTAAGCACGGGTCAGCCAAGGGTGCTGGTGGGGGAGGGTTACCTAGGGCTGCTAAGTCGTTTGAGGCCTCCATGTTGCCAGCCATCATGACAGAGTTAACGTGTGGGTGGGTCAAGTTGTCCTCCAGACTACCAACTGCAGGCAAGCTAGTTGGAGGAAGGGTGGGGGTTTTACCAGGATTATCCGTGACAAGAGCGTCAAAAGGCTGCCTTGATATGCAAGTAGATCCTCCTATACCCCGGTTATCCATGCCGCTAGTCAGATTATTGTTCTCTGCCTCAGTAGCTGTAAAACTGCTAGTGATTAGCGGCTGAGAGCCATCGGGTTCTTTGGGTGTGCGCTTCTTTCCAATGGCCACCACTGTCGAATCTTTTACCTGCCATGCTTTTTTTAGGCCATCTGGTTTTTCCCCACCACCACCTCTGCCTTTCGTGCTTAAGGCATCCACTTTCTTCTGGCGTGTAATTGCCAGCGCTGTTTTTGTCTCTGAGGGAGCCAGACTGGCCTTCCCAGCCCTTGCCCCCTTGCTGGTCATCCTTACTTGAGTGAGCTTGCTTGAGCCGCGTCTGCCACAACAAAATATCTATGCCCTGAACCAATCCAGTGGTCCGTCTCCATGCTTGTATCGGATGTTGTGCCACAATGTTACCACAGCAGGAGCCGGCTCTGAACAGCTTGGAGCTCGCGCCATCTTCTGCGCACCTATCCGCAGCTTGGTCGAGAAGATCTCACGCAGGCCGAATTTCATCCATGAGTTCTGAGTTGCTTCGGCTTCCTCGAGGCAGAGGCAGAACGTGACGGTCAGTAATCGAGGTAAGTCTGGATCTTTCAGCCGCGTCTGCATCTCTTCCCCCCGCTATTTTTTCTTTTTCTCCAACTTATTTTAAAGAGGGATTATTTGGTGTAGATTTATTGTACCCTTGTTTCGCTACATAAGAGGCTAGTTCCTGAGCATTTAGGCTGCCATGATATGAGAGGCTCAGCGGAGCATCTTCACGGCGATGTCAGTCGGTCACCATCTTGCCTCTCTACACTACCGTACTATTGTATAGGAAGGAACTACTTCATAATGAAGGGGAAAGCGGGGAAGGAGAGGCCTATGAACCATCTATCTTCCAACTGCTACTAGGCCAGGAAATCAGAGGATACTGGTGGAGACACTTACACGATAGCTATCATAAAAAGGTTAAATTTAAAGTGTTACTTAGTGGATTTAAGGTGTGGAAGACCGTTAGGAAAATGCTTGGTATTGGGAGATTGTCTTTTAACACGCCCCTAAAAAATAACCCAGAATTGCCTGAAATTTTCAACGATAGGTATATACATAAGTGGCATGATGCAGGAATTGTTCAATTTGGCTGCCTCCTTTCCTCCTCTGGGATTAGGTCCTTTGAAGAATTAAAAACCAATATTGGATTAGACTGGCGGGACTTCTTCAAGTACCTGCAAATTAGGGATTTTCTGTTACCAAAACACATTGTAAAAATTGAGCTAGTAGAAACACTGCTATCGGGCACTAAAAACACGATTGGGGTATATATGCACACATTAATGGTATGTTCCCAGATGACATGGAGAAAACGGCGCAAAAATGGCTAGAGAAAGCAACAATTGCGAACGAGGAGTTTAACTATGCTTATGAAATGTCACAAATAATTCTAATGTCCACCAAACTCCAGGCACAATTTTTTAAAACCTGTTTTTTTCTATGCTATACGCCAGACAAAAAAGCCAAGTGTGGAAGTGGCAAGAGCACATGTTGCCCTAGATGTAAGTTGTTTAATGCAGACTGTATTCATATCTTCTCCACCTCTGAAGGGTTAATATCTGTTAAAGAGGAGATAGGGAAATTTCTATCTGCGGTGGTGCACAGTACAGTAGTTTTGTCTAGCGGCGTTATTTTATTAGGGGCAACAGAGCCAGGAAACCCTAGACCTGGACATGAACTTTTTTTTATTGCAATGGCTGTTTTCAGGTTGTGTATAGCCTCAGCATGGTTAGACGTCACTGCCCCGACATTCCAACAATGGTTAGCGAGATTTCTCGCCATCTCGAACATTGAAATCGCAATCTATAAGCGCATGGGCAGGAGGGGACGGAAAAAAGGTTTAAAAATCTGGTCCCCCATTACTGAATGGTGCCAAGCTCAAGGTCGTAGGTAATGAACCTGCTGCTTTCCTTTGTCTTTATGGTTTCTTTATGATGTTATTTCTTTATGTTTTTTTTCTCTTATTTAAAACGTAACCAGAACGGTATGCATCAATGTATGCTTCAGCTGTTATGTACTGTACTTTATAAATGTATATATACTTGTCTGACCTCGAAGGGGGAGGGGAAATTTGGGTGTTTAAAAACTGAATAAAGGTATATTTTTTAAAAAGAGTACATGGGACCCACGTCTGGGCATACCCATCCCACTCGAGGTGACAAATGCAAGTGGATGGGTATGCCCAGACGTGGATCCCTTGCTCACTGTGCCACTGGATTCAAGCTAGCCTGGCT
This sequence comes from Lissotriton vulgaris, assembly GCF_964263255.1. NCBI lineage: Eukaryota > Metazoa > Chordata > Amphibia > Caudata > Salamandridae > Lissotriton > Lissotriton vulgaris. Next base: position 263,823,481 of record NC_141693.1, on the reverse strand, counting down.
GATGAAGGTTAATACCCAGAAACCGGTCCCAGGATGCTTGTTTCAGGTCCATGTTCGGTCTGGACTGTTCCCTTGAGGCGCAGGGTCAAGACTGATTTGCATATGGCTGGGTCTAAACTGGGGTGGCGTGGTGAGCAAAAGAACGATGGATTTAGGCCCAGAGGGATTCGGCTGTGTTTTATGCCTTTTTGAACTATCCTAGTTACTACTGGCACAGAGACACAGTGTGCTATTAACGGTTTTTCAGTGCAGACTGGCACTGAAACTGTTCGAGTGTGCAGTACCACAACAAGGGGCACTAGAGGAGATGTAGGTTGGTGTTATTCTTTGTCTGTAGGCAATAACAATGCCCCTCAATTACAGTTTGACTGTGTGAACTTGTTTGGTAAAGACCAGGGCATTAGGGGATTTCTGGACTCGCGTTGTGACAATTTGAGTCAACCTTAATATGGGACCAAACCGAGTGCCTTTTATGAACCTTCCATTAACACTTGACCCTCACGGTAGAGAGGCAAAACATTTCAAGGCTTGCTCTATGAGGTGGTGAGTTAGAAACTCGGTACTCCACAAAGCACAAAGGGCCATATGTATCAACACCCTCATTTGCGATTCTCAAATAGCGATTTATTAGAAATTGCTGTTTGAGAATTGCAAAAAGGGTTGTATGTAAAAAATCTTAATTTTTTGCGATTTCTTAATATTCCTTAATTGTAATTAGCAAATTGCGAAGTTGCAATTAAGGAATATTTTCCCATTCATTTCGATGGGACAGGAGGCCCATAGGAATGAATGGGAAGTTATTCTCAATTTGCGATTCGCAATTTGAGAATCGCAAATTGAGAATAATTTCAAGGGTGTCATAAGAACACCCTGATGCACCCCTGAAATGTACATGTGGCGCATATGGCGCACATACGTGCCCTAAGGGCATGTATGTGTGCCACATGGCACCTTCACAAATGGCAAACAGTGCATTTGTGAAAGAAATAGCAAATTACCACCAACTTCAAGTTGGTGGTAATTTGCGATTTGTTAATGAGAAATCGCACAACTTGGGGGCTTCATACATAGCATTTAAGGAATCGCAATTTGCAATTCCTTAAATGCTGATGCAAAATTAAGGAATCGCAAATCTTGCGATTCCTTAATTTTGCAATGCAATTTCAATCATACATCGCATTTTCTGAATTTTTAGTTGCAAACGCTGCTTTTTTGCAAATCGCAGCGATTGCGACTAAAAAACGGATGATACATATGCCCCAAAGTAACATGTAAAAATAAATGTCCAGCCAGTGCTTCTAATAAAGAAGAGTACTTTAACTCACACACAACTAAATACAAAACATTAAATAATGAACATAGAGAATGGAAACAGATCTTTCAATATCCTCCTAAGCTATAGATTTGTATAGGAAGCAGGTAAAGCAGTTCCTTTGGTGCTCCTCTGAGAGTTCATGTGGTGTTTGGATTTAGTAATCTAAAAGGGTAATTTTGATAGTGCTCTTGCTTTACAGATTATATACGGAATTGTATTTTTCACGGACAACCAAGAAACCCACTTCAGTTCATAATGTAAAATCATGTCATATAGTATCTGTCGCAAGTTCACAATGTAGAACGCCTTCCTTTTTGTATTTGTGCGAGAGTTAGCTAAAGCCCCTTCATCAATGTTTTTTTCAGAGCATTCACAATGTAAATCTCCTTCCTTGTATATACATCATGGAGGTTATACCATGCAAAGCCCTTGATACTGTATCTCTGTTTACAAGCAAAAGGGGCACACTGTTCCAAGGTGAGTAGTGCAAGCACTCACTATCTCATTACAGAGAAAGAGAAAAAAAGAGGAAAAGGAGGTAACCTAGGTCTGGGACCGAGTGGGGAAGAACAAGTCTTGTCTCTTGTTGCCCTCACACACCCCGAAGAATGTCATGCTTCATCAGTGAGCAGTTGCTCCTCATCAGGCCGGCGCTGCAATGCCCTATGGGTCCCCCAAAGGGTCACTTTTTGGGAGATCTTTTAAGAACTGCTGTTTGGTGCATGTGGGAGAGTGAGTCCTATGTGGAGGGTGACAAAGTGTGTGCAAAGTGTTAAAACTGTCTAAGGGTTGCCAGAAGAGATACTTTAATGTGGTGGTACCCTTGGCAGAGTAAAAACCCATATGTTGAGAGTTACCCCTGTAGGCGTAATGTGCCCAGGTAACTATGAGGTAGACATGTTTCACGCCTCTATGGTCATAAAGATCCTTGGCGTTTCATCAAGACCAGAGTAAACTGTGAGAATTGTGTGGTTCACATAGAAAAATATAAATTATACTAATAAGGGGTATAATTAACCCTCAGGACGATCAGTGGGGACCATCAACTAAGAGTTCTTTAGTTAAGGCTGCAACTAAATAATTGTGTCCACTCCTGATCGTGACCTAACAGGGGAAGGTAGGCGTCAGGCCGGGGCAGGTTTACACGAGCCAACATCCGAGCTAAAATCCCAGTAAGGTTCGGGCACCCTACGTCAATAGCCTATGGAGTACTTCTCCTTCCCCTATTAGGTCACAATGGGAATTTTGTCCAAGCACATTAAGAGATGGGGTTTTACGTGCAAAAACAAAATTCACAGTAATTCCAGGATGGGGATGGCAGCACCGAAAATTGAGGTGAACTGGCATGCCTAAATGAGGTGGCTGAGCCATTGCCATTCCTGCAAACATCTTGACTGCACAATGGCATTCCCAATTGTGGAGCCAACAATAGCTCAACGATCATGAAGGTACCCTTCTGCAACCCTCATGACGGATCCGTCCCTCATCCCGTAATGGGGTGGAATAAAATGAAGGGCGACTGAAAGACCATCAGTTTTGGCAGGGAAACTGTTGGTGTGCTTCTCTAAATCTGCTAACACAAGTAGTGATTTGTAAGGGTGGGCGTAAAATCCGTTTAGCGGGCGAATTTGCGAGTTTTCCGCGATTTCGCAATCCGCGAATCTCGTGAAATCGCGGTAAAATCCGCGAATCAGCGGGGACGAATTTTCAGCCAAGCAAGGGTTACAGCAGCAGGTGCAAAAGTTGAACCTAATTTCTTTGTGACCTTTTACAAAAGGGTTACAAACAAATTAACTTCAACTTGGACGCCTGCTGCTAATTGCTTCCTGGCGCCTCGTTGCCTACTTGCAACTATTCTCTGACCCTGCTCTGACCCTTGAAGCAGGGTCAGAGAATAGTTACAAGTAGGCAACGAGGCACCTGTCCAAGGAATTAAACCTCATCAGGAAGCACTTACAGATATAAAAAACAGGAAGAAGGGAGAGGATGGCAAATACACCCATTTTGAGTTGTCAGGAGGGGTTAAACTAAAAGAGACCTTTACAGCACAATTTTCATATGCATTTTGCTAAAAATAAAAAGCTAATGCTCTGTAGGGGCAACTCAGGAATCTGGCCCTTCAGAGATCCGGCCTCTCTTTCTTTCTCTCGTTCTCTCTCTCCCTCTCTCTTCCCCTCTCTTTCTCTCTCTTTCTATCTATCTATCTATCTATCTATCTATCTATCTATCTATCTATCTATCTCTCTCTCCCTCTCCCATTAACGACTGCATGGGTAACTTCGCTATGCAAGCGGCTAACGAAGACGCAAAAAGCCCCACGAACACGCAAAAAAACCAGCGAACACGCAAAAAACCCCGCGAACACGCAAAAAACTAAAATCCGCAAATTCGCGAATTTTGCAGATCGCGAATTCGCAAATCCGCGGATCGCGAATTCGCAAATTCGCCCATGCTTAGTGATTTGTTCAAGCTCAAATTCTATGAAGTTCAGATCCACGGTCAGGCACACAACACTTGGTCCAGAGTGCACTGCTGTGAGGCGTTAAGTTTGAAATCTCACCCAGGTATCCCACCTGACCGAAAACTTGTGATAATTTGGATCTGAGACTTGAGTAGTGGGGATGGTTTGCAATGTCTTCTTGTGCAAAACCAAAAAAGTTTAGCTTTTTGGTGTAATAAAAAAACAATACACGCCAAAGAACCTTTGGTTTGGGTGCATGTGACTATTAGTCTTTTATAGGATTTTCTTTTCGTTTTTAAATATTTGAACAAAGGAAGTTTGTTTTCAGCAGAGTGACATTTCTTGGGCCTGATCCCAGTTACACCTTATTTTTTTCTGATTTACTCTCCTGCTCCACCCTGGATAAATAAAGGTAACAGTCTAGTACCGGCTGTGAAAGAAAATACAGCAGTTACAGCATTTTGCATAGAATATTTTATTTCCTGTTCTGATGGGTCTGCCCAAAAGACAACATTTGTTTTTGAGATAGGACTATAGGAAATTGGATATACATGGAGAAAAAAACCGTGCAGAGCACTTGAATAAAACTCTATGCTTTAGAAGAATTTGCCTTTTTGGCAAACTCCCATAACACAGATATGCACACCAAGAAATACCTCTTGACACACATACACAAACAAAACCACCTGACAGCCATATCATCAATAACATCTACTATTCACTATTATGCTGTACGTCAACAATCTTCCAAGAGCACTCCAACAAGTAAACACAAATAGTCTGCATACATAGACTTTACTTGGAGTTATACATGTACACTCTAACTCACTTTCCTCTAAATAATATTGTTGATATGATAAAAGCTTACACCCCAACATAAGCACACATTATCACTAGTCCCAAAACTTTCACAAATGCATTTGACTGTTTCTCCCTCACAATTAATAGCGAACACGATACGCAACCTTCACTATTCACAAACGTTTTTTACACATACCCACATTCTTTGCAAAACACTTAATCACATGCGTTTTTCTTATTTACTCACTTAACATCGCCTAAACAAAAAAGGCAGACACTCGACCTATCAGTATCTCTGCCAATCATTTCTCTATCACCCTTAACTAAAGTTAAAATAGCTTCGGTCTCAAACACCTGCACAAATCTAATACGGTCTATATTTTCATGCGATCATTCGCATCCCTGCACTAGAACATCTCTTGGTACTGCCCGGTGCTACCTAGCACTAGGAAATAAGTAAGAAAACAATGCTCACTGTGATTGTTTTTGAAATTCTATAGGAAAAGACATCAGCAGAAAAACAAAGGCTTTTTTGGAAGAGGGGAGAAATGCAGGGGCGTCGGTCAGAAGAGCTAGGATGTAAATTGAGTAGAAAACCACCATACGCTTGAATCAAGTTGACAAAATGCTAGTGAAAGGAGAAAAGCGACATAAAAGGTCAGATGAATAGCCTTACTGCTGAACCAATAGATTTCTTCAACGCTTACAACAGAGAACGGTGGTCAGGGGCAGCAGATGAGCTGCAGAAGAACGGACAACTGGCTGCTGCCTATAGACTGAGGAAAGTGTATAAGAGGTTCTTGCAGAACTGGAAAATAATCATTGGAACCCGAGGAAGTACATCCAGTGCTTAATTTGAGCTGGTGGAGCCAACCGCCACTCATTTTTGGGAAGTTAAAAAAATCCTGTACAATAACATAAACTTCTCAGGCCAAAGTAAAAAGGTTTTTTCAAGGACTGCTCATCCTAGGCAATTCACACTTTTTTGACAAGGTGAAGAGGGAATTGAGTGGCAATACAGTGAGGTAGTGCTTGCCAAATACTTACATGTCGGTAAAGTGGTTGATTCTGTTGATGCAGAAGACTCATAAACAAGTTCAGCAGGAATGGAGCCAGGTTGCTAAACTACGCTACAAACTGACAGGGAGAGAAGGCCAGGAGTGAAGGTGAATTCTTACCGTACTCATTATTTTGCCCCTTTCTCTAATTTTACTTAGTTGTCCCATTCCTAATATCGTGAGGTGTGTCCACACCTTTGACACAGGCACCCCGCTGTGTCTGCCTGAAAGAAATGTAATTGATTCCACCACATTTAGTTGTACCTATAAATCACCACCTCTAACGAGAAACTTCCTGAGTTGACTACCAAAGCAGCCAACAGACCACCGAAGCTGAGATCACAGCAGGGAGGGCAATAGAGTCCTAAGGACTGTCACGAGGCAACTGCACTGGACTAGTGGGATTGTTGGTAAGTAATTCAAGCAATATTGCTTGGTCACTACTGTGTCCTTACATCATGCGGAAAAACAGCACTGATATCTGACCTCAGTAGCCAGCCAGAAAGGGAAAAGTCCAGACATAAAGTAGGAAGGACTGAACCCTGAAGGCCAATTGAACCCCAAGTGCCAAATTTCACCATAAGCACAAGAAGCCCAAAGTCTGAAGGCACACCAATGGGCCCAAAGCAGAAGTATGCTTTTCGCAACAACAAACAAAATAATAATAATAGCCCTGATACCCTGAGAGATTTGCCCCAGGACATGGGTGTCATTTTTTTCTGTTCAAGACCAATATGCCTTTCCTGGCGATCACAACCAAGAAAGAAGCATAGACATGGCCAATAGGTCTGGAGTTAGACGTCAGCCTTTTGGCAATTTTTATTTTGTTCTCTAATGGTTTTTGCAAACATTTATTGTTGGGTACGTGACCAGACCCTCATCATCTAAATAAAAAATATTTGATGAGGCCAAATATTATTTGGTCTCAAAACAGCACACATTACAAATGTAGTTCCTGACACTGAAGAAACCTACTTTGTGTGTGGATGTGTTCCTTGAGCAACGAATGCTGCAACTTACAGTGAAGTTCAGCAATGGGTGAAGTTAGCTAACCCACTCCCCCATGATGCATGCTGGATTAGGTGTAAGAAAAATATGAATGACACAACAATAGACTAATGGAGGCAGCCTGGCTGGAAACCCCTCTACCAAATATGTTATACATTTAATTTTAGTAAAATTAAAAGATCTTGGGTAACACCAGACCTAAAAGAAAAAAGGAAGAAGAAAAAAAGTCTTGCCTAGGCAGCGCTTGCATTGTCTCTTCGAGACATGCTGTATTCAGTATTAAAACAATGGAGTTGGATCGACTTCGATGTTTAGTAAAAACCACTGTGGGATATGACCATTCATGTCGTTATGTAGAAGAGATGGAACATTCAGGCCGTTTTCTACTGACAAATTTCGCCACTTCATAATGCAAAGACATGGAATAGCAGTTGCTGAGTTGGTCTGTTTTCACTAAATTATTAGTTTGATAGTACAATTACAGCTTTTTGTATGGGTTGAAAGAATTTGGATATATGTAAACCTCTCATTTGATGCATTAGCGTTTCATCCGACAACACCATAGTTTAACATGCTCAAGGAAATCAAGTTAATGCTTATGTGGAAACGTATGCAGCGCGGGAGTCAGGCTAGCAATCACCTTTGGCATTTACCTCTCATTTACAGAAAAAAGGTCCTCTCTGGTGGCCCCTCTTGTAATCTAAACAATGTGGTACATCACAGTGCTATTCCCTCTGTATGCCCTCTTCTCACATCATAGGTCTCTGTGGTGGCCACCGCTGCCATTCATTTACAGGAAACAAACTACAAAAAAACTAAACATAAATAAAAGAAAAAAAATACAACGCCAAAAACTAAAACTTTCACAAGTGCAAAAACGACTGCATTGCGTGTCGGGTGCAGTTCTTTTGTTAAGTACTCACTGTACTGCAAGCATAAAATAAAAAACATTATAATGTATAACGCCAATAGCTTTAACTTTTACAAATACGAGACTTATTACATTGCAAATGCTTGTTTAGTAATGTTTTTGTAAGTCTTTATTACAGACCGAGAGGCTTGGAAAGAGGGAGAGAGATAGATAGGTAGATTTGCAACAACAGATAAAGATAGATCCGCAAATAGATAGATAGGGTTGACAAGATAGATATGGCTTCCACGTTAGCTATAGATATATGGTTGCTATGTTAGACATAGATGTGGTAGCCAAGATAGATACAGGTATGGTTGCCAAGATAGATATAGATAGGGCTGGCAAGATAGATATAGATAGGGTTGCATAGATGGATATAGATAGGGTGCACAGTCAGAGATAGTGTGTCACACCTACAGTTAGCTAGACACAGATCAGCAGGTGGATAGATTGGTAGAAATGTGGCTAGACAGGTGCACATCTAAGTAGGTAGATAGATGGACAGATAAAACTGGGAGATAGGTAGACAGACAGACAAATAGGGTGGTAAAGATAGATATGCAAATATAAATAGATTTGGTTGCAAAGATAGATATGGGTTGCAAAGATAGACATACATAGATAGTTTTATAGATAGACAGGCAGATAGATAACTAGATAGATAGACAGACAGACAGACAGACAGACCGACAGACAGGTAGATAGGTAGGTAGACTTACAGATAAGGTTGCAAAGATAGATAATTAAAAGATACAGCACCGTTTTAATTAGTTATACAATAATTCAATGTCTATGTAAGCACAACATGCAAGAGTACTGAAAGCAAGCTATAAAGCTACAAGTGGGGCATAGATATTAAATTGATATACAAGTGTTATGGTAAAGTAAAACAACCAAAATGACATTTAGGAGTGCAGTTGGAAATACACTTCATTATGTGCATACAAAAAGAGGACAACTTGATGAAGACAATTTTTAAATGGACACAATCTGGTAAAACAGCAGCAATCAGAAATCAAAAAACAAGGACCATTCTAAAAGGAATTTAGAACAACATTAGCAGGAGCTGGAATTGATTAAACTGATATGTGCCCTGTGCTCATTATCAGATTGAAAGCATCTTGCTATCATAGGCTGTAAACACAAAGGCAACAATGAACAATTAAGTGAAAACAAAAACACTGACAATAAAGCAAACTACCTTGTGTGTGGATGTGCTCCTTGTGAATGAGAAAAATGCAATTACTCAGAGGGCAATTAGACAGTGTATGAAATAGGCTAATCCACTGCCCTATGCTGTACGCTGTAGTGGGAGGAGGCAAAATGCGAATGACACAGCAACTGACCAATGGATGAAGAGAACAGGATGAAAGCCCATTTAAGTCTGTTATTGATATAATTTTAGTAAAATTAAAAGATCTGACTATCTCCAGACCTAAAAAAGCAGTATGTCAGATTGTGGACGCATACTCTGTGGTGCTTAGACCGTAGGGTGATCAACCACCAGTAAATTTCACAGACCGTCAGTTATTTTAGTTTGATGTCTGTAAGGCATCCCAAATTACGGACGCCTTACAGACATCATATTAAAATCAAATTGGGGAATTTGAGGAAGGTATGCTGTTCCCATGAGAGAGGCTCCATGAGTTTAAAAGTTTCCACTCGGGCCTCTCGCACTTATCTTTTAATCTGTAGACTGAGGCTGCCTGCAGCAGCCCCTCCCGGACCTCGCAAAGACTGTGGACTAGCCCATTATAATTCTGAGAATGCAGACGATTATCACAGATAGAATGACAATGCGCCCTTTTATAGTGACAACATGTGGTGAGCCTTCTCATGTACAAATCTTGATTGCAGAAAGGGTCTGATGTCACTGCGCAAAGCTGCGCGCATACTTAAAAACTGTGAAGTGCACGAATGTCTGAACCTTATATAAACGTATTTTGATTTGTACTTATTTTGGTTGTCTATTTACTTATATACTATTGTACGACCTCCTCTGATATGTCTGTAAAAAGTATGTTTTGTCCTACATTTTTGCCCTGAATTTTTACCTTCTGTTCTCAATTTTTACCCTTTATCCTGAATGTTTACACTGACCTCCCTGAATTTGCACCCATGACAGATGGTCACCCTATTAGACAGACGGCCCAAAGTTAGTTAGCCCATCTGTCTAAGCTTTACCCATGGAGTCCGCGGGGGCACCATCGGTGGAAACATGACGATCGGTCTGACTCTAAACAGAGCAGGTAGACCATTAGTTTAGTAGGCAGATTACTGTGCCACATAGTACGCATATCACATGTGATTCGCCCCACAAAACTTTGCCCCCCTTTCCCACCACAAAAGGCACCATACCAGTGGTTGGTCTTCACTGCGTATAATAATATTAATAATCCACATTTGTAAAGCGCAAACTATCACCCGTACGGGTCTCTAGGCACTGGGGGCTGTCAGGAAGATTAAGCAAGCTATTGCCCAGAGTCACATGGTGCTGGGCTAATCTGCCTCCGGTTCTGGGGATCGAACTATGATCCCAGGGCACAAGTCCTAAAAAAAGAAGTGGAGGGACGCTGACCTCACAATAGTAAGTGACGTCACGAAAGGTGGACTAGTACCATCGAACTCATTGCCTCCCCTTGCTCACCCCTTAGATGCGATTGCATCAGTGAAGCCAGCGCGTGAGCAGCGTTCTGAATGAGCTCCGATCTCGCCCAGAGAGGCCTAAGAGTCAATGTGTGGAACCATATGCTCCAGTTATCGAGCTCCCGTTAAAATAAGTGGGGGGACGCCGTCCACCCCCGTGGTACCCCGACTCGAGCCCTGCGTGATCTCCAGATTCCATGATCCCCAGATTCCTGGCCGCAGCGCCACACCACTGCGTAGTCTTTACTAATTCTCATGAAGTGGGCAGATTACTGTGCCACATTTGTGACTGAGTACCAGGCCTTCTAAATTCTAAATAAATCCAAAAGTGGCCTTCTGCTGGAAACTAAAAATATTTCAGCAGAGGATTTATTTACCAGTGGAGAAGTAAAAAATATTAGATATTAGAGCTGGGTAAAAATCTGTCATTTTAGCCCATTCTTTCCACTTGCGTTGAAATGTGTCGATTTTAGCACAGGCCAGTACTGCCTTATATAATGCGATATAGCTCCACACAGAGGTTTCTTCTCAGCTAAATCCATCTCTTCAAACGGGGCTGAGGAAGCCGTCCTGTGCAGTTAGACTTTCTCCAGCAACAAGCACAAGGCCTTGCGACCCACAAGAACGAAACTGCATCAACATGCGAGCTGTTGTACAAACTGTACGCCCGAACAAGAGTCTCCCTCAGAGTGCCCACTGCCACTCCCTGCCAGTCACAGCTCAATATCCCTTTTTAAAGAAAAGTGTCACCCTAATTAGATAAATCCTTTAAGCGCGTGGTCTGCAGCTCGTCATGGAAATTAACCTCGGTGAAGATCACAGTTACTGAAATAAGAAACGCACTGTTTCGGCCTAGTGCAGTGAAATGAGAGACGCTGCTGCCTTTCATGCAAGCCTTCATAACAAGCATTTACAATGCAATGGTTTCGCCTTTGGAAAAGTTAGAGTTATTGGCATTGCTCATGACATTTCTTTTTTTTTTTTTAACTCATAAATAAATGGCATTGTTATTTACATTGCCAACAGCTCTCACAGCCCACACAGCCCTCACAGCTCTCACAGCCCACACAGCTCTCACAGCCCACACAGCTCTCACAGCCCACACAGCTCTCACAGCCCACACAGCTCTCACAGCCCACACAGCTCTCACAGCTCTCACAGCTCTCACAGCCCACACAGCTCTCACAGCCCACACAGCTCTCACAGCCCTCACAGCCCACACAGCTCTCACAGCCCACACAGCTCTCACAGCCCACACAGCTCTCACAGCCCACACAGCTCTCACAGCCCACACAGCTCTCACAGCCCACACAGCTCTCACAGCCCACACAGCTCTCACAGCCCACACAGCTCTCACAGCCCACACAGCTCTCACATCCCACACAGCTCTCACATCCCACACAGCTCTCACATCCCTCACAGCCCACACAGCCCTCACAGCTCTCACAGACGTTATCCTGAAGTTTAAAGTGACATGTTTTGCACTAACTGACGTGGACCTAAGAGAAATACCTTGGGCCCTGGCACTTAATGTTTTGCAAATTAAGCGCAGGTGGTGTCCACAGTGCAGGTCTGTAGCAAAGAGTGGTCTTCCTACAAGTTGCCTCCTCCTTCTTCTTCTTTTGAAAAATTAGAAGTTCTAACAGTAGCTTAAACCCGCTCCCACACTCACACAGACAATGTCCCCATTGCACAGATTAGTAAATGCTCTCTCGCTGGACTTACCTGACCTACGAGAAGTCTTCCCTGCAGTGCAAGACTGAGGCAGAGAGCTTCTTTGGTCCGTGAATTTGGACAGGAGAGCAAAAGTGCTTGCTGGCAGTGCTCCTGTCGTCTGTAAGTGGCTGCAGCTCGCAGTCTCTGGTTTGGTACTTTGCGTTTACTTTCAAAACCAAACAACTTGCCCACGTGTTATTCCAGCAAGTGGAAGTAGAGCCTCAACATGGATGTTGTTGTCCCTATCAGCATTAATGATACAAGTCCATCATGGTTCATTTATCCCTGTCTTTTGTATACTGACGAGGCTTACAGCTCATTTGGCATTTAGAGGGTCAAATAGTATTATTGCATTATGCTGGTCTTAAAATTTTTTGTATGAAATGCTGGCACGAATGCTCACGTGTTATAGTGCTTCTGCTGGGTGTCCATGACTCATAGGCTGCACTTGCCTGGTTGTTGCACACTTCCCAGGCACCACACAGGGGGCCCGAGTTTCCAGGATTTTAGTAAAATCTTAATGGCAGCACGAGTTGACAAGAGTTGAGCAGCTGTTTTCTTAGGACTCATTACGGAAGGCTCGCCCAGGAGACAGAAATTACTTTCTGGGGGTGGGGGCTGCAGGAAACCCCCTGATTGCTGAAATTACGCTGCCTCCCCTGCCTATGCCGGCGTGCACACAGTGCACCACCAGTGAGGTTTGGCTCACGCCCTGTGGACGTACCAAGGTGCGAGCCCTACTCAGAAAGGTTGTATAGAGCCCGAGGCCTTGTTTAGAAGGGCTGATGTCAAAATGTTATGCAGAGTTAACAGGCACTCGGCACGTATGGCTCATGCTTTAACGTTAAATATAATTAGGATGTATGTTACCTGTGTCTAGACTCAGGCCTCAAGAGTGAACGCCATGGTACCGCAGACAAGCTTTTAGGAGGCAGCAGGCCCCAAACTCGACTCCGGCAGTTATGGTCCGGACTCATTAGGCGCGCTGCAAGCTCCTCTTAATTTCTCTCCCGGACTGAACAGCAACAGATCCAACTCCGGTCCAGACGCCGCAGCACCTTGGAGAGGCTTGCAGCACGCACCATACAAGCCGGCAGTGCGAATAGCACCGCGCTCCACTCCAACACACATTAATCTTTAGGAAACTGATAACTGGCACTCGTTGGGTCGGGTGAGTCCAGTAGCAGCCACTGAGACACATTTTTGAAAATATTTCCTGCGTGCGTGTGAGCAGAGGCGCGCTTATTGCGCCCGGCCTCACACAACTAATTTCAGGCACGGAGAGAGCAAGGCAATGCAAACACCCACTGACGCTGCAGTAAGGAAGTCACGTGCGGTGCTGCTGCGTGCGCAGCGCTTGTTCTTCAAACGGCGGCCCGGACGGCACTGGCCCGTTGCGGCGGCCTTCATAATTTATTTGGGTACCCCCCCTAGCTACGCGCCTGCAGTGACCGCCCCACGCTGTGACATGCTGCCTGCCCCGGCCCCCCTCGGGAGACCCTGCCATCTGACACCCCACGGCAGCGCACGAGCCACCGAGCATCCTCGGTTACTTACGGCAGCAGGCAGGTCCTTGACGCCTCAGGCTCTCCGCACGTCCCCCGGGGCTGGGGTGTCCGCCGGCTCCTCCCGCACCAGGAAACGGGAGTGGGCGGGAAAGGGGGAGGAGAGGCCGGAGCAGGAAGGCAGGCATCAGGAAGTAAGCGGGAGGGGGCGGGAAAGGGGGAGGAGAGATATTTTCAGGATTGAAAGAGCCTCCCCGAGCCCCGGAGCAGAAGACGGGCACTGGGAAACGGGAGTGGGCGGGAAAGGGGGAGGGGAGGCCGGAGCAGGAAGGCAGGCATCAGGAAGCAAGCGGGAGGGGGCGGGAAAGGAGGAGGAGAGACGCTGACGACGGCCGGAGCAGGAAGGCGGGTGCCGGCAATGCCGGACCAGACACGGGGGCGTTCCCGGCGTCGCGTGACGTCGGCAAAAGCCAAAGAATGTCGGGAACGCCCCCGTGTCTGGTCCGGCATTGACGGACAGGCCCCTCGTCCAATGGCAAGGCTCCGTTTACGGAGCCAGCCAATCAACGACGAGGGCCGAACCAAAGCACCCTACGGTTCTCAACAGGATTTCGCCTGCGCGGAAAAGCTGCGCAGAGCGCAGCTTCTGCTAGGCGAAACCTAAAAAGGACCCGTTCGGTGCGCCCATCTCGGACTCCATTACCTCCCTCCCGCCCCTCGTCGTACTCTCTCGCCGCCTCTCACCCACGCTCACACAGCCCGCTCACTTACCGTTCAAAAAGTACATACGAACAGCTGGAGTACCAGCGGAAGGGGCAGATCTGTCGCTGGTTCAGACGAGCGACGCATGTGGATTCCAATTGATGCTATAAATGGTGAGAAAAGGGACACATTCTGCTACTCTATGTATCCTCAAAAACTCCTGGGGGCACCTGTACCGAAGATTAGATATTTGAGGGCACCTGCAGCACGTGGCATGCTAGGTCAGGTGCCATATAGATGGTTGATCAAGGCTGCAGCGCATGCTCTACAAGCAGAGGCATATTAAGGATTTTTGGGACCCTGGGCCAAACGGGCCCCCTGTTCGGACCAGCTATGGATTTATGGTCCAATTTTAGCTTTTTTATGACCTCTCTGATCAGGTCATTGACTGTGCACAAGCATGCTGTCCAAATTCTAAATGTGTTTGCATCTAATATTCTGGGATAGTGACTTGTGTTTTCAATATTGTAACACAGCAGCAGCTCACTAACATTACTGCAAATGATCTCTGTGACACCCTCCCATTTCTCACATGTGAGGTCCTGTTTTGACCTACAGGATACTTTTTTTTACAGAAGTTGCATGAAACATGAAACATAAACATGACATTTCTCTGCAAAGTGTCTAATAAATTCTCACATATCAACCAAGTTAAATGAAAGGAAAACGGTTTTTAAAACCATCTGTTTACGAATTACTCAAGGCAATCGGGACAAACCCTGTAGAACAGAGCTGGCTCTATCAGGGGGGGTGGAGAGGGGGGGGGGGGCTCAAAGGCTGGGGCCCTGGGCCAGAGCCTACTTTACCCATGTCTTAAAATGCCTCAGTATACAAGGGCTGCTGCTGTATAGAGGGGGCCAACTCCTTGTGTATCAGTTATCTAGGCCCCCTTCAATACGGATGCTGAGGTCTCTAAGGCATGTGCAAAGCTAGGCCTGCAATCATTAGTGCTCCAGAGGCACGTGGCATTTGTGGCCTGTTTCTATGGAGAGAACGAGGGTTTCCGAAGCAAATTCTAAGCCTGATTTTCTCTTGAAGAAGCTGAGGATTCCAGGAGAATGTGCAGTGCTTAGAATGTTTCAATATATAAGTGGGGCCTCCTACTGTACATGTTGTGCTAGCCCTGGTTCAGTATCCAGGTGAGGACATCTAATCTAGTACCTATTTAGGCAGACTTCACGATAGATGGGTGAAGGTTCGCTCCTTGGAAACGTACTGGGTTAGGACTTCTTCTTTTTAAGTGGTCGGGCAGCAGAAAATAGTCTGTTATTCAGCACAAACGGGGCGATTTAATGTGAAAAAGGACCCATGCTCCCAAGTCTGCATGTTTTTTTCCCATTCCAACTTGATTAAGTGGAATACGTGTTATTTGTGCAGGTGTACTAGCCAGAATTGGGGACTCCCGGCCTCAGTATCCACCCCTCTAAACAACAAGGAGCTACAGAGGGACAATTTTGAGTCAGATCACCCTCCACCCATCAAGTATTCAAACAACAAGAATCTGGCTATTAGGGCACTCTTCAATCTTTTTAGACAGTCAGATGTCCAGTGAGGTGATTCTTGACCTCGAAGCCCTGACAAATTTTCCGTAAATAAATACAGGCAATAAAATATGTTGGCCTACTTCGAACGGGTATATAAGATGCTGTGTTTTTAATATTGAGCAAGCTCACGATTTTGGATTAAAGGGTCAATTTGTGTATGTGAGTCTTAGCTCATTTTTAATGCTTGTTTGAGACAAATTTGTCTCTTGCATTTCATGGGGTCTTTTCTTCTTTCTTTTTCTTATTAGGGATTCTTTCACTAAGTACACCTCCACACATTTTATTTTACTGGACACTATTTCTTCACTTTACATGAGAAAGTTGACGATGATGATAAATACATTTTTGGGGGGACACATATTCTAATGTTATTTGTATGTGTTGTTGTGAGTGTTCCGACAAACACCTGTCTCCTGTCCCTTTTTTATGAAGTCAATATAATATTTTGGGTGTAGAGGACCGGATTAGACTGTGTAATTCTTGAAACAGTTGTTGGGGTGAGGTAAACACCCCACCGACACCGGCCCGACTAAAAAGATTGAAGAGTGCCCTGATAGCCAGATTCTTGTTGTTTGAATACTCAGTATCTACCCAACAAAAACAGCCAACTTTTAAGAAGGTCCAGAGAGGGAGGAAACCTACGTAAGAATTTCTATTACTGGTGCATGTAGATAAGGTATGGTACCAGAAAACTGAATGATAAAAAGAAGCTCTGTTGAGGTAAAATGTTTCCCTCGCAATACGATGTTACAAAGATGTAGATGGTAATATACAGGGCATTTTGGCTATCGGATTGGGGTCAGCACAGGGTTACATTTAGGAGTTACTACCTAATGGACTCTGTCTTGCCACTCTTCGACGGGCACTCAAAATGCTATACAATACAGTAAAACATTTCTTTTTAACTTGAGTGACTCCTAATAAGAAACAAAAATGGGATATCAATTGTGAAATATATTTATAAACCTTTGGAATAGGCATATCATAACATTTACATCATTTGTAAAATGATCTGTGGGATTCTCTCGTTCAGCAATAATTGTACAGAAACTTCCTCGCAAAGCGCTTAGGTAAACTGTCCCAAAAGCTGCTTTCATGCAGCTCTGAGAAAAGGTATGCACTTTCAGGTCCTAATGGGCCTTTCAAGGCAGACCTAAAAATCATTTCCCATTACCAGGCAGAGAGCATGAGATCTCTCTCTGGGCTCTGGGGGTTAGGAATATTCCACTATGCTTGCTATTTGATGGACAAAGGCTAAAATGTAAGTTATTAAACCACATATAATGTTTTAGTAGTCTAACCAGAAAACAAATGCAGCCTTTTCGTACTTAAAGCCTTTTTTAATGACTGATCCATCATGAAGAACTTCAAGCCCTTCTATATGATGGGAGCTGCGATCACCGATTCAATCTCCCATTTCGATTAAGTGCTATGCAACTCCCACCGGTG
This sequence comes from Lissotriton vulgaris, assembly GCF_964263255.1. Taxonomy (NCBI): domain Eukaryota; kingdom Metazoa; phylum Chordata; class Amphibia; order Caudata; family Salamandridae; genus Lissotriton; species Lissotriton vulgaris. The sequence goes on along the minus strand of NC_141693.1, from coordinate 263,806,303 downwards.
GGGAGCTGCGGATAATAAAATAAATAACTCCAATAATGCAGTTAAGAGAATAAAATGAATACTTCTATTGAACAGTGAAACGCAAGACATGCTGGGAGATACCTCCAAACTGCTAGTAGCTAAGGGGATTAAAGGAAGTGGCGCTGTGTTACAAGTTAGCCAGAATATGTTCCTTGTACGCAGCACCAAGCGGCATTAAAGGTGTAAAAGCCCCTCTACTCTATGGGCCTGGGCCAATGGTTCAAAATCTCCTTAAATTTCCTTGTCTCTGGTGACCTTAGGGGTGAAGCAAAGACGGCTTACTCATAGACAGAGGTGTGTTGGACAGAACCAAACACATATAACAGAAAGAAATTACAAATACTCTGGGGCACTGTGGAGAAATAAGTTTCATTTTCCAAAATTATATGTGTTTAATATACATTTTGCTTCTTAGGGCAGTTAGTTATGCGCTCGCCGTCACCAACACAGATCTTCAGTACAAACTGTTAACAAGATATGACCTCAAATATGTTTATCATAACAGTGTAAAATAGCAAAGATGCCTGGCAATATGCAAATGAATGGGGGCATGTTGGAACAGACATATGGAAGCTCTTAATATGATGCTCCTTTAAAAGTGCTTTTCACTATTTCTACCCATATCTTTGCCAACCAGCTCAAACCGCTAAAATATCAGTGGTATTCTTAAGTATGCAAAGCAAGGATACAAAGTTACTGTCAAGGTAGCAAGAGATGTCCCAAAGTATCTTGAAATGCTCCATTGAGTTCACCAAGGCTTTTTAAAGATGCAGCGAAGTTCCTCTGAACGTTTGAGCAAACTGCTTTAATCGCATCTGAGGTTAGTTGATTCCAAGTTATAGCAAGATTCTGGTATCTCACAATCATTTGTAATGGTTGCTCTACAGTTTTTCTGGTGTCCTGGGTTATGTAAGACAATGCCTCCATGGAGCATCATGTACCCAAAGATGGTAAATATATCAAAGGTTATAATTTTGAATAAGTATTTCCAGCTTCCTTTAGGTGCCCAGTGCTACATCACTTTGGCTACACAGAGCTGTGACACCTACTTCCTTAATGTTGTCTACAGTCAGAATTTTAGGTCTGGACTTTGAAACAGCTTTATCTGTCTGACCAGGCAATTATTATAAAAATAATCTATATAATATTAATAATGGATCCCATAGGTTTTTTTGGTCAGAGGCCTTCATCCATCGATCTATTAAATTGTTAATCACATTGTGCTTCTGCCCACGCACAGCAAACAGCACGGGGCAATGGGACACTGGCTTCCTTCTCTTTGAGTCACTCAGTGGCGGTTTTACCATTAGGGCGTTTGGGCGTTGCCCCACCTATAATTATCAGGCAATTTATTCGAGCGGCGCGTTAATAAAAGTTTTATAAATTAACGCGCCGCTCGAATAAATTGCCCGATAATTATTGCCCTGCGGCCGTGGTGTGTGTCATCATGGACATGGACAGTATGCACTGTCTGACACTGGGTGGCGCTGGACTGACTGTGCCGGCACAGTGCGCACTCACTGCGCATGTGGTGTTTGCCCGGCAGGGCTTCTTTAACTAGCAAACTATGTGGATTTCAAAAAAACAACCGATTAGGGGTTTGCCTGCCTAATGCAACGCACCCCATTGCTGAAAAAACGAACGACGTTTTTTTAATGCTCAGCCCAATCCTGATGCTACTCTCTTTAGAGAGCAGCTCTCCTCTAAAGAGAGCAGCATCAGGATTGGCTACTACTGTGTCTCGGCAAGTTGGCAGCCATTACTAATTAGTCTAGGCGCCAACGGGACCCCAGAGCAGAGATGGTGCGGACCCGGTCAAGTGAAGACAAGGTAAGTTTTTTATTTTATTTATCCCCAACCCCCTGGCCCCCACTGTGAGCGAGCCGTGTATTCAGTATTGGTAGCAAGTTTGCCTTTGATGAGCAGAGTGCTAGCTAGATAAGTGAAGGCAGAATTGTTATCTCCCACTTCTACCCGGGCAATATTTCCGGGAAAGCAATGGGTCTCGAAGGTCCTTTATCAGATGTTGAAGCATGTTTGGAGATTGGTTCAGCTTTTGTTGTTTAATTCGAGTGGTGCTTATCTGGTTTCTAGTCATACTACTTTTCGCAGAAGCATAAAGCCCACCGATCTGCCTTTCTGTGTTTTTGTGCTAGTGACTGGCCCAGCTAAGAAGCAAAGAAGGTTTTTTACATAAAAACAAACATACACTCGCTGCGATTACAAAACAGTTCTGTTGTCGGTCTGTGTTATTCCAAACTGAAAATACCGCATCTCTCCTCAGCGCTCACTGGCTGGCCTGGCACCCGTTCAGCAGTTACATAATGAGAGCTGGGATTAATGGCGATGCGTGCACAGTGTGGCGAATGACGCCAGCCCTCCAGCCCAGGTCGGCTGCCCTTTGTTCCTCTCTGGTATTCTTTGCTGTGCCTTTGTATCGCTACTGACCGGGGTGGAGCTCAGTGCGAGAGTTTACTGTCAAAAGTAGATTGGGGGATCCCCCACACATGCAGGCAGAGCTATGGAGCCGAGGCTGGTAGGGCTCGAGTTTTGGAGGGGAGACCGACGAGGTGGAGCTTTGCCCGGGTTGAGTCTTTAATATTTCGGTTGCCTCATTCAGTGTTTAAGACTCGTGGGTCCGTCTAATCTTCCCTTTCTTTTAATTCCTCTCTATTTCTCATGTTTTACAAGCTACACGGACTGCAGTTTATTAATTAGTTAATTACGTTTTACGGACTGCAGGAGCATTCATTCGTATTCCATCGGTGGGCTGCAATGTTGGAGAGCATGGTTAGTGTGGACAGCGAGCTGTAGTGAGTGAGCGTCAGTATTATTAAGTGACAAAGACAGATGAATTCAGGTGTCAATGTTTCAGTGACGAACCGTTACGCCCTACCACTTTCAAATGGCACCAGCCGCCACTGGAGTCACTACATAGAAACTGTGCACATTGTTTACTTCCTCCTGGTGTAAGCGGTTTAAAAATGGGCCCACAGTGTTATTTTATCTTCCTTTGAGGGGAAGTACTGGAGATGGTGCCACGCTCCTTATGGTTTCAATAAAGAAATATGATTGATGTTCAACATTATATAATCATGTGGATTATTAGTTGTAGTCAATACAAAAAGGCAATGTCCTATAATCAGACAGTGCTGCATGGGTTTCCATAATGTCTTCACAGTGTACTGCAATATTTCAAATGCACATAAAAAAATCACCGGACTCGTGTGACATATAGAGGAGTTTTGTTATTGAATGTACATTATAGTAGGGAATGTTCTTATTATATTTTAGCCCTGAAGAAGTCATGAGGCTAATTGGTCGAAAACAAAAAGAAACACTCAAATGTGAATTGGAAATTTTGGTATATTATTATTAATATTATAAAGCTTATGGAGCGTCTGGTTACTCCAACGGTGTGTCCCCGCGCTAGTATACCAAATTAGTACCCAAACAGCTGAACCAGAGCCACCCACCCACCCTACAGCCAGGGCCCCCAAGGGACAGCTACAGAAGGGCTATTTCCGGACACCAGGGGGATACTGGAATTGCCACGTCTTAGGTTTTCCCGAAACAGAGTCTCAGACAGGGACATCCTTAAGTCAGCATGGACGTCATTCCAGGCCTTTGCCGCTAGGAAACCGAAGGAACTCCCACCAGCCCTTACCTTGCGCACCTTAGGCACAATCAATGTTGCTGTGCCCAAGGACCTTAGGCAACATGCAGGTCTATAGGTGGTAAGACGGGGGTGCAAGAAGCTAGCAACTTTCTTATTGAAGATCCTGTGGCTGAAACACAAGGCCTTAAAGGTGACTATGGCCTGTATGGGAAGCCTATGTAATTTCCTCAAGGCCTCCCCCACCGAAACCCGTCTAGGAATGTTCAGAATTAAACGAGCTGCAGCATTCTGAACCTTCTGCAGGATGTTCAGATTTTTTTTTTGGTCACTCCTAGGTACAGGATGTTGCAGTAATCTAGACGGGACGTAACAATGGCCTGTATAATGGTACTACTAGCATCTAATGGGAGAAGATCCAGGATTTTTCGCAGCATCCTAAGAATGCAAAACAGGCACCAGCCACCGCTGATATCTGTTCGGAGTATGAAAGGGAGTAATTGAACCATACTCCCAGATTTTTTACCTTGGCCTTAGGGGTTGGAGATGGTCCCAGCTCCTCCGGCCACCACAAGTGTGACCAAAGAGAAGGCTGCTTACCGACTACCATCATCTCTTTTTTTTCCGCATTTAGCTACAAACAACTGAGCTTCATCCAATTAGCAAGCTCCCCAAGGCATACCTTGAACTTGGCAGCTGTTAATGCCTCCTTTTGCTCCAGGGTGACAATCAACTGAGTGTCATCAGCATATGACACCAGTTTTACCCCATGTCTCAACACAATATCTGCCATGGGGCGCATATAGATATTAAATAGGGTAGGGCTGAGAGCCGAACCCTGTGCCACCCCTTGCAACAGAGGACAGACTCTAGATTTAAAAAGATGTTGTAGAACCTGGAAGGATTTATTCTCCAGAATATGTTTAATCGTTCTCCATATCCCTCCACCGACCCCGGCCTCCCACAGCCGTTCCAAAAGAAGGCCGTGGGAGAACGTGTCAAAAGCGGCACTCAGGTCTAGAAGGATCAGAGCAGTCTTTCTTCCCTCATCGGCAGCAGTTTACAAGGCCGCCCCAAGAAGCCAATCATGTCACGATTTCCGGCAGATCGTGTCTGTAACAGAGGAGCATTGGATGTGGAGAGACGAGGTCCTAACAAGCAAACGGTAAGGAAGGATTAAACGGGGATTAGGAGCACCAGATAAGAAGTAGGATAAGGACTAAAAGAAGTAATATAGATTATGTGCATTCTTAACAGAACCATAGGCAGACAAGGACAGTAACCTATATCCACTCCAGGGACTCTCCAGTTAACCTTAACTGAGGTAGGTTAATGTAATAACAGCATCTGCAAATCTATGGATTAAATGTTATTTTCGTGACAAATACAGGTTCCCCCTTTTTTGCCCTTTCTGCTTACAGAGGAGAGTACTAGACTTATCAGGTTGTGACGATTTTAGGAGATCAAAGGGACCGGGGGAGTTGTACCGCCTTCACAGGACCAATAGTAACCCAACGAGAGAGTGCCTTCTGAGTAGGTATCCTAACAGTATTTCCAATAATAAAAGATCACGAAAAAGAGAGGGTATAGAGATATAGTCTAAATGTGTATCTCTACACAGATAAGAGGACAAAGGAAATGTGCAACAAAAATGCTGATTTGTTGGGGATCAATAACCAGGAATAGATTTTAAGGTAAAGGCTTGTCAAAACAATTTAACTATATAGCAAGTGGCGACAGCCAAATAAACAAACCTCAGCAACAACTTAAATGTTTTCTGTTGCAGTTTGAACGCATATTAGGATGCCATCACGCACAAAAGATATAGAAGCCAGAGCGAACGCACATGACTAGCATGAAATAAGGTAATAAGGCTTTTAATAATAAATAATAAATGAACCCTGTACATCCTGTTTTGGGCATAAGCCAAGCACACATTGTGGAGCAATGTTATAACACCAAGATCCAGAACAGAGGGTGGTGCCCTATGTGACCTCCATAATAAGGAAAGGGGGCAGTCGGGATATAAGAGCATGGCAGAATAAGCCCATATATTAGTACCTAACAATTCAATTACTATGGAGATGACAATGGACTGATAATTGAATATTGTGTATCCTGTCAAATGATATATATTAATATATTTCAACCATTATAGATCTCTTATGCAGAACAATTAGGAACAGCCATTTGTCCTATGTTAGGGAAGGAGATATATAAATGTTGTTATGATCCCCAATCAATACATTTGGATAATGAGGAAGACTAATTCTCCCTTCTTGAGTTCAAGTGTTTAAAATGAGAGTTTATAACAAGATGATTCCCATGCATGTTATTTATTCAAATGTGTTTATCTACAGGATTTTACTAAAGTGGTAACCAACCAGTGCCCTTTACTAAGAGAGACACATCATACAGTCTTGAAAAAGATGGTATATAACTGTTAAAAGCCATCGAAACGCGTCGACGCCCATACCAGCACAATCACGTAACCAAACTCATTCCTGCAGACAAGACTTTCTAAGCAAGTCCAGGATTTAGTTTAATATTGGTCTGTTTTGATGTGCAATTTTGATGGCAAATAGTACTGTCTGTGTTTGTCTCTCCCATTGTCTTTTTTGTTCTCAGCTGACAAGCACGATAACCAGCTTGTGTTTGGAAATTGGTGTTCTAGTAGAAGATTTATGAATCTTAGATGCATATGGTTGTGATACACACTGTATATGTTTTTAATGAAATTATAATTTGTTTTGTGTCTTTTTTAAATTATTGTATTGTTGATGAAATTTCTTTTTAACAAAAAATATAACGTGAAAACTCTCTTTTTAAAAAAACCTTTTGTCTAGGCATTATATATGTTAGAGATCGGTGCAAATATATGGGCTTACGTCTCAGTTGTTTCCCCAAGGGATACCTTGTTATTTCACTGTTTGCTAGTACCCTATTCCCCATGTGTGCTAAGGGGTCTCTCTCGTTTATTTCACACGTACTTGTCTCTCTTCCAGGAATAAGGACAGTTGACTGTTAAGATGATTCTCCGCGATTTTAGCCACATAGGGTAGTAAAGATATAGGTCTTAAGTTTCCTGGGAGAGCAGGGTCTAGGAAGGGTTTCTTTAACACTGGTGCCACCATGGCATGCTTCCAATTACTAGGTACCCCACCTGAACTAAAAGACAGGTTAAGGAGCTTGGTGAGAACCGGACCATTTTCTTCTTTCCCTAGCCTCACATATTTTGAGGGGATAGGGCCCAAGTGCGACCCAGATTTAACAGCTTCCATAAGTTTAAGAACCTCGCTTAGTCCAGGGGGGATGTGATTCCTACTACTTTCAGGGAAGGAAGCGTAAATGTTATCAGTCTTGCTCATAAAAAAGTCTGCAACCTTATTGCAATAATCAGTAGAGGCTGGCATTGAAGCTGTCACATGATCTAACGAGGACAGTTATTTCACTACATTGAAGATATTCTTAGTGGAATTTTTAGCTGCTTCAATGTGCTCAATATAAAACTCCCTCCGTACTCTCCTAATGTGTTGATGATACAGCTTGAGAGCAGCCAGGTATAGCACCCTATTCTCATTAAGATAGTTCCCCCTCCATCGGCGTTCAAGGCACTTACAATCAGTTTTTAGGAGAGCCAGTTCCACCAAGAACCATTTTGCGGAAGGAGTTCTGCAGGTACTTTTACCTGGTTTCAGGGGTATAATAGAGTCAACTGCCACCTTGATCCAAAGAGAGACTTGCCCCTCTGCTGTTTATACTTCAGTCCCTAAAACTGGGATACTTGACACCAGCTTATCCCCAAAGGCATAAGTACTTAACGCATCCCATTTCCGAACCAAAAAAGGCGCAGGACGCTTTCTGGAATTTCAGGGGGCCTTTTTAGTGTTAGTGAGCCTGAAAGGGAGGATAAAATGGCCAGACCATACTATAGGCACAGGTAGCAAAGTTTCTACCTGGGCACTGTTAGTAAAAATGCTGTCAAGCGTGTGACCTTTATTGTGTGGAGGGGTGTTGACCAGGTGTGTTAGACCCATCGCCTGTAACCCTTGAATCAGCTCCTTGGATCCTCTATTATCTTTATCTTCCAAATGAAGATTCAGGTCCCTCGACAAAATAAAGTTAGGATAGCGGATAGTATAAGGGGGCACTCTCTCAGCTAGTTCATCAAGGAAGGCTCTCGCCGGGCCAGGGGGTGTATACAAAAGAAGCCCTGCAATGGAACTAGCACTATTAATGGCCAGACTGAAAAAGGCTGCTTCACAGCTAGGCAGCATTACTTTGGACATCTTCACCTGACATTTCTTCCTGAATATTACGGCGAGACCCCCCCACCCCCATCACCCCCCCCCCCAACCCCCCCACATCTGACCAGGTCTATCATGTACATATATGTATGGATTACTGTTGTACTTAAATATAGATAAGAGATTGTGTTTACTAGAGCTTTGGATTATATAATTTTCCGATCTATAGGATCGGTTTTAGGGGAAGTAAGGTGAATCTTTCTCCTCTTTAAGCACTGCAGGAGGGATGGCATTTAATAATAAAAAGTGTGAGACACGTCTAGGAGCGCCAAATAGCAAACAAAATCACCCAATTGAGTGTATTCTGTGCAGCAGTAGCCTAATACTCCATACAATTGCCACACCTGGTGCAGTTTGCATCTCAATGTTAACAGAGGTTCTATATCAAGCATGTGGAGTAACATGCACAGATCAATGATTAGAGTTCTGAAAGTTGGTACACAGTTACCATCTGTAGTGATCACATGAATACAATTTGATCCAACCCAGCAATTGATGAAAGGTAATTATGTTATTGTTGAACGCTCTCCAATAAGAAAACCTCTTCCTTGGCAGGGAGTGCCTGAACGGAAGGAAGCACAATGTAGGGTTGATAAATAATTTTCCAAATATAAAAAAATATGAAACAAAACTCAGTTAATTCTTCAGCAATTTGTAAAAAAGGAATTACGGATGGTGGCGGGACACCAGAGCGCTTCAGGAGATTGTCTACTCAGTACAATGGAGCAGCTCCATTTTTCAGTGCTAAGTTAAGCAGAGCAGAAGGATGGACCAGCAGTCAGTGACGTAGCTAAACTTATCGCCGCCCTGGGCGATCCGTGAGTTTGCCACCTGGGGCAGGTAAGAGCGGGTCGGATTGACAGACGACTTGCTCACCTCCGCCACTCCCAAAAGGAGTGCCGCCTGGGGTGTACCGTCCCCCTCTGCCCCCCCCCCCCCACCCCCAAGCTAAGCCACTGCCAGCAGTTGGCCTAACCAAATAACCAATGAAAGAAGTGATCCCGCTCCTGTAGGCATTAGCTGGGACACAGAAAACTCCCCTAGCACCATACATACTTGGGGGAACACAACCCTCCCAGGAATACATTAAGTTCAAAATACATGGCTGCTTACTTTGCCATGGAGCGAAAGGCAGGACAAAGGTAGTAGATGGACATATGGTCCATAGGGGTCTCCACTGAGGGAGAGTGGGAGCTGTGGGGAAGATACAGAAGACGTGGTAATGTACTGAAGTCCCTTGTAGTTGTCTGCTCCACTTCCTGGGCTGTTGTGAGAAAGACTGATCGAAGAGAAGGGTGCAGCAGGCAGAAAGGCCTAGTAATTGCATAAGGGGCAACACTAGTGTGGATGAAAACATCAGGTATATGCATGTTCTATTTCATAGCTGAAGCTTTCTCCTTTTATAAACCTGTATTGGGCTCATTGCCCTGTGACCGCAAACAATATAATAATTCTATCTTTAGGAAAAACCTTTGCATTTTGAGCTGGCCAGCCCTAATTTTAAGTATGGTTTTTAACAGCACAACTGTCATATAAAGGTATTGATGATAATATAAACTGAGTAGGCTTTGAGCCTGCTCCTTTCAACCACTGGCTTTCTTCGACGAGACTCTTTTAGCCAATTGGCTTGACACTTTGTAAATCCAGTCTTGGTTCAGACTGATGGAATATTCTTCTCTTACTTAAAGCCATTTGCAGTTTGAGATTTTCTTTCAACTCCACTTGTGCTCTTACACTGAACTTCATGAGTAACTACTTTACAATGATAGCCCTCTGTCTGCTCCTGATGAGTCCCTCCCATGTATCAACTGAGGTAATGCTACAGGCGTTAGCAAATTAGACTTAGATTTACTGGCTGTGCTAATTCTCGTTATTGGAAATGTGAGTCTAAAACTTTCAGTTATTGGTTTATATGCCACTGGCGTTCAGCTTCTCATGGCCATAACAAACGGATATTGTTGAATCCAGACTATGGAAAACATATTTTAGGGTAAGACTATGTTTTCTGATTGAGTTGGAATTAAGCTTCATTTCTATGATATACCGTGCGTTCTCTAAGGTGGTACGCTATTTTTATCATTAAACATATTGTTTGGTCTGAGGTACTATGTAATGGTACTTCGAAGTATTATTTTGCTAGGTGACAGCTCATATTGTTGGCGGCTTTGGGAATACCTAAACTTGAGATTTTGAATAGGACTGATATGATCGTTATGAAATTATGTTAATAGAATAGAAGATAACTAGGAGTAAAAAATTTTATTACTATCTGAAACATTCTTTAATAAGTAAAAGACTGCATTGTCACTAATTTTGTGAAGCAGGATCAAAACCATTTTCATGTGAAGGCCAATTTTAACCCCAGAGTGAAAAGGCTGTAAATGAATAATAAATTGGAGGGAGAGTCATGCCAAGAGGCAAAGGGATGTGGCTTCCATGTGTCAATGTACTCGAGAAGCTCATAGTATAAGAGTGAGACTCGGGATTTACACCATTCTTTTGTCTAAACAAATACATGTGGGCTGATACATAAAACACATAACTTCAATCTGTTCTCGGAGGTTTTGCCTCTCCTGTGTTGTCCAGCTACAGTCAACATTTATTGTCGTTTGTGTAAGATTTTTAAATCTATCTTTGGATTGTAAATGGGGGGCTAGTTTATTATTTATATAATTGTATAAATTGCTGAAAGATTTCTGTAGGAATCATGTAGGAATTTATAATCTCAAATGAATGTATTATTAGTGGTTCCATGATGTTTGACGCCAGTATGATAAGGTTGCTGTGCACTTTAGCTATGCACGTCGATAAGTGAAAATGTCCTATCCTTTGATCCCACGCCCCCAATCACAAGAAGAGACATCACACAACCTATTCTCCTTGACATCTGAGGGAGTATTTTCACGAGATATTCAAACTATAGGGATTAACCCTTCAAAACCAAGGGAACGGGGTTGAAACCAATAATAATAATAAACTATTCCCTTCGATGTTATTAAACAAGTCCCTGTTTTAATACAATCATACCAACATTTGTAACCCCTAGTAGAGATAAAGAGATAATAAAGTCAGGAAAATAAAAAATGAATTGCCTTGCCAGTACTATAAAAAGAACTCTTATTTATTAAAAAATATCTCATATAATTCAAACAAAACTATGACTAAACCTGTAGATTCTGCAATGCTGCTTTTTCTTTCCTGAAGAAGGTGGCGTTAACCAGTCTTTCCCACCGAAACGCCGCGTCGACACATTAGAGTATTGTTGTTTTAAATGATTTTTGTTTTAAGTGTGATTTTGATTAAATATGTGTACATGATATAACAGTGGATATGTGCTAAAAGATTTGGCATTTCAAGAAATGTGGTGTACTATTTAACATCTGTGACTCACGACACGTAAAAGACTAAAGATCTTCGTATCCATGAAAAAAATCATGGTTTTAACTTAATTCTATTATGAATTAAAATGTGAAGAACTGTAACTTTGAATTATGTGAGATATTTTTAATAAATAAGAGTTCTTTTTATAGTACTGGCAAGGCAATTCATTTTTTTTTCCTGACTTTATTATCTCTTTATCTCTACTAGGGGGTACAAATGTCGGTATGATTGTATTTAAAGCAAATGCGAAATAATGGTATGCGTTATAGAAAATTGTGTTGTAATGGTACTTGCAAACTAAAAGCAACGTTGTAAAAGTATGCGTTGTATAGTTTGCGAAGTATCATCATATATTCATGAAATACTCCTTTACATGCTTTTGTAACTTTCCATTTTAATAAATAGTATAGTCATTTTAGGAAATATTCCAAATTTTGAGAAATCTGAAGACTGCAATTGAAATATACACCACATACATAACAATCAGGTGGCCTTACAGCATGTGTGACACATTCAGCAGGCCCTTGCTTCTATCCAACACACTATGGGTATTTTAGGCTTACGTTATCTATACTGGGAAATCATGAAACTAAAGTCCAAGAAATGACTAACCAGGAACCACTGTTGCCATGTGTCACGCAAGGAATAGGGTTCTACTTTACTTAAAAAGGTACATTGTGGGGAAAATAAACGATAACTTATTTTCCAGTTTTTGAGTGGTGCTACAGAAAGTATTAGACAAGCCACCTAACTAATAATAATGTTTTGTTGGCTGTTTAGCCTAGTGAATTTTTGCATTTTTTTCCACCTCCTGGCTGGCAATGTCCTTTACTGTGCTGAGTGCCTACGAACTACAGGACCCAGCCTTCATCACATGACCGGGCCTTGCTGGTGAGCGATAACTCTCTATAGCATGACCAGTTCTACAAAACCTCTGATTTTATCTTCATTTCCAAATTACATCACGTTCATTGCGTGAATATGTTTATGTAGGAATTTGCGCAAACTGAAATTTAATTTTAGGCAAATAGAATAAAAAGGCACTTTAGAAGATAGCATTTCCAAAGAAAATCAAGACACAAATGTATCCGTTTAAATATTTCTTAGGGGCACATGTGGGTAGTGCAGATCTGTATTTGTCATTTTCAAAGGGGGTGCATGCACACTGACAAGACTTGCATGCAGTATGTAGTAGCATGCCTGTCGGCAGCCAGCAGAGACGTAGGCAACACGCGGAAATAGAAAATAAACACACCTCTCTAAGCACTGTTTGTCTTGTGGTCCTGGCGCTGTCCCAGCTGCCTCTGCAGCCAGGGTTCACAAGTACAGTGATAGGGGTCGCAAAGAGGACGCAAGGCTAGGCAGTTGCCACCTACGGTGGCCCCTAAATTGGCGTTCCTTACTTTAGCTAGTAATGGAAAAATCATATTTTGCCTCTTGCCGTAACACGTTTTTAACGAAAGACTACAAAACTTCGAATAGTCTAAAAATTAAATGTGCTTGCAGATGAGAGGTTTGGTGCATGCTGATCAAGGATTTCATAGGTCGACATATTTTAAAGCCACAGAAAGAGCAGCACGTTTTAATGGATTTTGCTTCAATGCACATTCAAAGTAAATAAGCTGAAACTATCAACTTTTCCAAAAATCGAGAAACCCACTTAGACGCATGTGGACAAAACAATGGTGAAAAATGTTCTGCTTTTTGAAAAAGACGACTAGGTTTGTCTCAGTTTATCTATAACGAGGCTTGCATAGGTGGATCTATAGGCATGATGTACATGCAGACAGGTGCCAAATACTAGGTGCACACTGTGCCCCGTTTTTTTACAAACTCCCTGTCAATTTGCAATGTGACTTACATACTAATAAGGAGTACCTTCTCTTTTATCAATCAGATGCCACCATGACTAGGATGCCAGTATCTAATCAGTGGCTTGATTCTGCAAATGTGGGTGTGAAACACTGATGTGTGTCATTGTGATACACAAATCATGAATATAAATGAACTGGTATGAAGTGGATAGATGAAAAGAAAAAGCCACATATTCACGAAAAGCAAACACTGCACAAGCAGAACACTTAAAAATGTGAAAAGAAAAGAATACATATTCTGCCTGACCGCTTCCGTAATATCACTGTCTTATTCAGTCACTGTCATTTCACTAATAGAAAAAAGATATTTAAAAAAATATTTAATGTGAATTCAAGTTACAATCAGCCTATTTGAAAAAAGTTTCCTAGGTTTCTCCCGGGAGAAGGTGGTGTACATAGGAAGGGGTTGTCCTAAGACATTTAGCAAAATGTGTTAGGCCTGGGTCGATTGTCACAGACTTGAGTAATTGTGGCAGTTTGCTGGGAGATGGACAGGCACTAAAGAATAGGGCCTCACAAGAGTTGGCTCCTCCATTAGGGCAGAGGAGCGTCGCCCCACTGCTGTCTCGCAGTTCGAGAAGCAGAAACATAAAATGGTAAAACTACCATTTTATGTTTCTGCTTCTCGCACTGCGAGAAAGCAGAAGAGTTTGGTTGGGGGCGGGCGGGTGGGCCAGTCTGGTCTAGAGCAGCGGAGGAGTGGCTTACCTATTGCTGAGGGCACTGACTGTTTGGTTGGCCCTCTGGGGCCGGCCAAACCAGCCATGCGCACTCTGCCTTTTCTCCATGTAGGCTGCAAACAGCTTACATGGAGAAAATGGTGTCCCCATAGGCACCTGGCTGGTGGGTGTCCAGACCAATAACAACGCTGTCATTGCAGCGTTGTGATTAGCTTAGGGGAGGGGAGGTAGGCTGCCTGCTTCCTGTTCCTGCCGGAGGCAGGAGAGGAGGAAAATGCGGGACCCGGTGAAAGGTAATTTAAAAAAATGTATTTACCCCCTCCCTGAACGACCCCCCTGCGCGACCCCCCCCCCCTCCCCACACACACACACAATGAATGCCGGCCACGACTGGGGCCTTATTTAGGGTTGGCCGAGCAGGAGGAAAACCATAAACCAAAGGTCCTCCAAATTAACCAAACCCTATGTTCCCCCATTCTATTCAGGGTTAGGGGTAACTGCTGCATTAATACTGAGGCTCCACCAAAGGTAATCCCTGAAGCAGGATTACTCAGTTACAGTGGTGGTCATGTCTCCTATAGAGTAACGGTTGCACCACCTTCATTTTCTCTGCCTGCATACTCCATTCTATGCATGACCCACATGGGGTGAGAACATTTTGAAATGGCTGTCAGATGTACAGAGAAAACTAACTGTAGATCGGAACCATTTGTATTTTGTTCAGAAATCTCAAACTCCCTCTTTCTTTGAACAAGAAAGGTTGCAGATGGAGCGCTCTTATCATGGCACTCCCTCAGCAAACAATCATAGTTGTAAAGAGAGCCACCTTGGAGGTGGGTCCCTTTACAGAGTATTGATCCACGCTAGTCAGATCAGGATCTCAAAGGAGAGTAGACCTTTTTCCACCAGGGTGGCAGAGGTCATGACTGTCCGTACCCTGGTAGAATGGTGGGCTGTCTACCATGGTCTAAACAAGACCCATAATATTTTGATGTTTGATAATGCATAATGGGCTAAGGTGGGCTTAACGATGTACTATTTGCTTAATCAGAAAATTAGAATGTCGGGTGCTCCATTGAAGAGAATGAAGTAGCTTGGGGCTTATAATGGGTGGTATAAACCTTCTACTCCAACATTCCCATGTTCATCTTTCTGTTTCTCCCTTTTTAATTTAGAACATTCCGTGCTTGGTGGATGGAAACTTCTGATAGCCTTAGAGCCCTTCTACCTCGAGCTATACCGATTGTTAAAGGCCCTCTCCCTTGTTACAGGTTATAACTCTGATTCAGGGGCTTTAACAACCAGTATAGCCCTCTGCAGCATGCTACAAGGCTGTATTAATAGATTCTTCAGCAAGATGTATCTGAATTTGCTGTGTTCCAAATGTGAACAAACTGTTATTTAATGCTCCAAAACATATGACAGATGACTAACCATGGGTTGTTTCTCTATATGTGGATCTATTTTTGTTAAGTTCATGTGAAAAATAATAATAATTAAAAAAAAATGTAAACCAACAAAGCCTAAAATGTACTGCAACGCCTCAGTTGAAGGTTTTTTAAGTTCACCAAGCCAACATGCAAAAAAAAAATAACTTTGCTAAATAATCACAAATGCACAACAAATGTAATGCGACTTTAATTTTTTTAATACAAGCACCTTAACTGATTTACTTTCAATGCCTTTGGTACTTTACCTCAAACTGAGAGCAATGACACACACACAGACACACATATATATATATATATATAACCTAGACAACGTTGATCACCACAATAACCACCATCAATGGGAAACCTAGACTGCAGAGCGAGCTGTCAGGAGCAATAGAAGGGGCACAAATATGTATAAATAGCTGACGATAGACATATGAAAATTCATTGGAAAATGTGAATGGAAATTAGAATTGAGCACTGAGATAGATAACGTTTGTGAAAAAAGAGAGTTTAAAAAACAAGGTAGGTTATGATCGTTACAACCAAAAACCTAAAAATAACAAGACACTCACAAGACTTGGGCAGCAATGCAGTGCTGATGAGCTGTTTTCTATTCTATGGAACAGTGAGCTATGGGGTCCACATCTGGGCCTAACTTTTGTATGTAGGGTATCTAACTGAGAAAACTAAAAGGTAATAGGTTGAATGGTTGACCTAATCTCGGACACTGAGTATTATTCTGGAATTAATTCTAGTTTTGCTCTCCCTACCACTAG